>NC_049205.1:29345910-30576535 GCF_013347855.1 Anguilla anguilla | reverse complement strand
CCTTTAAATAAATCCTTGTACATTTCTGCAGTATCTGTTCAAAGGCATTTCTCGTATAGGGTAATATATATTTTCTTATTAATTTAAACTTTCTCCAGTCACATTCTGATGATGAAGGATGAAATGGAAGTCTTTGGAAATGAGGATTGGGGTCAATTCCATTTTCAAATCATTGAATTCACAAAATGAGTTGAATTTCTGTTCATGAACTAAAAAATGCCTATGAAGTTCAATGGATTTTTCAAGTAATATGTTGAATTTCAATTCATATTGTGAATTAACTACATTGGCCCCAGCCCTGTTTAAAATGTAATACTTTAATTGCTAATTAATAGAGAGTATTTAATGGTTTGATTCATTATCATAGCTCATTTCAAGAAGGAGCCCATGTGTATTCAAAATGTCTGCATAGTTTACCTCTCCTTGCTTTATTCTCTCAAATAAAGATTTTTTTTATTAACAATAAACTGAGAACAGTGGCTTGATTTAATCTTAATGTGAAGACATTGTTTAATCCGAGTCACAAATTTAAGCAATAAATCACTTTCACAACATTATTGGTTTTTACTTTCAATGACTTTGAAAAGAAATACTGTGAAAGCAACATATTGCTTAAGTTTAATTTAAAACATTTTCTCAAAATGCCTCCTTTCAATTCAATTCAACTCATATGCAAAACAAGACTGCAGTATCATATCAGGATATGATTGGAAACACCCAACCATTAAATATCTTCAAATAATCCTGATGAAAGAATAACCTCATGAACGACAAATTAAAACCAGGCCAAAATTCAATCGTCCAGTTGTTAAACTGGCATGCAGCCTGTATGTTCAAAAATGGTAAAACTTTATTTAATATTACTAAATGATTATCTACACAACAAAACAAATATATTTATATGAGTTAAGTGCTGTCTTGAGCAGGGATAAGCCATGCACATTCAACATGTATTACTGGACACTCATTTATGCATTTACTCCCCTTTTCATTGCAGTTCATTGCAGGCATGTCTAGAGATGTCAATGGAAAAGCGACAAAGGGAGGGTATATGCCAGTATTCTCAAAACACAATGTCCTAGAATTATTTGCACATTAACTGTAATCCAATTTTTTTTTACTGTGGTTAACCTTGAAGAAGCCTAAACAAACAAAAAATATATTTTAGCCAACCTTGTCCAGAGAAGCCTCAAGTGTCTCCTTGGTTATGTACTCAAGTGTTAACTGAATCCATTATTTACGACGCCAAAATGGCAATTTGAGAAGATACAGAAACTGAGAATTGTGAATATGTGTAAAATTGTGGCTCTACTGGTCCAAGCTTGGCCATTCCTGCATTAGACAAAGGAGGTAATTAATCTATTGCATTTTCAGAATTTTCTGCATAATAAAATATGTGACCATATATATATATTTTTTTTTTCACAATACATCAGGTACACATAAAAATCCACATTTTAAGTGATAAGTACTTGCTTTATTCATTTATATATCTTCTCTGAATATATCTCAGGTGTTGCCTGATTTCAAATCCCGTTTTCCTCAGGGAAGGAAGTTCATATTTTTTAGGGAAGAAAAACTTTAAAGTGCTCATTTTTGTATTTAAATTAACAATAAATCATCCCCATGCAAATGTTAATTGTTAAAGAAGTAAAAACATCCTAAAAAGCAGGATGCCTGTGCTAAGAAAAAAAAACTAACAGAATACACTGGTAAAAATTCAAATTACACCTGAGAAAAGCTGTGGCATTACTTTTTTCACATTTATCATGTGGTGAAAAGCTACAAGGTTCAACATTCATGTCCATGTGTGGGTGGGTGAGTGTGTATGTGTGTGTGTGTGTGTGTGTGTGTGTGTATATTTACACATACTTACACATATATGCATACACACAAATTTCACTCAAACATGTGTATGTATGCATAGCAGGAATATAAATGTAACTTCTAAGAAAACATAAAAATATCTCATTCCAACAAAAGGGAAACAAATTAGTCACTTGCATTGCCTTAATGCCAGCCATAATACCTCTTATGTGACACGCCAGTCAAATTAGATTCAAATCTTAGTGCATACAATACAAATGTTAAGTAAAAGAAATACTGCAAATAAATGCAAAAAGCAATAGCTGACATAATAGAAAATCATTACAACATCAAATTAATTTTTTTTATCTTCATTAAAAGTCAGAGGAAAATGTTCAATGTTAATCAGGAGTCTGAACAGAACACACATTGTGTGCAGACACAGACACATCCTAGGCCAAATAAAATAATTGTTTCTATCACTGTATCCTGGATTTTTGTCATTTGAGTACAACTTAGCCGGTCTACTGCCACAGTGTTCAGCTGAGTGGTGAATCATTTGCACCAAATTAGTATGGCCCCTCCTGTCTATATTCCTGTTGTACCCACATTGTCAAGCAAGCCCTAGGGCTTCACTGAAAATGTCCAATTATAGTTATTTTTTATGTTTGTAAAAGAAAACAATAAATGCAGTGCAGATTTCATTAATATTATCCTTTCAACCTACCACAAATTATGGTGACAGAAATGGAACATAATGTTACCTATAAATGATATCTATCTTTGTTTTCACCTTATTCACACTTATCCATAAAAAAAAGTTAACAGTAATAGCTTAACTACTGAAATTAATATCTATTTTACTTCTAGGCATAAAAATGAAAAAAGCATTTTGAATTTCAGTTATCTACGCAGGAAGAACACAGAACAACTGATAAAAACTCCACCTGGAAGCAAGCGGATAATGCTAATTCTTTAGCTTGCGTTTGCTAAGACACTTGAGGTCATGCAGCTAAATCCAAAAACTGAGTTTCGGCAGTTTACAGTGCACACTGTCCTTTCCTTGCTGAGGAGTCAATTCCATTTAACATGAGAGAAGCAAAAAACAAAAAAAAACACAAGTGATCAAAAAACAAAACAAAATTAAGGCAGTATCTTTGTTGTAATTTGTATGACCTTCATTATTTTGTTTCAGATTGCAAAAAGAACTGTGATACTGCTCTGACCTTTTTTCTCCGCAAAGAAAGTGGAGACCCCTAATTTATTTGGAAAACATGATTTGAAGATTTGTGCAAACCAAATTTTTTAACAAAATTGAAAAGGAAAGGATAGGATAACAGGAAGAGTAAATAACCTTCCCTTTGAAAATTCAGGCCAAAAGTATTGAAATAGGATGATTCCTACCAAAGCTGAAGTGTGGTAAAAGAAAGCAGTAAAAACAAGCTAGCAAGGCTGTGCCTTCACAGCTGTTGTGTCTAAGACCAGTTTCTTGGCATGCATTGCTTCAAATGTTAACCCTTAAATTCTTCTAAGGCAAGACATACAATTTTTATTCTGTTACAGAGGAAAATTCAAAGGCTGAAGGCAAAGAGTAGAGGTGATGAGTAGACGGCAAAACCGTCTTCATGCTTCTCCGTCATTTGAAATGTCCTTAGAATGCTCTGCTAGAATAGATGAGTAGTTACTTTCTGATCTTACTGCAGAAACCACAAACATATACACGCACACGACAGGACAAACTGCACCAAATTTGCAACCCGTGGCTCCTGATCTCAAAGGACGAAGTGGTGACACGGCACTTCTCAAAGACAGACAATGCTCACACAGAAAACTCCACATCAAACCAGGCACTGTGACCAAATGTACAAGGTGTGCTTAGGGAAAAAACCAGCATGCATTAGTCAGAGCATTTTTCTGTTTTTTTTTCTTTTTCTATAAGACCATTTACCAATACAGTTCTTTATACACACTTTTACAGTGTGTTTATGTGTCTGTTTTGCATTTACAAAATCAAAAAGAAAACACTGAGGATGTAATTCTGCATGCTGTTAGGGCAATATACAGTTACTTTGCATAAAGCGTTCTCTGATATTTTTGGTAGCTGTTTTACTGGGCCCACTTGGCAGCACAAATAATCACTACGTGCAACAAGAACACAGCGTGACTGGCCAGCGTCCATGTTGGTATCCATAAATAGCAGTTTGGCTGGTGGGCCTGGCCTTTCTTCCATTGCAGGGCACAAGCTGCAACAGTGCAGGCTGAGCATGGGTGAGAAGAGAGCACTGGTGACCTGCAGCCCTTCATCTGCATAGTAAACATGACAATTGCACAGATACTCCTTCGAAGCATTGAAATTGCACAGACATGGTTTCCCCCTGTGGTAAAAAGCTGAGGCAGGCCATTGACATGGGAATCGAAATGAACACCGACCGAAAGGTCTGAGGACTGGAGACCCAAGGTGCGATATTTGGAAGTGGGCATTGGCAGGGGCTGGTTCAAATCTGGATGTAAGATGATGAATGCATCTCTCTGATACAGATCTTGCCAAATCGGGTCAGTTTCCTCTGTGACTCCCTGCTGAGTTCTGCGTGTGTGCATGGATGGATTGGAGGGTGAGGTTGAGCAAAGCTAAGGCCACTCATGGTGATAACGTTTGCCATTCTTCTTCCTCTCCTTCTGCAGGTGCTCCAGCTCGGCCTCATACATCATCTCCTGCATAAGGTACTTTTCCCGCCGCACACGCTCGCACAGGCCCTTGGGCATGTCTGGGATCAGGTAGGCGATGAAAGACTTGATGCCAAAGACCAGGTGCTGTAGGAACAAACAAATCAACTCATCGTCTCAATGGCTGACTGTGCCAAAAGGACTCTCTCATCAAATACAGCCCTGAATCACCTTGGAAACTCTGGGTCAAGCATATTACTCCATAAAGAGATTCCAATAAAAGGTTCAATGGCACCTGCCACTTTTCACAACTGAGACTGGCAATGGGCCTCAATGGGACTCAAAGCCATGTTGTTTCCTGCCTCCCTGTGCAATGAAATTACACAGTTTTGTGTTAGAATGTCAGATCTTTTTTTACTCATACAGCCCTGGGAAAACTTCATTGAGACTTGTTGTGAAACATTGTCTATGTAAATAATTGATTGTATTTGATAAAGTACCCACTGCAGTGCAGATGCAAAGATGTCAAAATCACAGTTTGGTCAGTTCAGTTATCACCAAAATAGTGTTTGTGCAGGAAAAATTAAATCATTGAAAAATACATATTACAAGGTCTTGAAGTAACTGCAAATCTACATTATGCAGGGAGGAAAGAAACAATTCCAGCAGTACAAAGTGACTAAAGTCTGGCAGTTCTATTATTTCTTGATTCCCTTCACTGCTGTAGATGAAATTTCAGGTGATGACTAGTCTGGTGCCAGCACCACTTGAAAAGCAGTATGCGAAGCTAAAAAACTAACCTCAAACACAATGATGAAGGCCAGTCTGGCAGCCAGAACATGCCAGAACTGCAGAGTGAACTCATAAGGTTCTGGACTCCAGGGAGGTGCTCTGTAGTCTCGATACCTACAAACAGACAAACAAGCCATTGTTTCAAGAGTCTGTCACTGAGACCCAGACCATGTTTTTGTGTGCATTTTTATTTTGTCCTCACTATTATTAACTAGTAGGACCTGATAACCACATAAACTAAGCAATGTCTTTGAATAGGGAGTAGTTTTTGAAACAACGTCTCATATGAGGACAATGAGTATACCTTTACATAATATAATTAATATGTCATATAAAATATAATTAATATTAATTATTTTACAAAATTGCCTTCAACTGAAAAACACAAGAAAGTCACCTGTGCATATCAAACAGTTTATTTCAGTGTTAAAACCTTGCATTACATACAAAAACTGATGTCTGATGCAGCAGTGAATTTTTGATTATTTCATTATATTTATATCTGTATTGTGCCACCATGTGGTTGGATGGGGCTGAGCCTTCAGGGCTGGTGTCTTAATCCTATTGTTGGTGCAAATGCCAATCTTCATAATTTTGAAATAATTTGGGATTATTAGCATTTTTGGGACAAGCTCCATCCATCCATCCATCCATCCATCCATTATCTATACCCGCTAATCCTGAGCAGGGTCACGATGCTGGAGCCTATCCCAGCGTGCATTGGGTGAGAGGCAGGAATACACCCCTGGACAGGCCGCCAATCTATTGCAGGGCACATGGATGAGCTGCACCCACTGCAAATTCATCAGCTACATTTTGACATGACCACAAGGAAAATAATACCTGCATGAAGGTATGCCAGTTGCAAAATACCAAATTTCATGCAAACTGGTCAATTATTTTAAGTGGTTTAAGAAAATTTGTGGAAAAATGGTGGAATCTGCTTTGAGGCAGATTTGTTCATTCAAATTTGAGACATTTACTGATGTTTTCAAGTCTACAGGCTAAACAGTGTAGGAGTTATGATTGTTTAATAATTGCAAATAATTGCAGCTGACCATTATAGTGCCTCCAAGTGACCAATTGCCACCAAATTTGGTACTGCATTGTTGGGTGACACTTTCTAGCAAAATGTCATGTTTCATGACGTCAAGATTCAAAATCAGCCAAGCAATTAAGGAACAATAGATGAGCAAATATAACAAAGAATGGTGGCCAATTCAAGATGGCACCAACCCATGAAGCACATATATGTTCTTAATAAGGCCTTTTGTCATTGTAGAAAGTTTGACATCTCTGCAAAAGAAGGGTGATTTGTACGGAATTTTTGAATTTTTAAAATATTTGGATCTCTATAGCACCACCATGTTGTTGGATTGGGATAAAACTGGTGGAGTGGAGTCTTGATCTAACAGTTAATTGCGAAGTACTCATACAGGGACATTAAGTCTTCAGACTTAAGTACTTCGCAATTAATGGCTTACTGGCTCATTACTATCACTCTAAATTTTCAAATTTGTATGCCCGACCAAACAACAACCATTTCTAATTTTAACAGATTTCAACATCAAAGCTTGATGCAGTTTCTTATAATTTGTACTTTCACTCGCTCTTAGTTGTTGTGATCGACACCATCTAACAGTATCAGTGATTGCGCAGCCAGCTAGCACATTCAAGAGTGCAAAGCATCCTTATTTGAATACAACAGTTTCAAGTTAACAGAAATACTTTTTAGAGCTCAGGGAAGCCAATATTTAGTGTTCTTGTATATAATCTACATGGATGCTTATTTGAGTAGTCTGCTGGTAAAAGTAAAACCATTGATATTAATAAGTTGAAGTATTTGTTTTAAAATAATTTGTGGCACACTTTTAATTTTAGATATTTACTGCCACTGTAACAGCAGTCAAGGGTTAGGGTTAGGGTTAGGGTTAGGGTTAACAATAGCCAGGTGACATTGTTGATTATGTCACAATTGGTATAACATGTTGTATAAGAAAGTGTTATGTTACCCTTTATGAAGCATGGCATTTGCTTATGCATGCTCTATGAAGCCATGTATGTCATGTTTATGAAGGCATCTCAGAATCTCACACTACTATCTGACTGTGTTCTACTGAACCTAAGAAATTGTCCTTTTTTGCTGTCAAGGCCAAGATTCCATCACAGCATTCAGTTTGCAACCGCTAGAGTGAGTTCCTGAAAGAACTAAGATGGCCACGGCATGGGTCCCTGGGTTAACTTGTAAACTTGTCTGTGTATCTTGTATTACAGCCAGCATTCCAGTAGAACTGAATTGGTTCAGCAGAGCAGCACATGCCTCCTTAGAAATTTCTCAGTAAAGGAAGGCCCTACTATGAATGACATCACTGCCCTACCAATAGTACGCGTGGCTTTTTAAGAAGTCCCAAGAAAAAAACTGAAAAAGAAAGAATAAAATTCTAGACCATGGAAATGGGTGGAGGTCCAGTTCCCCCTGGACATACTGTACATACCTGCAGTACCTCGGCTGACTCTCATCCCCCATGTCAAATACAGACAGGCTGCTGTTCATGTAGCCTGTCAGGCATCTGTAAGGAGGACACCACCAGGGGAGTGAAATTCTAAACCAAAAATCCCTCCTGCCATTAAGTTTTATAGTCTCTAACATAGAGGAACATGAGCAGAATATAACTATTTGTTTGCATGGGTCAGCAAGTTATTTGTGAAATTATTCCATGTGAAACTAAAGGAACTAACAAAGACTTCCCATAACCATGAGAACAAACACTGGAAATGTATATACACAATATTAAAATGAATGATATAGTAACAATAACACTTGGCAGACATAAACCGAAAAACTACACAATGAGATCAAAATGGCAATACAAGGTCCCCCCCTCCTTATGATGATTTGTCATTAACTTTGCCTCTGAAGTTATCGCTGACACCTGCACTGAAGCTGAAATAAGCACTTCAGCCATAAACTGCTTTCCACAGCATAGGCATTGGTTTTAGCATTGAATGTGGCTACATAGCTTGTCAATATTCTATAAAGATTTTAAGATTAAAGATTTTTAAAGATTACACTTCCTATGAATGGAGACAATATCATGCTTACTCCTCATTCCCATTGGTCCGGTTCGCACAGGGACCATACTTGAAGGCGTAGACAAAGCGAGGAATATAGTCAGAGGTGATGGCGATGACAAAGGCATTGGTGATGACTGCCAGCACACCAATCCACTCAAGCACTCCATGCCAAATGCCTGAAGAATAAGACCAGTGTTTGTCACAGACTGTATAGAAGCCATTTCTGTCTTAAATATTTATCTGCAATACTGTAATCCTTATATACCAGTACAGTCATGCGGATTATTGCAAAATATTAAATAATCATCTATTTTCACCAAAAGAGCCAGACCTCACCCAAAATCCCATCCATAGTTACTGTTGATAAGTTCATCAAGCTATTGTCTCTGAGAGAAATCTTCCAGCAAGCTAGCTAGCAGCAGATTGTTCTGATACAGCTAAATATGTGTAATTAGCTAGCTATATAGCTATTGTGTGTTCACTAGATGTAGCACAGCAAGTTAATAATGTCTGTCTTTGAAGGTAAATAAAGCTAGTTATGGAGCTAGTTTGTTATCAGTTTGATTGCACATGAACTATACATTATAGGCATTTTACCAGAGATATACCAGAGATAACATCACTAGCTCAGAGGTATCTTGCCAAGTCACACCACTGCCATTTTGGTTTCAAGAGTATGAATGGGCCACAAAGTAATATGTCAGGGATTACATGGAAAATTATTAGTCTGCAGTTTTGATTGGTATATAGAGTAGTTCTCTCAGTACACAGTATTATTCATTCATTTTTCAGCTACATATAGCCAGAAAATGCACAGTAGCCTACAACCTGAAGCAGGAGAAAAATGTTTTCAATAGTTTTTAACATGTTCTGTTGACCGAAATAGCATTAAATTACTAGTCTATAGTAATATTGCTGACATAATCTTTGTGTTCTGTATTTGGCTACTATGAAGAACAAATATATTTTGTGACTGGTTGTGTGCTGGTATTGCTTGGAGCTTCATTATGTGGTTGTTTCGATTGTATCAGCATTTTGTGTGTTTACATGTGGTCAGAGGGTACAGAAGTTATTGTTTGTAAGTGAGAATCCAAATGTGGAACACCTGCCTAAAAAAGTGAAATCTAAGAATGGATTTTTGTACAGAAACAAATGCTTCTTTTTTTGCAAGTCAGAATACCATTTTACAAACAACAATTGTGCCTGTAATAAATTATGGTGACATGCATACCTCTCCCTCCACCTTAACCCCCCTTGACACTGTATCATAGTGAATTGCAATGTACTGTAACACCATAGACATAGATTTTTAACTGACCATTGTATTCTATATGGAACAGTGAGATCTTTTTGTGCAAGCCCCCCAGTGGCCTGGATGTCAGCAACTCAGACATGCAATGCTCCTGCAACCAAACTATGAGTGGAAACAACAATCTCTGTGTTTTGGATTTATTAGTAGAAGATACATGACAACTATGCAAAACAAATGCCACCATTGGACAACGTAGTCCATTTAACAAGCACCCCATCCCTGCAGTCTCATATAACCCCCAAGCATAACACACTTGACAGTAACATCTATCTGGGAGTTCATAACAATATTCTTTCTCCACCAAAAAATTGTATTAATTCATAGCAACAAGATAAAACCAACAATAGCCTGAAGGTATGCCAATACAGTGGTGAAAAATGCTGTTCACTGAATAGTGAGATAAACATGAGGAATTCTTGTGTAATTACGTTACTTAATTCTACTATCAATATCTGTGACTAAATTTGCAATACATATACAATTTTACCATTGATTTTACACATAAAGTCCCACACACCACTTGCTGTTTACACTGGTGTATCTCTTTTCAGTTCATTCTAGTTAGACTGAAAGCTATTTTATCCAGTAGAGGACAGTACAAGCTTTCCAACAGTGTATCGCATATCTAATTAGAAATTTATAACAAAAATTGAGAGCCCCGTGCAACAGCTTGAATTGTTACATTAGTACAATGTTGTGCAGTCAACCGTAATATTACACAGCAATATACAAGCACTTGTTGTGCACTTGTAATTGTATTTGTACCTTTGGCTTTTGGAAGATTTTGTTAATTTTGCCAACTCATCGGCATAGCTAAGGCGAAATCTGGCCTTGCTGACATAGATTTGGGAAAGGGGGCAGAAGAGGAGAAGGAAACATGAAATCCAGCCAGAAGGATGGAAAAGATGCCGTATACTGCTTGTAACATTTCAATTATCTCTGTTGTGTCATATTTTTGATATTGTTATATTCACATTGGTCATAAGAGACTAATGCTTCTAAATTGTAAATTGCTTATTAAAAAAAAAGAAAACACTTACAGAGTTACATTCTTCACTTTTGATTTTAAAAAAAAATAATACATTAAATTAATTTGGTGATGCCACACTGATCCTGCTGTGTGTTGTTGCTGGCTAACGATAGTTGCAGTTTCTCCTTGTCAGTGAGCCAACTTCGACCGCAGGCATCGCAGTAATGAAATAGGATTCTGATTGCTATTTCCAGAGACATTTTTTTTTTAAATATCAAACTATCTCTGCTATATCCAGTACCTATATGTATTGGTTATAATGGTTTATAAGTTCATTAAAATAACGTATCATTTCAACAACAACAAGTATAGTAATAATAATAATTTTAATTACATGTCAGGGTGAGAATCATGGAGAGCTGTAAATGTTATACAGTATGTAACTGGAAAGGGAGCGTGTCTGGAAAATAGCAGCAAGGAAAACTGCAATGAAGAAAAAAACAAGACCTTAGAGAAGTCAGAGAAAAGTCTCAGGAGTGTTGTCAGAGAGACAGGGATACCCCCCAGCATACCTTACAATTACAAAAATAACAATTACTGATGAGGAGGAGAGATTTCTCATATCATACACCACATGGATGGCTGATCATGGATACACCAGAGCTGTGGTCAAGGGTCTGGCAGGTTAAACTGTAAAGACAAGTGGAGGCAAGACCCTTGTTAATCTGAACACGTGTCCCAGTGATAACTGGTGGGTCAGGTTCAGAGCTCACTACTTTGAATTTACAACAGTCCCTGAGACTTTGGAGAGGGGCTGGGTACATGGAGCCACCCCATCAATGATAAGGGAGTTGTTTTACATACATGAAACCCTATTTCAAAAGCATGAATCATGGCACAATCCATATTTGATTTTTAATTATGATGAGACAGGGTTTGGACACAAGCCTAGGGGAGGGAAAGGCTTCTCAGCCAGAGGGGGCGCCAACACATCTACCAGCAGCAGACTGCAACAAGCGAGCAGCACAGTGCACTGTTGCGTCAGTGCCGCAGGAATGAATATTCCACCTTTTATCATTTTCCCAGCTGCCTGCCAAGTACCACTTATGCCTGTTATGTGCTCCTAGCTGCAATTTTGCTGTAATTTTTTTCTCTTTCTGTCATGCAAGTGTGCTCTGTGTTGCATGTACGTTCCTTTGTTGTTGAAGGCTGCAATGTTAGCTGGCTAGCTACTCCCGGGTGCACGCACAGGCGATGCGTGTGCAGTGTTCTATTGCGGATGCAAGCCTCACACGCACTATGTGGATAAGTCAAGGTTTCTGAGCAACAGTTTCTCAGAAAAATAGAAATGAGTGCGGGCGGGGGCGACTGTCATACCAAGGCCTGTCTAAGGGCTGTTGAAAAGAGATATAAAGGAGAGAGGTATGAACAGACGTTTGAGATTCTCTTCTCGAACTCTGCGATGAGTGCTTGAATGGTTTCTCCTATTTGGCCAAATAAAAGTTGTATTGTTGAATTGCTCTGTGACCTGACTAAATTCCTCCATTGAAGATAAAATCCATGAGAAGAGGGCTGTTTTTTTCATCAAGCATGCACCCACTGATAGGCCCTTCTTAATCATAATGGACCAGCATGAGACACACGTGTCCCGGAATGTAATCACGTTTTGGAGAGAAAAGATGATTGAGATTATCTGCCTGCTGGCCTATACCACTTATATCCTGCAGCTCATGGACCTGAGTGTCTTTAATCCTCTGAAGAGGATCTTCAGCCGGGCTTCTACACAAAGAGGGCTAGGGTCCCCGGGGGAACCTGGTTATTGGGAAAAATAAATTCTCATCCATTCTTAGAAAGACCTAACCCCTGACTGCCTTTCCAGAAAATGAAAAAGCAGTATTCAATAAGGCAGGCATCTTCCCCTTGAACAGGGAGGCCTTTGACTGCACCCAGCTGGAGAAGCCAAACACCTTCAATACAATGCCTAATAATACAGATGCCAGCCCAAAGGCCCCAGCAATGACCCCAGCTGTCAGATCAGAGGACTCAACAGTGACTCCAGGTGTCAGCCCAAAGACTCCAGTAGCAACCTCCAGTGCTCTAGCAGTGATCCATAGTTTACAGTATATTTGAACACCTAAATAACCCCACTCCCAGTGCCATGTTTAACATGCAAGTACATTACATGTATATAGCAGGTAAAAATATATATGGCCTGGATCATAAACTCCATAATATGGTGATATGCAGAACTACTAAAGATATATGAAACAAAAAGTGAGCAGTATAGCCTGGTATCACTAAGTGTCTACAAATATATCTAAAATATTTAAATAGTGAATTTCTGTAAATACATAAACATAAACGTGTATTTCACAACAAATCAGTTTAGACTCATGAGACTCATAAGAATTTAGCATAATTTTCAAGTGGGAATTACAATCTTTTCATCAGAATAGGGGTCTAAAATCTAGGGGTCCAAAAACCTACCCAAAACCTCTCCAAAAATGAGTAAAATGCTTTTTCCCATTATAAAGCATATTTATGTTTCATCTTAAACCTTTGTGGTAGTTTAAGATGAAACATTGATATCAAATTGAAAAATAATGCAAAAACATTGTGACACACTGTGATACAAATACCTATATATGTAATAATTTCACTTTTTGTATGTTTTTCTGAATTCTAAACCACATAATTGTTTCTTGCATGAGGACATGAGGACATGTTACAATTATAATCACTCCAATGGGAATTTTATGTTCATCTAGCACATGTTAGCACAGTATTTTATTTTACAGTATATTTGAATTAGTATTTTCCATTCCATACTAGCAGCTAGGGCTGTTAGTTAGCCCCCAATACAAACGTACTGAGACTTATTAGCAAAGGCAAACAGTCTCTTACGAACAACGTGAATATAACAATATCAAAAATATAACACAACATACATTGAAATGTTACCAGTAGTAATATATCCTTGTTTATACTGTATATCTTTGCTAGACTTAATTCTGCCGGTTCTTCTGACCCCCTCTTACAAGAATTTGATTTAGCCATGCTGATGAGTTGGCAAAGAAAAATCTTTCGGGGGGAAAAAAAACAAAAACAAATTAAGCTTCAACGAGTGCTTGTAAATTGCTGTGTAATGTTAAAGTAATAATCTCGAAGATGTTCATTAAAATAAATGTCTGTTAAGTCACTATCTATCGCTGCATTGGGTAACACAATGGCGATTGAGCCTATTTTTATATTAATTTATACTATTATTATTATCATAATTCATGATTGAAAAACTTGGTGTCTGTGGCGACATTCCCGGGAAAAAATCACAAGCGGCGCACAGTTTGTGACGTGTTTTTCATCACCCATCAGTGGTCTGGTCCGCCAGAGAGGGCAGGCGGAACTAACGCAACAGGCTCGCTCTTCAGCTCACTTGTGTGTGAGCGGCGTACTGTTTTTTCTGGTGTCTGCATGCGTTACAGTAACAGAGAAAGGGGGGGTTGGGGGAGTTATGGAACCCTAAAAAGTTTTTGTGTAACATGAGAGATCATATTATTTGTTGATGTAGATTTCGTATTACATTTAATGACAATGTAACTTTACTAAATTACATAGCTATTTGCACAGCTAATGCTAGCTACCGGACCATGTCAAGAAAGACAACATTAGTTTAGACAACGTTGCGCACAGTATCCATCTCTCATATCCGGTAACGTTGAGTTAGCTAGCTAGCTAATGTAATTAACACAATCTAATGTCAGCTAACAATTAGAAAAAAACGCTAGCTAACGCTACCGACCGGTACCGACTTCACAAACCGTCTCTCGAATGCAAATGCTACCTTGTTGCAACGTTGCAGTGTAGCTAACTTAAGGCCAGTTCAGATCAATGATTTGCATCGAAACTGGGTGCAACTTGCAAGATGTCTGATTGTAAACGTTCTAAAACTGCACTTGGCGATTTGACAAGGACGGTCTTTTAAAACCTCAGGGCAGGCAGCGGCTCTGCTACTAGCCAGTTCACACCGCTGCAATTTTCTCTGCAACATTCTAAAACCGTTTGGCCTCATTGCGAATCATTGATCTGAACTGGCCTTAACGTTACCGTTATTTACATTGCCATCGAGTTCATCAATATATATTATAATGATCGGAATAAAGCCGGGGTATGTGAAGCAGAGCCAGGTCTGATTTCTGAAGACGTCATGCAGGAGAAAACGAAATAAAAGAATACGGCAGTATGGATTAGCATTGTTATTATTTTATTACGCTTCCTTCAGCCTTTATGCCCTTTTTGATGAAATCTCCTTTGTTTTTGTTTTATTCTTCTTGTTCTGATTGCTAATTTAACACCCAGCTCAGCTTTATTCTCGAACAGTTTAGCTAGCAAAACCAGAAACACCAGGGGTAACATTTTGCAAGGCAGTTGTTTCAAAAATACCACACAACAATCATTCACGAAAAAGACTGCTTATTGTGCACGAGATACATAATTGCACAGCGAATCCCGCAAATTCTTCTCTGCAGTGTAAAGATGTTCATACCGGGCAAAAGGTGGATAAAGAACGTTGATCATCACTAATTCTACCCCAGGTTTGCTACGGCATTTTAACCCGGCTCGGCAGTGTAAAGACATCTTGAGTTAGCCAAATGTTGGACAACGAATGAGTATGTACATAACATTACTTTTATAACAACCATTTTTTATTCAGTAAATAGTAAGTGTTATAGTTGGCGTGCCAACTGACTGACGTCACACAGGCGACACTGGTTGGATCCGGTTGGATCTATGGGAAGTGAGGTCCAAAAACACACCTGCAATTACCGCTTCTCGCCATTGGCACCGCCATAGAGAACGAAACTGAAATCTTCAAAATTGTCACTTTAAGGTTGAATGCACAACACTGTGCTGAAGCAACCACTCATACAGATACACCTTGTTGCTATGATGGAATACAAATTTTTGGTGGTGAAAGAATATATTTATGAATTCTCAGATGGACGCTGTTGTTCGGTGTGTCATGGGGGTATAGTTGCAGATGAGACAGCAAGAAGGGGGTGCTTGTGAAATAGACAACCATCTCAACACTGGTGGCACTTAAAAACTCGGTATTTTCCATTGTTGTAGTGTATTATGTATAAATAAATATAAAACACAGAGTTTGTTGTTTCCACTCAGTTTCCACTCGTAGTTTGCAGAAGCAATGAATGTCTGAGTTGAGTAATCTCAGTGTGCCGCCCACTAAGGGGCTTGCATGAAAGGGTTAATTAACATATAAAATTAATTTCATGATTTTATTTCATAGCAATGAGACTAAAATATTTTATAAACATTTACATATGCACTTACACGTTTTTATGCATGAACCACTGTAAAAATATTAACATTGAATAATGCTACTTTAATTTGTATTTAGAAGAATTAACCAAATAATGACTGTTGCGGTCCAGCCAAAAAAAAGGACAAAAAAAATATATATAGCCAACTAAGCTAGCTTCACTATTAAATTGACTTTATCTAAGTATCTAATAGCCATTGGGAAGCTTTCAGCACGCTATTGAATGTTAGCTACTTATAACTAGCCATTGAGTTATAATATGGAAACTAGTTAGCAGGCAACAACATAAAACAACTTTTCCAGGAATTATAAAGTCATGGATTTATTACTAGATATAGCACAATGCTAAGAACCAATCCGCTCTAAGCAACAGTTTGCTTTAAAGGGGAATTCCACCATGAAATGACCTTTTACCATTAGAGGAGTAGCTGTGCTCTTAATTAAATTCTCTACCTGTAGTGAGTGCAGAGATATAGCCCCAAACTACTGCGCATGCTCGAGGTACCTGCTTTACTAAAAGACAACAACGGGCAGGTACGTACTGTCCATGGGTGAGTGTCATATAATGCCAGTCACAGGTTGCCACTCCTGCTGAATGCTAATGAAGAGGATGGGTGTTAGCCTACTACTTGGCTGGAGAGAGGGTAATGTTACTCACTAGCAAGCTAGCCACTAAAGAAAAAAATCTAAGTTTATATGTTCAGTTATTTTATTGCTAAAGTATGGAGGACTAAATGTGCCAAAATGAAACAAATAAATAAATAATTCATTTTATTTTGAAAGAATTAAATAACTACCACCTCATTTTCTTACCAATTTGAAAAGTGTCATTAAATGAAAAAGGAAATAAGTCATTCTGAAAAGTTTCATTATTGCAGTGGAATTCCCCTTTAACTGTTATGAAGATTGTTTTGACTTGGCATAATTTTGAACACTTCATATATTTAAATTTCACAATTGGATCAATTTTAAATAGAGTGTCCCAACTTAAGTATAATAGTGATTACTTTTTACACCACTGCCAATGGCTGACATGTTTAGCTGATGTTGCGGTCATCGGCAGATTCTAATCCAGAGTATTGTATTTTCCTAATTAACTCATGGTTTAGGAAACGTAATACACTGCATTTGCTCTCATTCGACAATTACATGTGTACTAAATTACTAACCACTTCTAAATTCAAGCTTTTCAAAAGGTGCGTTGGAGCCAATGGGTCAATGGTGTTAATAGCAACAGTTGCTATTGGAAGCCAGTTATCCAATCGAAAGGCTAACAATGACATACATTTTATTAGCAATGTTTCATTGTTATTAGCAACTACTATGCACTGGTCTTACTCTAGCATTCAGGTCTCACTTTCTTTTGTGTAGGTTTTCCAAGGGTGAAACAGCCTGACCAGACTGACATTCTGAGTAGGGCTGCACAATATATCGAGTTACGGTTTTTTAACCTATAGTTGATCTTTCTTCTTGTTTTTGCTTTAACCATACCTGATGCGGTAGTAAACAAACAAACAAACAAATGTCAGAGGCTGTGTGAAATGCTTCCAGGAATAAAAAAAAATCTCAGATATGTTTTGGGTGCTGAGAAGACAGCTAATCAGTAGCAAGACCTTACAACTTCCATGTGATTAAAAAAAAACAAGTCAAATGATCACAGAAGCTGTGCAACCTTACAGCTGGTTGGCTGTCTTATAAACATTCAACAAATATCAGTGATGTTTTTTTATTCTGGAAGCATTTCACATGGCTTCTGATTACTACCGCATCAAAAAAAAACAAAAAAAAAACTATGAATGATTGCCTGTATGGTTATTCTTTTATGCTTAAAAACATTCCCTGATTGTGAGTTCACCTAATTTCCAGTGATGTGCTTGGCTAGTGAAATAATGGTCAGTTTCTTCTTCGAACAATACAAGACCTTGTATAGTTTTTGCTCCAGTTGGAGGTGGCGAATCAGCCAACTCAACCAATGACCTGCAAAATAACACTGGCCAATAAGACTTCAACAGGAAAACAATCAGGAAAACTATAATATTCCCCGGAGATACTAGATTCTGGAGAAACTAGACACCTCATAATACTGGTTGACAGTGCAATTTGATATATTTACCATGTATGTAGGTATATATAGAAGAGGTTTGACTTCAGCCACAAGCTGAAATGTACTTCTGTAATTGAGACTAACCAATGTCAATAGCTCGAGCAGGCATCGGGCGCCTCCACTGTGTGACAAACTTGTAGGCATCCAGTCGGATCTCAATGATGTTGTTCAGCAAGGCTAGGAGGGGAGCCAATGGGAAGGCTGCTACAAAGATGGTAGTGAAGCCAAACTGCAGGACTAAGGGAGACAGTAGGAGAGAGTTACTTTGAGCCAACTACACACTGATTTTTCTTTCATAGGCAAACTGCCAGTGGTTTTTTAAATGGTTGTGATTATGTTCAGGGTGCAAATCATAGTAAGGGGTGAAATAATGTTTGTTGTCCACAGACCACTTGTAAAATAAGCCAAAACTCACTTTTTCAGGTATTTATATGCAAAATCACAAGGACTAAGTGAATAGTGGGAAAAACCAGCACAGCAACAGTGCTGGTTTTTTCAGTGCAGTCTTATAACAGTTGGCTTTAAGCGGAAATGTATTCCTTCATAGGGGAGCTGTACCAGTTTAGCAAATATGAAGCTTTAGATTCAACAACACAACATAAATAGCAGCCATAATTAACATTAATGGGAAGCACACATAGGTTCATTACATATGCGTACCAGCTGGTGACCAATGAGAATACAGTTGCAATCAGACAGTTAGCAAATATTGAACATGTAGAACCCTATGCATCTAAGGTAGACCCATAGACTATATGAGGAAAAAGTATCTGGACACCCCTTGATCTGGGGCAGTTTTTCGTGATTTGGGCTAGGCCCCTTAGTTCCAATGAAGGCAAAGCTAGAGCATACAATCACATTCTGGACAATTTTATGCTTCCCCAACAGGGAAGGCCCTTTCCTCTTTCAGCATGACAATGTTCCTGGGCACACATAGAAATGGCCTCCACCCCATCCAACACCTTTGGGATCAATTGGAAAGTCAACTCCGAGCCAGACCTAGTCGTCCAATTAGTGCCCGACCTCACTACTGCTCTTCTGGCTGAATGGAAAGAAATCCCTGCAGTAATGTTCCAACATGTAGTGTAAAGCCTTTCCAGAAGAGTGGAGGTTGTTTTAGCCGCAAAGGGTGGACAACTCCATTTTAATGCCCATAATTCTGGATGAGATGTTGGATGTCAGGTGTACACATACTTTTGGCCATGTAGTGTATGTGGCTTTGGCATGCGAGTCCATGGGTGCCTGACCATGGGCTAGGTGTGTGGAGAAACAATAAATGCATTGGTCAGTGTGTCCAGAACTGCATTAAAACATGTTTTACTGTGTGCAATAAATAATCATTGTTTAATTGTCCTTAAGATCAAAAGTCCTTAAGTCAAATGGTGTGGAATATACCAGTAAAAGTATAAAGTTTAAAACCGAACTAGCCTCTGATAAACAAATCACAACCGCTAATGACAAAAAATGACCTGTAAGTGTTTGTTTACTTCAGCAGTTGTGTATATAAAAAGTGCTTCTAACAAACATTTGCAAGTTGTGGATTGCAGATCAAGAAAAGTTCAGCTGAATGCCAGATGACTTCTCTGGTTATCGGATGATCTTACCCATTTCCAGGTACTCATCAACCAAGCCATGGGCATTCATTGGCTGCAGGTTCCAGTCTTTGTCCCACTGTGGAAGTGAAACCTTACTCTCCATGCGTTGCCCACCTTTCCTTATCTTCCTCCGAGACCACCAGTTCTGAAGTAACCTGTGTAGTAGTGCACAGCACAGCAGCACCCAGTAAACAGGGAGTAGGACATTACTGGCCAGAGGTCAGAGAAAACAGACATTGGATTACATCACAGGGACCAATGGATATCCCCACTAGTAAAGATATTGTGATGCATGCATATTCAAATTGTTGTAATGATGTTACCAATTCAGCTGCAGCTGTAAAGCATTATGGTCCTTTAAAAGCTCCCCACCACAAATGTGCTTGTCGGCACTGAAAGTGGGCTGTCAGCAGGTTTTATTTTATTTTAATTTTTTTGCTGGTTATCTGCCATTTGTCAGCTTCAGGCTTAGGGGGAGGGGGGGGGGGGGGCTGGGGCTGGTCAGTCATGTTCCCTTACCAGACAAAATGAAATAATAGAATAAAATAAACCATATATTGGAAATACACAATGCACAATTAGGTACTTACGGGTAGCCTAACTCCATGAAATTGTTCCAGATCTGTTTTAAAACCATGATGACACCCATTTGTAGGCACAGGTCTATTAGACAGCCACTGGGGTGGCACTGCCAACAGAAACAGTCAAAGGTTTTAAAACAATATTTGATAAGAGTTCTAATAATGACAAAAAAAATCACTTAAATGAATTTTGAATAAAAGCACCAAGCATGAGTATTGCCTCAAATATGCCTTCATATGATGAATTCTTAATTTGAAATTAAGGTGTTGTGCATTGTAACCATCATAAACAGTGTCAACCGCTGGTCATATGTTGTTTTAAATGTTATTTCCATCACTGAAGGCTTTATGCAAGGATTCTGCTACAAACATTAAAAATATAACATGGCTGACAATGGATTACAATTCCCACAGGCTGATAGGATTATTTGCATGACTACTCTTTTCAGAGTATTTTCACTGCATTTCAGTGTGGAATTTATTTTCACATTTCTGAGCTTGGTTAGCTACAGTAGACTCCTTTTTGTTCATGCCTTTATTACAGTTACTTTGTTCATCTTTACTTAGGGTGTGGATAAAAACAGTCTACTGTAGTTATATAAAAAACCTGCAAGCTCCTTTCATGATGCATGAATGTTGCATAGTGCACTATGTACAAAACTCCATTCCTTTGAAAAAAGCCATGCAAGTCATCCAATCAGCTAAAGCGCTAGGTTGTACAGATTGTCCATGTTCTGACAAATCACTCTATAATAAAAATACACATGCATGAATGGAAGATTTGAATGGTGTGAACAAGTATCCATACATGTTGATAATAATATGCTCACTCTTGGAATAGCAGGAAAGAAGGATGATTGAACAAATCAAATACAGTTTACATTAGTAGCTTGGAAAAGAGTTCAGACACATTAATGAATGCAGATGGTTAGAAGGGTTCCTGTTCTATTTCTGTTAATGACTCACCTCCTCCAATCGCCATCTCTTAAAAATCTTGTTATATTTCCCTGGCCTGCCTGCAAATCTGAACAGAAGTTTTCAGTTTAATGTATTATCATTTTGATATAAAGCAATGAGCTGTTCCAAAGTTGCAGTCAGTTTAATTATGAAATGAAATGGATCTTGAGCTGCCCTGCATCAGACCTTTCAAACAAACATTTAATATAATAATTGAGGAACTATGGTTCATTCATCAACATTTAGAGCCCCTTTAATTCAAGGAAGGAAATGTCAGCAAATTTACTACACAACAGTAAGTCCGCAAAGCACAATGGGCAGACGGTACACTGAAATGCTATTTAAAGTTTTTTCATAAATGAATATGGTTGGTGCATAATTTATACATGACTATGCAATTGCGTACTTTGTATGGAGACAGACTCCTTGAAAAATTTTGCAGTATGAAAGTAGTATGCAGTATATGTTCACTGTCAATCCATTGCTGAGAACGTGTTCCAGGGAGAGCAGCAGCTGCATATTGATTAAACAGAGTGATTGCTTTGATGAAAAAGCAATGAAGATCATGAGAAACAAAAAGAGTGAAGGCAATGGCCTTTCCTTAATTGAAGCAGATTAAACTTCATTCCATGATATGATGTACATAGCAATGTCCTACCTTCCCAGAAAGAAGGCAATATAGAATGTGGAGCTGTTCAAGTTGACAAACTGAAAGAAGAACATTTTCAGGGCAAAGCTGTTCTCCCATTCCGATTCTGTCCGAGGGTGTTCTGAAAAAGGAGACGGCCACATTTCAGTTTGCCCGCGGCCATGGGCCACGAAGGTGCATTGTGTTTTAAACCGAGGCAAACTCTTACTTACCTAAGTTTGTAAGTAGGTACGCCACTTTTTCATACACCTGGATAGGATATATACAAATGCGAGAGAAAAAAGGCAGTTTGTTGACAGTTCCATCAATAATATGCCTGCACACCCACGCCTAATGTTGATAAAACTGAAGGAACACCCAGTCCTTTACTAAAATAGAATACACAATACAATACAAAACAATGCGCTCTTATATAGACACTTTTATGTAAACATCCCAGGTACTTTACAAGAAAAAAAAATTTTAATTAAAAAAATCTGAATCAGCTGAATGTCTGAACTAAGAGAAATAACAGACAAGAAGTCTTAAAACCTGATTTAAAAGAACTGAATTCCAGAAGCAAGGTGCAGAATTTTTAAGTGTACGGATAACACACATGCTAAACCCACCACATTGAGAGACATTATGATCATGAAGTTGATGCAGACTCCGGTCCCGGATGTGGCAAACTGCCAGTTCTTCTTCACAAACTCCCACTGGAAAGACGCAAACTTCTCCATGGCAATGAGGCGGAAAACCACCACAGCAAACACAGCAGTCACGACCAGGGACAGCTAAGAATAGAGAGAACGAAAGTGATAAATGCAATAATATATCATTGTTTGCAACTTTAATTTTTAGTTTCATTATCCTTGCTTGAGGCAGTTTATGTATGTAAATGTTTATTAAAAGCAACACACAAGGTAACACACTACTATGTGCAAAAATATGATAGAAATAATCCAGTCATGCAATTCATACACAAAATTAATATTTAATCCAGAGAGGGATCATACACCATTTTGGACAACTGGCCTCTTAAAACTTTACTGCAAGGTAATCCCCATTTTGTGAGCTATTTGGGCATTTATAGGCAGGCAACATCTACAGCCACAATGCCCTGTAATCATGCCAGCCAAGTATTGACATTGAGATTATTTGTTTGGGAAACACAGTGGTTTGGTTTTTGCCTATATTAAATCTTGAGTAATCCAGTAGAGGGAGATGTTAGGCTGCTACAGCACCGCTCTAGGTTAAAACCAGTTAATCTTGGATGTATGACAAAGGAAGAAAATCAATACCATGAGCTGAATGTAAATATTTCCACATGTCAGATTGAAATCCAATATGCCGTTCCTGGCTAAAGTGACACAGAATCTTGCAGCTGTAGTTTATGAGAATAAACTTGAAAATGCATGAATAATAATGCATTTGATTCAGAAGTGGATATTTTGCTGTCAAGGATGTTGGCACCTGAGACATTTGAGAAACAGACTCTTTCAACATATTATCTGTATAATGACTTCATATTATTCAACCTAAAAAAATGTCACTGTATTTTACTATACCTAATTATCTTATGCAACTAAATTAATATATAGATGGCCAACATTCTAGATCAACTGTTGAATATATATTAACTTCTGTCATATGTTGCTTATATGGTGACAGGGGCCATTGTATTATTTTCTTACTTGGATTACGAAATGTATTGTACAATTATGTTAATTCAATAATTGTACTATTACACCATTTATTTCAAGAATTCGTGCATTATTTTGTTGTTTTTCATTTTGCGTTCATATTGTTTTACATGTTGCCCTGACTAAGGTTGCTTGCTGTGCAGATACAAACAAAAATACAAGACATGCAAAAACTGTAACAAAGAGAAGCAAAGAGAAGAATAAGAACATGCCATGAAGAAGATTCCTGACACAGAGACCATTAGACGGCTGAGTTTGTCTGAGAAAGGCTGGAAGGGCTCGGGTCTTCCAGAAATGGGGTTGACTCTTTCTACTCTTGAATATTTCGCCTCGAATTGGGGCCGCAGCTCCTCCTGAAAGTCACATTGTTCCACAGCATTATACATTGTTCCATACAGTTGCACACACACACACACACACACACACACAAACACACTTTGTGAAAACCAAAAGAGCTAGATTTTTAAGATAGCCATAATTCCACTAAAATATATGGAAAGAGTATGCCATCAACTATTACTAGGTCATCTGAGGTTTTTCATCATCACGTGAGATGTTTATCGGATTCAATCTTTCTAGAATAATTCTGAACACAATATGTATGTGAAACTGAAGTCCAGCAAGTGTTCATTTAAACACTGGACCAAACATGTTACCAGGACACTTTTTTCTCAGATTGACAGCCTTGTGTCATGCTCACCCTCAATTTCCTTTTGAGCCCATGAATCAAGTGACCTCCCATCACTCCACCTCTGTTCCTACCTATAAATATCTTCACTACTAAATGCTTAAATTAGGTCTATCCAAAAAGGCATTAGACAGTCAATCAATAACATGATCAATGTCAGTACTATAATAGGAATGTTAATGGATGGGCAGAATTATAGCGGGACTTGCTGGAAACAACACTCTCTCTGGAGAGGTGGCCAGCTTTTATTCTGGCTTTTATTTTAGCTTTTATTCAGCTTTTGTTTTTTCATTGTTTAAGATATGGGCAAATGATGAATCAAGCTGAATTGTCTGTTATCTTATGCAATTTTCCATCTTTATGTATTTTGTCATTTCTCCATTATCACCATGGTGATATAAAGTCCTACGGCCCCCCATCCCCGGGCCCCCCCCCCCCCCCCCTTACTTCTTCCTCTTCCCAGTCGATCAAATCCCAGTCGTATGTGAGCTCTGCTCGCCTCCGCTTCCAGAACTCCAGGAACACAGTGGCTGAAGAGGAGAGAATCAGTAGACCATGACAAATCTCCCACAGATTTGTCTATCTGGATATTAACGTCTTTAGTTAACGGCTATCAAAGAAGGTAAGCCTTGATACCCCATCAGTGAATTAAAAAAGAGAAAATGGGTGTCAATTCAAAATTATAAATTTGATGAGTCATAGAACATCTATGTACAGTGGAAAATCTGCTACAGAATATGACTTAAGCATTTGAGAAGCAAGGGTGTGATTGGCTGTGATCCTTTCTGGTCAATAATTGAGTGAGCTAATCGTGTTGCTTGTTATGTGGCGGTGACAGCAAAGTCTTAGGTTTGAAGATGACAAGCAGAGCTACCTTGATGGGGCCACTTGGAAACACCTATTAATAACTTCAGCAATACATCCTAAACAATTACAAACAACTGCAAGGGACCAAGTCTCTATGTATGCATTCTTTACATAGATTTGTAGCGTACACATTCTGCATTCCTTGTTGAGCAAAGTTAATTATTTGCTCCCTCTCCCTCCCCTTTTCAACGAAATGATACTGAAAACATTTTATGACTCAATTGAATGCGTCATAGGACATTCTCTCCTCCAGTGCTTGGGAGACATAAACTAGTGTGCGTGCGACATCTGAGCTGACAAACAGCTTTGAATGTGGGATTGACCAAATGAATATATACAGTAGGAGGTCAATGCACAGGGCTTCCTGTGCTTCTCTCCTTACTTCAAGCTTTTTAGCTTCCCTTTGAAAGAGTGCTTTGCAGCTCTTTTTGTTCCGACTCCAAGGCCCTGGACCAAGCAGCTTGCCCGTGAGAGGATACCATCATAAGAGACTTCGTCAAATAGGCTGGGACTTAACTCTTTACTCCATTACTCACAATGGAAGATTCTGAGTAAACCTGTGGTCAAGATATTAGTTTCGGTGAGATATCCAAGTCAACAGGCCTGTGCTGGAGAAGCTAGAAGCAAGGACCGGCCTGTGAGTTCCTCTGCAGTCGAAAGCCACTGTCCCACAATTAATCTTTTTCTATGTCTTCTCTTAAATATTTGTAAATAAAGGCTGTGTGTTGCAAACTGTGTTTTCTCTTCATTCAAATAAGTGTTAAACTCTACTGATTAAACTCATATTGAATGTATTGCTAGGTTCCTCCTAAAGTACTATTTACTTAATGTGAAATCCATTAGCTGATGCCCAATGAAAGGAGGAAAGGAAGACAACTTTTATCCATTTACAGTTGAGGCCAAAGGTTTATATACACCAAGGCTGAAGACATTCAAACTCAAGACATTCAAACTTTCACAACTCTACATATTTCATGTTACCATACATTTCATGTGTTACATTACATTAAAGGCATTACATTACATTAAAGGCATTTAGCAGATGCTCTTTTCCAGAGCAACTTACACAACCTTTTTAATTAGCATTTACATTGTATCCATTTATACAGCTGGATATGTACTGCAGGTTAAGTACCTTGCTCAAGGGTACAATGGCAGTGTCCTACCGTGGAATCGAACCTATAACCTTATGATTACAAAACCAGTTCCTTACCCATCATACTACACTGATGCCCATAAGTTAAGTCAATTAGGGTATTGACTTTATTTCCATAAGAGGTCATTTCAAAATAATCATCATTAGGAAAGAGGATTACCTAGAAATACTGAAGCAACACCTGCAGCTAGAAAGTTAAAACTTGGTTGCAACTGAGTCTTCCAGCAGGACAATGATCCTAAGCATACCTCCAAAGTTGTAACAAAATGGTTTAAAGACAACAAAGTGAAAGTATTGGAGTAGCCATCAAAAAAACTGAAAAAGCATGTCAGAGCAAGGAGGCCCACAAACCTGACTGAGATACACCAGTTCTGCCCAGAGGAATGGGCAAAAATTCTGGCAAAGTATTGTGAGAAGCTTGTGGAAAGCTACCCCAAGCGTTTTATTCAAGGAATTGGAATTCTGATATGGTGAATTAAAGCTGAAATAAAACCATCTCTAATCAGTTGTTTTAAAATGAACTCTGATGTAAACAAAGTAGATGCCCTAATTGACTTTCCAAAAGAAACATATGGTAACATGAAATGTGCGGAGTTGTGAAAAACTGAATTTGAATATCTTCAGCCTAGGTGTATGTAAACGTTTGCCCTCAAACTGTATGAGGTAGATAATTAACACAGGAGAATTAATAAGAAACACCCAACATCATTACAGATTTATTGTTATCTTTTAGTTGTGAGGCTTATATACAAAGCTTCATTTAGTTTCTCAACCTTGAATCATCGCAAGCATCACAGTAGAGACCAACTGCCAGTTGCTGAGGTGGCCCCTGTAATTATCTGCCCAGTACAATTTCAGGACATAAAACCAACATTTTTTTTTTCTGTACATGTAGCTAGAATGAAACATTAGATGAAAAAAACAGCATTTATGTCAAAGCTTTCATTGCTTCTTTGGAATATATTGCTATGGAATATAAAACACAAAACCTGTATATATATATATATATATATATATATATATATATATATAAAGATGTCATATATATGTTATGTTAATTTAATATTGTACCTGAGAAATTACAAATTTAATGCAACATTTTGAAATTGAATGAATTTACATAATATCATATTTTAATTATGTAGCTGTTTTAGGGCATGCTGTTCTGAAGCACTCACATTAGTGTAATGATGTGCTCATCGGTCAGGTCACAGTGAAGTTCTGTCCCTGAGCGTTAAGCAGGGGCGTCCCTGTCTCATCATGGAACAATGCCTCCTCCGGTTAATCAGCCACCTGTAGTTTTCCTAGACCAGCTCTCTATTAAGTGTGCTCCCCAACACAATGACTGTCCAGCTGGTAGCACTGTGTCACAGCATGCACTTCTGAGGTGAATGCATGCTTGTCTGCATACTGCCGGACAGTGAAACTGTCCAATAAACAAGACTCATTGTCCTGAATTAGAAGATCTATAAAATACTTTTAAAAGTATAAAATTCAATATTTTTAATTGGAAAAAGAAATCCAATTTATAACTTATTTCTGTTCAAACCATAACTACCCTTCGCCCTCATGTAAATTCTGGTTTGCAGAGGAATCTTGTGGCTGATGGGAAATAACAACAAACATACTTGTAGTCAAGTTAAGGAGGAGAACCAGGGGTTGGTAATCTCTGTGTGGCTGGTTTTGCAATTCTACCCTGAAGGTGAAGGACTACATTTTGTTGCAGTAATGAAGAATTTCAAAATGGTCAGTCTATTACTATGACATTTAGCATAATACTCCCGACAAGCAGGTAAGGAATAACAATTCTTATAATCCTGCAGCTTTAATAAATATATATCAGTTATTACTAGAGTTTTTTTGTCTATAAGTACTGATAATTGTTTAGGAAGCATTTTAGGGACAGAAAGGCCCATTTGAGCATCATTGTATTTTAGTCACAAGGATATTCATTTATGTTCTGCCTCACTAACTTTCACAGTGACACAAATGAGGAATTCAGCTTGTTTAGTGACAAGTAATGAGTTTTGTTTTGCTTGATATCAAATTTACTTCACAGTCAAACTGTTGAAATAGAGGTTCCTCAGGATTCCTGATTACATAGGTGTAAATATACCAGATATTCTTTTGTGTCAAGGGAATTATGATTCCTTAGCCAGGAGGCAAGCACAGCTTTCTGATCTACCACTGCTGTCCCAATCTCTTCTGGTGGAAACCTAGAGTAGACTATACTTCTCAATAAATGCAAACAAGAAAAAATATACTTTTGTAATTGTAATATACTGTTTTGTCGTAAAAATATCCCTTTTTAGAGTCGTGGGTAGAAAATAGATACAAGTCACTCTTTAAGAATGTTGTGACGTAAATATATTTTTAAACATAGTTCAAAGACTTGACATCATAACAGAACCACATTGTGATAATGCTTTTGTATTCACTGGCTGAATACAAGGGTGTGCACTGAATGGCAAAAAATCCGGTCAAGCGGGTTTTCAGGTGACTTCAGGTGTTCCCCACCCACTTCCTGTCCCCATGCACCTCTTTGTCTAATAGGCTGGCTCTGTTTCTGTGGTGACAGCGCTCATCTATTTCACACCTGCTCTCGCACGACAACAGAGAACCTACCCATTTCCTGCTTCAGGTACGTGGCTTGTATTTTCTCTATGTAGTGTAGTGATAACATTTTAAACTTTTCATTTATGCTTCCACTTCAAACTAGGGAAACTAAATGATTTCAATATCCATCCTCCGGAAATATAAAAAGATTGCTTGCCGGTTGTCTGGTAAATCAATCTGCTGAACTCACTTTAGTTATCAGAGAATGCTGGTGCCATGTCAGAGGTATATGTTTTGGTAGAAATACAAAATGGATCAATATAGAAAGAATGGCTTTTTTTGGAAAAATTCATAAGAACTGTCAAGAAAGAACTATTTAGAAAATACATTATGGAACTTCTCAGGTATTTTTCTCAGTATTGTTCTCATTCTGTAAAATCACAGAAAAGTATATATGGTTGCCTGAGCAATTGTATGTAGCATAGAGAGGTTTTTTGGGAAGGAGTCTCTATTTGGAGTGAATCATTTTAAGTGAGAATGGACAGAGGGGTTATTGTCTAGATGAAAGTGGATTATTGCTCATGTATCAAGTTTTCTCTTCCCCTCTTTGACTGTAATAAGACCAACTATACGCAAAAGGCCTTGATGAAACTTCACAATATGAGTATAATGTGTCACATTGTGAAATGTGCCAATCCTTGAAAATGTCTTTATGTTAGATTTTTTTGTTCAGGAAACAACCCCAAAATGTTCTTGCAAATATTACAGGCTGATGACTATGCCCTCAAAATTTGGTCCAAGACACTATTAGATTGCTTTGCTTCCTCATTTGTCATGACTTTATAAAATCGTTCATATATTATCTATGATTTTAGTCGAATTTTTACTATACTCTGCTTATGGATATGACAGCAGCTCCTCACATGGGAAAATGCTTCTTTCTGGTGGCAAGTTTCCATATCCACAACACCATGCTGTGACCTTAAACAGATACTACATAACAAAAGAAGTGAACTACATATTAATAGTGTATACACACACAAACACACACACACACACATTGTGAGAGAGAGAGAACATTGTTTTTATTTTCAAGTTTTATATATGGAACTCTATTTTATGTGACTGATCAAATAAATGGCCAAAGAAAGATAATTTGGTCTGAGGCCACGGTATTTTCTATAACACTCACTGACACAAGACGTTTACTATAGAAACAGATACAGGGAAGATGTCTAAGCGAGAGTGGGAATACAATCTGAAATCAGACTCCTCCTATTTATAAGCCATATGCCATAAAAAAACAACCTCCGTGATGAAAGGACCTGTTTATCCTGTTTCAGGGGAAACACGAATCCTTTAAAATGTGTTTAACTTGAAAATGGTTACAGAACACAGCTGAGACAATGGTATTGAATTCACAACTCACAAAAAGCTGTAGCCTGATTCATTTGTTCACTTAGCCTTAACATCTGCACTTTTTATAACATAATGAGTATTTTCTCATCGAAGTCTGCCTCCAGGCTTTCAAATCACAAAGCACTATATTGTATTTAATCTGAGAAACAACCTCAAGTAACTAAGACGTATTTAATTCTTCATTCCTTATGACACAGGTTTTCACCTGTAGGTGAACAACATTCCGTTGTCTTGGTCTGAATGCATGTTTAATGTATTACACACCTTCAGGCATCGTGTTCTAAATATAGAGACCCTGTATCCTAAACTAGAAAGAAAAGTACAAAACCTCATTCTGGAGCACAATCATAATACAAATGCTGTGTCATATAAATAATAAATGTCAAACACATGACACGTTGCTTTAAGCAATATTAATAAAATGAGATGATTGCTAGATTGTGATATGAGGAGAGAAACTAAAGGAACATAACTCATAAAAATGCAGAAAACGAGTGGCAGTTCAGCATAAAAGTCTTGCCTCTGTAACATTGTCAGAATAGCCAGGCCAGTTACACATGTCATGCTTCTTATAAGTCATGTGGCAGTTGAAGTTGTACACACCCTTTAAATTTGGAAGGAGTCCACACTCCAGATCGCACTGTTGCATGAAGTTCTTTTATAAAAACATTCACCATGAGAACTGCATTAGTGTTTAAGAGACAAGAAGTTCTCTTAAAATGTTTTGTCTTTTGGCAGCTTACATCAGACATGATATTACAAGCGTTTGTCCACATTAGCATTCACATCTAACCAATACACTAATGATTTATCTCATGTTGTATAAATAAATACAGCACTGGTATACCTGAAATTACACTTGCAGCTAAGCAGCTACAATGAAAGCTTAAAAATAATAATTATTGATATCAGCACTTGCAGTAAAAATGACCAGAAGCTAAAATATTCTGAGTTAGTCTTTCACAAACCAGGATAGATATATTAACTTTCAATATAAATAATTATGATAAGCAGTACCTTGGTTAAATACCAAGCCTTTACACTTTACATATTATCATACTTTTACGTTGAAATCTGAAGCACATCAGTAACAACTGTTCTCACACCAGGGTAACAAATCAGTCACATATTATTCAAATCTGCAATGTATCTTCAATTCTATAACCATTACATGACAAAATGATATCCCATTTCAGTTCCTCATTGTTTTCATTTTTCATACAGAATATTAAAAGCCATGGACCTGCACTTAAGATTGACCACTCTGCTGGTCCTGATGCTCCAAGCTTTGAATGGAGTGCGACTCCAGAATTCTACAGAATTTCCACAGAATTTCTACAGAAACATCAATGACACTGACACACCAACAACCAGTGTAGGTAGCAACACCTTGGATGTGAATACAAACACCGCAAAGCAGGACAAAATGACAAACGAGGCTTTCCAAGAAGTCCCAATGCTGAACTCCACCACTCCAGGTGTGATGGAAAATGCAATTGATAGTCTCCCAGCCTCTACGACCAATGGTGCAGCTGGGAACCCCATCACGGCTTCACCAGACATCCTGTTATCTTCAACCAACGATACATCTGTCACCTCGGGGAGCAACAGCACTGGACCATGGGATACTGGTCTGCCTGAAGTGTCTAATGCCACCATATCGAGCCCCCCGACCACCACCACCACCACCACCACCACCACCAAGGGCTGGGCCAGCAATGGCACAGCAGATGCACCTAACGTCACTGTGACAGTTATACCTGAGAGCCAGGATTATACCTCTTCCACAACAGAGCACATCCCTGGGCCACCCCAAGTTAATTCCACCTCCACCTCCACCACCACGATCACCAGCTCCACCTCCACCCCTACATCCACCACCAACACAACAAGCCTCAACACCAAAGTCAAGGCTGGGGATTCAGGGAACAACACAGAGAACAGAGGTGAGAGGGTAGAGACAGAACTGTCTGGAAACACAGCCATGCCAAGGGGCTCCTTTGTTTGTTACCTTCACAAAACAATAGTGATTTGCGTAACTTCATGAAATGAAGAGTTGGTACCTTCACACAAGTTCAGTTCATTTTTTATATGCAAATACAGCAAAACCTCAGAGATGTGAATACATTGGGAATTCAGGGTGTTTAGGCCACTAAAATGTTTGCAACAAAAGATTTTTTTTAATGTGAATTGGAATTAGTCTTCCAGCACTGTAGCCTTATTCTGAAACAGGATATTCTATTTTGTTATAAGCCTATACTGTACCTTACCTTCAGGTTAATAATCAGCAATCAAACAGAAGGTAATCCAGGCATCATTAAATGACATTAGAGTTTATTTTCTGTGCTGGCTGACATACATTTCATGCTCCCCACCCTCGGATACATGCAGAATCGAATGGAAATGATAAGTGGTTGATTGATTTGCAGGCCCTTCACTGGCAGTAAGAGCACATTTGCTTTCAGGAATACACTATATTTCCAAAAGTATGTGGACACCTGAACATTCCCATTATGTACTTGTTGAACATCTCATTCCAAATACAGGTGCATTAATATGGAGTTGGACCCCCCCCTTTGCTGCTGTAACAGCCTCCAGTCCATCACTTGCAGTTGGCATTCCAATTCTTCCCAAAGGTGTTTGATGGGGTAGAGGTCAGGGCTCTGCGCAAGCCAGTCTATTTCTTCCCCCACCAAACTCAGCAAACCATTTCTTAATGGACTTTTCTTTGTGCATAGGGGCACTTTCATGCTGAAACAAGAAAGGGCCTTCCCCAAACTGTTGCCACAAAGTTGGAAGCCCACAATTCTATAGAATGTCATTGTATGCTGTAGCATTAAGATTTCCCTTCACTGGAACCAAACCCTGGCCATTATTCTTCCTCCACTAAACTTTACAGTTAGCACAATTTGGGCCAGTACAGTTGGCACGCATTCTGCCAAACCCAGATTTGTCCATCAGACTGCCAGATAGTGAAGTGTGATTCATCAATCCAGAGAATGTGTTTCCACTGCTCCAGATTCCAATGCCGGTGTGCTTTACAGCACTCTAGCCGATGCTTGGCATTGCACATGGCATCTTAGGCTTGAGTACGGCTGCTTGGCTGTGGAAACCTATTTCATGAAGCTCTTGACGAACAGTTCTTGCGCTGACGTTGTTTCTAGAGGTAGTTTGGAACACTGTAGTGAGTGCTGCAACTGAGGACAGATGGTTTATACGCGCTACACACTTCAGCACTCGCCGGTCCCGCTCTGTCAGCTTGTGCGGCCTACCGCTTTGTGGCTAAGCGGCTGTTTCTCCTATACGTTCAAATTAACAGCACGTACACTTGACTGGGGCAGCAGGGCAGATATTAACTGAACTGACTTGGAAAAATGGCATCCTATGACAGTGCCATGTTGAAAGTCACTGAGCTCTTCAGTATGATCCATTCTATTGCCAATGTTTGTCAATGGAGATTGCATGCCTGTATGCTTGATTTTATGCACCTGTTAGCAATGTGTGTGCCTGAAATAGTCAAAACCACTCATTAGAAGAAGGAGTATGCACATACTTTTGGAAATGTAGTGTATTTGTGTGAAGGTAGGCATCTAGGAGAAAGGTATCATTTCACATATAAATGCTAGTGCTATAGGAAACCCCAGGATGCTTTTTATGTTGCATTTGAATATTAATCTTGATATATAGCTAACATTTCACACCAAGAAGTGTATTCTGTGATGGAATGGGTAGCCTTTAAACAAATAGTCAACATCAAAATAATGATTATCGAGCAAATATAGTTGGAATTGAGCTTCTCATCAATCTTCAGTAAGCAGAACATCAAGTTATACTTCCAGAGCATACTTTAGTCAAGCTTCCTTTATATTACCACTTATTTGAATTACAAATCTATTTCCATGCAACCTATATTGAAAGTTCCTGGTACCTCCCACAGTTTCTCAACGCTTGGACAATTCAGGCATCAGACCAATGGTTACCCTGTCTATAAAAGTCTCAGGAGAGAACAGTACAGTACAGTTGATTCTGCACCAAAATAAGCAAAAGGAGGTCAGTGATAATATTCTGCCTAGAACAGCATTTTTCTGCCCTACTAAGTATGTAGCGGAGGCCTGCAGTGACTGCACTGACGGTAGGCATTAAGTCTGAACTGTTTCAGAGAGTACTGGAAAAATAAAAGATTAAAGGCATTGATTAACTTTTTTATTTCAGGTTTCACGCACATTGACAGGAAGTCAAGGAATAACACTAACGCTTGGGGTGCAATTATCGGCACAGCTCTGGCAGTGGGGTTTGTGGGGTTTATCATTTACATCCTCCTGAAGAAGAAGAATGGACGACAGTTCATGCACAGGAAACTCATCGAGGATATGCCGTCGGAACCAGGTAGAATTAGGGGATGGGTTTGGTTTCTTCTGATTACCAGCCTCTAGTTAGTAATGATCACCACTCCTACCACTGGTTCTAGGAGGCCAAAATCTATCCAATCGTAGATGTAAAAAGCTCCATTTAAATTGTTTTATTTATGAGGTTCATGGGTACAAGTCTAAATTAGAATGGATACATTATTGGGCTTGGGAGAAAACCTTAGTGGCATGGGTTGACAAGTTCATTTATGTATTCTACTAGGAGTTTCTTTGTAAAGCTAAAAACCAAAAATGCTTCTGTATGCACGTGCATGTGTGTGCTCACCCATGTGCATGTAGTGACTAGGATCATGTAAGAAGATGAAAGTATGCATTTAGGACAGCTCCTGTTTACACAGCCATCTAATAATTTGACCCATTTTTGTTTCAATAAGAAGAACGCGTTTTCAGATTATGTAGCACAGAGCCCTTAAGGCGAGATTTAATCTTGCCCACCCCTCCCCCCCCTCCCCATACACACACACACACACACCCTGTCAGGCGCTCTTTTCCCTTTGTTGAGACACACAGCCACACAAAATCTTTCACAAACTGGTGATTATTCACTGGCTGAAATGAGATCCATGGTAACCAGAGTGAGGATTTCACCCATTTACAAAGAGGAAGTAGAATTCAAATGGCAGTAACTCATTTGCCTGAGGACACACCTGAAATCTGACTCTAAATCCTTAGTTGTGTTCTCCCTTTAAGGATCCCAATACATTGCACTTCCCTTTAAAAACTGGCAGTTAAACAATCAGCCAAGTAAATACCTGCTAACATATTCCAGTATTTAATCCTTACCAATTGAAATTATGTTTCCATAAGTTCCTCATAAAATGCTTTACCATGTTGACTTAATCTTTTCAGCTATGATTATATGTACTTATTTGGCTGCCGACTTACACAGCTTGTATTATAGCAGTATACTATAACTACTTATATACTCATGTACTTGCTTATATCCAAGTTAAACTATGCGGTCGCTCCCTACACTTGGAACTGTACTTCCCTCTAGGGTTTTCAACACACTTGTCCCTGGTTACAGTTATACACTTTGTTGTACGTCGCTCTGGATAAGAGCATCTGCCAAATGCCTGTAATGTAATGTTATATGATGTAATCTATGTAAGTATAAGTACATGAATATATATGTAAATATACTTATACTTACCTCCACTGACCACTATGCCACTCCTTTCCTGACATTTGTATGCTGTTTACATTTTTTTTATTTCTCTGACCCCCAGTTCTGAGACTGGACAACGGTGAGCCCTTGGACTTGAAATTTGATGGCTTGGCCTACTACAACCCTGGAGTCCAAGGAGACCACATTCAGATGACCAACTTTCCACAGGGACACAGGCACTGATGAACAGCCAGGCAAGCAGAGAGAGACTCCCACACGTCATACAGTAGTATGACAACGCAAGAGCTATTCATACTAGAAACTCTTCATCCTAACCATTTGCTTACATTGGGGGACACAGACACTATTCAGTAGAAGAAACTTTTTGTAAATCAAAACAAATCTGCCAAAGAATTACAATGAGAATTTTTTTCTGCATGAAATTAATGGGGGAAGCCTCTAAACATGGGATTAAATCTATCTATCTACCTGAATTAAATCAGATTTGACATATTTCTGTCAACCTTTTTATTTCATATTCTCTAGTATTCAATGACCTTTAACACTTAACACTTTAGCCGTAAGTTTTTTAGAAATGTCAAAAATATTATGGAGATATAATATATGATATAATGAACAAAATCAATGATTGCATGACTACAATTTTAAGCTTTAAATTAAAACAACTTGGTATCTGCAGTTCATGGCAAAGGGTGTTTCGACTTGGAGTGATTTAATTCATTCGGTCACAGAATGAGACTCTAGTACAGTTCTAATACAGAACATTGCAATAACATCCAGGCTATGATCAAGAACATGATGTTGAAAACCAGAAAAGTCTAAAATACAAGTGGCCCAAATATTTTAGTGGTAGCTGTAATCAATATGTTGTGGAATTGCAATATTTTTGTAAAAACTTCACTTCACAAATAAATTTGGATAAATATATCATTAAGAGAAATGGCTATTTTGAGAAATATTTTTTCTGGAAATTTTCCTTAATTGTCTCCTGCTATACGTGGTGTGCTTTAGAATCTGTGCATTTAATCATTTCAACAAGCATTTAGGACTGAAATTAAAGGGGTTATCTAGAAATTCACCACAAACTTTCCATTTAAAGTTTTCAGCAGATGAGCTTTGCAAATCTTCACGTAAACATACACCTCAATTAGTTAGTTTAGGTTATTTACATTCTGCCCACATTACTCAGCTTTGAGTTGGTTGCAATTATCCATATGGACCAACAGCTGGTAGCTTGTTGATCATTATTAACTGAAGCTGAAGAAGCTTACTGCCATTTCTTTAACAAGAACAAATGTGAACTGTACAATTTTCTCTACTTACCCCATATTGCCATGAAGATTGCAAAAAAAACAGTTCCGCCATTGTCAAAGAGATGGGTCACCTGGAAAAACACAAAGGGTGACCTTTACCAGTACAGGCCTCTAAGGTCACGTACACACTGCAGCTAAATACAATTGACACTCCTCATTGGAGTGCTTAATCCTGTTACGTTCACACGCAGTTTAGTTATGAAGGTTAGTGACAACCGTATTCTACAATTCAACTCACTATCTGAAAGTTTAGGTATTGACAACAATATCTGAGTGTGGATGTGGTTAGTCAGTGCAGTAGACCACACTAGAACTAGTTGTTAAGTGACATAGGCGCTACGCTCACTCCTATGCTGCTCCCTCCTCCTTCCTTATTCATTTGATAAAATGGCAGAGGGTAGATTAAAGTTAAGGTCAGATCAACAGACTTTATTTTTAATAAGTGTTTGGCTTGAGGACAGGACACAAAAGAAACAAGGTACAAAAAGAGGCCAGCTTCTTTTGTCTCTAAATCACTGAACTACATACTTGCAAACAGCGTACAGCTAACTAGCTAGCTATATGATTTTAAATTGGTTACAAATTTCGCTATCTGAGCTACCCGCAGCTGAAATTTAATCCTTGCATTAAAGACTTGTCAAGTTAAGTGTTGTTACAGTACTGTGTAGCCTATGACAATGTAAAGCATCATATTAATATTATTGATATTATTTATGCAATTTATTATCATGAAATTGCAGATAAACTGATGCCTCCAGTTAGTTGAGCAGTCAAGTGAACACAAAGTACTGTCAGACTGGGTATGGTTGCTGCCATCTTTGGTCTGAGGTAAACATTGCTATTCTACGTGATTACAGGTCCCATTCATACACATTCTACTCTGCTTTGCTGTAATGTGTACTATATATCAGTATTCAGTCTCATTAATGAATTTGGTAGTGACTCCCAAAAACTGCCAGTGTGTACGTGACCTAACAGAAACTGAAGAAAAGCATTGAAATTCGAGGTCTCAAGCAATGGAATGGTCTCTTGATAAAACTGCCACAGATGTAAATAAGCTTGGGAGATGAACAGAATTCATTACAGTTTGTGTGTTAGTAGGTATGTAAAGCCTATGAGAACAATGTATACTGCACAACCCACTGGGGTCATTTTATCCAGTTTTGTAAATATACTGCTTTACTCTCAATGAAAAATTCACATTTAACATTAAACATTTATTTTTTCAGGAGAATTCAAACTGAGGGATGGGTGATTGGTCATAATCCTTCCCCTCCCCTAACTGCTTTCTTAGCTGTAAAACACATAATTAAATTATTCCAAAATAGCTCTAATAGAGTTAAATCCTAAAACACAATTTCAGACTATTTACAGTGCAGAATTGAAAAGAAAATGGAGATAAAACATTGAATACTACATGCTGAAAGATGTTCAGTATTATTGGTCTTTGCTCCTGTAGAGAAGTAGACTGTACAGACATGCACACACAAGCCAATACATTTCCAGGAGCTATGTCAAACTACACACTATGTGCAACATTTGAATATTTTAAGTGTCATATAGTGTCATATATATGGACTATACTGTATATTTAATGCAGACCAATTCCAATGGTTGTATAATGAACTTGACTTTGATGCTGAATGAGTAAAATAGACTGCTCTTATTTTTTTAAATAATGTCTGAATATGCCAGCTGACAGTGAAAATGACCGTCTTTTCATTTGCCATATAATTAGCGCTCGTTACAGTACAGTACAGCTACAGTAATTTACCCTCAGGCAGTGCTTGGTTCAATATGCACTAAGATGAATATGCACTATTTGTTGAATGTTATACTAGTCTCCAAAAGCACAACATGGATGAAAGTGAGTTCTGTAAATAAAGTTATTTTTCTGCCATTGACGTTTCATTTTCATTTACATGTGATATTATTATTTATACTCCTACTTCATTCATAAGTATTCTTTATTCCAGGGTGGCTGGGTAGTTAGCAGTTTCAGAGTATTTGATTTAAATCATAGCCTCTGTAGCATTTATCAGCTTACTGTAAGAGAGCTATATGTTTCATGAATGTGCATAGGATTCCTGCTGTATATGAAGCTATCCTTCAACTTTGCACTGAGTACTTTTAAAGGATTTAAATTGCTGGATTAGAAGACAATATTTTTTAAGTTAAGACAAGACTATTCAAAACAGGTATAACTGGATTTCTGAGAATGAACAGGTTTCAAAATTTTTCTGACATCACCATGTATTTTGTCTCCAACGATTCAAGGGGGTTGTTTTGCTTTTGCTTATGCCTAGCCCTTAGTAAGAGAAACCTATTTTGTGATTCATTACAGTTTAAATAGTTTTGGGTTAATTGTCCACCTAACATTAAAACATGATCTGCATAAATGAGAAATAACTTCTCATTTTGGTATTCTTACTATAACCCCACCTATTTTATGCAAATTTAAATCAAATATCACATTTGATGATATATTATGAGCTGCTGGACTGGATAAGCTTCTAACCTGCCAATAATGGTCATGTACAAAATTAATTTGTATTATAATACAGAAAATATAGATTAGGGAGCAAAAGATTTTGGTCTGTATTCCATCCTTATCTTTTGGCATAGAAATAACCAGATACGTTAATATATCAAAAAAGATAAGAGGTTCAGTTTCTCTGTCAAAATTATGAAAAGGTAAACAAGTGAGAGAGTAATGGTGAGATTAAAAGCCTTTATGTTAACATGGCAATATGTAGGTTGCGATGTGTAGGTTGCATAGTTGCCATGTTAAAATAAAGGCTATTAATCTCACCATTAAGAGTGCCTAGGACCCCCACTTGTTAGCTATGTTTACCTTTTGATCACTTTTACTGACAAACTGAACCTCTTTTATTGATATATTTGCATTTCCTCTTCTTTCCAAAGAGAACCTTTTCGAATATTATTTTAATCTCTGCAGTGCTCCTCTAATATCTTTGAAATCTAGATGTGACTTTTCTTTTCCCAAGTTAAGACTCTTCACAATAACAAGTAGATCACCAAAAGATCACCAAATTCAACCCTGTGTCTGTGAAGAAAAAATAATTTGTATGTCAAAGTTAAGGACAAATTCTGAATCCAATCTTGGCCTGTTCTTCCTTACTCGAAAGCATCAATGACATTTTCCAGGAAATAAGTATTTGAAGTCGTCAGAGAATAATTTTGCAGTTTTTTAGTCACTAGTCATTTCGAAAAATTCCCGCTGTGTAGAGCTGTCTAACAACTGGCCAGTAAATGGTGCTCTAAAAATAAATGACTGATTAATTGGCTGAGTGATAACTTCCTCTAAAAAGCGGTATGGAGCGTGAAGGGCTTACCTTGGCATACACACAGCTGTTACTCAGAACCCAGAAACTGCAGTTTCCCTCACACATGGGACACATGATGATGGTGTTCGCCTCACAGATCTCCCTACTGACGATAAAGGACTGAGATGTACCTTTGTCACTTTATCCATTTTTTATTTCTTTATTCTTACAATGAGGTTAAACTAAGAACAATATTTACTTCTAGAATAAGGAAGGAACACTCAACAGCTTGCCAGATGTAAAGAAAGTAAGGCCTGCAAACAATGCAATAAAGAGAGAGAACACAGTAGAGATAGAGAGACAGATATCATGCAAGGGGGATGGCATGACTTTGTTTTGTTCAGTTTGCCTATTCCTACAAGATTCAGTAACAAAATAAATGTCTTTTGTTTTGAGAGTCAAAATGACTGGGATTGGTTTCAGGCCTTTAGGGCACAGGTCACAAGTCTGAGAAAAAGCGTGAGAGACCTAGTGTTCTTCTCACACTATAATTCTAAACCAAAGGTTTTCAAACTTGATCCTGGGGACCCACACTTTGTCATAGCCAATATGTTAATCAATTAAGCTCAAAATATGTCCTTATGTTTTAACATAGTTTTGTACTTTCACTTATTCCAACATAATGCAGGTTTTGCTCATTGCCATTTTCTCTGCCACTTCACTCTTATATTTTCGAAAACAATTCAGTTTCAGTGATCAGGTGACACACTTTCAGCAATTTTGACCCCAGTGATTTCACCAGTCATTCTGTAATTTAATCAACTGAAGAATTTAACCTATATTTTAAGGAATCATTTGTCATTCAGCACCTGAATGTAAGCATGTAATCATCTGACTTGATTAAAGGTCTTGGGATGTCAATATGGAATATTTATTCTTCATGGCACACAGCTATTTCTGACATAATGGCACCTTGAAAAGGTAAAATGTTTAGTAGAAATCACATGTCTAATTAAGAGCAACTGACAGCTTGTGACTGTTCAGAGTCGCAATGGTAGGAGGAAAAACCAGCATACACAGTGGGGCCCAGGTACAAGTTTGAAAACCTCTGCTTTTTACTTTTTGCATTCAAATCTGATTACTTTTTATTAGACAGGAAAAACACTATGGAGCACCTGTCATTTATGAAGAAGTAACTAAACCAAACAGCCATGCAATTCAATGGCCCATAGTAGACTATTAAACGACTCAGGGCACTATCAAGTTTCCTTCTAAAACACTAAATTTTAATTTAGTACACTACACTATATGATCTGATCAAGTATGGACTATAGAGTGAGAAGATTGGCTGGCATATTAAGGTTTCAGAGGAGAACGTGTGCTGTTGAATTCATGGAAGACACTGCATTGATGAGACAGGCTTATAGATACAACAGCACATTCCAATATATATATATAAAAGTATTTAATAAAGAACAATGGCTCATGAACCCATGAGTTCCACAGACCATTTGTTTAGAACTAAGAAGATAGGCTTACAAATACAACAGGGCATTCCAAAATGTATATAAAAGTAAAAATGAAAAAAACAATAGCTCATGTTCTACAGTTCAACAGGCAGAAATATCTGTATTTGAAAGTGTTATACACAGGGATCACTAAAATACTAACAGAACATGTGACAGTAATGCGTGCATTGTATTATATATGAAGTTGACTCACCTGACTTGGCTGGAGTCCATAGTGAAGAGGCCATACAGGAAGACAAAGAGTCCCACCAGAGCGGCAGGGATCAGCATGCCAGTGTACCACCCCAGCCATGCAAAGTACAGGCCGATCTTCTCCCCAAAGTATCGCCTGCAGAGAGAGAAGGCCAAAAGCCAAAATATTGTCTGTGATGATGGAAGAATCTATAAGGAGGGAGAAGGATCTGGATGAAGGGAGGCATGCAGGGGGTCTCAGACAGTCACCAAGCAATTAATTAGTCACATTCATATTTCATACCAAAGAGTACCAAGGATGGATGCAAATGGCATTTCCATAACATACTTTGGCCTGCTCTCTGAGAAATAAAATTCAGCTTGTCACACAACTGTCATTTATCATATTCATATGAAACTAGAGTATCAATATATTTTTACTATAGTTATTTAAAAATGCAGGAATGCATATAATTTGACATACTAACTAGCTCTGACATATGCAGTGCCCTCCAAAAGTATACGAACGGCAGATTTAAATGAGTTATTTTTGCTAGTTATATACTTAAGGCATTTGGATATGCGATCAATAGATGTATATGAGACAAATACACTGGCAATCATATATATGTTTTACCATTTTACAGAAACAGCTGTTCTTATGTTTAGTCCCCCCATTTTCAGCTGAAAAGTGAGTTAAAAGATGACTGTTTTGCATGGGTTATTCACTATTATCATCAGTGGATCATTTAAAGTCAGAGGTATATACCGTCCTGAAAATCAGAGCACTAACTATGGCTGAAAGCCAACTAATCTGTAAGAGGACAGAAGAATTCATTAAGAAGGACAGCACAGAAACTGGGTATATCAAGTACAGCAGTTTGGAAAGTATTGAGAAAAAAAATTCAGGCTGCTGGGAAGCTCACTTGGTAAAAATGTCACTTGAGAGAGCACCACGGTCTCAGATCGAAACCGACCCATGCCAGTGCAAAATGTGGTCTGGAGCCCCACAGGAACAGTGCATAATTGGCTTTGCGTCCCTCAAGGATATGGGAGGGATACAGTTGGTAGGGATAGAGCATTGTTCATTGCTCGAACAACTCCTGCTGGCAAGCGCATGAATGGGTCTCCTCCACCCCTGCTCTGCAAGTGCATGGCTTGCAGATGTGGTGTCAAAAGAGGTGCAAGTTTCGGAGGAGATCCACAGATTTCTATCACTCTCCTAAGCTCACCACATATGAGCATGCGTCTACTGTACACAGTTTGCTAATTGGACATTCCAAATTAAATTTAAAAATTATTTGAAATTATTTTTAAAAATTTTAAATTACAAAGATACTAAATTACTGGTGTGGTCAATGGTTTGTAGACTTGAAACAGTTATTGCATTTAAGTTCTATGCAACCAACTATTAGACTTCATTCCTTTGATATACTGTTAATCCTTTAACTTACTTTTGCAGAGCTGAAAATGGGGGGACTCAACACAAAAACAGATGTTTCTGTATAATGGTAAAACACATGTTAATACCATAAAATAAAAGCTGACTCTGTACTTTTGGCTCATATTCATCTTTTCCACATGCCTTATGTATATTGCAAAGATAACAAATTTCACTCTACTGTTTCCATACAGGACACAGTATGCAGAGTTCAGATCACAACTGAGGCCTTTGCTTGGAACTTGAGAACAAAGGAATATGGTTTAAGGGATGGTGGAGACATAATATGAATACAGTTGTTTGTGCAGAAAACACACAAAAATGTAGCATCATGAAAGTTATGCCTGCCAGTGGTTCTGTTTTCTTAATGAGATTCAGTTGTAGTAGTTCTGCTTACCTAATAAGGTCCAGTGGCTGGTACTTGTACCACATTCCCCAGCGAGCCCATCGCTCGTAGAGCAAGTGTCTGTGGTTCTGGGCACCATGCGTTTTAATTGGGTGTCTGCTTTTGTATCCACCCTGATGGAAAGAACACAGAAACACAGAACATTTGTTCATTCAATCTATTCACATATAACCCTATTTTTAATTATAAGCTAATTTTAAGTAATACTGTATATGTTACAGACAAATAAACTGAACAACTTTTAATTTGGTTTTAAGATATTCCTTAGACTAAAAAATGATACCATTGAAAAGAATATACTGAACTGTATATCCTTGACACCAGAACAGTAGGAATAACAGTCTTTGCTTCTCTAAGCAAGATTACACAGCATACATACATTCTGCTGAAGTGACAGAACTATTGGTGTCCCCTGGTAGAAGCCTGTGTCATTTCGGTCAAGATTTCTTCTTTCAAAAAATGGAGACAAGCAAAAGTGGGAGCACAAGCCTTTAAAACTATTTTAATAAATGTAGTGAGTACAATATCAATCAAACATCAAGTCTAAAGTACCAAAGTGTGGTACCCAGCAACCTTTCATGAGCCACATGTAGAAAAATCTGAAACAAATGATAGCTTTAAAAAAGATTTCAGTTCATAGATGCATGAGCATGTGTTTCCTGTATTTTAAAAAAAATGGAAACTGTGCTCATCCAAACTGATGATTGCTCTGTATAAAAATTAAAATGTGGGCTTTGTTATCTCCATCATTTGACACTTAATAATTATAACTGGGCCTCTGTACCTTCTTGAAGAAACTATGTTTTAGTATTCCTGAGAGTAACACCAATATTCTCCACTACTGTTTGCTCTGGATAAGGGTGTCTGCCAAATGATTGCAATGTAATGTAGTTTCCCTCTCCTCTTTTATCGTTAACTCTCTTCTCCTCCTTTCACCTCTTTCCCCCATAATGCCCCATGTCCTGTCTCTGCAACAGCTCTCTAAATAACCGCCTTCAATTACCATAGGAAAAATGGGCTGTCATGATAAACCTGCAGCCCATAAAAAAAGGTCAGACCAAACATTTGCTTCAAGGGGGAACCTCTTTTATCAATTTGGACACAGCCTCAAAACACTAGAAACCAATGCAGCTGCTTTGGAGATCAAGAAGGATCAAAGCGGACACAAAAACAAATACAGCCCTTGAAATAACTAATAATATAATATTTTTTTGGTGTTCTGTTAGATATTTGTTCTTCTTGAGCATTTAAAAAATGTGAACTGGGCATTCAATTTGGAATGCTCATTTGTATTTGTAGGCATGTCTCACCTGAAACACCTTTAGTTCATTCAGGACAGCTCAGATTACCAGCTAGGACTCTTCACTTTTCAGTCCTCCAGGTATGCTGAGCATGCTGAGGGCTGCACTATATGTGTAGCTGCCACAGGCAAAATGTGGGCTTGACCAATCAGACAATGCATTAGCAGGTCACATAAATGAGTGTGCTGAATGTTAGATATGCTAAGTGCTAGAAAGCTTTTTCATTATAGTTGTATAAGTGTGAAATCATTCATGTAAGTACTCAGGTAGGCGATTAGAAAACTAGGTCAGTAACCAAAGTGGAAAAACCAGGTGTATAGCTACACTACATTATTTTGCAGATTTGAGAACAAATAGAAGAAGGCCAATAAATCAGTGCTGTTGGGGAGGGGTGGCTGCACGTTCCAGCCTCTTGCCATTAGTTTCCAAAGGGAACATACATCATTTTCCACCTCTTAGACAGAAATGCAACTGAGAATACTGGTATGGCTGTGTTGAGTAATTGTCTTTAAGGCTCAATACAAAAGAAATGAGAAGATCAATGAATATTGGGTATTAAAATATTGCTGAGATGGTGGAAGACAGGTTGAGCCAACACCTTTATGAAAGCGAAAGAGGGTAAATTAAATGTTATTAAAGTCCATAATTGCAGCTTGTTGTGCCATTAGAAACAGTATAATAGAAACAGCCACAGTCACAGCAGAACTGAAAGGATCTCCATTATCATATTGGACCTTATTTTTGCACGTCAGCTGCATAAGTGGAATTGTTCATTTTGTCCTGAGCAAATGACATATTTTTTTGCCTCTGCCCACTTTGTATTAATGACTTACAGACAGTTCTTTGTATGCGTGAGTAACTTGCCATTTTTATTTATTATTCATTTTTATTTATTTATTTAAAAGGGACAACACACAGAAAGGAAATCAGTGAATTAGTCATGCCCAGTCTCCGTTTACAATGGCAAAACAGGATTATACAGTGATGATACAGGATTATACAGCGATGCTCTCAAATGTGTACAACTGGGCATGGGGGGCGGGGGGGGGGGGGGGGGGGGGGGGGGCAACACAAATAAATAATACAAAGATGCACACACTTTTTCTCAGCTAGACTATCGCAAATAGAAAAATGTTATGTAGCTTCAAGGAGCAATAATGTGACTGTGAATGTGGGACAAGGTAACAGCTTAGACATTCATTTTTCATTAATCATATCAGTTTCCTTAGTGATGTCAACTCCACCCATAACTGAGGTTCTTACCTCATGCGGAGGGAAAGCTGCTTCATATGTTCCATTTCCCAGTAACCGGTTGATACCTGAAAAGGTGGAGGACACTGTCAGTATGACACTAGATTGTCTCACAGAGTTATTTGTTACTTTGGACTAGACACTGAGGGGGAATGTTACAAGGATCCTTCAACTTCCATAACAGATAATAAATAACACAACCTCTCACACCACGGATGATGGATTGCAGTGATGGGGCAGGATGACATGACAGTGACCACACTCCTCCTTACCCATCTTAGACTTTCTGTCCTCATATTTAGTGCGCTGCAGAACGTGATGGACGATCCTACTCCTTGTGGAGTTGGAGAAGAACGTTTCTCTGTTGTTGATGGTGAAGCTAAACACAGAAAATACAATTAAGTCTAATCCATTTCAAAGGAATCTAGGTCTGCTCTCCGAACATTTTCCTCAGAAAAGTTATTCAATGCACATTTGAGCTTTCGTTCAGATGTACTTTTGAGAAAATGGCTGAACAATTGGCATTGGGATTGCTATGCATCATATATCCTTCCTCTTTAGAAAGGTTCAGAGAAGTCACAGGAATTTACTACATGTCCAAATTCACATGCTGGTTTTATGCATTTCCAATATTCCGCCATAATGTATTTCTCTGATTGTTTCACATAAAACCCTAGGTGCCTATTAGGATAGATGGAATGTTCATGGGAAAATGTCAAAATGCTTTTTTGTGGTGGTCATAAATTACCCAGAAAACAAAGTCAAACACTGGACTTTAAATCAGCTATCCATATAACATGTACGGTAACTTATTTAGTGTATACTTGAAAAATAAAGTCCTGTTCTTAACTCTATAAATGCTTTTTCATTCTATGGCCACTTTTTAAAAAAGTGGTTAATTGAAATTTTAAACAAAATAGCCAAAGAACCGATTTTAGAACAATGTGGCAAAAGTTTATTGGAAAGAAGTGGAGTAAAAAATGCCACTGCCATGAAATGACACCAGAGCCACAGCTGTCACTGTGTAGAGAAACGGTTTCATAGTCGATTCTTTGTGTTTCAGGGTTTGTTTGTTCATCAATATTATTCCTCCCCCTCCTGCAAAACAGAAATATTTACTTACTGCTAGTCTGAGGACTGAGGAGAGCAAGCTTCCTCAGTCCTCAGTTAAAACTGTAGATGAACAGAATTCTCTCCCACATCACACCAGCTTTCTGCCAATTGGCTCCATGCCAAGGTATCTCCACAGGAAAAACATTTTTTGCTAAATCCTTATTATAGCACATTATGTGCATTAGTTAAGTAAAAGGAGGTCTGAAATGTTGTTTTTCCACAGCAAATACAGCAATACAGACAAAACATGTTCTTATTTTGGTTGTGTGCAGAATGGGGGAGTGGCAAACAAGGGGGGGGGGGGTATTTAGCAGGGCTGATGACAAATTCAATTCAATTCAGTCAACTCAGTAGATTCAGTCGACAAATTGAATTCCAGTTGATTTGCAGAATGTACCCCAACTCCGCCAGCTGACAGGGAGGGAAGTTCTACTTGATGAAGGCAGGGGAAGCTGTCAGTTTAAAGCAGGGTTATAATGACTGAGGTGCACACTCACTGGTGCATTCTGGCCCTGCTAAACGGTGCCGTGTAGCAGTCGGTGTCCTCAAGGTCAGGTAGGGCCTCTTTGTCCAGCTTCATGGGGTTCCTGGGCAGCCAGCTCTTCAACTGCCGCCAACGCAGCTGGAGTCTGACACAGAGCCCAGATTTACTAACACCCCATTAACACGCACACCTACACATTAACAGTCACACTCCACACATTCTTTATTATGTGCCTAAAGCTCTTCTCAAACTGAATATCTGTTCTTTTCCCCACCAGGAAGAATTAATTATGTAAGCCATGGGTTGATAACTCAAGTGCAAGCTTAGCCTGAGGTTCATCATAACACAGGTACACAGTAAAATGTTTAGTGTTAATCAAGCTCTAAGTGTTGATTCAACTATAACAGATATCATTTGGTCCCACTCGAACACAATCTGTTAGAGTCCAATTAACACTGTTAACGTTCAATTAACTCTGCACATTTTACTGTGTACATAATCATTTGGTTGGGCTGTGCCACCAGCAGGTGTTATAAGGACCAGATATTCATCACTGCAATTTAGAAAGACAAATGTGGAATTGTAATAGGCAACAAGTAAGAGCTGTTGGCTGCGCTTTAGAAAATCTTTCTCCTCTCCATAGCGTTGTGTCACATGGGCATAAAAAAATCTATTTGAACATGCATAATCCCATATGTATTCCTGAAAAACTGAACAGAGGATATTTAATATTCTATTTCATCTCCTTTTTTATGAAACTAACTTTACCACTTTGACAAGAAGAGAAACAATAATATGTGCTCAAGGAATGTGAAATTTATTATAAAACTGAGAAATTGCCTATAGACTATATCTATATCCCATAAAAAGTTGTAATTCATCAAGCAGCCATGGCTGTTGATATCATATATCATATATCATACACCATCATCTCACTTAGCTTGACTATGACTGGTTTCTGGCAGGTTGACCTTCAGGAATGAAGAAATTAAATTGATTACCACTACCAGGCAGATTTCAGTTCTCTGCACAATTATTGGTTACCTTCCAAAGACTGCCTTTCAGATCAAAGAAGAACCACAGAAATAACTACCCATTTCTCTCTGTCTTTTTGTGCTCAGTTATAACAAACCACCATCTACAGGGATTCATTAGCACTACAATGAGGATTTCAAATGCCTTTCTTCGGGCTGTAATTCCCTTCCCAGTTATGATCGAAGGGATGTCTCAGAAATCTTTTCTTGAAGTTCACATATCACGCGTAACAACTAATTGAGTCAATTGTAGAGAACAGTTCTCACTATAATGAATAAAATATATAATTCCAAGAGCTAAGAGCCCTCTGGACAATGAATTCACCATGCAAACAAGAAGGCAAACACTTAAAATAAGCAAAATTACCTGCCAGGAATGGAATGGAAAAGATTTTTACATAAAGCATATAATGTTGAATTAACTTTGATAGGTAAGGACTTTATATATTGTAAGTTTATATTACCTATTAACATTTCATTTTTTGCAGTGGGTATGAATATTTACTGCACAAGCGTATTGAAATCCTGTCACAGTTTTTGTGCATGAATACTTCATTTAATTATTTACAATTCAAATTTGAACGTGTTTAATCAATCTGAATGTATATTGAAACCAGTGAAATGGCTTCACACATGTTACACACCCAGAACAAACTTTTTTGTTTATTACGGTCATTAACCCAACCCTTCTCTGACAGAGGAATGCAGCAACTGTTCAAGAGAGGTGGATAAGCCTTTGCTGGAGTCACTATCTGTTCAAAGTTGTTTTAGACCACACCACGTACAGTACCCAGCCATACTCCCGGTACAACTGATTCTACTAATTAGCAGCTCAACAAGATCTATAGCTGTTGAGTGAGGTGTGTTTTGTAAGGGTTGGAGCAAAAACCTACAGGATGGAAGATCTCCATGAACAGGGCTGGGAAGCCCTGATGTACAGTGTCCAGGAGAGCCAAATTAAACAGTCAGTCATAAGACCTTCAGGGGTATCTCACAGAACCACTGCAATGCTTTTGTGCCTGGGATACCATCACAAGTAGCAGAAATAAAACTATGCATGATTCCCAAAGCATCCACAGTGGGTGGAAAGCTCAGATAACTGCACTACCAGGGACACAGTATGCTGTCTGGGTCATACATATTTAAATTGTATTATCTACGTAAATGTAGTGTCGAAATTACACATTTTTATGCAAATAGGGCTCAATACAGGCCATGTCTGATTCATGAAGATGACTGTAATTACCACTGGCAGTAATGTGGCGTAGTCTATTTTAAAGCCAAGAAACTCAGTAAACACGTCAATGATCATGGCCTCTGTCATAACTGCAAGAGCAAGATGCAGCTAGTATCAAGGTATCTGTAATTTAAGTAGGCTACTTCCTTGTATGGAGACAAATATTAGACTACAATAATCTCAAATGTTACTTAAACCTCAAATTAATTTTATATTTATTATTTATTCAAAATGGTCAAATTATGTGAATTGAGATAGTATGATAGAGGCCCATTTGTGTTCATTCAGCCAATCTAACCTGTGACTCAAGGGTTCAATTTTTTCTTTCATTATTATTCAATTAATGTTGCTGAAACAGTTCTTGCTCTACCTCAAAAATAGGTGAGCAAAATCAGTCATTTACCTTATTTGTGTAGTCAGATAACTTGACACCAAAATCTGTTTTTGAGTTTTACTCAGTTTATTGTCCCACTCCGTGTTCAGATCACTGAGATGAGGCAGAGCCTCAAATGTAAATGAATGCAGCAGTAAACTCAAAAAATACCATACAAAAACTGATCTGATGGCCAAATCTACATTTCGCAATAAAAAATTAAAAGTGTACTTGTGATCTGCGCTCACTATTTGGACGTGGTGGTGTGGTGACTTGATTTGCATCAATACTAGTGAATAAATTGTTAATATTGCACAGATGAAATGAAGCAGTTGCACAATTAGCAGCACAAACTGTGCCCTGTATTTTTTCTTAGTGGACCTACCCCACAATGTCTCCCTGTGTCTGTTGGTATGACTCCACCCTAGACAGGATTCGCTGGTTGAACCTGAAAGAATGCAACTATCAGCTAACCGATCCGTCAGACAACGCACCTTCCCAGGGCCTTACTCTTCCAGTCAGTGAAGTAACATTTCTTCCTAAAAACAAAAAAAGGGTTAGGCACACTGAAGACAACCTTCAAACTTTAAGATACATAGGGAAGGCAGATAACTTATTAAATAATTACTAAAACATAACAACAACCTGCTTTGGATAGTTTTTCAAAAAGAATGCACTTCTGAAATAATTCCGCAAGCTGATTCATTTTTACTTGATTGCATCCAACGTGATAGCTCTTGTTCTATGCCCGTCTCTTTAAATCATTTTAGTTACAAAAACAGCTTGGTTTAATTTGGAAGTGATCTTGGAATTTTTTTATATTGAAAATAATTAAATACACCTACACATTATTTGCTGCTATAATCAGAATTTTGAAAATTAGAAAGTTTGTTAATTGTGAAAAAGAGGTCCAGGGTCTGTATTCACAAAGCATATCAGTAGCAGTGTTCATCTAGTATCAGGTTTCCCCAGTGCATATCCTAGCCTTATACTATAAGAGAGTAAAGGCAAAACTGAAAATGTTTTGGGGAAAAAAATCAGATGCCAGCTGTTTCCAAATGAAATGTAGCAGCCAGTCACCCCTTTCAGGGGGCGTGCATGCTAATGTGCACTCTGAAGCTAAAGGAAAATGTTCTCAGACAGGTCAAATTGTAGGAGAAAACATGGAATAAAAAGCTAATTGATAAATACATTGCATGAATTATATCCTTCATCATCTACCAAGCTGATACCAAGAATCACATAATGTCACTAGCTTTAGAACATGCAATAGTAACACCACCTTCCATTACCAGGACAATCTTATTCTTTCTTAATTTTTCTGTATATCCATGTACATTCATTTGCCTGCACATGGTGAGTATGTAACTATTGGGTTCTGCCTGTTATGTGCTGTTAAGCACTGTGATATAAACTGAATGTAAAAATGCAATGTAAGTATAGTAGCTTTTAGTTTTGTTTCATGCTGCCATGTCCCCAAATAAACTTGATTTGAAAGCCAATTGAGCCAATTTTCTAATCAGTGATCTGTGAGAGGGCATAATATATGGATTTCCCAACGCTAGTAATTTGCTAACGTGTTAATGCAAGGCCAAAGAGATTTTGTGCAAATGACCCCTTCAAAAATAATGTGCTTAAAGGCCCAGATTTATCTCTAGCTATAATAAGCAGCACCAGCTCTCACCCCAAGATTTGACATAGAAAAGGTTACCTGAAGGGCATCCGGATGTTCATCTGTTCAGCGTATTTACAGAGTGCGTCCCAAGGGGCATGGATCTTCACAAACATGATGTCATTGTTGGTCAGAGAAGGCTTTTGAGAAAATGAAACTGGTTACTTAAGGTGGTTATTTGGAATTTGTTGGGAGGTCTGAAGATTATTTTACATCAGGTCTGGAAAATGAAGTAAAAATCACACAAGTGAAATAAAAATCAGTGAAGTAAAAATCATAAAAATACTCTTCAAAATAACAACTGAAATAATTTAATCTAATTTCTGATTGGTTGGTTGGGTGACACAAAAGCTGGAGGCTGACCACTCGATTTTTGTCATAAACTGTCTATCACTTGGGACAGACTAATGTTAACTCACAGCAAAAAAAAGAAGAATATAAAGGTGATTTGGTTTAAAAGTTTATAATTAAGTTTGTTAACTTTTTTAGTCTTGTGTTGCAGTTTTTGGTGTTTTAGTGTTTGCTGTAGGTGGTTTTATGCAATGTACTATAGCTTCAATAGGTAATTGTCACCATTAAAGCCAGCTAGGTCATAAATGTGTTTTTTGTTCTTTTTTCCATTCACTGTGCCTCTGGTTTCTTCTTTTCTGTTGGTTGCTTGTATGTTACTTTCTTGGCATTAATTGTAATAATGATAATAAAAATGTAGCCTACATCTAGTCTATTGAGTAGTAGTGAATTTGGACCTTTCTTTTGTTGTGTTGCTATCATCACCTGGCTAGCTGTTACTAATGTTACTGTTTTAAACTAAATGAACTCATCATGCATAGATTTTTGATTCCTAAACTAAAGAAAAGTACCACAGATGCTGTTGCATCAGATCTTATTCACGGTCCGAGTTCAAGCAACCTTCTCCCACTAATAGCACCTTACACCAGAACAGGGCAGGCACTCAACGGTGCTGCTGCTGATCTCAGCAAAAATGTAAACAATAGTGCAGTTTATGTAGAAAATGTTAGGACAGATATTTATCTGTCTGGGATCTGCCAACTGTCAGTATATCTTAAAGTGTACTTCAAGCTCCATGCATGCTTTTGATAGCCAAAGATTAGTTTGGTTGGAGGAGATAAGTATTAATTGGTGGTAGCTGTACTAGCGGACGAGGAGTTAACGTTCACAGCTTTTTTTGTTTTTGGGAATATGTCAATGTTTGTCAGCTGGTGTTCAATTTTGTCACAAATGTACGCTTCATTGAGAAATAATTTTTTTAAGCATTTAGCACTAAAGATGTTTTGTTATTCATTAGAATGTATATAAATGTCCTCGTTTAGCAAGGTATTCCTCAAAATCTCTTATATAAAAACATGCAGCCTAGATCATAATATAGAAAAGGTTTGTTAGTAAGCTTGTAGAATGTATATAAACAACCACTGTTATGCAATAATCAAAAATACATATTGCAATTGAGAAATTCTAACCATAACTTAGTCCACCTTATTCCAATCTATTAGCAGAAACTGAAATCTGCCAAGCCTACTGTTACCAAGGCAAAAAGATGGACTCATAGAGCCATTGAGGAGCGACAGGGCTGCTTTGACTCCACAGACTGGAATATTTTTTAGAGATGCGACAAACAGCCTGGATGAGTACACTGACAATGTGACATCTTAAATCAGCTTTTGTGAAAGAAATTCTGTATTCCCACAAAGACTCAGGTTAGATACAACAATGCAAGCCCTGGTTTACATCAGAACTAAGGCAGCTTCAACCAGTAAAGGAGGAAACTTAAAGGAGTAACTACGAAAAGAGAAAGACCCCCCTCACTCAGTGGATAACCTTGAAATGACCAATGACCTGAATTTTCAAAAAAACAACCTGACCAAAAAGGCACCAGACCCAGACTCTCCTTCATCCCTGAAGCACTGTGCTGTCCAATTGGTCCCAATCGTCACAGACATTTTCAGTTAGTCAGAGCCTATGCACTGTTCCTACCTTTTTAAGCTGCACCAGAGCTCCAGTCCTCACAGAAAAAACAAAAAACACAGGCTTGAATGACTACAGACCTATTACCCTGACCTCTTTCGTCATGGTCTACTGCTAAGACTAGTGCTGGCGCATCTCAAAGCCATCACAGGCCTAGTGCTAGACCCCCTACAGTTTGCCTACAGTGCAAACAGGTCTGTGGTCAATGCGCTCAGCATGGGATTACACTTCATGCTTCAAAACTTTCACAGCCCAGGAATACATACATGAATTCTATTTGCTGATTTCAGTTCTGCATTCAACACCATCACACCAGAACTCCCACAAACCCAGCTGATCTGTGCCTAACCCCATCTGTCAATGGATCACTGACTCTTTGTCAGACTGACTCAGCACTTGCACCCCTCAAGACTGTGTGCTTTGTCCTATACTTCACTCTCTCTACACCAATGACTACAGCTCCAAGGACCTTTCGGTTAAGCTCCTTGAATTTGTGGGCGACAAAACATTGGGTCTGCGATGAGTCTGCGTACAGCCAGGAGGCTGAGCTGCTGGTTACCTGGTGCAGCCACAGCAACTTGGAGCTTAATTCTCTTAAGATAATAAACATAAGTGTAGCCTTAAGGGTGAAGACCCCCCTCACCCCCTCCCTGCAACCCCCTTGACCCTCACACCCAGGCCAGCACGTATTCAAAGCTCTCCCATCTGAATCAATTTCAGACAGTCAGACAACAAGATAAGCAAATACAAGAACAGCTTCTTTCTTTATTTTTGTCATTCTTTCTTTCTCCAATTCTTTGGCCATAATCAATAACTGAAATTTCCACCACTGTACCAATTGCCTTTTGCACTTTACAGCTGGTATCTAGCTCCTACACTAACTGTCAGTACATGTATAACATTCTATATACTGTGTATTACAGTGTTACCAACAATACAGTATTACGATATTAATATTTTACCGTTATATTTTCTTAGACATGCACACATGAATATTACTATATGTACATACTTGTGTTCATTAATTGGTATGCTTTATATTTTACTATAGTTTTTATATCTTTACTATAGTATATTCAGTTCTATACTTTCAGTTATTTTTTTATTTTATATGCTTTATGTCCCTTTGTTTAACTTCCCTTATTCCTAATCATTTTGCTCCAGTTGTTCTGTATTGTATAATGTGATCGATATCAGCCAAACCGAGACATATTCTTTGCATGTGCTAACTTACTAAGCAAATTAACTTGGATTCTAAATTATGTATATCTAGGTTGTGTTTCAACCCTATTTGCAAACGCATAATCTTATATGAAATATCAGTTTTAGTGTGTGCAGTCTAGATTCCATGTGCTATTAATAATTCTCTCTGAAGTTAAAAATTTTTAAATGCACTGTATTATAATAGAACAGCTGCGTCGTGCTTTATGACACATTCACCTTTGCATGTGCTGTATATTCTCATTTCTGCAACAAAAAATGGAACATGAAATGGCCCTTCAAATATGTTTCTAGGTTATTTACATTTGCATCAAAATTTGAGGTTGCTTCAATTTTCATATTACCACCAACACAGTATACATTCATATAGATTTTAAAAAAATATGTTTTAGATTATGAAGAGAAATGACAAGTATCATATACTGCATATAGCATTTCATGTTTTTATGTGGATGCACACTGAAGCTGTCTTTCGATCCATCATTAAACCCATCCTCTTTTTTTATTCTCACCATTCCTTTGCATATTCATGAAATATGGTCCTTTCACATCATTTGTGTGTATAATCATGATGAAATAATATGTTAAACAATCATATAGTAAGCATGATAACCAAACTTTTTATTTCCGCAAATCAATATTATTAATTTTAATGTGATATACCAACTACTTCCACAACTTTAAAATGAATACATTATTTCCCCTTTTTTTATCAGTAATAATAGTAGGACCCTGAGAACACAGATTTCACAGAGTATTCAGTAATTTAGTCTTGTGGGGTTCTGGAACATGTGCAAATTAAACAAATGTATACATTTACGTACTCAGTTCTGGCAGTTGGCTCAAGTTCAGACTGTCAGAGTTCTGATTGATAGCCAGGTCAATATTTTCACTAGCCACTTGATAAATCTCGGATTTTGAACATCCCAAATTACTGGTCAACAGTTTGAAGGGTTTTAGATAATTGACATTTCAGGCTTCAATTATGCAAAAGAGTTATTCTGAGTAGTTTAGACAACAATTAACCATACTGAACATTTCAATTTACATAGCAACAGGGCATTTGGATTTCTTTCACTGATGAGCAGCCAGCAAGAAACATTACTGTTGATTCAGAAAATACAAAAATATTTAAAATGTACTCATATTTAAAATATTAATCCATTTTATACTGGGACATTTGCTGTTTATTGCAGGTGTGACTAGAGATCTAGAGATTTTTGATGCCGCTCATGACATTTAATTGGTATTTCATTAAAAGTTGTTGTGTTAAAGATCTCTTTGTGTAGACTAATTCTATTTGTTTTATCTAGCAATTAATTTCTTTGCTGTACTCCTTTGTTGCAATGCTATCGATAAAAGCCAACAAAAAGGTAGGATGCAGCTGTTCTGACTGACCCTCACAAAAGGAAAAAACAACACCAAACTGTATGTTGTTGGTGAGATTTGTACTTTCTCCCATGCACATATACTGCTGTCTATATTCTATAGCTTCATTTCGCCACCCCTATATATTGACTGTTCTTTATAGAACGTTATATATAGACTTTTTTTGTTTTGTTTTAGTCTTGTAACAAAAATGCATGCTATGCAATATGCTAATTTCAAAACATTCACACATCAATGAATATTTATCAAGAATATGCAGATTACGATATGTGCAAAAGAGAGGAAGATTTCACTGGTGTTTCAAAACCATTGTGACATTTTTCAGATCTGAAGGTGTGTGCTTTGGCCAGAAGAAGTGGAGACCTCTTACTTCTCTCTCTAACATAAGTCCCTCGGCACGCAGGTTCCGCTCAAAGGTGCATCTCTTCTCCACCTGGGGGCTGGACTTTTTGTACACCAGGATGTAGTCGATGCGCTTCTTCCCATCTCGAAACAAAAGGCCAGACGGGGCAACTGGGTTGCTCTTCTACAGAAGGATCACATCAGACGATCTTGCCAAGTTGCAATTTTCTTAAAAAACATTTTCTAACACCAGTACATCGGGCCAATTGCAGCATGCCCTCAAGTTGGAGACTAGAATAGGATTTGCTTGAGACATTCCTTATTTCCTGGATGTAGAATCTTAGTCCTGATTGCAATGTGCTCTCAAACTCATTAGTACTTTAAATGGCACCTAAAGTTGAGTACTACCTAAACCTACTGCCAACCAGGTTCTACAAGAGACTAAGGTCTGTTCATACATAAAACAAAGTGAAATTTGCCTACTGCATCCTCGTCTTTCGCCACACATCTGCAACTGACAAGTACATTAACACAAAGTATTCACATAAAAATATATTTAGTACATGGTGTCATTGTATGTGTCTCCAAAAAGTACTGTTTTTCATTAAATAGGTATTTTAAAGATTAAATTACTTGATGCTCAAGCAATAAACAATATAATGTAGATTTCACTCAATTATAAATTTAAATGGCTGGCTGTGCATTATATGCATTTGCATTGTACTACCCTAAACTTTACATAATTTAATGTTTTAAGGAAAACATTTAAGAGACTGAAACAATGATGAAATTAAAATTCAATGTATCATTGCTCAACAGATTTTATTAATTATTTTGCTGATTCACAAAAAATGAGTTGCAAATTTAATTATGAAAATAATTTACTTTCTTAGCATATCATCATTGTAGTGCTGTATAAAGATTCAAGTGAGTGTGTTTGTCACAATAAAACATGCATACAAGTCTCCTCAAGTCAAGGACTGACCATGTATTGGGTTGAAGCATTAACCGATATTTGAGGAATACTGATAATTGGATAATTAGTTTGACAGAAGTGAGCAGTATTAACTATAGCAATTGATGTGTGAATAGAGGTGTCTTTTGACCAAATATAATGATGAATTTCATATGCAAATCGAAAGCAAATTTGAATGTTGAATGAAAATTTGAATGTTTAGTAGACCAGGAAACATTTCAGTTTGAAATAGTTCATTTAGAAGAAGGTTTAAACATATTTATCTTTTTAAAGTGGTTTAAAGGGATTGTCTTGTAAAGGCTCTATGTTATAATAATTACGTCCGCAGGGCTTTCAGTAATTTAAAAAATAACCCGTGTCAAATATTTAAACTTTTCAGCTTTTCTCAGCTTTCACAGTGCCTGCACCTTTAAATCTCACCGAACTCAGCTCAGGAGTATGTACAACAGCAGGGAAACATAAACAGTGAACTTTGGGACTTGCTGGGAATCAGCTGATACAGAACTCCAATTATCCGCTGTATTCAAGACCTTCATAAAAGTAATATGCAGCTGACCCCATATTAGCACAGTGCTTTGGAAACCCATCTTAATTCGCAGCTTAAACCTGAAAGCATGCTGCAAGTGATCCAACCTGTTTCACTAAAAAGACATTTCAATTTTGAATTGAACTACAAAAACTAAATGATACATATTTGTGTATTGAGATGATGTAAAGCAAGACTTAACATGAAGGTCATTTAACAGTATGAAAAGACTTGTATCCATTTACATCTTGTCATTAGCAGCTAGCAGAATTCAAGCAGATATAGATATAATATGCAGAATACAGAGAAATCCTATTTTAAGAGAGAGGACTGAGTGAGAGACTGAACAAAGCTTTCCTTCCAAATCTATAATACATTGTGCTTTGTGAAATTCTGAGAACCATGGCATCAGCTTGCATACAGCATGAGTGCAGTCAGGGTGGGACACTGCCCACAACGTTTATGTAGACAAACGTCTGTTAGAAAGGACACGGTACCTTAAGGGACTCTGTTCGGGCCTCCAATTTGGCTCTGGTGCCTGGGGTCCGGATCAGGAGTGACTCGTCTGTCCTGGATTCATAGGTCCCAGCTTCGGACACCTCGGCATATAAATCCTTACCGCCATCTGCCAAAGACAAAGAAACTCAGCGTGGTGTGTGGCACCAGATACTTCAGGCCTGAGGGGCTTTCAAATCATGTAGTACTGCTAATGTGCACTTCAAAATGAATTAATTCAACTGCCTTAATAAGACCTCAGCCATGAGAGCTGTTAGGTGGCTTGTCCTGTTAACACTAGGAGCACTGGCTATTCTCAGGGACTGGTTCCTCCGAAGGCCACACTAAACAACATCTGCATGTTACAGTAAGCAACTGTCTGGTAGACAGCTTACTAAAATGTTACTGATATTTAATTACAGTTTGAAGTAGACTATTTCCACAACTATCTATGTTCAGAAAAATATTTTCCAGAGTCATGCTGCTGCATCAGTCTAAACACAAACAGGTGCCTTATTTGAATAGATTAGTAGCTCCCGCTAGAAAACAACAATAATTTAGTCTTACATGGAATCTCTATTAAGCCGGACACCCACCGCACGCGTAGCGACCGCGAGCGCACTACGCGCGTAACTGAAGCGCAGTTGAAGTACTGTTATTACAACGGCAGCGGGCGACGTCCTCTACACCAGATGCGAATGCATCGCGAACCGGCTGCGAAACTCGTGCGACACAAGCGAACTGAAGCGTAGTTTTTCGCTTCTGTTCTATTTTTCGGCTTGTCGCGTGTCATGATGACCTGTTTATACACAGAAATATGCTCTAAAATGCTAGGTATACATGCTCTGATTTATATTTCATCCTTATATTAGGCCATTGGGGGTGTGTCCCTAGTTCCCTACCATATATTTTATAAGCAGCTAAAAAATACAAGCCTTTTCGCTTTTGTATTGTCCTTGAAGGGGGAAAAAAACTGGAACCTGGGAAAAATGCTAAATTAGTTTCGCTATCTTATTTTGCGGAGGGTGTGGGGTAAATTTGAAAATACACCACAGAAAGACGTAGCCTATTGAATGATGTAGAAGTGAATGCACCGAGCAGCGGTTTGTTAGCTCGAGTGTTGGAAGGTAGTTTTTAACCAACCATTGCTCAGCCTATTTGACTTCTCCGATGTCTTCGTTCACCGTGCTTTCAAAAGGGGCTTGTTAATAAAAATCAGATAATCCACAGAGCTTTAAAAAATCAGATTTAGTGGTCTTGCCGATGAAAAAATTAATTATTGTTTGAATTGATTGCAGTGTCATGAAAATAAAAGAAAATCTTTTTTTCTCAACTATTTCAGTTTTATAAGCATATTTCCTGTAGACATGGCTCTAGGATGTGGTTACCCCATACAATCTATATTGTAATTTAAGATTATACACCTGAGCTAACACTTTTGGTTTTGGAGACATACTCAAGTGAACATTTATTTATTTTATTTTTTGTCAGCAAAATGTTCTTATTTTTCCTCCTTTAATAGGGCCCACCAAATGAATCATATCATAATCAGGCCTAAACTTGACATTTCCAAGGATTTATGAAAAAAGACGGATTATCTATTTAATAAACCTGTTTAATCTAAAAAAAATTTTAAAAAACGAGGGTGGTGAAAAAACATCAAAGTCACCCTAGGGTTCATTGAGTTAAGTCATTGATTGGCTAAGGAATCTTGTTCTCAAGGCCTTAATTAGCAGCTGATTGAAAGGAAACCACAAAAACCTGCAGACAATGCGGCCCCCTTGGGATTCAGTTTGACACCGCTGGTATATCCCAATTACATCATGATATCCCCATCTTTATTATGTGAAAAAAAATGTTCTCATCATCATTCATTATTCTTTGGGGTTATTTGGCATGTTTTGTAATATTGGAGGGGTTGTAACCCTCCGATCCCCCCCGCCCCCCGTATATTACACCCTTGCTACCTGGGTATCAAACAAGGAATTGGTTATAATTGGATGTGCACTAGCACGACAGCAACCACAAAAGACCGAAAAGCTCTTCTCTCAGTCATAAAATCTGTTCTTGTCAATGGACAAAATGTAAACAAACTTTGAAATGTCCGCTTGTAATGATGTGGAAACATGATAACCCTGCTCACCAATGACGTGTATGGAAGTAAACTAGCAAGCCTAGGTCTTGTGTAAACAGCAAGGGCCTGGTACTTAACTGTGACCATAGTGTGGTGTGAATAGGTCAAATGCAGGTTGAATCTGTATTCAATATCCCCTGGCAAACAGGTTAAACAAGTATTATAGTCCAGCTCTTTGCTTGGTCTTGTCTAGCAGTTGTTACATTTTGTTTCACCTTGCTGAGTACCCATTAATTCAAGTTCTCAATACAGTGGTTATTCTACCATGATACTTGCCCTTTCTCTCTTTCAGTAATTCAATAACACTTGCATACACATAGCAGATAATCTTGTCTAATATCAATTTCAATACTGTTGTGATTTGGGGAAAAAAAAAATATTTCCATAACCTGACATTATGATCCTGGTTAAGGTACTGTATGAATGAGCTCCTTTATATAACAGGAATTATTTGTGGAAGAGATTTGATGGTATTGTCGAGGAAATAAAAAAATATATTATTGATGTTACCTGAAAATAATTTATTCTTGAATGCCTTGATACAACTGGAATTCCTTTGAAGAAGCAAGTTGCTCTCCCTTATAAAATCTCATACACGCTTGAGTGATTGGTCCAGAAACCTTTGTGCAATCTAAACTTTACATCTTTCTGAAATTGGGTTTCGGGACACAAACATCACAAAATACTTATCAGTTCCTGCCGGAATTAATTAACTAGGCACTGAGCCTAGCATGTGGAATAAATGCTGTTGTTTACTAGCTTTTCATTTCCCCTTCATATTATGAGCCTTTGGGTGTCAAGCAATGACCTTAAGTTTCTCCAAGCAACTTTGACCTTACTATGACTTTCAAAACCCTGTAATTGTATCACTCAACTAGATGTCAGAGCATGAAGGACCAGTACTACAACACACTGACCATGCTGTGACATGCACTGACATGCTGACCATTGCATGAACTGCAGTCGCTGTTTCTTTTGTTGATGGAAGGATCCCTTTGTGGGCAAGGGCTGTCCATTTTCCATTCCTTGCAAGCCCATGTTCCTTGACACAGGCCTTCAGTGTTTGCTAATATATCTTGATCCTTCATTGAAATTGCCATCTTTCAATGAACAGAAACGTTGAGCTGGTTATTGACTTTATTCAAGCATTCAAAAATAGACCCCAGGATTGATGCTCAGCCACATGTGCCATATGATTTTAGAACATACTTTATACTTAATTAATAATGCAGTTCAAAGATGGAAAATATTCTTAAGAGACTGTAGGATTGTGTTCAGTTTTATTTTCAGGGATAATACAAGGCCATTTGACTTATCAGTTGCGCACATCTGGAGCAGGCAATATTCACAATAAGTATCATATTTAAGTATGATTTAAAGGTACCAATAAAACGTCAGTCAGAAAATAAATAGCATGCAGTATCTTCCCGGAAGCACATAAAATACACAGCATTGTAGAAGGCCTTCATCTGTAATAGGCAAAGTTAATATATAGTATTCTCTAAAGACACAAATTGCTGTATTTCTGAATCCATCCAATTACAAAATTGAGCTTTTGTGCTTCCAAGCTGTTCAAATAGTAATGGAGATTGCCGCAAATACATGGTGCTGATATGCTTGGTCAAGTATGGGTATGACCACATTCAAACTTAGAGAAACACACATGCTTTTTACAGGCTGAATAAATCATACAAACATTACATTTACATTGCAATCACTTGGCAATTGCTCCTATCCACACTGAAATGCAGTAGTGGAGAATATCAGTCGTGAGATGCTCTCCACTACTGTAAAAACAAACAAAAAATATGACTGTAGTGAACTCATTAGATTTCATATGCTGTCAAGCATCTTTCTCCTCACTGCTTTTGAGGTAACTATACAATCCATCACTGCTGACAAATGCAATACCCAATGCCGTTAACAGGGAGAGCAGCTATGGCCTCTGGACTTCACATTTCCACACCAATTTACAAAACCACATTAAACTTTTTTTTTACAATTAAGTGCATAATGTGGGAAGCACTGAATACCTCTTAGAAAGCATAAGAATAAAAAACGATCAGTACATCAATACTAACCCATTTTTCTCACAAGTGCACCACTCAAAAAGCTCATATCAAACAGAGCTATATCCAATATATGTATCCAAATTTTTCCATTGACGAACATAATAATCAATGTATCTCTATCTTAACACTGTGGAAATAAGACTACTTTTTTATCCCAACATACTGTACCGACAGCAAGGTCAAAGGAGATGCATTTAGTACACACAGGGTAGTGGCACTGATATGGAATTTTATTGGGAGTTAGGTCATATGATCAAATATTCATAACTTGGCTTTATTTTTATATCAATATTATTTACATTATATAAACCAATGATATGTAATTGGTTTTGTCATAAGTGTGTGTATGCCTGCACTTGAGGAGCAGGTATCTCTAATAAGTAAGCATGTGACCAGCTTGATATTTACGTAAGTTACGTAACATTTTTTGGTTGAGATTAAATTTCTTTTACCAGCATTGACAGAAATCATCATTTAAATGCTACTATTATTTAGTCTAACATAGCTAACTATCCACATTTCTATATTAAACATTCCAGCCCATCTGAACTTGCCTCTAATGAAATGGGATGGAGCAAGCCAATAAACAGAGAATTACTGGATGCTGAGCTGAAACAGCAACTCCAAGAACCCTTACATACGCTGACCACTTCAGAATGGAGACTCCTATTATGTCTCTTTAGTGATGCGTTTACTAGTCTGCATCAGAGCTCCAGGGTCTTTGTACTGTGTAATGGACAATGCTTCCAATGTCTGTGCTATGCTGAATAATGATAATTAACTGACTTTTATGTGGACAAATGGTTGTAATAACATTCATGCTTTGTGAATCCTGGCTGGAAAAGCATCATGAAAGCATCTCTACTGTGTCTACTCTACACAATAGTGTTGAATGGTTGCACTGATTTATAGTTGTGACAGTAGCGACTACTGCAGATGTGGTAGGTGGTGTGGTGGAGAATAGGATATCCCTTTCACAAATTCACCAGGGATCATAAGCCTGCTACATGAATAATGTAGAAGTGCCACACTGCCAGAGGGCTCTCTAGAATCCAATTTCATAGCACTAACATTCATTCTCACAAGACAGTTAGAAGCAAAAAAATGACAGCCTGACAAAAACATTTCAAATGCAATAACAATGTGTTCACAGAAGTGAGGAACAACATTCTTGCTGTAGGTTCAGCTACCAAGCCATTGTAGGTACATCAAGTGCTCTACAAAAATAGATGTATTTATATGGATTTATACAACAAAAAGAAAAGTTATACACATGCAGTTAACAAATTTCACCCATTGTTAGGATTGCTTTGCCCTGTGTCAATAGTCTCCTTTGGCTAGTTCTCTCTACTAAAATTTCAATGTATCAGAATACTGTTTGAGCACACTAGTTCAATCCAACCATGTGACTAATTAATTGATAACTTAGTTCTATCCATCTATTTTATCAACCTAATGAGAACAGATTGCTGTGCTTTGCTTATCCAGCACTTCTTTGAGAAAGGTCTTGCTTAAACATCAGGTTTCAACCTGTGGTCTTTATATGTAATTAAAATATAATTTCTTACTTTTGCATGTGATATCTGTACATTTGTACTATTTTATTGTTTTGAGTTACATTGGGATTGGGCACCATATGCATTACGTTGCACGCATTATGCATTTTGACCTGAGTTTGCTGAAAGGATCTTCTTGTTTTCCAATGGATTTATAGTGTCAATAATGGCATAAATATTCTACTGCAATAAGTTGAAGTATGTGATCCCATAAATGTGCACAACTGTTTTCCATTTGTATTATTCTAATAATTGACCTTTATGTTCTACAGTCAATAATAATAACAATGAAAAAGAATGAATTGACCATATTCATGGCCTTCTAATTCTAAAAGCATTCTAAAAGCATTCCACATCCAAGGAATGTGAATGTAATCAGCAAATGATGGCAAGAGAGACTGGCTACAATTATTTGTAAAATTAGCTGGGGAAGCACAGCAGAGCAAGTATACATTCCAAATCAACGGTCAGCTCATTATTTCAACAGAAAAAAAAAAAAATGTACTGTATGTATATATTATATAATACACACACACACGCACACAACTTGCTTCTTGCTAGTATATTGTACAATTATACAGTATACAATTATTAATGAGAGGAACCTAATTTATAATAATACATGAACAAACAATAATACAAATTTACATGGAGTGAAGACAGACTAGATCATCCTGTGTGGGTGCCAAAGCATGGCACAACACACAAACAGTTTGTTGGCACAATACTGCTATTTTGGGGCAGTGTAAACTGAAAAAAGACAGTTCTACCAAGGTTGCTGCTGTCATCCTTGTTTTGCTTTGTGGCTGGGTTTTCTGTGGGCTGAATCATTCAACTAGAGTACTGATGTCAGGCTGAATTCCATAATCTTGCTCTCTCGTTGTAACCATTTAATGTTCTCCTACTTGCTCTTTCTTGCTTCCTTTCCCCTCCTTGATTACACAGGTAATCAGCTTGGTCAAATTCTGCTTTTACCCATAATGAGATAAAAGATCCTAGGTCAGTTCTCCTACTCTGAGATGCTTTATGAGTATAGGCCCTCATGTCAGAAGGGAAGGTTAAGGCCTAACCTGTTCGGTGGGAGATGTCGGGGCAGGAGGGGCTGCCGCTGCGAGGTTTCGGTGAAGGGTTGAGGTTTAGAGGCACGGACAGGCCGTGGTTGAGGTTCTGGGGGTGTGTACGACTCTGGACCAGGCAAGGCAGGCTCCGGCGAGACGGCTTCAGGGTCTTCTCCTTCAGGATCTCACTGATACTGGTGTGCATGCCTGGAGAGACAGTGGAGGGGAGGATTGTTAACAGATGAATATGTTTTTGATGCATCTTTGAAAATGCTGCGTGCAATCTATGGTAATTACATTTAATGATTTTTAGAATAAGCAAATTTTGCAAGCTGCAGAAAGGGTGAACTCTTATGCGACATTTCACTGCATTCACAAGCCCTTCCCTCCCCAAAAAACAGCTTTTATTTTCACAATGTGACTTACAGCTTTTGCTGTTTACTATTCCTCGAAGCCAGCAATGGCTGTTTTCTGTCACATTCCCACAACCTATTCATGTACTGAGGAACGCTGAAAATTCAGAAAGGCCATGTTTATTAGATTTAGAAAGGCCATGATCATCCCTTTTCTATTTTTATTCCTGTAGTCCCTCTGTGTCTCCTTTCTAGGCCTCGCAAACTGAGGTACCCAGCGGGACCCTGCATCATGCCTAAGTGGGAGAGTGAGACTCGCCTGTTTGCAAGCTCCAGTGTCTAATGTCTGCTGCGGGGGAAAAGAATGGGAGGCACCACTGAGACTTGAAATTATATTAAGATCTGCAGTAAGTAGCTATATTTATTCAGAATAGAATGATGACAGAGAGCACCAACCCTGCCCCCCTTCTATCTGCCAGGAAAATACCTTTATGAAACCAGGCTCACACGGTTCTGTGTTACAATTTTATACAAAATACAACATTGTTTTGTAATGTTTCCTGCCTGGGTCAGCAGGGAGGTCTCAGTCTACAACTATAGAATATTAACACAAGGAATATGAGTGTTGTTCTTCTATTGTGTAGTACTGCAGTCCACTGTAATCCAATACATCTCTTAATGCGGAACATCATACAAATCAGATCAAGCCTAAGCACTACCAGAGGCTGGCAGTAACACTCCATTATTTTTCCAAATCAAATCAGAGGTTAGGCTTATAGTTATTCAAAATTCAATGTTGTACCAGTTTTCTTCAGCAAGTAGCAGGAAAACAACAGTCAATCAGCAATCCTGAGAATCAGTGTCATACAATCAATAATCTGAACAGTTATTTATTGCTTATTAAAGGATTAACAAAATAATCTCTACACTGAAAGAGTGTGGTGAGTATAGTGTATCCTATAAAATAAATCCATCAGCACAAGTGGATAATGATGATAATGTGATAAAATGTTTAGAGTTGATAATATGGTTAAAGAATATGATTGTAAAATATGGTTATGCATTTATTTAGTTTAAATGTTATACTGTATCTCAGGATCTCTTTAGTGAGAATATACTTTGCCATGGAAACTATGCACTACCTCGAGACTGAAGGCCACACTCACCAATCGCACAGTGAGAATTAGATTCCCAACTGGGCTACCAATGGCTAGTGTTTTAGCAGGACCTACCACCCTTTAACTGAACCATTCACCCCCCCCCCACCCCCCAACACCATTTGTGAGTGTGCGCCTCTTTTATTTTGACTGAAATGCAACAAATTGTCTCATAAAAAAGCCTTTCAATCACTTAAAAAAATCTAATTCATAATTGCATTATTTAAATGCAGTACTTTGGTTAGGTTTACATCCTTTATATTTTAAATATAAGATGGGTTGGTTTAAATGCTATTGAGAAGTATCAGTCCATACTTAGATACTGTTCCTTTAATTTGTGGCCCTCACATACATTCTCCCCTGAAACCCTTAGACAGATTTTCAGCAAGAATTCCCCTCTCTTCCAAAGAAAAAGATTCCTCCTTCACGCAGAGGAATCACATCTTAGTGTGGTTCCTTGGAATGCTCCCTGCCATAGCAATGCATCGCTCCGTCTATCCAAGGAGAGAACCTCAAGGGGCTGAATTACTTGTTCCTGTCACAAGCAATGAATTTCAATCAAGTTTTGCTCACCAGCAGGGGCGGTTTTAGTGATTTGGAGGCCCCAGGCAAAGACCAATGTGAGGCCCTTCTCCATTTTGCTTAACGCAATCATAGCTAGTGAACAAAAACTATTTGGAGGCAGCTCTTTTCAGTTAACAAAGCCACAGAACTAAAGGACAGACCCAAATGAGAATTCTAACTGAAGAACTTCAAATGACCTTCAGTCAGTTAGAAGAAGACAACATGGCAAGAAAAAGATTATAAGTATATAATCTTTAATTCTTTCGAGACAAAAGTATAGTATATGCTTTTTGATAAAGCATTTGAACATCCACTATTCTCTAGGGGTAAAGGTCCCGGTCCGAGCAGGTGTCTGGTTTGTGGTGGGCTGCTGTCTGTGTCGCCTCTGACACTTTCCTCCCACACTGTAGCTGGTTCACCACAACCAGCAGAGGCAGTAGGTGAAGTTGTAGTAGGTGCGGTGGGTGCACAACAGGCTGAGGCACCAGTCAGGCTGCTAATGTTAGCTAGCTCAGCTTCTTCAACTAACATTACACCTGTTTTAACGTCAGCTAGAGTGAGAGCACCTATTATCAACCAACTTTGTTCGACAGACAGGAAAACGTAAAACTGATTTGCAACTACATATGAAAAAATAGGCGAAATATCGGTAACACCCTGTACCTAATTATGTAGGAAAAATGTCCTCGTTATCCTCCAGTAGTCATTCTTTTAAAGTACTTTCGCAATTTGTTTTGTGCCGGCAAATAACTCAAAGGTGGTCCAGCGCTAGATTTTGGTTGCTAAGGGGACGTATATCGACCACCCCATATAAAATGAATGGAACTTGACATAAATTTGCTAGCATACTGTAGTAAGTGTCCTGTCTTGCATATTTGAGGTTAATATGAGAAAGAGTGGTCGCTATCAGCATGTCTAGGAATCCGTACATATTCACTGTTGTAACCCAAGTTTCAGGATGCAAAATACCGTTAGGAAAGCAGTTTGAAATTATTATTAAGCAACGTCTGCGCCATTGGATTTAATGGGTTGCGATGAGATAATTCCAAGCGTGTTGCTTGTCTTAAAGTTGATATAGTAAATAAGGCTGTATTACTATATCAAAATCTAACTAAATGTATATGTATGAAGTTGGTTTTTTACATTTAGACAATTTATTATGTGTTTTTTTACAGGACTTACATTTAAATAAGTAACAATGTCCAGTTCTCTCTAATAAATACGAAGTAAATACACTAGCGGTTAGGGTGGTCGATAATAGGTGCTCTCATTCTACTTGTTGCTCCTCCGTCGTGGAGTCTCTGGCTGTTTTATTAAAGAATTTCGTCAGTTTGGGCAAACTTTCTTTAAACTGGACATCTTCCTTCTTCCTCTTCTCAAATCCACTTTGAAAAGCTTTATGGTAACAAAGATCGTGACTCTCTGTCTCTGATGGCAACTCAAATTTCTACGTCATTGATTAGGCGCAAATGCAGGAAGGTCAATGTGGAATAGTCATTAAATGTAAAATGTGGTAATAATAAATATTGGCAAATATAGATGTTTAATTGGATAGGCCCACATTTACATGTAGACAGATTTATTTTTTATCTATTACAGATTAGCATTCGTTTGGAGTGACAAGAAAATAAAAATGTTTTATAAATTTAAAAAAAAGAAAGAAATGAGGCCCCTTCGGTGGACGAGGCCCCAAGCAATTGCCTACCTATGACCTATGGTAAAACCGCCTATGCTCACCAGGAAGTGAAAATGAGACCCGGACACTGGCACAGCCACAAAAAATTATTAATGGTAAAATCAACAATGCAAGAGTGGGTAAGTGCCAGAGGATCTGTTTTTGTCAGCCTGATTTAAGATATAATTGATAAATTGTAGTCATTGTTTGGACAGGAAGCATACATTTAAAAGCCAATTTCAAATATTGATAAAAGCCTTAACTGTGATGGTGTATGGTGAAATATATGCAAACCTGTGTATATTTCTCATTGATTCTGGACATGTAATGCCTTTTTGATAATATGTAGATTAAAAAATTATTGTGTAATCATGTTACTCACTAAATAAACACACGTAAACATATTTAAGGGTAAAAGCACCAGTTAGTGTTGTTTTCTTTCAGTCTTTCAATTATTGCTGTTTCAAACATTGCCTCCTTTATCTTAGGTTACTGAGGGTCCTTTTACAGAGTTGTTCCGTAAAGTCAGGGCATCCCAAGTTGATCATAATGGGCACTCACCATGAGTGCAGGCTGGGAACTATAGTCACAGGCTATGGCAGGGAGTCCACAGACACATGAAACAATTGTTCTTTTTCATCCTGTCAGGATGAGCCAGGGTTCCTCTACACTAGTTTATCCCATTGACACGCCAGGCCCCCACAGGACACCAGCTGTCATCAGAGGCACACTTCTCCTCACACTGGTACAAGCTCTTTGCTGTAGTACTATGTGACCTGCACATAGTGCAATGTAAAGTGTTAAATACAGTTTCATAGAGTACATTTTATTGTGACAGAGTACATTTGATCCCACTCAAATTGATCATATTTTACTTATACAATCTACAAATTAAATAATCAAGTGCCTTGCATCAGCGTGACAACTAATTATTTCAGTAATTTTTTTTCAGTACGTTTTTCACCTCAAATGGACAGAACCATTTTAAATATATGTAGTGATTTGTTTGTGGCAATGTCATTAAAATAGTATTTGAGCCTGCTTTAGGATTTAAAAGCCTTCAGGCCACAGAACTCCAATGAGAATTCAAACATAGTAAACAGTCATTCACCAAGTTAACAAAACCTCACCCCCTCCCATGTTTGTGTGACAGCTGTGTGTGTCATAGTGAGGGTTAGCTAGTTCTTTGAATAAACAAGACCAGGTCAAAACCTAGTATATGGCTGGACCTAACACGTGTGATCCGGCCGGCCAATGGTGTAACTTCATAACTCGGCCGAACAATAGTGTAACTTCATCACTCAGTCAGATCACTCAGTCACTCAGTCACAGACATTCACGTCTGTAGGGCTGAAAGTCAAAAGTTTGAGTACACCTGCTTAAAACAATTTTTTCATTTATATGATTTTCATTATATGATATGTGTGCTTATACAAACTGATAACTATAAGTGAATTGCATTCAATTATTTAATAAAAATGGAAATAATTTATTTTGTATATTGTAACATATGTTTTCATTTTCAAGTATTTACAGAAACTTATGTTGTAATGTAAAAAAAAAAAAAAAAACTTATGTTGCGATGTAAAACACAGTCAATTATGAATAAAACCAAGTTTCTGTTCATGATTTCCATTTTTATTTAATAATTAAATAATTGAATCAGCTTATATAGGCACACATCATATAGGCCTAATGAAAAAAAAGTATTCAACTGACAAATTATCTAGGAATGTAAGCTTTTGTAACTGGAGGTTTAGCTAGATTATTACCTGAAGCTCCTTGGTGGCAAAAATCATATGTCAAAATCATAATTATTTAATAATATTCATTTGGTAATTAGGGCTTGTAGTCTGGCTTGGAGCGACGCTATATTAGAACTGTTTGGAGTTAGTTAGTTAGAAAGTGCAATTGGACTCAGCTGTGCAGGACCCGCAGAAGTTCTCCTAGAGCGGGCTAAGTATCTGTTTTTTGCCATTAGTGTAGCTAGATTAGACTTCTACCTGTTTTGTAGTTTGCCCAGCATTAGTTTTGGTGTTTGTTTGTGTAGCGTAGCATCTTATTAGTCTCATTTGCTCTAACTGCATTAGGCAGGTATTGTGTGGAGCTAGTTAGCTGCTTGGCTTGTGGGGTAATTGCTCAGTCATCAGCTGCTATTCATTTGGTAATTAGGGCTTGTAGTCTGGCCTCCCAGTTAGTGTTATTGCATCTCTATCCTTCTACCATCACCCTTCCTCTCACTACTCCCTGTCCTCACTGCTATGCTATGTGTCAACCCCATCCCAACCTGTTCTCTCCCCTACAGAACTTGTTTCCGCAGGCGAGGCCCCCCGCGGCGACGGAACCTCTCCAATCTTCGCTATCCCTCATTGACCCCCTGTGACAACTTCACAGTCGCAGGAGGGCTATGGAACTGCCAGTCTGCTACGCAGAAGGCTGACTTCATTTCAGCCTACGCGTCCCTCCTCTCTTTACATTTCCTTGCCCTCACTGAGACCTGGATCACACCAGGCAACACTGCAACCCCTGCAGCCCTCTCCTCCTCCTTCTCCTTCTCTCACACGCCTGCCCGTCTGGCCGTGGTGGGGGCACAGGTTTGCTGATCTCTCCCTCCTGGAAATTCTCTGTTCTCCCCCTCTCTCACCTCTCCATCTCTACCTTTGAATACCACTCTGTCTCAATCACCTATCCTGTTAACCTGCATATTGTGGTTATCTATCGCCCTCCAGGGCCCCTGGGAAGCTTCCTCGATGAGCTCGACACCCTGCTGAGCTCCTTCCCAGAGGATGGCACCCCACTGATCCTCCTGGGAGACTTCAACATCACCTAGATGCCTCCCACTCCGCAGCCTTCCTGCCCCTACTCCACTCATTCGATCTCTCCCTGATGCACTCCCCACCAACACACAAAGCTGGCAACCTCCTAGACCTGGTCATCCTGAGGAATTGCTCCTCCTCCGATCCCACAGTGACCCCTCTGCACCAGTCTGACCACCACTTCATTTCCTTCTCCCTCCCTCCCCTCCATCCACTCCTACTGTCATGGTCCGCCGTAACCTCCGCTCCCTCTCTCCCTCCTCTCTCGCTTCTAGTGTCACTGCTTCACTCCCCACTCTTGAATCCTTCTCCAACCTTCCCACTGACTCTGCATCCTCCGCTCTGTCTTCCTCGCTCTCCTCAGCACTTGACTCTCTCTGTCCTCTAGTCTCCAGGCCGGCACGCTCGTCCCCTCCTAGCCCGTGGATGTCTGACCCCCTCCGAACCAACCGGGCCAGCCTACGTGCAGCGGAGAGGAAGTGGAGGAAATCCATGGCTCAATCCGACCTGTCTGCCTACCAGTCTATGCTAGCTACATTTTCTACTGCTGTAACCTCTGCTAAAATTAATTATTATCAAACAAAAATTCATAAATCTGCCTCTAACCCTCATCAACTGTTCTCCATTTTCTCCTCTCTCCTCAGCACTCCTCCTTCCCCACCTCAGTCCTCCCTCGCTGCAGATGACTTCGCAGTTTTCTTCGATGAGAAAATTGCAGACATCCGCAGCTCCTTCACGTCCACCGCCACCCTTCCCCACTCCCCCGTCTCTGTTCCCTCCCCTTGTTTCTCCACTTTCTCTCCCCTCACTGACTCTGATGTTTCCCAGCTCCTACTCTCCCACCGCCCTACCACCTGTGCTCTTGACCCCATCCCCCTTCCTCTCTCCTCCAGACTATCACACCTGACATCCTCCCATTTGTCACCTCCCTTGTGAACTCCTCCTTGTCTTCTGGATGTTTCCCCTCTCCTTCAAGCTGGCCCACATCACCCCACTGCTGAAAAAGCCCACTCTGGATCCCTCCGTCATCCAGAACTACCGTCCTGTTTCCCTTCTCCCTTTCCTATCATATCCTCTCGGTCAGTGAGTCGCTTCACGCCTCACAAGCAGCCTCCCATTCATCTGTCCTGATCCTCCTAGACCTTTCTGCTGCCTTTGACACAGTCAACCACCCCATCCTCCTGTCCTCCCTGGCAGCTATGGGGATCTGTGGCACAGCACTAGACTGGATCGAGTCCTACCTCTCCGGTCGCTCCTTCCAAGTCGCCTGGGCTGGTGCAGTATCGGCATCTCGCCCCCTTGCCACAGAAGTTCCTCAGGGCTCAGTCCTTGGTCCCCTCCTATTCTCCCTGTACACCCAATCTCTTGGTCCTGTAATCTCTGCCCATGGGTTGTCCTATCATTGTTATGCCGATGACACCCAACTCTTTCTCTCCTTCCCCCCCTCTGACACACAGGTCTTCGTTCGTATCTCTGCTTGCCTGAGGGACATCCAGAGCTGGATGGATAACCACCATCTTAAGCTGAACCCAGGTAAGACAGAGATGATCTTCATCCCTGCTCCATCCTCTAACCTCCTTGACTTTTCCATTTCCCTAGGGGACACCGTGGTGTCATCATCACCCACCGCAAAAAACCTTGGAGTGGTGATGGACAACAGACTGTCCCTCTCCCAGAACATCACGGCGGTGAGTCGAACGTGAAGGTTCTTCCTGTACAACATCCAGAGAATCCGCCCCTTCCTCACCACCTACGCAACCCAGCTCCTGGTTCAAGCGATGGTCCTGTCCCGCCTGGACTACTGCAACTCGCTGCTGGCTGGTCTGCCAGCATCCACCATCAGACCCCTGCAGCTCATCCAGAATGCTGCAGCGTGTCTGGTCTACAACCTCCCCAGACATTCCCATGTCACCCCCCTGCTCACTGACCTCCACTGGCTGCCTGTTATGGCTCGCATCAAATTTAAGACCTTGGTGCTTGCATACCAGGCAGCTAAGGGGTCAGCACCAGGATACATCCAGAGGATCATCAGACCCTACACACCAGCCAGACCTCTCTGTTCTGCCACCTCTGGATGCTTGGCACCTCCCCTTCTTCGCGTCTGTACTTCCCGCTCCCGTCTGCTGTCTGTCCTGGCCCCTCGCTGGTGGAATGACCTCCCCGTGGCGGTCAGAACAGCAGAGAATCTGACTACCTTCAAACGCAGACTAAAGACTCATCTCTTCAGGCTGCACCTCTCCCCACCCCTCCCTAGCCTAATGTACCTAGTTAGGCTAATACGATTACGTTAGTTTTTTATTTGGCAGGATTGATTTTGTTTTTGTCTGATTCTGATTAGGCAAATGTGATTTCAGTGCTAGTTTGTACTTGGCAGGATTGTTGTTTGCTGAACAGGTTACTCTACAGGGTTGGAGTCCTGGTCTATGTGGTCACTTCTAGGACTTCGATCTTTACTTCACTCTAGTGTGTTTCTTTTGCACCTCTGCACCTTGAACTAATGCACTTGTTGTACGTCGCTCTGGATAAGAACGTCTGCTAAATGCCTGTAATGTAATGTAATGTAATAATTGCACAATGTGCAAAATGCATGGTGCGGAAGTTTTGAGGGGCGGAGGCACGGCCATTGCTCCTGATATTTTGCGAGGAACTTCTGGGGGGCATGGACACGCTTCTTTTTAGTAGGTCTGCTGCTCTCTCTCTTTCCTTGTTAGTATCCTCGTCATCTGACGTCATGATTATTTTCTAACTGCAAGGCTGGTCGGGTGACTGGCTGCAATAATAGGAATTATTTGCTACGTTAGCAGTCTATAGTCAAACACCTTTGCAATGGTCACTTTGCTCCAACAGAGCGTGCGCGATTCAAAGTTTGAACAGGGAGTCTCCATAGCGTTTGAGTTACTGCAGCTAAATTACTCCATCAGTTATTCACACGTCTCGTAACGAGGCTAAATCGTATGCAAGCTACTACTATGGCTAATTATATACACAAATTTATCTCATTAGGATATACCCCTTGAAATGCATCATCTCGTAAACTTACCGAACATGTTTTAACATTTTATATGTTAACATTACGGTCACATTTTTGTGCTTGATTATTAGTCCCCACTTCCCATTTTACCTCAGCAATGCAGCATTATGCCTTGGTGGATAATAAAGTATCGCTGCGTATCAGTGGATGTTGAGTGGGTTGGGGAGGGGTTACAGAAACACAAACACAAGGTTGTAGCATCTGGTTCAATCCGAGGGATGTAATTTAAATACCAAATACATGTACGGCATTGTTTTGTATTAATTGATTGCTTTCCGTAATTAAATTACAATAATTTTTTTTTTGTTGCGTAGTTTCAGCTGGCATTTCGTTGACCAAGAATTGCGTGGTTGGTACACAAAATGCTATGAAGATGGGGGAGTGTTGTTTTGCAAAGCTTGTCTGCAATCTGCAGACTACCTCAGGCACCAGACGCTGCTGGTGCATCTCAAGTTACTTGGAAGGCAAGATGTTTATGTAATGTTACTACTAGCTTGGTGCAATTTTACAATGGTTTCTTTTTCTAGACACCACAAGATATTTGTCTACTGCCTATTGATCGTCCAGGTATTCTCCTGTTCACATCACTGCCCATCAGCTGAACCCTTCTTAATGTGTACTGAACACTGCACCTGGAAATATTAAGCTTCCTTGAAATGTCTCATGGGGAATAACCTTGCCACAATATGTTTACTTGGCCTGGCACGTCTAAGCCTAATGCCTTCTTCTTTGCCATATTTATTGAAATCGAAAAACAAAAATTTTCTACTTTAGTTTGTTACTCAATAAATGTGCAAAATTAACTGAATTTGTCTCTGCCTGAAGTTTTTGGGTTCCCAATGACTGAACTCAGTAATATGCCTCCTCCAGCTGGGGCTTCCTCCCAAAAATAACAAGCATTTGTCCGTCTATTAAATATGTTGCTTGGGACCGAATGAAACGACAATATTAAACAGGTTTGCCACACAAGTCCACTGCAGACTGGTGAATTAACACACCCACGCAAGTAGCCAAGAGTGCTATTTCATTCCTACGCTGAACTCAATTGCTTCCACACAAACGCAAGCCGCCACATCAGAACGGGATTCTCGTACCACCATATTGGCCTGTTCCAACCACCAATGACTCCCGGGTCCTAGGGTCCTACCTGTTACACAAGTGAATCTTGGTCTCATCTGTCCACAAGACCTATTTCCAGAACTCTGCAGGCTCTTTTAGGTACTTCTTAGCAAACTGGAACCTGGCCATCCTGTTTTTGCAGCTAACTTTGCACGTTGCAGAGCAGCCTCCTTAGTTCTGTTCATGAATGTCTTCTGCAGATAGTAGTCACTGACACACCCATGCCTGCCTCCTGAAGAGCATTTCTGATCTGTCGGTTTTGGGGAGAATTCTTTGGCCATCAAGTGATTGTCCTCCTTGGCCTACCAGGCCTTTTGCGATTACCGAGGAATCTCCTTCTTCCTAATGATGTTCCGAACAGTTGATTTTGGTCTAAGGTTTGGCCTATGTCACTTTATAATAAAATAAAATAAGACTTTTTTTCTTATTTCTCAGCCACATAAGTAAAGTGGTGAATGACTGTAATACTGCTAGAGAAAAAACTCACCCCACAGATTTCTGCAGATTTTACTCCTGAAACAGAGCAGAAAACCCAAAAGAAGTCCATAGACTCTGCCTGGGCTTACTTATGACTGTTATGGAACAATCTTGCTGTTTACTGTAAATATGTGGCAGAAACATTACTGCGGAAATGCACATGCTGTACAAATTGCACTAGTGCATGCATTAATTATTCATGCGGTTGGGCCAGTTAATATGATGGGCATAAAGTGGCCGGAATGTCCACTAATGACAGTAATAATATCAACTACCTTTCTGTTGCCAAGATATACTTTATTGATCAGTCATTCATGTATAAGCCAGTGTATGCTATGTTGGTTGGGTTAGGTTCCCATTTTGAGCATATTGGCTAAAACTCTTCCGCTATTACCGCTATTAAGTAATTTGCTGCTGCATAGTCCCAGAATCCACAAAGCACACACAACTTCTAATTTCCATGATTTTATCACTCACTATATACAAAAAAGGCTAATTACCATCTCATGTCTGAATGTGTCAAGGCAGCACATCGACAATATGAGGTCTGCTAGAGAGGTACAGGGCTATAGGTTCAAGTTACCTGAGGATTGTTACATTCACAGAATTTACTTGAAATTACCTGAAGCAAGCATTCTACAACATAAATCTAGGTTAATATTTATATTTGCCAATCAGAAGGCACTGGACTGTTCTTCAGACTTCCACTAGAAAAAGGAAGTGTCATACAATATGTCACCATAGCTAAATTTGACTTATGCAAATTCTAATTCTCATATCTGAATTATGATAAGTGACTGAAATCAGGCTTGCTGATTTCAGTCAAATTCCACTGAGTTGACTATGCCACATCTGTATTTTATAGAAGTATATAAATACATAAATGGTTTCTCACTGCGGGCTTGTGAGCTGACCAGAACTGATTTTATGGGGGACAATTGAAATGAAATGAGGAAGTGAGAAGGTGGATACAGATGAGAGAGCAGTACGCCATCCTCATCACCGGCTGTCGAGTATATGACAAAGATTCACCAAGTGGTACTCAGGCAAGCCCTCGACTGTTCTGTTCCGATCATGAAGCAGGCTCTTCTTTAGGCGACATTGCGGTCCAGAATCTGGATTTTCCCAGAGCAGCTTACTGACGAAGAGGAGAGTATGAGATTAAGGGGATTGTGAATTTATGGCACAGCCGGGTGGTTGGGGGGGGGGGGGGGGGGTTATTTCTTAATCCAGCAGGTCACCCTTCTGATAGCTTCTGAGTAGCATTTCACCACTTCAGTAAAGGGTGTGATAACTTAGCACAATGAAGTAGGAGAAATTAATGAACTGCGATTAGAGTATTATTACTGCAGCAAAACCATTCAAGGCCGCTGGGATGAAAATTAAATTACAAAAAAACAGCGTTTATTCCTTCCATTATGGCATGCACCAGTTTACAGAGACAAGGGCTCTTTCTCTTTCTCCAAGGGCAAATGTGCCTAAGAGCACACAAAATCCTGTTTGAAACCATAATTATAGATTTACAGCCAAGATTAAGCCGGGTAATGGATATACCATCGTATCGCTATCTTCTTTTCTTAATACTGTGATCCGTATATTAAGCTTGGTAAAGGTTTATATATACAAAGTGTAACATTATCTGTTTATGCTACATAACAGGTGAGGTTTCTTGTACACTAAACTGATAAAAACACTGAAACCAATTAATCTCCACTAAGCTAATTGTAAATGCCAAACTTCTCATGGGTTGAGCACATTTTCACAAATAGCCTGCCGCATACGGCAGTGTTAATCTTTTCTTTATGTAATCACGCAATCAAACTGACACCCTCTGCAGAACAAAGAGAGGCTTTTGTACCTCTTTCACATCCTCTGCATTGCTGAAGTCCATTGCACGTAATGATCTATATAGCCTAGTCGTGTACATGAATGACATATACTTTTTTGTAGAGTGGCAGGGCTAAATTATAACATGATGGCACTGTCATACAATAACACTAAATGAAGCATAAGTGTAACTTTGTGAAAAACTGCAACAATGTGAATGGTTAATCAACTCTCTTGAACAGAAAATAGGTGAGTAAATGCTCTGCCTCATTTTTAAAAAGCTGGATAAATGCTGCGTGCATTTACCCTCCACCACAGTCCTGATCCTCTGATGCCAGGATAAAGCTTCATTCAGCCTATCAGCCAAGCTGCATGACGGTTACAGAGTAACTGAGTGCACACATGACTCAATCTTAATTTAAACGTACACCATGCATACAAGCCATCAACCATAATAACCTATATTTTAAGATAATGTTAGATCTCAGCCATTAAAACCATTTTAATAGATGTATTTGTATAACTGTGACATCACATAGAAAAATTAATTCCACTCCTCAAAGTCTTTAGCCTCGGGGGTCATTTTTATATTTTTTCTACATGGGAACAAAACAATGTATCGTGACAAGAACAGGCCATTGAGCTCATCTAAGCTCCAGGTCACTTATGTCTAGAGTATTCCATCTGCATAAAACCTGGCTTTAAAGCCCAAATGTCTCTGCCTTTACTGCATGACTTGGCAAGCATGCATTGATTAGTATCTGTGAAAAAGAACTTACAGAAATAAGTGCAGCATTAACCTTTAACTAATTTTACTTGCGCTGTATTATGCTGTCAGAACCTGAACAACCATAAGGAGTTCTCTTTATTAATCCATCCATCCATCCTTTATCTATACTAGCTTATCCTAGGCAGGGTCGCGGGGGGTGCTGGAGCCTATCCCAGCGTGCATTAGGCGAGAGGCAGGATTACACCCTGGACAAGCCGCCAATCTATCGCAGGGCGCTCACACCATTCACTCACACACTCATACTCTATGGGAAATTTAGAGTCTCCAATTAGCCTACCTGCATGTCTTTGGACTGTGGGAGGAAACCCGGAGGAAAAGGGACATGCGAACATGGGGAGAACGTAAACTCCACACAGAAAGGCCCAAGCCGAGAATCAAATTAGTATCTGTAGTACCATCTTTATTAACCCTTTCGCGACAGTAACTGGCATTAACAAACAAAGAAGAATTCTGGGACATTTACTTTCTTTAAATTTCTTAAAACTTAATATAATGGACTGAACTATAATTTTATGGATTATAGCAGCAAGTACACTGGATCTTTTTTATTGTATACAACTGGTAATTATGAGCAATACCAATCTTAAATAAATATGTTAATACTTATGGGATGAAATAAATCCAATTAAATTACAAAGGCCTACATTCCTGTTGTTCCGCCTCACAATTGCGCAGCTCGGCGCAACACTCTGTTCAGATGGTCAACATATCTGCTGCAGAGCTCTGTGGTCAGCTTGTAAACCCAGAATGTCTTGATAGCCAATATGAGTTCTACTTTACTCTTGGGTTTGGCTTCACGATGCACATACTCCTTTATCGCATGCCAAACCAGCACAATGGGATTCCCATTTAATCTAAATAAAAGGAAGCTGAGTGGAGCATGGTGAGTGGAGAATGTGCCACCCATCAAAATGCTGAACTATAATTGTTTATTTCAATAATTCAGTAATTTAAATAATTGTCCTGTTCAGTAAATGGGTAACTAGACGCTGAGAGGAGAGACACGTCTACAGGCAATTTTTTTATTAAATAAATTCTAAATTAAAAACAAATTTACTGTATAGCCCCTCTAAAATTTATCCTAGCATTATGAAATTTTATTTTACACAGTTCTGGCATGTCAGTAGTAGCCTAATTACCCATATCAGTTAGCCTACGTTCATAACTTAATCGAGTCTGATTAGTTATGCTGGATTTTCACCATTACTACCGTACATTACTGTACATCAAAACTTCCATGTAGCCGACTGTTGTAAGACAATGTACTGATCTGTGAATTAACTTGTGATCGTTGTTTTACAACATTGCAAAACTATGCATTAATCTCATTGACAACAGAGCATTATTTCAAATGATTAGGCTATCTTACATGGAATAAATGAAACATTTAATTAATTTGGCTATATCTTATTTATACATTAAATAGACCACTATACAGACCAACCTGGGTGTGCTTATACTAAATGTACATGGTGGCTGTTTCTTTTCCATTAAGCATTTAGTATAGGACTGAATGTGCGTAGCCTACACAATCCTCAAATGGCGACTGTAGCAGCAGTGTACAAAAAGTTATTGACTGTGTTACATTTATGATGCGTTACATATATGGCTCACCCCAGTCTGGCCACAAAGTTTGAATAACCATTTATAGACGTTTTCACTCAAATACACACAAAAATGTTTTGTGTAACAAGCATGTCTCGACTTACAACTTGTCACTAAAATGTATTTTCCCCTTCTTTCCTGTTAAAATAAGACCAGCTGTAATTTGACCACAAGCCACTGTTCATGAGTCCTGAGATCGAAGTGTTAACTGTCAGATATGGTTTTGAGTGCTCACGTCACACAAACAACAATTTGTTTCTACAGAAAAAAATACATGTAAATTAGCCTCTGCCGGGAAGATCTCTTGCGGCAACAGGGCCAAATTAAACTCTAAACTACTGTACATTATTGGTCTGATTTACTATGCAGATAGGTATCTAATTGAAAAATAAGAGCCACTAAAATGGGCACTTTAATCACTCTTAGAGAAAAAAAATGCTAAAAGAGCTAAGGTCTCAGACTTAGAAAATAGAGCAGACATTTCTCTGGGGAGAGTACAGCAGCTACATGCCACTATTTCCTTACAGTAGCGGCGTGTAACAATTGAGAATTGAGAAGTGTGTGTTAAATAATGAGATCAAATATGATTGTCAGTCTGGAGAAAAAAAAATGTTTCCTTCCAAATGAAAATTGCTGTCCTGAATTTTTATCACCTCTCTTCCCCTAGGGTGTGATATTAATAATTGAGTAGGGGGTATCGTCTGTACAAAGGTTTCTCAGCAACTGTCTTAATCCCCACGAGCTTTCATAAATACATTTTTAGAAAATGAAAAGCAGTTCTCAGAATGTAGCAGGAAGAGTTTCAAAGGCTCTACAGTCTTTTCATGCCTGTTCTGTCCAAGTTTCCCACCTCTCTCACTAAGCATTTTTATTTTGGCAAACTAATGATCCTGAATGGTGCTATTTAATGATGTCAAATGGATCCACAGCCTGGGAAATGGGTTGATTCAACATCATTAAATTGGTCCATTGGTCCATCTTTTGTTGACTGTCTTGACTGTGAGAGAGCCATCCACACATATGTTTGGCCTGTCCATGTAGTGCATGCTTATACACACAGGGCCAAGTGACTTGAAAGAATTGAGGAAATATTGGGTAGCATTGCTTTGAAATACATCTTATGTCATTTCGGTGAGGCAAGATAGCCTATATTGTTTGTAGTACCGTAACTTGGCGTCATTTTGATATCAATACTTTTGAGTAACTTGGCATTTTTGTACGTTGAAAACGTGTTTTTTATGAGATATCCAATTACAGCTAGAAAGTAGCATTTTAAATATGACTGAGACAAAAGGAGGAAAGCTCTAATGCAGTCAATATCAAAACTTTTGAATGTGTTGATTATACAATCACCTGACAAAAAACACCAAATAATTAAATTAAACATTAATTAGAATTATTTCCCTTTTGATGCTTTTTCACTGCAAGATATCCCAATCTCTGAGTACCTTTCGTTGAAGTACATTACTGAATCTGAGGGAAAAATATGTAACTGTTACTGCAGAGATATCACCATGGTTCTGTAATACTGCTATACTACTCTGCATTGTTCTCCATCATCAGTCATATTTTGGAACAAAACATTTTTAATGCTAGTGGTACCTCATACCCAGTTAGGAGGTATGCAAATACACCAAAACTAAAACAAAATATTTCTAAATATTTCTGATCAATATATATTTTTTTAATACAGTTTTTTTCCCAAATGTTGGTACAAAATCCATTTTTGTCTCCATTTTTTTTTACCATATGAGGTGTGAATCTGTGTGTGTGTGTGTGTGTGCGTGTGTGTATGTGTGTGTTTTCTGTCAGAAGGGATGTCCATGTCCATGCCCCCTCCTCTTTTTCATCAGTAAACTATGCAGCTTTCTTTTAGTTTCCAGTTAGTTTATGGGGAACATGGAAGGAATATGTTCCTAACATTTGGAAGTGGGCATCTGAGTCCTGCATCCATGTCAGGTGTTCTACATTTCTTTTGGTTTTTGCTGTTTGGATTACTTTGGGACAAAAGCTGTGGTTTGGTATCTTCTCTCATTAATTTATTGCCTAACTGTCCATGTTGGTCGCCTTATTAATTGTTTTAAGGTATTTGAACCTCGTTTTTAGATTAGACATGAATATTTGTTGTAACTTAAATTTCTCATCTGGTTGTGAGTTGTACATTTTGATAAAGGTTGATCCAAACAGTTCACTCTGCCTATCAACGAATTTGGAGATTTGATTGATAATTCATATCTTTGTAAGGTGTACCTTGGGAATAAAAATTCAATCTCCACTTCCTGTTATCATGATATTCTACTCAAAATACCACTTTGAACCAGCACTGGTGTTCCATTTAATATGGTTCAAATTTCTTTGTAATTTTGTGTAATGAAGAGTGAAAGACACTACTCAGAAATATAATAATATAAGCAATGCATAATAGGGCACACATTTTTAATAAAATCATTATTATTTTTAATAATGAATATAATGATGCTATATATTTATTACATAAGAATTTTATGATGTTGATAAAATGGAACATGGCTAAACGGTAATGACTAAACTGAAGTGTTTAAATCAATGAAATGGCCAGCACAAATGATTTACTATTTATTTTGCTACAAACTGAAACAGTGAACAGTGAAATATAAAAACAAAGCAGTAACAAGGCATCTCTACATAATTACTTTAAACTATCAGAGCATGTCATTTATCCAGGATTTTTCAAGTGCAATCCAGGAATTTTGTAGCCCATCAAACTTTCCATGCCTCGTGAAACCACAAATCAGATGTGGTAAGGAAGCTAAAATGGTTTTATCAAGATAATCTTCTAGAGATTCCGCAGGCTAAGAGTTTACAGATAATGCAAGTCTCCTGGGGGCTGGGTCTAAGTAGCAGATCTCTTGCTACTTATGGCAAATAAAGGGGAAAGGACCCTTCTTCTGAAGGAACCACATGAGGTTCTTCATCAGCTCACTTTATTCACAAGTGCATACGACACACTCTGTAACATATACAATTATTCACATTAATGGTTTTCAAACTCAGAGGGGAATCTTTCATAATGTCTCTTGCAATATAGGTTTACATTTTCCACAAAAAGTCTCAGGGACTAGGTGTCTACAATTTTAGCAATTAGGACCACATCATTTCCTATAATTTATCATCTTTCTAAAGCAGGGGTACTCAACCATGGCCATGGAGGGCTGTGGGATATGCTGATTGACTCGCTACTCCGGACATTTGATTACACACAGTTCACCCACCTGGCCTGGCTTCATGTATCTGTATTGGTTGGTGGCTATACAGCGAAAATAGAAATCAACAGACCCTGTGGCCCTGGATTTACAAAAAGGCAATTGACTACTTGTTGGGGGAGGACTGAAGCACACATAAATAACGTTACCTAACTTTAACAGCACCCACACAAATGAAATTCATTCACTGCAATGTTTAAAATCTGAAATTAGCAAATTTACAAGCAAACTAGCTCATAGATGATCTAACGTTAGCCGTTAGCTAGATAGCTGGCTTGAAAGCTCGCAAAAATTACCTTGATACATCAGCAAACACATCAAATCAACTGCACAGTAATATTGATTTGACCCAACGTTGTCTGTCAGAACATTCAGATAGATAGATAGATATATAGATAGATAAGAGCGGGATATGCACAGCACTGCCTACTGATTGTAGATAAGATCGCTGCAAGGATGCTTTCCATAGAGGATTTCAGCTGCATGCTCCCATATTACTGAAAATGCTGTAGCGGTGGTAGCTATAAGTGCATATCAGTATATGCCGAGTGTTGTGTGCATTGTGTTGATAGAAGCGTACCGCTGGTTAGCGCTAGAAGCTAGCTAATTGTTAAACAGTCTACTTACACCACTATATCACCGAGGTTCAGAAAATGTAAGCCCGTGTTTGGTTAATTTTATTAGAATTAGTATCACTTAAAAAAACCGCTTTCTCTCTGTTTTTTCCTTCCGCTTGTAAGCGCATGCGCACTTCCTCGCTCACGCCAGGGGCCGGTCATTCCAGGGGCAGCTCACGCCTCAGGCCGGTCTGCGGAGCTGCAGGTGGCTGCTGTTGCCATGAAATACTAAATTCACTACCTAGCTACATCTCGCCAGCTCAGTTTGAAACTAGGGGTGGGGTGGGTAGGAAGTGTAGAATGGTGCTGATTTTCAATTTTCAAGCATTTAAGCCCTCACCCAAGTTCGCAAAATCTAACGTTAAAGAGGGCTAGAAATTATTTCAGAAAATAATAGTAATAATAATAATAATAATTTTTATTTTTTTTAGGGGTGCTGAGATGAAATTTAGGTGTGCTTGAGCACCCCTAAAAAGAGTCTAAAATCGCCAATGATCTCTGGGAAAGCTGCAGAGGGAAGCCCCATGGTCTGCAAGTGTATTGGGGCCGCAGAGATGTGTTCTCAGTCATAATACACAAAGCCAGAGCAGGTTTAAGCTCTCACTGAGGCTGATAGAGCTTTTATCATCTGTGTTATGACACAAGACAATTTCCAAGGTCTCAGTAGTGACTTAACCATGGTGTTCAGCTTGAGTCAAATTGGCTCATTTAACACTTGCAGTTAAAGAGAAATGATACTTTTGAGAGATGTATTTCATTACCAGTATTAATTTTGTTCCTGTTTAGAGTTTCTATTTGTTATCATTTGTATTTGTTTTGTCTTTTTGCCGATATGATTCTTTGAATATAATAAGACAAAGATAATAATCAATAATCTACTGCATGAAAATCTTGTTTCATTTCAATTTATGCCCCCATGCCTTTGAAGAGAGGAGAGGTTTCTCTGTCATTGCTAGAATTCCGGTGCCACTCTAAATTCCTAAGCCTTGCAGCAGGGCTCCTCCGTCTCCAGGCCCCAAACTTCCCAAAGGCAACAAGTTTGAAATAAAGCCTATAATTGTGTCTATGTGTGTGTATTTTCTTTCTCTGTCTTTTTATGCCTTTCTAAAAGTCCAAACTGGGGAGATTGGCCTTTCACCTCATTCTCCCCCTGCCATCCTGAACTGGGAGGCTTGGCCTTTCACTTTATTTTCCCTCTGCCATCCTGATAAGGAAGAATCGGCTATTACGCTGCCCAGGACCCGGAAAACAACTGATAGATCAAAGACTAAACAATTACTTCATGTAAAAAATATTCATGTTATATGACGAGACACAGCCAATCATTTCCTTTGTTAAATCTTACTATACACTTATGTATTAACCATGTACCAGTCAGATACAGAATTATGCATGCTATTGTTAAAACACTTTTTGCTTATAAAAGCAGGGACCGCCCCTGGCTTCTTCAGTTTGACTTTATCCACCTTGTTGTGTGTAGGTACCTCTTACTCTTTCTGCAGAAATAAATCCTATTTCTTATATGATATACCTCGTCATGCCTGGCTATTCAAAGGAGAGAATTTTCTCTGCCCAACACATTCCTTATACTGTAGTAGTTTTTTAAAATATAAATCACATCTTTATTTTAAAAAATGAATTACATTTTCAGGCGTGGATGTGTTTGTGACTAATTTTCACAGAAGACTTCATGAACAGAACTACCGAGATTAAACTGCTGATTAAACTGATAAGACACAAACCACTAGTTAACCATGAGAAAAGGATGGCCAGGTTAGTTTTTTAAGAAGTACCTAAACGAGTCTGCAGAGCTCTGGGAAATGGTCTTGTGGACAGATATGGCCAAGATTCACTTGTATCAAGTGAAAGATGTAAGAGCAAAGTGTGGAGGCCAAAAGGAACTGCTCAAGTTCCAAAGCACTCCCCTCATCTGTAAAACATGGTATTGGCTCACTTGTCTTCGGTGATGCAATGAATTAAATCTGAAGTGTACAGAAGCATCTTATCTGCTCAAGTTCAAGCAAATGCCTTCAAAGTCATTAGAAGGTGCTTCATCCTACAGCCGGACAATGATCCAAAACATGCTGCTAAGGCAACAAACAAATTATTCAAAACCTGAAAATTCTTGACTGGCCAAATCATGAACCTGCTTTAAATTGAACTGAACATGTGAATCATATGCTGAAGAAAAAACGTTAGGCAACTAGCCACCAAAATAAACAGGAGCTGAAGATGGCTGCAGCATAGGCCTGGCAGAGTATCACCAGAGAAGATACTCATCACCTGGGCCCAGGAGTTCAAAACTTTTTATCTCAATCAGATCCGATCAGATTTTGAAATCCCATATTTTGTGATCCAGGATCAGGCAACTCAGCCAGATTTTGTCCCGGTATTTCAAAGCAATTCAGGATAGGATCACCCTGATCCAGATTCAGACTTTTCAAGATTACCAGATCCTGATTATCAGTGCTTTAAAGCACTGGAACATTACTGAGAAAGTAATGTATTTTCTAACCTTCAAATTATATATAATATTCTGGGGGATTTCAAGGTGCAATATGTAACTTTTTGAGTGTCAATTTTTATGGCCCTACAAATGTAAACAATCTTTTCTTCTTTTTTTTTTTTTTTAGCTCAGCTGACAGCTCTTGATATAAGGAATAGCAGTTTGCAAGTGCTACCATTTTTGTATTTGATTTAAAAGCCATAAAAGGTTTGTTTGTAAACATTAAAGCAAAACAGGCTTGTATTTTGAAAAACGTATTATTTGGTTTAATGCACTGTCCTGAGAGGTAGGCTAGAGGCCACTTTAAATGTGACAAATACGTCAAAAATGTTGCAACCATTGAGCCTACAAACAATCTATTATTTTAATTTATAAACTCTACCATCTTTTTTATATTGAAATGTATTTTGAAATGAATTGTATACTATATTTTGTTCTGGTAATCCACTCTAAATCCACCCTTCTACTGGGATCAAGGTAATCCTGATTTTTGGATCAAAATGATCCCAATCCTATGTTAAAGTTTTGAACTACGCATTTTGAAGATTTGATCCAGATTAAAGCTAGGATTCGATTACCTGATCTGATCGGATTCCAAAGTGATCCCAATCCTGTTTTTTGGTTTTGAACTACCCATTTGCAGGATTTAATCCAATCCGATAGTCAAAATCTGATCAGATCACTTCTGAACTCCTGGGCCCAGATGAGGTCTATGTGTCACAGACTTCAACCAGTCATTGCATGCAAAATACAACAAAACATCACTACTTTCTTTTGCATAAAATTAATATGTCCCAAACATTTTGGTGCCCTGATGTCAGGGGGCTATGTATTCTGCAGACAATCTTCCCCTTTCTTTCACAAAATAACTATATCCATCATTCCCCCAAGCCACACAATATTTAATTAACTAGAGGAGCAGCATAGCCCTAATTAAGTACAGTTTATGAACTTACATACAATACAACTGGCAAGAGGCTAGTGGGTGCTAATACAATTGTAACCAAGCAGGGCAGAACCACTGTTATATGGTCAATGATAACTGTCCTTGAATTCTGCATGGTTGCACAGGATTCATTTCCCCAGTAGAAAGTCACTTTTTTTCTACAAAATCAATGTTGTGATGCTTAATTTCTCTACTATAAATAGATGAAAATGCATGACTCTCCCTCTACATTGTCAGTAAGATGACTAAAGATTAAGGCATAAGCATATAAGGGTCAACTAACAGCTTGAGATTGCATCATTCCAAAAACGTGATCATTAAATTTGATCATTTTTATAACTGAATAGAAAGAGGCGTGAGAACAGGACTGAGGACCACTGGCCTTCAAAGGAGGTAAACTGGTGTAGCATACAAATTCTTCTGCGAACCAAAGCAAGAACTGCACCAACTAAACCTATAAATAATATATAGGGAAAACAAATCATGGCAGAATTTATGGACAGTCAGTCATAACTGGAGGCAACTGTCAATGGATTGCGTAAGTATAAGTCTTTGCTTCACAATTTTGCTGGTGGCTTAAGCTGCCTGATCCTGGGAGTGAGAAATTACAGGCAGTGATCAGGACCATCCATCATGGCCTTGTCAATGTTTTGGCCACAAGTGGCAGGGTGTGGTGGGGGTTTGTTGGGTTGGGTGGTATCAGTAGGTGGATATGTCAGAGCCAAGAGCTTTTGTTTTTGTCTGGCACACCTCTCTGCTTTCTGAACTACGCCCACTCGCTGAAACTCACTCCCACAATCTGTCCGTGCAAGTCGTGTTGGTTTATTTTCTCATGTGACGGTGCTTTTGAGGTTTTACATAAATCTCATTCCCATAATCTCTCTGTGCATCAGTTCATTTTTTAATTTATGGTGGTATTGAAGTTTTAAATAGAGATAGAATGAGATAGTCTGACAGCTGTGTGCCAGTGCTATTAGATCAATTTGAACCTACTTTTCTGAAAGAAACAGAATGTTGATGCATTCTTATTTTATATTTAAACTACAGCTTAGCATACCATTTGCAGTGTCTTACACAAATACAGTAACAAAGATTTTTATACGACCACCTTTGTTTCATCGAAACAAAGAACAGTTAGAATAGTCTGCTGGTTTGAGTTTTTACTTGAAACCAGAAACAGAAATTGAGACTCAAGAAACCAGGTGATACATAGATACATAGTTTTTTGATACAGTCCCCCCATTTCAGGGCACCTTAATGTTTGGGACAAATGGCTTGATGGGTGTGATTAGTCTGATTACTCAGATGTGCTCAATTGCTTCCTTGGTGTAGATATGAGTGCTTTCCGTATCTAGTCTTAATTCTAATCAATTCATCATCAAAATTATGTAAAAGATTTAGCCTGTCTTGACACACACTGACAGTGTCAGCCTCCTCAAAATACTCAAAACAGGCCATGTTTCAATTTTGCTTGCCATTGGCGACACCACAGTTTATTTTGTAGCTGCAAAGTTCAATGTAAAAGCTTGTTTGTGCAATGCAACCCATTTTAATTTAATAATGTGTAAACCCTAATTTAGTAAAAACTTAAGTTCTAACTAGCCTACTTTTGATCTTACGTATAGCTGGTGCAACCCACAGCTGGATTTCCAGAGTTTAGATCAAACTTTGGCCATACTTCATACACTAGTGGTCTTTACACATGAATGGTTATAGTGCGTTTCATATTTAGCATCAAACCCTGAGCATCGGGCCTCACGTTGCCTACTATTGACCAGTGGCATGTGGTAACACAGAATGACTTCTTGGCTTCAGGAAGATGCACAGACTGACTGTTATTTTTCTCTGGGTCGGGAGGGAACCTCACATGGAACTTGGACGGGTTCCCAAGCACCAAAGAAAGGAAGCTGTGTTCAAATCATTTTCTTCCATTGCATTACAGGACAGCTTCAAAGTCATTCCTATATGTTTGTGTGCTGGTATATACATACACACACACACACACACACATGTATATATACGTGTGTGTGTGTGTGTGTGTGTGTGTGTGTGTGTACTGTATATTATTAAATAACGGTCGATAAATATCCCATTCCATTGTCCTGAGTATAAACACTATAAATGTACGAATCACAAAAATCAATTTGCCATAGTACAGCTTCATATGGTCACGGGTGCATTTGTGTGTTTGTGTGTGAATACATGCATGAGTGTGTGCAAGAAAAAAAATGTTCAAGAGCCATGTAAGGAAACCTCATTGGAGAGCACCCTATTCTAAAATCCATGTGTATGGCTTTAGTTAACAGAATTCCCAGCACACCTTACAAAGAAAATGCCCCATAACTAGGACCATCAGTCGTTATCTGTGATGTAGGCTATTTACTGTAAGTCCACCACCAACAAGATAGCCTTTTTTGTCAAGCCACGTGTCAAACAATTATCTCAATTGCACCACTCCAGCCAATGTAAATTATGTAAATTGTGGAAGACTGATGACTGATAGCAGTGTTCACATGACACTCACATGTTAAATTCAATCTGTGGACATGCAGCAACATTTTGAAGTGATATACAGAGGATGTTACTTTTTGTTTGAAGCAGTGGGAAATACTCTAGCCTAATTAAAACTGAACGCAGGTTTATAACACTTAACCTGCACAGAAATAGTTCAACAACTAAACAGAACAACTAATAAAAAGTAATTTCAAGCACAGATGTACGTATATTATTAAAAATGCTAACTGAAATAAAAGTGGTAAGCATTTGAAATTTAAATTAAAGTATCCTAACTCTGATTAATGTGAGTAATCTGATTATGATCTGCTGTTTAACAATCTCTTCTGTCACTGATTAACGGTGCTTGGTGAAAACAAAACTTTCATAAGAAGGAATACACCTTTCAGCAACAAAAGTTACCGCTTTTCCTTTTGAGTAAGATTTAGAAGTATTCCATCAACTCTATCCCATAATTCACCCTGTAACATTGCAGTAATGTTTTCTTGTACAAATAATTTGCCATTGCCCATTTTGGACCAACAGTTTTTTCAGAAATCTGGAAGTGAGTGAAATGGGAGGGCTGTCACATTGATTCTTCACACTCTTGTAATCAAGAATATTTGTGATAATCCACTTTCTCCAGTGGAGTATTTGCATTCAAGAACTCATCTGTTAAATCATGAATGACAACCAGCTGCCGCTCAAGGCTGTCTTTTCCCCTGCTGACAGATTATTTGTCTAAATGTAGATCTCAGACCTTAATTTGTGCTTGTTTGTTTTTAACTGTGGGTCTATTGTTATCTTCTTTGCGTGATTTTTTGTAAAAGTCCAAGTTCTGCCAAATGAAAACCTCTGTGTACCAGACAGGCAGTGTTCCACTCATTACCACAAAGACATGCTTTAGATAGTGTGTGCATTCTACATTCCATCCATGTTCTCTTCCTTTCCTTTCACTACCCCTGTTTTTCTAAACATTATAACTGGCCATTCATTTGTACTATTAGTCACTTGACTGAGTTCTTTCAAAATCCTATAAGGACTCCTGGATGATAATTTAAATACAAGTTTGAATCCATGTGAAACACATGACATAGAAACTGGTGGCCTACCCATAACAAATTAAAGTTAACCAGTTAATCATAAGACAATGAGAACTTGGACATGATTAATATTATCAACACTTGGGAGTATTATAGATTTTGTTCATTTTTATAATGTCAAAGCCAACATCATCTCAGACTTCCTCACACTGAAATATATATCAACAAATACAACATAATGTCGGTGCTGCAAAGCAGTCTGGAACCTGGCCATAATCCTCAGTTTAATCAGACAGGCCTTGATTCTGCATAACTGGGCAATTTTAGATTGTCATACATTTTACACTTTTTACCTACATTTACACATACACTTTATTCTGAAAGTATTTTCACCTCTCCATTTTTACAAGGTAAAGACAACCATCTCCCATCATACTGTTCTTAGCCATAGGAAGTGCAAGACCACATTAACGGTGGAGCTACTGCCAATTATTCAGCCTCTATCCTTATGAAACAAGACCAGGCCAAAACCTAGTATATGGCTGGACCTAACACACGTGATCCGGCCGTCCAATGGTGTAATTTCATAACTCGGCCGACCAATGGTGTAACTTCATCACTCACTCTGTCACTCAGTCACAGACATTCGCGTTTGTAGGCCTGGCCCTGCTGTTGCAGTCCAGCCAAAAATTACATATTCAAAAACCATGTGTGTCCAAACATCACATCTGAATACCCAACATGTGAGGAGTACAGGTATGAACTATAAAAATAATTCCACTTATACTGTAAAATGAGAGCAGGAAAAGGTAACCTATGCTATGTGAAAATTGTAGTTCATATTTGAAAAAGTCAGTCACGTGAAAATGTGAAATTTCATGTGATATCATGTCACATTTTGTTTTTGCACATGGGAATTTTCATTCACATGTGAAAAAAGTCAGTTCACAGTGTCATTCGAAAATGTCTGTCTTGAAAAATCTATCTATCTATCTATCTATCCATCTATCTATATTTGCATAGTGTCATTTACATACTGCTTAACAATAGACCAGAGGAAATAATGTGCACATCCTACTAATCCCCAAGCCTGCTGGAATAGGAGAAGTGGGAAATTGTACTGGCCACTTGTCACTGAGGTGCTCTTTGACATTGAGTGTGTTTCTATGCTTTCCTAACAGGTAAGAAAACTGCCAGAGATAGCATGTATGCAAATTATATGTCCATCACTGTTCAGTCTCCTCAAAACAATATGCCTTAAATTGATGGTCTAGGTAATTAGAATGGCTGAGTTTGATCATTTTAAACTAACTTCACAGATATGCAATAATTCATAAGAGAGTTTATTCTAATTAATTTTTTACATCCAAATTAAGGACACATTAAATATATGCAGACTGAATTCCTTTGTTAAATTTCCAAATTGTCTGAAAAGGGAACAGAGTCTAAATTTAATTTTAAAACTTATTCTACATTATTTAACCAGGAAAAAACCCACTGAGATAAAATTATCTTTTGCAAGGGGGACCTGAAATAAAGCATAGAGTTATGCAAGACAGGAGACAAACAAGCTACATTTAGTGAATCAATTAATTCACTAAAGAGTGGAAAAATTGAATAATATTTTCCTCTGTGGCCCTGCAGAACCATCATGACAGTAAAATGTTGTTTTACCTATGCTCATAACCACTTGACTATCATAATAGTAAGCACATCTTAATTTAACAATGTTAAGCCCCCTCGCCAGTCAGATTTCTGGAACCATACTTGATAAGTGACCACTGCAAAGCTGAGAAAAATGGTGCAGTGAACTTGGGACATCCATCTACCTGTGTCATTCGCTGCAGTGAAGGGCATTGGTTCAGGGAATCTGTCCATAACGTGCTGCTTAGCAACCCAGCTGTGAGCAAGCTTTCAGAACAGATTATACATTAACTGAGGGTTCAGGGAAATAATGCCCTATCCTGGCAGAACCTTGCTCAGTGAATCTCATAAGAAGATTAACCAGCTGTCTCTCTTTCACTCACTCAATCACTTTCTCGCTACTACTGTAAGATTGCCTCCTTTTGCCTCCTGATAATGTGTGATTTTTCACCATGACAAGAGCTCATCTGCATCACACAATTGATTTCTGAGAAGCATTCCTCTAAGTTAATATGCTAAACATTAAAGTGCCAATATAACACCTCAATGCTGCATGTACAGTATGAGTCCTCAAAATGGCACTTTGCAGGATACCTGGTGTAAAAAAAGCTCAGTGTTAATATACATTTTTATTCTGTTGGATGTTTGTCACCTCATTTTTTAACTTACTGTTTCATAAGTTTCACAAGTGGTCTCAGGTCTGGATTAAATCAAGTTATCTTAAGGACAACTGCAATTCAATCAAGCAAAAACCAACTTTCCCAGAATAATCCAACACTGAATCATGAATAAGGGGCTTTTTCTGTGCCAAAAGGAGGTCTAATGTAGGACACCAGATTTCACAATAATGTTGCTTTTTTTGCTAATGATTGATACATACAATAAATTGAATCCCATTAGTGAAATGACAAGATGAGCTGTGCTGTTTGCAGTACTTTTGACTCTAGCATATTTCAAACATGTATCACGCAGTAAAAAACTTAATATAAACTATAAATAGCAAAAATAAGAATTAATATTTAAAAATATATGAAATAATATTAAATAATCAGTGACAATGCATTCTTTTGCCAGAATTCTTTAGCCAGACACTTTGATGTGATACAAAGTTTGAATGACCACATTTTATTCAGATGGTAAGATGAAAAAACACAGCGGCAGGTTACATTAAATAATTTGGGAAACATTGGGTAGCACTGTTTTGGAACATAGCATTACTTGTTTAATTTGTGTTAGCTAAAATAGCCAATATTGTAACTTGGCCTCATTTTGATATCAATACTTTTAATGGCAGGCCAAGATCTTGTTAGTTGTAATTAATGGCTTATAGACAGTGATTTGTATGCGTGAATAACTTCGCATTTTTGTACATTGAAAACCTTTTTTGTTGAGATGCATTAAACACCAATGACACTGAAGACAAGAAGGAAACAATAACATTGGGTAGAAGCTTTTTCGTCTAATACTGCATAAAGCAAGTGGGATTCCACAAAGAACTCCAGGAATTGCTCTTTCAGTGATTTTTATATTGTGAGCATATGATACACTGACATTATGATCACAAATGATTTCATGAAAGGGATAATAGTGAGGGCTACAAAGCTGGAGACAGGTAATGAGATTACTTGTACAGAAGCAGTCTTTCCCCTTTAAAATTGTCCTGCCTCCAGCTTGGGCACTCCGAATTTCTGGCAACACCTTTTATTTACCATTTCCTTGATACTGACTACATTGACCGCTTATGGGTTTAACTAATAGATGATTTAACCTTTAAACTTACTTTACATATTTGTAGTATTGTTGGTATAATTAGTACTAAAGCAAAAATAATAAGAGGGAAGTTTGAACTTAATCCAAGCCACAGTCTTTTGACATGACCCTCAGCAAAAGCTAGCACACCAAGTGGAAGATCTGAATTAACAGACATATCACAGAGCAAGGCCTAACGGGCAAACAATCCAAGGTCTGCACTCCTGGAGCATTGCAGAAAATGTGAGGTTGAGGATTAAGCCTACAGAACTGCACAAACCTTCCAAGAGCATTACTACCCCAGGACTTCTCAGCGCTTCTCAAATAACATTATTCTGAGTGGAATAACCAGCTCAGTCACTTCAGGACCTTAGTGCAGCAAATAAATGGTGTTCCAAGTAGTATCCTGACCAATATACTGCTCAATGTGACCAGATGCCATGCAAGGCACAGTTGCCCATAATGTTGCCCCGGAAAGGAGAGTTTCAGTCATCAGGGAATCCCTCACCTCACTGCCCAGCAGAGAGACAATAAATGTAGCACATCCTCCTGAACTGATGAAGGTGATGGTGCAATAGGAGATCGATTTAGAATGGGCATCCAATTAGAAATGGACACTCAAAACTGGGGTAGAAAGGGAAAGTGTGGGGGGTAGAAACCATCTGTGTGTGGGGTCTGAATCCTTCATTGTCTTTTATCTGACCCTGAAGCCCATTAAGGAATTACCTTGTTTTCTATATTTGATTCACATCCTTTTACACCCTATCATTTATTCAAACGATATAGAATATGTGTTTGGATCCATCATTGGGCCTGATTTATGCTTAAGAGGTTAATGTAGACTCACATAAGGTTAATTTAACTGCTCAATACTCAGTCAATCAAAAGAGAATACTTCAGTAATGCTTGATGAGAGATGCAATACAGGCTCCTTAAAGGCTAATCTAATGATAGCTATTTTAACACAGAAGGGCAATAAAAATGGCAAATGTATGTATGAGTGATGTTTGAGCATCAATGCCACTTAAATACAACCGCCTTTCTTCAACATTGTTTTAGATGCTCCAAGAAGATATACTCCTAGGCAAAAAAAAATGGACCAAGCCCAAAATGGCAAAATATCATTTGCATGCCATGACTTCTTGATGTCTGTGACCTATCATCATCATCAGAGTCTGGATATCTTATTGTCAGGTTGTCCTACAAGCGATACAAAAACTCTTTGCATTTGAATGGATCTCTATGGGAATTGGGAGGTGGGACTAGATTCAGCTGTAAATTATGCTGATACAGCATGGAACACATTTGTTGGCTAAATGGCCTTAAGTCGTCAAGGGTCCAAGGTATAAAATGAGCCTCAAACCACCATGCTGCTGCCAGATATGCAGTAGATACTACAAGCATTGTTTTTCCTGAATATTTTTTCCATTGAGTTCAACAAGAAAATTAATCAGGAGAAACAATGCTTGTAGTATCTACTACATATCTGGCTGCACGGTTTTGGGCTTGGCACATTTTTTTTGCCCATTTTTTCTCCATGCAAAAGGCAATATAAAACCAGCAATCAGCCTCAGTAAGTGATCACATGACCAAAAAACAATAGTTCAGTTTTTAAAAAGGACCAGAAAATCTAAAGGACAGCAACACTCTAGGAGTCAGGACTGCCTCCATGAGGCTGGGTACTGTGAATTTGAAACAGATCCAGTGTAAAAATGACAATAGCTGGATATGCCCATTCCAAATGAATGATTGTAAACAGACAGATGAGCATACAATACTGTTAAAAGGCATGCAGAGTAATTGTAATGTAAATGTAAAACACAGGAAAGGTAATGTGTTTAATTTTACTACAAATTTTTATTACAAATACCAGCCTTATTTGGGCCATGTACAGTATTTAAAGTATTTTCATTGTAACTGGTAGGTACAAAGCCCTGGGACTTTCACATATAATGAAATGAAAGATTTAAATTATAATTATTGGAATCTGCTCGATCAATTGATGCATTTTCCACTTTAGGCACATACATGGATGACCTAGCAGACACATCTTATGAGGCATGAGTAGGAACAGTGCCTCTAAACTATACACACACACACACGCATGCACACACACTCACACAAAATCTGGAATCAAGCACTAGATACTGCTTGCCCACTCCTGTTATGACTGATACTGTAAGAGTAAAAATAAATGTCACTCACAAGTATCATAATTTAGTTTATAGAACATTTTAAGAGGGAAAATATGTTGCATCTGTTGTCTGCAGCCAAGAACCACCAAATGTACCTTGCCAAAACTCCTGGCACAAATATGGCACCTGTCTGTTTTATCAGATATTTCAAATAACTTTTGTTTAAGATGGATAGGTAGTCACTGTTTGCAGAAGAATCCAGTCTCGTTGCTTATTTGTTGCTATTAATCTGCCTATAACTCTATTTCAAAGCAGAAACACAAAACTATCACACCATCTGTCTGGTTACATAATCAGGCAGGCGATTTGCCCAAAGCAGAGGGGTTGTTGCATGATCAAAGATCCCCCTAGCCCATAATCAGACTCACACTGGAGGAATAATGATATCACCTCAGCTGTCTCAACGCCTAGCTCTAGAGTGGATGCCAGTGAGGGGCAAATTCCACACTGGCAGTCTGTCACCCCACCAACTCATCAATCTGCATTTCACCTCAATCCTTTCCCAACATCCTGCATGTAAAATGTGTAAGACATTCAGTTTACCAATCAAGAAGGCAAATGACAAGTCCATTTTGGATGATGAGTTTGAAAGCAACTTCAGAAAAGCTTTCTAGTGATCCCTGGATCCAATCAGCGTTTTCTGTAACTTTTACTTGCAGTTAAATGCCAGTCATGCGGGATGTTTTGTATTCACCCAAATTTAAACCAAAACTGTGAAGAAACAAGATTATCATGATTGAAAGACTGCCCTGCATGTAACGAATTGTCACTCTCAGAATTGTCTGTCAATCTTTTTCTCAGATATACACCAAGAGATAACAAAACCAGGTTAAAACCTAGTATATGGCTGGACCTAACACATGTGATCCGGCCGACCAATGGTGTGACTTCATAACTCGGCCGACCAATGGTGTAACTTCATCACTCAGACTGAGTCAGTCACATACATTCACGTTGCGGTCCAGCCAAAAAACAGAAGTCAAAAATCCGATCTTACTTTCTCACATTGCTTCCTTTCCTTGATTCCTTAGGATAAAATAAGATACATATAAGTGTATAAATATAACTATTATGTCCTCAGGTGGCTAGGTTCTGCGAAGGGTTGAGGGTTTCATTCTTTCATTGGTTCCTTCTGAACACACAATGGCTGCGTCCCAATACGAAAGCAGCTGCCCCTAATGCTCTGAGCTCCATCTAAAGGTATCTTCCTAAAGGTAAAGGGACCTCAAAAGGCAATGAATTTGGGACACACTGCATTTAAAGATGCTTCTGAGTACAGTTCATGTCTAGCCATTCATTCTATATAAAACCATCGTCAGCAAATAATTCAGAATCCATGTTAAATCTATATTATCACGATAGAGTTATAGAGACATTGAGAAATGCAATCCATTCAATGTGTTAAAGATGCTAATTGAACTACATTTTCATTAGAATATTCAAAAGTCAAAAGAAGCCTTCTTTTTTCTTCTTATTTAATTTATTCTTCAGTTTTGCCCCTATTTTTTCATAAATTGGAGTGCCCAATTATATTACTAAGCCATGTTTACCCGTCTGCCTGTTCCTCTGTCAATTTGGAAAAGCACAGAGTAACGTGCACTCTTCTCTTAACCAAGTGGTGCCAATCATTTATTCCTTTATTAAGTTTGGCAGTTAAACACACACACATTGAGTCCAAAGAGATCATCCATGTCTAGTTTGAGGACAGACTGTGGGTGTCAACTGACCAGAGGTGTCACTCTTGCACAAAAAGACACAGCTTCCTGCTGACTAAAATAATTTCCCTTCCCAGGCAATACTTGGCCAATTATGCACCACCCTGTGGGACTGCTACCCACTGTCAGCACTGGCATGTTCCACAATCTATACCAGACTTACACATCCATACACAAAATATTATCCTGGGGTTCATTCGGGAATTTATTCTTCATAATAAAATATACATACTGTAGCTACAAGCAACATTGATGGGGGCCAAGCACAGGCCATAATATGCATTCAGTTAGTCTTAATATCACATTAAATACTTCTGCATACACTAATATATGCGCAGTCACAGCACTATGTGGTCAATTTTCATGTAAATAAAAAAAACAATAATAATCTCCAAATTTGAACTCAAATAAATTGTATTATAACCGTTGAATTCCCTGGGACCGGAAGAGAATGGAAACAATTGAGGTGACAATTCACACTTTTTTCTTCCACACAAACTGAAAGGCATGACTTCAACAAAGCTCTTTGTTTAACAGATATTGTCACTGTGAACTGGCAATGTTTGAGCTTTTTATGGGAATCATTTTAACAAATACAGAAATGCATATAAAACACAGCTAACATTAACAAACACTGATTCTATAATAACCTGATCTCATTATATTTACACACTCACACATAATTTGACTGGAAAGCTTCAATTATAATTTTGCATATTTCATGCTTGAAGGCAGGCTTTCACATCATTACGTAATCGCTCTTGTATGCAGAGAGGTCTCTGAAACATAAACTTTGGGATAATTATCTTGGCCATTACTGTGGGCATGAGTTGACATTGAGAATTTATGATATTCAGTGCATATAATGGTCCATCAGGCATTCTGTTAAGTCATGCACATGGAAATCTCAAATCACAATATTGAACAAAATTCAAGCATGGAAAGAAGCATGTTTCACTCTGAATCTACAAAATCAGAATGACCCTAATTGTTGTTTTTTATTGATAGCATTGTTGAAAAAAAACCATTGTCTTTATTTGGCATATTTGTCTTTAAAGCTCAGTGGAATACACTGATAAATTTGCATCCAGAACACAAACCTGCAGAAAATACATGGTAGGTTGCAGGACTTAGATAGGAATTCCACATTTTAGTGTACACAAAACCAGTAATAGAGCAAGAAACGAAAGCTGTGTTAAAAGAGAAGAATTGTTATGTTGTTGAAACTGAATCCTGATTTTTTTTAAAGTTACTCCTGGAAGGATGGTTGAAATGTTAACACATAGCCTTATGTGTTTTAATTATATAATATACTGCTGTGCATAACTCTTTGGACAGTGACACATTTTTTGTTGTTTTGGCTCTGTACTCCAGCACACTGGGTCTGAAATGAAACAGTGAATATGATGTTACTCTCTTATAACCAATTTAGGTGAAAAATAACATTCTCTTAAATTATTGGTTTTCTCGTTCACTGATCCAAGGTGCACTGCAGTAACATCTACACTGTTGTAAAGTTTAGACTCTTCGCACTTTGATGCAAAAATCCCATCTTGATCGGTAAAACTACTAGAGATGACAAAAGAAATAACAAGGTAGTCCCCTCCCCCAAAGGAGGGCAGAAGTGATACCTCAGGTTGAGGATTTTGATATTTTATAATCCAATAATTGTCTGTAACAATTTTAAAAAACTGTTAATACTACAATGATGGCATTGATATCCCAAGAATCCCTCTCTGAGCCCTAAGCAATCAATCTGCTCTTTCATTCTGCATTTTGTCCTTAGAGCTGAAAGTGTTTTCATGAGCATTTGAAAAGATTTCTATGGACGTAAATATAATTTCAAACGTGAAAAGTGCTGTTTTTCTAAAAAAAATTAAAAATTAAAAAGTCACTTCTTACCTTGTAAATAGTGATAAAATGATCTCAAGTTAGACATTCCAGTGCAGGGTAAATTATCTAAAAGCAAGCTACTACCTGAAAAAATTGACCCTCTCTATAGTCTACCCACTGTGACTTTTGCCCCTACTTGAAACCCTGTATATATTACAGTAGCCTTATAGTCTCATGTTCTTCAAGCTCATTTACATAGCTTTCGAACTCAGTTTATGGCTTTCTTCTAGCTGAAATTATGACTTCACTATTCTGCTGCATAGCCAGTCACTTTCATTTTGTATTTTAGCACAGCACAGGAGTGGAAGTTCAGTGTACACTTTATTGATTGTTTATTGGAGCTTAGTTTGTTTGCATAGTTTTTGCATAAAATACATTGCAGTAGTGATAGAGGGCACTATATTATTGCAAATTGTTTAATATTTGATTATATATTTTTGTCATTGTGAGCTCTCACCCTGTTGTGATCAAGAGCTATGTTGTTCACAAGCCTGATTTACAGCAGCCTGACAGCTGAGTGCAGGTTAGAGCACACAGCAAATTAAAACCAAGTGGTTTTATTGTTACTGAGTGAATTTAGTTTGTGTGATAAGGAACCATTATGAACACATTTTGGGCATAGAAAATATCAAGCTTAGTCAAAAGAAGGAATGGGTAAACACAGAATATTTGTTTTGTGGAGTTTCAGAGGGTACTGCTTTCAATTGAATAAGCTTCTGGAAGTGGAATATGGCTGGGAAAAAAGATATACACAAAATATTCCAATTTGGAGAGGTTTTGTGCCATTTGGAGAGGTTTTGGGAACACTTGGGTCCACCTTTGGGAAAAAAAACATGCCAAAATTTACTGATTTGTTCAATCCACTCCAAAATTTTATCCTGGTGTTGCACACATCTGATTTCTTCCAATATCAAAAATATAGAATAAGAAAATACAAAATGATCAGAATAAATATGCCCTATATGTTTACGGAGTGATACTCTCACAGGATCAGGGGATTTGGTCATTTTGCGCTCTTTATTTAAAGCTTTGAACCATGTCTGCAATGTACGTATATAATTTTGAAATTAATGGGGTTTATTTAAAACAGGGGGCTTTTTTATGATAAAAAGCCCTGGATTTTAAGAGGGTTTTAAGAGGTTTTAAAGTTCAGCTTTAAGATGAGGGCATTTACATCGTTATTGGGTGGTCCATGTAGGAATTACAGCCCTTTTTTATACATTGTTCCTCTGTTGTAGTGGAGCAAAAGTAATTTGACAGATTTACATAAAATCTGAAATAATGTTGCCATATTTAGCACTTGGTTGCAAGTCCTTTGCATTCAATGACTGCCTGAAGCCTGCGACCCACAGACATTACCAGATTACCAGCTGGGTACCTTCCCTGGTAATTCTCTGGCCTGTACAGTAGCCATCTTCAGTTCTTGTTTGTTTCAGGGGCCTTCTGCTTTGGATTCAGGGCAGGTGATTGACTTGGCCAATCAAGAACTTTCCACTTTTTGGCCCTAAAAAAAACCCTGGTCTATCTCTTTAGTCTATAACTTATTGAATTTTATTAATCTTGCCATTTGTTCTTGACGCTTACCAGTGGTTTCCATTTTGAGGTAAACCCTCTGAGGTTATGCTAGTGTAGCCTCGTCTTTATTCCTTGTCTTTTTATATGTAGTCTGACACATCTATGCCTATATCTTGGAGAGTGTTCATGATCTGTTTGACAGTTTTGAAATTGAAATTGAAAGTATTCTTCAGTCATCCACTAAAGTGTGCTTCCATTGTCTACCAGGTCGTTTGTTATTGCTGAGCTCACCAGCACATTCTTGCTTCCTAACAATGTATCAAACAGTTGATTTTGACACACACAATGTTTAGGCAATGTCTCTGTGATCTACACAGCCTCATGATGGCCTGCTTTGCTGGCATTGACATATTTGTTCTTCACGTTGTGAGACAACAACATCAGACAAATGCAAATTCAACACCTAGAATCACTCTACACCTCCTCCTAATTCTCTTGTGCATGAACTAATGATGCAAGCACACACACACTGCTGGTCAAGCAACAGCTGAGCAGTCAATTGTCTAAGTACTTTTGCTGACCTAAAATGTGATATATATATATATATCAGATTAATATGTTTCAATACAAATCTGCAAATGTTTGTTATTGATTTAATGATTTCCACATTCCAGGTAATTATATAAATTCTCAATAATTATTATCCTGATGTTATAAGTACATTAGGAGTGCAAGGTTCTATCAGATAAAGCAGAGTATAAAATTTACTGCCATATCTTAATGGTCACTACCATATCTTATAGTAATTACATGTACATTTATATCCAGTAATTTAACCTCCAAGCAATATATTCATAGTACAGATGTTGAGGCCATTAATGTGTTGAGCTAAAGAGCCTGTCTTTCACTGATAAGAGTCAGACTTGTACAGATATGGGCAGCAGAGTTATAAATTAAACCCATATTAGAGTAGCACTAATGGTCTGAACAGATATCTAGAATCAATAACAGCCATAGAAAGCTGTGGGGTGAAAGCAGCTTAATGTGAATATATCTTATTGGACACGTTCCTCTAAGTACTTAGTGTTAGTGTGTCACTTCAGGCAAGACAATAATTGGATAAACAAGAGGAGTTCTGGAGATCATCCTTTGCTACTATTCCAGGTTTTGGAAAGTGAAACTTGCAGCTATATAATAACTAAATGCTTTATTTGGGATGAAGCCACTAAAATTAACTGAAAACAAAAAGCGTTGAAGTGCTCCTTTCTTGGCTGACCTGGAAAATATTGATGGTTTCCAAATTACTTGGAAGAGTGGCCAGAGTTACTGAAAATATTGCCTTGAAATGCACACCATGGACAACCTGGGGAAGGTTCAAATCTACTTCAAATGGCAGAAGCTGCATGCAGTTCCCCTTTATTTACCCTTTCATTTTGTATTTTATTTATCTAGAATATAATTGCTTGGCTGCATCAAATGTAAAGATTGCAGACATGCATTATCACATTTGGTGCCCAAAGATGCATGCCACTACCCATTTACAGAAAAATGACAACATTGGAAGATCCAATTTCCTCATTCTGATAAACTATGCAATTTTAATTCCAAGGGCATCATATTGTACGTATGTATGTATGTATGTTGGCTACTGTATTGTACTTTAATATGTACAATGGTGGTAGAAAATAAGATGAAACTCAGATATAGAAGGTAAACTGGCATTGTAGTCACAGTACGTCACCATGTGAAAATTGTAATACATCACAGGGAGCTTAAACACAAAATAACAAATATATATATATATTTTTTACTAACATAACTGCACAATTTATATATTTTTTTGAACTATTAGTATTACAGTCCGGAAGTGGTCCAGGCTTGTCTTCAACCAAACGATGGACCTTATTTCCTAACACAATTATCACAGCCAATCGTAATTGATATCATGTAACATCACTGATAGTGTTTCATGCAGCGTTTCCAAGCTGTGAAGCAACTAGCCTACTTTTGATTAAAATTGTACATTACTGATCACACGCGTTCGTATTTTCCACATAAATGTGGGAAAGTCATTGACTACCCAAACCAAAACAAGACATTGCTTCACCGTGGTGCAAAAATATCTTAATTAAATTGAATTTCAGATTGCCTTGACCGAATTACAAGTGTCACTCCACGTCGACTGTAAAACGTGATTCCATAAACTATGGTTGCACATTGAACTCTGCGTCATAGTTTTAAAGCGACCCCTTTTCCACTACTGCAGGACACCAGAAAAGAACATGCGGATTTGAGAGAGAAAAAAAAAAGAAGAAAAAAAACGTTCAAACTAGCCACGCTTGCAGTCATTGTATCATAGCAATTGTTCTAAAATGTGTTATACATAATGACATTCAAATTCGCAAATAAAAACTGTCGCAAGTCACAAAAACACATATAAATACCTACCCTTTTGCTGCTTGAAGGACTGGATCGAGCCGGAGTGGTGGACCATTGCGGCGTGTGATTGCTTTCCCCAGTACGAAATACTCCTAATTCACCAAAACCACGCTTCCGAAGACATTGGAATCTATGAAATGCGTGCGTAGGTGTTCTTGCAGCATCCTAGCATACTGTAGGCTACCAAGCTCTTTCTGTGGCGATGCGCAGTCCTGACACCTGCTTCAGCTCAGCAAGCTCTTCCATCCATGGCTGTTGTCATGGCAACATACTGTAAGGGAGGTCCTGCCATGAAATTCGCTGCCTCCGTGGCTACTACTTTAATAAAAAGAATCTCTCCATTTATACAACTTAATTTTATTTATTTAATTTTAAAAACAGTTTATTATTCCAGAGAACAACCGATAGTGGTGTAACGTCCCGAATTATACGCAGTCAAATTCGCTCATCATCCCAGAGAGGAGTCGTATCAAAATGAGTTTAATTAGGTCTGCTTTCTACAATACTACATTAAACAGTGATTGCGTATGGGGTGCTGGAATACTACGCCTACCCAACCCACTTCGTTTCATTGCGGTCTTTTTATTTATTTATCAACTCATGCTCAAATCGTAAACATTCCTAATTCTTATGAAGTTCTCATTTCATGGCCAAAGCAAAGTTAAAGGCAACTGTCGTTTCCCTCTTTTTGCTTGCAGATAAATGTCTTAAGATTACAAAATTACAAAAGCCTGAAAGATATCACAAGTCGATTTATTTAAAATTAAATAATTCTGGTAGATGCCTTACCAGAAGTATAAGGAGATTTGTTGACTGCACAACACAGATTTTGGGCTGTAATAAAAATGTATAATTTATATTTTTGTACATTTTCGTTGGTGGCAGTTGTATAAATGCATGCAATGATGATTGTTATGTGGTTATATGATTATCTTGTTTTAAATAAAATAAATGACTAACTTGAGATTACAAAGGTTGTGTCCTCAGTTCACGGGAACCAGCATGCACTTAAGTGATTTCCAAGCGTGACATGCCAATATCACACAATGTCACATATGAATACCAGCTTTTAATTACATAAAAGGAGAACATTTAAATTAATTTGTCCAATATATGACCAAACATGCTTTTTTCTGAAACTTTTATTAATTGGACATGTAGCTCATTTTCCAGATTGCAATGGTTTAAAACAAACAAAAATTATAATATTAAACATGCTATTCCAAATTAAATATTGAAGACATATATATTTTATTACCATTTTTTATTTTGTAAAAAAAAAAAAAAAATCACCTGATACCGAAAAAAAACACTAGTATGTTCCTACAGGAAAGATTAATGGCTACGGTCTGGTATGGTATGGTATGGTACAGTATGGTATGGTATTAATGACACCGAAATGCCACACTCATGATTTGTTAATCATACCAACAATACATTCTCTAAAGCATTTGGTTAGATCTTGGGATGTGAAACAGGAACCAAGAACAGCAAGCAGTGGCAGAAAATGCCTGGAGGCCTTCAAGGCACGCAAATACTTGGTGCCTGGTACATCATAGGTCATCTCAGTCATGCAATGGCACCCAGTAAAATGAAAGCATGTGTTCCTTTGCAGGTATACCTACTGTAGGTCATTTAAGGACAAAGGATAGAACCTAGATTGATGTTTTTTTTCATGTTTAAATTTGTATGGAACATCTAACAATCCCAGAAATAAAGATACAGGGTAGAGGTACATTTTTGTTCTTTAAGGAACAAATCTCCAAATGTACCCTAAAGTACAATATTGTTCAATTTGGGTACTAATGAGTACGTTTTACAAGCACAAATGGTACAAATGAATTGTATATTGCTGGCTAGGGGTACCGTTATGTAGCAACAGGGTACCACCCCAGTGACAAGCATTTGTATGATTTAGGCACTTTTTCATACCTTTTTTCTTAGTGTATGCAGTGGTGACTAAGTAGCTAACATAAATACGCTGATGGAAATTAAGTACTGTATAAACACATATTCAGACATTCCATCAATACATTTAGTACATGTTAAAAGGTACCGGCAAGCTAAACAAATAGCCATTTTTTGCGAGATTAAAAAAAATGTTTCCCCATTTTTCACACCTGAGCTCATTTCAATTAAGAACCGTATCAACAAGTCAAAAACAAAAGGACCTGTCTCATCGCTGCAACATCATCTGTTAATTTGGGAGAGCAAGACTGGCCAAGATATCTCCTTCTCAGTCTGATGTCACTCTATAGCTGAGCTGCTCAATTGCCTAGCCAGAGTTGTGCTGTGAGTGACTGGTGCAGACAAGCTCTTGACACTTGATAAACCGGATTGTCAGCCAAAAACGTCTTTTCCAGTGCAATGCTAATTGCAAATTATTACCACACACAATGGTACACCCAAGTACAGTACAAGTCAGAACTGGCCCATTCTGGATTCAATTCCTAACAAACAACTTCTTACACATGCATCAAATCATTAAAATCCAAGCACCACTAACCCCAAAAAATGTTCTACCTACTGTAAATCGACTAACAAATGCACATACCTATGAGGTGTAAATATGTGCATATGGAAATACGCACAAACAAATGCTGAAATGTTATCTTTTTGTTTATTCCTTAATTAATTAATTAATTTTTTCTTTTTCTCACTGTCACTTAAAAAGTATAGTATATACTATATACAGTATATATAAAGATACTACAATGTATAATTTCAGATTAATAATTGAATTATTGATTATGCATATCATGCTAAATTATTGCAATTAAAATGTTTAAAAAAATAATAATAATGCCATAAGACAGGTCCAACCATTCAGTTAAGGCTTGTTCAAATTTGTTCCATTTACATAGATCCGGCAGCTTGACCAAGTAAGACACAGCTATAGCAAGCTGCAAGCAGCTACAGAGAATACAGAATACTGGAGGTGTACTGAAACCCCAATGACTTTGAAATGTCAGGTTCATTATGATACTGCACACAGTCATAGTTTAATCTCGTTGAGGGCCAAACAGACAGGCAGGCAACGATGACTTCAGTTCACATAATTATAAATACTGAAGGAGGCAAACTATGCATACTGGTGTGTAAGAGGGTTATGTTTAATTAGTGATGACATACAGGACTCTGAAGAGGGTAATACATTTCATATTGTATCCTAAGCTCACCTTTAGGGGGTTGCATTGGTGGCTCAGCGGTAGAGCTCCCGCCTGCCACGCCGGCGGAACGGGTTCATATCCCGGCCAATGCCCCAAACCCAGCCACTGGGGATACACAAGCCAATGCATTCCTAGTGAGGGTCCCAAGTCCGGATAATCCCGGCATCCAACGTAAAAATATATGCCAAATCAAAATATGCAGATCTGATCTGCTGTGGCAACCCCTAACGGGAACAGCCAGAAGAAGAAGATCCTAAGCTCACAGAAAGTGGTCTGTTTCCAATTTGATGATCACGCATTACAGAACTCTGATCACCATTTCCCCATCTTTTTCCTTTCACCTATCTCTCAACCTCTTCTCTCCTCTACCCACTCCTGTGATGGGGCATCACAATCTCCACAACCTCTAACGTCCCACCCTCTCCTTTGATGTCACTACATTCCTTTCATCTCTTTCTCCCAGCACCTACTAATACTGATGTATCCATGTTCCTCTTCCCTCTCATCAATACTTGATTCTCTGTGCCCTCTTATCACCCCACCTGCAAAACTGACCTCTCCTAGCCCATGATTAACTGACACCCTCCAAGATAACAGGACCTCATTACAGGCAACAGAGAATAAATGGTGCAAAGCTAGAGGCCCTGCTGACCTATCCAGCTACCACTCCCTCACCTCTATATGTTCATCCACTGTTACAGCTACTAAGGCTAACTTTTATCAGACTAGACCTGAATATATATATAAGGCTAGAACTCACACAAACTGATACACTTCCTCCTCACTTTCTCCCCATCCCCCACCTCATTCAATTCTCACTGCAAATGATTTTACTACCTTATTTGATGGGAAGGTTGCTTATATCTTCAACTCATTCAATGGAGTTGTGTATGATAGAGTCCTCCAACACCTCAGTTAATCCACTCCCCAGACAATCCTCCCCCCTCCCCACTGATTCCCCGTACCCTGTCTCTGCATTCTTTCCTCTTATCCAACTACCTGCTCCCTAGAAATCATCCCCACACCTTTCCTCTAGTCCATTTCTCCAAGCATCCCCCAATTAATCACTTGCCTGTTGAACTAGTCCCTGTCTGATGGGTGTATCCCTGCAGTTTTTAGACCAGTTAGTGTCACCCTCCTGCACCAGAAATCAACTCTTGACCCCTCCTTAACCCATAATAATCACCCTGTTTCTCTTCTTTCCACAAAAACAAGACAAGTGTTATCATCACAAAAATCATTGGTTATGGCAAATTCTGTTACTCACATGGGGCACCAAAATGTTGTTGACATACCTCTGCTTTACACACGAGGCATTTAGGGCATATACATCAATGTCCTCACACGTGGCACAAAATGTAGTAATCAGTCAGCCATAATTTGGGAATTTCAATAAATTATTAAAATTACAATATTAATATCTAATAATTAATACCCTTTTAACAATATTTACTATCAATAAGTATTAGAAATATATTCAATTTCTGAAGGAATCTTATTTGTTGAATAGAATAGCTTATTCAATGTTTAAGTGATAATAACACAGACAGCCAGATGTAAATAAAAGGGGCTTATTTACAAGAAAAGCGAATGTAAGTAATAATACTATACATACAAGAAGGAAATGTGAACTTGTGTAAAAGAGATAGCCGGAGAGTGGGAGCATAGGCCTATGTGTGCATGTGCGTGCACATTCAAGCACACATGGGGAAGAAAAGAACAGAGTGTATGAAAAGAGGAAAGTATGAATAGGGCCTTAGCAGACCCACATGCGGTAGCTTTGCCAATGAATGAAACAATAAATAATGTGCATAGGCAAATTAATCAAATGTGAATAACGGAATACAATGTCAGATTTACATTTGTTATTATTAAAGACACACCACATGCTTAGATCCTTCCTATTATAAGGAAAGAGGTTAGTAAGGAGGAATTAATGAGCATGAGGTTAGATGGCCTCCTGTCGTCTGTGTAGCTAGTGCAGATAGTCTAAACGCATCAGTTTGCTTTAAGCCCATTAACAAAATAAATGCGTAAAATCACACACATTGATAAAACACATATATTGATGATTAAATGGCTATGCCCAGATGGCAACAGCAGAACATCTTGTAAGGCCCACGGGAACAGGCATAGAGTGGAATTTCCTCTCTGACTGTCGTAAAGCAGTTCGCCAGGTGCAGAGTCTGATATTGTCGGGACAGAGTGGCCCGTAAGACCTTGGCATCTGGTTTTGCGACAGTTAACAGGTGACACCTCTTTTCTACGGGAAAGCAATTCTAAAATTACCCCAACGTCCTGGAGGTTTCAGATTGCAAGTAATAAAATCACATGATAGAAATGGGGCAAATTTCTCAGGACAGTTGAGGGACAGCCAAAGTGCCCTCACCTGGTGTCACTGGGTAACTTGTCTCCCTACCTTCATAAGGAAAGAAATTTACTCAAGCACACTTTTTGTTAGGAAATAATGCCAGATTGGGGTTGAATACATTGCTACACGACACTATGCAATCTTAATACACTGTGGAAAGACATTGAGAGTTGGCAGTTGGTTCATGTAAGTGATTGTACAGTTATTTCATGTTTTTCAGAGTTTTCATGACAAACACAAGAACAAATATTCATATTTGGTATGGTTTTTATGGTCTCTGTGCGAGTGATGCTCTGGTTTCGGTTTTAAAACCAGCAAATCTATAGAAAATCTATTTTAATAAATTTGGAAGTAAACTGTATTTTTGGGACACTCCTCCTAGTAAATCCATCTGTCTGATCCTGTCTGAACCAAATTCCAATCTTCCCCTTCCAAGTAAATTTATGGTTTTATGAGCCTTTTGTGGCGACATCCACCTGCCTTCCGCTGGGTTCTTATAGGAGAGGAACAGGGCCCTCTGGGGGTCTGCAATCAGACTTCCCACACAAGACTCTTTCTGTGTGTAGACTGCTGTCAGGTATGCTCATCTTTATCTTTGATTGTTAGACTTTTTTCTAAATTCTGTAACTACAAATTGACTATTTTAAGTGTATAACCTACCTGACATTAAAACTGTTAATGACTTGATTTGTGTGGTCTTGGTCAATGTTTCGTTCTTGTAACAGCCCTCTAAGTCGGTTTCCCCCAATTATGACTAGGGAACTGCCCGTTGGACTTGTTTGATCACCAAGTTTTCAGTTAAGGCGGGACCGTCAGCAGAACCAAGTTGATCCTGGGATGACCAATATTGGCCCTTTCGGAGTCCCTGAACCCTAATTAGGTTATACTCCCCATGAGGGAAATCTCACAACCGCTGTGTCGTCTGCAAACAGCTAGTTAAATTGTCGTTACGGGCGCATCCGCGGTGCGTACCGGGTGAAACTGCGTTGACCCTCGGTGTAGAACTTCAGACGAACTGAGTTCCATTCTAAATCAAGCCTAAATTCTAATTTGGAAACATAACTTATTAATTAATATGGAGTCAGATTATCACGAGGGTAAAACCTAGTAACTGTTACGCTTTCTTGCTGTGGTCATGGATATATTTGATGTGTTGTTCCGCGCATTTGTGAATATTCTGATGCTCCCATTGGGATATTGACAGTCCGGCGACAGATATGGAGCATCGCGTAGTTCTGGCAGGTCACGAGAGTCAAGCGCTCCGGCCGAATCAGCTGAGGGCTCAGCTGAGTGATGTTAGCCTATCACAGTACATTCACTAACAGGGCGGTCTACTTAAACAGCCTCCCTCTACTCATTCGGCTGCTCCTCCTGCATGCAAGCGCTGCACGTTGCTTCGTAAATCGGCGCTTCTTCCTGCAATGCAGCTAGCCTACGGCACGTTGCCAGTCTAAACCAAGTCTACTTGCTACATGTTAGCTGCTAGTCTAAGCTCACAGCCTAGGCACTATGAAGAAGTCTCGCTATTCATTTGCATTGCTCCTTACCTCTAAGCTCTAGCTGCAGCAGGCAGGCGATCCATTTCGGGGCCAGCCACGCAAAGCGTTGTCTAAAGCGGCTTATTCCAAATATTGAGGATACCGGTGCACTGTCCTCACTGCTAACTGGCCAGGGAGCTTCATTCAAGGAGCGCTGCTTTGCGGCGACGCCGCCCCTCCGTGGAGGACGCCATGTTCAAGCCTGGAAGCTGCTGCCACGTCCATATCTGCTAGCTGCAGATTTTTGCCGGGTAATGTCATCAACCTTATTTAAATTCTGCTGAGCTCTGAGTCTAGCGTAAGAGCATAATATACAGTGTTGCCAAATATTTATATAGAAAGTAGCTATGGCCTCCTCTAAAAGTCGCTAAATTAACAACACCGAATATACACGTTCGATTGCGGGGGCGTCTCACAGAGGGGCTGGTTCCACGAATATCGCAAGTCTTTCGCTAAAAGCGGAAACGTTCCAACATATGCGGGCACAAGTTAATTGCATGCTTATTGTCGAGTTTCTCACCACCAGAGTCAAAGCTAGATGCGTCACTGCTAAAGAATTCCTGGCGTGAATGTTTTCGGCTACCTTCCTGAACGCAGTAGAATTGGGTCGTACGCTACATCCTCTACTTGATCAGAGCGGGGTCTTCCAATCAACCGTTTTACGCGAATTTGGGGTTCGTGCACGTAAATCTAAGCGGAAATGTCTGAATTGAGAACGCCAAAGTTCTCACGCTTGGCTGAGATGGGAAAAGTAGGCGTATCGATAAAGAATCTTTCGTTCATTACGAACGGCTGACGGATTAAGGACAGTCGCTAACACGCAGCTACTAGACAGCCCCATGCCTACTTCCTGGTGTAAACAGTTATTCCGGAAAAATTGGGCTGCGATATCGCAGTTAAACTCTGGCTGTTATAGGTTTGGCAGATTGAACATGGGCGGCAGGGCGTGTTGCAAAGAGCCGAGATGTCTAAATTGTTCAAAGCTGCATTCTACCCTTCGCTGAATCGCTACACTACAAGGAGTGTTGGACTGTTACCGGCAAGTAGGCTACAGCCAATGTTGTAAATGCAAACCAGCTTCGGCTTCAACTTTCGGTTTCTGAAAGTTGTTCTCCACTGATTCACGATTCGCGCTTAAAAAGCCGGTTCCCTATCAGGACCCAATCATCGCGACAGAAAAAATAAAAACATTAAATTCATATTGGTGTTAAATCTGCGAGGATACAATTTGGTTGGCTATCTAATTTAGCTGTCAGATCACGCTGCTGAATGTTTAGGGATTGCTAATGTTTATTGTAATGAGACAAAATAGGCTAACGTTGTCTTATCCAACTGGTTCTCTCAATATTGTGCTGTTGCAAGACGCGAATGCGTACGTTCCGCATTCATAAGTGTATCGTTGTATTCCATAACACCTAAACGGGCGTTTAGGCTTATCACAGCGGAGAAGGGATTTTATGTAGCCTTCTCCGCGTCACTGCTCTGACCTCTTCACCGTGCATGTGATCAGGCATGTGACCACACGACTGAGCACACATGTTGAGGAAAAAATCATACCTCCTGCTACGGACATGCTCCACATAGCCTAGGTATTGGCTTCGCCGTCTCTACACGCGAATGGCGTGGCGCGTCATCCTTGGACCTGCTGCCGGTATGGCTGGTTCCAGGCAGATTTGTAGCATGTGCTTTCGCAACTTGTCATAGTTTCTTTAATCGTACATTGCATTTTCGTCTAAATAGAGTGCAATACGATGGCTAATAAAATAAATAAATACGTGAATTATAAATTAATTAATTAATTAATTAATTAATTAATAATAATAATAATTAAAAAAAAAATAAATAAATAAAAAAAAAAGACTGCTTCCAATTCCTCTCCTAATATACTCATTCGGTAAGCATATTAGTAATGCATTGTGGCCCTTTAAAGCAGCCCACTGTGCCCAACTGTTAAATAATATTTAAATAACGACGTATTGAGAAATAATTCTTCGAACCTTATTGCTTCGATGCCTGCCCTCGCCCGGAGTGGCCCTTATGTCAGCGAATTAAGCGTTGTTGCCGTTATCGTTGTTAGTGTTAATCAGTTTAACCTTCAGGGTCCAAGTTGAACTATGCGGTTGTTCCCTGCACTTGGACCGGTACTTCTCTCTAGGGGTTTCGTCATACTTGTTCCTGGTTATGATTATACACTTTGTTGTACGTCGCTCCGGATAAGAGCGTCTGCCAAATGCCTGTAATGTAATGTAAGCGAAACTCAAAAACACGATCGCCAATCGTCTCGGCTTTCGGGACCAGGCTATGCATCTTTTCCAGCGTATCCGTTTGGTAGGAGTCGCTTCCGATAGCGCAACGCAAGATTAGCCTCATCGTGACGCCTGATGGGCAGAAACAGTAATATGTTCATCCAATCTCTGCATAAGGCATTTCCCCACAATTAAAAAAAAAAAAAAAAAAAAAAAAAAAAAGATTCATAGACTATTCATCCTCATAACTGCGTTCACAACTGGTCTCTCTTAAGGCAAGTGTTTCAACCCCGGAGTACCCACTGTTGGAAACTGCATTTCCTTATGCTTCATGGTTCTTTATATGATCTCACCATGGCAAATATGCTTAAATTAGCTATATATCGTATACACCTCAAGCTTTTCATCTAAGAAAATGAAGAAACTTGTGTCATTATTGCATACTAGCACTGTTTTCCGTCCTCTCCTCCATGACCCGGTACCTGTGGTGGCACCCCCATGCGAGCCCTGAGGAGCCTTCATTGGGAAATGCCATGACGAAATCTGGTTGCCGTCCGCCTCGGTCTCATTGGCAATGTGGTCCCCATTCCGGAGTTCTACACCACCACTCCTGCTCCAGTGTGGCAACGGCAGCAGTGATGGTTCCCAGCATCCTCAGTGAAGCTACGGGGCTTTGGACATGTACTTCATCCGTTGGCATTGACAATTTCCGTTCAAAAGCTATGAGCTTGCAGCATAGGAGCACGGCTGCTACTGTCTACTGGCAAGTACCGGCATCGCAGCCGCCAATGTTTCCTCTGTAATCAGTTTCCTGCTGCTGCTGTTACTGCTGCTGGGTGCTACTGCTGCTGCTGCGTACTGCTGCCACTACTGCTGATGTTGCTGTTGCTGATGCTACTGCTCCAGCTGTTTATTGCTGCTGCTGCTGCTGCACTACTACTGAACGAGGATTCATTACACTAATATGAGTAGTATATTTCCCTCTAATTGGTTTAAATCTCTGTGCTGGGGGGAAATACGAACAAGCTGCGGTACACATAGCCTAATGATATTTGGTGATTAGTTTGAATGGCCTTGGACTTACGAGGTAGCTGAGCCACTGACTGACATGCTTGTCACAATCGACAACCTGAGCCGACCAGAGTAGGATGGGTTTCCCCCTTGAGCCTGGTTCCTTCCGAGGTTTCTTCCTATCTGCACAGGGAGTTTTTCCTTGCCACTGTCGCCTTAGGCTTGCTCCTGTGGGGGTTCAGGTCAGGGTTGTCCGTAAAATGCATTGTGACAACTGCCGTAAAATACACTATACAAATAAATTTGATTGATAGAAGCCAAGGCCATACACGTAGGCATAGCCTTTAACATTACAAATAGTATAAAAAAAAAAAAAAACCCTTGGTACACATAGCCACTGACCCACAATGTTAGAACAGCCTTGAGCTGACCGGATGAAGGGCCTTTCCGGTAGCCGAATGGCATTTCACATAGTCATCACCTCAGCCGGAGACTAAATGGACTGCATTATATAGCGCTTTTATCCAAAGCGCTTTACGATTGATGCCTCTCATTCGCCAGAGCAGTTAGGGATTGGGTGTCTTGCTCGGAGACGCTTCGGCACGCCCAGGGCGGGGTTTGGGCCGGCGGCCCTCCGACTGCCAGACGGTCGGTCTTGCCTCCTGAGCTATGTCGCCCTATGTCAGAGACTAAGTACTAACAACATGTCGGCGTATGTTTGCTTTGGGGGGTTTTGCTGCTGCCCCCTCCTGGTCTTGTCCATGCATGCTTGTATGGATGGCAATGAGCGAGGATTCATTTACACTGATGCAGGTAGTAGCATATTTCCCCCGGTTAATTCAAATCGTGGCGCTCGAGGGGAAATACCGACAGCGTCGGTACACATAGCCTAATATTACATCTCACATAGTATGTTCCCCTGGTTTATTAATTAATAATTCATCTAACTAGTGGCCTCAGGGGAACGTCCAACATGCGTTGGTACACATAACCACTGATCCATTATAAAAAATTAAAAAAAAATAGACGGCCTCAAACCGAAGGGCTTGACTGGACGAAGGGCTTCCTCCAGGTGGTCGTACACATAGTCAAAAAAAAAAAAAAAAAAAAAAAAATAGACGGCCTCAAACCGAAGGGCTTGACTGGACGAAGGGCTTCCTCCAGGTGGTCGTACACATAGTCATCACGTCATCGTTGAACACGTGCTTCACATCACTGCTCTTACTGCTGCTGCACTATGGCTCCTACGCTGCTGCGTTACTGCCACCACGCTCCTGCTGCTGCTACTACTGGCCTATGCAACGAGTGAGGATTCATTTACACTGACGTAGTCGGTAGTATATTTCCCCCGGTTAATTCAAATCGTGGCGCTCGAGGGGAAATACCGACAGCGTCGGTACACATAGCCTAATATCATACCACATAGTATGTTCCTTGGGGTTATTAATTAATATTACATCTAAGTATTGGCCTCAAGGGAATGTCCAACATGCGTTGGTACACATAACCACTGATCCATGTAAAAACATAGACGGCCTCAAGCCGAAAGGCTCGACTGGACGAAGGGCTTCCTCCAGGTGGTCGTACACATAGTCATCACATCGGCCGGAGACACTTATTGATAGCATATCGGCATATGGTTGTTTTGGGGTTTGGCTGCTGGCCTCCCGGCCTTATCCACGCGGGCTGCGTGGTTGGCGGGAGAGCTCCAGAACAGAGCCATACCGCCAAACATAACTGTATTGCCTTTATTGTCAATAAAGTTCTACTTGATGACAGTGGCCCTGACAGAAATGGAGCATCGCGTAGTTCTGGCAGGTCACGAGAGTCAAGCGCTCCGGCCGAATCAGCTGAGGGCTCAGCTGAGTGATGTTAGCCTATCACAGTACATTCACTAACAGGGCGGTCTACTTAAACAGCCTCCCTCTACTCATTCGGCTGCTCCTCCTGCATGCAAGCGCTGCACGTTGCTTCGTAAATCCCCTCCACCACCCCAGCTCCTTCCCCATGCGTCAAGAATTTGCATTCTCCATCCTTATGTGTTAAGAAATTGCATTTGTTCCATTCCTATGTGTTAAGAAGTTGTATTGCTCCATCCATATGTGTTAAGAAATTGCATTTGCTCCATTCATATGTGTTAAAAACTGCTTTGCTGCTGGATCTGTTCTGTGTGTACCCCTCTAGGGGGGGTTTGGCTGCTGGCCTCCCGGCCTTATCCACGCGGGCTGCGTGGTTGGCGGGAGAGCTCCAGAACAGAGCCATACCGCCAAACATAACTGTATTGCCTTTATTGTCAATAAAGTTCTACTTGATGACAGTGGCCCTGACAGAACGGATATATCTCTGATGACAGCATAGCCCCGTTTGCGAACGGAGAGTAACCTGAATGCTACTGATCCGTTTCGGGCCAGTTTTAAGCAGGATATGAAGCAGCGCCTTCATATCTAACCCGTGGCAACGGAACCAGTGCATTCTTAATTATAATTGTGCCCTGTTCTTACGAACAGAGGAAACATAACTAACATCTCCGGTTTTGAATCACACCAGCCAAGGGAGAACACGCGGTGCCTTCCCCTCCAGCTACAAACCCTCATTGGTCTAGCTGTGAGGTGTTTACAATCTGTGGAGAAAAAGTCAGCGTGTCTCTTTGTTGGAAAAGAACTTTCACTCTGTGTTGGCAGGATGGAAAGTAGGTAATGCATCATTCAGGATCTCCGCTGGGTCACTCGCCTCTCTCGCCTTTGTTCGGCGATGGGTAACTTTGGCAGAAGTTAATAAAATCTCTAGCCATCTTCACACTCAGAACTTAAATAAACTGTGTTTGTTTTATCAGTCTCCAAAGTTAATGTTGGGTCTTGTTGGTGGCATCGTGCCTGTAAGCGATGGTGGTAAGAGGTGAGGTAGGTTATGGGTGAGTGGTGAAAGTGAGAAAAACGGGAGTAGATAATGGGCAAGTTTTGTAAATTGTATTACCAATTGTGTGTTTCCAGGGTTACAGAATTGGTTTACTGTAATGCAGTAATGCTGTAAATGTCACTTGTGTTTCCTGTGGAATTCATGGAAATATAATTCCATTGTTCCTACAATATCAAGTTAAGTGTCGACACTGAACACTCAAAATAAAGTGCTTCCATCTTGGGTCCTCTGCACTCTCTCTATTTTAAGTCTGTTGTTTTGGTTATCTCTTTCCATAGTCCGTTCTATCACTGCTATTCTGATGACAAACAACTTTTTCTCTTTCTCTCATGATACACTAAATCGCAGCTTGCCTAAAAACATCTCAATGGTCTGTCCTCTGCCTTTGAGATGACAATGAAGCTCAACTTGGCTAAAACTTCATCTGTTAGAAAAGTCAGAGTAAAGGATTGTTGGGTGTGCTATATCTTCCTTTAAAACATCAAGGAGAATCTGACCCCTCACCAACACCTACTCAACCCAGCTTTTAGTCAAGGTCCCTGTCTCTGCCAATCAGACCACTCCAGCTCATCCAAAATGTTGCTGCTCACCTGATCTACAGCCTCTCCAGTCTCACTTATGTCACTCCCCTTCTCATCTCATGCCTTTCAGTGAACAAAAGGGACTGCTCCATAATGTTTTCTAAAAATCGCCAGATCATCAGAGCCTACCCACCTCTTCATTCTGCAATCTCTGGGCACCTGCTTCTTCCTTCACTGCTTGCCTGAACTTTCCAGTCATGTCTCCTTTCTGGTCTGGCCTCCCAGTGGAGGAATGAATTTCCCACTGTCAGGTCAGCAGAAACTTTAACCATCTTCTAACACAGACTAAAGACCCACTTCATCAGACTACGGAGTTTCTAGCATTTTTTAAGATCGGAAGCTTAGTCCCTCAAGGAGGTGAAGAGGGATTTGCAATCGGTGGAGGGTGGGGGGCAACACTGCAAACGCGGACCAGCAGGGAGAGAGTGGGGATTTCAAGTAGATTGCTAAAAAGATTTAGGGTTCAACAAACTTTAGCCATGATCTTTCTTTTTAGATTTCCTTGTGGAACAATAATATTATAGGTATAGCTGTGCAAAGGTTATCTGTATAGTGGTATTTACTTTTTATTTACAGTACTCTTTGTTGAATTGTTTGGTTGATTTTACACATATTGATTTTAGATGGGTCCTCTGTGCCTTTGTGGTGATATTGCACTTTTGTATTCATGGAGCTAACACTAATGCTCTCCACTTTTATAAGTTGATCTGAATAAGAGCATCTGTTAAGTGATTGTAATAACGTAATCATACAAAACGACGAGCCTGACCTAGTATACACACTTTTGTGAGCTAATTTCACCCATGAGAAAGAATTAGGAAATAAGACTTTCCAAGGATATGCTTTGACAATAAACCACCGATCATTTGCTTCTAATGAATCAGGATTCCATGTTGGTGGTAAAAATAAGTCATCTCATCCACTGACGTACATGATAACACTGGGCAATACTTTCTGAAACATTCACATTGCAGGATATCCAGCTCACAAACTGTAAGTTCCCCTCAAACACTGTCAAGAAATAATGAGGTCAGGACTAGACTTAGATGTCACTGGGATACTGATGGCATGAATGTTTAAGACCCTGTGAATTACTGTTTTCAATTTTAAAATGCCTTGTCAAGCCATAAGAAAAAGCTTATTTTTGAGGTTACATATTTCTGAACAGATGAGTTGGTGTACTGAGGATGTGGGTTCTTTCCATTATGAATATTCACAAGTTCACATTTGATAGATAAACAGACTAAATAGACCAACTGTAGCATATAGTTTGCTAGCTTGCATAATGAGGTTAACTACAGTGCCCTCCAAAGTTATTGACACCACTGAGAAAAATGAGGGATAAAAGGCTGCATAAGATAAACAACACAGTTAATGAATATTCCTGCATGCTCAAAAAATGGAAAATTGTCTTCTTTAATACTAATGGAATTGCTTTGAGGAAAAATAGCCTATTTGCCAAAGGAACCTTTGCTAAAACACCTGCATTTAAAACATCCTCAGAGGCATGCCAGTATTAGTGCTTTAGACAAAAGATCAGGATCAACCAAACACAGACAAACAATGCTGATCTGTCAAAAAACAGCGGTGGACTTCAGACAACCTTCGAGCAACAGCAATCAATGCAGCATTGGCAAAGTGATGGTGATTGATCTTTATTCTAGTACTTTTACTTGGCTTTGGATCTTTATAAGAAGATAATGGATTCACAAACCACCTAAAACACTGTGCACTGAGATACAAACTGCCATCCCAACATTTTTAAACGATATTATCCCAGAGATTTAAGACACTCATGGCCTTCATCTGAGAATGCATCAGCAAATTGGAAGCATTGACCTTCACCTGTGATTTATGGACTTGTGAATACACCACAGCCTTAAATGAGCAGGGCATCACGGTGGGCTGATGAAAATTACAGCCGCATAAGTACAATCCTACATGGTCAGGCCTTTAACAGCAGACACACAGTGAATAAATATAAGAAGGATCACAGGCCATCATAGCAAAGCTGGACACACCTGTCACCGGAAAAAAGGTTCACAAAACCTGCAAAGTTATCTTTTATTTCAGGATGTTAACACTAGATGGAATTTTAAATCTGATGGTCAAGTGCTAAATTGAACAAAAAGGGCCATTAACATACATGTGTCTGAGACAGATGGCAGGCAGCTTATCCATGCCCAGGAATGGACTTTATGAAACACATAATGAATATGCTCAAACCTTCTGAGGAACTAACAGGACAACATTTTTCTTTATCGAAACTCTGTCTGTGAGGATATTGATATTTTTTTAATGAAAGTGGCGGGTTAACATATTTCATCAATGAAATTAAGGGGAGGCACCACCGTCAAACACAATGATTTTGATTCCATATGTCAATTTTGATATTTTTTTATATTTTGCTTCTATAACTTCTATAGTTTCATAAAATGAACACGCTAAAAGGAAATAATTGTTATAAATAGTTAATTTAGATGATAATATAACACCATTGCCAAGAACACGAAGCATAAAATAAGCTTATGATAGCATCTTTTATGATTAAATGCTTCCGCGGTTTTAAAATTGACCTGTTTGAATCATATATCATTAAAAAGCTTGTTTCCTGGAGCGTATACCATATGTGGCTATTTCCTTTGCTGTCACTGTGAGGATGGACGAAAGACAAGCAGAACTCTTCGATTTCATTTACGTTAGAAAATCTTTAACAGCCATTTCCTCAAAACTGTATATTGCCCATAGGGTATTCAATTTATCTCAACTTTAACAATAGATACAGCTACATAATTTTACATACTGCTTCTTAAATGTTATAGCTAGGGCGTGTCAGAGGCATTTTTTGATATGTTTTGTCATTTTCATTTTATATGGCATTTTATCAGTAAAAATAGGTAAAAAACGTTTTTTTCAGCATGTACATAATTTTGGAATAATTAATTTAAAAAACAATATTTTGACAAAAGCCTCTGACAAGCCCTAACTATTGAGTTACTGAGCACATCGGTTCAGATTTTATTTGTTGAGCTTAAATATTGAATACCTTATATGCAAATCAGCACATATTTAATTAGCAAATAGCTCATTTGCATATTTTAAAAATAAAAAAATGAACAGTCATAATACAAAAAAACCTTGTATTTGTGTGTTTATTCAACTGGTAAAATTTCATTTTGATATGAGTAAAGGATTTTTTTTTTCCTATTAAGGTGTGGTGCCTCCCCTTTGCCTCACCAAAACTCTAGTATAAACTGAGTGCAGGTTTTAAAGTTACAATCTCGAAGATTTCCGTTTCGTTCTCTATGGCGGTGCAAATGGCGAGAAGCGGTAATTGCAGGCGCGTTTTTGGACCTCACTTCCCATAGATCCAACCGGATCCAACCAGTGTTGCCAGTGTGACGTCAGTCAGTTGGCACCTGGGCCACACCAACTATAACACTTATTATTTACTGAATAAAAAATGGTTGTTATAAAAGTAATGTTATGTACATATTAATTCATTGTCTAACATTAGGCTAACTTAAACTGCCTTTACACTGCCGAGCCGGGTTAAAATGCTGTAGCAGATCTGGGGTAGAATTAGTGATGATCAATTTCCACAGACGTTCTTTATCCACCTTTTTCCCGGTATGAGCATCTTTACACTGCAGAGAAGAATTCGCGGGATTCGCTGTGGCTTGTGCAATTATGTATCTCGTGCACAATAAACAGTCTTTTTCGTGAATGACTGTTGTTGTGTAATATTTTTGAAACAACTGCCTTACAAAATGTTACCCCTGGTGTTTCCGGTTTTGCTAGCGAAACTGTTTGAGAATAAAGCTGAGCTGGGTGTTAAATTAGCAATCAGAACAAGAAGAATAAAACAAAAACAAAGGAGATTTCATCAAAAAAGGGCATCATGGCTGAAGGAACATATGAGGAAGCGTAATAAAATAATAACAACGCTAATCCATACTCTCGTATTCTTTTATTTAGTTTTCTCCAGCTTTACACAGAAATCAGACCCGGCTCTGCTCCACGTATACTCCGGCTTTATTCCGATCATTATAATATTCTGATGAACTTGATGGCAATGTAAATAACGGTAACATTAAGGCCAATTCAGATCAATGATTCGCAACGAGACCAAACGGTTTTAGAATGTTGCAGAGAAAATTGCAGCGGTGTGAACTGGTTAGTAGCAGAGCCGTTGCCTGCCCCTTTAGTTAGCTACATTGCAACGTTGCAACAAAGTAGCATTGCATTCGAGAGACGGTTGGCGAGGTCGGTACCGGTCGGTAGCGTCAGCTAGCGTTTTTTCTAATTGTTAGCTGACATTAGATTGTGTTAATTACATTAGCTAGCTAGCTAACGCAACGTTACCTGATATGAGAGATGGATACTGTGCGCAACGTTGTCTAAACTAATGTTGCCTTTCTTGACATGGTCCGGTAGCTAGCGTTAGCTGTTCAAATAGCTATGTAATTTAGTAACGTTACATTGTCATCAAATGTAATACGAAATCTACATCAACAAATAATATGACCTCTCATGTTACACAAAAACTTTTTAGGGTTCCATAAGCCCCCTCCCCTCCCTTTATCTGTTATTGTAACGCCAGCAGACACCGGAAAAAACAGTGCGCTGCTCACACACAAGTGAGTTGAAGAGCAAGCCTGTTGCGTTAGCTCCGCCTACCCTCTCTGGCGGACCAACCACTGATGGGTGATGGAAAACGCGTCACTAACTACGCGCCGCTTGCGATTTTTTCCCGGGAATGTCGCCACAGACACCCAGTTCTTTAATCATAAATTATTATAATAATAATAATATTAATTAATATAATAATAGGCTCAATCACCATTGTGTTACCGAATTCGGCAATAGATAGTGACTTAACAGACATTTATTTTAATGAAAATCTTTGAGATTATTACTTTAAGGACTCCCAGTAATGGCACCCAGCCTCAATCCCCGATAAAGATTCTGGGGAATGAGTCAGTATTGTAGGGGGAATTCACTAGTTCAGGATGTTGTCACTCATCTTGGAGTCTGATTCCACCTCTAAAACAATTAAACCTACCCCAGTGCAAGAGCCATAGGCTAAACACAACACAAAAGTCTCCAATTAAAAACACTAACTCTACGCCTGCACCCCAGAAACATTCCTCTCTGCAGTGGTCAGAGATGGCCACATTCTTTGGCAAAATTAAACTTTGCTGAAAAGCACTGTAGACCCAGTTGCATGGAAAACTAATCACCTCCATTTCCCATCACTGATGAAAACTGCAAAAATACAGTACATCTGTGTCCCGAAAATACCAATGCACCGGATGACGGCCTGTGCCATACGTCATAGATGTAATCTGGGAAGGTGGGTGCCGAATGGTGCAAATGACAACTGAGTGAACTAACCCAAAAATTCCAAAAAAAGGTTCACTGCACCATGTGATATTAACTGACACACCCCCAGCAGTGGCTCCCCTCCCACTTCGGTGCTTGACAAGTCACAATATTACCAAACCGCTCAGGCATGTCAAACTATATGGCAAAAATACCATTTTGCCAGGGCGCCAAGCTCACAACATGCCATGTGCTGGCCAGAAAATAAAGCCCTGACAGAGAGGTACTATCTATGGTATGTTGTGCAATTGGTTCAGAGTTGGAGAAATATGTATTTTGCACTGCCACTCTGAAAAAAAATATTTCTCCAACATACAGATGGAATGTACAATTTAAAGAATGGACTGTGTATTTAATTTCCCTTAGTAAAAGTAAAAGTCTCTTCCCAACATTAGTTCACCATGTTGCAACATTAGGGTAAAAAAAAATCTTTCAAACATTTAATTCATCGCTAATAAATGTGAAAATACAATAAAACTTTACTTTTGTTTATTGATGTCAATGTCAATTAAAATCACCATGGAAGGAAGTCCCGTTTGCAGTGCCAGGTTTTTAATCACAGTGGCTGCCTTGGATTTTTGTGTGCGCTCACCACATCACAGATAGATGTCTGGAAGCCAAATTCTCAGCATCTAATTGTGTGAAATGAGCCAGCTCATCAACAGGTAGCCATGTCAAGGACTATAAACAGATTGTTTAGCTAATGATTTCTGGCAATCACACTATAGCTATATAGATACCTCAGCACTGCAGTCTATAACCTTGCAAGCTAAGAGGACACTACTGAGGATTATTAGCAGTTATGAATAGTCCTTCATATGAATCTTTCTAGGTAACAAAGTGCAAGACATTTTATTATTTTTATCATTTTAAAATATTTTATATTATTGCCTGTAGATTTAGAAACCACATTTCGCAAAAAGGGGGAAAATATGGTGCTTAGACTAGTGATATTAAAGGCATCATGGTTAATATAATGTGACATCCCAATGGAGAAATATTATTTAACATTAATAACTCCATTGCAGCAATAGAATTAAAAGTTCCTGGGGCCTGTTGGGTGGCTCAACCTGTTAAGGTCGTTTTTCAGTGTGTTTATGGGCCCCACAGTCTGGGATTGAATCTGGAATGTTCCAATGCTTTACTGGCTGCCCCACAATCTGCTCCCGTACTGGGCTGCTGCTAGTATCACCCAGGGAGGTAGGGCTTCAGTTGCCTGGTATGACGGCATCTTACACTGACCCCGGCTGGTTGATCAGTTGCCATCGGTTTGCCAGTTGAGGCAAAAAAGTATCTCCTCCTGACTCTTATCTGTGTGAGCCCAATATTTAGACAGTACGATAACAAAGCACCACCTAACATCATGTACTTCTGAGGACAGCCCATGCTTTTCTGTGCTGTCCTGAATCGATAGCAGCTATTGCAGCAATGCGGGCCAAAGAACATGATTGGGCATTCCAAATATAGCATTATATAAAAAATAAGCCTTCTGTCTGTGATCTGTATATTGTACGTATGCATTTATTTAGTTGTATTTATTTATTCAACGCTTCACTTCTTGGGCACTTCTTTTCATTGCTTGTTTAGACAATAACTTCTTACTCTGCCAGTATAATTCATACACACACATATATATATATATATATATATGTATAACCCCCTACACAGCCACACCTCATGCACATCTTCCAGACCTTCTAACCACCCCCACCCTATCATCCAGCTGATTGCTGCAGAGTGTACTCACAGCCATTTCTTTGAGATAAGTTTGCCATTTTAAATTCTGGCTCATGGTTAATTGATGAGTTCTTTAATGCATAGCAACAGTGGGTGGGCAATCAGGTCCTGCTGCTGGCAATCTTGCTTGGCATTGGCTGTACTTACCCAGATGAAAATTCCATCTTAAACCAGCTTAAACTGGTAAAGTTGGTTTAAGCTGTGTACTTCTGCAGCTGTTCACCAGCTGATCAGCCTACATAGTCAGCTAGTCCACCAGTCTGATCATCAGCTTACTCTACCAGTTTAATCAGGTTTTACCAGCTTTGTCCAGGTACAGACCAGCTTTGGCCAGCCACAGATCAGATATTACCAACTAGAAGTGCTAAACACACAGCTTAAACCATTGTAAAGCAGTTTAGAATCTAAACTGGTTTTAGCTAGAGTCTTCAGCAGAGCTGGCTTGGCAGGATTCAAACTGATGTCAGTAGCTTTCATTTAGCTACAGCTACACAATATACGTAGCCAACGATAAACACTGCAATTTAAAGACCAACCCGATTCATGGCTCAGGCTATAATGTGTGTGTGCATCTGTGTGTGTGTGTGTGCGTGTGTGTGTGTGTGTAAGTGAAAGTGCATGCATATCTCTGTGTTTGAGCTCCATAATGTTTGGCATAAAGCCTTTTTTTCTTTTGATTTGGCTTTATGCTCCATAATTCTATATTTGTAATCAAACAATTCATATGGTGTTAAAGTACAGATTCTCAGCTTTCATTAAAGGGTATTTTAATGCATTTTAGTTTCACCACGTAGAAATAACAGCATTTTTTATACATGGCCCCCCATTTCAGGGCACCATTTGGGATAAATGGCTTCACAGGTGTTTGGGATTAGATTTCTTTGGTCATCTGTAAAGGTTTTCCTTGGCCTACCAGTCCTTTTGTGATTACTGAGATCACCCATGATCTCTTTCTTCTTAATGAGGCTACAACCAGCTGAATTTGGTAAACCTAAGGTTTGGCCTATATCTGCTTTCTTATGGCTGTATAATGGTGTATAATGGCTTCCTTGACTTTCATTTGCACAAGTATGGTCCTTACGTTGCTAAACGCCAGTAACATACTCCAGAGGCAATCAAAAGCCTAGAATCAAAACTAGATAATAAAAGCTCTTTTATACTTGCAGCAAAGAAGAAATTTAACACACCTGACTAATATGAAGATGAACACTGCCAAAAACAAGGACACTCTTGTTTTTTTTAAAGGCATACCCCCAACCACACACAGTGGTAGACAAAGGCACACACCACAGGGAAACAGTTTAAATTGTCCACACATAAAAATATCTTAGCATAGTTATTGATAACATACTCAATTTCACAGAAAATGTGGACATCGTCATCAAAAAAGCCGAACAACAGCTATACTGTCTGAACTTGTTTGGGAGAGACAACAAAATGTTAAGCATTTTTTATTGTCTTTTTATTGAAAGCATTCTATTGTTTTATTTTATCAGCTGATTTAAAATCCCAGAGCCGGCTGCTGGCATAAACACTCTATGCAGTCATTTAGGGCCACAACCATCCTTGGGCTACACAATTCACGTTTTAAAATTTGTTTTGGAACACATCTTAGTTGTACAGAAATGCACGTCTGTGGCTATCATTTCCCCGATCTGTGATAGCTTCTGGAGAGAGAGAGAGAGAGAGAGAGAGAGAGAGAGACTGGATGTGTGTGCGAGAGAGAAGGGGGGGGGGGCATATTTGCTAGCTAAGCAAAAATGTCCATTAGTTTAAACTCACAAACAGTAATGTACAAGATAATGAGTGTTTTAAATCATATTGCTGTACAGTACATCTATGGGGGTATTATTATCCGAAAAATAAATAAAGAAATGTAACTGATCCGCAAATAAATGTAGTGGATACACAAATAAATGCAGTGGATCCACAAATGAATGTCGCTGATCCACAATTAAATGCAGCTGGTTCACATTTGTGCATCGTGTCTTGCCTGCATTTATTTGTGGGTTTTTGAGACAATCCTCATAGCACGATTAACAAAAACACACATAGGTTTTTTTTCCAGTCCAGTTCAGCCAATCAGATGTAAAAACATCATTTCGCTAAAAAACCCACATTACTTCGACCAATCACAACTCGTATACACTTCAGGATTGTGTTGTGGAGTGACAAGATGCTCGGTTGAGAAGATTGCTGTAGTGATCTCTTTGATCAATGAATGAAGCCTTTATACCTTGAACCACATCATCTTATATTTGGAGGGGCTGATGAAAAAACTGTCACGTATGGCCAACAAAGATTAACAAAACTCATATATAAAACATAGTTCCGGTCCTTGATTCTGATTGGCTGAACCGCGTTCGAAGCCGTTGACGCTCCGCGTCATGCCTAACAACGCCCCTTAGCTGTTGTAAAATCACTGTAAACCACGGCCTCTTGTGGCTTATTGCTTTAATTTAACGGGGCAACTTGCTTACTGTAGTGCTCACTAATTTTGAAACATAAGTATGGACAGGGCTAGTGTCATTGTAGTGCTGAAGGCACTTTTGTGAACTACAGCTTGACAAACACTAATGTTTGCTAGTTAGCTACTGCTGGCTACGTGAGTCAGCAAGCTTATTTGTGGTACTTCATTGTGCTATGTAACTTCACCTGGGACTCCATTCAATAAGCGCACTATCAAAAAGATTACAGAGTAACCCAACCGAGTGTAAAAAATAATTAATTTGGCAGTCCCATTCGCTGATTGATAATTAGCTTGCTGCTAATAAAATGTTAATTTCATACAGGCCGCATACGCACTAACATACCCTCGTCAGGCTGCAGGCTTTTGGGCTGCGAGTTTGATGTATGCACATCTGGCCCATAGTGTTAAAAAAAGATCCATATTACTCAATCTAGCATTATAGGCACATTAAAAACAGGTTGGCTCTGAATTGTAAACTATATAGCAATTTTATTTAAAAATCTATTGCCAAAGACTAAGCAACATAATTCAGTTTTATTAGAATTCAAGGTGTGTTTTCTTCAGTAAATTAAAAATGTCAATTATTCTACATAAATGTTGAAGTACAGAAACTCTATCTAAGTGTTTAGCTAAGGGCGAAAAGGAAAAGAAGGCTCAGGTTTCATTCTTGGTGTATTCTCTGTGCGCAGGCAGCCTGAGACAGGAAGTGTAATGGAGTTCTCTGAGCATGGTGATTTGTTCAATCCAAAAAGCCAAACACCTGCAACATCAACATAATGAGCCAACAAGTTCAAGAGATCTTTCCAGACTTTCCATTTCCTTCTAGTTTGCTGGTGGCATGGCCAATATTAGAGGTACCATGCTAGTGTACAGTGCCTTGCCTACACAACTTGTACATGCCGAGATGCACATCGTGGTCTATCCCCCCTGACGAATCAACATAGCCCTGCCCACAGGCACCTGAATGAAGAGTAGAAGAGGACAGTCAAGCCATGTAAATTATAACAGGGTTTCACAATACCCTGCTGTCCTGCTTCTCTCATGTCCCAGTTTTGCAGATTCTCCACAGAAATCAATAAAAAGCTGATGGCTGCAGTGACAATTTTCTCTTTCCAGGTCTGATTCTGTTGGGAGCAGCGATCACATTTCTCAGTGCAAACAAACAGAGCAGGGTAGAAGATGGGCCGTGCCGCTTCAGGGGTTTCTGCATTGATGTGCCTTATAAATCTTGCAAGTGACATTCTCGAAGAGGGAGCTTAACACAGAAAGCAGCCCATACAGAATCTGAGCAATATTACTGGCATGGCTTGCTTTTAAAATTTAATTTGAATAACTCGTCATTGACAATAAGGCATTTAATTAGCTAAATCATCAATACCAACAGGTAGGTTATAGTTGATATTTAAAGTGATTGTAAGTGGCAGAAAATATTTGAAATAACAATAAATTATCACAAAGGGATGTATCCACTACACATTGACACTGTCATTTCAAATAGCTATAATAACATATTTCAAATCAGGCATAAAATCCGTATTGAAAAAAACCTCTGGATTGTATGGGTGTGGTCAGCAGCGCTCTGCCACCCCACCTCCCCAGTGAACTCCTCCCTAATGGTCCCACCTACAACTAATCAAATGCACATCAGATGTATGCAAACTTTATTTCTGTTATTTCTGTGCAGTTTTACAAGAAATGATTGAACCAGTAAAGAACCTGAACTTAATTTTACGAGTCTGGAACTTTATTGGAGCTGTCTGTCAGCTAACTCAAACAAATGAACTTTGTGAGGAGAGCAGAACATCTACAGTGATAATGCAGGCAATGATTCTCTATGGCAAAGGAGTGTTTTGCTCAAACTGAAAGAGACTGTTTTAGCAGGAGAGAATACTTTTATTTGCTTCAAACATTGGGAGGAGACATGCAATGAAATAAGCATTTATTGGCCATTGTGTCAGCTAGCTGCACTCTGCCTGCCTAAAAACAACATAATGTTGGTGCACGATGAAAGGTGTACATTTGAAACCAACCACCAATATTTTGGGGGGGGGGGGGGGGGGGGCATAAGCATTTGTGAAAAGTGGACACATTCCCCCCAGTTATAATGGGTCCTATGCCCATGCTTTCTCCACATCCAGAGATGGGGCAATGCTTTGGTATCCTTAAACTTGGCTTGCCTCTTGCCTTACCCTCACAAAGGTGGCAAGAGCACCATTTACGTATTACGCGTAGAAAAGAATACACCAGACTTCAGATTTTTGTTACGTAACAAATACCCAGTCAACCCTGCTTGCTGAAAACCTGCCGTTTGGCCAAACGAGAAAGCAAGCCAAATTTGGCACAGGCTTTTATACTTTTTTTTTCAAAAATAATTTTAAAATTTTTCTTGGCCATTTATGAATTCAAAAAAGTATTTAAAAAACACACGAGCAAAGTATTGACATATTTCATTTTCCTGGACCTTTAAACATCACTAAATTGGAAATTGAAAGCTTTATTTATACTCTATGTTTGAAAAACACAGTATTAGCTTATGAATCAAAAGAAGAAATTTGGAAGTTGAGAATACTAAAACCAACACATCCTGAACTCCATGAAACTTTGAGAGACTTAAGTGTAGTTGTAAAATTTTAAATCAAGAAAAACAATTTAAAACAAATTTTAATAGTTTTACCATTTTTTACATTATATGCATGTATGCAAATAATATCCCTTTCAAAACATTAGGAAAAAATGTTTGCATGGAAATGATTAGATTTTATGAACAGGGGTTACTATTGGAGAATATGAAAATCTGTGTGCTTTCTTGGTCAAGCTATGTATAATATAACATTTTTGCATTTTAGGCAAAAATACACAAAACAATCACAATAGGCAAAAATATTTTAGATAACACAATAAACTAAGAAACACAAGCAAGCACAGGGAAAAAGCACAAGAAGCTAAAGTATAAAAAGTCCAGAGAATTGTATCTATGTCTTGTGGAGTGTGCATGGCCTTCCCTGCTGACCATACATACTCAACATAAAAAGACATAAATACAGTTTTCTAAGTAACAACACATCAGGAAAATAGAGTATCTTGGAAACCAGTTAAACCAAGTTCTTCACCTATGTTCTCTTGAAATATACATCAAAACGCCATCTGAATGTTGGTTAATGGGAGTGTCTGATGTTTGATTTAGTGAGACTGGGGCATGATCACTGAGTGTAATGGGGTGGATAATAGGGCTGTCACAAAATATTCAAAGTTCGAAAAATATTTGAAAATCTTTTTTTTAAAGTTCGAACCTAAATTTGAGCAATATTAGTTTTGGGTCCCGCATTTTGTAATTAACATGAATATACAGGCTTTAATTTCATGCGGCGAATCATGTTCATGCACGCAAAGTTTATTTGCTGTGCTAACGTTACTTCCTCTGTCAACAAAAAACGTTCTGCCCTGAACCCAGAGCAAGTGGATCGTCTGGTTTTCCTTGCCAATAACCTCCGGTGATACTTTCAGCTCCTGGACACCTAACGTTACTGGTCAGCTAGCCTCGCGAGCCAGTCTCTTTTCTCACTTCGTTCAACGGATCTGGTTAGCTAACAATTTAGGCCAAATAATGTAATAATAATAATAATAATGGCAGGCTATGTTTCCTTTCTGTTCTGAAGATTTTTATAATGGATGATGAAAGAAGTTAAACAAACTAAACAGAGTAAGTAATTTATGTTGTTTTAGGCTACACGTATTAGCCATTTGAATAGTTTTTGTGTTAAGAAATAAACAGGGATTTCCTATAAACAATCATTCCCCTATTATTGTGATTAATAAATGCTGAGTTGTGGCAAATTACATCCACGAGAAAGTGCTTTATTCATTTGCGCATTGGGCTATAGAAACTGCAGGGGGCTCATTTATAAACTTAACTTGCATGTGCATACGTCAAGTGAAGACCTGACGTAGAGCCACAACCGTTTCCAAGGTCAAATCGAGTCATGTTAAAATTTTCTAAATCACTACTTTGACGTGATTTTGTACGTACGCGCCACACAGTTGATCTAAAATAAGTTTTATAAACGAGGCCCCAGATGTAGTAATCTAGTATGAAAGTTCACCGATGTCCTCTATTCTACTGCCCGCTTGTGGAAAATAACGTGCAGGCCAGTTTAGAGGGAGCGTCACGTGCATATCGAGCCCGACAATAAGCAGCTTATTTTTGTGAATTATATGCAAATGATATTCGAATATATTCGAACTCTAACTAATTACAAAAGCTAATATTCGAACACAATTCCATGGCACTTTTGACAGCCCTAGTGGATAATGACATTACATTACAGGCATTTAGCAGACACTCTTATCCAGAGCAACTTACACAACTTTTACATAGCCTTTACAGTGTATTTATTTATTCAGCTGGACTTATGCAATGCAGGTTAAGTATCTTGCTCAAGGATACAATGGCAGTGAGAATTGAACCAGTGAGCTTTAGGTTACAAGACCAGCTCCTTACCAACTCCTTACCCATTGTGCTGCACTGCCACCCTGTGGCACTCATGTACTATTAGTTGAATATCAATTTCGTGAGTCACCTGAATTACTAGGTCTGTCGAGTGATGACAAGTATTGAAGTTGCCACCAATTATGATTGTGGAGTTTGTAAGACTGTTCAGAGAAGTAAAGAATGGAAAAAAGTGGGGTCAACAGAATTGGGTCAGTAAATATTGCCAGTAGTAAAACTGTTATTATATATGGGCACAAAAATAATAAAGCAACCATCTGGATCAGCAATGGTTGTATGGTGAATTATTGGTATTTTTTGTTAATAAGAACTTTTTGCCTGGAGTTAGAATTATGTAAGTCAGATGTCCTGTGTAGTATGTGTGTTTATGCTTGTGTGAGTGTGTGTGTGCGTGTGTGCGTGCGTGCACGTGTGTGTGTGTGTGTGTGTAAGCATGTGCAAGCAGTAAGTGTACACATAGTAAGTGAAAACTGGCATGAAACAGAAAAACATAGATCAACATAGATCAACTACACAAGGACACATGATAAAGTAAAGTACAAAAAGTTCCAAGATATGGGTCTTGGCACAAAAGCAGAGTACACTTATTGAAAGTAGTTTTCCTGACAAAAAATGTTTTAGTAAGTAGCTAGTGTTGAGGGTCTTTTTATATAGCCAGAGAATAACTTTCCTGTTGCTGTGCAATATTCTGTCAATGTACAGTTTATCCACCAAGATAACAGCCCTATTCCTTTTCTACATATTGCTTCCTCATTGGAAGCACTTCTCTTCTGTCTTGAATTTTGGAATCTGGTCATTAAGTCCATAGTGGGTTGCTTTAAATTATTTCCCCTTGCCCTCTTAACTAGGTCTTTCTGTCTAAAATGTAAAAAATGTGGCAATGATTGGCATGGGATATTTGTTGTTCATAATCTTGCTTGTATCTTTCTTGTATGCACTTTGCAATGGTGTGTCTCATGAATGGTTTTTTATTTGCTTTACATGCGGCAAACAAATTCCCACTAACTTTTTGAAAAGTGAATGTGAAAAATAGTATGGTCCAGTGAGTAAAGATATACAGTATATTCTTTTATACATTATGGTATTTGTTGATTACAATTATCAGTGCTAACAGGGAAAGAGAACAAAGAACTAGTAATTTGATGGATAAAAGTAACACTGAACATTTTAAGGACATATTATTTGTCATATCACATTTCATAATATTTTATGAGATTTCCTGTTGAGAAGTGGAGCCACTTTATGAAGTTATACCCCATGATCAAGAGTACTTAGCTGACCATTTTACCTGAAGTGGTACAGATGAAGTGGTATAGAATAAAATAGAAGATACTGAACTGAGAGTACAGTAAAATATTGGTATTATATTTTTAAAAAATATTTCATGTGATTACAAATCAGTTCAGTAGTTGAACATAATGTATGCAATGTTTAGATTTGTACAACAATACAAAATGGGAAAACTGTTACAGTACTCTTTCGGTCTTCCGGTATAGTGCTAAAACAACTAATTACAAAATTCAAAAGGAAAAGGACAATGAATATTAAATGTGGATAGAGAGCATGGATGTTTGTAAGTAATTTCAATTTTAAAAGCCTGTGAACAAAACCTGACCTCTTCCAATATTTTCATTTGCCTGTAAGTGTAAATACTTCCATACAAAAGCTATGCATGAATGACATGTGCATAAAAGGTCAATGTTCTATTTATTGAGAGTTTTATTGAGGAATGCTGAACATTGCATTTGATGGTTTTATAACCATTGAGAAAAAAGGTTTACTAAGCTGAGGTAACAGTGTAAAGCAGTTGTCTGGAAATAACATTGTTTTAAAATCAAAATATCTATGGGATCGCCTTGGAAAAAAATAAATAAATAAAATTGAATCTAATCTTATTTCGGTGCGTCGGAGTCCTTTCTCATATCTGTCGACACCACCTGCATGCTCACAGCTGGGCTGTCCTGTCGCCTTCCCTGCAGTCCCTGTATTCTTCGAGCCCTAGTGAGACACAGTGCACAGAGGCTACTCTGAAAACCCTCGATGGAATGTTGTGCTTCAGATGTGTGTTTTTCCATTTCTGTGGCAATAAATAAAAAATAAGGTCCATGAAAAGGCAATTCCTTTTCATTTTTTATCACTCTATCTTTGGTCTTCTCAAAATGTAGGTCAGACAGTGATTGTATAGCGAAGTGCGTAATGGAAAAGTAATGATGACATCTTGTGGAAGGATGCGGCAACTGCATTAAAATGCCAAAAGTCTTCCAACTTTCTTATTCAAGCTTGTTTTGACATTTGAGGGATGAGCAATGGAAATGACAGGAGACGTATGTTTAGTTATAAATAATGTTTGGCCAATTCTTCAGAGCCATGATGCTGCAGGTTTTTCTATCAAGACAAAAAACATGAATTCCATTGGGATTTTAAATGTGTTTGTTCGGAAAGCAAGAATGTTCTGGTACTGCCCTCTACAGGGGGATTTGTGTAAAATATGGTGGGGATTGTGTAAATATGATGTGTCATTTATCATTGTGTTTGGCTGGTTCTAAAAAGTATAAGTAACTGATCACAGAAGTTAGCTTAAAAATATCCCCACTGAATGACATGATACTACACTTAAAAATGACATAATATACTTCTAAAAGGAATATTAATCAAAGTCATTAGGGCCATACAGTGAGGCAAAGCAAAATTTGTTATTATTGAGTGTGAGATAAGCATAGCAAAACCTTCCCTCTGAGTCCCCTCCAGTGTTATGGAGAGTTAGGCTGAGTTTCCTATTGACAAGGATTAAAACTCCTTTTGTTTTATTTGTAGCACATGAACTTGCTAAGACTTTGAAATGCTTATTTTGGAATCTGTGTACATAAACTGGTTTTAAATGGGTCTCCTGTATGAACGCAGTTTGAATTTTCTTACGATGTAGGAGATCAAGACATTTGGCCCGCTTGATAGGTCCATTTCCACCATTAATATTCCACGATACTGCTGTGTAATCAGCCATCATCTATAATATAATGCTGTGTAGGGTCGGACCAGAAAGTATAATGATGGATCAGCAGGACAAAATAAATACCCCCCTGAGTATACATAGATCATCTGTGCAGTGTCGAACATGGAACAAATAGAACAAAAAAATTAATAGTAAAAAAAATAGCCAGTCGGCCAAGGCACATAAGGAACGTCCTTGCTATGACCGGCAAAACAATAACCTCAGTACTTCTTTGGTTTGAACTAAGACGTTAGTCCATGCTTCCAAAATCCATATAGATTTAAGTATGACAATTTACAGTTGTTGATTCGTATCAAACGCCTATGGCAGGAAAAAAAAGTAATATGGGGTTACCCAGTAGCCACTAGAGGGCAACATAACGCCAGGAGTATATTCACAGTCGAGCGGGAGCGTGAGGAGGAATGGTTTCCTAACTACGTATTAAATTCACTTTGTTAACTATCCTGTATGTTGCACTTAAAGTAAACAACCAAATGTGAGAGATAATAAAATCAAAGAGCATCCCTCTTTACAAATATTCGGTGATATGCTAAATATGGGTACCAAGTAACAGTAAAAGGATAGCGTTAAGGGAATAAGAGCAGAGCTATCTCCGTGTTGAATGGTTAAGTAACTTAAAAATATTTTTTAAATGATGAACCGTTCTTTGAGTCATTAATAAAACATGGGGCGTGATGGCTTACACTAGAAATAAAAAAACAGCGTAATTATAGACCGCTAAAAGAACCGATGTTTGTAGCATGTTCCCAATTGTAGGTTAGCAAAGTAGCTACAAGCAGTCTTACCACATTATGCACCGGTTGATCTGTCCGTGTATGAAAAATTGAACCGCCACAGGGCTGATTTTCTTCCAAAATAAGAGAGTGCATATATAGGCACTAAAAGAGGTAGTCAAGAAAGCCAGCCCATGGCAAACTAAAAGCAATTCACAGTCCATCCTTTACCAGCCCCTATAGGCCCCCTGCAGATTGCTAATATGATAGCAATAGTTGGTTTAAAGTACATGAGAACAGCCTCACAGTTCTCGGACGAAACGTTCCGCGTCCTCTGGAGACTTCAGTTCAGTTGTGTGGTTGTTGTGAGTTACCCTCAGGGTGGCAGGGTACAACAAGAAGTGTGAAATAGCCTTCTGACGAAGAACGGCCATGTGTGGGGCAAAGGCTCCGATATATGTCTTGAGTAATCAGGGAAAAAAAGCAGCCGAGTCTGTCCGTAAGTTGGCTTAGCTCCGGGTTCCCTGTACGCCTGCAAAATGGCCTGTCTGTCCGTGTAACGAAGCAGTTTGAAAATAAGTGTGCGAGGTTTCCCCTGACCACTGCCATTCTGGGTTTTCGGGCCATAAATGCAGTGAGCTCTCTCTATTTCTATCGGGCCTCTGCCAGCAAGTGATGGAAACCATTTAGGCAGATTGGTTTGAAGAAAGGCGATGGCGTTTTCACCCTCGGCACTCAGGGAGATTCACCAGCCGTAAATTAGAGTGTCTATTGCGGTCTTCAATTTCAGCCAGAGACTTGGTGAGATTGGTAAATTCCTTTTCAGTTTTCGCTATTCTGTCCCTGTCCTGCCTCTGTACGGCCTGAATAATATCAGTGCGCTTAGAGACGGTTACAAGTGTGGTGTTAATGGTTTCCATTTCGGATTCAATCTTCAGTAATTTTGACTTAAAAGTAGATGTCTGAGCGGATAACTTGAACGTTTGTGCAAACTTCAGAGCGACTGACCTTGAGCTCCTTGATTGAGATCGCCAGGTCTACCAGTGTTGTTGATTGTGTGTCAGAGGTCTCTGTGCCTGTTTCGTCGATAGCCGTTAGCATGTTGAGTTTCCTCCTAGATTTTTTGATCGTCGTTTTCTGTGGCGAAGGGGTACCGGGAGTCATTTCCCAATCTTTTCTCTGGTGCGTCCATCGGTTGAATTGATCGTTCGAGTGGAAAAAATTAAGTTGTCTGTTGTGAAAAATATTACATTTAGAATGTTGGAAGCGGGAGTAGAAAAACTACGCAGCCATCTTAGCTGGAGCCAAACCGGAAGTCCCGCAATCTGGACATTTAAAATGTATGTTTGTCTCCATGACAGTAATCTACTAAATGGGTGTGCGTATACAGTATATCACAACAACATACTGAAATGACTATAAAAAATGGTGTCATAAAATTTAAAATATATGGGAATTGACTGGCAATGTAATGTTCACAGATGAAATTCCTTGTATTAGGAACACTTATACACTGTACAACATTATCGGCCATAAAAAAGCAGTTATAGAATGAAAAGAAAACTGATGAAAGCTAATGTTGAGACACATTTAGTGTAGTGTACACAGGAAAGCACAACATATCTTAGGCTCCATAAATGATGCAACATTGTGCTTTGAGTACTTTCATTTCTGGGATTCTGTTAAGAATTTTTATCACCTGATAAAAACAGGATTTAATGGAGGTTCAGCACTATTATTCCTGAGCACAACCTTCAAGGACTTGCAGAAAGATTAACTCCTGCTTTGAAAAGACTTCAGTGAAAAAGTATTAGAATGGATTCATTGTTATTTGCTGCGGCAAACTGAATGAAAGCCTCTCAGAAGATAACTAAGAGCTAATTATTTAGTCTATTGTGTCGAGAGGAAAAGAGAACAAACAATAACTGATAAAAATTATCTTAAAGGATCAATTACCTTTAATATAAAATAATATACCCTTCTTATGAACTGTGTACAGGATAAATGATGCGAAGCCTGCAGATCTAGTTCGGGCAGACACCTCAAGAAGTGCTGTTCGCTCACATGGTGCTTACGCTTTAATGAAAGGGCTATTTTAATCACCAACCTTACCTGTTCTTGCCATTGCTCATTCTGCCATACTACTACTGCCCTGCTATCCCTGATGTGGCTGCAGGCCTTGCTCAACTTGCCCTGCTTACTCCTGCTCCCACCACCACCCCAAGCATCCATTTGTGGGCTCTGTATCTCATCCCCATGGGGGGTTTGTAGTGTTCACTCCCTGTTATCATTTTGGTTGGCTTATAAACCAGAAGTGATAAGACATTTGATGTCAAAGTTGCATTCATATTAAACATCAATAAATATTGCTTAATTCAAATCACGAGTTGTCTGACTGAAATACAGCTGTTTCTAGTTTTCTATTTCGCAAGAATCTATTTTATCTATAAATGAATGAGCAATTTTTTTCCCAACCTTGGCCCCAAAATGGTCATGAGACCTCACTTAAAGGCAAAACCCATCTCTGTAACAAAAGAAACAACCCAGTCAAATGTAAAGTCAATAAAAGCAAAACTATGGAATGGAAGTGACAACCATCCTCCATTCCATGGTCCAGATGCAACAGAAATATCTTTCTTGCTATTGGCTCATGTGCAATCCTCCATTGGAGGTTAGTGGCCTGTTTCCAAAGAGCAGCTTACTGTATACAGGGACCTACTGCAGCCTTTAGAGGGACCTCAAAATGTATGAATGTGATGCCTACACACAGGTTAAATATGTTACTTTGATCCCAACTGCTATGAACTTTCAATTCTGGGATCTTGAAAGATGGCATCAGCCCTTGTCCCCCTGCCACTCCCTCACTGCAGCAAAAACAAGAAAGGGAGTCAGTCCTGCAGTCATCCTCCTATTGGCCAGAAAGTAGTTCTGTCCTCCTTTAAGAGTTTCCTCCTGTACATGCTCTACGAGGAGCTGGCAGGGATGCACATACCTCTGATCACATTCCAGGGTTTTCCCTAAGCTCAGTGGAGGGCCTAGTACCATATGACCCAGTTCCATTCATCCAGCAACCAGCGAGCTCAAAAGTAAACAGGTCTAGCTGGTAAAAAAAAGTCTCAAACTGCCACTCCCTGGTGATGCTTCGTCATTCAGAGAGACAAATAAAATCAGCTACACCTGTAGGAATGACTGGCAAAAATGAGAGAGATCATTCAGCTCAAGCCCCTTCAATAAGTGGCAAATGACCTGCCCTTTACAGGAGAAGAGCAGCAGTACCCTGCAGCACTAGCCGCGCTGCCGCTTGAAGGCTGACTCTGCTGCCAGTGTCCACCAGCCCCTCTGTACAGAGCAGCTGCGATGACCCAGTGCTGACCAGACCAAAAAATGTCTGCATGCGTATGCTGGAGTTTCTCAATGAGACCTCTGGGTGGTTAAAGGATAATCATTTTGTGTCAAAGGGCCGAGGCGACAAGGTTATTGATAAACAGTACCGTCCCCTTGTAGGACAGCCCAGTTAACAACAATTTCCAAATTAATTTGAACCAAAAGACTTTCATCCCAGTTCTCCCCTCTGCCACCCTTTCACTTCCCCATATATACTTTTTGTCCCAAAGAGTCACATAAACCCTGAGTCTTACGCTGCAAAGGCAATAGGCTGTAGACTTGGTGCTGGCAGCCTGATTCTCAAACAATCATAATCTAATCTGTTTGCTAAGAAGAGCTGCCAGCTGGCTTAGAAAATAAACAGTCACTAAGAAAAATGTCTGTTGGAACAAGCAGAAGTACATTCTGATACTTCCTAAATACACTTTGAAAAAGACAAAGCTGGCGACACTACAAACTTCAGGGAATGTTCTCTTTATTCATTGTTTCTAGCTGACTGGAATGTGCAGCTTGACTAGTATCCCAAATCCTGTATATAGCAAGAAATCAATAATACCGATGACTGAGGGGGCGTGAAGTACCACACATAGGACCATAATTTAAATAAATGAACCCAAAGAAATGTGAGGTTAACTTAGGTCTAACAAAATAGTGGTGTTCAACAAAAATACCACTAGAGGCCAGTATAAGATAAAAAAAATATATTGATGTAAAATATGCAATAAGCCTGTGCAGTGACTTTCATTACATAAGCTTCTTGTACCATTGTCTTTTGAAAAATGTAAACACATCTCCTTTAGAAATGTGAAAAGCATAGATCCTGATGATTTTATGCTACAGATTACTAGATGACTGCCTATCCCATCCCTGGCTCTCTCTCCACCACCACTGAAGAGTTAGTCTGTGACTACAAAAATCTCCTCTCTCAGTCTCTAGAGACATTAGCCCCCCGAAAAACTTGCAGTCTTCATCACCCACACTGCACACTGGTACACTCCTGAGCTGCACCTAATGAAATCTGGGCATCGCTTAGAGAGTCTCTCCAAGAGGACAGGGCTTGTTCTTCATGCCCAGGCCAATTCAGAACACCTCAGCAATTATAAATATGTCCTCTCGGTTGCCAGATCCTCTAACTATGGTAACATAATTTCTTCTGGCAAAGTTAACACCAAAGTTCCTTTTTCTACTGTCAACAAGCTTCTACAGCCTCCAGATAATTTTCCTTTAAGTATCTCCACTGACCTTTACAATGAGATTCTGATCTTCTTTCAGTCCAAAGTTGAGGCCATTCACAAAGAGTTGCTCATGTGCGGTCATGCTGCTGAGGATCCCAGTACATTTAATGAACAACACCTCTCAGGTAGCCTGACTAGCTTCCATATCCAAATGATACCACCATATCCAACCTCATCATTAAGTCTAGAGCCTCTACATGCAATGTTCTCTCTCCCCTCAGCTGGTTCAAACTGTAAACTCATCTCTGAACTCTGGCATTGTACCTCACAACCTCAAGGCAGCAGCAGTCACACCTATTCTTAAAAAAAATCTTCAAATCTTCCCTTCATGGCTAAAGTGCTTGAGCATGTGGCTGCTTCTCAGCTTCAGGAATATATCCAACAATCTCTTCAAACCCTTTCAGCCTGGTTTCCACCCTAATCACAGCACAGAGACAGCCTTACTTAAAGTCACCAACGATCTCACCCATGCAGCCGACTCTGGCCTAATAAACATCTTAATTTTACTTGACCTGAGCGCTGCTTTTGAAACTATCTCCCATCAAATCCTCCTGCAATGATTAACTAGCCTTGGTGTCACTGGTCTTGCATTATCCTGGATCTTACTTGTCTGATAGGCAACACTACATTTTCCTCAAGACTCTCAAATCTGTTCTCGCTCCTGTCAATAGAGGTATCCCCAAGGTTCATTCCTGGGTCCTTTACTTTTCATCACTTATCTCCTTCCCCTTGGTCAGACCATGCAACATCATGGCACCATTTTTCACTGTTATGCATGACATTTAAACCTGGATGACCAACAACTTTCCACATCTCAACTGTAACATGACCAACATCGTGCATGTTGGCTTTAAATCAGTTTTTTCCAAAACTCTTTCCCTATCTCTGATCAAGTCAAGGGCCTTATTGTCATTCTTGACTCCATACTTAAAGAACATCAACAAAACTACCTTCTTCTACCTCCGTAACATCTCCAAGCAAAGACCCTCTCTCTCTTATTCCAACACAAAAATCCATACACATGTAACATCCCGATTGGACTATTGCAGTTCACTTCTCATAAATATCTCAAACAGAGCTAGGCTAGCTGTCAATAAACTTCAACTAATCCAAAACTTCTGCTAGATTCTTGACCCATACAAAACCATATGACCACATCACCACAGTTTTTCACAAGCTCAACTGGCTGCCAGTTAAATTCCAAATTCAATTCAAGACCCTCCTCCTTACATACAAAGCCCTTCACAACTTAGCTCCCCTCTATCTCCCTGACCTTTTAAGACCCACTTATTTAGACAGATGTACATGCAAGACATTCAACCATACACACACGTGCCTACATTATCTTTTTTTTAAAGAACAATTTTTTTTACAATGTCTCTTCCCTTAATGGTTCTCTGTATAGCTTACATCGTCTTGGTAATTACTTATTTATCAATGTTATTTATTATCTATTTTTAAATGTTCTAATCCTCTGTACTCTGTGTCTTATCCTGATTTCCCTGTAAAGTGACCTTGGGTGTCCTGAAAGGTGCTTTATAAATAAAATGTATTATTATTATTATTATTATTATTATTATTATTAAGCGTCTTTCCACTGCACAGCTTTGTGACAGTGTTTCTGTTAAACATGCTGTACAAATAGATGGATTGAACTGAATTACATACAATGTGTTACTTAAGCCATAAGATAAAGATGTATCTTTATTTTTCCAAATTTGTTATACTTTTTTCCATTACTAGATGTGGAGTAAGAAAGATAGATCTTTATCTTATGGCACAGGGTAATTGCAGACCTCCAGCTTGTGTTTAGATATACATACATCAATTTTATATATAATTCTTTATTTGTTTTATTTTTTTATGTACTGTAATGCATGCCATATCTAACACAAGCTGCAGTTCTGTCACTGTGTGTCCATATTCCATAAAGAATATTTATTTCAAGTTCAATTCTGATTTGATCCTACTAAATGGATGCAACTCAAATGTAAATCATCATGTTGCCTATGCAAGCAACATGGTCTCCAAAAAAACAATACCAATATTCCTTCAATTGGCTCCATAAGAACTGTTACTTTCAGAGGAATGAACAAGGTATAATAATTACACATATTTGTTTTTTCTTAGTGGAAAAAAATTAGATATATCAACTTGTGTAGGACTCCCTCACTCAGGCTGAGGAGCAGGAAAGTGAAATAATAATACGCCCCTTTGAACATTCTGACTTCAAAAACAGAAGTAGTCCATCCAACCACAGACTAGTCAGCCACTTTGATGGCTGAAGGAAAAATGATGAATGTTCATTCCTTTAAAACTGGCTCCCTGGAGCTTTGGGATTAGAGTCACTGATCATTACATGGTTTGATCTGAAAGCATCACAAAAGTAGTTTTTCTTGATGTTCCTTAACTACACAGATGAAATATGTCTTTATATTAGGTTTTTTCTTTCATCCTGGATATTCTTGGCAATGAAAGCACTTTGGTAAAGTCAAGTAAAAAAACATGAGCTTTGGGCAACCGCTCTTCCAGAGGAAACTAAAATCATGCTTGATGTAAGATACCAGATCAAGACCTGGATACCAGGTCAAGAGGTGGATTTAAGCTACTCAAATACCAATACCGGGAAAAAACATAATATCTATAATTTTTCCACCCCATTTCACTTTTAATTGTAAAATTATTTAAAACAGTTGCAGGGAGATTAGCCTTCTCCCAGTTGGTGGGGAAAAAAAATAGATTCAAAATAGATCAAGGGCCAACAAGCATCCTACAATTTTAGAATGGGCATGCTAAGGGGAAGTGTTTCCATATGCAATCTTGGCATTATTTATCAGACCACTTTAAATAATGATGCTATGAAGACAGTGAAAATACTTGGGTATCTTGAAACAAAGCCTTATAAAAATGAAAAAGGTCCTTTCTCATTTCTCCCACTCAACACCACAGCATGCAAACCAGGCACAATCATCATATTAACATATTTGTGATTAAGTACCCTGTTTTTATGTTATCATTACCAATACTTTATTTATCAGAATAACAATATGAAATGAAGTGATAGAATTCTCCACCACAGCTGGGTGGCTCATTCGGTTAAGGTGCCACACTGTGCCAAATTTATCACCATCACCCAGTGAATGGGAGAGTTCACTTGGTTAGGGAACTGAATTTCATCACACTAATAAACAAATACCATCATCGGCCACATGGTAGGTGGCTACCTTCAAAAATGCAATACTGGATTGGATATCTGTTTACTTCTTTGGCATTCTTTTCTAATTTCCCTCTAACTTGAAAACAAGCAGCGGCATGTTTTCAAGTTAGTTATTAAACATCGGCTTTGCCAGTTCTGTGAAATAAAATAATAAACTGGTCATGCAGAGAGGGGGCAAGAAAGAGGGAGAGAAAGGGAAAGGGAGTTAGACTAAGGGAAAGCGAGAGCTCTAGATATAAAGTAATTCCAAATCCTCAATTTTAGCACTTTTGAATGGAAAGATTAGTTAGAGATCCTTCTCTAATCATGTGTCAGACAAGAATAATTCAATATCCAGTCAATGCAATGAAAGAATGCAATTGAAAATGTCGCCCATGGCTGTCCTCTAATGTTTCAAGCCCCATGCATTATTAATGCCTCTCTGAAATTCTTTTACCCTCTGATACTTGATACCGATCACAGACAATGCCCACCCAAATTAATTCAGCATCCAGGTCAGCTCTTTTTATTTGATAGATGAATTAATAAGTACCATTATCCAATCAGCTTCTCCACTTTTTCAACCACCATGTCATGAGGATACAGTTGCAACCCTCTGAACAGGTTCTTATAACAGTTAAAAATGCCCAGATGCTGATAATAGTCCACATTAGTTGAATACATACATGTGATACACACCTGATGAAGCAAACCCAGCTCATGAAAAAATTAGAACTGAAATTGAAATAAAAACATATTATTTGCAATAACAAAAAACAATATCGTGGAAAACTATTCATAATTGTTGATTTAGGACTTATTTTAAAGGGTGTGGGGTGGGGGTGATTGGCATGTACCTGCTGAAGTGCCATTGAATAGCTTTGTCAGTTGTGTGAAATAAAATAATAAACTGGGGCTGCGTCCCAAATCGCTCCCTATTCCCTATATAGTGCACTACTTTTGGCATCAGCCATTTTGTAGTGTGTCCCATCTGAGAAACAAAATTGTAACACACTATATAGTGAACTACTCCTGCCCCACAATGCACTGCAAAATGTAGGGTACAAGCTATGTACACTATCTGGAAGCCCAACATCCCACAATACACTGCGGTACGGCTTTACGGTTTTGTTTCAACAAAGATAGCAGTTGGAACAAGCGAGCGGTAGCTACTTGTATGAATGCAAGTGGTCCATAGTTATGTCAAATCATGAATTATATTTGCACATTCGATACAAAAAAGTCACCAATTTTTGTTAGAGTGCCAAGTGTAACGTTAACGGTATTTCTGCGGAGGGCTGCTTGCTAGCTAAGAAGCTAGCTAATCTCGGTAGCAGTGCAACTCAAGCAAAACGTCATTTTCGGTCCCTGATAAAAGATTTTTGAACAGTATATTGCTATACATTTGGTTGATGCCGATATTAATAAATATTTAACCGAGAATTTCATATATACACGTACAGATTACGTTTAAAAAATATTTTATCAGGAACAGAAGACGCTTTGTCGCCACATCAATAACGAACGCAATTTCCGCGACAGATATTCAAAAGGTAGTAGGGGCGCAGGGTAATGACAACAGTGTCCCAAAGCAAACGTTCGTTCTTCCGCTCACTCGCTATGTAGTGTGCTGCATATTTCCCACTATATAGGGAATAGTGGATGAGTGAACAAGTGAGTCATTTGGGACGCAGTCTGGGTCATGCATTATTCAAAATCAGTCATGTTAGTTACAATGTAGCCAAATGTTAAAATCAGTTCAGGCAAAAGCTGCAATTGCAGAAGATTGCACAAGATTCTTTCTTCCTTCTGAGCAAATTGCTAGCAGATTAAATAACCATTTTCATATCAACAAGTGAAGAATTGGCAGTGTTGTTGTCAAGTCACTTAACTACAAGTCCATGTCAAGTCTAAAGTCTCCAGCCTCTAGGTCTAGGGGCAGGTCACCTTACCTCAAGTCCAAGAGGAGTCCTAAGTCTCCAGCACTCAAGTCCAAGACCAAGTCTAAGTAACCCAATCAGCAAGTCCCATTCCAAGTTCTCTCTGTTGTACTCATATTAATGTCCTGAAGTGAGTAACAGAAAAAAGAATTATATTTTACAGCTACATCCTGATTTCCTCTTTTATTGCACATTTGTCACACTGAATGGTTTCAGATCTTTAGACAAAATTTATATGAGACAAAGGGAAACTTAATAAACACAAAAAAACATTTTTAAATGATTTCATTTATTTTATTTAAAAAAGTTATCAAACACTCATATCACCCATGTGAAAAAGCAATTACCGTTACTCAATCATCCAATAACCAAATTTAATTGATAATTAGACTCAGCTGACTGAACACAGCCAGGCTTGATTGCAACCAGCCCTGCTGAATATAAACGTCACTCATATTGAACCTTACCATCAAAGTAAAGTAGTCACTACAAAGTTTCTATAAGCACACTATCCCACAATCAAAAGAAATTCCAGAAGAAATTAGAAAAAAGTAGTTGAATTATATCAGTCTGGAAAAAGGTTACAAAAACATTTCCAAGGCTATGGCACTCCACAGTGAGAGTCATTATCTCTAAATGGAGAACACTTTGAACAGTGGTGAATCTTCCCAGGAGCCTGAAATGTCTCCAAGGACACAGTGACAACTCATCCAGGAAGTCACAAAAGATCCCCAGAAAAACATCCAAAGAAGTGCAGGCCGCTCTAGCCTCAGCTAAGGTCAGTGCTCATCTCACTCCAAAATAAGGAGGAGACTGGGCAAAAAATGGGATTCATGGGAGAGTAACAAGGCAAAAGCTACCGCTAACCAAGAGAAACATCAATGGTCATCTCACATTGGCAAAAAAGCACCCGGATGATCCTCAAGCCTTTTGGAATAGCATTCTATGGACAGATGAGTCAAACGTGGAACTGTTTTGAACGATTATGTCTGGCGTAAAGCAAATCCAACATTTAACAGTAAGAACAGCATATCAACAGATATCATCAAACATGGTCATGGTAGTGTGATAGTGCGGGGATACTTTGCTGCTTTTGGACTAGGACAAATTGCAATTATTGAAAGAACCATGAATTCTGCTATGTCCCAGAAAATTCTGAAGAATGTCTGGTCATCAGTCTGTGAGCTGAAACGTAATTGGGTTATACAGGAAGACAATTATCCAAAATGAAAAAGCAAGTCCACATCTGAATGGCTGAAAAGAAACTAAATTAAAGTTTTAGAGTGGTCTAGTTGAAGTCTTGAATGTATCCAATAGAGGTGCTGTGACAGCAACTGAAACAAGCAGTTCTGCAAAGAAGAGTGGGCTAACATTCTTCCAAAGTAATGCGAAAGACTGATATGAAATTAAAGCAAGCGTTTGGTTGCAGTTATTGCTGCTAAAGGCAGTGCAACCAGTTATTAAGTTTATGGGGGTAATTACTTTTTCACATGGGTGATATGCGTGTTTGATAACTGTTTTCGGTAAATAAATGAAATAATAATTTTAAAACTGTGTTTTGTGTTTACTCAAGTGTCTAATTTTGCATTTTGTCTAAAGATCTGAAATCATTCAGTGTGACAACAATGAGAAATGAGGAAGTGGGCAAATACTTTTTCACGGCACTGTATTACAAAACTTATTACCACTACAGAAAGACAGAGACATACATGTATCTACATAAACATTGAAGTCTGTGCAACCATTCTACCATTATCTGGTGGGAACGACACGTTATCATTTTACTTTGGAGATATTAGGTTATCAGTGTGATCAGTGATGACAACGCAGCAAAAACAATGCGGTGATATGCTATGGTTCTGATTAGAATCCAGCAACACCGGAGAAGATGTTTTCATGAGTGAAGTATAACATTGTGGGGTGTAAATAATACCATTATATGAATAATGTGTTCGCTTGTTGTTAACAAAGCACATTATGACAAACTAAGCTAGATTGCTGACTAACAATAGCCTCTTCCCTGTGACTAACAGTAGCTCACACTCAACTAAATAAAAACACAATCATAAATGTAGCTAGCCACTTAGTAAGCATTCTTGGTCTTGAATATCCTATGTTGATTATAATGATGGATATAGATTGGTAATGTTAGATCTAACTTGCTAGCTGGATTTAAAATGTTACAAGTTCACATGTCAGTTAACATATTTTCACAGGTTTATGCACCGGACTGCTGACTCTTGTTCATCACCTCACAGTTAAATAAAAGTATGTATGTATGTACATATGAATGTACAGTTAGCTCAGGTCACCTGGGTTTCTTGGCGACAGGTTTTTGTTTTAGCTCAGCACTAAGACACTTGATTCGACTTAGTTTTATTTGAAGACCATGATTAGCTAATTAGTTATATCATTAATTTTTTTTTTTTTTGTGCAAGTTCAATGTTATATAACTGCTTATTTTTAATGTGGGCATTTCCCAATGCTTCTAATAAAACCGATCATGCCATAGTACTTCTAAAAATATTTCAGTATGTTTACTGCAGTAAGTAATCAAACTGATTTTAACATGAGTGTCGCTTGTAAACATCGCTGTCAATCATGTGTGCTTAATTAGTGCCAATTACTTTATCAGCTTAGATTATTGAGATGCAAATGGAATAACTGCTTGAGAAGGGGCTTGACAAAGAGACTATTGCAACTTCTAGCTGGTGAAGGAGTGAAGTACAATGTGAGAAGACAAGGGGAGACAAACTGGTGGACCTAGTTATGTGCAATCAAGTGGCTATGAATAGAATTAAAATGCAAAAGGAGTGACATTGGTGATTGGTTGGCAGGCAGATGAGGGCATTTATTGTACATGTTGTAGGTGTGAGTTGGACCAGCACTGTAAGATTTAATCAAACACAACTTATTTGTCAGCAACAAATCAAATCTGCTCTCACAGTTGTACATTCAACACAGTAGTACTGCTCACTGTTGGATTTGAATACAAACTTCTCAAGATGATAGGCCAGAAAGATGTAGTTTCAGTTTAAATTTTTTTTTAGTATGATTGGTTATTGGACTAACCAGGATGGCATAATGTAATTGGACAGAGGGAGCCTAATAACACCTGGTCTCAGCGCTGATCAAGAAACCACCTTCAAAAAAGAAATTCAGTTATTAGTGACACATAGCACTACAGTCACAGAGTCAAAGGCTTTGAGGATCTAGCTTTGTATGTTTCTCTGTTGTATCTGTGTGCTTTAAATCTGTTGTTATCCATTTTACTTCTGTGTCAGTAGCAGTCCTTATGGTGTAACACATTAGAATCTAGGAAGAAAGCTATTCCCCGACTGAGTCTGTTTTATACGTATTATTACTACCATTAGTGTTGTTTGACTCTATGACATCACTGTGGACAGATGATTGGGAATGAACAAATGATCCTGCACAGGGTTCTACCTACACCACACCACATTAAAGCAATCCAAACATGATCTCTAAACCTACACATCATTATTATGCTCTTGCCTCGGGCTTTCACTTCAGAAATCAGGAGTCACAAATAGAAGCCCCACATAGCTCAAATTAGTACTGTGCGGACAGCGTGATGTGTAGGAAATCCTGATAAATTACTTTAAAAACAAACATTCATTATTTAGAATTTATTCTGTGATACAATCTACCGATGGGCACTTACTACCGTAACATTGCCTGGACCTTTAATTCTGCTTCATAAAGTACAGTGGATGTGAGGGGTGCTAGGACAGGGTCAAGCCACAAAAGGCCCTTTGGGCTGTACTCCAGTGTGACCAGCGTGAGTCACCCCTGTAGACCATCGCAGATCACATAGGCCGGCAGATGACATGTTTTATAAAGCATTCTACTGAACCACATAAAAGTGCCCGGAAGGGTCAACAAAGGAAAATCTTGGCAGTCTAAATTTATACAAATCACAAACACCCAAGGAACAGCTCAATGCCCACTAGAAAAAATTAATACCAACAAGAGTTATTCTACTTTCTGCATTGTTTAGTTTCACTGTATCAGTGTTGTAGGAACCCTTCCCATAAATGCTCCTACAACACTACATGCTAACTTTTTTGACCATAAAACCATGTACTGCATGGTACACTTCTCAACTCACTGATACACTGGAGGTGAGAAACCATATCTAAACGGCTTAACTTGGTCAATTGGAAATTTAAACTATAAGAAAACAATTAATACATTTATCTTGAAGGTTATCTTAGCACTGTATGGTACACTTCTCAACTCACTTATTCACTGGAGGTGAGAAACCATATCTAAACGGCTTAACTTGGTCAATTGGAAATTTAAACTATAAGAAAACAATTAATACATTTATCTTAAAGGTTATCTTAGCAATTAACTCGATTAGGACCACAATACTTGCTCTTTATTTATTTACAGCAAATGGCTTTGCCGGTAAATTATTTAGTCAGTTCAGTAAAATCAATTCCTGCCATTACAAAGATTAGGACAGCACACTAGACTACAAGACTGCAACAAAAATCCATTAATATTTTACATGGAACTTAGCAACTTGTCTTTCTGCAACTATCTTTCAACCAGTGAATAATGCCTGATTCTATCTCGTTATGAATGAAACTGAACATAAGAACAGGTAATAGGCACTACTGTTGAATGTGTTTTCCTGAAATATTATATTGTAACTATCCAAAAGATTAAATACTGTTTTCACATGTACGCGCGCGCACACACACATGCACACACACGTGCACACACATACACACAGTGCCCTCCATAATGCAAAGACAAAAATGCATATTTTTCCTGATTTGGTTCTGTACTCCACAATTTTATATTTGTAATCAAACAATTCACATGTGGTAAACGTTCAGATTTCGGGCTTTTACTAAAGGGTATTTTTATATATTTTGGTTTCACCATGTATAAATGACAGACTGTTTATACTTAGCCCCCCATTTCAGCACACAATAATGTTTGGGACAAATTGATGTTATGTAAAAGAACTCAGAACCTGAAGTCTTTGACTCATAGACATCACTAGGCGCTGAGAATCTTGTCTGGTGATGCCCTGACTGTCTGAGCTGAGCCGTCTTCAGCTCTTGCTTGTTTCAGGAGCTAGTCGGCTTAGGTTTTCTCTTCAGCATAGGAAACCCAGGTTCAGTTGGATTCAGATCGGATGACTGATTTGGCCAGTCAATAACTTTTCAGTTTCTGGCTTTGAATATACACTTTTGTTGCTTTAGTAGTATGTTCGGGATCAAAGAGTTTGGACAAACTTGCTTGAACTTGAGCAGATGTTTACGTACATGGTCTGGTGCTACTATCGGCAGTTATATCATCAATGAAGACAAGTGGGCCAGTACCCATGGTAGCCATACATGCCCAAACCATAACCCCTCACTACCAGGTTTTGCAGATGAGGTGGTATTCAAACGGCTTTATTGTCATGATGTAACACTATACATATTGCCATATTCTTAGGATCTTGGGAAGTTTCTTTTTGCCTCCAACTTTGCTATTGCCATCATGCTAACACAAGCAAATCTTGGTCTCATCTGTCCATAAGACATTTTTGAAGAACTCTGCAGGCCCTTTATGGTACTATTACAATAAGGTAAACTATAACCTGGCCACCATGCTTTTGTGGCTAAATAGGGGTTTGCATCTTGCAGTGCAGTCTCTGTAGTTCTGTTTGTGGAGTTTTCTGTGAACAGTAGTCACTGACACATCCACACCTGCCTCCTGAAGAGAGTTGCTGATCTGTTGGACAGGTGTTTTTTTTCTTTATTATAGTGAGAATGCTTCAGTCATCAACTGCAGAGGTCTTCCTTGGCCTACCAGGCCCTTTACTGAGCTCACCAGTGCTCTCTTTCTACTTATTATTATTTTTTAAATAAGCTTAAGTTCTGACCTATGTCTCTGTCAGTTTTTTTTTTTACTTCCATTGGCACAACTCTGGTCCTCATGTTGATAAATGCTAATAACAGACTCCAAAATCAATCAAAAGCGTAGAATCAGAACTAGATACTGTCTTTGTTATACCGGCATTAAGGAAACTAAAAAAGAATTTGAACACATCTGTAAGGTAAAATTTCAATTTTCCCAATCAACTCTGTTGTCCCTTCACAACAGGACATTCTTCCATGGCGCGCACACTGGTGGAGTTGTAAAATTTCACTGCTGTACGTGAGTGGAGCTGAGTCAAGCCATAAAATGCCCCAGGATGGGGAGAGCAGCTGAAAGCTGCATGGGACTGTCTTGTGCCCCATTTATTGAGGGGAAGCAAAGTTCAGATGGCTTATCCTCCTGGAAGAGTTGGAGGAATCAGATGACAGGATATTACCCTCTTGGAGCTGTGGCCATACTAGGTGGAGGGTCAAGAAGAATTTTAATTGGGGGCCATAAACTGCTGCTCTGCAATCCATGGACAATGGCCCAGGCTCTCCTGGGTCAGACAAAACTACTACCATGGACTGAAAGAATGCATCATATGTATTTGCATGCGGATAACTAAGGATGATGTGATAAATGTGGGGGACTGTGAATGATATCATACATAGACAAGCACACTGAACGGGTATGAGATGGCATATGGGGTTATGATCACAAGTATGCAAAGCATAGTATATTTATACATAGGTATGCCTACATAAGTGTCTGGGTCACAGATGGGTCACCACCATGGACTCCCATAGAGAAGTATTTGGAGACTTGAGAGGTAAAATCATAGGATCACGTGCCATCATACCAAGTATCTTATTACTGTCACTGGATTTTGATGCTTCTCCTGTGTCTACAGTGGAGGAAGGAAGTGCAGTTTATCTCTTCCTGAGGAATGGGGGGGGGTTTCTTGGTGGGGCAGATGTTACCGGCCTATTTGTGTCCAGACGTTATTTGGGCAAACCAAGGGAGCTGTGGGGTGTGGAAGGCTTTTTTCAGGATTGGATTTAACAGAAGTCCAAAGAAACATCCAGGGAGAATCTGCTTAACAGTTCTCCTGGTACCATAGTCTTTGCTGTACAGAATATTTGGGCATTCATCAATACTCACTTTATGTTCCTTTTCTTTGTCCTATTTTGTTAGTTTGTGTGTCTTTTTTTTCAGAGCGGTCTTTTGTTCACCTTTTCCATCATTGAAACTGCCTATCCTAGGTTATTGCCAACGTTGTCAACATTGTCATATTGTGTTATAATAAACAGTTTTTTTTCCCCGTATTCACATACATCTTCACTTTACAGGATTTGAAGTTAATGGAGTCAGATAAACATGTTTTCCTCCCTGCGACTAAATCTAATTCCTTACACATCTGACTAATCAGAAACACATGTAGTAGTAGTAGTAGTAGTATTTTTTATTCAGTCATCACACACAATGCAATAAATATAAACAGTCTAGACAACATAAACAAGTCAACTATCTATGTATTAGGTAGTGACTGAAAAGGCACAGGCAGAAGCATAATGCTTATATATGCCTATCCTACATTCTTTTCAATTTAAGCTACCCTCCAAAAATAAACATAATAACAAAATAAAAATCATTCACAATTGTAACCCTCAAAAATAGCTTTATAAACCATTCAGACCATTCAGACGTCAATGTTGTGGGCAGCTAAACTGGAGAGCTCTCGGATTATGTGTGTTCAGGTGATGAACGGTATCACATGGCTGTTGTGAACGACCATGTCCACAGCCCATTGATTGCATTGAGCTATTTATTTAGTCTCTACTAGGGGTGTGCAGAGACGTCATTATCTGTATCTGTATCTGTATCTGTTCAACCAACAAAATTATCTGTATCTGTATCTGTATTCGGATAGAAGACACAAAGTGGGCGTGGTTTATACCGGAAGTCATGTTAAATCAGGCAAATGTTGTATTTTCTAACCTAATATTCATTGGCAATGCAATGGCATATAATTAATTATGAAATATATTTCCACATCCTCATACTGTACTTTTCATCTCTCTCTCTCTTTTTTTATTTTTAACTAAACTAAGTTTTATGAGCTGTCTGAACCACAGCACCCCCCCCCCCCCCTTTAACTGGGGTACATTGAACAATCAGAAACAGAAAAAAATGTTTTATAAATCGAAAGATTCTGTTTTGCATTGGAAATAGAAACTATTTACAGTAAAGATATATAGAAATATATCCTTCAGTTGAAGGGAATAATCTTAAATTTCAATGATGCTGCGTTCGCGTTTCTGTGTTAACGTTACTGCAGTTCGCTAGGGAGACAGTAGGCTATAACAGTAATAGCCTACATGAACTTTTTTTGCCTGTTTTATTTTTATTTATTTATTTATTTATTTATTTCCCCCACTGAACTAAGTTTGGATAGACTTAAACCATCTGATGTCCTCATATTTTCCCTTGGTGGCAAAGTCTGTTACCATGAATGGATTTCGTGTTCATCATAGCCAAGACCTATAACTGATACATACAGCATGTTACATCTTAAACGGATGAATATTGACTGAAATACAAGGTAAAACGTCGGTTTTTTCAATATTTCGACTGGGTTTAAATGGAGGAAATTAACACATACAGCTAAAAACTACAGGTTCTAAGCTTGATTTTGATGTATAGGTTGCGGGGGTTTGAAAGAAATCCAGCTGCCACCAGGCTTGTGTCTCGCTAGCTCCCGCACCTCCTCCTCAATGCGAGAGTTTCCCTGAGTGATAGCCGGGAACGGTCAGCTATCAGCCCGCTGCCTGCTGTTCGCTGATTTGGTGGGGGCTACTATAGAATATACCGATCACTTTTCAATAATGTGTAGTAAATGAAACGACTAGTTAGTGAAATCAACGTCCTATGTTGCAAACAGAATGGGCATTTTTATCTAGTGCCCATCCACAATGATATAAATCTATTTGAAGAAACATAATGGCTGACACAAAACGTATTTATTAAACGTTTTGCAGCACAGTGGCTCAAAGTTTATTGGTGTGTGTCACTGGTGCCGCCGCTCTCTCTCTCTCTCTCTCTTCGTGTAACGTTAGATAGAGGCTATGAGAACTTGACATAGAGCTGACTTTTTTTTTCTTTCCCGAATCCGAATAATAACGAGCAACTTCGGGTCGAAGAAATATCTGTTTCCATCGCATTATTCGTGCTTTCCCGAATACAGTCTCTACTATGTGCTCAATATACGATATCCAAAGGATGCAGCTTTGTCACTGGAGTTTATGCAAAGGTTGGTATCCTACAAGGGCTGTTTCAACGAGAAATATATTACTGAATTTACGCTACCAAGTTTATATTTGTCTTTTGTTTGATTCTGTGCAACAAAAGTCTCCTGGGGATTAATCCTGGACGAGGCTCCAAAGTAAAGCAGAAAGGGAAAAAGGCGCGCAAGATTCATCCTAAATTGTTAAAGTTCCTTTCTTAACTAAGTGATTACCAAAATCCATGGAGAATCTAATTGAGGTGAGTTGGAATATATCTAAATTAAGTGAGCAAACCTCATGTCAACAACAACTCAAAATGTGTCTTATAAGAACGAGAGTTTGTTCATCAAAAACATGATCCTGTCAAAAACAAGGCATGAAATTAGAACAACTTACTTATTTTACTGTGTATGAGTATGTTGCAGTTCATGCAGGAGTCTCCAGGTGTGTGTCTCTCCTGCAGTGCACCACAGTGGCCAAGGAGAGATGACAAACTCCACGCTGTTCTACAGGAGCCAGTGCCACCATGTGTGTGTGAGGTTAAGCAGTGTGTGTATGTGTGTGAGGCTCGTAAAATGTTCCTATCGGTTTACATGTCAGTTTATTCAGTTTGTTTATGCTACAATGTATTCTTTACTTAGATTTTTCTCATCATGTCATGGCTGTGTGAGTGCTTGCGTGAATGTGAGTGTGTGTGTGAGTTTGAGTGCTTGCATGAGTGCGTGTGTTATGTCCAGGTGATGAAACAACTGAATCATAAGGTTCCCAATTCCGATCTATTTATAAAATGAAAAAAGTGCTACACTTACATATATAGTTACAAGAACATATAGTTTGTGGTACAATGTATTCTTTACTTTGATTTCACTTTATTTGATTTGTTGGTACTACAGTGTACTACAGTTTCTTGTTGTGCGAGAGTTATCACAATGATAAGCATGTTATACAATAAAGTTTTTAAAAGTAGAATTTTGTTGTGCAGAGTGTATTTTATGTATGGAGAAATAATACATAGGAATATCAATTTTTTAAATGAATACATTTTATTACAAATGCAATGTGAAGATGTAGATCTTATCATATAAAATGAAAAAGTAGAATATTATTCGTGTTTTATGGGAGGTTTGTCAAATTTACAGAAAATGTGCCATTTAATAATGTATAACTAAAAGCAACAAGATAATTTAATAGAAATTTAATGGTATATTTACAGAAAGTTTTTTTGTAAATGACTTTGTTCATTAATGGTACAACACTGTTATGTAAAAATATAATCTGTAAATTCACAGAAAAGGTAATCACTGATGTAATTTTACAGAAAAATCTGTAAAAACCAGAAAGGAAAAGTCCCCTCAAAAACAGAAAAAGTACTGGACATAATTCTGCCAGTACTTTTTCAGTTTTTTTACTGAGTTTTTTTAACAGTGTACAATGCATACCTCAAGATCAGCACTGTTGTATTGTATGATATGTGTTTTATTTATTTATTATTTATGTATTATTATTATTATTATTATTGTTATTATTATTATTATTATTATTATTATTATTATTAATAATTTATTTTTCAATTTTTTCCTGTAATGTGTTACTTGTTAATCATACTGCTCTATGTGCCTCTGCAATTGCCCCTCAGGGACAAATAAAGTGATTTGATTGATTGATTGATTGATTGATAAAAAAGCCAGAATGAAGTTTGCAGGTGATCACCAGGACGAAGACCTAGCCTTTTGGAGGAGTGTTATCTGGTCAGATGAAACAAAAATCGAACTGTTTGGCCATAATGATGAGTGCTATGTATGGAGGAAAAAGGGTGAGGCTTTTAATCCGAACTACACCATCCAAACTGTGAAGCATGGGGGTGGCAGCATCATGTTGTGGGGGTGTTTTGCTGGAAAAGGGACCGGTGCACTTCAGAGAATAGATGGCATCATGAGGAAGGAGGATTATATAAAAATACTGAAGCAACACCTCAAGACATCAGCTAGAAAATTAAAACTTGGTCGCAACTGAGTCTTCCAGCAGGACAATGGGCATCATTCACCAATATCTTTTTTTCTCATTTTTTTCTTAAATTTGTTCTTGAGAAAGGTCCTAAGAAAAGTCTACGTCAGATTCATGACGTGTTCTTAAACCACAGAATTGTCCGCAACCGTGTTCTTATAATGATGAATCCCATTGTCCTCGTAAGCTGAAAGCGCGTGCCAGTTGTTCCCAATTAGCCTAGGTAAACGCCCCGCCAATCCCCATAAAAGGGCATGAGACTGCAGGGCCATGTGCACACACAGAAATCGCACACAGAAATTGAAAAGAAAAGATGACAGAGAAGTCAAGAATGCCCAAACGAAAATCTAAAGACGGTGGAGCACCGGACTCCAAACGTAAGAAAAACTTTAGTAGTTCTGCAGTGGAGGTACTGCTGCAGGAAGTGAACAGCAAACGACCTGTCATATTTAGTAGTGTCAGTAGTGGATATAAAATAACACAAAAAAGATGCATGGGATGCTATTACTTGTTCAGTGAACACTGTATCCGGAGAAGGTCGCACAACTGATGAAGTTAAACAAAAATGGTTTGATGTCAAATCTATGCTGGCAAAAAAATTCTGGTGGGAGTGGTCACAAGGAATTGTGTGTTATGCATTCAAACATAACAGAGTACAAAGAGTACAAACATAACAAAGACTGACCAGCAATTACTAGAATGTTCATATGTAATAGTTTGGCAAAGGTACACCCTCAAGAAGGAGGTTTTTCTCCCAAGTTAACTTTACAGGAACAAAACAAGGAAGTGTTTTGAGTACTCTACTCAAAAAGCATCGCTGTAACCTACTCTAAAACTTCAGGAGAGTGCATGCTATTCACTTGCTTTTTTGATCATCTGGGGACAGCAGATGATAACTGTGGCTTCAGTATGACAGCTTTAGCACCACTACTGCAATTGTTGCTGCACAGATATATCCTTAGCAGCTACATATTTTTTTTATATTTCTTCAACCTAGTGGCTCAAGGTCACACTGGGAATACTTGATGAGCCACACAGTTTGTATGGAGCATGAGTTTGTCTATTTTATGTATTAATCAATGCCTTCACACTGTAAACCTGGATTTAGTGTTTAATTAAACAATTAAGTGGTCATAATTTATTAAGTGATCTCTGCCTAACATAATTATTACACTGAATATTTCACCTGAATATTGCAAACTACTTAATTAAACTAGTAATGGAAACAAATTAATCTAAAAAATAAAAAGATAAGTAAAGTTTCTGCAGGGCTGGAAAGTGGTTTAAAAAAAAACTCCGCCTGACAACAGTGAGTACTGGCTTCTGATTGGTGTTTACACAGACACATGGCTACTCTGTGTGGGCGCGCTAATTCTGGCGGAAATAGAACCAATAAGACGTGAACTTGGAAACGGCGGTGGAGGGAGAGTTCCCTTGTTCAGTTTATGGTTCCAAACGTACACAAAGTCGAACGGTGAGTGTGTTACGTTTGACTTAAGTTTTATCTGTGCTTTTGACAACAACGTGAGCTCAACCCAACTTTGCGAGCTACAGGCAGCTAGCTAATGTTGTGTGTGGAGACACTCCAGACCACACACGCATATCCAATAACGTTAACGTTATAATATATATAATATAATGTAACAACTAATATTATTATTAGTACTAGTGAATCATTACATTACACAAGTCCACAACATGAATTTAGCTGTTAACAAGCAAAATTTTCCTTACATATTTAGCTAGTTACCACCAGGTGGTAATTCATTTTAAGTAAATGGTGAGTTAAGCCTACCATTTCTCATATTCATTTTCTTGTTTTCTTACAGTTTGAAGACTTGAGTAATGTTGGCCTACTGAGTTTCTTGTGAAGATGCAGTGGAAGTGTAAGTACTGTGCTTTTATCTCTGAAAAAAGAGGACATCTATTAAAGCATTACCGGTTAAAACATGGAAGCTACACTAGAACTGTTCCCTTTCCTTGTCTGCACCAGGAATGTTTGTGCACATTTAGCTCCATCAGTGCACTTAAGGTGCATTTATCCAAAAATCACCCGAAAACTCAGAATACACAACTCAGTGACAGAAGTAACATTTCACTGTCAGTTATGTGATTTCTTTGTACCCTGCACAGACACATATTTTCTTACCCATCTGCGTAGCACACACTTAAAAAATAATCAAAGAGTCCAGTGTCCATATCAAGGTTGTAGCTTCCATACTAATGTGTGCTCCACATTTAATGCACATGCAAGTAAAGCACAGAGCAAACAACAGGAGGATGTTCAAGCCAGAAATAATTTCTAATAATGAAAATGAAGTAGCTCAAGAAGAGCATGTGTCACTAAATGACACCCCTGATGTAGAGGACAATGAAGATTCCAGTAATGAAGCCCTTCAAGAGCTAGGGAGTCAGTTGGAGCACAACCTGGCAGCTCTTTTTTTAAAGATGCAAACCATCCTCCACATACCAGAGAGTTCTGTACAGGAAGTCATACAACAGCTTTGCCAGATATACAACCTGTCGCAACCACTACTGCATACTTCAGTTAAGGGAATTATCAAAAAATATTATGCAGATGTAGATGATTCAGTTGTGAGAGAGGTGGTAAGTGCTGTCTCCAAGAGCAATGTAATGATGAGATTTTGTGGCCAAAATGGATCTTTATCAACAAGTAAAAGGAGAGCATCATATGTGAGCAAAGAATTTCCACTTGTTATGCCAGTGGAATATGTGATAGATAAAGACAAGAAATCCACTGTATATGTTCCAATACAGGCAATGCTACAGAAAATGTTAAACAGGGCAGATATTTTAGACAAAGCTCTTTCAGTACAATCACATGTGCCACACGAGTACAATACATTACATTACATTACATTCATTTGGCAGACGCTTTTATCCAAAGCGACGTACAAGAAGTGCATTTTCATGATCGTAGACAACTGCTGAATCACGGGTTCAGTAAGGTACAATTACTTATTTTGTACAGCTATTTCTAGCTGAGAACAATGAACACTATCCTGGTCTAACATCTGCAAAGCCAAACTAGGCAGAAGATTAAGCTAGAGTATTAGGACAAATACAATTTACCAAGAAGTGCAGGGATGGGGCAACATGTGACAAGTGACAAGGAAAAAGGGTTTTTTTTTTTTTTTTTTTTTTTTTTTAAATATATATATATATATATATACACAGCATGGTGGTGGTTATTCTAGGTATAGTCTGAAGAGATGAGTCTTCAGGCCACGGCGGAAGATGGATAGTGAGGGGGAGGTTCGGAGAGGACGGGGAGTTCGTTCCACCACTGGGGAGCTAGGGTGGAGAAGCTCTGTGATCCCTTTGGGCGGGTGGGAGGGGTTACAAGACGCCCTGCTGCTGCAGAGCGGAGTGGTCGAGCAGGCACATAGAATTGAGTCATGTCCTGCAAGTAGATGGGGGCTGTCCTGTTGGCGGCAGTGTAGGCAAGGGTCAGGCTTTGAATCGGATCCTGGCAGCGACCGGTAGCCAGTGAAGTGATCGCAGCAGAGGAGTGACGTGGGAGAATTTGGGGAGGTTGTAGATGAGCCGGGCAGCGGCATTCTGAATCATCTGTAGTGGCTGTATGGCACAAGCTGGCAGGTTTGCAAGGAGAGAGTTGCAGTAATCACTTACAGGGATGGTTCATTCACTATAAAGAAAATCACCTACTTAAAGATGATGAGTTCAAAATAGCTCTTGGACTTTACATTGATGACTTTGAAGTGGCCAATCCTTTAGGAACATCTAGAAAGAAACACAAAATGTGTGCAGTATACTGGGTGATTGCTAATGTGCCATCAAAACATAGGTCCACACTCCAGTCTATCCAGCTTGCTCTTTTATGTAAATTCCCCGTTGTGAAAGAGTATGGGTATGGTAAAATTCTGCATCCTCTCCTCCAAGACCTTGTTTCACTGGAGCAGCATGGTGTATATATTGAGAGGTTAGGTGCAAGTGTCAAAGGTACAGTTTTATATGTGTCAGCTGATAACTTGGGTGCTCATTCTCTTGTAGGATTCTTCGAGAGCTTTACAGTAGACAGGTTCTGTAGGTTCTGCATGGTGATGAGGAGTGAGATCCAAGACCAGGAGGTACGGTCAGGCGCCTTTGAACCCCGAACCAAAGAGACACACAACAAGCAGGTGCAGGAGGTAAGGCAGGACCCTAGTGTGGGCAAAAAGTATGGTGTGAAAGGAGGATGTGTATTGACTGACAATCTGGAGCACTTTCATGTTGTCAGTGGTTATCCTCCTGACATCCTGCATGACCTCTTTGAAGGCATTGTTCCAGTTCAGTTGTCTCTGTGCATTTCAGACCTGATATCCAAGAATTACTTTACTCTAGAAAAACTGAACCATGCTATCAGATCCTTTGCATACACATTCACTGACAAAACTGATCAACCTCAACCTATTGCTAAGGGCTTCTCTGCCAAAGGAACCATTGGTGGAAATGGCCATGAGAACTGGACTCTCATCAGATTCCTTCCACTTCTCATAGGTGATAAAGTCCCTGAAGGAGACAATACATGGTGCATTCTGATGCTCCTCAAAGACATTGTTGAGTTGGTTGTAGCATCAAGGTACACTGAAGAGTCAATACATTTCCTTGATTGCAAAGTGTCAGAACACAGAGAAGTGTTGCTGACTACATTCCCTGCTTTTAGATTGCGTCCGAAACATCACTTTATTGAGCATTACCCTCAGCTGATTAAGGCATTCGGTCCACTCTCAGAGGTCTGGACAATGCACTTTGAGGGAAAAACACAAATTCTTCAAAAAGGTCATTCGGTGTTACATCCCTGTGTATTATTTAGAACATTATTATTATTAAGGGATGTTACTTTTCTGTGTTTTTGGCTGGGTATTGCTGGTTGTTTGTGTTCCCCTATACAGGTGGTGATAAACATGTATCCTGTTGCCGGGTGACCTGACTAGGAGGATGCGCGGTGACGAGGATGCCGGTGTCGTCGCTCGGAGACCGGACCAGATGCGGCCGTAGCTAAGGACGCCGGCGACCGTTGCGGAGCAACGGTTAGAAGAAGATGCTGGTCTGTATAACAGCTGGACGCCGTCATCACAAGAGAGCCATCTTTTCGTCTGCTACTGGAAGCCACGCTTGACTTCGCTCTGCTCCGAGAGATCTATTCCAACCTTAACAGTTTTTAATAGTAGCCCAGGATTAGATTAGTCGCGATGTATCCGGCAGTACAGTACTTGACCAGCAGAGGACGCTAACATCACGTAATCCCTGCGATTGGATCTGGTGAAGAGGACCGGCCTCACGGAGGACTTGGACCGCTGTACTGGCTGCCCGGTGAGGCTCAATTAAATAGCCTTTGTGTCACGGACATTTTAGCTAGGTTGACACTTTTAGTTTATAGGAAATCATTAAGTTGTATATAATAAATAATCATTTTCTCTCTTTAAACATCTGCGCGTTGGTTGCGTTATTGTGTAGATTGGTTGTGGTGGTTTTATGTTACGAACCGTTCCACCCTCTTTGTTATTGCAACACTGAAGGGTATTTCCATTCGTAACAGATTGGGGGCTCGTCCGGGATGAACGTATCTTTGAACTTGAACTACATTGAATTTCATAGGGTAGCCTATAACCACAGATCGCAGACTTCGTTCTGTTTTCTTTCATGCTGTTCGGCTACTTTGGGAATTAGCGGTGTTACGTTGCTTGGTAGCTACGATTTTTCGACCCGCGGGGATTAAGGTAGTACCAGCTTTGGATTTTAGTAACAGTGCTATTTTGCTAAAGCAACATGACGTCCCATCGATAGTAAACAGTTTTGGTATAGGCCTATCCTTTGAGAATCGCTACTTTTCTTTCTAGCGATTGTCTACCGCAACCACAGTACGATTGATTATTAACGTTGCCGTGGAAACCGCGACAGTGAGAGAGCTTTGTTTTCTTTTCTTGACTTTCGAATTTAGCGTTCCGGACAGTTGCCATGGAGTTTAATATCGAGTTTAAAATCATTAAGTTGTATATAATAAATAATCATTTTCTCTCTTTAAACATCTGCGCGTTGGTTGTGTTATTGTGTAGATTGGTTGTGGTGGTTTTATGTTACGAACCGTTCCACCCTCTTTGTTATTGCAACACTGAAGGGTATTTCCATTCGTAACATTCGGGATGCTCAAAACTTCAGAAATGTCGTTCTTACACTGGCTGTGAAACATCAGAAAATGATAGGTTACCACTTAGACTCGAGTTCATTTTTCAAGCCGTCAGTTGAAATGGACAAGGTTACTACAGCACTGGTCGCATCTTATCCAGAGAATGTCCAGTAAGTATTCTGCCAGAGAGTTCCACAGCTTGCAACAGTTCTTGTTGCCTCATCTGTTTGTGTAGATGGGATTAGATATTGTGCTGATATGATACTCTCTGCTGGCTCATGCTCAGGTCTCCCTGAATTTAAGCAGATCACACAAACTGTTGCAATTAACACAGAGATCCTGTTTGTGTGCAAAGTGATGACAGCATGGTACAGTGAGCATCTTAGATCTTATGAACTTTGCGCCAGTGCTGTCCCCTCTCTATGTGTGGTTCAGCTATCAGAACTGAATGATGTTCTCCCCCTTTCAGCATACAGAGTTGGAGGCAACTTGATGGTGACACTCAAGCGTTATATTCTGTGCTGAATAAGTCATTAACCTGTTTTTTTCGTCTTTTTTTATTATTCCCAAGATGACGACCAATCAGAAGATGTCCATGAGAGTTATTCTCACAGAAACTGACATAAGAAAGATCACACTGAATGAGAGGCCTGCTACTGTTGAGGAGTTGATCAGCAAGGTTCAAGGAGTACTGGCACTTAATTACACCTTCACTTTACAGTATCAAGGTCCTGACTTCAATAATGAACTATTCAACCTGACAGATATGGACGAACTACCTGAAAAACCGACACTCAAAATCATCCATGTGCTGGAGCTGGTTCCTGTCATGACATCAAGTGAAATACTCAATGACACACCCAGCTTAACAGATACAGAGATCCTCTCGTCTCTGGAGAGACAAAGACAGTGGGAATTTGACATCCCAAATTTCTCTGTTGATGTTGCATATAGACTACGACAAGCAGATTTGCGTAATCTTACGGATGGAATACACCTCAATGTGACCAAGGAGCTGAAGCATGAAATCCTTGAGAGATTAGCTGAGAGAATGTATAGCTATACAGCGTACCCAAACAATGCACAGTTTGAAAGTGTTGCGGTAGCACTGATCAATAAGCACCCTTGTCTTGCAGAACGAGGCTCAACCACTGGCTGTAGTGGATGGAAAAACTGCCTTAAATATAAAATGGAAAATTACAGAACAAAATGCTGGAGGTCAGGATGCCATGATGTTGCTGTTAATGGTGGTAAAAGGGGAAGGCATTCAATGGAGGGAGAGCCAGCCAACAAGAATATTAAGAAGCCAAAGAAAGGAGAACTTAACTACTTACCCAACTTTCCTGAGGGACAGGATCAGTCAAGCCTTGAAGGTGCCCGCAAAGACTTAGTTGAGGAAATGCGGAAGAGAACACAGAGTGGACCACTTGTGAAGCAGAAGATGGATCTAACATTTGCACTGAGACGAAAAGAAGTGGTGGAGTCTGAACCAGCCATAAGATGTTGGCCTGCACTTTTCATGGAAGATCAGGTAAGTTTCAGACCCTTAGTGTGCAGCTTAACACCAGGACACTCTTGTGAGTTTGCGGCCTTCTAAAAGGTTAAACTATATAAGGGTAATGACATGCTAGGCTTACCTTGGTACACTGTGATGTAAGCAACACAGCTGCAGCTAATAGAGTTAATAATGGGTGTGTTAGATTTAGGTGCGCCAATGTGCAAGCATTGACAATACTACTGACTATTGTCAATGCTTGCACATTGGCACACCTAAATCTAACACCCATTATTTATTGTATTAGCTGCAGCTGTGTTGCTTACATCACAGTGTACCAAGGTAAGCCTAGCATGTCTTTACCCTTATATAGTTTAACCTTTTAGAAGGTCGCAAACTCACAAGAGTGTCCTGGTGTTAAAGGGTCAGTTCACCCAGAGTACGAAAAGACATGTTTTCCCTCTTACTCTGAGTGCTATCTATCCATCCAGATGGTTTCGGTGTGATTTGCAGAGGTTTGGAGATTTCTGCCGTTAACAATTTCTGCCGTCACCCCAATACAAGGGAGCTCAATGGTATTTGGTAAAAAGTTAAATTTGATAACCTCAACAGCAACGTCTCTTTCCAGAAATCATGACCCCGGTTACTCATGATAATCCACTGACCTCGTTGTGAACAGTTTTCATTGAGAAGTATTTTCTACCACTTCCTTCTGTAGGGAGATACAGTTGGCAGGCGTACTTCGGTAGAAAATGGTTCTCAATGAAAACTGTTCACAACGACTACGACTGTGGATTATCGTGAGTAACCGGGTCATGATTTCTGGAAAGAGACGTTGATGTTGAGGTTTTCAAATTTAACTTTTTACCAAATACTTGCGCTCCATTGTATTGGGGTGACGGCAAAATCGTTAATAGCAGAAATCTCCAAACCTCGGCAAATCACACTGAAACTATCTGGATGGATAGATGGCACTCCAGAGTAAAATGAAAAACATGTTATTTGAACTGCCCCTTTTAAGTTGCACATGGTTCACCTTAAAAACTAAGTTCTTCTCACCCCCATGTCAGCTCAGTATCTGGTAGGGTTTTTGTATCTTTATCTCACTCACTGAGTTATCTACCAAATCAAAATTTCCCAATGGCAGCAGATGCAGCACCCACTGCTATTGTTTGAGGAATGTATTTCTGTGTTAGTGAACTTTGTGAGCAAGATGCTGTTGCAAAAAACACCAGATATTCAGCTGCCATGGGGGTAAGTCAAACAGGACATATATATAAAGTTAGTAAAATGTTTTGTAGTGATGCTAATGTAAAACAAGTAACAACAAATAAAACAAGAAAACTGGCTTGTATCATTTAGATTTGAAACATGATCGTATTGGATTTTGTCAATGTTTGTCTTTTTCAGGTGTACATGGAGTTTAGCAGGGTTGTTGGCAAGAATCTGAAGCAGGAGTTCTATGAAGGTCTGGATCGACACAATCCTCGTCTCATCGAGATTTTCAGATCCAAGAGAGGGCGTATTGGAGAGCAGTTATCACAGCTTTCACAGCAAACCAAGGCTGGTAAATATTCATTATACCTACCGTGTTCTACACATCCCACTAAATGATATTGTCACCTTTTACAGAAATTGACATCAACCATGCAATATCTTCAAAAGGCTGCTTAATTGCCTTCAGTCTCTTCTAGACCATTCAGTTCTAGTCATTCTAGCCGTGTCCCATGTTGTCATTTTATTTCCCTAGTCTTCAGAACCAACTGACATATGGACTTTGGTGCTCAGAGGACTCCCTGCTATCCTTGGTGATGACCCTGCAAACTTCTTCAAAGCATGCTTTGTAAGTAAACTCATACTTTCTCAAAGTGTGTCTTATTGTGGTCTTGAACAGTCAGATTTAAAGTCTTACAGTTATATCCTCGACTTCATTGGTTATTGACGTTGTTGACGACGTGTTATTCAATGAGTGAGATGTCATGTTCATGCTCTTATGGTGATGTTTTTTATTCAGGACTCGGATGATGAGGACTCATTCAGCCACCTCCCTATCGGGATCCTATTTGTTCAGCATGAAGGTTCTGCACAACCAACCGACCTGCATCTGAGTCCAGCCTCCACTGAGATCATCATTGAGGGAAAAGTCATGATGGGCAACGTTCAAGATCTACCGCAGGCTATGTGCATGCTTTTTGGTCTCACGTATGCACTACACCTCAACTACCCCAAGTGTATGAAGCTCACATTTGAGTTAATCCAACAGGTACTTCTTACCTTGGGCCAGAATCAACTGAAACTCAAGTTACAAACATTAAAAAACCAGCTTGCAATGTAGAGAAATGCAGGCTATGTCCAGGCTACTGCAACTTGGGTGTTTTTTTTTTTTTTTTGACTTGTCCCAGTATTTGGTAACTGATTTAAGCTCAATAGCCTTTGGGCCAGAAATATTAAGGCGATTGTTTTTGTTAATATATTCAGTGCATCAGTACAAAATACAATGTTTGAAAAGCAAAGTAAAGGTTTGCGTCATCATAGATGCCTCAAGTTCATGCTCAGTTCATGTTAGTGTTATATTATTTGTCTGCATACTGATACATTATATTTTGTGTTGGTCAAATGGACCAGAGAGACTGCAGAACGTCTTAAAAAGTAAAGACATGGTATGTAGTTTAGGATAAGTTGAAATGTTCCTGTTTTTCTTGTGGCTAAAAACATGTTTTTTCTAATATTGTTATAACCGGGTGTAACTTAGGGGTGTAACTAGGCAGCTGTTTAATAGGTGACTTAGTTGATGCGCCAGTCTTAACGACTACTTGTATTTTTATTTATTTTATTTTTCCATAGATTGCGTTGTTGCCGTTCTTGTTGTTAGTGTTAATCAGTTTAACCACCAGGGTCCAAGTTGAACTATGCGGTTGTTCCCTGTACTTGGACCGGTACTTCTCTCTAGGGGTTTCGTCATACTTGTTCCTGGTTATGGTTATACACTTTGTTGTACGTCGCTCTGGATAAGAGCGTCTGCCAAATGCCTGTAATGTAATGTAATGTAATGTAATGTAACCGAAATCCAGCCTCAAATAATGATGTTGTAAAGATATATTATTTTCTCTTTTAGATATTCATCACAACAGATATTGTGAACATTTTTTGGGTTCATATTCCTCAAACAACATATTGGAGCTTTACAGGCTTGCATCTTGTTTGGTTACTCCCTGTGGTTCACATACTGCAACAGGATTTAGGAAATGTTTTAAAATGCTGCAATGACACATTTGATCATTGTGTGTGGAAATGTTCAAGTCAACAATAAAAATGTTGAACGTTAAAATGTAATATTGTGTTTGTTGATTTCTTGCCTGTTCACATTAAGTTGAAAGTAATGTAATTGAAAATGTTATTTTATTTAGTGATATAAGCTTAAAATAATCAACATAGTGATTAAACTGAATTAAATAATGAAAAGATTTGATTTATAAGAACACATGATTTGAGTAAGGTTCACCAATGATTGAGTGTATTGAACTTAAAATGTCTACTCTATTCTAATAGACAAAATTATTTATAAAAACGAATGATTTTGAGTAATGTTTACTAATGCTTAAGTGTAATGAACTTAAAATGCCTACTCTATTCTATTTAGATGGTAAGTAGATACTACTTAACCAGTTATGTTTCTCCATATGTAAAAACCTAAGTAATTTAAGGCAATCGGTTTCCACACATTTTTCTAGTAAAGTCAACTAATCCGGGTTAACAGTGCACATGGCTGATAAGTGAGGTCCCAGAAGTGCTTCAGAACCATGGATAGCTTAAACCCCACTTAAAGGGATGGCGCCTGCTGTAACATGTTGCTAATCATGGCAGATGCTACCTACTGCCAAATTAGCGGCTTGATATAAAGATACAACAATGTATATAGATATTTTTCTTCGTAAAACTGACCATATTAAATTGTGCATATTCAGAATATTCTTTTTTCATTTGCTGGTCCTGAATATCCCATGTTACTCAAAAAAAGAACTTTCATTTGCATTAAAAAAAGGGGGGAAGTGGTCCTCTGTGGACAAATAAGCAATTTCTGAACAACAGATTACCAAACAAAATGAACTGGTTGCGAATCCAAGAAAAAAAAGTGTTGCAACAAGGTAGCGTTACATTCGAGAGACGGTTTGCAAGGTCGGTAGCGTTAGCTAGCGTTTTTTCTAATTGTTAGCTGACATTAGATTATGTTAATTACATTAGCTAGCTAGCTAACGCAACGTTACCTGATATGAGAGATGGCCACTGTGCGCAACGTTGTCTAAACTAATGTTGTCTTGACATGGTCCGGTAGCTAGCGTTAGCTGTGCAAATACCTATGTAATTTAGTAGCATTACATTGTCATCAAATGTAATACGAAATCTACATCAACAAATAATATGACCTCTCATGTTACACAAAAACTTTTTAGGGTTCCATAAGCCCCCTCCCCTCCCTTTATCTGTTATTGTAACGCCAGCAGACACCGGAAAAAACAGTGCGCTGCTCACACACAAGTGAGTTGAAGAGCAAGCCTGTTGTGTTAGCTCTGCCTACCCTCTCTGGCGGACCAACCACTGATGGGTGATGGAAGACGCGTCACTAACTGTGCGCCGCTTGTGATTTTTTCCTGGGAATGTCGCCACAGACACCCAGTTCTTTAATCATAAATTATTATTATAATAATAATACAAATTAATATAATAATAGGCTCAATCACCATTGTGTTACCTAATTCGGCGATAGATAGTCACTTAACAGACATTTATTTTAAAGAAAATCTTTGAGATTATTACTTTAATGATTCTAAACCACCAATCCAAATTGCAAAAATATAATATGTGTATGTCAGCCGTATGTTAAGATGTTTACTGAATGAATAATAATACATAATACAAATTGGCATAATTCTGGGCCATACTTGAACCCATAGCACATTTTAATCATGTCTGTGCTATCTTGAAAATAAGGGTAGTTTGTACACATTTTAAGTGTGCATCACATAATTTGGAAAGATTCATTAATTGGTCCATTACTGGACACAATTGGTCCACCAGAGGTGATTTGTGAATTTTGGGTAAAGAATACAATACAGAAATGCTGGGATATTCTTCATATTAATATTGAAATTCTTTATGATCAATAATGTTTTCAAGAAGGGCGGATTTGAGAATATCCTCAATCCTTTTTAAATTTCATGGTTGGACATTTCTGGGTCTTTTCCTCACCCAGTGGTCTAAGTATTCTCAACTGATTCCTTATATGCTAGCTCTGTTGTCAATTCCAGGCCATTCATAAAGGAATCAAGAGCAGCTTGCTCACTTTCTAAGGGGTTGGGCCGATATTTATTGCTCTAAAACTCCTTTCAACATCCCTTTCAATCCTACTCACAGTGCAACATTGTGGTTATTCAGCTTCACATACTTTGAGGAAAAAAAATGTTCAATTTCAAATAACTGAAAAACTTCAAAAGTTCAGTCTAGTTTGAAAAAAGCCCTTTTGATTATACTGATTTCAATCAAAGATTTTCCCAAGATAATCAGAAGCACTGTGAATATTTCAGGAAACCTATTGACTGAGGAACAAATGCCAGTATTATCAAAAGGGCTGCCATTTTGCCTGTTGCAAAACCTGACCTTTTTTCAACTTTTTTGATTGAAGATTGAACTTTTCACATTTTTCAAATCTCTGAGACTAAAACTCTTCATGCAGCAGGCACAGACTGTCTCTATGTCGAAGTTCATTGGCATTGAACATGTGTTGGTTCACCATATATGTAGTAATATAGACAACTTGTTAAAAAGAAAATCATTTTATAAGTTTAAAACTAACAGGAATTCCCTGTTGCTAGCTAACAGATTTCATCCAACTCCATTAAAGCAAGGTTTACCAGTCAGCCTATTTTTAAGAATTCAGAGAAATTGTACTTTTGAAAATTACTTTGAATCTAGAGGCCTTATCTTTAGCATGAGTTTCAGAGAACCCGGATACCCTGAGTGATGGATACAAAGTGAGCTATTAGGACACAATAAATATAAAACACAGAAAAAACAGAGTGTTTTTATTACTGCCTATTATTTAATTAATTTTATTAATAAAATTAACATAAACATGGCACTCAATTAATTTTTTTTAAGATACTTTATTGAACCCCATGGGGTAATTAGTCCTCTGCATTTGACCCATCCTTAGTTACCTAGGAGCAGTGGGCAGCTACCTCTCTTGTGCTGCGCCCAGGGACCAACTCCAGTTCTGAGGCAAGTGCCTTGGTCAAGGGCACCTGCAGGAGCGCACCTAACATGCATGTCTTTGAATGTAGGAGGAAACTGGAGTACCCGGAGTAAACCCACGTGAACACAGGGAGAACATGCAAACTCCCCACAGAAAGGCCCCAAGCCGAGATTCAAACCCATGACCTTCTTACTGTGAGGCAACAGTGCTAACCACTATGCCACTGTGTCCGCCCTAATGAAGTCTGATTTTAAAATCTTCTTACAAATCGTACATGTGGCCAACTTGAAATCTGGAACATTCAGGGTTTAGTTCCCTAATTCTAAAAAATATTAATGTATTTGAAGATTCATAATGACAGCCAATTACATTGCATTATATAAAAATTAGCACATAATAACAACATAACAACAAAATAACAACATCAGCTTCATTTGATCAGCATGAATTTGCATGTATTTTTACAGGCAGTATGCTAATCATTACTTATGCCTAGGGTCACTATTTGGTCTCCCCTGTTTCCTATGCCAACTAGAGGTTGCAATAGCCTCTTTGTCAAGCCACTTCTCAAACAATTATCACATTTGCACTACTTCAATAATCTAAGTAATTGCCACTAATTAAGCACAGATGCTGATTGACAGCATTTTTTACAAGCAACACTCACAAGTCAAAATAAGTTTGATTACTTGCTACCATGAACATACTGCAGTATTTTAAAATCTTGTACAGTGGCTTGATAGGTTTTGTTAGAAGCAGTGGGAAATGCCCACATTAAAAGAGAGAATTTATATAACATTTAACTTACACAAAAAACATTTGATTCGGCTAATTAACTACTCATGGTCTTCAATCAAGACTAATTAGTTTCAGGTGTGTTAGTACTGGGCTAAACCAAAAACCTGTAGCCACACCAGGCCTTTTCATGCAACACTGGACACCACTACTTTATATGGATGAATTTTGCTTTTTGCTGCACTGATACTCAATCCTGGTCCTGGAGAGCCACAGAGTCTGCTGGTCTGCTGGTTTTTTTCTTAAGATCAGTGACTGATTCAGACCCAAGAAACCAGGTGACCTGAGTTAACTGTGTATTCAACTTCTTTATCTGATCAATTGCTGTGCTACTCAAGTTCTGAGTAACAGCAAAAGCCAACAGATCCTGTAGCTGTCCATGACCAGGAGTGAGGACCACTGGCTCAAAGACATGCTTTTTGTAGCATTTAAACTTCCAACCATGTTAACTTTTTCTTATTTCCTTATTCTCCCCATATTAGATAAATTAATTATTTTTATAAATCAATTAGAAACTCAATTGTACAACTAGTCACTTGACCATGCCATGGGAGTGCCGATGGGTACCCCTGGAGAATAACCATTGAAACACAAGTTTAAATCCCAGCAGGTCACATGGTAGAAAGTAACTGGTTGCCTGACTCATAACAAGCATTTTGTTCAGTTTCTGTAAAACACAAGAGTGAGTCATTATTTAAAACCAATGCTACCCCATGTTTCCAACATATGTTCCTGTGACTTCCCCCTTTGTTTCTTCATCCTGCCATCAAGAAAAAGTGGTCTTTCAGACATGTGTATATGAGTATGATCATTTTGTAGAAGCTGCAGCTTGTTTCAGGTCTAATGAAGTGCTGGTGGTGGAGATGAATGTGATGGTCCTTTGTTACACAGATATGGTCAAAAGGAGGCTTAACTGACAAGAACAGATTTTTAACAACACGTACAGTACTGTTTTATGCAGAGATCTTCACTTTGCTGCTTGTGCACAGCTGTTTATCCTTCTTGCTTAAACCTAAAGTGATGCACCATGGTCTGCTGCTGTATATGTGCTTAGACCCCAGTATTTGCGGCTTCCAGCTATATTATGTGTGCAAAAATAAAAATACAAAAAGCTGCCGTTTTCTGCCCAACTCTGTCTTGTCCCTCCTCTAACCTGCCTCAAAGATCAGGTTCAATGGGATATGTGCTCCACCAGCTGTTGTCTGATTATAGTCTATCTGGGAATTTACTTGACATGCATTGAGGTTTTAAAAAATAAACTATATGTATATTCGCATGAACATTCAAGGAGCACAAGAGCATTAACTAAAACAATCATGAAAAACAGTTTGAAAGCTAGTTAGTCTGTCAGTCATGAAAGAAAATGTGACTGCATGAACAAACTAATGTAGTTCTCAATCTGCTGAAGTAACTTCCCAAACAAACAGTGCTCTCAGTAGATATTTGGACAGTGACACAATTTTTGTTTTGGACTAAACTCCAGCACATTGGATTTGAAATGAAATAATGAATATGAGTCTAAAGTGCAGACCGTCAGCTTAAATTAAATTGTATTTATACCCATATCTGGTGAACCATATCTGATGAAAAACATGTTTTTAATGTACACAAATGGCAAGTTACTCACACATACAAAGCACTGTAACTTGGCACAATTTTGATATCAATACTTTCAATGGCAGGCCTAGATTTGACTGAGCTTTGTATGTGTGAGTGTGTGTTTTTCATCAGATATCATATCTTTTTGTATTGAGTTTGTTATGAGTTAGTGATAATAGCCTACATTTATATGAATTACTATGAGAGACATGCATACACATACATGCATGTTAACACACATTGTAGATGAAAGAAACACATAGGGATGGATTCAATCATTTTTCCTTTACCATGAATGAAAAATAAATTAAAGTGTATGTCAGGGGTGCCCAATACATTGATCACAGAGGCCAGGACGGAGTGTGGCACAGTGGGTAAGGAACTGCGCTTGTAACCGAAAGGTCGCAGGTTCGATTCCCGGGTAAGGACACTGCCGTTGTACCCTTGAGCAAGGTACTTAACCTGCATTGCTTCAGTATATATCCAGCTGTATAAATGGATACAATGTAAAGTGCCATGTAAAAAGTTGTGTAAGTTGCTCTGGATAAGAGCGTCTGCTAAATGCCTGTAATGTAATGTAATGTTGGTAGATCACCGTGTCATTTAAAGAAATGAGTCTAATTCTTCCAGTTGTCATCCCGTTTCCCTACGGCTTCTGCCTGACAGAAAGGTACGGTTGATTGATGTGAAATGTGGCCAATCTGCTGCTGTTGAGAGGTTTGTTACATTAAGCATGTCCATTAATTCGCGGTATGGTCACGTAAATGTGCAATATATACGTGATAGCAACACGATAACTTGAATTTTATATGGGCCAGAGCAGTTGTGGTGACATGAAAAATCTGGTCCATTTTAGACAGGGAATTTCGCTTTAAATTATGCATTTATTTTCACACCTACCCAGAGTTTTGTGTGCATCCCAGATGGTTTTTAGGTTGCTTGCTTCAATATTTAGATATTTTTTGATTTTTGATTCCCGTGTGAGCAAACCCGCCCCCCCACCCAATAGAAGCCCATTCAACATCAAATTCCACGTTAGACTCATTGTAAACACACGTCCCTGCTTCTCATGACTGATATTGTCCTTCTAATGAATTTGTCGCCCTTCATTTTTCGATTCGTTATTTCATTATGTTGATATTTTACACTGTTTTGTTGCTTTCCTTCACAAATGCAGGAAGTAGATCCAGGCAGTTTAGTGTCGAACTCAAAGATGCATATCATTGCACGACTTTTGATGTGGGTGTACCTGCAGACAATAACACTAGGTTGGTCGTAGAAGTAGCAGAGAGACTCAAATAAATATAAATATCTTTGGAAGTAGTGTTGTATTACTACTAGCTAGCGAAACCGAAAATGTCTGAGGATGATTTTGTTTTTGATCATGGGATTGTTGTTCCCTATCGATTCGAGCTGGAATACACAGAAGAAGAAGAGCTGGCTAATTTGCAGGCTGATTTGGGGAGCGAAATTTTTTTTCACCCGGTGCGCACTTGCAGACATCGTGAAAATATAAAAAACAACGAGGCACTTCACTTCCCGATTCCCGAGGGTGACCAGACGTCCCCGTTGTACAGGGACAGCTCCCGTTTTTGGTGGCCTCTCCCTGGCTGGAGCTGTCCCTGGAAGTGTCCCTGTTTTTAACCGTGCGTTAAAAACAGACCGCACAGTGAAATAATATTTTATGTGGCAAGAAAGACCGGGCAGCAGAGCCTACCGGTTGACGTCTCAATTGCGTTGTGCTTATTTTGGCCAACAGAGGGGGCTGTTTGCTATAGCAGCTTCATATCACTTCTTCTACTAACTACTTGCTCGCGCTAGTTTTAGAGAAAACTGCTGTGGAAAACTCGGCCAGAAGCTAGCAAGTGTCAAGTGAATCCACATCATCACCACAAACGTCTTTTCAAGACCATAGTTTATTACAGTACAACAGTTACCATGGTCAAAATACATGAAATCGGAATTGTCCCCTTTTTTTATTTCATAGATAATAACATTGGATAATTTAATGATATATTGACCGCCGAACTGGAAATGTCCCCGGTTTTCATTTCAGAAATCTGGTCACCTTACTTCCCGAGGCAATCAGTGAGGCAGCGATGATGACACTGACGTAATGTGCACTCTCACACAGCAGCGCGCAGAGGCTGAGCCTATCTGTCTGATATAGCATCTGTCTGGAGCTCACAGCCACCACCAGTAAAATTACACTTCTCAACTCCGCTTGTAAAACTGGTTTGAATGTTATTCTCAGCACGTTGAAGACCTAGTGTTATATATGAAATGACGTGCACGAAAATACGAGAAAACTGCGTCCCGTATTAAATCAATACGGGACATAGCATTTTACTTTGAAATCCGGGATGATCCCGTATTATACGGGATGGGTGGCAACCCTAGCGACAGGGCACTCCGATTTCTCGGCTGTCACCAACCCCGGAGTCTTGGAGACTTTGTTCCGAATGCCAAGGATCAATTGGAAACGACATTCCACACCGGATGGTCCAAACAGGAGTCTCTCGGAAATGTAAGTGTGTTGGCTATATATCGTAGTAATGTCAGTGGATAGCATAAAAAATCCTAGTTTTGATGACTGGTGTTCATGTGTGGTAGTTTATGCATGTGTCTCGCTGAGAGCAACGTCACCGTAAAATCCTGTTTTGAACACAGAGGTATAGGGCTTGGCGTATCGGCTAAACTACAAGACTGTAACGTTACATCTCTGACACATGAATTAAGTTAGCAAGAGTGACAATCTAAATGATGCCTAGAACTTCTATGACTGCATGAGCCAATATCTGCATGAGTCTTAATGGAATGTTTTGCTTCGCTTCTTCTCGATTTTGCCGCAAAACGAAATCAAAGAAGAAAAACCGGAAATCGTACTACTTTGTGGACTTCCGCTAAAAAAATAGGTCTTTGTTGCTAACTTTAGAAATTTAAAATGAAATAACTAATCAAAAAATGAAGGGCGACAAATTCATTAGAAGGACAATATCAGTCATGAGAAGCAGGGACGTGTGTTTACAATGAGTCTAACATAGAGTTTGATGTTGAAATATTTAATATCTAAATATTGAAGCAAGCAACCTAAAAACCATCTGGGATGCACACAAAACTCTGAGTAGGTGTGAAAATGAGCCCAGAAGTGTTATAAAGTGCAATTTCCCTTTAAATATTGATAGATAATGATGTGAATCTAAAAGGTGGGATTTTGTCCAAATATATCTGTGTAATGATTTTACTTTCATGCAAATACAGGTTTCCATACAATTTGGCTTACATTTTACTATCATTTTAAGTGATAGTAACAAACTTTGCCAATGCAATTGGTGCAGGGAAATCATGGCCATCGCAAAGAATTACAGCTCATTTTATACATAGCTCTCTCACAATACTTGGCAATACATGGACTGCACTGTATGTGCTTCATAATTATGCACAATTTATTATGTTTTTGTTTGTTTTTTGCAAAACATAATAATTGTTATATTTGCATTTTCAATTGGTTCACCTGTGACAAGGTCAGAAAAAATCCAACTGATTCCTATTCAAACCAGAACCACTGCATAATCTTGCAGTTCTTGCAGGTAGAAAATCCACTTAAGTGGTGCTCTCAGGGCCATTAATCCTTTCTACCTTCCCAGAGAGACTCTGGGACATCCACGTGATCTAAAATAGTAGCAGCCCCCTCAAGATTTACATCATTAAATCCTTCCATTAAATTGTACCCAGATTATATATTTTAAAATTATTTTAATGGTACAACAGTAAACTTTTGTAAGTGCTAACCTTTTTTTATACGGTGTCCTGACAAGGGCATATTCCTGAGCAGCTTTGGAAGCAAGCCAGTAACCCATAATTTTCAAAGCTGGCTTACAGTCTGCCTTCCCTGCGATTGCCATTACATCTATTGTTTAGTACTGTGATTTATTGTGCTCATGCACACTCTGAATGGATTCAGGAAGTGACCACTGTTCCTTAGTATATATTGTAAAGAAGGGAAATTAGGCCCATTCATTTATTATTTATTCATTTGCTGACTTTCATAAAGAGTGACTTGTGCATCCTGCCATGATGGTTTCATATCTTGCAAAAAGTACATATAGCAAAAAGGTATGAAATACTGTAGAATATGTTATGAAGAAACAATACAAACAGCAGCATACGACCAAATACAAGCATTAAACATATACTTTGAACATTAAACAAATGTATGACAAAGCATGAAGTACTGATTTTGGGAGATAAGGGCCCAGGCTCAAAGACTATGATACACTTTTGATCTGTGAAATATTTTGTTTCAATGGCTGAGCATTTATGTAATTTTTATGGCTTTAAACTAGCTCATTCCACAACTGGGGGCTGATGAGAAAAAGGGGTGCAAAAGGGGATGCAACACCACAGCCAGAATGTACCTACAAGGAATGCTTGTCCTGGAACACCCTGAAATCACCTGCAGGAAGACTAAACCGTAAGCATTTTTCATTTGAAATTAAATCAAAAATGTCAATTCACCCTGCTTGTCAGGAAGCTGACCGACAGTCAGTGCAATACACAGAGATGACAACGGTACTGGACATAAAGAAACGGAGTTTCTCATGAGAAGAGGAGCCAAAGGAGACAGTGGAAATGTCAGGAAAGCATCATTACACAGAGGAATTGAATACATTATTCAGAAGCTTAGCAGACACCCTTGTCCGGAATGATTCAGAAATTCAGGCTAAGTACCTTGTTCCAAGGGTACAACAGCAGAGTCTCATCTTTGATTTGCAGCTGCAATCAGAATGATACAGTCCCTATTTCCTAACCACGACACCACAGGCCAACCTATCCTGCTTTCTTTTAATACTGGGATGGAAATGAAGGCAGGCTGTGGTGCCCATGATGAGCCCCAGTGAGCCCCTGACACAAGACCTTCCCAGTGAAATTAATGAAAAATAATAATATTCTCATGAGAACATAAGCCTTCCTCAATTTGTTGGCCCCCAGTGTGCCATTTTATTGTACAGTATCTTACAACCATGCTGAAAATGGACTTCCTGTTTGGCATATCCAGTTAAAAATCCAAGTGCACTAATAGTCATATGGATGGTCGCCTGAATGTCTTGAAATGCCCAAAAACTAGTATCTAGTGATGGCACTGCACTGCTGTGCACTTGTGTGTGCACATTCTCACTAGAATACCTAGCTCCAGTGCTGTTTTTAATTTAACAGCATTTAATTAATTATATGTAATTAAATGACTGCATAAACAAGTTTTGCCTTTGTCCTTTTCACAAACAGTGCAGACCATAAACTTATTCAACCCCAAACTTAATCTATTAAATAATAAATTATAAAAATTACAATTTCCTATTTTTATTTATGGTTCTGATTTTTTATTTATTTATTTTTTGCACCATTTTGTCTTCTGACCTGCTCTAAGCAGCAAAGTTAGGGAACACTAAACATGTGTGTAGAATAGAAAAAAATTATACTAAGGATGGGTTGAGGTCCATCTGCTGTCAATTGATTACATGCATGAGCTGGTCCTAATAACATGCACAGCACCCACAGGCCATTAACTGTCATCACTGTGATAAATTCCTCTTGTCCAATCAGTAGTGATGTTAAATTTGGAAAACATGTATCAAACAGCTCCAGCCTTTTCAAGCAATAATGTAAAGAACCAAAGACTCTCTTTAGTAGGGGTTGTTACATGATTGCCTCAGAACTACTCTAAAAATTATGGGCCAAGAAAGATTTTTGTGACTCGTTTCAGGCGCAGATATGATGCTGAAGTTCACGCAGTTAATGAGGGTTGATTTTTATGTAAAAATTATCCACCTATAAAGAGGTATAAATCACGGCACAAGCAAGATGGAGACAAAGGTACAGGCCTCAAAGATGCACTGTGAGAATCTTCGCTACATGAATCACACTATTTCAAGTCCCCGAGCAAGAAATCAAACAGTATAGATTAAGCAGCCATGCAGTAATAATTAAGGCTGGGTGTTTGTCAAGAAAATATTGACTAAAGTCATGGAGCAGTCATGGCAAAGTTGTTAAAAATCACTTTTTTTAAATGAAAAGATTTATGTATTAATTAACCAATAGATCTCATGCACAGCAGTGGGGAATGATTGAAATAACACACGCAGCTGTAGTGACCGTAACAAGTCCTTGAACTTGGGTTATTAGTGGGTAATCAGCTTGTAAATATATGAGTAAATGCATTGATAGACTTGTGCATTTAAGTGCTTCTGTCCATCATGGTAAGAGCAGGCTTTCTGCCTTTAACAGTTAACATTTAACATTGTTAGAAACAGAGCATGCTAAAAGTACATTACTAAAATAATTTTAAAAAGTATCACTGTGTGTTTGTTTTTATTTATAATAAGTTATATTTGGTACATGTTATAGTATATGTTGCAAGATTTGAGTCTTTGATGGAGTGTCTTTGGTCACTGACCCGTCAAACATTTGATTGCAACAACTGCGAGAAGGCTGTGCCATAGTTACCATCCAATAAGGATCACAGAAACCACTTACAATGGGGAAAGCCACAGATGTACCAGAAAAAGAGACAAAATTCATGGAATCAGTGGCAAGTGTGACTTCTGTGACACACCCAGCCATGGAAATAATTACTTTTCTGACAGAAATTGGCTAAAATATTTCCTATAATCTCCCACGCAATGTTCCCATTCCATCCTGGCAAAAGCTCCAAGCAACATTACATTATCTTGCATCCAAATCATTTCAAACAACAATTGCTGCCACAACTGGAATATCACAGACCCCATTTTGTCCTGTGCTCTCCATAGTGCTGGATATCGTTTTACGCCGGAAAATACATTAATTTCCCCACATCCAATATTCAACGGATTCATATTCAAAATGTGATTAGTAGGCAGTCCCATTCGCTGACTGCATAATTATCTGTAGCCTTAGTAAATATGACATTAATTTCACGCAGACTGCGTATGCACCAACATACCGTTATCGGGCTGCATTTTGCACTGCGAGTTTTATGTACTGTGGGACAAGCAAGGATTAAATAAAAATATATTTATTTTCTGAATCCAGCGGTTTCAACAGTAAATGCCCTTGTTAAAATGTTCAGCACTCTGAATACTGAACACAAGCGATATTGTATGCTGAAGTTGCAAAATATTGCATGCTAGAACCCCTCACTTAACCTAATTATGAAAATTCTAATTATGAAAATGAGGATTATCAATTAAATCCCCAAATTCATTGATAGGTCACCCTACAGAAAACTGGTGGAATCAACCAACAAGTCAAAACAAGCTCTGTAATATATCAGGTTTTGAATTGAAATCATATTCTTTATTGAAATTCTTCATTGAATGCAGGCTCACTACTTCTAAATTACAAAACAGAAGACATTATACAAAACATTAAATAATTGATGAGGAAATACCAGAAAATAGAGAGAGAGAGAGACGGATAAGCCAGACTTTACCAAAGCCTTACCCCACTTCCAGTTTAAGCACCACAGGATGAAAGGAAACCAGATAAAAACACACAACCAAGGAACCACCACCAAAATGAAGAGAAAAACTCCTCTTCAAGGCTCCGAAACCAACAGCAACACAACTTTTTCCTGTGGCCATCTTAAATACCTTACCCAGTATGGCTTGAGGATGTTTGCCCTGATTGGGTGATGCCGATTTAAGGTATAGGAGAGAAGGGAAGGGGGGTCAGACTCATTTATGACAAGGACTGGCCTACCTAAAGATTGCATTCAAACTTAAAGGGAAATGTTAGCCATTTAGCCATGTTGGGTCTCATACCATGGTGTATGGCTCTTCTGAGACAAACTCAGCAGGAGGTGAGACCCATAGACTGACTGCCTAGATTAGGGTATCAGTGGATTTTAAATTGCCCCACTCAAAGTTGCTTTGATTCTTGTGATGGGGAGGCCAGGCCACATTCTTAGAACCAATATAATATTGTATCACATTCACTGTTTCCCTCTCTAAGGCCATAATCTAAGCACTACATATCTCACAGTACATAAATCTGGCTCTATGCACTTACTACCCAAATGCTTGATGTCGAGAACAAGCTTCCAGTTGCTGAATGCATTCATAGGCTTGGCATTATAATAATCACACTTTGAGACTTGTGTTATAGATGCTGTCTTATGCACAATACTTTCATCCATAAAATTGTACATAAGAGAGCATCTATAACACTGGTCTCCAAGTGTGATTATTATAATGCCATGCCTCTATAAACTGGTTCCATAATTGTAATTTGAATAATTGTAAATGCCTGGATTAAAGGGATGTTATTACATTAAATAATAATAAAAGCTTATTGAACCTGTGTGGCTTCTCTCTGGTGTTTGCAAGAGAACCAATAATTATAGTATTTTAGAACCAATAATCTAGATTAGTGGAAAATTGAATACAATTCTATACAATTCAATACATTAAAACATTTTTTAAAGCATTTTCAATGACTTGTTAAATTTTCTCTATTGGTAGCAGCTCTTAACACAGCCCTTTTATTACTGTAGCAACCAAAGAAATGGACCCTTGTTACATTTTTTATTATTTACTAATTGGAGTAACACGATTAAAGGAAACACACAATTTATGACGTGTAAATTACATGAATGTGTTTTTTTTTTCTTCTTCTTCTTTTAAAATATCATTAAGCAAAACTTTGTGCTTTAAAGGTGGGGCACGTCAAACTCTGTAGATCAGATAGCAGAACAGTAAGGAGGAGTTGAAAAAACAGCATTTAGCATATTAAAATGGCTGAAAATATTCATGCCAAGGAAAAATATCTCTAGTATGGGAGTAGATCAACCTTAGTGAGGCAAACAAGGTCTGGGCTGCGTTTCCCAGAGTCTGCTTAGCGCTACGTGCGTCGTAAGGTATACCTTAAGGTCTTCCTTTAGGTCAGGAGCTGTTTTCCAGCGCCTCCTTAGCTAAGGTATACCTTTAAAAGGGTGGTCTGAGGCACTAGTAAGCTGTCCCTTAGCGATGCGCTCCGCGCATCCTGTCACAGTTTCAGCCTTATCATGCCAACATTTTGCTTTTCAAATCGACAGTTGTACAACAGTGCGCATCTAGTAGCACATCTGCATGCAAAAATGACATAGTTTAATATTAACTTTACGAAAATGAATTATCCAATCAACATTTCTGTGCATAGCACGTCATGAGAATGTTGTCGTTTCACCTGTCTATTCCCATCATGATGGTAATAAAGTATAGGGCCATAATACTAATCCAATTTGTGAAAAAAAAAAGTTTTTTTAATTTATACGTAGTAATATTCTTAATAAACCAGCGGTTTGTTCCAAGTCTGTGTGAGTCAATGATCACACTGACTTGGAACAAACCGCTGGTTTATTAAGAATATAAAACCCGTGTGAGCAAAGCCAACGTTGAGTGAGTCTACTTGCATGACCGAACTAGAGCACGTCGATTGGCCTAGCCATAAACACACACACAGGTACGGTGGCTCATAATGAATAAACATAGCCAAATGATCTACATCCCCTTCCTTTAGCTCCCACCTCCTATATAAAACAAAATAGCACTGGGTAAATAAAAACATTACAGAACATTTCTTTCTTACCATGTTGTTTTACGATTTTCGGTAAACAACCCAATAATGATATTCTTGGTTAAACTTAAAATTATCCAACAGCAAATCAAGGTGGATGAACATAACTTTAACAGGTAGGCCTATTCATAAGGCATACCCAGTATAGAATTAATCATGATAAATTTCCACAAACACGCTTTTGCCGTTCATCTACGATCATTTTTGCACTGCAGAGAAAAGTCCATGGGAATCAGTGGGTATGCTGCTACAGTTGCCTATATATTGTGTGACAAAAACTAATTAACACTAGACCTTTGTTTCAATAAGAACAAAATAATTCACTCATATGCAGCCTATATCCTTTTTCCTGGGCTTCCACGAAGTCCCAGACTATGGCTTATATGTCCCGATTGATGCTCTTTATTGAAACTATCACAAGGTCTCGTCTTGACTCTTAAAGAGATTAGCAGATGATCTTTAGTAGGCATAGCTTCCTCTTCTGCAATATTAGATTGATGTAAAATGATTATGGCAACACTTGTTATATTAAAACGTCATTCTTAAGCCTTTACAAGTGAGACAAATCGATTCGCTTGGCATCGATTGATAAACTTTTCAGCACCACAGTGAAGGCCAGCTCCAACTTACAACGTACCTTTGGAAGTGTCCCTTAAGGCAACTGTTAAGGTATAGTCTGGGAAACACTCGTAAAAAAAGCGCTTTCCCTTTGAAAGGTATACCTTAGAAACCTTTGTAAAATGTTAAGGTACATCGAAACTCGGAAACGCAGCCCTGATCCATACGTTGCCCTCAATGTTTAGCATTTTTCAATTTGAATACTTCAATATTGAGGCACCTCAGCACCTGAGGTCAGAGCACAATGTAGAAGCACCTAATTCTATCGAGGGAGCTCATCATTGTTGACAAGGTTGCATTAATATATAAACACACTATTGCAGGAGCTCAGTATTGTAAGCAAAGATCCATTTAATGTACACACATTAAAATTAACTTACACTTACAAGTTTAAAATATTGGTAACATTCATGCATATATTATTATATCTATTAGCATAAGTTGAAATCAAGTTGTTTTTTTAAATAACTCGTGCAATAAAATGTTTTCATTGATATGGATATGAAGCACATGATACAAACTTAAATGTAAAAACAAAGCATGTGCATTTATCATGACAAAACTTTTATTGAACTTATTGCTGCAAATTCAGTGATTCACTGGTATCAGTCCCAAATCTGTCTAATCGATACATCATTTCAGTGAGTCCCAATGACAAAAGCTGTGAAAAGCTTCCCAAGAAGCATCAGCCGTCAGATGCTGCTATTCGAAGTGTGCAAATGCTTCAAACAGCAATATTTTTTTGACCAATTGCATCCGTTATTCATGACATAATTTCTACCATCCCTTCCGATCAGCACTAGCTGTCCCAGCGCTATTACAAGGCCTGTAAAGTACACATGCTTCTTTTGCAGCGCTGGTGGCATTGCAGTGCTGAGGGTTGCACAGCAGTTACTTGAGTGGACAGCTGGAATTCCTTCTTGGGTTGAATAGTTTAGGGAATTATTGAGAAAGTTTAACTTCATTCATTATTCGATCTGTGAGTCAGTCTATGGTTTGTTAAAAAGGCAATCCTGGTAGAAAATTATATCAAATTACTGTTCTTTTGACTACCAACCTACACCTGTGATATGATGAATTAAAGATTCATTATTTACACACACACACACACGGCACAGTGCCACTTCTGAGGTCTCTGGTTTCTTCCCATTTATATCAGTTAGAATTAATGACATTTTTAATTGCCTATTGTAGTTGGTCAGGGCACTGTGAATAAGTGTAACATAAAACTGTTCAGCCTTTCAGTACAGATCTTTTGGTGAGGATGCAGGTCAAAGGAAGCCACTGAAGAAAATTCACTGTGATGTGTCAGTAACAATCGCGGCACTGTGCCTGAACTCCTTTGTAGTTGGTCAGCCACAATTCATAGGCTGATAATGGGATTCCATTCCTGAGGGTAATAGGATGCTAATGAAATTTGCACTATTTTTTCTAGGAGAGAATGTGCATGCTTTTTTTTGAAGATGTAAAAGGCTATTGGAATGCTCAAGGGCAGACATGTCAGTACCCGGGATTATAAGACTGTTGAGAGAGAATAGACCTCCACTGGCTCCTGCTGGCCTATGTAAAACTTGGGCTACTCTTGTATAAAACATTGTATTGACTGCTGCTATTGTATTTTTCTTTAAGTATGATCCTTTAAACTTCACACAAATGGTATCACAGGGACTGTACATACATCATGGCTTGTAGCATACGTGGATGCATGGGCAAGCAAAAATTTACAAATAAGCTCTCAAAATGACATTTTATTATTTTAACATTTATACTTTTGGAAAAGGTGAATATAACATTTTCCTTATGGCTTAATAAACACTTTGAAAGTAAAAGAAGGGGCCTGCTGGGTATGTAGCTCACTTGGTAAATGAGCAACACGGTCTTGAATCGAATCTGGCTCGTGCCAATGCCGATTATGGCTGCCATCCCTGTAGGGGCAGCGCACAATTGCCTTTGCATCACCCTAGGGGGAAATTGGGGGGTTCAGTTGGCAAGGATAGCAGTGTACATTGATCCAGTGACCCCTGCTGGCCGTCTGGGTGCCTATGCCTTGCTCTCCGCACGCACTTCAGGTCTTCTCTGCCGTCACTCTGCGACTGCGCGGATTGTGGCTGCTGTGTGAAAAGAAGCAGCTGGCTGGCACCGCATGTTTTGAAGGAAAACTGCAAGTAGCCTTACTCTCCTGAGCTGACAGCAGAGTATGAGCATGCTTGCACACAGCTTGTGAATTGAGGGGGGATTGGAGATTCCATATTTTTAATGAAAAAAATAAAATAAAATAAAAATGAATAAATAAAAGAAAGTGATTTCATGGGATTTTTAATAGCCAGTTCCATTCACACCAAGGTGTTATTGAGAATTTCTTAATACAGTAAGTCCCCAGATTTTCAAGTCAGTGTGAATAAAGCATTAGCTAATAGCTAACTTGTTTGTCAGCATATTGCTTGTTTTGGCAAGCTTATACATGATTCAAATATGGCATTTCATTAAAATGACTTGTTTTATAAATGGATACGCCACTCTGGGCACCCCTGAAATGTACTTAGCGGGACCTACATTTTGGATCAAAGCGGTGCTCCGGGGTGAACAATTGCCCAAAGTGCTGCACAGAGAAGCAGGGTTTTGGTTGGCAGTGCACTCCCTATTAATCACACAATGGAAACAGGCTTCCTGTGATCTGCCATGCCAGCTGTATTGGTTGTACAGTCTTTCAGTGCATGAAGACTGCAGGGAGAAAAGTGATGTCAACTGACCTCGTGTTTCGGTGAAGACGTGTGTGCTGGTGTGCACCCTCCCATTGAAAGTTGCAATGTCATGTTGACACAACAATTGTTCATAATGTTTCGATACAGCTGCACTGACATAAATGTATTACAGTTGTGGTTGGCGAGACATCATTTATCAACAAATCATTACTCTCGACACATTTCTGTTTATTCAATTAACAAAAATACATTTAATCAAAACTAATAGGCATGATATCTACCAATTTGATTATGTGACAGTATGTTTGTTCTTTCAGCAAAATTGTTCTGTATTTTTTAAATACCAACTTAAACCTGTGAATAATTGTACTTTCCATTCTCTGTCCAAACACGATGAAAAAAAATCTGATCTGTGTAGACTCTGCTGTTTAAATCCTCATTAAACAGAAAAAAACTGTTTTAATAGTTTAAAAGTTCCCTATGTGATGATATGTTGACATTTTATGAGTTCAGAAATGTAATTCATAAAATCTTAAAAACTGGTTTTAAAAGCTAGAGGAAGGTGAGAATTAAAGTTATATGTGCTCTCTTGTCAAAAATAATTTTTACTAGCTGAATTCAGGAGATGGATTTCTAGTTTATTAAGTCTATGCAAGTATTTACAGCAGTGTAGCCACAACACAAAGAGGCAGGCTTTCAACAAATTTACATGAAAACAAGGACCTAACACTAGATTCATTCGTAAGTGTTCAAAATTTAACACTTGATCAAATAACGCATAAGTGTCAAGCAATCAGTTTCAGATCGCAGATAAGGAAGCTCAAGTTAGATTTTATTTGCTGGGGACCAATTAACAAAACTTGAGTAAACATGTGAAAGGCTGCTACAATTACACAAAGACAAGAAAGGCAGGACTCCATTTAGACACATTAGGTATGGCCACGGGACATGTTTACTGAAGATCAAGTAAGATCCTTTAACATTTACCAGCACTAGCATAAAGTGCTCTCTACAGAATTGTTGCCATCCGTTAAATTGGATTTACCATAAGCACGTCACAGAATCTAAAGGTCAAGGACCCACGTCTCTAAACAATACCTGAAACAATGTATCACCCACACTAATAGGCTACTGTCTAGAAAGCTTAAAAGATAAATGATGTAAAAATATACGGGATATAGTTCTTAAGTTACTTTTTAAAAATCCAAATGCAAGGGTTCAGTCTAACGTGATATTTTTGTGTGCAACGGGTTAAGACGTTAACTATGGAAAAAGTTCATTACAGCTGTATGTAATAGGCTACTGCAATACATAAAGCGCATCAACACGAACGCCGTCAGCGGAACCGAAACTATTATGACCAGGGAGTAGCACACCAACCCGCCAGCGGTGGGGGTGTGGATTTCGCAGTTTAGAAAAGTGCGGCTCTCAAAAATATTCCACTTTACAGTTGATTGTATCATCTTATGCAGCATTCATAAAATATGTTGTAGGTGGTTTAAAAACACATCAACATAGAAGCGATTCGAAACACAACTATATAAACTATTTAAAGTATTAAGATAAAGAACTTCATTACCAGAGGGAAGAGAATCCGAGGATTCCAACGAATCACCCAGTGTGCCAGCATCCTCCTGAAATTCATATGCTACGAAATGAATGTCTGCCCACGCAGAGCTGCCGTCAATCCGAGAAGTTATTGCTTGTAATTCCATTTCTTTAGTTGGCGATTCTAACATTCCCAAATCCGTGCAAAAATACCAACGCCAACGACTGTTTAAAGTTCATTTGAATTCAAGTTACGCCGCCTGTCTGACAAGTAATAGGCTATCCCACATGGAATCACACATTGGTAAGAACGGCACTGTCATGGTATTTAATTGCTTCTTTAGGTCGCCAAAGGAGTTTCTCTGGGCAAAACCGAGCAGTAATACAAATAAAACATCTGATGATCAACTTCAGGGGTCAGTGGCGAAGTATGCAGTCGTCTAAATGTAAGGCATGATGAACGGTCAATAAACAGAATGGGTGTGGTTTAACTTTAAATTATTTAAACCCGTTATCAGAAACAGCGTCTTAAAACACTGAATGCAATACACACGTTTTTTCCTTTGTTAACTTTTGCTTTTGTTCATTTTTCAGTATAAATTAAAAACTTAAGCCAATTTTACAGTCCTTTATACATTAAAATCATTGTGACTAATAACTAAATAGCTTGCTAACCTCAAATTAAAAAAAAAGATATATATATATATATATATATATATATAATTGTAATTGAGGTAGCAAACCAGTTAGCTAACATTACCTTCACGTGAAAAGCACAGTGAACTGAAATAAACAGGGCAACTTATCATCCTTTGAAAAACAATAAATTAGTAAATCAAATACATAACACATGTAAGCAAATTTTAATTTGAGATTTTGATACATCAGTCACAGGCATGAGTAGATTACCAATTGCATCAGAAAAGGGCAAATGGGAAAGGGCCAGGCATTTGTACATGGAGCATATTTTTATGAAACAGTAGCTAAGGGCAAAATTCCCCAATATAAATTCTCAACCACCACAATCCAGCTTCATGTTCAGTCTGAGAATGGTCTCCAGTATGGATACTCAAATCTGGACCTTGATCCAAAGTCTGTTTTTATCAATATGTTACTGCCATGAAAAAGTATTTCCTGATTTCTTCTAATATTGCATTTTTGTTACACTGAATGGTTTCAGATCATTAGACAAAATTAATTATTAGACAAAGGGAAACTGAGTAAACACAAAATGCATTTTTAAAAATTATTACTTTATTTATTTATTTAATCCGAATTTATCAAAATACCCATATCACCGATGTGAAAAAGTAATTGCCCCCGTAGTACTGTAACTCTGAACCAAATGAACCAAATTTAATTAATAATGAGATTCAGCTTATTGAACACAGCCAGGCTTGATTGCAGTCAGCTCTGTTGAATCTAAACCTCACTCATATTGAGAACTGCAGGCCTTTCTAGCCTCAGCTACGCAAGGTCAGTTTTCATGACATGCAAAAATGGGATTCGTGGGAGAGTAGCAAGGCAGAACCACTGCTAACCAAGGAAAACCTCAATGCTTGTCTAAGCAAAAAAAACAAAAAGCACCTGGATGAACCCAAAGCCTTTTGGGATAATGTTCGATTGACAGATGAGTCAAAAATGCAACTTTTTGGATGACATGGGTCCCATTATGTCTGGTCTAAAGCAAATACAGCATTTCACAGTAAGTACATCATACCAACAGTCAAACGTGGTGGTGGTATTATGATGGTGTGGGGATGCTTTGCTGTCTTGAGACTCTGGACAACTTGCCATTATTGAAGGAACCGTGAATTCTGCTCTGTACCAGGAAATTTTTAAGGAGAATGTCCTGTCATCAGTCCATGAGCAGAAGCTGAAGCGCAGTTGGGTTATGCAGCAAGACAATGATCCCGAACACAAAAGCAAGTGGCCTAGTCAAAGTCTTGACTTGAACCCAATAGAGCCATTGTGGCAGGACTTGAAACAAGCAGTTCATGCTTGAAAACCTACCAGTTTGTAAGTTCTGCAAAGATGAGTAGGTAAAAATTTCTCCACAGTGACGTGAAACACTGATATGAAATTAAAGGAAGCGTTTGGTTGCAGTTATTGCTGCTAAAGGTTTAAGGGGGCAATTACTTATTCACATGGGTGATATGGGGGTTTGATAACTTCTCATTAAATTAAATTAAATACTAATTTTAAAACTGTGTTTTGTATTTACTCAGTTTCCCTTTGTCTAATATTTCATTTTGTCAAAAGATCTGAAACCATTCAGTGACAAATATGCAATAATAGAGGAAATCAGGAAGAATACTTTTTCACTGTACTGTAAGACATTCCACTTTGTCTGTTTTCAATAATATTTATAGTTTATCAATGGAATGTGTCATGCATGGGGTGTGAATGGTGAGTGAATGGTGTGCGTGCCCTGTGATAGATTGGTGGCCTGTCCAGGGTGTATTCCTGTTTCTCGTACAATGCATGCTGGCTGGAATAGGCTCCAGCACCCCCGCAACCCTGCCCAGGATAAGCAGGCATAGATAATGGATGGGTGGATTTTGAGGTGGTTAATGTTTTCTGGCACGTGTAAAGTTTTCCTCTGTCATAGTTTGAGTATAAAATAAGTGGTAAAAATGACCAGTCCAGGTAAATTAAAGCCTTCTGGACATTAAAAATATTTATACATAGACATTTAGATATGCAGACATTTAGGTATCTGTTTATCTTAATAGTGGCTCATACAAATATACATTTGCGATATGCATTTGACTTATTTTGTCTCAAAAGCACACACTTGTCAATGTTATTACCCCAAGTTACACTCCAGCTGGCTGATAGGCTCATTGGGCATGAAGCAATGACTTAAATTGGATGAAAACCACACCAAGAAGCTAACTGCAGGAGAAGTTTTATGCAGCTAATGCACAAACACTTATGAAACATTCAGTTTTAAGTCAACCGCTGTCCACTTCCATGCCATGAAGTATCACCGCAAATGAAAGGACATAGTATTAATAAGTTGGTGTTTAGCTATCATACCCCATAGTCTCCCTCTGTAGGTCCCAATGATTAGCCAATGGGCACAGCTGAGTGGGGCCAACGCTGTCCATGGTCCTGCCGCTCTCCAAGGCAAGCAAACATTTAGGAGCATTACAATATGCAGGAGTAGGGATGGCTGCTACTGAATCGCCCTTCCTGTTGCCCTCCAAAAGTATGGGAATGGTAGAGTGGAATTTGTTATTTTTGCTATATACCTAAGGCATTTGAGATCAAATATGACTATGAGACATAAATACAGACAATCAGCATTTATTTCATGGTATATGCATATAGCCTATGTTTTACCATTTTACATACTGTAGCAAACTACCCCACTAACAGTGAATTCATCTTTAGTGTAGTCGTCTCTCCGCCTAGAGACCCAAGTTTGAGCCTCGCCAGATAACTGCCGTTTCAATACCAACTCCAGAAGAGAGTTTGTTTTCTGAGGATGACACCAATTCTGAATGAGACCAGTTCTGACTCAACTTTGTCAGATGCCAATACGGTTCCCCGGTGTCCTGGCCAAATCCCAGATCTGGCTCTCGCAAGAACTTGCCACTAAAAATCATCCCCAGACTTAATTGGCTAAAAAAATGTTCTCTCCCTCTCCACCTTCGCTAATGTGTGGTGAGCGTTCTGGCGCAAATTGGCTGCCGTGCATCACCCAGGTGGGTGCTACACATTGGTGGTGGGTGAGGTGAGTTCCCCTTCACTGTAAAGAACTTTGAGCATATGGAAAAGTGCTATATAAATGTAATTCATAATAATAATAATAATAATAATAATAAACGCATGTATAACAGTAAATTAATACATGTTTATTGAATATTCCTTGTTCTGGCATTATCAATGATTCTCCTGGCATTTCTTCATTTTCTGATTTCTGTTAACTATCCCAGATATCAAGCAGCAACCACATTACAGTAAGGAGCGGACCTTCCCTTTCTCACCTAAAAGGTTTGGTGCAAATGAAGAGGAAACCGTTTGAATGATGGAGTAGAATTAAAATAATGCATAAGTTCAACATAATATTCTAAAAATTCCATATACATATACATACATATCATGGACATTAGCACCACTTTCAATGAAAGAATCCAGAATCCACACTTGTGTTTTCATAACACTGCACTGCAATAATAGGGGGAAATACAGACATTAATGACAGCTGGGCTCCCACTTCTGGAAATAAATAGCAAAATTTGTTCTGATATTATTGACATGCTAATCTACATTAATAAATTCATGATTATTAAAATGGAGAGCAAGTTTGTTATTAGAATGTGTGCTCTCTCTCACGCACGCACACACACACACAAACCATAAAATGTTACCGCCATTTAATATTCACATGTATTTAGCCGGAATCTCAACTATTTGTCTTAGCTTAAAAATAGTCTTTAACAACAAATTGGTTCATAGTAGCTTAATTCTACGTCACTTAATACAGTGAAAGAACTTTCCCATTTTAGTTGTTCTATTCAGAAAATTTGGGACTGTTATTAAAACAAAAGACAATTTCACTAACATATATTTCGAACATAGAATAGGCTATATCATTCTATCATTAAATAATTTGTATAGATTTGCCACCCTTATTAGTGAAATGTGAAGTCTGATATGTCAGTGGGCTTACCATGTACAGTACTTCATGTACTACACATCAATCAAAACCATTCTTTAATGCCAAGTACACTTGTAACAATTCAAGAACACTCAGTATCAGGCTGCCAATGATTCAGTCCAATCCAATTTTATTTGTAAAACGCATTTTACAGACGCTGTCACAAAGATGCTTTACGGAAATAAGAAAAATCAGGAGGGGCAAGGTGATGCATCTAGACCTCAAAGCTGCATAATGATAATGGCTAGGGCTTGCAACAAGAGATCACTAGAACCAGGGGTGGGGCAAGGGGCAGATGCCCCAGGTAGGAGAACACAACTGTAAAAGTGCTAGGAACTTATATGAAACAATAATGATGCAAAGCATCAGCAGAGGTCTGATTGTAATATGGAGAAGCCCCAAGGTACAATACTACGGCAGCATATCTAAAAGATTTGTAGACAGGGGATGTACACAAACCATAAGAGTCATCCTGGATGGACAACACTCCATGGCAGAGAACAGAAAATACAGTGACAGAAGCCGCGTTTCCACCAAAATTACCCGGAACTTTCAGTCCCAGGAACTACTTTACCAGGAACTAAAAGGTTCCTTCAGCCAATGGTTGTCTGCGTTTCCACCGGGGTCTAAAGTACCGCGAAGATTAGGCAAATTAGCCCACTGACATTGTCGTCGGTCCATCTGTCATATGATTTCTTCTGTAACCCCATACTACCACCGAAGTAGCCTACATTATTTTCTAATAACCGGGACAGCCCGGAGGGGTTTATTCCACTTATATACAACGGGTTACCAACAATGACTATATATGGTTACTTTTGTATTTATTGATTTTCATATATCCTCTCAAACACATTCATTAACAGCAGAAAACATGCACACGTTGTAAACAATTTGCTGTTTTATTACTTTCTCGTCGTCAATTCCATATAGGCTAATCGCAAAATGACAAGAATAGAACGAAAACTCGGACTTGCGTGAAAATGTAAATTAGTAGTGGTACAGCCACCGTTTGCTTTCCTTCGAAGTTACTGCCAGCCGAGCAGCGAAGTGTGCCCTCCAGATGCGAACCATGCACCATAAATGAGTCCATAGTCTTCCTGGTCTTTTCGTGGAATTGAAAAATGGCAGTAAAATTGAGTAAAATTACGGCAGTCTGAATAAGCTAAAGGGAAGATTACTAGAATTAACCTGTTATTTTACCCGGATAAAAAGTGCGGAAGGTGATTTCCAGTTTGCTTGTACTGTATCACCAATGTTAATTATGCAGAACTACCGCATACCTCACATAACTGTATCAAACGTTTTGAGTCAATTACAACGGGCTAACAAAGAAAATCCGGAAGAAAATATTCAGCAACCGAATTAATCCGTTTGAATGTTTTGGTAGCCTACGTAATATGCTGTCCCAGCACGAATGCTTAGCATTTTATAAAACGAATACTAAAGCAAGAAAAGAACAGAAGAGCACACGTTATAATTCCAAGACGTTGACAGGCTACAACCAAAAGTAGGCTACTGCGCCGCATAACATACAAGTTTGATTTGAAGTTATTATGAAAATAAATTGGTTTGCCGCTGCATATTTTCAAACATGGCGGGTAATGGCGGAAAATAAATACAACACAAATGCTACGAGTACTCGACCAATCAGAAATGTTCAGCGCTGCAAGCTCCACCCAAAAGGTTCCTGTACTTTCGGAAAGTACTACCCCCCGAGCAGGAACGTTTTGGGGGGTAAAACAAAGCCCCCAGAACTAAATTTAGACCCTAGTTCCTGCGGTGGAAACGCACTGAGTTCCTCAAAAGGTTCCTAGTTCCGGGGTATAGTTCCTGCGGTGGAAACGCGGCTAGAGTGAGTAGAGACTCATGTAGAACCTCATATTGCTTTTACTACCTGGAAAAATAGTGCAGCTAAAGGTCTTGAGGGTATGGTTCTAAGAAAAACTGCTACAAAGTAGTGTAACATAATTGAGTAACAGTTTATTTTCAGGACAAAAGGTCCAATAGAAACATGAAAAAATAGAATTGTAACAGAAGGTTTTGAGGATAGAGGTCCAATAGAAACAGCAACAGAATATGAAGCATACGGTTCAGAGGACAAGGTTCCAATAGAAACATCCATCCATTATCTATACCCGCTGATCCTGAGCAGGGTCGCGGGGGGTGCTGGAGCCTATCCCAGCGAGCATTGGGCGAGAGGCAGGAATGCACCCTGGACAGGCCGCCAATCTATCGTAGGGCACACACACCATTCACTCACACACTCACACCTATGGGCAATTTGGAGTCTCCAATCGGCCTACCTGCATGTCTTTGGACTATGGGAGAAAACCGGAGTACCCAGAGGAAACCCACACAGACACAGAAATGCCCCAAGCCGAGATCCAAACCCACGACCTTGCTGTGAGACGACAGTACTACCTACTGCACCACCGTGCCGCCCAAATAGAAACAGCTGTAAGAAATATTAAAGTGCACACAGGACAGAATCCTGAAAATATCTAGGGGCGACATAGCTCAGGAGGTAAGACCGATTGTCTGGCAATCGGAGGGTTGCCGGTTCAAACTCCGTCCTGGGCGTGTCGAAATGTCCTTGAGCAAGACACCTAACCCCTAATTGCTCTGGCGAATGAGAGGCATCAATTGTAAAGCGCTTTGGATAAAAGCGCTATATAAATGCAGTCCATTTACCATCTAAAGGAGGCACAGGAAAATACCTTGCATCGGTGCTAAATTGAAAAGTAATTTGTAATCAAAGTACTAGGATTTTACAATGGTGGCAGGAGGAGTAGGAATGACCCCAATATACCTGCCTTTAGAAATTGATCAGGGAAGCCGAGAGTTCTTAAAGGAGTAACATGGCGGTTTTCACTTTCTCGGTTTTATGTGCTATTTGCACAAGAAGCATTGAAGAAACATGATGAGTAAAGTATTAAATATGTCCGTTCTTTATTTTTGGAGAAATATGCGTTTTAAATTTATCGTCCTCACAGTGCCTTTTAAGGACTATTAGACAATCTCTGGTTGGTCATATTCATTTATAGCTAGCTAGCTAACGTTAGCTAGCTATGTAGTTTTCTTTTATAATGTAATGTAATCGATAACGTTAGCTAGCTAGTTTGCTTTCATAAGGACGTTATAGTTGTGATTTAATCTTAACTTGGCTGGCTAGCTAGCAAAAATTATTATTGGATACAAGTCAACGTCCTTAGCTGTGGATACTTTATATATAATATATATTATATACTTATACTTATATATATTATATAAGTTAGCTAGCTTGTGAAAATTCAGTGTCCCAAGATAAGCGCGTATCATGGAGGTAGCTATGGTAACGGGGCACGGTGTGTCAATCATAGCTAACTGACAGTTCTCATTAGCACGCCCAGACAGTTCGGGTGAACTTTTATAGTGGGGAATTTATGCTTAGAAAATACGTTTTAAAATACATTTAAATGACTGAATAATAAAAGAATTATGCACATTTGTTTTGTTGTTGCCTAAAGACAACTGGAAAGTGTCACATTCAACCACCATGTTACTCCTTTAAAGGAGTACCATGGTGATTTTCACACTTTCTCGGTTTTATGTGCTATTTGCACAAGAGGCATTGAAGAAACACAATGAGCAAAGTATTAAATATGTCCGTTCTGTATTTTTGGAGAAATATGCGTTTTAAATTCATCGTCCTATTTTCAGCCGGTTGAGAAAGTTCTCATTTTTCTACGTCACGAATACAGTAACCACGCCCATTTCCACGCCCCGTAAAGAAATCTGACAGGACACACCGCCCTGCTGTTTTTGCGCCATTCCATCCATCTAGCACGGTAAGCAACCCCACTACTTTCTAATCTTGAGCATGATTGATTACTGTCTCACCAATGATAACGTATAACAACCCATTTACATTATAATTGCAATATATAGTTACATACGTTTTCTAAGTATACTTGTAGTTGTCATACATATTGGAAGGTTTTTATCATGATCTCCATGCCTTATAAGTTAGCTAACCTTAGCTAGTAAGCAAACTAACTTACTGTCATAGTTGACGTTATCGGATTTATTGTTCGTTTATCAAACGCTAGCTATCTAGATAAACTAACGACACGGCTAAAATTACCGACGATTTTTAAAAAGCTGGCTGTTTGGATAACGTTAGCTAACTGTCTTTATCCACATTATATACCTAGCTAGCTAACGCAGCTAGCTAGATATATAATGTAGTTAGGTTAGCTAGCTAGCTCTCAATAGCTCGCTTTATTTTTAACAACTCGATTTATTTTTAGTTTATATAGCACTAACATTAACTAGTTAGCTAGCTAAAATGACCAATAATTAAAAAAAGCTAACACTAGCTGTTTGGATAATTAACTTAATCCAGCAAGCTAGACTAGCTTGACAGAAGTCAGTGTCCTGTCCTCCCGCATTTTCTTTCCCGCTCAAAACCCATTTTACCTGTGCGGTAAAATGTTAATGACAACGTTAGCTAGGTTAGTACTAGATAGATAAAGTTACCGGTAATGTTGTGTCATTTATGTGTTAGAGTGGTGTATTTTCTAGATTGATGAAAAAAGAGCTATGCTTTTACTAATATATTTATATCTTCTTTTTTGCAGGTCAATACATATTTCCAATACTCATACTTAGCTGTCACACTCTTTATCAATCCGTCCATCACTCATTCATTCATTCATTCACTCACTCACTCACTCACTCACTCACTCACTCACTCACACAAAACCCAAAGGCACTTTATAGAGCCCAACACAAAGGCACTTTTAAGAGCCATTCTCTCTGCGTCTTTGTCTTTCACTCTACCTTAGTCTCTCTCCATCGCTGTCTCTCTCTATTCCTCACTCTCTCCCTTAGTCTCTTTCTCTTTCTGTCTCCCTCTCATTATGAGCAAAGCTTATGTCACCTGTGCAGTGGCTGGCTGCACTGCAGCTAATGTGTCCCTGCACACACTTCCACGGGACACAGCTTTGCGCCAGGAGTGGGTCAACTTTATTTTTGCTAATGAAGTACCAGAGAATGTCAACCAACACCTGCGTCTCTGCACTGCCCATTTCTCACCCGACTGCATCAAGAATCAAGCCATGTACAACGCTGGGTTTGCTTCAAAGTTGCTTCTGACACCAGGAGCTGTTCCTGCCTTGTTGAACCCAGCTTCAGATGTTCAACAGGTAAGCTGATAACGTTACAAATACTGTTGAGGAGGCAAGGCCTCCAGGTAATGAAGGTTCAGTAATAAGTGTGTTCACAAGTGTTCTTTGGATGGATGAAGCTAGCTAGTTAATCCATTATTACGTGTAATAACCTTAGCTTTTTGTTCGGTTTCCCAGAAGCTGCCCACACTCACTCGCGAGGTGGGTTGCCAGACTGATCCCCCGAAAAGGAGAACTGTTTCCACACAGCTTGGAACTCACACTCTGCTGCACAACTGTGTCAAAAGTCAAGGTGTGTGATTAGCACTTTGTAAGCTAGATTTTTAGGACTGAATGTACTGTATGTTTTTAAAAACAAAATTTGAAGGTGATTTTCTGTTTTTGGAATAGACACAAGACAACTACATTTGGCTAGTTGTCTTTTTAAATGTACTTGTATGTCTACGTACTAAATAAACTGTTTGATTTACAGCTACACAGGTCAGTGTTGCCACTGCAAGCATTGGTGTTGGGAGCAATGCGATTTCTCCCCTGGTCCTACCCATCCTGACCTCAACACCAGAAAAGCATGGCACAGCAGACTCTCCTCCCTCCAAACGGCCCCGTGTATATTTGTGATGACTCCATCGAAGTCCCAGAAGATGACGACTCTACCTACAATCCTGGAGACTCTGTCGTGACCGAGTCCACAATTCTATCGTGAGTATTTTAAAAAAATGCAAGATAGGGCTACTTGACATTGGGTGGTGACATATTTGCACTTAGGCTTAGTTCAGAGAAAATAATAAAGCTTTTTTTTTTATTTTTTTTATAATCATTTTACCTGACTGGAGAGGATGGTATTTTCATTTCTTTCAGTCATTTTGTGTGTTGTTTCCACAGTCAATCCCCAGCATCAATTCATGAGACACCCAAATATATAGTCTTCGAGGACTGTCTCATGACGTTATTTGAGACATGCCCGACATGCCGCATGAGGTGCCAGGTCCAGAAGATTGTGCGGGGGACCTTCTTGTCTGTTGACCAGAGTTGCCTACACTGCCTCTACAACAGAAAGTGGATGAGCCAGCCGCTTCTTGGAAGCACACCTGCTGGCAATCTGCAGCTGTCTGCAGCCATCCTCTTCTCAGGATCATCATTCATTCAAACAAATAAGGTAATCTAATAACCCACAGAGTATGTTTAGTATCAAAAGTGCAACCGCAAATGTAATTTTATCCTTGTTTGGTGACAGAACGGTATCAACTCCGGGACACATTGATTAAAAAAAAAACGAACTTATTTCTAAGTTTTCTTTTGTGATATCTTAGAATATATGTTCAATTTAATCGCATATCTGATACCCTGCGTTCACCCATAATTTCTATATACTAGGTACTGAACACAATGCGAGTGAAGACGATCAGCAGTGCCACCTTCCATGTCCATGCCCGCTCATACCTGCAGCCAACCATTTTCTACAAATGGAAGACAGACCAGGAGGAGCTGCTGCAGTCACTGAGGCAGAAGGAGACGGTTTCTTTTGCTGGGGACATGAGGGCAGACTCTCCTGGGCATTCAGCCAAGTATGGATGCTACTCCATGATGGAGCTGGACAGCAATGTCATTGTAGACATTCAGATGGTCCAGGTATGTCTGAATAAAATCAGAGGGGGACAATGGACAATGGACAAACAATTGTTTGTTTTTAGTCACATGCAATATCTCAGACACCACTGGTCTGATTTTGACAAAACTTTGGTTTATGCTCCAACTTGGCACGGAGATCTGTCATTTAAAATATTACACAATGGTAATCATATTAATAAATAACATATTCCTAGACTTGAATTGGTGAAATCGTGTAAGTGTGACATTAGATCAAAAAATCTCAGCTGTATCATGGCTGCTGTAAACAAGTAAAACATTAAGTCTTTACAACACCTGATAAGGTTTGTCCTAAGGTTATAGGACTAATGTTCTAGCAGCATCGTGGGGGACATCTTGTTTACATTTATTTTGTCTAATTGTTTCTTCCTCAATAGAGCAACGAGGTGGGCGGCAGTGGCAGGATGGAGAAGGAGGGTCTGAAAAGGAGCCTGCAGTTCCTTGAGGAGTCAGGTCTGACTGTGGGATGCCTTGTCACGGACAGACACCCTCAAATCCAGAAATACATCAGACAAGAGAAGCCTGCAGTGATTCACTACTATGACGTTTGGCATGTGGCAAAAAGTATGACCAATTATCTCTTTAAAAAATATATATATTTTCTTTGAGTATCCCACTTGTAATTACAGCTTGGTCAAGCTTTTGCATTCTATTTCCAAGTCAGAAATGTAGATGTTTCCAGTTTACCACCCTAATGTAGCATTAAACCTAATGTATGCCATGCAGATGTCATAATGTACCCTATGATTTGCTATTTTTATGTTCATATTAACAGGTGTGTCACGAAAGTTGGAGGTAATTGCCAAAAAGTGTAAAAAGGTGAAGAAGTGGCAACGCAGTATAACAAACCACATGTACTGGTCCGCAACAACAGCTGCATCTGGAAAGGAAACCGTGGCCAAGTGGAGTTCCCTCATAAACCACATGCACAACATCCACACCCACGAAGATCCCTTGTTCCCGAAGTGTGTTCACCCTGATCTTTCAGAAACACATGGAAACAAGTGGTTCCAGCCTGGTAAGTACTGCACTTGCATGAATTGTACATTGTAATAGGGATATGTGACTCATAGGCATATTATACTGTAAGGATCTTACATTTTCCAATTCTATTTAAGGTAATGCAACTGTCTACAAAGTAGAAAAGGCCCTGTTGAACAAGAGGATCCTGAAAGATGTGGAGAAACTAAGTCCACAGCACCAGACGTCAGCACTGGAGGCGTTCCATTCTGTAATTCTGAGGTTCGCACCAAAGAATGTGCATTTCCCTTTTGTTGGGATGCTGTGCAGGTATGTTAAAGTGCCAGGAAAGTTAATTTTGTGATTGCCTTATAACAAAATTTTTTTTAAAAAGCATGTAATTTGTGATGAGCTGCAACCAGCTACAGGTTTTGCGTAGAGGTTGCATGTGTGAGTTAGGATGTCAAAGTCCACTTCCCTCGAGTCAGTTAAGACCCCAGCAACTTGAGTTGAAAATATTTATTTACATATCTCCATAAGAGGTCAGGTCTAGAGGGGGTGAAGTTCTGGTTCAGTCGTCTAAGGGGGGTCTGAAGCCAGTGTAGTGATCCTCTTCGTCTGGATACTCGCGGTGGATTCGCAGGACCACGCACGACGGTATCACTACTCTGATTCTCCTGCCCAAGTAGCCCCAGCACCAGCTGACAAACTGCCTATACGCTAGGTAGCAAGCACGCCTGTAATAAAAATACCTAATTAAGTGTAGGCGATATGCGATTTCAGTGTATCTCAAAACTGCATTTTAGATGTAGAAGAGATTATTGTTTTCCATTTACATTTTTTTAATGTTTTAAGGTTTAGATACAGGTAGAATAGATTTTTTAGAACTTTTGTAAACACTCAAATATTTAATAGCATCTTTTGAAACAATCAACATGGCTTAGCCCTTTAGTTTGGAAAATACTCACGCTGCTCTCTGCCTAACATCTAGGGGCCCATGTTCTGCCCTAAACACATTCAGGGCATTCTGAAGGGAATAGGGGTTGAGGCAGACCGGTTCCAGGCCAGGATGCAATGTCATGCATCCTGGGTCCTGCGGTTGCTCTCCACACCTGGTCATTACCTATTGAAACAGTTTTACATTGAGGACCATGTACCAGTACAGCAGACATGCACTTATTGTAAGGAAGAAGGGGGCATATGCCACGCTTTGCGGTGGCCTTGTTAATATGAATAATACACACCGGTGTAAGTTCTCTGCAGCAGATGTTTTCTGCCTCAGAGGGCATGGTTTGGCACTCTCCACATGAGCACCTGTTTTTATATAAATATAGCTATGTGAATTTAAAATGATCCCATGTAAAGGAATGACAGCAACTCACATCATGTTTAACTCACCATTCCGTGAATACTTGGTTCGACCGCCTATTTTCTGTGGGTGGTGGCAGTGTGACTTCATCTTCAAAATCTGAGTCTGTTGGCTCATATTGGTATGGTTGTACCAGCCCTACATCTCCTGCTTGCGCCATAACTTCACAGAGCTATAGGAGAGAGTGGGGAACAAGCTAACACATTTACTTTTTTCCCCGCACTCCCCTACACACTCCCCTGTCGCTAGAATCTGAAACACATTAACGGATATCAAGAAATCTAACTAGGTAGTAGGGTATTTTGTAATAGCCATTTATTTATTTATTTTTGTGGACGTTTAGGATGATGCTGAACTGATATATTCATTTTTATTTTTGAACACAACTTAACAGAGGTTTAAGAAAGGTTTTTCTTATTATTATTTTGCGATCTTATTATATGTCATAATGGTTTCAGGCATTACTTGGCCGGGATGCATTTCAATGAGAACGCCGACCGGAGCCAGGCAATAAGCTCCACAGGACAACTGGCCTACATGATAAAGTACCCAAAGTCAAAGAAGGGACAATACTCCATTCAAGCCCTCAAGACCAAGCCAACATACAGTGAGTAATAAATTCTCATTCATTTATTGAACTGTATGTATTGTCTACATTAAACTTAACTTGTAGAACGAACATACACACATCACACTCTGAACATGTCTGAAGCAATAGTTAAACCAACAAAAATTTTTGTTTTTCCTTTCATGTCATTGTGCCTTTCAGACTATCGGGACGCACTGATGACACTGCTATTCCTTGAGGTATTCCAAAATCCTGGGCTGCACACAGCCAAGATGAGCCAGATGCCAGTTCCAGAGAACCTGAATGCATTGTATGAAAGACCAGTAAAGGCTGATGCTATAGCTACCTATGTGTCACGATTCAGTCAGTGAGGTCCACTGTAACGTTGTCTGCCAGTGCTGAGCCCACTGTGCAGTACAGCCTCAATGTGACACAGCTACAGTTGTCTGCCAGTGCTGAGCCCACTGTGCAGTACAGCCTCAATGTTACACAGCTACAGTTGTCTGCCAGTGCTGGGCCCACTGTGCAGTACAGCCTCAATGTGACACAGCTAAAGTTGTCTGCCAGTGCTGGGCCCACTGTGCAGTACAGCCTCAATGTGACACAGCTAAAGTTGTCTGCCAGTGCTGAGCCCACTGTGCAGTACAGCCTCAATGTGACACAGCTACAGTTGTCTGCCAGTGCTGAGCCCACTGTGCAGTACAGCCTCAATGTGACACAGCTAGTTGTCTGCCAGTGCTGAGCCCACTGTGCAGTACAATCTCAATGTGACACAGCTACAGTTGTCTGCCAGTGCTGAGCCCACTGTGTAGTACAGCCTCAATGTGACACAGCTACAGTTGTCTGCCAGTGCTGAGCCCACTGTGCAGTACAATCTCAATGTGACACAGCTACAGTTGTCTGCCAGTGCTGAGCCCACTGTGTAGTACAGCCTCAATGTAGTACTTGGTAGGATTCTTGCTTGCTGAACAAGCTTACTCTACAGGGTTGGAGTCCTGATCGATGTGGTCACTTCTGGCACTACGATCCTTACTTCACTCTAGTGTTTCTTTTGCGCCTCTACATCATGAAACCTATGCACTTGTTGTACGTCGCTCTGGATAAGAGCGTCTGCTAAATGCCTATAATGTAATGTAATGTAATGTAATGTGACACAGCTACAGTTGTCTGCCAGTGCTGAGCCCACTGTGCAGTACATTTACCTATGCTCTCTATACCCACTTGACTGTAGCACTCTGTATATAATGTCTAAGATTGTTGACTAGACTTGATATTATCTTGGTTGCACCTACTTGGAAGTCGCTTAAAAGCGTTAGCTAAATGACTGAAATGTAAATGTCCATTTAAGGTCTATTCTCTTTCTACTGTGCTTTGACTTGACATGTAATGTGAATTAAATTTGAACCTCGTTATTACACATAGAATGTTATTTATTAAAGTTATCAAACAAACCAGAGTGTATTGTAACATTTTTTGGGGGGTTTTCCAACACCAAATAATGCAAAATATTCAGACATGGGAAAGTGGTTTAATTAATTTGCTATGATGTAATAAAAATATTTAAATCGATTACTGAAGTGGTATTCAGCTGCAGTCCTAGAATACCCCCTCATAGAATGTTTTTGTTCCAATCCAGAACTAACACTTGATTCAATGACTACACCATTCAGCTATCTTGATTAGTTGAAGCAGGTCACTTATCTCCATGTCTGTTACCTTCCAGGTTCTACTCTATATAATGTTACATTCAATCTAATTAACTTTTAAAATCAACCAGCAATTTATAGCTACCTCCGAGCTGATGTTCATTTATCCAGTGGGAGCATATTTGGTCCCTATATTGCGGAGTTTGGTTGAATTTGCATGAATTATTGCAATAACAAGATCGCGATTTCCTGAAGGGACTACATATTGGAGCATATACAGTGTCATTCAAAGTAAGTACCCGATTGCCTACTAAAAACAACGCTAATCTAATGATGTTTACTGTCGATTTACACGTTGAAGACACTTATGAAAACAATGGCGTGTTCGCAAATTTGAGGTGAGTTTTTATGTCAGTCAGATTGCTGTGATAGCTAATTCCAAATCGTTTGGGGACCCATGGATAACTCAAGACCCATAGTTTGCGCTGCTGGCTTACAGGCAAGACAATGCAAATATTTGACTAACGTTAGGTTCACTTAAATTAGAGTGCCTTTAGATTATTTCTGGTTATATTCATTTAGCTAGCTAGCTAACGTTAGCTAGATAGGAGGTTTGCTTTCATAAGGCAATGTTATCGATAACGTTAGCTTGCTAGTTTGCTTTTATGAGGACGTTATAGTTGCGCTTTTATCTTAACTTGGCTAGCTAGATAGCAAAAATTATAATTGGATATAAGTCTACATCCTTACCTCAGCTATCTATCGATACTTGATATACTACTAAGCTAGCTAGCTTGTGAAAATTCAGTCTCCCAAAGAGCGCGTATCATGGGGGTAGCTATGGTAACGGGGTACGGTCTGTCAATCATAGCTAACTGACAGTTCTCATTACCACGCCCAGATGGTTCGGGTGAATTTTTATAGTGGGAAATTTAGGCTTAGAAAAATACGTTTTAAAGTACATTGAAATGACTGAAGAATAAAAAAATTATGCACATTTGTTTTGTTGTTGCCTAAAGACAACTGGGAAGTGTCACGTTCAACCACCATGGTACTCCTTTAAACAATAATCCTCCTTATGACTATATTTTACTAGATTTGTGTAGTGAAAACCAAACAGCAGGGAGAGCCATTTTGATAGTAATCAAGGGACCAGCAGGACCAATATGGCAACAGCTATTTAAATTCACACTGTACAGGTTGCACAAGCAGTTGTGAGGTGGTTTAAGGAAGGGTGCTCTTTATCAGACCTCCAAAAGAAAACAGACTGTTTACTGAGGATCCAGACCAGTGCATCTACACGCTTAACCCAGTAAACCTATGCCTGGTGGAACTGTGTTTACCGTCATCATCAATCTGCTTGTCTTCACCATCACACTCGCCAGTGCTGCTACATGCAAACAAATGCTTTCAAAAACAAATTCTTTCAAAGATAGACAGGCAAAATCACCCCTCTGCCCAGTCAAAATCTCTGCAATAAATTTCCATTCTCTTCTTGTTAAAATCTTTTGTTAATTTATGTGGATTGGCTGCTTGAAACTGAACTTTCTCTGGAATAAATGTGCACTCACAATGTATGTGATATTAATGTAAGAGTAACTAACTAGACAATTCCTGCAGAAATTGTGAAGTGTGGTTGCGCCAATGCAAAGTCGACTCTGTGCTGAACAGAGCTTTATACATTACGTAAATATTATTCTTACATAACTATTCAGCATTACTTTACTGTCCCGCAAAATCGGCATGCTGTCCTGCATTTGGATCATATGGATTTGGTCACCCTAATCACTGATAGCCATGATTAAATAATAAAACTAAAACTAGAAGGGAAAAAACCTGAAAGTGTTCATCTGATTATTATGTGGATGCCAGGCTTCAGGTCTCTCTCTCTCTATTTATTCACTTGGTATTCCACGAGAGATGGTTGACTAACAAAAACCTACGATACAAATCTTGATATATTCATCTATTTTGCTCATATTCTGTATTGTCCTTTGGCAGAAGGTTTGCTAAGACTTTCATTTTCATACATACATTTAATCTTGTCGAGGTAAGACAGAGAAAAGATGGTAACGTTAGTTGGCCGACTCCCGGTGCTGCGTTAGCTAACGCTAGCTAGGTACATTAGCCCTACCTATTAGCTAGCTAGGCTAGCTAACGTTCTGGCTATGGCTAATGGCGAACAAGCGGACTGAACAACTAATTTATTCATAGTGATTAGAGATTTTTGGTTGGACCAAAATATAAATTGTACACATTTGCCAGATTTCATTCTGGTAATCGGTTAGAAGTGGACATAGCGATTTAGCTACAAACTGTAACGTTAGAACATATTTATTTGATTTAGCTCATTCTTTGTTACCAGTGTACTGCTGGAGTTTTTTCTTTGCAGACTGGGTGATATAGAAGATCTCCCGGTGTATTGACCACCCACATTCCACAATTGTCCAGTCTCATCACAACAGGTTTGTCATTTGTGTAACGATTAGTTTCATTTAATTGAGGGAAAATATCAAGTATATATAGATAGATCAGAAGGGGACTTAGGTTGTGATTGTGATTAGAGGACAATAGTTGTTGCAGAGTACTGCTCCTGTATTTTTTTTTTCTAGAGTCGGCTGGTCATTCAGTACCATTGGAGAAGGACTACAGTTGGTGTAGAAAGTGTGTTCCAGTTCTGTCCTCCACAGTTCGGTAGAGGTGTTGTTACAGGTATGTAATTAGTATTATACAGAAGTCAGCATTTGAGCTGTTTCAACTGGGAAAATTATTATCTATATAATTAAAAGATTCACTATATTAGATTCGCTGAATTATGTTAAAGGTGAATGTCACCCATTTTAAGAATTCACGTTCTTACTGTGCCCCAGGACAGTTCAGTCAGTAGCCTATGTGAACACGCACCGCTCTCTCCTAAAGCTAGAAATTGCAGAGAGAACCCTCTAATCGGTGATGCCATTGAGATGTAAAATCTGGCGCTGCTCCATAGACAATGAATGGGGCTCTGATTTTATGAAGCTATAAAATGTTTTTGAGCTCTTGCACCCAAATGAAGATTTAATTCTGGTTCAGACCTTCTAGCAATGCTAGAATATAAATGTCATTTGGGTGTTAGAGCCCACACAAACATTTTATGGTCTCACAAAGTCAGAGCCTCATTCATTGTCTATGGAGCAGCCCCAGATTTTACATCTCAGTTGTCTCAAATGTCACCAGCATTGGCTTTATTTTGTCACCGAAGTGTCTGACAACATTTAAAACATAGTCTAATGTTAATTTGCTCTTAAAACAATATTAAACTTATCCAAAAGTGTTAATTGGTTTTTCCTGCTGTGTTCATCAGGTCTGTACTCTGCTCATTACTAGATACAGTATTTAAAGGCAAATAAGATGATTATTTAACTTCCTGGTTAGTGTTAATATTTAAAAACTTGTCTGATCTGTCCATTATTTATCATATCATTTAGTGATAACATCCTACCACGCCGGGGGAAGAGATCTTAGGCTGCAAAGCAACGCTGGACTAACTTTGATCTTTCAGACCCTCGGTTTCAGAGTCCAGAACCACACAGTAGCATTCATGTCATGGAGGTATGTGACAGGGAATGTAAACAGGAGGTGTGTAGTCCACCTGTGGTGTCATCCCCACGCACAGCTCAGTATCATGCACAGCCTGAAGTTCAAGAGGTCAGCAGCAGTGTGCAGGTCATAGACCTTTCTGAAAATGATACTGTACAAGAAGCATGTGCCTCACCACCCTCTGTGATATCTGTGCAGACGTCCCACAGTCAGGATTATAGTGACTATGAGTCAAGGAATCGTCAGTGTACATGCATGGCTCTGACATTTCTAGCACACCAGGATGAGGGTCATGACTTGAAGTAGGCAGATCTTGACAAGATACTGGACAAGGGAGACAGTCTGTATAAGAAAACTATAAAACTAAGAAGTGAAGAGGTTCCGCGACTACTATGGACTGAATTTATGTAGCGCTTTTATCCAAAGCGCTTTACAATTAATGCCTCTCATTCACCCATTCACACACACACATCAACGGTGAAAGGCTGCCATGCAAGGTACCAATCAGCTCATTGGGAGCAATTAGGGGTTAGGTGTCTTGCTCAAAGACAGTTCGACACGGGGCGGGGGATCGTACCGGCAACCTTCCGACTGCCAGACAACCGCTCTTACCTCCCGAGCTATGTTGCCTCATCATACTTGACCTTGGAGGAAACACCACTCACTGTCGCAACTGAGAACCATGAGTACAGGGTGCAAATATATCCAGTGGAAATGGGATTCATTACAGACAAGGGAGATCCTGGCACACAGGATTGGTTTCAAAATCTTCACACAAGACTTCAGTGTCTGTCTGCAGGTGTTACACATGCACTGCTTACAGTATCACCATATACCATTGCCGTGTTCAGAGACCAGTCTGGGAGATATGGACTGTTTGACTCTCATAACAGAAATGCTGATGGGCTACCTGTGCCTGGGGGAAAAGCTGTAATGATGACCTTCACAAATTTGGATCTTATTGAAAAGATTGACCAGTTGAATTCCTTGCTACATTGTGGTTCTATTGACAGAAAACCGTTTGACTTCATGCCGGTGACATTTTTGCACATGCAAAGGCTCTGTCACACCGTTTGCCTTCCCTACAAGTGCAGTCTGACAACTTGCATGACAAAAGGCCTGTGGGGGTGAAGGTGACACCAACTGCCAAACATTAAACAAACACTGGACTCCCAATCAGCCAAAATTCTCTGCAGTCAGTCAATGCACTGTCCACATGTGATGTCAAAGGCTACACAGGTTACAACATCTAAAAAACTCAGTAAACGGCTACAAAAAAACAAATGAAGAGACAAAGAAAAGACACACAGCTGTGTGTAAAGATATCTGCCACTCATAAAAAATGAACATCTGAGAGAGAGAGAGATACAGAAGATACGTAGATTTCAGGGTGAAGAAGGAATCCATAACAAGGAGATACAAAACGGATCCACATTTCAGGATGAAGCAGAAGGAATCCATAACGAGGAGATACAAAACAGATCCACATGTCAGGATGAAGCATAAGGAATCCATAACGAGGAAATACAAAACAGATCCACATTTCAGGATGAAGCCTAAGGAATCCATAACGAGGAGACACAAAACAGATCCACATTTCAGGATGAAGCATAAGCTGCGCTGTTCATTGAAAATAAGAATAAAATACAAAGAGGTGAATAAAATCATGCTTCAGAAGCACATTGATGAAAAAAATAGGCTACTCCAGAGAGCTATAGTCACTTTCCAGGAACACATTAAAGGTGGGCCAACTTTTGTATGCACAATGTGCCATTGCAACCCTTGCCATCAATCTAATTACAAGAAGAATCCATGTGAGACTGCAGCCTGTTTGACAGGGAAATATGTTCATGTGTGTGACCGTCAATCTGGAGGCCCTGACCAATGTACTGTGCCTGATGAAAGGAGTGGATTTGTTACACCTGTGATTCCCATTTAAAGGCAGGAAACAGATCATGCATAGCTGTGGCAAACAACTTGGAGCTGGCACCTATTCCCCAGAGCTCTGCGATTTGAATGTGATGGAAAGACGACTCTTAGCCAAAATACTGCCATTTGCCAAGATTGTCACACTTCCTAAAGGTCGACAGACAGCTGTACATAGTGTTGTCGTGTGTGCCATCTGCGGTGGAAACCACGGTAAAAACCTTACCCAGACTGCCCAACTCATCCCATTTGTGACAGGTGCTGGTGTTTTGGTCCTCATGTAGAGCAAGGTCATTTTTTACAGATTATAAGCTTTCAAATGATGTGTCATACATTGAAATCTGAAAATAGTTGAAGATATGCTTATTTGAACGTTGGCACTCCTAAAATCAAGTAGCAGAGAAAATCCCCTTGAAAGATCTTGAACTTTTCACACTTCTCACAGAGAGATAATGGGTGGGAACAATAGCTAGTTAACTCCACCCCAACCACTCCTCCACTAGAGTACCTGTCAATCCTTGCCCATTTAGGGGGTACACTATTTAAAGCTTTATAACTCCAGATGTGAACACCACAGAGACTAGAAAAATGGCTTAAATGAAGCAATACATTTGTAGCATTTACAATACTAGCTTAGATTACTTCATTTCTTACAAAATTATGAATATAAAGTGCCACAAATGCAATGGTCTAGGCAAAAAATCTAAAATGATTTTGCTCTTTTTTAGTTCGCAATGAAATACTGGGAGATCGCTGGTTAAAGTATACATGTCCTGGATCAAGAACTTCTTGACCACAAATTCATAAAATCTAAGGGTGTATATGTAAAATGACTAAAGATCTATGAAGCAAAAACTAAGCAGTGTACCCAGCATCTCCAAATCTGCCCAAAATGTCTAAATTATTAACAGCGGTCTAAAATAGCTAACTATTTAAAGACACTCAATGTAAAATAACATATATAACTGAAGTATTTTGAGCAGTAATACTTACATAGAAAGGATGAAATCATATCTGTTTTCAGTAGATGGAGACAGAGACAAGAAATCAATGATACAGTTCTATCCACTCCTGTCTTACACCATAAAAATGTCAGCTAGGTCTATCAGCAAACATATGGCTTAGCAATGCTCAGAAGTCCTCAATAATAATAGTATTTTCCAAGAAATTTCGAAAAATCGTTGGCAAGTTTTCATTAACCTTTGTTTTACTGCTATCACGTGAATGCGTAAGTGAATGCCATGATAAGAAAATGTTTGGTTACGCTGACCTATAAAATGCTATTCCAAAAGCAAAATTAGACATGTTATACATCGTTAGAAAGCTTATACTCTCACCTACTGAATAAATGATTTGTTAATCGGCCAGACTGTACTAAAAAGGGTGACAACGCCGTAAACAACACGTGTGGATTACGCACAGCTATTTTGGACGGTGCCCAGGCATCACAAGTGCGCGTATATTTCACAAACTTATTGTCCAAGACAATATATGACCACTCAGTCTCAAAAGGGACATCTCTATGCATAAAACCAATGGTAAGGTTGTATTTGTATTCAATATTTAGTCCCAGATATTGGCTGTAGAATGACATGGTAGTTTTTTTATTTGTCTCGTAGGTTGAATTTGCATTAATTATTGCGATCACAAGATCGGGATTTCCTGGAGGGAACTGAAAAGTGGCACCGAAACGAGGCACAGAAATTTGCGTCGTGATTCGGTCCGGTCGGTGCTGACCATATAGGAACCGGTGCTATTAAGGTACCGGTATTCCGTACCCAACCGTAGTGGCAACAGATTGTAGCAACCTCACAGTAAACAAACATAGGGTACTACCGCGCGACTTTATTTATGGGCGGTGGCTTGACCGAAACTAAGTGACAATAGCCAACGAAACCAAACATGCTAATCAAACTGCACCCCCATCACGCCCCCAAAACCCTGCTGTAAGAATCACTAAAACAAGCCGACTTTGCTGACAAATTATGAGTATTTAGTGCTAAAATTGTTGTTTATTCTATCGAGTGACTTCAACACTTTAACTTTCGTAATATGAAAAAAAGGAAAAAAGTAAAAAAAAAAAAAAAAAGATTTTTTTGCCTCCTAGCGCGATTTCAAGATTTGCGACTTGCGGACCTTTCCTCCAGCACCCGTCATATTTGTATAGAGTGAAGCTAAAAAGACGTCTGAATTACAAAGGCCATCAGCACTTTCACACTGTAAATATGAGAAATGTAGTAGCGGGCCTGTCCAAACTCATTGAAACACACCCCGAGAACAGAGACATTTCAATCAGAGATGATGCAGCAGTGTATAATGAAACCATTGAAGACCTGCTACAAGACCCACCCACTGATGACAACATACAGCAAAATCAACCAGACACAAATGATGTCATGGAATTTGACAGCTGTGATGAGACCGAAATGATGGAGGTACAAGACTGTATTGAAAATGTCAAGGTCCAGCGTGCAAGCTCAACATCTGCTAACGAGCAACATGAAAGTCAGGATAAACAACCACACAGTGCAGAGGATGAGCAAGCTGCACTGAGACCTGGAGTGGGACTAGATAGTTGCTTGCAACCAGCTGACATTGGACAAGAGACACTGACATATGGTGATGGTATATTCAGCATTGCCCCTGCACAAGGAAACAAGCCTGTCAGCTTCTTCAAGGTCCCTAAACTTGAAGCAATGGCCTTCCCTGTTCAGTTCCCTACTGAAAAGAATACACTGGATGTGGCAAGAAAAGTCAAACTATCCCCAAGCATTTATTTCAACGAAAGACTTTTCAGTGTTGACAATTGTTTTTTGCAAGAGACCAAAGCTACCTGTTCTTTACGCAGTTTGTCACAGAGACACACATGGCCAAAAACAGCATGTCCATTCAGTAAAGGTAAGGCAACCCCATTACCCAGGATGGACGCAAAATATCCAATAAGATGTTATAGGACAAGCGTGAGGTTGAGAGACTGGTGAGAAACAGAGATGCAACAAGATTCATGCAACCACTGAGAGGGACTCCAGCTTACTGGGAGAAAACACTGATAGTAGGGGGAATTATGCGATTGTTATGCGGCGGATAGAAGCATGAAATTTGGTACATATGTCCCTTGGGTGATCCTAAGACATCCTAGAAGGGGTGCCCAAAATTTTTTTTAACAGGAAGTGAGCTATTAAAGAAAATCAAAATGGCCACCTAAAAAGTTGGCAGCTGACTCAAAAGGTACCTAAACGACCTCATAAAAGCATAAGATTTGGCACACGTGTTTCTTGGGTGATCATAAGACATCCTAGAAGGGGTGCCCAAAAATATTTTAACAGGAAGTCAGCTATTGAAGAAATTCAAAATGGCCATCTAAACAGTTAGCAATTAACATAAGGCACAGAAAGGACGTCATAAAAGCATATGATTTGGTACGTATAGGCCTACTGAGTGATCCGAATATATCCTAGAAGGGATGCCCCCAAAAACTCTTAAACAGGAAGTGAGCTATTGAAGGAATTCAAAATGGCTGTCTAAACAGTTGGCAATTGACCTATGATGCACCCAAGTGGACTCACTTCAATCTGAAGGTTGCTAACATTTGTCATCAGGTATGTGAAGGAGTGGCCCTTCATTAGCCTGTTAATTATTTCATTGATTGTATTTATTGTTTAATTTATTTAATTTAAGTGTTTAATTGAATGTAATATGTTAATTTGAGGCAATTGAAACCAGGTGCAATTGATTGGCTCAAGCTATTTAAGGGCTGTCAGTAGGGGCAGAGGGGAAGGTGAGCCACAACGATCATTTGTACTGCTGGTGTTTTTAAAATAAATTATTCGTCTTTTTAAAGTCGTTTTACTTGGTTGTTTTTAAGCCTTTTTACAAGGTAATAACAAATAAAAAGCTTCTAACATGCAGTATAAGATCTCATTTGAGGGACATAATCTAATAGTGACTCACATGTGTGCCAATTCACATTCCAGCACATTGGGATAATGCTGTGCAAGGTAACCCAGCATCCCGGCATTGACACTTTCGAGAACAGAGGGGCTCCGTTTTGCAGCCACACTTTAGGAGTTCTCTACAAACTTTGGCAGCCTCTGGCAAGAGTGTCCATAAAGGTGTCCACGAATCATCTACTTTGGTCCATCCATATTTTTCAGGAGAAGGTACAGGCTGGATAGCTTTCAGACCTATTGGACCAAATGCTAGCTTGCTACCCTGCTCGATTTGAATTTTGTAGCAGTGCAGTCTGTGTGGGAGGAATTTTTTCCATTGAGACATTTTTGAGAAAACAGATCCTTCCTTAGATCATTGACCTTTTCAATGTCAGTTGTCTTGCCATACAGAAAAAAAAATTCCTTACTCATATCAAAATGAAATTTTACCAGTTGAATAAAGTCACAAATACAAGGTTTTTTTGTATTATGACTTTTTCATTTTTTTTTTTTTTTTTTAAATATGCATATGAGCTATTAGCTCATTGAACATGTGCTAATTTGCATATAAGGTATTCAATATTTAAGCTGAACAGATAAAATCTGAACTGATTTTTTTTTTTATGTGATCAATAACTCAATAGTTAGGGCTGGTCAGAGGGTTTTGTCAAAATATTGTTTTTATAAATTAATTATTCTAAAAACAATATGTACAATGCTGAAAAAAAAATGTTTCTGACCTATTTTTAATCTAAAAAAGTTAGAAAAATACAATAATTTTAGAAATGTTTTTATCGAACCATGATGTGAATATTTGAACATTTCACAATAAAAATCGAATCTAAAAATTGAATTCCAATCCATATTCCGTATTTTTGAATCTCCAACTCATAATGTATTTTTAAAGGCGAGGCAGAAACAAAGTTGGATCTAGCATCGGGAGACCAGGGTTTAACTGATACCCATGAAACTTTGACAGCATGTGTAAAAGCCCTGAAAAGGGGGACACAAGCTTTCCTCAGATCGTGTATGTAATGACTGAATCCTCCAGATAACCACATACAATTAATACATATGCTAGTACAAGCATTACAGCATGCACAGTTCTCTTAATTGTTTATAGTAGCCTACTGGAGTGTAACAAACACTAATAGACTGTGCTGAAATATTACCATAGAGAATGTACATCAAAACAGCAACCCGAATATTCTATGACAGCACTAGCGCTTGCATTAATGTTTTCAACATTGGATACCGGTAATAAAATGAAACGCATACAGATAACCAAATACGGCGAAATAAACTGTAATGAACTCCGCTCGTTTCTATGATACTGATGACACTGACTCATCATTTATAACATACAACGCTAACGGTATACTAAATTAATAGCACGGATGTTTCGGCAAACATACATACAGGACGATATACAAACTACAGCTCTAACCTTATGATTTTCCCCACAACACTACTCCATAAACGACTGCGGTTTGCTCTAAACGTGGTTAGCGTGCGGCTAATAGTACACGCGGTTAGCGTGGCTAGCGTATTCCTGTAATTAACGTCATTACTTCACAATACACGCACATCACGTAATAAAAATACTTCCATGGGCACACATACACAATCACCTAACACCCGTTAAAATGAACTGTTTATATGAAGTGACTCATACCTGAAAAGGGGGAATTTGTACGAAAAATATACGGACACAACCTTTCCTCAGATCGTGTATGTAATGACTGAGGGGAGGAAGCGAGGTGTCCCTTGATGTAGCTCAACAGCTCTATACTCCCCCAGCTGGAGCTCCCGGTAACTACGACCATTCTTCGTACTGTATTAAAATTGCTGCAACTGACAGCAACCATTTTAAACATAAAACATATAACGTGAAAATGCTCATCATTCCATCTGTCACACGTGCATTTACGACTGTCTGCATCTCAGAGTATTAATAAATTCAGCAGGGAAACCAATTCAGTTCAATGTCCAGAGCTGGCATCCATTCAAAACATTGACAGACAGAGGCAGTATGGATGACATGATTGATTATAACTTAAATATTGGATTTTTTCAAAATCACAGACACATAGCCAATGTGTCACAGGTGTCAGCCCCAGTCATTCCGATAGATGGACATTCCTACATGGAGAGCCCCTGAAACATCTGCACTGGATTGTCAATATTGTCATCAGGTCCTTATGCCTCCCACCCCCATGTACCCTGCGTCCCTATGCATACGGTATGCCATCAGCAAAAAGGTGCCATTTTCCTATGACTCACTGTCTCACAATTTGCTAATAGCACGCTAACGTGCTTACGTTACTCAGTCAAACCCCTATTCAAACAGATTGGCTTGCACAAATGCTAATGCAAGACATGCATTGTTTTAAGACTCCCTGTCCCACAATCACACACGCTAACGTGCTAACATTACTCAGTCAAACCCCTATTCAAACAGATTAGCTTGCACAAATGCTAATGCAAGACATGGCATGCTATATTTTTGATGGTGATGAAAGCAAACCATAATCAACTGTAAAATACCAGCACATTGTACAGTTATCTAGCAAGACAGGCGATAGATAAGTTGGATAACCAGATTAAACAACAAATGCAATGAATAGCAAGAAACCATGGAGAACCTAGAACTTGTTTGCAGCTAATGAGTTGTGCCCCAATAGAGGGTTTGATCTCTGGTCATATGAAGATTTAAACAATAAATTATCTATAGATCATCATTCATTGGGTCTTTTAAAAGTTTTTAAAAAAACAATTATGTATATATGCTATTGAAAATATACCACTCAGAAAAGGATTCATTTAGAAGATCATCTCATTCCGACTGTTTTTTAAGCCTATGTTTGGTGTTTAAAGCTGTTTAAAATGTATTTAAGAAAATGTTCATGGGTTATTTTGGGCAAATCCTTTAATACTTGTCTATTTACTATAAATGTGTAAAAGCTAACATTAGCATAATAAGCCAAAATGTCTAAATTATATCACGTTTTAGGAACCTTGGGTCTTTTCTGGTGGCCATTTTGGATTTTCCCTTGTAAAAAGCCTTTTTGGGAACCCCTTCTGAGATGGTGAGATACATCCTAAAGAGTGTCTGTACCAAATTTGGTGCTTCTATCCACCACATAACGAGTTGGCCATTTTTTGAGCTTAATTCCCCCTACTATGAAGGATTTGTTTGCCATGGTCAGACAATAGAGCTTGTAAGTGAAAACGTCACCAAGCCACTCCCCTCGTTTTCCCGCAAATTTGTCAATGGGAAAATGAATGGGGCAATTTTCAATAAGCGATATTTTTTAGTTACAAGTCGGGAACCAGTTAGCTATTGGTATGCGGTACTCATGAAATATATGACTCATGAAATATAATATCAGCAGCACGATTGACCCATGAGAAGTACAAGGTACAACGTTGTGTACGTTTAGTACGCTTAGGAACTACACATACCGGTACTGTGCTCACGACGCACGCTTATATCGCCACGGCTCAGCTGGAACAGGCCTTCTACTTCTAGTGTCACTTTGATATCGTATTTCAATTTAAAATTACTGGAAATAACAGATTTATTACTATTAAGTTATTTTGTTTATTTCACATAATTGTATGGTCGTGATGACAACAGGTTTTCCTTTCAGGGATCCATGAAGTACAACCATAGACCGTATAAAAGAGTACAACCTAACCTAACTAACTTAAGACATGATTTTAAATGGAGTCATATATATTTTTATCACAACACGACAACAATATAGCTAGCCAGCATGGTTTTCGATAAATTACCGACAATATGTTTACTACTTACTATGTTTTAATAAAACTGTTCATTAGAAATGGTCTATCTCTTGTCTACCGCAACTGCTGCACCTGTCTTGTCTAAGTGCAACTGCAGTCATTCTAATTCTCACAATGTGTGTATTCCTTTAGTGCTGTGAAGACTGAAAGTCTATGTTACACCCCTATACGGTCTATGGTTACACCGAAGCCTTGCAAAACGAAGTTTCATTACATCGTGTACTGTACAGCAAATACAGTTTGTAATGACAAATAAACCTGACTTTGACAGCTAGCTAGCTACCTGCTGATCCAGCCCTTCCTAACGTTAACGTTAGCGAACCAAAACTTTATAAACCATATCTTTCATGCTGGCGCTGACACACCCGCTAATCTACCGTGGCTGTATATGACCAACTCTACATGGTTTGATTTAACTTAATGGATTTTATTTAATGGATTTAACATTATTGTCCTGACCATTGAAAAAATGCCTTATGCTAACCAGTGACACCGCGTTTGTCGTAGGTATAGCTAACTAGCCACCGGTGTTGGGTGAAGTTGGCCCTAGCTGCTGGTCCAGCGTCAGTTATTTGCGTCAGAGAATCATGGTCCCAAAAAAACGTGAGAAATCTTTTATTTTTAATCGCTATAGATATTTTACAATCAATGATTTTTAAAAAGTCAATAGGATTTTAACATTGGGCTGTGACGTCACGAACCAGACGCCCCCTGGAGGCAATTTGACTTACAAGCTCAATTAGGGACCCATACCTTTTTTCTGACCTTCTCTGCCGCAGAATTCCAATGGCGCTGAATTTATAACCGCAATCAAATCGCAGCAAGGTCAACGGGTGGATTTTGATTAGCTGGACTGGGCTGAAAAATTTGACATTCTCAGAAGCAACCCGGTGACCACCATGCGCATGTTTGACAAGTGAGTTGACGCTCTGATGAGAGAGCTGCTGCTGTCTCCTGCTCATCCAATCGGTCAGGTTATCGATTTCTTTTACTGGGTAGAATTTCAGGCCAGAGGGAGCCCTCATATACATATTCTGTGTTGGGTAGAAGGCGCTTTGGTCTTTGGAGAAGACCCCGACGACAGAATATGCAAGTTTGTGGACTGCTACACCTCATACCTGTTGCCTGACGCAGACAAACAACCGCTACTTCACAGCAATGTCACAGAGGTTCAAATGCAGAGCAGAACTCATTCCAAGTCCTGCAAGAAAGGTAAAAGGGCATGCAGATTTGGATTTCCCAAACCACCTATGCGAGAAACATGGAAAACTTACCCGACGCCAGCAAGTGACAAAGACGAGGGTGAAGGTACAAGTAAAACAAAAAACAAAGCAACGGAAAGAGCAAAGCAAAACGGCAAACAACATACAATGAGAACACAAGCAGCCATGAATAAACTCAAACCACTGTGGGATCTGCTGAACGACTCCAAAGCACAAGTGGATAACCTGTCGCAGCTACTGGCACAGTGTAATTTGACTTACGACGAGTATAGCTCGTGTGTTGAGGAAATGACAAATGCAAGCGTCATTGTAATGAAGCGTGAAGTCAAGGACTGCTGGGTGAATAACTACAGTCCACATTTTCTGAGAGCCAACATGGACATCCAGTACACTCTTGATGAGTATGCTCTCATCATGTACATGCTCAGCTGCATAACCAAGGCAGAACATGAGATGAGTGAATATCTCGGAAAAATAATCAGTGACCTAGGCCCAGAAAGTGTGCCTGAATGAGAGGAAATGAAACAAATCCTTCAAGCCTACTCAAAACGAGAGGTCAGCGCTCAGGAGGCTGTGGCGTTTACGTGCAGCCTGAAAATGAAGATGTGCTCACGTGATGTTGTGTTCCTGCAAACAGATGAGAATGCACTAAGAATGAGGGTGTTTCTCAATACCAAGAATGCAAAGAACGGACTTGTGTTCTTGGGGAGAACGCTCTTGCTAGTCGTTCTTGGAAAAATGAACTCGCAAGGTCAAGAGCACACTGGACGCTGTTGACAGTTTGAGACTATGCGTTCTTGCTGGTATTGCGCAATACCCCCAGCACAGAGGCCGCCTGCAGTGCTCCAAAATAACAGCCAGGCTTCATCACCCAAAACAATTGGTGTTGTGCAATAGCCTACCCTTAGCTCAGCTGATTACTCCACAACTACACTACACTAACAATGTAATGTCTATTTATAATAATAAAGCAACGACAGTCCGCTTTCATACTGCTTTTGTCGTTTATTTATTTATTTATTTTTCCAAAGTGCTTCTAAGTTTCACGAGCCAAGAAAACCCCAGTAAAGGCTATTGTTTGTGGTTTACGTTTGATTGAAAGAAGAATAAAGAATTAAGGTAAAATAACTAGCTATTAAGATCAAAGATGGACCGGGCTATGTTAGCAGCTGCTGTCGGCATACTTTATCGAGAAGCAGAAGAGGAGGCTGCTGAGTTGAGGAGGCGACTGCAAGTGAGAAGAGCCAGGATGAGGAGGAGGAGGATGAAACGGCATTATGCTATCTTATAAAGTTTACCTAAAGCAGCGCTCAACTTTAATAATAATGGAAAATAAACAGAATGAATATGATAGAGTAGATAGAAATGTATGATAGAAAGGTATAAAACATGAATAACAGGGTTCTCCCCAAACAGTGTAACAGTGACACTGTAGGCCTACCTCCTTGTTAATATTAGGGATGTGAAAAAATCCAGTGTAGCCTACCGAAAAATCATACCGAAAACAGCTGACGGTTAGTACCAAAAATGAAAACAGGCGAACCGTGGTTCATATATTAGCACATTATTTCATTTTAATTGAATTTAGGTTTCCAGTTTAAAAAGTATAGACAGAGCATTTTCCCACTGTTTCGATTTTATTCTAAACAATTTAGTTTGAAAGACTGTGTTTGATAGGGCCATTTTATTTTACTAAATTTCCCAAAATGGGTTGTTTTAGCCCTGGATGCTGATTTCTTTACCAAGACTTGTTCTAACAGCTGCTTGAAAGAGAAAGTGCTATCTGATATACGTTGATATACTAAGTAGATACATCATTTTCTCATAAAACCGTTAGTCTAGTTAATATCCAGCACCACCTTATTAATATCCTGCAAATTTTCAACCACTCAGTCTTACAATTGATCACATCAATCAAGACTATCATTTGATACTGTTGATGGTGCCCCAGCACCACCTTGTCACAAAATCCTGGGGGAGAACCCTGAATGAATAGGATAAATGACTATAGTTTGCTTGTGCAATCAATGGGGAGTAGGTAAATAGAATAGCATAGAATTAATAACATAGGTACTTTGATGATTTATTTGAGTAAATTAAATTACTATGCACTCCACACACTTACCTTATATCAAAAGAGGTTCACACTCACATTTGCAGATAAAACAAGTCTGATAAGCCTTGTACAATGAATCAAGTAAAGTTTATTTGTACAGCCCATTACATGTCTCAATGGGCTTTACAGGCCCACATTACAACACCCCCTGACCTTAACCTTTATGGAGATAAGGAAAAACATTGGTAGGAAAAAAAAGAAATGGAATAAACACAGTAAACAGTTAATAACTAATAAAAATTAATGAATAAATACTATTACAATGTTATGTTAATATATATATTAAACACAGGATCAAACTCCTTCTCAGAGGTATGCACAAACAAACAACTACGTGCCTATCCTCTGCATGTTCTTCTCTGAGGCTGACCTGAAACCAGCCTTTAGGCTCTCCAGGGACACCATCAACGTGCTGGTCCAGATGTTGCTTCGGCAAAAGCCACATGGATGGAGCCATGAAATTGAGGTGGCTGTCTGTCTCTACTGGCTTGCATGTGGCACCTCATACAGAGTGACAGCAGACATCTTCGCCATGCCGAGAGCCACAGTTGGCAGAATAGTCCACAGTTTAGTGGAAGAGATGATGGTCATCCTTCACAAGATTATTCATTTCCCCAAGCCAGAACAGATGGAGGAGGCGGGGGCAGGCTTTGCTCACCTGGCTGGCCATGAGGCATTCAGCTGTGCAGCTGGTGCAATAGATGGGTGCCACATTAGAATACTCCCACCTGCTGAACCACAAAAGAAGTGCTACATTAACCGCAAGCTCTTCCCTTCAGTGGTACTCCAGGGTGTGTGTGACAGCAAAGGGAAATTTCGGGATACTTATATAGGCAACACAGGGTCAGCCCATGACGCCCTTGTCCTCCGGAGATCTCCAATGTACAAGGAGTCCCTTTATCCACCAGCTGGCTCCTTTCTTCTTGGAGACGGGGGGTACCCATGCCTGCAGCATCCTGTCACCTTCATGACGCCATACCGCCAGCCTGTAGCAGGTAAGAATACACAGAGTAAATTGTTTATTTTGTTACTTTGCATTTGAAACACTACATAGATTTTACCTGTATTTTAATCATCAGGCCAAGTTGCAGCATGCTTCAACAAGCACCATGCCAAGGCCAGGAACCTTCGGCATGCTAAAAACCCGCTGGCAAGCCATCCTCCTGAGGGCTTCGGAGATTCGGCCTCTATTTGCCCCCAAATTGATAGCAGCATGCTGCATCCTCCACAACCTCTGTCTGTCGACAGGCGATATCCTGGAGAAGGAGGAACGTCACAAGGACGATGAAGAAGATGGGGGGAACGTTCCTGATGATGATGATCAGGAGCTCTCAGGAAACAATCTCCGTGACTTGCTGCACAGGTGTCTGCCCCTGGAGAGCTACCTGCATGTCTGAGGGAGCATGGTTATAACTAACTAAACCCCAAGGTTAAATATCCAGTGAACACTGAAATTAAAATGTTATTATTACAATCGTTATTATTATCATCGTTATATTCGTTAAATTGTTATCTGTGACGTAAAATTGTTATCATTATTGTTTTGTTGATGAATAATTAAAAATGATTGTGTGTATGGTTAACTGTTTTGTTTTTTCCCACGGTGCGCAGGAACTGCCACCGTGGGCTATGCATGGCAAATTGTCACTCACTCACTCACGGACGACCTTTGAGGGATGTTTTGTGGGACGCATGCGCAGGTGGTGCTAAAATGTGTCTGCGGAAGTGAGTTGTGCTGTGGGTCTGGACAGTTCCGTGCTTATTTAAATACACACCTCATAGAATGGTAATGACAACGGAAAAAACATTGTAATTTATTTAGTCTTTCAAAGACAGACAAATATCTCTCTGCCCTGTCAGAGGCTGCTTTCTCCCTCACCTCTTCCCTCACCACTGCCTGCTGCTCTCTCTCTGCCTGCTCCTTCATAAATTCCAGGAGCGCCTCACTGACCCTGGCCCTCTTCCTTGGTGGCAGGTTGGCCCATTCTTTGGGAGGTGTAGAGGACGGGGAGGTGACAACACCACTTGTAGTGGCAGTCAGGTTTGCTGCAACCACCAGAGACGGACTTATTGAGTGCTGCGCCTGGAGTGTAGCATCCATCAGACTGTACCACTGCCAGGTGGCAGCAGTCACCCCACCTGCCTCCACCCCTTTCCCTGTCGGAGGATCACTGTGTTCCTAAAAAAATAACGTATTAATGAATTGACGCTGTGAAAAATATTGTTGAACATATTTGCGGTCCCAAAAGGTTTCCACAGTTTGAATGGCTTCACAAATGTTGTCTAATATGTGTTTGTTGCAACGCTATCCTGCTTAAGTTTTCTCCACTAGTCAAAATAGTTGCATATTAACTTGGCAAAACTAGCTTAAATTAGTCTCCGGCATGCCCTACCAGTTCATTGCTGAAAAGCAGATACAATGGTTAGTTACCTTGTATTTTCCCTTTAAGTTGTTCCATTTCTTCATGGCCAAACACCATTACTAATACTACTAATAACGATAACAATAATAATAACTTACTTGTAGAACTGTCACTGAACTACTCCCTGCATGCATGTACTGCCATGCACACCGAAGTGCAATACTGCCTCCATGCTAACTTTCTGCATGGTCATACCATAACAACATCATAACTGTCACCTGTACTATTTATTTTGCCTGTCACTTGGACTGTTTGGTGCTGCACTACAGCCCACTTTAAGTCATATCTATTCACCAGATTACAATTGACACAACTTCTTTGATTATTAGTTTTATAAATATTTGCTTTCTTAGCTTTATAGTATTTATTTGTTTTCTTTCATTTTCGGTGCATCAAATTATTTTAAGAGGCTGGCAAGTTTGACACAACCCACCAATCGACCACCACCCCTGGCATACAAACACACAAAAAGCATACTCACTCCCATCCATTTTTGGAGGAATTCCTCCAACCAGTGAAGAGGGTTTCACTGGCGGCTCGCCATTCAATAAGCGCCCTGGTTTCCCTTGATTTAAGTTAAAATGTTACAACAGAGGTTTTCAACCTGTGGTACTGCAGGGGGGCCATAATTTTTTTTTTGGCAGCTGGATAATTGTTTGATCGACATGACCAGCATTTTAGCTGTGTGCAAGGCTGCAAGCTAAACTGTCAGTGCTAAAACATTTCTCTTTTTGAATTTATTCAAACTGGAATTTATCATGGATAAGTGGTTACAAACAGGGTCTCTCAAAAGGAAAGATACAGAGGCTGGTACATCTACCAGCTCCAGTGTCTGACACTGAAAAGAAACATAAAACAAAACGAAGGAAATACAGCAAGTACTTAAGTACTTAAGTACTTAACCCTAGGCTTCACGTGCGTGGGAACTGAAAATGAGCATCTACCGCTATGTGTTGTATGCTCAGAATTCTTATCAAATGAAGCTTTGAAACCCTATAAATTACGCTGTCATCTGGAGACCAAGCATAGCGAGTATGTGTCCAAGCCTATCGAGTTTTTTGAAAACAAACTCAGATTAGATTAGATTAGATTAGATTCAACTTTATTGTCATTGCACAGAGTACACGTACTAAGACAACGAAATGCAGTTAGCATCTAACCAGAAGTGCAAAGAAGCAGTAAAGTGCAGTAAGGTGTATGTACATAAGTGAATAAATATGAATACAATATTGATAAACAGTATAGACAGTTATAAACAATATCGACAGTGGATCAGTATAAATATGATAAATATATTATTAGCAAGGTGCGGCAGTGCAAGGTTCAGTCATTGGAGTAAGTTGAGTGGGGGGGGGGGGGTGCGGGCTGGGGGGGGTCCAGGTGGGGGTATCCGGGGTGGGGGGGGGCTGTCACCGTGGTGCAGAGTTCAGCAAGGTGACAGCTGAGGGGAAAAAGCTGTTCCTGAACCTGCTGGTCCTAGAACGGAGGCTCCTGTAGCGCCTCCCAGAGGGAAGGAGGGCAAACAGTCTGTGGCTGGGGTGAGAGGTGTCCCTGGCGATGCTGCGTGCCTTCCGCAGACACTGCTTGTGCTGGACAGTCTGAATTGCTGGGAGTGCAGTGCTGGTGATGCGTTGGGCGGTTTTCACCACCCTCTGAAGTGCTTTCCGGTCCGAGGCAGAACAGCTGCCGTACCAAACTGTGATGCAGTTGGTGAGGATGCTTTCAATTGTGCAGCGGTATAAGTTCAAATCTACCAGAATCTGAGGAGACAGATGGGCTTTCCTCAGTCTCCTCAGGAAGAAGAGTCGCTGGTGAGCCTTCTTGACCAGGGTCGAAGTGTTGAGGGCCCAGGAGAGGTCCTCGGAGATGTGGACGCCCAGAAACTTGAAGCTCAACCTCCGTCCCGTCGATGCAGATAGGGGTGTGCGTGCCTCCTTTGGTCTTTCTGAAATCCACAATGAGCTCCTTGGTCTTCTTGGTGTTGAGGGCCAGATTGTTGTCAGCGCACCACGCCGCCAGGTGCTGGACCTCCTCCCTGTAGGCTGTCTCATCGTTGTTATTTATGAGACCAACCACCGTTGTGTCATCTGCAAACTTGATAATGGTATTGGAGCCATGTACAGGAGTGCAGTCATGGGTGAAGAGGGAGTATAGGAGAGGACTCAGCACACAGCCTTGTGGGACGCCGGTGCTCAGGATGAGGGTTGAGGAGGTGAGGTTGTCTAACCTAACATACTGAGGTCTGTTGGTTAGGAAGTCTAATATCCAGTTGCAGAGGGAGGGGTTGATACCAAGGTCACCAAGTTTGGTGATCAGTTTGGAGGGGATGATGGTGTTGAATGCTGAACTAAAGTCAATGAACAGCATTCTTACATAGGTGTTGTTGTTGTCCAAGTGGGAGAGGGTGGAGTGTAACGCTGTGGAGATGGCGTTACTGTGTGAGCAACACAGTAAAGTGGTGGACAAAGCCATGGAAGACTTCATGAAGCATGGCCCAATTGAAGATGCATGGGCCAACTTTGCACAAGACAGTGATTTTGTTCAGTTGGAATTTATCGCAGAACGAAACAAAGATCACCTGAATGAGGATGAACAAGATGATGTCCCGTCATGAGTACAACCGTCATGAAACTGGTGGAGTTATGCCGGCTGTGGAGGCCCCACAAATGAGCCCTGATTTACTGCGCACAATGTGTCAAAACCTCAACCGGACACAAGCTTCCATATTTTACTCTGTTCGTGACTGGTGTATTGAACGTGTACGTGGCCTAAACCCTGAACAGTTCTTTTACTTTGTCACTGGTGGTGCTGGCACTGGCAAATCACACCTCATAAAAGTGCATCTATGGTGAGGCAACAAGGATACTCCATCAACTCCCCAGACTGTATGAGGAAGCGGACATATCCATGCCAACTGTTCTACTGACTGTATTTACAGGCACTGCAGCGTACAACATTTCAGGCAACACTGCATTCCCTCTTTAAGTTGCCAAGAAGCTTAAAGCCATCCTACCAAGGACTATGAAATGCCTTGGATGAAGTGAGGGCAAAGCTGTCAAATGCAGAGATTATCATTATTGATGAGGTGTCAATGATTTCAAAGCCCCTGATTGCCTACATCAACTGGAGATTGCAACAAATCAAAGGCAGTAAGAAACTGTTTGGTGGCATGTCAGTACTAGCGGTAGGAGACTTTTACCAGCTCCCCCCACTGGGAAAAAGTAAACCGTTCTGCATACTTGAGGAAGATACGGTTGACCACTGGCAAAGCAACTTTCAGATGATCACACTGACCGAGATTATGCGACAGCAGCATTGCCAGGTGGGTAATGTTAAATTTTCGTACCGGAGGCTTAAAATTATCGGATTTTAAAGAAAATTATCGTACACAGCCAAAAAGGAGAAATAATAGGTGTAAATATGTAATTTCACAAAAATAGCATATTTATTGTAAGCAACAACCTTGTTTGACACGCCTACTCACATACTTCAGCCAATGAGTGCAATACCAACAGCCACAAAGGGAGAAAAACATTTGCGCACCACATATGCTACGTGGGAGCAGGCAACTTCCTGGACCCTACTCAAATAAATGAGACTCACACTAAAAAGCCTGGTCTACGGATAATGTCAAATAGCCTACAATTAAATCGCAATCGCTCAAACATGTAATCGTTATAATTGAGAACTGTAAAATTCATCAGCATGGAAACAACAGTTGTATAATTCATCAGTGTAGAATTATAACGTTATGCTGCGTCAATGTATTTAATATGCTGTGTCAATATTTGTTTGTTCTTGTGAAAGCATGTCTCTTTCCAAAAAGTCTCTCAGTGCATAACTGGCCCTACCTAGTCTGTGAGTTCAACGTCAACCTCAGTTCTTCCGACGCCTTTCTCTTTGCCTCTCCCCTGCCTTCGCCTGACTCCTTGGCACTCATTTTGCTAGTTTTTTAACTCGGTTTTTACATGAATGAAAAAAATAACATTGCTGGTAATTTGTAGGTAGCAAGCTAGCTTACATTTTACATCAGAAAGAACGAGCAGGAGAACGGCAGCCGTGCAGCTGCTCGCTCCCGTGGGGGCACGCACGTCATGCATCAAGCATAATGATTGGCTGGAAAGACGCGACCTGTGTTTTTAAATGACTTTGCCTCTAAATACAGATCTAGGATCAGATTTCATTATCTCAATTCGTATATGTGAAAAGGCAAACCGGTGTACAAAGTGTGTGTTGTACAAAGACGGCTGTCAGCAGGGCAGAGAGCATGTCAGGTGTAATTAAGATTTGTATTTGTATGGTTTCATTAGGTTTTTAGATACAAAGCATCTGCTGTAGCCTGTACTTTCACTCACTCACTCACTCACACACAGTTAAGCTCACTCACTCACTCACGGTTAACGAGTCCATCTCTGGGGAGAAGAAGGGGGGATGGGTCATACTATTTTCTATATGCAAAACACTGTACTTTGTTTAACTTCAGGGATGAAAAATAACAATTTTGAAAGGCAATCAATGGGTGTATATTGAAATGCAGTGTAATGAGTTTAAAAAAAAAACCGATATTAACATTTGTGTGCATGGGCAACTACTTACTTTAATGCATATTTGGTGGTATTCTTTAATTAGTGTTTATCTTCAAAATTTCTGTATGTTGAAAAATAGAAAATCTGTTTTTGACGTAAAAAAAGAAAAAAAATTAATTAAACCTGGATGTTATGTTTACTCAGGGTTCTGTATTGCTTATTTTATTTTCATAATAAATAATTGGATAGTGGCTTCTACTTTGTAATGTTAGCATGCATCAGTGTTCTTCCCTTAAGACCTCCCTGCTCAGGCCATATGCAGTATATCCATATCGGCCCCTGACACCTCTCATATGCTTGTGTCTGGGTACCTAGGTTCCTCTGCTACCTTTTTGCAACAGTTTAGTCTTAATCACTATTTTCCGTCCCCCAGGCTATAACCCAGGGAATAAAGAACTTTTTGACAATGTTGGGGACCAGTTTGATCTCCACTTGTGTATTGGCTGATGTCATGACAAAAAAATTCCCCGGTCTTACAGTCTCACAACACAAAATACTATGCCAAATGTAGGTATTTAAATGCCAGATTCAGTTGTTATGTAAAGGTTCTAATAAAATGAACATTAACCTTACATAATCAATATTTGCTTTGTTCCTTTTCCAAATGTGTTTTAAAGTAACATTCAATGGGCATCTATGAAACTGTCCCCTAACATTCAGAGAATGTTCTAGGAACCAAATTGGATGCCATAAATGCCCGTTTCCATAAACATTTTTCATTTCCTTAGATGGGAAACATTTCTTGAGCATTTTCTCAAATTTGCAAGTTTATATGTTATGTAAATGAATTCAAGTTATGCAAAAATGTTCATATCAATTGTGTTTGACAGAGATATGCAGGAATATCACTGTGGACAGAAGTTGAACAAAAACCACACCCAGCCTTTCGATTGTAGTGTATTTAAAGAACTTCAGCCGTTGTATGTGCCTTTGAAATCAAACAATCAAATAAAATAAATTAAAAAGCATTACTTGGAAGCCTCCAAAAACACATATAACCTAGCAACGGTCACAGGTTTGGGCTACATCTTTTTGCATAATATCTGATATTAATGTTGTGGCCTGTTATGCAGGACAATTGTCCTTCTTTGCTTGGTTGCATTTACATTAGGTCAGCATATATTCACAACTTCTTTCTTAGTAAATTGCATTTTCTGCAAAAATTTGCATGTGCTTAGTCTAATGTGCAGTTTGCATACGATCTGATGATAAATGAGGCCCCTGGTGTGTGTGTGTGTGTGTGTGTGTGCGAGCGCGCGCTCGTGTTTGCACGTGTGTGTTGCATAACTCACTTGTATTCATTGTTATCTTTACAGGAGAACAGGACAAAGAATTATATCATTCCAACATTTCAATCATTTGTTTCCAAAATGTTTATGTTCTGTTAGACGATATATACATTATTACCTTTCTATCACATTGCAGCCTGTGTAATTGTGATTTGTTTCTAGAAAGTAATGTGGAATTGGCTGAGAAAAAAGACAGAGAAAGACCCTTAAAAACACTCCTGAATTATCATGTGCTTCCAGATTTCAATTTGGAGAACACCTGTGGCAGACTGACAGTGACAACTCTCAAAGCTTTACCCTGCAAGTCAGGGAAGTTGTTTAATGAGAGCATTAAGGTCAGTGATGCTGCCTGGAGGCTTATTATGGAATCCCAGAATACATACAAAGCACCACAACTCCTGGTAGCTCTGGACCTGTTTTATATTTCAAAAACTTTAAGTTTTATGTGAATTATTTTTTAAAACACTTATGCAGAGCATCTCTTCCAAGCGAACCACTCAAGAGCCTAATGGAAATTTATTTTTAACTATGCCCCTTGAACTCATTAACCCCTTCGCGCAAGCCCCCTAGTGGCCAGGATGCCAGCATTTTGAGATAGACCAACTTCAGACATTCAGTACACTTTCAACCAAACTGCTCTGGCTTTATTAGCAAATGATACACAACAATTATGCCAAATATGGAGTTTCTAAGTGGCACCATTTTGGCGTAGGTGTCACGGGAATGGGGGGTTAGGACCCAAATGCAGAGTGAGGGGAAAAAACTCAAAACTCCAAACGGTAATAGAAACAAAGACTTTACTTAACAAATCCGGAACTAAAGAAGGGAACAAAAGGCCTCGCAGGGCAACTCTCAAAAAACAAAGTAAAGCTTCAAAACACAGGAAACAAAGAAAATCCAAAAATGCATAGAAAACAGAAACACACAGGAAGCTACTCAGGCGGAAAACACACAGGGCAGAACCACAATGAGAAACACACACAAACAAGGATCCAGCACCTGAGTCAGGGAAGAAGGGAACTTAAATAGACAAGACACTGACGAGACACAGGAGGGCACAATGCACAATCAAGCCACAGAGAGGGAAGGGAAAACGAGACAACCAAAAAACAATAATTGGATAATTGAAAACAATAATACAATTAAACGGGGTAAATGAACAGAACTAAAAACTGAAGTGCCGCCACCTGGCGGCCCAAAAAGGGAAACGCTGACAACCACAGAACCATGACAGTAGGTCCTCCATATAACAAGCACCCCCTTCATGCAGTCTCATCTACAACAATACCCCCCCAAGGATGACACACTGGACAACAGTGTCTATCTGGGAGTTCATAAAAACATTGTTTCCCCACAAAACTTTGTATTCCATCATTGCAACATGACAAAACTAGCAATAGCATGATGGTATGCCAATACACTGTGAAAAATTCTGCTCACTGACCAGCAAAATAAACAAGTGAAATTCTTGTTCAATTATACCAGGTCATACTACTACCAATATCAGCTACTAAATATGTAATAAATACACAATGCTTCCGTTGGTTTTACACATAGAGATGTCCCTTTTGAGAATCAGTGGTAATTTATTGTCTTGGACATTCCGTTTGTGAAATAATAACTCATTTGCAACGCCTGTATACCTTCTGATATAGCTGTATGACATGCCTATTTGGATGTCTCGAATAGAAATTAAGTCGGCGCATAACACCAAGCTTTGTTGCAATGGCACAGCTTTACACATTTAGCTGCAGTGTTAGCACAAAAGAGACATGCACCTGGTAAGGCGTAATTGTTGTTTTATCTCCATTTGTGGAAAATGCATTGATTCTCTTAAGGAGAATACATACTGCAGCAATTTCAGCAAGAGCCTAGCCAGACAGATTACGCTTTTGACCCATTGCATTCCTTTATTAACACCAAAAGGACATAGATTAAACAGAAGCACAGGATGATCAGAACTTAATTGTACATAGGGTAGACTATGGGGTATTATTGTCTCCATGAGCATGAAAAAGACTTTTTCAAATTTGCTCTGTGTGATATGTGTTAGATGAATGTAAAATGCCCCTTTGACAGATTATGAATAGCAACATTTGTGAAACACACTACAGAGAAATGTCATCTCTGGGCATGTTCAAAACGATTACATACTGTTGAGTACAGAAAAATATTGGTGTTTTATTGAAGTACAAGAGTGTGGTTACATATTTAGCTTTATATACCAAAGTATGTTATAATGCTTTAGCATTATGTCCTTCGTTCCTATTCCTAACATTTCGAACGGGACTCTGGTGAAAAATGGACAAACTTAAATGCTTTATAATGAGCAAACAAACTATATTCATTTTTGGGATAGGTTTTGGTTTTTGGACCCCTACATATCCATCCCCCTATACTGATGAAAACATAGCAATTCCCTCTTGAAAACCATGCAAAAGGTGACCATAGAAAATGACTGAAATATTAAATATTTTTAGCTTTTGTAAGATGGTCAGTATGAATTTACAATGGTCTTAGACTGAGAATGCAGTATTCTCCACTGTGGGCTTTTAGAATGAACAGCCAACAGTGAAAAGGGATTATATAAATAGAGAAAGTGGTTTATAACCCCCCATATTCTGACATCACAAAACTACCAAGTCATAAGAACAACTTACAGTGGTTAAACATTCATACATCCTCAATGTTGGCATTGGATCTGTGTTCCAATTCTCTGTCCTATCAGAAGATAAATCCAATTGAACAGGGATATACATTAATCTCTTCTGACTGTGAGTGCTGCCTCAAGACTTGTTCTTCTTCAGTAAAGACTGAAATTTAGAAGCCACACTCTGCAGAACACTCCATAATCAATTCATCCAATTCCAAATCTCCATAAACCAGACTGTGTTTGTCTTTTCTGTCAATGAATTATTCAAATAGCTCAATATGAAAAGGTCAGGTTCTGCAAATTCCCTTGAAATTGGAGAAAACGTAAGATTCAAGCTGTATTGTGCCAGTGATATTGGTTACCAGTGTCTGGGAAAGCCTCAGTGGGGCCTATACTCCCACCCCTGTGAGTATAGGCCCCATGGCGGGGTTCTCACAGCTCCTCTTCCTATTGTGATGTAGCAATTTGATACCACAAGAAGATGGGGAAAGTGTGTCCAGTGTGACTGTGCTTAAATGCATCTCATGCCCTCTGCTGGTGGCCTTTAGGCTTCAGTAATGGTACATGGTGGAAACCACACCACACCAGTGTTACATTTGTAGTTGGCCTGCTTTGTATAGATCTGGAATTTATGTTTCTGAAAAAACATAAAGGTTAAACAGGGTATGTCACTTTCATTCCGCAGATACCCAGTAGGCAGTGGTTTTGTTTGACCTGTGTTATTTGGAAGTTTCAGTAATGAACTGACTGAAACAGAAAAGTAATAAATGCAACATAAGAAGAATGTGGCATATTTCTAACAAATGTTTTTATTCAGCTATAACTTTAATGATATCACTGTTGCTTCATAAATGCAATAAAGCACTTGAGGCCGTGCCTTGTTGTGAATATAGTCACGGCTAAAGGGATTGCAGGCACTCTGCTTCACATCGTGCCTAACAACGCCCTTTAGCCGTGACTATATTCACAATACTGCTTGGCTTCTCATGCCTTATTGCTTAAATATACAACAAACGCTAGATTGGATTTAGAGCTGGGTACAGAAGGCTGTGAGGCACATATCATTAAACTCCTCTTTGACAGGAGTATTGTCATCTCAGAAAGCACCCAATATCATTACAGAACTACCAGAACCCCACCCTGTTCTGTTTTTAGCAAACTTGAAAACTGAGAAAAGCAAGTACATCCGGTTATCAACACAACCAGGATTAGCCCAGACAAAATAGCATTTTAAAACCTAACCTGTACCACCACATCAATTCAACCAATTAAATGCTTTGCCACCTAAGATAGTACTGCCCAAGAGCTGTCAACATCTGAAGTGGAATAAAAAAATGTGAAGAAAAATAGTTATCAAAGCAAGTTGTCAGGGGCTTAATGGCCTTGAACAAAAACAATTTGTACATGATGAATATGTGTAGAGACATGCTTCTCAAGGCAATACTTGAAATGTATATTAAAGTCAGAGTGAAAGAGGATGTTAACACAGATATAAATCTGTTTATATATTTTCTTTTTAAGAGTGAGATCAAAGCTGTATTTTACTGTTTCCAGTAAAACCCTCTATCACCTGAAAAGTTTTGAGCAGAAGCCATTTTAGGACACAACAAAAAAAAGGTAGACAGAAATGCCCTCTTGTTTGTCTCCTAATATCAAGCTATGTACTTAATGTAATGCGTCAGAAATGCTGGTGTGTTAAGCTAATGGTTACCAATGAATGAAGAAATGAGGCTATGTGTATACTGAAAAACGCATTCAAGACACAATGACCTTCCATATTGAAAATATGTTTATATTTTATATCATATCACACGCATATTGAAAAAAATGTGCATAAATGAAAGATTAAAATTGGCAGACATTTTGGGCAAATTCCTTCCTCTCTGCTTCAGCAACACATTAAAACCCATGTATGTAGGAATGGAAGGATTTACTCACAGGCTCAAATCAGTGTTGGGACTGCATGAGTGTTAAGAATCTAAGTTTAGGAGTCCCCAACTAAGCACATTGTTTTTCCTTGCGTTATGCATCTCGGCTCGATGTATCGCAACGCTGGATTCCTGAGAGCCAAGTAACCAATGGAATGAATGATCAATTCTTTCTCCACTTTGATTGCTGCACTGTAAGTGGTCCAGAAACTGTACTATATATTTTCTGCTCCACGGAACACCATAGCACCTTTCCTTTACAGGCTACTGTTCGACTCATTGCTCATTGTAATTGTATGAAGTGCAATTGATCAAACTGAAGTATGATAAATATGGGGCATGCTATCTGAGCCATTAGTTTGCATGTGCTGCAAAATTGCTTTACCCTGTTATACCTATAGACGAAAATGGCATGGGCTAGACAGTAAAAACTTTTGATGCTGTGCATTACATTACATTACAGGCATTTGGCAGACGCTCTTATCCAGAGCGACGTACAACAAAGTGTATAACCATAACCAGGAACAAGTATGACGAAACCCCTAGAGAGAAGTACCGGTCCAAGTGCAGGGAACAACAGCATAGTTCAACTTGGACCCTGAAGGTTAAACTGATTAACACTAACACAACGAGAACGGCAACAACGCAATCTATGGAAAAAATACAAGCAGTAGTTAAGACAGTTAATGCACCTAAGTCACCTACGAAACAGCTGCCTAGTTACAAACCTAAGCTTACAGTCATTTACAGGGGGGTAGGGAGGGATGGGGAGAGGTGCAGCCTGAAGAGGTGAGTCTTCAGTCGTCGTTTGAAATGGGTCAGTGTCTCAGCTGTTCTGACCTCCACAGGGAGGTCATTCCACCATCGTGGGGCCAGAACAGACAGGAGACGTGTTCTGGAAGTGCAGGTGCGAAGAGGGGGAGGTGCTAGGCGTCCTGAGGTAGCAGAACGGAGGGATCTGGCTGGCATGTAGGGTTTGAATATCTTGTGGAGGTATGCTGGGGCTGATCCCTTGACTGCCTGGCATGCTAGGACCAATGTTTGAAATTTGATGCGAGCTATAACAGGCAGCCAGTGGAGGGTAGTGAGCAGGGGAGTGACGTGGGAGTGTCTGGGGAGGTTGAAGACCAGACAATGTCAAATGTGCAAATGTCAAATAATTTTCATCCAAGTCACACCTCAATCTAAACACTATGCTGTGTGCTGTTTTAGTGGTGTTATTAATGTGCACATATCACCATATGGGGCAGATATGGGCCAGAATCCACCATCGCGCAAGGCTGTGGATGTTGGGCATTTCACTTCACTCAGAGGAAAATCAATCAATCAACTATTTTAAATGTAAATTATTTCAATTAAGCATGCCTGTGTTTTTAAGTGCTGCACTTGTAAGGAGTGAATGCGCTTGAATTAGAGAAACCGTCTCTACACCCAGCAAGTTGTATGAGCATTTGTACAAATATGTACGTATGTATGTATGCATGTCTACTCGTTTTAAGTTAAATATTTGGAACTTTACAGTGAAATGCAGTATATAACTGGACACTACATCATATGGGAAAACCCTGAGATTACATACCAGCAGCACAGCACCTTCATTTTTAACCTGTCCAAGTAAGGGTGTGTAATGTGCCTGTGCTTGCGGTGGTGCTGCCACTGGGTGGCAGCAGAGGAGATTCTCCTCGCTCTCCCATTACCGGCTAATTGCTGATTCAGGCCACCTGGAGTCTACCCTTTATAGGGACCTCACTCCCTCTGCTTGGTGCTCTTGCATTGCACAAGCAGCCGGTAACGCTCTGGGTATTTTGAGAGCTTGATGTGACTTACTCGATGGCTATCTGGTACGGGAGCTAAACACGTAGCAACCGGGGCACTTGAGAGTGGTCACTTTTCATAGAGAAGTATTCGTGGATAGAGTTATCTCCAGCCAGTTTTAGGCTTGAGCTGAGAGATCTTCCTTAGCCTACTTAGGCGTGTGTTTTTGGTTCTCAGTCTAGAGACTTCGTCCTGTTTTTTAAGGATTGCCTTTTGTTTGGCCTTTTGCCAGGGTTTATTCCCCTTTTTCCTTTATCCCACCTCGCTCAGTGGTTGACTGCTGTTCACAGTCAGCTTTTAGACTCCCTGTTTTATTGTCCGCTTCTGACGTTGCTCGCCAGCCCCAACCTTACAGGGTGCAAACAGAAGCTGCGCCTCTCCCAGTTGGTGGTGGCTGAAATCTTCTGACTGGCTGCTCTGGATTTGGAGAGCAACCCACCAGATGTTGCTCTCCCAGTCAATGTGAACGTCCCAGAAGCCATTGCCTTATTTGTCAGCAGGTTGTCCCCGTGTACCCTGGGGTTTCTAGACAATATGGGTCAATTCAGGTGTACATACAGTTTCCTTCAGTCGTGAAAAAAATTCCTTCTGATATGCAAAAGTGTTTATTCCTTTTCCTGAAATATCTGACAGCCAGCAGATAACTACGCAGATTTTTTTATGAAAGGTGAATTTCCTTGGTTTTCATTGCCTTTGACTGCACATGTCATTTGTCATTTGTGAACTGTAAGATGGTTAATTCCACTAATATCCAGGTGGTTTGTCATCCAAACTGAAGGGTGACGTGTGAGTCTAAACATGACTCCTTTATCTTGGCTGACTGTCATGCTCACAGCCTTTTGTAAGGATACACTCCTACATGGATGGCAAATCCTTAAAATTGGCTGATTGTGCTAAAAAAAAAAAAAAAAAAAAAAAAAAAAAAAAAAAAACATTGTTTTATAAGGCTACATCAGTGACTCAAACCTTTGAAATGTTAAAAATACAATACAGCCTTCAAAAAGTCAGTGCATCTTTGTGACATGTTGCATTCGCAACATAGCCTGACACTACTGATGTTACACTGACCTGACCGAGGACATGTTAAACCAAAGAGAAACCACTCCATGGGCTGACTGTGGTGACTGTTTGAGAACCACGGAGGACACAGGAGAGGAATGACTTGTTGCTTGCGCAGTGATTTCTCGAGTACACACGTCTCATCACAAATGAATGACATCACTAATGTACCTGTCACATGCCATGACACACCCCTTTGGTGGACATAAGAGTTGGACAGAGGGAGATATGGGAATTCCAGAATATTCTGGTTTTAATTTTATCTTGAACCAGAGACCGAGAGTGTGGTCATACATAAATAAATAAAACGCCTTTGCCTTTCACCCTCATGGAATACAGGTAAAAAATAATAATAAACTAACACAACAAACTAAAATAAAAACGAAATAAAGAAAACAGCCAAACTGCTTATGACCTTCTTTGTCAGTCGGTGCAGCTCTCGCTTGGCTTGGGGATTTCCTGGTCACAGTCGCCTACTTGGAAGAGAGCACACTTTAAATACCTGGACTAATTGGTGATGCATTTCAGGTGCATGTACCTACTTACCCAGTAGGCATCGGCCTGAACCTGTCCCACAAATCAAGCCCTGACAGTAACTAAAGTTTAATTAATCCAGTTTAAGTTTACCAGCCTGGTAAACTAAAAATAAATAAGTTAATAAACAAGTTTCAGTAAAACAAGTTATTAGGGGGAAAAAAAAAAAAAAATGTCCACCTCCTGCTCCCTTGGCTCTACGGAAGTTCAACAGAAGGTTGTTCTCCAGCTCGCCCTCTGCCTCCTCCACAGCAGCTAGACGCCACACTGTAAAAACACCTACTTTTATTTTATGGCATAAATAAGTGTTCTAAGTTGTTAAGACTTTAAAATATAAATTATTAACATTGAGGCAATAACTTAAGTCAGTCCAGCAAACCAAGTTGTTTGTTTCAAAACCATTGAGTGAGTTATTGATACTTATGTTATATCAGTTGTGATTCAATACAAGGGGCAAACATTCTGATAACTTGTGTCTTTGTTGTGAAATGTGGGAAAGCCAACTTTCCGAGTTGACGTTTGTCAATTAAGTCCTCCGCCCCCACCCCCAGTCTTAGTCTGGCTGTCTCGCATTGGAGCTGGAGTCCACACAGGTAAGTTTAAACCTACTTTTCGTTTAAGTTAAAATGGTGTCAGAATTTTTATTCAGTTATATGGTGTGATATATTTGTGGATAAGTTAGGCATTATCATCAACAGTTAAACACAAATTAGCGACTAGTGGATGCTGGCGCCACTTGTCAGGGCAAGTACCCTTCAAACAGAGCAGGCATGTTTTTTTCTGACTGGTTAGACTGAATGGTCTTAATTCTTGTACGCTAAGTTGTCGTTACAGTATTACAGTAGTTGGGTCGTCATTTCAATGACTAAAACCGAAACACTCTAGCACTAACTGTTAAACTATTAATCGTTAACAGGGGAAATTGTCGTCACTTAAAGACAGTGTTGGGGAGTATTGTTTGAACTAACACTAGCTAATGCTTTTTGTCAGAAGAATTGACTGCGTTGCATCATTGCAATGCTCCAACACCTGGGCAGATTCAGCACCTGCATGTCCCCGTCTTCTGATTCAGGAGAGAAGCAAGTCAGCAGGTTGGTTTGACAGTATCCAGCAGAGATAGTCTGCTGGTCTGACTGACTGTTGAGACAGTGGTGCAGAAAGATAGACCATAAAATAATTATTGTATTTCTATTGTATTATATTACTTAAACGTAGATGTTTCATCGTTGTAGCTTCAATATTATTAACGTTATGTACTTCTGTTGGTGTAAACTTGTCAAGTAGCTTGCAACATTCATCAAAACGGTATTCAGCGCCTTAAATTTTTCACAGTGTCTCAACCAAATGAACAGGGAAAAACAATGCTGCGAGTTCTCAACCGCGTTTTGGTGTAATTTCTGGTCGCCTCTTCCCTCTCTCCTCTCCTGTCTGTTTCTGGGTGCTTTTGTAAATTCACTCTGAAAATCTACTCTGATTTCAGAGCGCTTAATTTTAGAACGGGGACGCTCTGAGCGCTCTGAATTTCCGAACGACCAGAGAGCACCCCGAGTGCTCAGAGCGTATTTACGAACGCACCCACAGTGTTTGACCGAGGGCGGCTCAGCTCACTTAGACACACACACACGGAGCGGACAGCACGACAGAGAGGCCATGGTGGAGACAGTGAACCAGGTGAAGGGAAATATAATGTTTTATTCAAGTTGACGACAATTTGAAGCTCGTTACTGCAAGTGCAACAAAAGCTTTGCGAGTAAAAAGCCAATCCTACTATAAAATTGAGAGTCTGTCTGCATCAATTTTTCTCCTCAATGGGTTGGCCAGTCAATCTGAAATTGCACATGGCATTGAGCATTGGCTTAGGCAGGGACTGTCAAAGCTGATTTTTCAATTTCCCCAAATTTAAGCTGTTTAATAGCATTTTTTGGAAAGTCTGACGGGACCTGAACTTGGCATATTGCGAGAGACTACGGGAAGCCGGACTTGCACGGGGTCATGGCCAGAGCAAACAATAAACATGTAGAAACACAATATTTTCAACTGCTTTTCCTGCTGTCTCCCATCCACTCCCCCCAGCGCTAGTTAGGCTAATAGTTAACTGTAAACGGTAAAACCAAAGCTGTCTGTATGTAGGCTAATAACTGTTTATCTTAGATTGCCACATCTTAAAATTTCAGATAAAAAGGTTGAGAGATTGCAATCCATTCGCTATAAACCTTGTTTTACCAATGTTATTTTGTGATTATTATTTTTTATGCTGCACAGTTGGATCACTCACAAAAATATGAAGGATTACATATATAGCAGGACATACAGCAGTTACTTAATCAGTGAGCATATTTGGTACTGCTAAAAACATGAAAGGATGGGTCAGTATACACTGAAGTGTGTCGAGTGGTGTCTAATAAATTATGAATTAAATTGAATTAATTGTAATTTGTCTTTGCTGTAGCAAAAGGCATTACAATTTCAAAATTAATGGGACAGAATATTGTATTATGTTTGTCAAAATCTTGTCAATTCCAGAGTGCAGCCTATTGTTTACAATGACATTAAATAGATAAATGTTTAAAACATTAAGAACCTGTTCTTTTGATCAAAATGAACCAACTCTTAAATTATTCTTCTACTGCCTGTTTTGCTAATTTCCAGCAAATTGTCACCTTTGTCTTTCAGATTTAACTGAATGCGGTGCAAATTCTGCAAGTTCACCCACGCCACTGAAGCTGTTCTCCTGAAACACTACGGCCATCATCACAGAGGAGCAAACTGGCCTTGCATTCACACAGACTGCTTGTGCACTTTCAGGACCATTGGTGCATTGAAATCACACATTTTGAGATTGCACAGGACTGTCCCGAGGCAAGAAAACTCAACATTTCACTGCTGGTTGCGTGATTTGAAAGACATTTGCTGTAAAAAAAAAAAAAAAAAAACATCCGGAAGCATAAAACCTGAATCTGAGTTCCTAATTGTTCCGTATTTTATCTTGGTGTAGATTACTCGACCCACCATTTTCTTGTCTCACTGTCAAAGTTCTGACTTCATCTTGCTATGCTCACAACTCCCACAAAACTCTTCTGAGATCTCCCTAAATGCTACCTCATTGTATTTTGGTGTTCAAGATGTGATGCATACAATGTTACAACCCAAGTTAAGTGCTAAGACTGGGACAGTTATGGGTCTCAGCAGTTACCATTTACTTGGCATTGTTGCAAAGGAAGTGATGTGTTTTGATACATTAAAACAGTTTTGAATGTTGACGTTGCATCTGTAATTATTTATACATTTAATGGGAAGTTATTGGTCCTAACTGATAAATGTTACCTTAACTGTTGCAGTGTGCAATTTTAAGTTACTCTAACTTGTTCCACTAATTCAACTCAACTGAAATTAAGTGGGTACTATGTACAGATTTAATTACTCTAACTTGGATTAAAGTAGACAGATGAGAATTTAAAGTTGTTACAATGTGAAATTATAAATGACTGCAACTTAAACGTTTATTACGTTTTGCGAGGTCGGGACCAGCCGGTAGCGTTAACTAGCGTTTTTTCTAATTGTTAGCTGACATTAGATTGTTAATTACATTAGCTATAGCTAACGCAACGTTACCTGATATGAGAGATGGCTACCGTGCACAACGTTGTCTAAACTAATGTTGCCTTTCTTGACATGGTCCGGTAGCTAGCTTTAGCTGTACAAATAGCTGTGTAATTAAGTAACGTTACATTGTCATCAAATGTAATACTAAATCTACATCAACAAATATGACCTCTCATGTTACACAAACTTTTTAGGGTTCCACAACCCCCCCTTTCTCTGTTATTGTAACGCTGGCATCTGTTATTGACACCGGAAAAAAACAGTATGCCGCTCACACACAAGTGAGTTGAAGAGTGAGCCTACCCTCTCTGGCGGACCAACCACTGATGGGTGATGGAAAACGCGTTACTAACTGTGCGCTGCTTGTGATTTTTTTCCCGGGAATGTCGCCACATACACCCAGTTCTTTAATTATAATTATAATAATAATAATATAAATTAATATAATAAAAGGCTCAATCACCATTGTGTTACCTAATTCGGCTATAGATAGTGACTTAACAGACATTTATTTTAATGAAAATCTTCGAGATTATTACTTTAAGTATCAAAAGTAAAAGCACAAAGAAACAAAACAGCCAGAAATAGTTTTTTTTTCTCTCCAAGCTTTATTGTATTTCTCCCTCCCTCCCTCAACTCCCTTCTCTTGCTCCCTCCCTCAACTCCTTTCTCCTCTGGCTCCCTCCATGCAGACTGGGTGTGCTGATTGTTACCTGTGCGAACACTCCAATTTAAAACAGTTATCTACCTACTTATAGATATATTTAATTTAAGGCCTCTAAAAATGACAACTACCTCTACATTTAACAGACTGAACCTGTACAAAGGGTACATAATGCACTTTAAATAATTAATCAAACACAGACTTACATTTTCTGAACCTCGGTGATACACTGATGTAGCTAAGTAGACTATTTAACAATTAGCTAGCTTCTAGCGCTAGCCAGCGCTACGCTACCATCAACACAACGCACACAGCACTCATACACCAGTATGCACTTATAGCTAGCCACATCTACAGCATTTTCAGTAATACGAGCGTATGCAGCTGAAATCCTCTATGGAAAGCAACCTCACAGCGATCTTATCTACGATCAGTAGTTAATGTTGTGCTTTACTTCAGAGTGTTTATTCCGCTACTAACTACTACTACTAACAAGTAGGCTATCTCAAAATGAAAGAGAAATTAATCTCATGGCCTACACCAAAAAACTGTTAACCCCGTTAATTGCAAACAATTTGCAAATACCTATTCATCTTAGGGATATGACACAGTCGATATAGGCCTTTACAAAATAGAATATTTTGCCATAGGCTGCATATTTTTAAGTGATGAATATGTGGCTGCATATGCTTAGATGCCAGTCAGAATATGGTCTAATAACAATTCTCCAACTCAGCCTGATTTACTATGCTGCACCGGAAGTCCACGCTGACATGAAAACGTGCGTACACAAGTTGAGACTTGACCTGAGATTTGATCGTAGCCTCCGCTCACGTCCAAATAAATGGACGATAAATGCCGAGCTTTGCGTGGAAATGACCTTACGTGCAGTTTTCTTTCTGTCGTATGTTCGTTTCGTAAATGAGGGCCATTATGCATTACCTGATAAGCAGACCTATAGCACAACTGATAAGCAAGATGTCGTGATCCGTTTATAGTGAAACATCTGAAGCATAGCTACCTAGTTAACCAGGTAGCCAAGTAATGGTGGCGTATGTCACTGACTAGCTAGACACACCTTGGTGATTTTAAGTGAACTGTCAGAACCTAGCAAGCTAGCCAGTTGTTTTGAATTTAGCTAGGCACTTAGTCAACCGTAGGAATGAAACTGGCCAGAGATGGCCTTCTATTTGGCTATGCCAAGATATTTTTGCTTCACTTGTACAAATGTACATGATAATATAGGTGATGCCACACAGCATAAGTCTCCTTTAAAAAACTTCCATTAGCAGTGAATTCCAGTCAGCAGTTTGTGAAAAGTAGTAACATTAATCTCAGCTCCACATAAATGTAATGAAATCATTTCAGGACCAAAAAGTAGCATATAACATAATTTCTACTCTGAAAATGGCAATCAATGAATGCAGAGATGCATTTGATAGGGGTATTGAAGGACTAAATAGGTCACACTATTTCATATCAGTAGAAATCAAGGATCTCTGAAGCACACACTAAACTGTTGACAAGTCAAAGCAAATCCACGCCTTGGAAAACTGAGTGATAGAACCTCACATGCTTCAAATGGGTGGGATGATGAATATACAGCTTGGCAGGAGAGCAAGGAGAGGGTGTCCACCAAAAGGCAAATGCCATTTTTCCTTGGTCTGGGGCCGTCATCTGGCAATTTTTTAGAGGCAGTCGGTAGCAGGCACGCCCTACTGATTCTCAGCCCCTTGGCACCATCCTGCAGTTCTCAAAAGGACATTACAGAGACATCTGGAAATCATTTTTTCCAGGGCACCAAGGGTACCTCTTTGCTGAGGACAGTGATGGGGGCACAACCAACTATGGCCAGTTAGCAGTAGTTACAAAACACCTGCAAAGAGAGTAAGATACTTTGTTTGTACCAGGGATTTTTTTTTTTGATAAAGAGAAAAACAACCCATTTATATTCCTAACACAGTGATGGAAGGAGGTTTTTATTAGCAGTGATACAAACTAACATACAATACACACTCCATTTTCTCTTGACAACATGCCAGGTCAGAGCAAGTTTTTTTTTTTTCAGTACAGCATATTGATTGCATAATACCATTGGTTTGACACTTGTTTTCCCTTTGTGCTATAGCTTACTTACTCATATGCAATGATGTAGTGTTTCAGGGAAGAAAGGTCAGTGTTCATTTCTGCATATTTAAATATAGTATGCTTTGAGATTAAGGGACAAAAGTAAGCACTATGCTGTATTTCTTTATTCCAAGAACATAGGAAGACTTTTTCTTTATAGTGGAAATACTCTCTTGATCAAATGATAGTTTTTAAAAAATCAGTGGGGAAAAGACTAAAAGATTTTTTTTTAAATATGATATATGACTGATGATTAAACAGGTACCAATCAAAGAAGCTGATTTGACAGCTTTCCCAGCTTTTTACCAGATAATACATCTGTAACCCCACCAACAGAAGATTATGATTTGTCTGAAGTACCGATTTAATGTTGGTACTCTATTAACAAAGGCCATTTACAGTGTCAACCTAGTACCATAAGGTTATGAGCCTGACAAGTGAGGCTCCTGTTAAGGTTAATGAAGATTTCAAGCCGTGCACCCTAATCAAACTTTAGGTTGTATTTTCACAGCAAGATTTGTTTGTGTCACTGGCCTGGAATGGGGCTGCCTCATGGACCCTTCCTCCAAGTCATTTCTCTAGCCACAAGTTTATGCCAATTCAGCTCAAATACTGGTTCATATTCTAGGTTGCACTACAGCACTTTTCTCAATGATATACCTCTATAAAATACACAGCGGTGTCTTGGCTTAATCCCAGTGATTTGGTCTAATTGCTGTGTTTTTGGCCTGATACCAGTGTTTGCCTTTTTTTCTCTGTTTGAATTTCTTCATGCATATGCACCCTCTTCTGGAGCTGAGTAGCGGTATGTGTGAGCCAGTCAAACTGCTGTCAGCAGCCAAGGAATCTTTCTTGCTGTAATTACGCATTTGGTCAGCAGAGGCTACCATAATACCAAATACAGTTCCCCAGATTTCTGCAGCTGAATTCACTGTTGAGTGCTTTCTCACAACCCAGTAAGTTGCACACCACAAGAGAAAAGCCTACCACAGTGCCTAATGCAGTAAAATCATTTTACAGGATTTTACGGCTGCTGAATTGCATTGTGTGAGTGGATTTTCAATACTATACAATTTACTCTGTCCATAAGAAGGCACCATAAAAAAATAATAGTAAAATCAGTCCAATGTATACCACTGCTTCCAAACTGCAGTGTGAGTCTGATTGAATTCTCATATTCTGAAATGACACAACTACATTAATCAAAATTTTTCTGTTGCAAAATTAATGTTAACAGCATTGCGATCACTTTGGGAGAGAATATTTTTTTTATGTAACCTTGGTGTGCACAACAGCTGCTAGTTACAGCTGGTGGAACGATGATCATTATTATCATTATTATTCCCCTTAAGCCATTTTCTTTTTCATGGAAAGCATTGTTAATGGAAATATTGTTTTTTATAATAATGATGGGTAATTTCATTTTTTCATTCTTGTCTGATGACGCTCATGATTGCTGCATCCCACATCTGCCTGTAGCATGCCAAGGATACCACAAAAGAGACCAGCTGTTGCATTATCATGTTGGAAAAGAGGTGCCAGACTCCCATGTGTAAGAGATTTGGAAATTTCATGGTGGCGGTTTCGCAATAAACATCTATGGCAGTCGGTGCACCACAAAACGGGATCTTCTAAGAAAGTTTGGGGGAATTGAAAAGTATTGAAAATCTTGTATGGGAGTCAATTGATGATGCAGAACTTGTAGGACTTTGAGGGAATTAAATCCCAGGCATCTGGCTGAGTGGTAGTTACTGTAAGTGCCTGCTTCTAATCATGGCTTCTTACAGCCTCCATTGTAGCAAAAACATGATCCTATATTTCATGGAAAACCCATGTTCGGAATGGGCACCCAGTTTATAGCTGAAGACACAATGGAGCCTAATGATCAAATTACTTCTAATGCTTGTCTTGTAGGAGGGGACATCTATCGCTGGGTCCTGGATTCAATCAACATTTGTCCTTATAAGTGATTCATAAATGACTAGAAGTGTTCTTTATTTTCTTCACCCAAAAACAGTTATGAGCTTCATTATGCAAATTCAGGTCACAAAGCAAAATACAATCTAGGCTCTCATTGCTAGGGTTCCAGTGTTTCAACACAAATTAGAACATCTTGTGAGTAGGGTAGTCTCATTAATCCCGTAAGATGCTCAGTCATATTCCTCATTATCTATAGAAACACAATTTTACTAGTTCTTTGGAGATGAGAGGAAAAGAAGAAATTATAGCCAGAGATATAAATCAAATAAATCATTAAAGATTAAGGTAAAAAAATTGACATCTATCCTGGCAGATATTCATTCTGGCTGCTAACCCTAACCTACTGCACTTGATCACTGTTGAAACAGAAATGCTTACTTGTACCGCCTGCGAGATTTCAGTCTGGGGAGAATATTAGCCACATTTGGCATGTGTGGGAAGGGTGGCTCAGGATAAGGATCACCGAGCTGTTATGTGAGCTGAGTTGACTGAATTGTTACCCTGTCACTGCATGTGAATGCCGTGGTTTGCTGTTCTGGGCTGTGTTCGGGTGCTGTCTATCCAGGATCACTCTCATTGTTGTGTACACCCCTTTTCTACAAATTTTTAATATATGCTGTCATAGCATAGCACCTGAGAGCTTTTCCATATTAACCCCTTTGCACAGATGCCAAATCTGGCTAATCTTTGGTGTTAGCATCACAGAGAATTGGAAAAGGGCTTAAATGAAGCAAGGCGCTTGTACCATTTACAATACCAGATTAGTTTACATTCATATGAGGCATTGAGGTAAAAATAAAGTGCCACAAATGCGAATATCTTGGCAAAAAAGCAAAAATGAAGTTGTTCTCTTTTAGTTTCAAATTAAGTTCTTTAAGGTTACATATATAACTGGTAAATCTATACGTAGATCTCCTGATGATCTACAAAGAAAAAATTATCCCTGGTGTCCCTTAGTGTCTCCAAATCTATTCAAAATGTCTAAATTATGCATTGCTATAAATTAAAACATATATATTCACTACAAATCAATTGTTTTGACTCATGAAACACTCTTGCATCATTTTCAAGTCAAAATGATCAGTATAGGGGTCTGTGATATCTAGGGGTCAAAAAACCTATCCCAAACCTTGCCAAAAATAAACATAATGCTTTTTGTACATTATAATGCATATGAATTTGCCTTTTGTGATAGTCTAAGATGGAACATTGATATCACATTGAAAAATAATGCAAAAACATTGTGACACACAGTGGTTCACTTATGTATGCATTCATGTTTTCTTTTTTGTACTCAACCGTATGTATCTTTTGTTGCATGGGGATGGGACGACATTTTACAAATGTTAATTCATGATCACTCTGAGGGGAAATTTTTGTTCATCTAGCTAACGGTCAAATTTGAAGTATTTTTCATGCCATAAGTGACAAGTATACCCCATTATGTACAATGAGATTGCAATAAAATAATATTTCATGGTCAGAAAAATGTTGGCAATGCTCTAGCTTCATGGTAAAACAAACATCAACCATAACACATGACTGAGCCACCAAGCAACTCTTACACTACACGTGTGAAATACTCACATTAGAGAATAGCACAAGCCTCTTGAAAGACACTCAATTTCATTGTGAGTGGTATGAATTCTAACAAAGCAGGCCACTATGAGCCACTATGCTGACACTGCCCAGGATATGCTGACAATTGCCTCTATAAAGCAACTTATCCCCCAATACAAATATACTAGCATTATCAGCAGAGACTAACAGTTGTCTCTTATGACTAATGTGAATATAACAACATCAGAAATATGACAACAAATAATTGAAATGTTACAAGCAGTAATACATACATCCTCGCCATGTTAATATGTATCCTGGCTAGACTTCCTCCTCTGTTTCTACCCAAAATCCATGTCAGCCAGGCCCGATTTCACTTTCGCCATCCTGATGAGTTGGCAAAATTAGTAAAATCATACAAGGTAGGTGAAGGTAAAAAACAATTACGCCACATTGAGTGCTTGTATATTACTGCATAGTGTTATGGTTGACTGCACAACACTGAAGCAACAATTCAAACTGTTGTGCGACCAATGTGAATATAATATCAAAAATTTGACACAACATAAATAGTTGAAATGTTACAAGCAGTAATATGTATATCTTTGCCATGGTCATATGTATGTGCACTAGACTTCATGGTTCATCCTCAGAGAATTTGCTTTCGCCAAGCTGATGAGTTGGCAAAATGAGTACAATCTTCCAAAAATAAATGGAAAAAAGCAATTACGCCTCAAAGAATGCTTGTATATTACTGTGTAAAGTTTCAGTTGGCTGTGCAATGCTATGATAAACTTCAAATGAAACCATACACCATTGGAAGGCATGAATCCATACACCATTGGAAAGCTTATACTGTCCTCTACTGGATAGAGTAGAGTTATCAATCAAACTAGAACAAACTGAAAAGTGTTACTATGTCATAAAAAGCAAGTGGGGTTTTGCACGTGGCTGGTGCAAATGCTTACTATTTGCGTGTTTATTTCTAAAATGAATTGTTTGCGACAATAATGACCACTGAATCTTGAAAGAGACATCTTTACGTATAAAACCAATGATACGTTCACAGATAATGTTTTATTCACAGATATTGATAGTTGAATGACGTGGTATAATTACACAAGAATTCCTCTATTCAGTGCGCAGCATTTTTTTACCCACTGACTATTGTTGGCTTGAATGTCTAATTTGAGCAATCTCAGGATACCATATCTGAAAAGAAGTGTGCACAACAGAAGGAAAAAAAATGTAGCACATGAGGATGAGTTTCTTTCTTTCTTTATCTTTATTTCAAATAAAATGAAAAGGCAGCGACACTGGACAGCCTGCCTCCCATTCTTAAAAAAAGACAAGAACATGGGGAGTTCCACATACTCATACAGAGTTGTACAATGAACATTTTCACCAATACTTCAGAATGTCTGTGGGCAAGTTCAAGGCATTATTGCAAGTGCTAGCTAGGCATATAACGGTATGAGATTTGATGCTACAATTATAGTCTGAGAAAATATTATGGTTTTACAATTATTAGGGGGTAATTTATTATACAACATTGGAGGGGGAAAAACACTTAGGGATTTTATAATTAAAAGGTTTTATTGTACTTTTCCTCACCAGTTTTTGTTTCTGCAAATAAAACATGTAAGCCTACTTGATACTGAAAACATGTACAGAAGTTAGGGAAAAGTAGGTGGATTGTAGTGATGCAGTATCCCAGCGGTTCGAATGAAAATGAAAGTAAACTCACATAGTAGCCTGCTGGATGCTGATCTCTAAGATGCAGAAGTATGTTAGACATGTTGACTTTTTTTATTGGCATGTTTTGCAAAATTGATAGTCTATCCATCTTCAACAACCCCATAGTCATTTACATATGCAAAATGCTCTGCCATTTTCACAGTCTCCCCTCTTTTACCACAGCCACTGTCTTTTGCACTCACACACAAGCAAGCCACGAGCCAGCCAGGCACACTGCACATGGAAACAACAAACTTTTGGGGCAACTTTGAACGGAATGTTGAATACAGTATCTAGATGCTGTAGCTTCTAAAAATCTTACGGTTTGGAAACTGCAACTTTTTTAAGCACAGGTAATAGTGAAAGTAGTCAATCGCAAGATCACTAGTGCTAGCCCTCCCTGAAAAACCAATGGACAAATTACTGGGAAATGATTGAGCCTAAGCAGCGTTTGTTTACAGTGAATTGGTTCATATTTTGTTATAGCATGTTTGTATATTGCATTAATAACAGAGCGGTTTTGTGAGCCCATAGCCAATTTACATCGCTGATAATGGGGGGGGCAGCACTGACAGACCGCCCCCCCCCCAATCAGGCATTCTGAATGTTACCTGTTAAAGACACACCATGTGCGGCTTCTGCATTACTTAATTAATTACTTTAACGGTTCCTAGTCTGAATGGAAATGTCAATGAACTATATAATAACTTGAAGGGAAACTTCCGCATGTGGCCCCACCGCAAGATGGCTGCCACAGCACGGAAATAGAATTATATGATGAGGCTGCCATAAATCAAGTCAGGTCAAGTCAAAGTTTATTTATATAGCACATTTCATAGCCACGTATTATCTATGAGAGTTGTAGAAATTCAAAAGCTCACATTGAGGTAATCAATAGAAGCAGGCAATAACTTTTTTTTGGCTGAAGAGAACACAGAAAATTATGACCAAATAATACTAATCCGATTGTGTTGACAAGTGGGACTGATCTCTGATTGGTCGAGAACAAAATCGATCACATTTGAAACAGGGTCTTCAGAAAATCACAACTTCTTCACGTGATGGGGCCTGTCTGCACAGTGGATTCACTGCGGGTAAGCCCAGAGTTATTTAGAGCTCTATCTACGGCTCTGGATAGGCCTAGTACAGCTAAGCAGCTTGATATCTACTTGTTAGCTGATTTTTGCAATCTTAGCTGGTTAGTAACTGTTGCCTAGGTGTTTTTACCTTGCGCTTAATAACAAAAGTTTGAAATGCTTTGAAGAGATTAATATTTCCAAAGACAGAACATCTCAACTTACCTGTTGTCACTCCATACTGTAAGGGGGAACAGCATCTATAACCTGTTAGCTACAAGGTAGTTTGCAAATAGCTAATGTTAGCGAACGGTTATGAAGGTTATTTCGATGATATCTTGTACATAGTAATATTATGGTTTCATATCTCAAGTATTGTTAAACTATATGAGAAAGAACTGTCCATATAGCCATGCTCTGACAAATTTTTGTTGCAGATTGTATATTGCCGCATATAGCCAGTGACATGAGAACAGATCTGGCAGTCGCTGGCTAGCTTTCAGGCCCCTGTCTCTCTGCCGTGAACGGGTGTCCACCATTAAAATCAGCCTCATACCCATTTACATACCTGAACCAAGTTTCCCGTGTGAAATACGTTTAGACCATATACCAAATGTAGCCTACCTAAGTTGCTTATTAAGCTATGCCTGTTCAGCTATTTTAGCATACTTGCTGTTACGTTAACAACAAGGCTGTGCCGGGGTTAACAATGAAGAGACAAAGAGCCATGTGTATAATGCATGAACGTTTAAATCAGCCTTTATAGCCATTTAAAGAAGCAAAACCAAGTTACCCTTGTGAAATAAGTTGACAGTGACATTCTGGGCCTGCAAAATAAGCTTATTTTTGAATGTGGGCATTTCCATCATGATTTCTCATTATTTAGGCCTATTAGATAGCCATGCATTAGATGAGATGATCCATGGATAGCCTGACAGAGGCGGGACTTGTGGGTAGCCTGTCAGAACTACCAAAGACGGCCGATAGATTAAGAAAAATGTCTAGGGATGTCTAGTCTGAAAATTGAATGAATTAATTTATACTTGTTGAAAGGTCAGCTATAGGCTAGCATTAAATTTTGCGGGCAGCCTTATACACAGACGGTGGTGGTTGTTTGGCTCATTAAAGTGACTGGAAAAAACCTGAACGTGGTCAGTCACATTGTCTAATCAGAGAATTTACTACGAGCCATGAAAAAAGCACCGTTTTGAGAAGGAAGTTTCCCTTCTAGTTCTTATAGAGTTCAGCGGGAAATGTAGAGTGGTTCAAGTCACACAATTTGTCTATCTTGCGAAAAGATAACATCTTATCGGTTAGTGAGTTAATGGTAACGAAAATACAGAAATCGAACCATAGTTCAGAAGCAATGACGTTATGCATATGTGGGCTGACAAATGAAGTCAGTTGTTCTAAACTGCAACCTGGTGTGTGCTTCGTCAATACCAAGGGGCCAGCTTTCAGTTCTCAACCTCAGCACTGGATGTCACCCCCTGCTGATATCTATGATTTTCACCCAAAAAGTCAGTTTTCTCATTGGGCTCCATTCATTCATTTTGATGGCAAAAATAAAATACTTGTCAAATACAGTCAAATATTGATTTGATTTCATTTCCTGCCAGCATCCCTTACAGGATTATAAAACCTATAAGGCTGTAACTTGTTGGCTCCCTTCATGTTTCCCCATGGCATGCTGCAATATTAATAAAAGGCATTTTAAAACTTACAAACTTCTAAAAAGGAGTGCCTCGGAATACTTTTTTTTTGATACCAAATAAAATAACAGTTGGTTAAGTGTTTTCTTCCCTAATTTACAGGCAATATTATTAAATATCCTGATTGATTAAGAATACTGCAGCATGTCAGCTAACCTTAATCCATTAACGTTGTTCAGTGTTGGTACATTAGTGATATGTAAGCCATTTTGTCAAAATTCCAGTTTGTGCTGCTGACAACTGTACCCATTTTTCAGGCTCAAACTCAGGGATACACCTTTTCAGTTAGCTAAATCCAGGATAGCATGTGAAGCTGTTATTGTTACAGAATTCGCTCAATAGCGTAGCTAAATTGATTTATAAAATGGTAGGCCTATGGTAACGTTTCCCATAGTAGCTAGGTCTGACACATTGATATTATGTTTCCTTGTACTCTGAAAATTGAATAAGCACCTTTAATTATTTTGGCCAGTTCCATCATAACCTACTCGAACAACACACAGTGAAATGCTCTTTGCTATCTCTGTACCTAGGCTCACTAATTAGCTGTCTGTACATCACCATGAGGCCAAGATCATCAGCTTTTGTATGAGTACCGTTTTCATCTGCGAGGATAAGATTTGGTCGGTTGTGTGAGTATCGCTAGCTCGCTGTCTGATGCTCAAAAGTTTAGGAGCTCGCTAATGTCAGTTTTAACAACAGATATTGTTTGATGTGGTCCAGAATAATTTTCTTAATATCGTAGTGTTGTTTTAAATCTGTGAAAGTGGGTGCTTTTTTTCCAGATATATAAGTGCATCATTGTCAATCTCTCCAACATGAAAACTGATGTTTAATGTCACCTGTGGAGAAAAGGGTGATGGGATTCACATAGCCCACATGTCACTGCTCTGCTATCCCCATTGTACATGTGATTAGGCATGTGGCTAAGGACACAACTGAGCATGTCTCATGAGCAAAAGAATTGTACTTCCTGGTTCTGATGTGCTCCCCATAGGTTTCTGTTGGCGTTGCTGTCTGTACATTGGGATGGCAGGTATGCCATCCAGCCAAGTTACGCCTTGGCAGGGCATGCCCCATACCTATAAACTGGAAAGCTTATGGGACCAAATCAGTTGAGATAGGACATTCTGAGCAAAATCACACTTGGGGGTAGTGAAGTACAAGGAAAGAACAAGGGACTCTTTGAATAGAGTACTGTCTGTCACAGTGTGTTGTGTGCAATGTCAACAAAAACAGCAATCTGAGAGAGCCCTTAATACCACATCCACTACTAGTAAGAGCATGGATTGGAGCAGGTCTGTTCCACCATGACGGATCAGAGTACATCCTTTGCACGGACTACTCCTCCAGGTTTCCTGAAATCATCAAGCTGTCAGACACCACCATCATCACATTCTCTAAAGTCAACTTTTCCCAGGCATGGCATACCAGATGTTGTGGCATCTGATAATGGCTCACAATTTGCAAATGCAAAATTCAAGAAGTTTGCAAAAGATTGGGAATTTAAACATGTCACTTCAAGCCCAGGGCATGCTCAATCAAACAGGAAAGCTGAAATAATTGTTCAAACCATCAAGAACCTTCTCAAGAAAGCTCAGTGTGGCAAGGGAGACCTTTACATTGCACAGTTGGAATATCGCAGTACACCACTGGAAGGCATAGGTTTTTCACCTGCACAGCTTCTAATGGGTCAACGGCTGAAGTCCAAACTTCCTACCTCCACCATTCTGTTGACACCTGAAAGCAACATTCAGATCCAAGATAAGCTTGAACAGAAACAACTCAAACAGAAAGCTAAACAAGGTGTCTTCTAGGCATACACACTGGAGAAAAGGCGATAATTCTAAAAGGAAATAAATGGCAACCTGTAATAGTAATCAGCAGACATGAGCAGCCAAGATCATTTATTGTCCAGACGGCACATGGAAAGACCTACAGGAGGAACAGGAAGCACCTTCGTAAGACAGGAGAAAAGTATTTCAAACCAGCCTCAGCCGATGCAGCTATTTGAGTACCACTTTCAGTCACATGTCAATGATTGTAACCCACCTGGAGCGGTCAGTCACAGAGCAGACTGATTTGCCAGAGGCTCAGTCGCAAGGGAGTTACTTCACCAGGTCTGGTAGCCAAGTGAAAAAGCCAGCAAGGTACAAGAACTGAAAACACACAAGTATACAGGTCAGTTCCTTACCAAGACTGAAAAAAGGTCACAGTCATCAATCTCTTTTTCATCCCATTCCTTCGAAGAACTTGTTGAGTCATTTTATGCTGTAATATTGTTTATCTTCAGTATTTTTACATACATAATAAAGACTTTACAGTTTTTGGCAAAAGCACTTCTACAGTACAGACCAAAAGTATGAGGCCATCTTTGTTTTTTTTATTTAAAAAAAAAAACTAGGTAGCGAAGAATTCAGTTAATTTAGGAGTATGTATTGAATATCAAACCAATGTACACTTTTTTTCTGATTTCTGATGAGTTTTAGTTAAGAACATAATCTAAGGCAGTGTTTTTAAACCCTGGTCCTGGGGACCCTCCGTCCTGCATGTTTTAGATGTCTCCCTGCTCCAACACACCTGATTCAAATGAATGGGTCGTTATCAGGCTTCTGCAGAGCTTGATGATGGCTCATTCATTTGAATCAGGTGTGTTGGAGCAGGGAAACATCTAAAACATGCAGGGCAGTGTGTCCCCAGGACCAGGGTTGAAAAACACTGATCTAAGGGCCTTTTCACACCTGAAAGTCCATACCAAGGTCCGAACCAAAGTTCATGTTTTTGTTACATTGTATACATTTTATCCGGTTAGTTAGGGTTTCACATTGCAATTATGCGAGCGCACTAAATAACTTCACATGACATACTTACGTCCTGTCGTCATCACCTACGTGAGCTGCGTCTCCCTATACTTTACATTGTTTGGTTTGTAAATGGGCGTGCGTCTCACATCAGCGTGTTGTCAATTTGGCGGGTAGCCTTGAAAAACTTACATTGCTTGAGAAAAATGAATCAACAAATTTGTATCGTTGCCATTATACTATTATTATGGCATTACTACCAGCAGCACCAACTTCAAGCGCAATACTCGAGGCTTGTTCAAATTCGAAAAACGAACGTCCTCGTCGTGCGAAGATTGTATCGTCACCGGCAGGAAAGGAGGAGAAGACTGCAAGCAATCCTGCGAGCCCTGGCAACTCCGTTTCGGGAGAGACCAATGAGGTGAATGGCAAATACTTATGTCTCTTATTTGCTTCCATAGTGGCAGCCTATTTCAAAAGATGAGCTGTCACAAGAGATTTATTATTGTGTCCTTATTGCAATGCATTTCTCTGTGCAGTAGCATAAATAAGACGCTTCCAGTTAAAAACCAAAGCATTCGGCTGGTGGCTGGTGCTAATTTCCGACCCTGCCTACATTACTACAACGACTGAAATAGAACAACAAAATTTAAAATTTAAAATTAAATGTTCATGACAGCCTACTGACAGCTGTAGGCCTGCAGTATGTCAACATATATATGCTAATAGACTATGTTTATTGCAGATTAATAGTGCTTTTTATAATGTGTTTTATTTAGATCCTCATTTTTAAATTATTTAATAGGGCCTAATAATTTGTGAATATTATGTTATTTGTATTTATGTGGGGTTTTTTTCTTATCTTTTACAGGAAAATCTGGGTCAAACCACGGTGTCGTGCTTGGTGGCAGCATGTATGTGACAACCTGGAAAGTGTCTGCATTTTTGTGTGTTTTTCTAGTAGACTTTTTATATTGTCGTCGGACCATATTTCAATTAAAAACTTTGCCTCCTCCTCTCCCCATGTGCTACCGCGGCTCGTTTTTTCCTTCGTCTTCTACTTCTTCTTCTCTCGGTTGTTTCCTGCTCTGACGGAAACCACCGGAACTTCCTGTAAATGGTCCGAAAGTCCGAACCACCCAAAAAATGTTTTCACACTAGAAACAAACTGAACCATGGTTCAGTTTGATCCGGATTGAGACCACCTCTTTTCGTCGGACCAAATGTCGGCTGTTTGGTCTGGACCGTGGTCCGGGGGAGGTTTCACACCTGTAAATTTGTTTCGGATAAAACTGAAAAGTCCAAAAGTCTGGACGAGGTAGGTGTGAAAGGGCCCTTAAACATGATTTCCCTTGGAATAACCTCCTTTGGGTTTAATTACAATTAAACAAATTATTGGAAGTCTATCCAATCATTTTTAAAAGTGGGGGGTAGGAGGGAGGTAGGTAGAAAAGTAGTTAAATTTGCTTATCTACCTTAGATTTTTTTAAAACCACAGGTAGCCTAATACCATTGCCTGTAGTGCACAAAAATAGGCAAAGAAGGAGTTATGCTTAGATGTGCGGGTTTAAGTAAACATACTATGTTGTTATGTGTTTGGTGAGTTTTTGTGCTCAGAAAGTCACTGGCGTGACGGAACCCCACATTTGTTCTCTGGAACCTGATTGTAGATTATATTATTTTGAGCACTCAGACATTTGATTGGCTCATCATATTGGAGCTGTCAATCAAACACTGGTAGATAAACATTAAAGCAGTAATCAATGGTTTAAGCTGGTTAAATCGGGCTCCCCATTTCCTCTTAAAAGTGGTGTTCCTGCCCCAAGCAGGTGCCTAAGTGTGTGGTGTCACAAGCAAAAGGGGACAGGCACTTAATTATGCCTTGGTTTGACCAGAAAAATTTAATTGTGAACATGACTCCGCAGAGGCTCCGTCCCATGGTCACGAAGCCAGAGGCCTCAAACGTTATAGTTAGACATTGTTACACCATGATATGATTTACTGTAATATTTATTAGCTGGATGACAGTAAGCTGCATGGTCAATTTATTAATTTAGCTAGAACACCATTTAAACTTTGTGCAAAATCCTAAATCTGACTTGTTATCCTTGACACATCACATCAAATTACTTGCTTTAAACTGAGCAAGCTTGAGGCTGTCTTGGGACATGGTTATCACTCTGCCTCAATGGTTGCAGTGCATAATATTTTTGTACTAATTTATGGATTCCACTTAAGGATAATCTATGTGAGTTTGCAGATTATTTTTGCAGTTTATCATAAGGGATATACAGATCCATATATTTGACAGTCTCTCAATGTATATATTTATAGTATGCATAATCCATGTGTTAATCACTAATAACTGAGTAAACTGGGGAGATTTCATGCACATGTTTGTACTTGTGTGTATGTGTGTGTGAGAAGGAGATACACACAGGCAGACATGCACTCTATGACATTACTTATACTTATGTGTACACAGCAGTCCGGAGTAAATCTTCAAAGCTAGTGAAGAAAAGCAACAAGGAGATCTACCGCTCCAGATGATCTGTCTCCTGCAGATATATCATTCTGTCATGGCTGAGGAATAGAATCGATTCAATTTAAAAGCAGAGCATTGGACCAAGTGTCATGGAAAAACAACAGCCCTTTTTAATTGGTATAAACCTGAAGCAGTGAAATACTCTGCACAAGCCTATGTCTGAATTGCTTGACACAATGGCTTGTGAAAAAGGAAAAGATGAGATTCATGGCTTCTATTAACTCCCTCATTAGGCAGAGGCAGAATTATTCTTTGAGCTCCTACTCATTTGTCTCAGTGGAAGCATCTCCCCAATTGTGTTTACTGCAAAATATTTCCAGGTCTGTAAATCTTTTGTAAGTCAGCTCATCTTAGCTTCTGCATATGTCAGTTTAAAAAAGTAAAACATTCAATATGGCTTTTTAATAAAATTCTCCTCAGGATAGATGGTTTACTTTTTTGCAGATGTATTTCATAATTTTTTTTTTTTTGCAGTTGTGGTAGTAAATATTTTAAAGTATTTTAGCTCTGAAGAGAAAAGCTATATCAATCCTGCTGTCAAATCTGCAGCGCTCTTGTAGCCTGATATTAATTCATCCATCAAAACAGTGTCCAAGTATCAAGACTCAAGTGCTTTCTAAGGTGTATTTTTAAAACAAATCTTGTGACAGATTATTGTCTGCAAGGTGTTTTTCCCCCTGGCATTTGTCAACAATATGTACAGGAAAATGTTTTTATCAAATACTAGATGTTGAGTCAACATTAGCCTTTTTCTTTATACCTCCACCCCCACAGCACTAGAACATGTACAATATAATAAAACAATATAATTTATGTTCTGTGGTTCCATTCATGTGGTAGCTGCAATACATGAAGGTTACATTCCTTAATCCACTGGGTGTGTTAAGCATATTAACAGGTGCATTTCAGTTCCATCTATTCCTGAATTTGATAACTTGCATTTGGTAAAGTAGATCAATTAAGAGACAAGCTCATAAGCTTTTAAATGCTATGAATTATTAATGATTTGCGTTTTCTATAATTGCTGTCTTCCACATCTCATTTCATCCATGTCATTTCAAACATGCAGCCAACCACCACTCTGCGGGGGACACCCTTCAGACTCAAATCCACAATCGTTTAGAGATAGTATGACACATTATGCATTACCCTGTGGCACAGTGGTTCTGAAGCAGGGGTATTCTTACCATATAGGGTATGTGAGCTATCCCCAGAGGGTATGCCAGAATATTAATCAGTAATGTTAATCAGTAATGCAATTTTAAGAAAGTACATTAATTAATTTAAAGAACTAGATTTTGGTAAATAATAAAATTTGTTCTCACGCCTCACTTCAAGGAAGTTATTGACCGACTTGGGTGAGTTTCGCTATTCCCACTACCTCGAAGAAACAACCATCATCTCAGTGTCTAAACTTCTGTGTGTGTGTACCGGTCCAAAAACCACAACAAATTTGTGAGTACTTACATGGGGCTAATTGAAATCACCAAAACAAATGCTACAGCTATAGCCAATGCTATTGTTGCTTTTTTAGAAGAACATGGGCTGCGGATAAAAAACTTTGTCGGGATTGCAACGGACTGGGCAAATGTCATGGCTGGGAAACATCACTCAAGAAGAGATCTCAGAAGCTACAGAGTGTGCGACTCGTGGCACATAAAGCAATGCGGCAACTCCCTAGCAATGTAGAATTTATGCTCAGAGAGACCTAAAACTGGTTTGCCCACTCTGCCAAGTGGCAGTGCAACTACAAGGAAGTCTACCATACCCGAAAATATACCCACTAAAACAAATTTCCTTGAGCTGTACGCGTTGGTTAGCCTAGTCATGGCCAACTGTATCGACAGAGTACTTCAACAAAATGACTCGCTGAAGTTACACTTCAACTTTGTATTTCATGCCAAGCACTGCTATGCTGCAAACATCTTCATACAATAACAAAAAAAAAACAAACATAATGTACATGCAATTTCTAAAGCCCATCCTATGCAAAATAAAAGCTGTGTGAACAAGATTTTCCAACAGGTGACACCCTGGATGTGTTTTGTGATCTGGAGAGACTGTACATGTCAATATTGAGAGTGTTTAGGTATGAACAGTAACAAGCAGCTCCAAGCCTTGAATCTGAAATCCGCAAGCCTGCATCTCTAGCCTTATGATGCTGACCTGGGAAGTGCATTTTACCGGCAGCTCGAGAATAGAAAGTCAATGACACAGTCGCCACATAGTGTTTTGATTTTTTTAAAGAAGTGATTGTGCAATATCAGATGCGACTCCCAAAATCCATGGAAATACTGAGAAAAATGTAAGTGTTATGCCTGACCACAGTGATGGCAACCAGCAGGCCAAGAGTTGCTGAATTATTGAATATTTTACATGCAAAACTGACAGCTTGGAGTGGCAGAATGTGGTTACAGTAGGCTTCTCTAGTGACCAAACCAAGTCTGGCTAGAATTTGAGGCGTTCAAAGATGCTGGAGGAAATAACTGCTTTGAAGGACTTGCATTGGGTGCAATCAGACTGCTCACCCTGCCTGTATCCAATGCGGAGAGAGGTGAGTTTGCTAGTGTGTGTGTTAAAGCAAATAAAGTGAAATAAATTTGTGTATTGCAATATATTGGGGCATATCAGTGTTCTAAATGTAGTCTTAATTTTCAGGTGACTCTACTCAAAGTTCATACCAGGAACAGAATGGGACTGAAGCTCCCCACCAGCCTCATGACCAATATGCTTAGGTCTAAGCAAGAACGGGTGGACACTGCCCTCCTTCACACCTCCTCAGACATTGCTTCAGAGGTTTGACTCTTCAATATATTAAGCCTGCTCAGGTGGGTTTATTGGTATTGGTGATTTATTTGATTGATTGGTTTTATTTTTGTGTCATGCATCATAGGCCACATGGGCCTATATGACTTTGTGGTTGTGGTGCTGGCTGCAGGCGGAGAAGGGGGGAGGGGGGAGTAGTAGTTTAGCTGGCCGGCATTCGCAGCTGTGGGCAGTTACGTGATTAGTGCTAACCTTGATATGTCCTGCCGGCAGTGAGACCGGAGAAGGACAGATGCGCACGATCAAGGACCTGAGCCATAATAGCAACAACAACGACAAAGACAACAACGACTGCAACAACGGCGACAGTGACAGTGATCGTGTTGTGGCTCGCTAAACTCAATAAACGTGTGCATCGTACCCGTCCGTGCCAGTGTGGTTCTGGGGACTTGTTACAATGACAAAAATTCTGAATACAAATATATCCAAGAAGACACATATCCGTGTGTGTATATATATATATATGTGTGTGTGTGTGTGTAAATGCGATCCCACACAGATCGTGTCTGTGGGAAAGTACACACACACACATTGTTAGCTGAACACACCTCATACACCCAACATGGTGTTATTTTACTTGTTTTTGCTAATGCAGTATGTGTGGGCATATCAGTGATGTAACTTTATTCCGTCTTATTTTTCAGGTGACACAAGCCTACTCAAGACAGATAAAAAGGGATTCAAGCTCCTTTCCAGCCAGTACTTTTTTCACTTCTGCAAGAATCCCTTAATTTCATTTATGAAGGCCAATTTGGAGGACAATCTATTTTCTGGATTTTCTGTTATTAAATAACAAATACAAGTTTTGGGCTGGAAATACACAAAAAACTGAATTTGAAACAAATTGACCCAGGTGTCTTCATTTAATTGCTAAATTTCCATTACAAACAATTTCACATCTACTTCATCTGCATTGGTTGCCTCAGGAGAGAATCCTTGGTAATGCAATTCATTTGATTGATTATCTTTAATGTTAATGAATAAATCATAGTCAGGTAAATTACATTAACTATGTAGCTTCCTTACTCCAGGGTTCGTAAACAGGTTTCTTTTCACCCACATTCAGCGTATTAGACCAACATATCTAGCAACCACAATGTGAAAGCACAGAACAATATTTATTTATATGACTATTAAATTTAGAGGAAACAGCAACGTAATTAATACGGCTCTGATAATTTAACATCCCTTCCTTCTGCCTGCTGACGTAATTGTCTATTAAAACAGCGAAGATGTAGCCCCAGGACAGTCTTAATGTGTATAATAATAAATGTGGTCTCTGAAGCGTACTATTTTCACAATTCAAGATAGTAGTTCCAACAAAAATAAATTGTATAGGGATGTTACAGTATGGTTTGACAATATTTTAAAAAAATACTATAGCAATAACTGCAGACTTTTTGTCATATGCAACATCATATGTTGCATAATTTATCACATTGAACTAAATGTGGACTGTAAAACTGGTCAGACTTCTTGTTCAGATTTAAATCATTTCAGAGGAAGAGTGTGGCCATAACATTCACTTAAAAGCCAAAAAAAAATGTCATTGTGTAACCGAGGGTCAAGATGTGAGTTCATAGAAAACTGAATCAGTAATCATAACTGATGCAATGCAATTCCCTAGAATATTTACCAGGTCTCATGCCTCTGCCAAGACATGTTTTCTCTCTCTGCCTCAGGCTCTTGAGTTGCTGAGGATGCTGGGAAAGCTATGCTGTCATCACAGTTGAGAGCTAAACAATAGACTGTGCTATCTTTAACTAACTTATTTATTTATGTTTTATTTTACTAGCACTTTCAATGTTTTATTTTACTTCATTTTATTTATATCACGGGGGTCTTCCTGAATGTTCACGAACCTCTAGAAAGAGGCAGCTACCTAACATAAACTTACCGGAGCCTAATCTATCGTAGCGTGTTGGTAAGTTTTTGTTCTTTGGAGGACTGCCTGTGAATACTTTCTGTGCCAAGCTGTATCTGGTCTGTTAGCCTAGGCTAACTAGCAAGCATTTTAGTGTACATCCGGCCACCTACTCTTTTACTGGCTGAAGTTGTCTTATCTTCCCAGTATGTCCTGCAAGCATGCCTCCACTCACCTCTCTATCTGGCACTGTTAGCCTATCCCAGAAGATTGCGGAGCTGGTAAGGAGAATATCCACCCTATATCAAATTAAGGAAGATGAACAGCTCATCGATTCCTTAGTTGCTCCAGCACCTGCTGCTACAAACACCACCAGTGCAGGGGAGTTGGCCTTCTAAGCCATGCATCTTCTGCACAGCCAGCCACACAAGGTACCTCTCGGTTTGCTGCCCCCTTTCTCGACCGTGGCCCCTTGCCTTCCCCATCTGAATTACTGATAATAGGTGACTTTATCATGAGCAAAATAAGCAGTAAATCTGCCATCATGAACTAGGCCCGTGTTTTAAAGTCCTTGACTGTATTCCAAGTCTCCTCGAAAAACATCTGCATGTTCGTAATGTAATTGTTCATGTTGGCACCATTGACACTGTTTTTCAGCAGTCCAAACTTCTTAAACATGATTTTATTTGTCTTCAAAGACAGTGGAAAATTTGTTTTTTGTTTTTTTTTCTGGTCCAATTCCCAATTTTTGTTAAAGGATAGAACATTTTTAGCAGGACACTCAGTCTCCATACATGGCTACAGTCGGTATGCTCCTCTTACAACATGATTTTATTTGTCTTCAAAGACAGTGGAAAATTTGTTTTTTGTTTTTTATTTCTGGTCCAATTCCCAATTTTTGTTAAAGGATAGAACATTTTAGCAGGACACTCAGTCTCCATACATGGCTACAGTCGGTATGCTCCTCTTACAAAAAAAAAAAAAAAATTTTTATCTCTTCTCGGAGCGCTCATCCTTTTTTAGAAGAGTAGGCATCCATCCTACTATGCTGAGTACACGCAAGTTGTCTGGAAACAGTTTTCATTCGTCGCACCTCAGAAATACTCTTAGTTGGCCACAAAGCCAAACGGGATTTCCTTCTTAATAAGTTAGGAAATTTTGCTTCCCAAATGATATCAGAAGTAACAAGTCTAGGTCTGATTTTAGACTGATTTAAGTTTTAAAAAGCACATAAGCAAGGTGACCAAGATGCCATTCTTCCACCTAAGAAACATTACAAAAGTATGGTTGTGTTTGAATTATTTCAAGCATCTTGGCCCTGTGTTATTTCAACTTTTTACATCTGATGAACTTTTTCTGTATGGGCACACAATATTGTGTGTCAAAAAATAAATAAATCAGAGCACGCTGGTCAATTATCTGTTCAGCCAGACAAAGATGACAATCTGGCTGACAAGCCAGGATAAGGTGGAAGGCAGTGGGACAGGTGGTCCAGTGCAGGTGGTCAAGAACTTGGTGGCGCAACTTCTGGTTGAGCATATGTATTACAAGTCTGTTCACAATTTTGAGGCATTCAATCATAGGCGCAGCTACTGATGACGTTGAATATGAAGCCGGTTACCTAAACATTGTAATTTATCCTATAATGTTTGGTAGCAACCATATAACAGCTCAGTTCATATTACCTCACACTTGCTAGCCAGCTGTGTTAACACTAGTTGTCTATACAGCTAGCTAGCAACCAACTCGATGAGCATTCTAGCGCCTACGCTGGATCACAGCCGTTTCAATAACAATAATATAGCACTCCATCTGGTATGTTATTGCTTAATTATTACTCAAGGCTTTTATCTTACCTATTTACTAATGGAACTAGCTAACTGTTATACTGTATATACATTTATAACATTTATTTTATTGAGTCATGGTTCTTACTGCTATGTTATGCTCTTTTTCCTTCTCACAATGTCTGTCGGCGGTGGCTGTGTCAGGCAATCTTTTTGCCAGGTTCTGCGATCTCGTTTGTGTCATTCATCAACAGCAGATGTCGCTGTTCAACATATTTGGTCCTGATGTGGAACCATTTCCGCTAACAACTTCAAATTAGTAATTTTTTCCATTAAAAGCTTAGCTTAAATGTCAGGGAAACTGAATTCAAATTGTTGTTATATTCCCCAGAAATTACAATTTATTACATTCTTAATATTTCTTTAAATTTCTAAATGACACTTCAACCATTTCATTAAAAAAAAATAAAACGTGACATGTCGTTACAAACAACATGCAACAAGTGGCAAGGTCATCATTACACATAGAAAAGATTTCACAATACTCAGGACCTTTCTGACCTCAGCTAACGCCACCCACTGAAAACTTGCCATTTAACCTCAGCACAAGCCTTTCTAAAAAATGTTATGCTTGATAGCGGACAGGCAACTGTGTTTCTGTCATTTCACTTACCATTGAATGAAAGGCTGCCACTCTTTATGCCAGAGAGAGTCAAAAAGTCTCTCTTACTATATATATATAAATGACTTGTATTTTCAACATGCTGAGGAGTTAATACTAAATAGTAAATAGTATTAGCCAGGGCATGGGGAAAGTACAAGTTATTTTAAAATACAGTGAACCAACCAGCCAAAAAAAAATAAAACCAAATAGAAACGCATGTGAAACCCAGCAGAACAATGCCAACACAAAAAAATTTAACTAAAAACTAAACCAGATAATATATACTAAAACCAAAATACTCATTGGCTCAGACTCTTGAGACAGTACTGCTCTTACCTTACACAACTCCCCATTATTTGCCTGTTTTGTGGCAAAACTGGGGCAGATCATCAGCTGAGTGATTCTTAAAAATGACCAGCATACCAAAATACATATTTTATTAGAGAATAGTACTGTCTGTTTTCCACTCCCCAAAAATACTGTTATAGGCTACAACCTGGTATACTCCCCAAATAGCTAAAAATGATTTTCTATCATAAAGCAAAGATTACATGTTTTATCCACTGCCAGATGAATCTGGTTTACAGTACAGTCATCACTGCAACAATATTTTGTAGAATCCTCTAATGAAGTTCTCATATTTGTTTTGGGAGCAGGTTTTTATAGAGCAGTTCGGAGGAGGATAAGACCTCATTATTACCTGTTAGGTGAGCTCTCTCTCTTGTCTCAGGGCCTCTTATTTCCTTCCAGACACTGCAAGGAAACCGGAGTACTCTGTAGAAAGGGAGATTTTGAACTCGTCTTAACCCCATTAACATTATCAGTGTAAGCCGTGAGCTTTACCAGACACGCCCCTTTCAGGGGCCAGTACTCCACTCAAATGGCTCTTTAATGAACAGAGTATTAGCTCCACAGAAAGGGAGTGCTGTACTCAAGAGAAGGGACAACTTGTCTAATTACTTTGAAAGGTACAGTAAGGGTGTTGAGTGTAACATACAGTATGATCCATAGCTGCAGTGCTTCTCTGGGGACAGCAGAGCCTCCAGTGCCCATCACCCTGGCTCCAGTAGCCTTGATAAACACTGATGCTGCTCCATTGCTCTCTGGTCACTAGAATAGAGAGACATGGCATGTTTCCTCATCTCCACCTGGCTCATTTCTTCTCGCTTATTAAAAATATAGATTATGTGTGCCTGGGTTTGCCCTCAAGGCCAAAAATAAAAGCTTTGCATGTGGTCATTAAGTTGAAGTACACATATCTTGACTGAATCAGTGCTGCCTACTCTTGTTCTTCCTGCAGGTCACCAGGAAGTTAATTTTTCCTGGAATCTATCGCTGTTTCTAACATGAAAGCTTGTTTATTGTTCATTGTGTATTCCTGGCAGAACTGCTTATGTTGCATTCTGAAAGTGAATGCTAATCAGAAAGATGAGTGGGCAATATTGAGCTCTTAAAAACCTAGTGTTGCAGTGCCTTACATTTAAAACCTATCATGTTTTACCCCTAAAATCTTTTATCATTTTAAATTCCTTTATTTCTAGAAAACTGCTTTTCTGTAGGATCCAGTTCCTCCACATGTTAGGTAAAAAAAATTTTTTTTAAAAAGGTGGGACTTATCATTTAATGTCCCCAGTAAGCATTGCTTTATTTCTTTAGGGCTTCAAAAAGAACTTAATAGAATAATACGGTCATTCCCACATGACGTACAAAAGTGCATTTCATAGTCATGGACAACTACAAAACACAGGTTCAAAGATACGACACTCATTTCGTACAGCTATTTCTAGCCAAGAACACAGTTTAGTTCACACAGTGAACACTATTCTGACCTAACTTATGCCAAGCCAAACTAGGGAGAAGAACAAGCTACAATATTAGGACAAATACAAATGACCAAAAAGTGCTTGAATGGGGGTACATGTATCATGAGTGTCATGAAAGGGGGGGGGTTTAAAGTGAAATGATATACAGAGTGGTGGCAGTTAGTCCAGGTATAGTCTGAAGAGATGCGTCTGCAGACCACGGCAGAAGATGGGTAGTGAGGGAGAGGTCTGAAGAGGGACAGGGAGTTTGTTCTACCACTGGGGACCTAGGGTGGAGAAGCTCTGTGATCCCGTTACTCGGGTGGGAGGGTTACAAGGCCCCCTGCTTCTGCAGAGCGGAGTGGTCAAGCAGGCGTATAGAATCAAATCATGTCCTGCAAATTGATAGGGGCCATCCTGTTGGCTGCAGTGTAGGCAAGGGTCAGGACTTTGAACCTGATCCTGGCAGCGACCAGTAGCCAGTGGAGTGACCACAGCAGAGGAGTGACATGGGAGAATTTGGGAAGGATGTAGATGAGTCGGGAAGCGGCATTTTAATCACCTGTAGTGGCTGTATGGCACAAGCTGGCAGGCTTGCAAGGAGTGAGTTGCAGTAATCAAGGCGGGAGGCCACCATAGCCTGGAAAAGCAGCTGGGCAGAGGGCATAGTCAGGTATGGTCAAATCCTCCTGATGTGGTACAGAAGGAATCTGCAGGACCGTGATGTTGCCTTGATGTGCTCCTTGAGGTCCAGCTGGTCGTCCAGGACCACCCCCAGGCTCTTTGCAGAGTGAAAGGCAGTCACTGTGGTGCCATCAGCCGTGATTGAAAGCTCACATAGTAGGGAGGTCTTGTATGGGAAGAACAGCAGCTCAGTTTTGTTGAGGTTGAGCTTCAGGTGGTGGCTGGCCATCCCGGTAGAGATGTCAACCAGGCAGGAAGATATTTTATCATCAATCTGTGAGGCAGAGGGGGGGAAAGAAAAGAAGAATTGCGTGTCGTCTGCATAACAATGATACGAGAAGCCGTGCGAATTAATAACTAAACCACGAGATTTGGTGTATATGGAGAACAGCAGAAGACCCAGTACAGATCTCTGTCACAGCCAGGAGGGCAGTCTCTGTTGAGTGCCCGGATCGGAAGCCAGACTGGTGAGGATCTAGCAGGTTGTTCTGATGGAGAAAAGAGGTTAGTTGTTTAAGCACTGTTTGCTCAAGGGTTTTGGACAGAAGGTAGAAGCGATACGGGTTGATAATTCATTACATCAGAGGAGTCTGAGGTGGGTTTTTTGAGGAGTGGGGTCACGTGAGCCATCTTAAAATCAGAGGGAGGAATTAACAATGGAGGACAAATACGGAAGGATCTCGCTGGAATTGGATTGGAGGACTGTAGATGGGATGGGGTCAAGTGGACAGGTGGTTGTGCAATGAGAAGTGATGAGCTGGATTACTTCAGACTCCTCCACCATCTCGAAGGAGGTCAGTGTAGTAGCTACTTTGCAGGGAACTACAATTCATTTGGCAGAAGATTTGCTACACCAGCACTAATATTTGCAGCATGGCTCTTAATAATTTCCCCTCCCTCCAATCTATAGTCCAATGTGTATGATTAACATAATTATATTGTCAGTATATGTTTTCTGCAAGAATGTGATGTAAAGAATGTTGTTGTTAAAGCAATAAAAGATAAGGTAAGAATAACAAAATGTGAAAACCCCATGAAAACCTTATATAGAAAGCACCTTGGATGGGACAGGCTACTAGCTAGGTGTCCCAGCAAGTGAGCTACTTGCTGTCACTTTTTCATGCTCAACAGCAATGTCCTAGTACTCAGTCCCAGACTGAGACAAGGAGGCTACCGCAGCCACTGAGGGAGACCTCCACCCCTTGATTTCCCCTGTGTCAGGTCTGAGACCTGCTTTCACAGTGCCACTGTAACTCCCAGGTTTCCTCTTCAGCAGAATGAGGCTCTGTGTGAACAAACCAAAGGAACAGCATGATTACATTAGTCATTTGTGAAGCAGATATTATTTTGCCCACTCCAGTTTCTTTCCCAAATCAAACCAAAACCTCTTCAACAGACATGCTGACATCAGGCCCATATTTCAGCCTGTGCCTCACCTTCAGCATGTTTGACCCCGTTTTGAGGTCTGAACTGATGGATGAAGAAAACAGAACAACATGCTGTTTCCACCAAGATTCTATTTTATAAATCCACAACTCTCTTACACCAACACTAAAACAAACATGTCAAATAACTCAGTTTAGCCACAGAAAGAAAAAGAAAGAGCAGTTATTACTCACAGCACCATCTCCCCAGAACACTCACACCCTCCTACAATCGTGAGAGAGAGAGCCCTTAAGGCCTACTGGTTGCACTACAGGCCTGGCAGAGCATCTCCAGGGAAGATACTCTGGTAATGGGTTGCAGATTTAAGGCAGTCATCAAATGCAAGGGATTTGCAGCTAAATACTAAATATGCAACTTTATTTCAGATTATGTGGCCTGCGATAGATTGGCGGCCTGTCCAGGGTGTAATCCTGCTTCTCGTCCAATGCACGCTGGGATAGGGTCCACCCCCCACCCTGCCCAGGATAAGGGGGTATAGATAATGGATGGATGGATGGATTTCAGATTATGTTCATTTGTCCAATTATTTATTGGCTGCCTAAAATCCTACAAGGATCACCCAATGTAAACACTCTCAAATTGAAACTGACATGTTTGATACATGTTTGAGCCTCAGTTTTTTTTTTCCCAACAAAATCTTGTGAATGTTTGTGAATGTATATGAATGATAAGTTAACTTCTCAATTTACATTTTGTGATATCATTCACTATCAGCTTGCAACTAACACCAATTAGCTACATAGTAAGGTAGCATTGATCACATTCAGGGCTTGACATTAACGTTTTGCCTCACCAGCCAATGTGGTTAGTGGTTTCCCAAAGCCACTAGCCACTCAGCATTTTCAACAGCCAATACCCCTCCTCCCCAAAAAAGTAATAAATATAGCCTAGGTAATTGGACAGTGTATGCATGCATTTGTTTGGGCATAACATTTTATTTGATCAGAAATAATTACATCTATCCAAGCAGTGTAACCTGTGTGTGCGTGTGTGTGAGTGGACAAATCTATCTAAAGAATCTAAAATGCTATCTTTTACAAAACATGCACTTAAAAATCATTTCAATTACAAAATATGTACATTGTAGGTCTTTGCCATGAATATTCTCCAATTGTCAGTGCAGAGAACCAAGAGTACATGTATGCACATTTTTAAATAATGTTGGTATTGGGCATTATGTGACATTTGGTAAAACCCAGCTAGATTTAATTGAAAAGTTTTTCAGCTGGCTAGGACATAGTCAGGCACTATCCAGGTAAAACCTGAGCTAAATTGGAGCTAAATTGAGCTAACCAATCAGTTTGTCAAAACATTTCTCAACCTAGATTTCCAAAGTTCCAAAGATTTTTCAAAGTTCATGATCCTTTACCAAACCATTGTTATGTTCTGTGTTTGATGCTGCAATCATTGTCAGATACTGCTATCCAATGCATGCACCTATGACCAATGCATTTTGAGGGTTTGGTAGCTACTCACCTTTAGTAAACAAATCCAACCTAAGATTGTTATAAAACAATAAGGTAAGCGTAGGTATGGTAGAAGGTAGCTACTGTAATTCTTGTAGCCAATAGGCTACCGACCGCTTACTGACTTGCTTACAGTAAAGTTGGAGTTATACTAGATGCATTTATTATCACGCAAGACTGAATTACATTTGCCAAGTTCTTACATCATTATACTGTAGATCGCTGTACTATTGTAAATACACACTGATCAATTTAGGCAGCCAGCCAACGACCAGTGGTGGACATAGTACACAACCCCATTACTTGAGTCAAAGTATAGATACCTGTCAGGGTGCAGTGAAGGGTTAGGACCCAAATGCAGAGGGGGGAAAAAACTCAAAACTCCAAAATGGGATGAGAACAAAAGACTTTACTCAAACGGGAATACAAGGGAACAAAAGGCCTTGCAGGGCAACTCTTCAAACACAAAGGAAACTTCAAAATACAAAACACAGAAAATCCAAAATCCAAAAGCGCGTGGAACAGAACATGGCAGGAACACATAGGGCAGGAACGTGATCAGAGCTTACGCACAAACACAACCAGACATAACCAAGGATCCAGCACCTGAGTCAAGGAAGAGGGAAACTTAAATAGAACAGACACTGACGAGACACAGGAGGGCACCATGAACAATCAGGCCACAGAGAGGGAAGGGAAAACGAGACAACCAAGAACCAATAATAGGACAATTGAAAACAATCATACAATTACACAGGGGGAGCAGGACACAAAACAGAAGTGCCGCCATCTGGCGGCCCAACAGGGAAAACACAGACAGGAACACAGAACCATGACAGATACCTCTGGTCAAACATTACTCCGCTACAAGTGAAAGTTGTTCAGTCAAATTTTTACTTGAGTTAAAGTACTGGAGTACTTGCTTTAAAAAATACTTAAGTATTCAAAAGTACATTTTCTTTTTAATGCCAACGCACTGTTGTATTGTTTCTACGATGCACTTACAGAAGCTCATTTACAGATGCATTTTTACTGTTATTAGATAGCAACACATGATAGATAGCATTGCCTGAAATGTGAAACAGTTGGATGACCCTTCGCTCAAATTCCATAAAATTTCATCTCACCAAAGCTCAGACAACTTCATAATTAGCAAACGGGCTATCGTTAGCTAACGTTTACATACCTCGACATCAGGGGTTAAATTGGGATTTGGGAGGTGGGTGGACCCTGAGATCCGCTGGGAGGTGGGTGAAAAAAGGTACAAACTAATGAATGTCTCAGCTCAAAATAGTTGTATCTTTAATGTATTGTGCATAATTGTAATTAAGGAAAACAATGTTTTAAAAAGAATGTATACTATTGATGCAAGCTTTTACATAAAATATGAAAGTTTACTGAGTGTCATTAATGCTGAGAATTTTTTTACCCACAAAAATAATCGGTCATCCTCCTCTTTTGTCCTCCCTTTCTTCCTCCTTTATCCATCTTTCTTAAACTGTCGAATTGAAACAAAATAAAACCAGCGGCGACTGGTGAGCTGAAAATTGGTGATGCGCAAAACTTTCCTTTAAACTAATCATTGATCTCAAACTGTTTTAATTAATTAACAAGCATGCAAACGATCTGAAGCAATTGGAAAGGGACACACAGCTTCTTCGCATTGTGTTAGGGAGATTAAATGATAAATGCGATTTAGAAAAATCCATAATAGCAATACTATCATATAGCCAGCTCTCCCCAAATAGGCAGTTTTAGCGAGTAGCCTAGGCCTTATAGCGTACATTTATTTTCATTTGCAGTACGAAATTGTGCACATTTTTAATCAACATTATTTGCGGATAAATGCACTTCTTTCTCCGCACTCGAATTCATGGCAAATATCTGCAATGCGTAGATTGTAAACAAAATAGGTAGGTTTTGTTTTTGCTGGTTATTCTGAAAGCTAACACGGTAGCTCACAGACTGGTGTATCTTGTTTGTTAAGTGTAGACTACTTGGTGATTCAAACGGATTTTTAACGGATAAATTGAATTTATGATTTAATCCCCCTAACATGGTATGAAGACGCTGTGTGTTAGGCTACTTGCCGATCGTTGGCACGCTTGATAATAAAGCAAGAATTACTAATGAAAACAGGTTGAGACGAATGATTAGTTTAAAGGAAAGCTTTGCGCCCCACCAATTTGCAGCTCACCTGCCGCCGCTGTAAACGTTATGTATGTGGGAAATATTCAAACCTAGCTTGGATGCTGACCAGCAACTTGCTGATTTTGCTGAAGCAGTCTAAGTTGCCGTTAATAATAGCCGGCGTTCGTGGGGGCTGTTTATTCATCTCTCTTTAAAATGTGGCATAGATGAAATTACATGTTAATGAAATTACCTACCGCGTCCGCTTCCAAACAATCAAAACAATAAACGATATTTTGCTTTCTGTGCCTGTCTATATAAACGACTGTTCCTCCTGAGTTTTTTTTTTTTCTTCTGATTTTTGATTGGTTGAGTGAGTAACTGGCTAGAGGGAACACATGGACTGGAGCATACGAAAAATGGACTGGATTGTCATAGTTATTTGTAAAACTTCCGGTCAAAATTATTTATTTTTTTACCAAAGGTGGGTGGACGCCGTCCACCCCCAATTTAAACCCTGCTCGACATGCTTTTTCAGGTTGGACGGCGAGTTTTTGAATGCAGCGATGTAGTTTGTGCGCGGTAAGCAGAGCAAACATTTAAAACAATATGAATCTTTTTGAATTTCACAAATCTCAAACATGGACTTGAGATATGGCCATGGTGGCGAAGAATCGTCCTTATCTTCTGCCGTCGCCATCATTACCGCCGCCCAGTTCAAATTGAACTGTTCAATCACTGGTGCAACAAGCAAGCACTTTGAACTTGACCGACATCGTAGTGTGAGGAACACAGTGTGTGGCCAATCGCATTTTAGAAAAGAAAGAAAAAAAAAGATTCAACTGCTGACTTCAAAGCTATGCTTCAAAGTAACGAGTAACGACAACCTTTATAGAAATGTAGTGGAGTCAAAAGTACAATATTTATCTCAAGTAAAGTACAGATACTCGAAAAATGTACTTAAGTACAGTACTCAAGTAAATGTACTTCATTACATTCCACCCCTGCCAACGACAACAACTCATTTAGAAATGATCTACAAAGATTACCAGAGGTGGGTAGAGTAGCCAATAACTGTACTCAAGTAAAAGTATTGTTACTTTAAAATAATAATGACTCAAGTAGAAGTAAAAGTAGTCATCCAAATAATTACTTGAGTACGAGTAAGAAAGTATCTTGTGAAAAGACTATATGAAGTAACTCAGTACTTGAGTAATCTGATTTAATGTTGAAATAAGCAGAGCAAGATGAACGTAAAAATCCAAATGTCCAAAATGTAAAATTGTAAATGCTTGTCCAATAGAAATAAACAAAATATAAAATAGCCATGTGCAAATTCAAATATGGCCTAAATCATATCCCTTTAAATAAAACAATACACAGGAGGTTCCTCAGAAGAGGAGGATTTTCGCTTTCTGTTGTACTCTATTAAGTCTGTATACCTTATCAGTTTGTTGGGGTGAACCCTCCGTTGACAGAAAAAATATCAATGAGGCTACAGGGGATTTATCCATTAAAATAGACTCATCATCACAACAAAGAGGAGCCTGCTCAAATTCAAACAAACTTTATATGTGGAAAACATAAAGCTTTGTCGCACCATTATTGTACCTTATGTTGCACTTATCCACAATATTCCAAAGTCCCATGATGCCTTGCGCGGAATATGTGCAGAACTTCCGGTTTAGCGTAAACAAACTTTATGTATGCTATGCAATGCTATGCAACGTTCCAGCGCTCACGTCATGACTGTTGCATGCTTCACAAAAACTATTACACTACTAACTAACGCTTACATTACAGTGTGAAATATCCACATTAATACCAGTAACCTATTTAAACACACTCAATTTCAAAAATAACGTATATAACCGAAGTATTTTGAACAATAATAGCCTACTTACATAGCAATGATGAAATCTTATCTGTGTTCAGTAGATGGAGACAGAGACAGTAAATCAACAATACAGTTCAATCCGCTTCTGTTTTGCTCCAGAAAACGATGTCAGCTAGGTCTATCAGCAAACATGCGGCTTAGCTATGCCCAGAAGTCCTCAATAATAATAGTATTTCCCAAGAAATTATGAATAATAGTTGACCACGTTTCGTGAGTGAATGCATAAGTGAATGCGATGATAAGAAAAATTTCGGTTACGCTGACCTAAAAAACGCTATTCCAAAAGCAAAATTAGCCATGTTATACATCGTTAGAAAGCTTATACTCTCACCTACTGAATAAATGAATTGTCAATCAAACCAAACTGTACTAAAAAGGGCGACAACGCCGTAAACAAGGCGTGTGGTATTAGGCACAGCTATTTTGGAAGGTACAAATGCGCGTATATTTCACAAACGGATTGTCCAAGACAATAAATGACCACTCAGTCAAATAATTAGCTATCCACAGCCAAAACTAACCTACAACTTACCGCCACATATTTTCTCAAGTTCGAAGTTGAGTTCTTGTAGGCTGAAATGTCCACATTTCTAGGCAGACAAAGAAGGCAGCGCATAATGTAACTACTGTTTTTGGTAGTCTGTAAGTAAAACATAGTTTGAACGTGAGGCCAGGGGTGTGCTGCCTCCTACGAATCACCCGCCGTTGTTTCAGCCATTGTTGTCGCCCACTCATCCTTCTGTGTGCTGTGACTGGCTACGTTTGATTGGTGAAACGGAGTCATTTGGGGCTGTGACAGAGCCAAAGCAAAGACCAGTCAGCCTCTTTGGCTGAAGTCTCTCTGAGAGAATGAAACAAACAGAACGTGCATTGAATAAAAAATGGGTAAAAAATAAAAGTAACGAGCGGAATGTAGCCGAATATAACGGAGTAAAAGTAACATTTTTTCTTCGCAAATATACTCGAGTAAAAGTGAAAAGTATGTCGTATTAAAACTACTCTTACAAGTACACTTTATTCAAAAAGTTACTTAAGTAAATGTAACGGAGTAAATATAACGCGTTACTACCCACCTGAAGAATACCTAGGAAAAGCTTAGATAGTTAACGTTGCCTTTTCAGACATCAGTCAATAAAGGATACATACTTACATGTTGACTCCCGCTTGCTGCTGTGGTCCCGGGATATGACGCAGGCACGGCATTGGGTTTCAAAACAATTTCTTTGCAAAACCCATCAGCTTTTGCATGAGGTTCTGGAAGCAGAACCTACTGTCAAATAGACAATGAAGCTGTGTTCATTTTCGGATAGGTCTGGATAGGCTGTTGTAGTGGGGTGGCATGCTTATGACGCCGGCTGTGTGTGGAGAGAGAGAGAAAGAGCAGTTTAGCCAGCCTGCAGCCAGCATCTGTAGTCAATCAGATAATTATTGCCAACCTGTTCTGCCTGCAGTGAGATCAGGGGCTATAAGACGGTAGTCTGTGGCTTCAGCCTTCCCCTCCCTCTTGTGTGTGTTTGTCAAAACCTACAATAAAACCTGTGTGTGTCTAAACTTACGGACTGAGTGGTTTGTGGGGAGATCACAACAAGATCCTGTGACAGTTTGGATAGGTTTTGACAGGTTTTTGGGCACTTATATCCATTCCCTTAATCTTTTGAAAAATTGGAAATTCTCTAAACATACGGATGCAAATACAGTATGTTTCCAATGAGTCAAAAAGGTTTATCTGTTGAAAAAGTGTAAAAATCTCCTGAATTACTATGATGCACAATTATCCATTTTGGAAATTTTGGGGCACCATGGTACACTGTTTCAAATTGCCTAGTTGGACTTTTTGCAGTAATGCACATCAATTTCATATTTCGTAAACATGTTGATGAGAGGTTTGTGATCCAGAAAATGAAAAGTTTTATCTTATTCACATCTTTAACTTTGAGGCGCTCACTGTAAATTAGAATGGCGGAACTTTGTTTTTCACGGGGGATTGAGCATTCACTGGCCAAAATTTATATATGAATTATGAAAATAATTTCATGATAATAAATAACAAGGGTCTTCTTTAATTTAAGTCATTACTGGTGTTTGTGTAATATTGACATCTGGAGTGATAAAGCTTTCAACCAAACAGTACAAAACAGGCTAAAATGGGCATAATTAAGACTCTGCTAAAAAAAGGTCCCTTCTCACTGTAGTCTTTTCTATGATAGATTCCATGGATAATCCCCCAACCTGTATTTCCTATTCTGGCTATTTAATCTTGTACCGCTATAAAAATTTACTGTCTTCTTCTGCTGATGTATGGTGACCATTCTGGCACAAATGACAACTGTATATCACACAGGTTGGTGTTGCCTGAGGACACCCCATTAACTGTAAAATGCTGTGAGATCATGAAAATGTACAACATAAATTTGTGTTTTGTTACAAAATCTGTTTTTATTTAGTTATATGTTTGATTTTAATGGTGGCAAGGTACTACAGGGCCTATTATTCTTCTTTGCATATTCGGTAAGGCACTTTGTCATTTTTCAGCTTATTTTTCAGTTTTTCCATCTTATTTTTCAGCCATATATTGTATTTTTTGTCTTCATGATTATATTTAATTTTCTCCAATCTTCAGAATCTGCTGCTGTATGAGATGCATGCTGTCAGGCATATTCAATGCGATTTTTATCCAGAAATTCCACCCATTTTAGTTTTTAGAACAGGATCCTTGGGTAGCAAGTGGAATGAAGTTCCTACCTCGGGATTGAATCCTAAAACTGCGCAGTCTGCCGTGTTCAACAGACAAATGGTCAGAGCAGTGTCACTAGTCAGGCTTCTGTGCGATAAGGTTTCAGTTAACCACATCGCTCTCCTGTAATTTTCATATGTTTGCATAGTGGAGAGTTCAACATACTATATTTGTGATGTCACAAATATTGCTCATCCATGTTTGTTTCCAACTCAGATTTCAGGGAAGTAGCATTAAAAAAACATGTTTTTGAGTGGAGAGGGTCTTTAACCCTCTGGGGTCGAGAGCTCTGCCGGCGGAGCTCGACAAGATGAAATTAACTTTCGTTTCTATTTGGATGATTAACTTCACCTGCTGTTATCATACAGACACAACAAAAACATTGACAGAAACCTTAGAATCGCGACTTTCCAATGCGCCCATTGGCAAATAATATAAATTGTTTTAAATGTTCCAAATTGGATTAATTAGATCATGTATGCTTCGCTAAACTTTACTCATTACTATGTGAATTTCGCTCAGCAGGAAGTCCGCCCAAATCGCATTCACATGTTAACAACATTTTAATTACTCTCCATAGAAGGAGACTAAAGGAGGGGCGATGCGAGATCCATGTGAGAAATGCCAAGTCAAAGCGGGACAGAATGTCACAGAGTGTCGCCTAATTCACTTCTTTTGAGGTGAACATTTCGTTTCATTTTGGAAAATGGTCCGTCCGGAAGCCGACACTGATGAAGAGCGGTGTCATTTCGAACAGCGAACTGATCCAGCTGAGGATCAACTTCATGCGTAAGTATATTTCTTATGATCATATTGGTAAATATGTGTACTGTATTGCAACGTATCTGTGTGTTTGTAGGAATATCCAGCAATGTGCGCGTTTGTAAATTCCCACACTACGAACGATTCGAACTATTGCATCTCAAAATTATAGGCTAGGCTCTCTGCGTCTGGTTGTGTTAGAAGTATCAGGTAGACTGTATGTTTTTCGATCATATTCGTAATAAATAGCTCATGCCTGGCGTGTAGTGGCGTGGCTAGGATTCTAAATCTGATGTCCTTGCACAATCGATATAGCATTCTCTAAGTAAGTTCGGGAAATAGCAATAAAATAACCACTTAGCTAAACAGACCTAGCCTAGTTCAGATTGAGGCATTGTTATTGATGAGTTGCGTGTAGATTAGTTGGAATATTAGTGTTTATTTTAAGCTAATGTTTTTTCGTTGATAGCTTGCATTATTTGTAAATGCGCTGTATTACTTTATCTGTGTGTTTGTAGAAATATTCACTAATATGCGCGTTTGTAAGTTCCCACACTACGAATGATTCTAACCATTGCTTCTCAAAATTATAGGCTACCTCTCTGCGTCTGGTTGTGTTTGTTTGGTTCTTTGTTTGTATATGATGTCACATTTCATAAATTTTGTTTTCATTAGTTAGTGGTTTGTCCCTTTTTTGTAAAGCACATTTAATTTTGACCTGTTGAAGGAAATGTGCTATATAAATATAGTTTGATTTGATTTCACATTTCCTAACAATTTTGTTTTTATTATATTTGCAGAGATGTTGATCAGGAAACACGGCCTAGTTCACCACTAGCTAAGAGGCCAGGCAGACGTTGCAAGAGTACACCAGTCTCATCTCATCTTCCATGCAGTTTACTTCAATAAATGTTCTAAAATCAAAAGTTGTCTTTGTTTCTGTCTTCTAAATGGCTCACTGAGTCTTTGTCTTAGTGGTGGGGAGGCATGCGGCCAGGTGTGAATAGCCTACTTAGCTGGCAGGTATTCCTACCCAATGCATATTCATTACAGAAAGGCCATTTGCCCTCCCATTCTCACCTCGTGTTGAAAAATAGTAGTCACAACACTAACTTTTAGCAATTTATTTTATATATCTCATTGGATTTGCTAAAATATTTTGTCATCTTTTGATACCCAAGACCTTGAAGAACACATTTCAGTGACCAAAAGTCTTATTCACAATTGTTTAGTGTGTTTTATTACAACATTCCTGTGCATGTTAAAAAACTACTGTTTACAGTGTGTGTTTTTAGAGCAGTTTACAATCCACACATTATTATGACCTACTTACTGCTGCCATATTGTTGTAGCTGAGTTTGTGCTGAAAACAAAGATATGAAACACTTTGGAATCACTGTATATAAAGTTGATGAAATTTACACAAATGTCAGAGCATCGCACAATCGCCAGTGTGCCTCATATTACCCTTAGACCCCAGAGTGTTAAAAGTAGACAGTAAAAGTCCTGCTACATATTTCTTCCACCCATTAAGCCAGCTGATTCAGTAGTTAGTTATAGCTCCTGGCTGAAGAACTGTGCTTATTAGCAAATTCAGTTGATTGAAACAAAATACTCGGAAAGACTTTTACTTTCTGAACCTGGATTTTCCACCACTGACACATACTAACACCTTACACGCTCAGGATATGAAAACACCTACAGTACAAATATAATTAGAATCAACTAAAATGCAACACATTTGCACAGCTGAAACAATATTACATTACTCATTGTAAATCTCAATGAAAGTATAAAAGTAGAATGAAATGTTTTTGGGCCCTAAAGACCCTACACAGTAGAAAACCACCTGACTAATGACTGATAAGAAACTTAGAACCACCGTTGAGGAGGTACAGATGCAGTGAGCGCCACTTACCTCATCATGGCTACTGGAAGAAAAAGTCAGCAGTGTAAAACTGAGACAGAGAACACTTTCTGATTGAATGTGCTAAATTCAGTGGCATTAAATTCTGCTCCAAAATTTGCCACAAATGTCTTCAATGTGACAACACACTTGATGCTGATAAAATGCCCATTTTATTTGGGGAAAATCAAGATTGCTGCATACTAGCAGCAGAATATAAGTTCACTTGCTGTGCTCTGAGTGACACTGAGTGACTGTGTTGCACATGCACGTACACACGTATGCACACACCTGAAATCACAAATTCATTATTTATCAATACTTGTTATGGTTTGTCTTTACCCAGTTCATTTAATTTCCTTTATTGTAGCAACATAATTGTTTTTATTAAATGACATGTATATTCCAGATTATACATTTGTTGCTAATCACTAAACTAATTGTAACCTAATCTTTAGCAATATGCAATAGGAGTGCTTGTAGTTGTCATGGCAATAAAGCAGTTTAAATTTAACTGAATTGAGGAAACAGCCCATCACCAAATCAAAGATGGACTTAGAGGACACTGACTTTTAATATACTTACCCCTTAGACTGGGATGTCATGTGACCCCTTGAGCTATGGAGAGAGACATGCAGAGTGTGGGGAATAAAAACAGGTCAACACAGTCAAATTACAAGTGAATATTATTATTATTATTTATCATTTTTAATTTTTGCAGTAATGCAGAATATTAAATATATTTTTGTTTTTGTAGGTTTGCCAACATGCATGTATGAACACATATGCAACCTATGTCACTAACCGAAAAATCACACATAAATCTTGAAACATCTATGAAACATATCTATGTTCCTTCAAACATATCCAATCAGAGCAATGTGATATCCCAGTGGCTGTTTTCCACTCCAAGAACAGGTTTACCACTAGGCTGTTCAAGTACAGTGCCAAAAATGAAACTAGTTTATCAACTCATGCAGCAGCAGATTCTGAAGATTGGAGCAAATTAAATATAATCATAAGGACAAAAAATACAATATATGGCTGAAAAATAAGATGGATAACTACCTTACATTGGTAATCTTTACTATGAGCAATAAACTACAAAGTGCCTTACCGAATATGCAAAGAAGAGCAATAGGCCCTGTGGTACCTTGCCACCATTAAAATCAACCATATAACTAAATAAAAACAGATTTTGTAACAAAACACAAATTTATGTTGCACATTTTCATGATCGTAAAGCATTTTACAGTTAATGGGGTGTCCTCAAGCAACACCAACCTGTGTGATATACAGTTGTCATTTGTGCCAGAATGGTCACCATGCATCAGCTGAAGAAGACAGTAAATTTTTATAGCAGTACAAGATTAAATAGCCAGAATAGGAAATACAGGTTGGGGGATTATCCATGGAATCTATCATAGAAAAGACTACAGTGAGAAGGGACCTTGATTTAACCCTTTTTTGCAGAGGCTTAATTATGCCCATTTTAGCCTGCTTTGTACTGTTTGGTTGAAAGCTTTATCACTCCAGATGTCAATATTTCAAAAACACCAGTAATGGTTTAAATTAAAGAAGACCCTTGTACCATTTATTATCATTAAATTATTTTCATAATTTATATATAATTTTTGGCCAGTGAATACTCAATCCAATTTTCTAGATCACAAACCTCCCATCGACATGAAATATGAAACTGATGTGCATTACTGCAAAAAGTCCAACTTGGAAATTTGAAACAGTGTACCTTGGCACCCCAAAATTGTTTAGCTGTGCATCATAGTAATTCAGGAGATTTTCACAGTTTTTCAACAGATAAACCTTTTTGACTCATTGGAAACATGCTGTATTTGCATCCATATGTTTAGAGAATTTCTCATTTTTGCAAAATAAGTGCCCAAAAACCTGCCAAAACCTATCCAAACTGTCACAGGATCTTGTTGTGATCTCCCCACAAACCACTCAGTTCGTAAGTTTAGACACACAGGTTTTATTGGAGGTTTTGACAAACACACACAAGAGGGAGGGGAAGGCTGAAGCCACAGACTACCGTCTTATAGCCCCTGATCTCACTGCAGGCAGAACAGATTCAGGCCGGATAAATCTCTCTCTCTCTGTTTCTCTCTTTCTCTCTCTCTCCACACACAGCCGGCGTCATAAGCACGCCACCCCTCCACAACAACCTATCCAAATATGAACGCAGCTTCTATTTGACAAACATTATTTTCTCCTATGAGGAGGTAATTAGAGTGGAATGACCCTTAGAAAAGTTGAGCCCTAAAATATTGAAAGCTCAAAAACACTGCCATTACTCATGGTATATAATACAAGTCACCTCAGGCAGGGACTTATTTCTGCCGACTCCCCATACTTTACCATCAAGCCTTAAGCCGGACACCCACCACACGCGTATCGACCGCGAGCGCACTACGCGCGTAATACGCACGTAACTGAAGCGTAGTTGAAGTACTGCTACGGCTTGTCGCGCGTCACGATGGCCTGTTTCTACACAGAAATATGCTCTAAAATGCTAGGTATACATGCTCTTATTTATATTTCATCCTTATATTAGGCTACTGGGGGTGTGTCCCTAGTTCCCTCCCAGATATTTTATAAGCAGCTAAAAAAATACAAGCCTTTTCGTTTTTGTATTGTCCTTGCAGAAAAAAAAACAACAACAACAAAAAAAAAACTGGAACCTGGGGAAAAGGCAAACTTAGTTTCGCTATCTTATTTTGCGGAGGGGGTGGGGTAAATTTGAAAATACACCACAGAAAGACGTAGCCTATTGAATGATGTAGAAGTGAATGCACCGAGCAGCGGTTTGTTAGCTCGAGTGTTGGAAGGTAATTTTTAACCAACCATTGCTCAGCCTATTTGACTTCTCCGATGTCTTCGTTCGCCGTGCTTTCAAAAAGGGCTTGTTAATAAAAATCTGATAATCCACAGAGCTTTAAAAAGTCAGATTATGTAGTGGTCTTGCCGATGAAAATGCACCTATTTTATAAATGAAGTTGTAAGCAAGCCTTTATTGCACTTGTACTTCAAAGCTTCCGGTGTTCATGGCGTTGTGATGTTCATATCCCTTCAAGATTAAACTGTTACGCTATCTTTTTGATGATTAGCTGATTTTACTAAATCTGATCCTATAAATGTTTTGACGTGAATGACAAGACAACACGGGAATTCCCAATGGTTGATTACGGATTATTTATTATTATTATTATTATTATTATGATCATTACATATTCTTCATAAAGTTGGCACGCTTGTTAACCAAGCAAATAAATTAATACAGTTTGAGATTAATTATTATGCAGGCTACATTGCGATTTAAGCTTATGGTAATTATTGAAAGCGTTTACTTTCTCACGTATTTACATGAGTTAACGAAATATTACCAAATTAACAAAATGAAAAAGGTTTCTCACCAAGTATTCACTTACCCATAATCAACAGTCCTGAACAAACGTGAAATACACGATATAATCCCACTGCAGACTGCGAAAGCTACTAGGAATATATAGCTTTTACCAAGCCTTTGCGCGACAAAAACGGAACCAGTGTAGATACGCTACACGCCGCGCCGTGCTGCTTCGCCGTGCTGCTTACGCGACGCGTGCGGTGGGTGCCCGGCATTATTCAGGTTTAGCTTAACATATCTAATACCTAAGTTACTCTAAACCTGAATAAGGCCTGATTATAATATAATATTGTAGTGAGAATGTCCAAAGACACACCAGCTGGATCTTAAGGAACATTCATTGCTTTTACTGCTAGCCAAAATTCTCTACACGGAAGATAGACTGACCTGAGGCACAGACTGCTGGCTCTTTTATTCTGAACTCCGCACCAATACTGCAAAACTCTGTGACATCAACAATTTTGCATTATTTATCTAGTCCATCTGTTGCAAGCTAGCTATTGGGATAGCAGCTATGCCATCCCACCAAGTTACAGCAAGCCCCATACCTATACAGCACCGGCACTTTTCAGGGTTTCCTACAGAAATAAGCACAATGACCACAGACTCTCAGTCCTTAAGGACATTAACTTAATTCATAGAATTAACAAACAACGTCACACATCCACACAATAAAGCCCCAAACTTAGGGGATCTTGTGTTTTTTCGTTGTCTTTTTCCTGCTGAATGCATTATCACAAATTCTCCAGTACCACAATTAATAATTCTTCCCATTGGATTTTTTGCTGCATCTGCCAATTACGAATGTGATCAAAGTAGCTTTTACAGCTGTATAATCTTGGTGAGAAACTCATTTATATTACATTTAAATGCATCCTCTATCATTTCACATGTAAACCCCACATAATATCATTTCATGACTTATATTTCCACGACTAATGTTCCACAGGTAGACTATAACATCTTGGACTAAATTTGTAAACCGTTAGACAATTGTTGACCAAAACATGGTGTAGCTAGCTACATAACCACATAGATGGGTCCCCATCTGAACCAATGACCAAGACATGTTTTCAACATACAAAAATGCCAAGTTACTCAGACATGCCAAGCTCTTGTCTATAAGTCATTAATTAAAACTCGCTAAATTGACGCATGCAATTACAACAAACAATATTACCTATTTTCACAAATCAAAGCAAGCTCCATTCCAAAGCAATGCCACCCAATGTTTCCTGAATTCATTCACATAACTTGGCCCTGTGTTTTTTCATCTTACCACCTGAAGAGAATGTGGTAATGGAAGAACTAATCATTTATCGTAGTTTATAAACATCTGGTGAAAACTTACACTCACACACTCCAGAAAGGATATGTTTATACGTGGTTAATTTATACGTTATTTATTTATAAGTTAATTTCAGAAAATTCTGAAGTATATTTACTACATAAAATAAATAAAATACTTTTCTTGCAGCATATAACATTCACACTAGAGAGGTGGGGTGGTGAATAAATAAAAATGACAATTATTTTGGCCTATTTAATATTTACTCTTACAAACCAAACATATGCCAAATGAATATACTGTATTTTAGCCAAATAAGTAGAATAGTATCATTTATTTTACAATGTAATTTTTTTTTTAAAATTATGATTGTGAACACAATTTTCAAAGCATAATAATAATAACAATAACAACAACAACAACAACAACAACAATAATAATAATAATAATAATAATAATATGCCGACAATTGTTCATTAGCGTACTCATTTTAACAACTTTAGGTGTAACAGCTGAATTGGACATTATTTTCACTATAAATCATTACCATTTCACTTTCATGTGAATGAATAAAACATTGCATTTATATAGCACTTCTCGAGATGCTCAAAGTGCTTCACAGTGATCAGGTGGAAACTCACCTCAGCCACCACCAATGTGTAGCACCCACCTAGGTGAATGCGCGGCCACACATTAGCTGAGGTGGGGAGAGAAAGAAATTTTTTTGTAAACAAATAACATATAATTAAAGAGGTGTAATATAACATCGGAACATTACTTGGACTAGTACTCACATGTTGTCAAGGAGCACGTCTTTAGCAGCTACAGATGCCTCTTCTTCTCTTCCTCAGAAAATTATGTTGGATATTCAGCCAGCCACTAACAAGAATGGTTTTATCAATCACTTTAACAAACATTTTATATCTGCTGGTTATATTTTTAATGATCAAAATGTGGGGTCACCAGGAATTATTAGGCCTGATGTTTCACTGCCTTCAGTTGTAACTGAGCCTTTTACTTTTAGTCCAATTGTGTTCTTGAAGCATTAAGGAATAGAGATCCTAGAAAATCAGCCAGTCCTGATCTGTTAGTCACTAGGCTTCTGAAGCTCGCTTTCAGATCAAGCAGTTCTTCAATGACAACAATATACTTAGTAATAAGCAATCTGGTTTCAGGTCTGGTCATAGCACAATTACTCAGCAGTAATTGTCATTCACAATAGCCATTCACAATAAAAAAACACTGTGCTTCCCTTTTCATTGACCTTTCTAAAGCCTTTGATACAGTTGACCATTCTACTGTTTGCTTGTGTATATCTGCCTCTGGCTCCCAACTGTCCAATCAGCCATCTTATACCTCTTTGGAAAGCTTAGAGGTCTTTGTGGATACAAGGCTGTCAATCCATTACAATTAGTTTTAAGAAATTACTACTGCCCATTAGAATTGTGTACTGTTACGCAGACCTATTTTTGATATTTCAGTTGTATTGGAATTTACACTGGAATTGGAATTTCACATAAACCAAAAATGCATAGAATACATAGAATACTACAGAATCTTAGAAAGGACATGTCTGGCTTTAATAATATAGGTAATGTTATAACTTTATTCCATACAGATTTTGATAGCTGAAGGAAATCATGTGATAGCGACACAAATTAACTTAAATGATTGAGCAGGCAAAATAAGTTTTATTTACCTTTATTTAGGACCTTGGGTGTTTTTCTTGTTGATAGTATGTGATTTTTTGGTGGTAAAAGAAGAACTGTAACCTAATAATACTGTGATACAAAACTGTAACAAATGTGCATGATCTTATAATGACCACAATAATCCCACTTTGTTCAGGAATGTGAACAGTAGAACTGGAACAACATGCAGTATACCACCTACCTAGATGACAAGGCATGGCCCACAACACAGAATGGCATAACCTCTGCTTTGAGAAAGTGAGGTTTTTATTTTTTCAGTTTTCCCCCAAGTAGACAATATGCCATTCCTCTCTGAGCACCTTATGTTCTCTGGATAAACATACTTAAGCCTCTCAGAGACAGAACAATTTTAAACTTAGTTAGTGTTAATCAGTTTAACCACCAGGGTCCAAGTTGAACTATGCGGTTGTTCCCTGTACTTGGACCGGTACTTCTCTCTAGGGGTTTCGTCATACTTGTTCCTGGTTATGGTTATACACTTTGTTGTACGTCGCTCTGGATAAGAGCGTCTGCCAAATGCCTGTAATGTAATGTAATGTAATGTAAACTGGGGGTCCTAGGTACCAAAGTCCTCTACTCACTGACAAAACATGCAGCCTGCTCACAGTTAGGAAGGGCAACACTGTGTAAAACATTGCATTTGACTTCTGCTTTCTCCCAGAGTCACAATTAACCAACATGGCACCAAAAAAGCAGTAGCACTTTTTGTTTTTTACCGTAATTTACCTCAGGTTTAAAATGTAGCAGTTGCCATATCCTAGCTCTGAGACCCAGTTTCTTATTATCTGTTTTCAAACCCAAAATGAGTAGATGTTCAGTGAATCATAATTTATGTCTCTCATTATGGTAAATTAAGGGAGTATTAAGTGTCCCTGGGTGCTGATATAAAATCCGATGACTCCATAATAATTTTACTTAGAAGGAGAAAAGGAGGCCCTGGCACAGCACAATTGTGTTTCTTTTTCCCTCAATGCAGAGCCTTCAGCTATGGCATGGTCCAAGGGAAGGGGCGGGGGCGGGGGGGGGGGGGGGGGGGTGCACTTGCCACACCACTTTTAAATCAATTTATTTTACATTTATTTGAATATTGTTAACTTTCAGTTCAACTGAGTTCAGGCAGAATGTGTTGAATCTACCACATTCAAGTTTGTGGTGCCTCAACAGCCAGAGGCAGCATATACAGAATAAAATCATAAAGGAAAGGAATTCATAAAGAATATAAGTGTTATCTGAGACAGCTGAGAATGGGTCTGATCCTTAGTTATCTAAGGATTTTTGCCTGAGGGCTGAATGACTAGTGTTTTTGGAGGTAGAACGTTTGCCGTCGAGAATGTTATCCATCCTGTGAAAACTGCCCTGATGGCCGATCTGCCACTCACATTTTCACAATTCCACTTTTGCCTAGTTTTCCTTTCCTGGAAACGGAGTAAAGGTCTTTGAAGAAGTAGGAGGGTGGAGATACAGGAAATGTAATGGAGAAAGGGTATCATCCATCCATCCATCCATTATCTATATCCTGAGCAGAGTTACGGGGGGTGCTGGAGCTATCCAAGTGTGCATTGGGCATGAGGCAGGAATACACCCTGATTAGCCAAGATTAGCCTATTTAGAATAAAATATTGATAGACACAAGTATTTCAACCACTGTCACTGATGATTTAAGACTGTTTATTCAGAACATCTCTTGAACATTTATTTATACCAAGTAATCTGAAGAATCACACTATTGGTGAATTTTTGCTATGTCCAGTCCTAAAGTGGTCCAACAAGTGTTTAAGAGGGGATATTGTGACACACCTAATTACACTACACTGTACTATATATATATATATATATATATATATATATATATGTATATATATATTTAAGAGGGGTGGATTCTTACCAAAATCCCTGGATTTTAAGTGGGTTTTATGAGGTTAAGAGGGTAAAATGAAAAGCACAATTAAAAAGTTAACGGCTTCTTACGATTGTTAAAAACACTGCAGAAACAAAGGGGAAAAACTGCAGGTATGTAACAGCCTGCGTAGCCACAAATATAGGCAACCAAGCCTGCCCACCATTTCTGTACACAACCCTAAGCATGTTGGGGAGACAATCCCTTAACAAAACACTTTCTTTCAATATACTGTGTCCCTCATTTACCCAAGTGTTTCCACTTTCTTTTTTTCTACTCCCTATAGAGGATGCCTTTATTTGTTATCCTGTTCATACTTAAATTCGTTTTTAATAATAAAATCTGAATTTTCAGAAAATCTTTCAGGTTTGAATCACCAACTTTAATTATAATTCCATTTACACAATATTTTTATTTGTCAGATGAAGTAACTGACAATTAGTTTATTAGCAAAGCACATCAGAATTTGGACAAACTTCTCCCAGACTGACAAACATATCAGGCTCATATTAATGAAGGGTTACACTTCTGAAAAGTGAGGCATATGCATCTCTGATATAGGCTTGAAAAAAGAGTCTAGTGGCTGTGGCCATTTTAATTCCTGGGCTCTTCATTTTGTGGGATTTTGGCATTAGCACATGTTTATAGCTGCACAGACATTTTATGGTAATAGGATAAAAATTATTTTATTTTATCTTTGTTAATACACAGCTCTGGGGAAATATGTGAGCCAAATTAAATTAATTGCATTTTCATTTTTTGTGCTTGTGATTATGTGCTGCCTTTGTCTGAAGGACAAAAGTAAATGGATTTTGAGGCCCCAGACTGTTTCAAATTTATGAAAAATCCAAATAATTATGAATTTTACCAAATGAATAAGCAAGAATTCTCCCTTTATTATACAACTGTTTTTAATACATTGTTTGCTGCCTGGGTACCTTGAGCAATCTCAGCGATTGCCCCTTGAAATGTTGTCTTTACATGGCAAACTGAAGAAATGAATTGACCAGTTTTTTTGTGAAGTTTTGGTAATTAAAGTTTTTTCTTTTTAAATCCACTTTTATTTGTTTTTCATTCATGCTTGCAAGACATGATGCGTGTCTCACTAAACCCTGCCTCCATAGGTGCTGACATTGCCCAGCAGAACTCTCCTGACCTTCCCATTGTAATTAACAATTGTCATGGTTTCAGGGTGCAGTGGCTGGGTGTGGCCACCAGGGGAGCACCCTGAGTCCTAATTGGACTCACCTGTTCGCCGCCTATTTAACCTGTAACGTGACGGGGTTCGTCGTGTCTGTGTCACTATCAGAAAGACCAGAGCCAGGTAATAGGACGGTGGGACAAGTGCTCTGTGTGAGCTATTTGTTAGGTTGCTTGTCTGGTACATTCAGTGTTGGCGCTCTAGTACAAAAAGAAAAAGTTATTTTTTATTTTGCAGCTCTGTGAGCTGGGGTATTTGGGACGTTGTCCTGGTTTTGTATTTCTTTTCAGTTTTTCTGAGTTGCACTTCCCTCTGTTTAGTCCTTCGGGATTTAGGGGCTACCTGTAGTAGCCTGGTGGTACCCTTGTCAGTGTGCTTGTGAACCTCTAAACACTATCTATTCCCCTTCACAACAATGGGAAGGTCAGGATTAGGTTTCGGACTAGCAGGCCTCCTTGCTTCTAATTCTATGTGGTTGTGACCATGTTCCCACAACTTCTCTTTTTAGGCAGTGCCCATTGCTCTTTTCAAATCAGTTTGTTATTATGTGATTTTATTTTCTTGATTACAATTTTTGAGAGAGCACAGCAAATTAGACTGAAAAACATGTGGCCCATCCTAAGGGCAAAGACAGACAGGCAATTTTTCTGGGTGGTGACACTTCCTCCATTCATTTTCAATCCACAAGGCATGTTAGCATAACTGGTGGTGCGGGGCAAGCCCGTGTCATGGTGGTGGGAGATGGCACCAGGTGACCATCCATGGCACGATAAGCAATCAGATTTCATCTAAAGATTCAACGTGTAAATTGTCCCCCTTTTCAAGTTTCAGTTCCCCATTCCATTGTTTCGTTATGAAAGACATATTAATAATTGTGTAAGTATTAAAAAGTAATAAATATCAAAAATAAGTTTATGCAGTACTTCCCCTCCAAAATTCAAAAACAAAGCAGGAATTCATCCTGTTTGCTAGATAATTTACATCACAACACATAAAATTAAATAGACCTATAGCCTAGCCTATCACAATTCAACAGGCCAACTCAAATGCAGTCTTAAGTTTTCATAATTTTTTGATTCTATTCAATCTTGACAGTGATAACATACAAAAGTTTGGTCATTTTGGGACTCGCTGTGCACTGAAGTTGGAGGAGAGTCATTATTGGGAGTGTGCCACTGAAGATAAAGCAGCACACTGCAATTTTGGTGCAGCGGAGTCTAAATTGCGCTGGTGTCGCCTGTCTACTCAGACCAAGTCTATGGTGCAAGTCGCAGCCCAGTGTACGATAATTTCAGGGCTTTCCCAAGCAATACACACAGGATCATGACCTATTGAAAAGCCAACCAACCATTTTTGTGGATCATATGCTGTCCAGTTTTACTTCAGTATAAATGCCCCAAAAAGATAAAATGCATATTTTGCACTTATAGTTCATAATCTTTATTCTTTTTATTATGTTAATTCCGGTATTTTTCTGCTTTTAATTGTTTATGGCTATTCCTACACGGCACTGTGGTCCTGTATTCCATTATTTTTCTTTAACCCATCTGCAAAGAGAAGAATGTCAATAAATGCAACTTGAATGTCTTTATTTGAACTGTGTGATCTTCATATACTGTATACTGTCAGACAGCCTAAAACTTTGAATCATGTGTGGGTCATGCTGCCTGCATAGGCTGTAGGCTATACATTTGAAGTGGAGTTGCTTAGAACAAATTCTAACTCCACTGCACCTCTGGGGTGCCATTTGGAAATATTAAGGGTCCTATGCCATTGGAAAGAAAATAATAACCAAGGAGAAAGTTGTCTGCGGTGTATGCACACTGCAACTAACCCTCAAAAGGCTGACACTTTTTTCCTTAAAAGGAGATTGGTCAGTTCAATTTAGTTTAAGTAAACCATGCCATTATTGTGAATTAATTATGGGCTCATGCATTTTTCATGCATAGGCTGACCATTTGGCTTGATTAACAAAGCCTGTGTTCACTTAGAAAGTTGACAACCACCTTTGTGATACCGGTTCAGCCCAATTGCCATTGTTATGTTTTGTCTAGTCAAACATAAAAAAGCCCTAGGTATGTTAAGCCTACTTCATAGTATATGCCCCAGCAGAACACCAGCTGGCACAAGCTGGTCTGCCAACTCAAACAAGCTTGACCAGCTCATACCAGCTCAAGACCGAGGTTGCATTAATGCAGGATTCTACATTTTTTTACACAGAAAAAGAAAGGCAAAACACTTAAAAAAATAATACATACAGCTTTCTGTAAATGCAGAAGGGGTGGGTGCTGGAGCCTATCCCAGCATGCATTTGGTGAGAGGCAGGAATACACCCTGGGCAGGTCACCGATCAATCACAGGGACTTTGTTGATCCCCTTTATAAATTTAAAAGCCTCAAAAAAATCACCCCATGTCTCTTTTTACTAAGCTTGAGCAGATTAAGAATCTTAAAGGGGAATTGCACAATAACACTTCTGCTTCTCATGACTGATATTGCCCTTCTTATGAATGTGTCGCCCTTCATTTTTCGATTAGTTATTTCATTTTAAATGTCTAACATTAGAAATAAAAACCTATTTTTTTTTTAGCGCAAGTCCACATAGTAGTACGGTTCCCGTTGTTTTCTTCTTCTTCGATTTCGTTTGGCGGCAAAATCGAGAAGAAGCTAAGCAAAACATTCCGTTAACTTCCGTTGAAATTCGTTCACAAACAAGGACTGTATGCAGGGTCCACTTTGAAGCCACCGACTACCAAGGCGACCGTCTGAAGCCTGGAGCTGTACCCACCATTTTCCCATCATTAGTCGAACCGCTCGAGGTAGGTACTAAGCGGGCTAGCTAATGCTATCCCGTTTGTCTGTGATACATAGGATTTCTACGGTAACAGTTAGACAGCTTGCTGGCTGTTGTTATAGGGTTGTCACCATCCATTTATTTTGTCCTCAGACATTTTCGGTTTCGCTAGCTACTAGTAATACAACACTATTTCTATGACCAACCTGTCTGTGATACATAGGATGTCTACCACCAGTTGCCGTTTGTCCTGGGAATAGCCTGTGGTTCCTCAATCTCGGCCCGTTCCTGACTCGCTCTCGCACGATCGGCCTGCAAATTAGCCAGCTCTTCTTCTGTGTATTCCGGCTTGAATCGATAGGGCACAACAATCCCATGATCAAAAACAAAATCTCTTTCGTACTCAGACGTTTTCAGTTTTGCTAACTAGTAGTCATACAACACTATTTCTACCACCAACCTAATGTTATTGTCTGCAGGTACGCCCACATCAGAAGTTGCGCAATGATATGCATCTCAAGTTCGACACTAAACTGCCTGGGTCTATTTCCTGCATTTGTAAAGGAAAACAACAAAACAGCGTAAAATATTTTAACATAATGAAATAACTAATCGAAAAATGAAGGGCGACACATTCATTAGAAGGACAATATCAGTCATGAGAAGGAGAAGTGTTATAAAGTGCAATTCCCCTTTAAGTCTTTCCTTGTAGCTTTTATCTCTCATACCAGTCATTTTATTTTTAGCTTGTGTAGCAAAAAATCTGTTTTGATCATAACGGCAAAACATTAGTTTATAGCATTTTGCTATACAAGTGTCATAAAAATTATTAAAGTTATACATTTATTGTGACATTATTTTGAGTCAGCATATTATGGCAAAAATAATTATTTTTATCAGAATGTAGTGGATTCGTGTAAAATGCAGATTTTGAAATGTCCTGCATTCCATGGACAGGTGCAACCACTGTAAGATTCCAAGCTGATCTTATCTGAATTGTGGCTAGGGAGGCACTGCAGGGGCACATAAATATGGAAACAAACAAGCTGATCTGGAAAGAACATGGTTCTGACATGACTCCTGCTGATACACAGGCTGCGTCCGAATAGTCTTTTTTGCTTAGGAAGGTTTCTAACTGAGTGAAATGACCCGGAAGTCTCTAAGTGGCAGCCATGATAAGAGCTGTTCAAATTCTCTAAATGCTAAGGAAAGGTGCTTCAATGCTTCCTATCTCATCTCCTTTAGCATAGGGTACACTGGACCGTCCTTTACGAAAGAAAAGGAGATAATGCCGTCCCATAATTCCTTAAGGCAGCAACATTTAAAGCGACGCACCATTCGGCCCTTCACGAAAACAAACGATCAGCATGACTGAGTTGTGTGGTGGTTCTTAAGCTATTATATGCATAGGCTTATACTAAGATCATAATCAGTTTATTAACCATAACACAGAAGTTTGTCTTTCAAGAAAAAGGGATATGAGACGTTTTTAGCCAGATTATGTTTTTAATTCAACATGTTTGAAACTTAAGAATGATGATATTGTAGGGCAGTTGTAAGTGGTTTCTCTGCAGTCCTCTCTCTGAGGGCTCAAATGCTTTATTTCTGCATAAGTTCCCAAATGAACCTGTGTCTGTTACTTTCAACATTCAAACACTATCTTCCACTTCCCTTCAGGATCGCCAGACCCCTCATGCCACATACTCATATGTAGCACTTGTGTGGTGATGGTGGTATAATACAGTAGCTTAATTAAAACCACAATTAGATTTGGACCAGTTAGGTTTGCTTGCTGGAGCAGATGATTAATAAATGATGACACCACACAGATTACCTTTTTAACCGGCTTGTATTGTCACTTTTCAATTGTAAAATAAAAATAATAAAATAAATTTACACCAGAAATGTGCATAGGCCCATGAATATCAACAAGACTGATATCAATTATCTGATCTGAGGGTGCACCCGCTATCCTGACTGAGAAACCATAGTTGCAGTAGTAAACCGTTGCAGTTATCAATACATCAATAACAATCAATTATTCACTCAGGAGTTCAAAATTATCGCTTGCGTTCACAATAAAACTGGTGCAATTAAACACAAAATTTAACTGGTGCAATTAAACACGTACAAGTGTAAATTAACAGTCCCAAAGACACAGAATATGTCTTAGTGTGTATGTGTCAATTGTCCAGAACTGCACTGCTTGTAGCAGGTCAGAGAGTGAAAGTGCATCACCGTCCTACCACACTGGAGAGAGTGGTTACTGCTCAGAATCCATCCAAGGAAAATCAAAACAAAATCCAGGGTCCCAAGTTTCACAACGGTTGGCTCGCCATCCTTGGATAACCAGAGCAGGGCTGATTCAAGCAAATAAACCAAGAAAGAAAAAAACCTGACCTGCATAACATCAGGTCAGAGGTAGTTGTGCATTAAAATCTAACACAATATAATCTGACAATATCAACAATGTTAAAGTAATTAAGTACTCATTTGTAATGAGTACATTCAATCTTTCACATTGTAAATGCAATTCGGTTTAACAATAATGTTTCAACATAAAACATAAAAGCAAACGAAATACGAATTGCCATTCTCACCGATGATGGTGTGTCCCATATGGTTCTAAAATGGCGGCGCCCAGCACGAACCATGAGGCGCTACAATTAAAGCGTAGCATAAGAATGTGCTATGGTATGCACTGCAATGCTTCTTAGCTAACCAATTTCTCCCTGTTACATTTAGTGCAATATAAACGGATATTTTAGTTTAACCACAAAAAGAACAAAATATGCATATGGTCATTCGCTATTTAGTGCAAAGTGACTCTTTACTAAGTTATTAAAAAGCTACCAGCAAATCTGGGCTTTAACCATATAACAAGGTAAAGTCAGTAGCGAAGATTTTTCTGCAACAACAAGTTTGTAACTCACCGAAGTTTTAAAACCGAACCAACGGCCGTAAGGCAGCTACAGGTTATGCTGATGTAAATCCGTTCACTAAGTTTATAGTAACTATTTTCTGACTTTATCGTATTATTTAGCTTTAGCAGCTTCTGTTGATGTAGCGATTGCCAGCGTGTCCTCTGTCATCCCAAAAGCAGTCTGCGTGCTTCTCCTCTCATTCCTCCCCGCAACAGTTTAATGGGGCGTTATCACTCACACGATTGCTCAATAGCTTGCTGTCAATCAAGCTCATATTATGGCAATGATTGGACAAAACCTTGCTTGAGGAGTTTCTTCACTTTTTCCATTGTAGTAATTAGTTATTCATTATGCTGCTGCACAGCTTTTAACCCATATTCAGTACCAGGCGTTACACCCTCCCCTCTTGAAGGTAGGCCCGTCCCGGGACACTTGCTAAGGGCTGTGTAATCACTGGCGTGGTGAGGGCACAGGACACAGGATTGCTATGTTCAAGGTGATCAATTTAATTTAAGGAGTTTGACAAGGCAGATGATAGACCTTGAAAAGCGACTGGATCACTGAGACTAGTGGATGTCCCAATTGAGGATAGAGAAGTCTGTCAGGCTTCTCTCGCTGCCTCAGAGAACGGCGGACCGGCTCCTCAGTCCTCTTGATTAGTTCACCCCCAGTCGATTTCCCTGATGAGTTATCATCTTGTGCCAAGGTAGTAGCTACTTCATGTCCTGAGGTAATTTCATCTTCCCTTTCGGACACGTCAGCTAATGCAGTGAGTTGCTCGTTCATTATGAAGGAAACATCTTTCAAGGGTTCCTCTCCAGTCGAGTCTTCATTAAGTAAAAATGGGTGATTGTTACTTTCAGGTAGAATAGATCCAGGTAAGTCGTTATCTTTAGGTAGTTTGTCATCTCCATGTAAGTACTCATTTTCAGGTATATCAGTACATTTTTCCAGCTCATATTCAACCTCTACTGGAGCATCTTCGGGGACAGCAATGACTGACTCTTCCGTGGGCTCAACAGTAGGCAATGAATGGTCATTAACCCTTAAGTCACCCTGAAGTTCAACAGACGTGACACCAGGAGGTTGGCGCAACTGGCGGGTTTCACACACTTCAGTGAATCTGAAAGGCTCCAACATTAGTGGAGGTAAGTCGTCATCGGTTTGAGAGAACATGTCGTCATCCTCATCATCATTAACAGTAGGGTTTTGGCGTGTCCGTGGTCTTCTGAATATCTTGGTTGATACTGGCTTTTCAGGTTCAGTCACCGGCAAGAATCCACAGGGCAACAGGAGATCCCGATGCAGTGTACAGAGTGGGCCCTCTTTTCCTTCAGGCTTTACTGTGTACACTGGTAGTTCACCTGCTTGTTTCACTACTATGTAGATGTCAGTTTCCCACTTGTCTGCTAGTTTGTGTTTTCCTTTAAGGCGAACATTTTTTACAAGGACACGATCCCCAACTTCCAATGTGGACTCAATGACCCGTGTGTCGAACCTTTGTTTGTTTCGCTCAGCCAACTTCAGAGCACTTTGGGTTGCAAGCTTATAGCTCTCCTTCAAGTGACTTTTAAGATCCTGCACATACTTTGAATGTGACACTGATGGTTTGTTGACTGGTAAACCGAAGGTTAAATCGACAGGTAGCCTTAGCTGCCTTCCAAACATGAGCTCATAAGGCGCGAACCCAGTGACTTCATTTTTTGTACAATTATAAGCGTGTACAAGTGGCTTGACAAAATCACGCCAATGTGTCTTGTCTTCAGCGTCTTGCAATGTGTCTTGTCTTCTGTCAGGCTCCAAAGAAAGAAAGTCCATGCAGACGAGCTCTAGAGGTCTACTGGTCTTGATATACACAAGAGGGGCAGCTTTCTCTGGAAGTGACTTCCTTCGCATGCAACGGTTGCATGTTCTGATTTTCTCTTCAACAGATAAGGACATCTTGGGCCAATAAAATCTGGATCTCACCAAGTCAAGTGTGCGTTCTACACCCGTATGACCCATGTCGTTGTGTAGACTCTTCAGCACCACAACTCTCAATTCCTCTGGGAGCACTAATTGAACAAAGCAACTTCTGGAAGTTCTCTCCTAATGGTAGGAGGTGGCTTCTCTCCGGATACCATCTGACTGATGACATATTTGATGCTGGGGTCTGCCTGTTGCTTCTCCATTAGTTCCTGTTCTGAGAGGTGGGGAATAACAGGAAGGCTTTGATCACCTTCCTGCCAGAAAGAGTCTGGTATAGCATTTGAGTGAATGACCAAAGATTCAACCAATAGCCAGTATCAAGATCATAATCAGAGAAGTGTACAGTATGTCTCTGACAAATATCTTGGATTACATCTTTTCCAACCCCATCTGAGCTGCTTGACTCTGCCAGGTGATGAACTGCAAACTGTCTTATCCTCTCACACTCTTTTTGTGAAGTGAAGTCGTCATTGAGAGCACCATGTGGGCGTCTTGACAAGGCATCTGCATCAATATTTTGCTTGCCAGCCCGATACTGCAGCTTAAAGTTGTATGTGGACAGAGCTGACAACTATCCGTAGCTGGTAGCATCAAGTTTGGCAGAAGTTAAAAGGGGTTGCTGTCTGTGACCACGGTGAATTCTGCTCCGTATAGGTAGTCACTAAATTTCTCAGTGACTGCCCATCTGAGAGCTAGAAATTCCATCTTATGGGCAGGATACCTTGCTTCACTTCGTGTCAATCCTCTGCTTGCAAAAGCTATCACTCTCTTATATCCATCCTGTTCTTGGTATAAAGCAGCCCCCAGACCTGTAGTACTTGCATCTGTGTGGAGGATGTAAGGCAGTTTGGGGTTAGCAAAGCCCAAGACTGGAGCAGAAGTGAGCTTTCCAATGATTGTGTCAAATGCTTGCTGACAGGAAGGTGACTAACGACTACCAAAAGGCTCCTTGGGGTTGTGATAGGGATCATTCGTGTTCTTTTTCTTGCTGCCCTTGCGGAGTGGAGGATAACCAGCTGTGAGGTCATTCAGTGGTTTCACTATTTTTGAATAGTCCTGGATAAACCTCCTGTAATAGCCAGCAAAACCCAAGAATGAGCGGAGTTCTTTCAAATTCATGGGGGTGGGCCAGGTGTTCAAGGCCAGGATCTTCTCGGGATCCGTCTCAACGCCATGCTCAGACACGATGTGACCTAAATACCGCACTGATTTCTGTAAAAATTTGCACTTTTCCGGCGATAACTTAAGCCCATATCCCTTCAGACGATCCAACACTCGTAGCAATCGGCGCTCATGCTCTTTTAAGGTTGAGATCTCCCATGCATCTTTCCATAAGGCGCTGAAACGTGCTCGGCGCATTAGTAACACCTTGTGGCATCCTATTAAACTCCCAAAAGCCTAAAGGGCACACGAAAGCCGTCTTATGTTTATCTGCTTCCTCCATCTCAATCTGATAGTATCCGGATTTAAGGTCAAGGACCGAGAACCACTTGGATCCTGTTAGGACAGAGAAGCTTTCTTCCAGATTGGGCAGTGCATATGCATCCTTAATAGTTTGGGAGTTAAGCTTCCTGTAATCAATGCAGAGACGTACGGAATTATCACGCTTACGAATCACAACTATCGAAGATGAGAAAGGGCTCTCAGACTCACGGATGACACCAGATTCCAAAAGCTCTTGAAGATGCTTGCAAACTGCATCCACATCAAGAGGATGAATAGGCCGTGCTCTTTGCTTGAAGGGAGTTGAATCACTTAGATTGATACGGTGTTTGACTTTATCAGTATGTCCGAAGTCAAGATTGTGGCGTGCAAACACTTCATGCCTGGTGAGTAGCTTCTGTTTAATCCGCTCTTTCCACTCTGCTGATAGGGGAGAGTTGCTAAAGTCAAAAGTGGGAGATGACTCTTGCTGTGTAGAAGAGTGGTCAGCATAAGTAACAGAGTGCTCCTTCTGAATCACCTGCTGAACAGCATTGACCACGGCTAACACTGTCTTTAGTGGTATGGTTATGTCATGCTCAGTTTTGCTTCTCAGTACAATTGGTAACCGGCCAGATGGTTTAGATGGCAGTGAGATCAGAGAGCAGCCTAATAAGCCACCAGGCAAGGAAGCTGATGAGAGCTCAATGACAGCCCACTTCTCAGTGGACGGACCACTCACATAGGTTAGCCCCTCAAGGACTACTGTGTGGCCTGCTGGAACAACTTCAGGTATTTTTCCTGGCAGCTTCCCCCTAATTAAATTTGAAATAAAACAATATAAATTAATTTAAATTTGATAACTCAACTAAGTCCTATCAACCTTATGACAATATGTACAGTAGTAGATTTGTAGGCCTAACATGTTATGCCTATTTTGCATACATTTAACAGTTATTTTCATACAATCATACTAATTGGGATTCATGTTGATAAATATGAGTGGACAGGAGGGTGAGAGTGAGCAACCATTCTCAATGTGACAACCATTTTGTTTCACTTTTGTGACTGGTAGCCTATATTCCTTTTTTTATTTCAATTCCAACCTTGATAATAAAGTAATATTTTTCACCAGGTTGTCTACATTTATATAGCCTGCATGAAACAACACGGCAAGAACGCACGGGGAGAAGTATCTAAGATGCGCTTTTAGTAGTCCATCTTCGGAACATTGTAGTTTCACCACGGCAGACGCACGTGGCACATGTATTTCCACTGCACAAAGGAGGTGATAGAAATGGTTTCATAATTATTTGTATGGGAGACTTCAGTGTGTGAAGTCTGGAAGCACCCAGTCTGGGTTCCTGCCGGTGTCAAAGGGGGTTCCGCAGGGATCAGTTCTGGGCCCTATCCTTTTCAACATTTACATTAATAATATTGTTTCCTCACTAAATGATTGTCAAGTCCATCTATATGCAGACGATACTATTGTATATTGTATTGCTGATTCTGCTCAGCTTGCCATTGAGAAACTGCAGCTTGCTTTTAATGCCCTTCAGGAGGCTCTTGTTAAGCTTAAGCTGGTTCTTAATGCAAGCAACATAAAATTCATGTTGTTTACTAGGGTCAGAAGCACTGATTATGATAGTACATTTATATCCACTGCAAATAGTTCTAAAATTGAGAGAGTTTCTGAATATAAATATCTTGGCATCTGGCTTGATGAGAAATTCTCATTTAAATTCCATATAGTTGATCTTGTCAGCAAACTGAGACAAAAAATTGGCTTCATTTCTAGAAACAGATCTTGCTTCCCTATGATCAGTAGAAAAAGAATTGTTGAAGCGGTTTTCCTTTCAGTGTTAGACTATGGTGACATTATTTATAGAATTGCTGCTCCTTCTTCTCTTAAGCGCTTGGACACAGTCTATCACTCTGCCCTCAGATTTTTCACTGGCGATAGTTATGGTACCCACCACTGTGTCCTATATGGCAAGGTGGGTCTGTCTTCTCTGGCAGTGAGGCGTGATAAACACTGGTTTTTGTTTATCTTTAAGGCCATTGTTGGAATGCTTCCACCTTTACAAGGTTGTTAGAGTGGCGCTCTGGACCCTATCGAACCCGATCAAATGGCTTGCTTATGCTTAAGGTCCCTCGGGCTCGATCAGAAATTGGGAAGTCAGCATTCCATTTTAGTGCCCCATCCTCCTAGAATGAGCTCCAACAATTGCTGAAAATCAGCTCTCTACCAATTTATGGGCAGTTTAGATCGCTGGTTTTGAACATTCCTGTCTCTGAGTGTATCTGTTTTTGATCTTATCTGTGCTTGATTTTATTTATTTTATTATTTTATTATATTTTACTTTATTTTATTCTAGTTATTTTATTATTTACTATGTTAATTACTGTTGCTATATTCTGTGATCTTTTATTACACTTATTGTGTTTTAATTGTGTTTGTAATCTCGGCTACATTGAAAATGAGGACCTGGCCCTCAATTGTACCTCCGAGAATTTAAATAAAGGTTCTGACTGACTGACGTGAATAACATCCACCGTCGCATAATTACGTAGCCTAGTGTAAGTGCAGTCGGATTCTCTTAGCACAGCTGTTGTCTTTTCCTAAGTCCTTATGAATTCTCCTTGACATCTTTCCTTGACCTCATGATGTTTTCCATTGAGGTCAAGGAAAAGTGGTTAGGAAAAGACAGAGGACGTAATTTATTTGACTATTCGGACGCAGCCCTAGTCTTCAACTTTTGGATGGGTGTGGAATTAGAGCTCTCGTGGCAGCAGTGTAAAGAGTAATTGGGAAATTTGAAAACAGCTTTTCGGATAAATAAAAATTCCAAAGGATGTTGCTGGCACACTTTAATTTTCACCAAGATGTCAGAAAACATAATGCCAGCCAAAATGCAAGTCGCCATTGATTGTTTATTAAAATGCAGAGCTGGGCATGACATAAAAATGAACAGATGGCATCTTTGCTTCACTTAGCTCAGGCTTCTCATCTCAGTTTTGTATAGCATTAAATAATCTGGCCATAAAATGTAATTACCTTGAACTGGCATGCAATCACTAAAATGCTAATGGGTCATTCCACCACAAATCAGACAGTGCTCATACTCATGTCTCAGAATCAATCCAGGTTATTTATGCCTATGTCTTAACTATCCATATGCATATATTCCTTAAGTTACTGTTTTAATGTATGCAGTGTAGCATACTAGGCTTGCATCTCTAAGGTTGTAGGTTCAATTCCCATGTGGGGCACTGCCATCATACCCATATGCAGGGTACTTCACCTAAATTTCTTCAGCAGGAACAGTAAACTGTTTATTTTGGGTTGGATAAGAACATCTGCCAAAAAATACAGTCTGGCAGCATCAAATCTAGACTATGCCAGTGCCTGCTACGAGACATCATCCAACATAGTTAGGTCAAGCAGGTGACCAGAGTCAGTTCGCTCATGGCATGTCCTCCTGAATATCTTTGTGAGCTTAAAACATAAATTTTACCAGTTTATAATTTTAAAATATCTTTATAGCAGTATTAATGCAGTGGCACATACACATTCAGTTTTTTCTCCCATAGCTTTTTTTTTGCACTTAAATGTCTTCAGAGAACAAGTGTCCAAACTAATCTTGAAAATCATTTTCCTGAAACTGCCTGTTCATCTTAACTACATCTTCTGCAAAGCACAAATTCCTCTAATTCCCTTTCAAAGAAATCATGTGTTCAAAAACCATGTGTCCAGAAACCACTTGCGAACAAAAAACGTGAAAAGTACACATGTTCTGTCCCACTCATAAAATGTGGAATTTTATGTGATTTCATGTCACATGTTTTGTTTTCACATCTGGAAAATTTTATTCATATGTGAAAAAAGCCAATCACATGTGAAGCGTCCAACTCATGTGACACAATGTTAAATTCACGTGTGAAATAGTGATTTTCACACGTGAAAAGGCTAATTTCACATGATTTTTCATAAGGGGTATGGTTAATGGTTTGTGTCAATAAGGGTAGGAATCTCACAGGTATTCACCATGGTGTCTGTCATGCACACAACCTTAGCATAGTAAGCTAGCAGGCTTGTGGAGGACTATAACTGAGCATTGCTGGTGGTGTGTGCAGTGCCATTGTATAGCAATTATAAGAAGACTACAGAATTAGGCTGGATTCCAAAACTGCAGGCAAGGTTGTGATAGAAAATATTTGAACGACAGTAATACACAGGTATGTGACTGGATTTTTTATTTTCCAAGCCAGTTTTCAGTCTGCTTTCTCTCGTAGTCAGTTTTAATTCCCCAAACGTGGGAAGAAAACATTTTATGTTTTCAGGAATTGGAGGTTGGTGGCCATTATTTCATAACAATGCATTTATTTGCCAAGAACGTGACCTTCAGAATGGCACAACACTGCAAAAAATGAAAATTGTGCATTGCAGCTTTGTTAGATGTTCACCCTCCTAATCCTGTGTTTCTGGATCTATAAATGGATGGAACATTTACACAGGGAGGTGCTCGTTATTATTGTTATTCATCTCCCTAAGCAGCTGGGATATAATAATGCTTATATAAGGTACAAAAAAACATCCTGCACCAGAAATAAATATGAAGATTTGTGGCTGAATATTACCAAGTGTAATTACTCATGCTTTTACATTTCATACAATGGTAAATGGATTGATGTCCTATTTTTCCTTAATAAGTCTCTTAAACCCTTTCCAGCCCAAATTATTTTCTATACCTCAGAAAAAAATGTTCTTTGGTACACATGCTTAAAATGGATTAAAAAAGACAAATCAGAAAAGAAATCAACACATTTTATTTATTTTTTTGTGAGTAAAAAAATGATGCCGCATGGGCTTCAAAGGTCAATTTTCATTTTTTTTCAGGAGCAGTGAATTTCTGTATTCAGGCTTATAAAGTGATAACATAACAATCATTTTAACAGTGTAACAACAAATTATGTGTTTAAACTATTTGAAGAATATAATTTCATCTTTTTAATTTTAGTCTTTTATCACAGACAACAGTAACCTATTTGTATGCTCGATCTGCTTTCATGTGTAGTTTGAGTATGCACAGTCCATTTTTAGTACTTTCTGCGCATATTCTTCTTTCTATTGAGTGTGGAACTTGATAAAGCAATTTCTTTCACAGGTTATGCAAAGGGCCAGATTGCATTTCTTGCATCTCATCCGGGAGTAGTTCTTCATGCACATCTTGCAGTGCTGCTTGTCCTCCACCAGTTGTGGCCAGTGGGAAATCTGATCCTGGCACACATCTGGTACAGGCCTTGAGGACACTCAGCATCGCTTCAGATTATCTTCATTTAATGGCCGTCCCCTTCTGCTCTTTGGAACTTTTTTTTTGTTCTGATTGGTATGATCTGACCACAGCTGGTTGGGGCACCTGAATGTACTTTTTCTGTGCAGCTGACCATCTCCTTACCGTCTCAACTGGTGTGCAGTAAACCATGGACGAGATTAAGTGGACACCTTGTTGTCATACCATTTTATGGACGACACATTGTGCTTGGTCTCAGTTCTGAAGTCAAAGCTGCCCCTTGCTTTATTCTTCACTTTTCCATCCTCTTCAAGCTGGCATCCAGGGACCCGATTAGCTCTTACAGTTCCAACAGCCCAGAGACCTGATAATAATAATAGCCATAATCATAATCATCATCATCTTCGTCACATAAAATTCATCATCACCATAAAATTAGTAAAATTTACATGGATCTAAAGTATGAGAAAAATGAAAAAAGTGGTTACCTCTCTCTTTCAGAGCCACGATGAGACTATAGGATGAGAACCAGTTGTCGAAGTAGACCTTGAAGTTTTGATTGATTGGAAGATTCTCCACCAGCCGGAGCACTGTCTCCACTGATTCCAAGTGATGTCTGCTGGTTTGTCTTGGTGGTTCCTTTTCCAACGTACACTTCAAAGTCATAGACAATTACACTCTTCCCAGCACGGACAAACACCATGATCCCCTATTTGTGGGGTTTACTCTGGTTGTATAGTTTCAGCGTACTCCTGCATTTAAAAGGAATGCTCATCTCATCAACTGAATGGTGCTCTTCAGGTGGAATGCTTTGGAAGTTTTCTTTTACAAGATTTATCACTGGCCAGATCTTGAAGAGAGGATCATAGTTAGGATGATCTTTGGGGACCATGTTAGAGTTGTCATTCAGGTGTATGGTACCTCTTAGCTTATCAAAGCGATTGCGTGCCATTATGTCAGTTATTGGGGGGAAGCGGCAGTCCTCACTCCAGTACATTCTGCAATCGTTTTCACGATTCCCATGAGGATATGCATGCCTACAAATTGATCCATCTCCTCCACATTGGTGTTGATTGGCACTCCTGTCTTCTCCATTGAATAGATGTTTGTCTGCTCTGAGATGTGAGCAAACACTGCATCACAAAAGAAAGACTTAAAATACCTGTAAGGTGTGATTACATCAAAGGGAGGAGGAATCTGCCCTTTCCAATCTGTATTCTCCTTTTCTCCCTCAACCTTTCTCCATGACAAATCCCTGTGACTGTTAGCCTTTTTCTGGTCTCTTTTGGATCCCTGTGAAATCTGAACCTCCTCATCATCTGAGCTTCCACTGTCTGGTCCTGGCTGGTAAACTTCTTCACTCTCACTGTCACCTCCCTCATCAATTTTGACTTGAAGGCCAATATCTGGACACTGCTCCACACTGTTGTGTCTGTTTTCTGCTGCCCCTACATTTGCTCTACTCTCAATTATCTCCTCTTCTGTATCTGAATCTACTTCAGCATCTGACTGGTCTCCTGCTGGTATTGCTATGTATTTTGGCCTGACTCTCTTTTAGAATGTACTAGCAGGTATCCCTTCCATCTAATAATTTCAAAATAAGAACATTAGTTTCCAATCTATATTATATTATTATTATATTATAACATTACCTATATATAAAAACAAAAGAAAATTGAAAATTACATCTAGAAAATTGCTTTATATAATATTTTCTGCAAGATAACGAAAACATATTTGTATATACATTATTAGTAATATGAAATATATTGTAGAATGAGCCTTACAATATGAAATGATATGTGACAGACTAGGGCTCAGTTGCAAAGCTTGAAAATGGCCCAGGACAGGAGCAGATTGAGAGACCTTGAAGAGGTCTTTTGTGCCTCTTAGTATGATGAGGCCTAAATAAGTAAGTAAGTTATGATATGTAACTATACTTAAATTCATGAAATTGTGATTCCTAAGTCAAGTATTCAAAACCAATAATACATTTTAACTAAGAAATAAGCATTCTATGGAGCAAGTAATAGGACACAATATGGGAGAAGTATGACCTCTTATTCCCAATGATGCCGTATGGCATCATTGTTTTTTGACCACCCTGCAGGCATGTAAAATATAGTCAAAATGCAACAAATAAGTTATTTCAGTAATAATCAACAACTTAAATTAAACAAAAAATTTGTAACATATACATATTTAACACTTTAGTATCTTTGAGACAAGGAAGCCGGAAATCAGAGTTATTTTTGCCACCTCACCATGATATCTTGGACACTTCCTGAAATGTGCTGTGATTGAAACAAACTCCCCACCATTGGCTACATTGTCAACCAATAGTGTCATTCAATACTAGTAATGCTGTCAAGTGACTACTCAAAACAGGAAGTGTGGAAAATGGCAATTGAAAATGATGATGCCAAATGGCATCATTGGGCTGGAAAAGGTTAAAAACGTAACATTTTAAGCATACAAATACAGAAACTATTGGATTGCTCCTGATAGGGTGATGGGTTCTTAGATAGTAACCCAGAATAGGACGAAGTGTAATCTGGAAGTTCCATAAACAACAGAAAATGTCAGTCTCTAGATAAAAAGGGTCTCTAGATAACAAGGCAACATTTTAATGCTATCTTGAAATTCTCACAAACTATGTTGGGGCTAAGGGGCACAAGTTTGGTTATAAATTAAATGTTGTAGTGCTATTTTGAGAAACAAGCTCAGGTGATGAATGCACAATGTGACAAGGCCAATAGTAGCACATTGTCTCCTATTCATACTACTATGGCCTCACCCAGGATTTCCAAAATAGTACCCAGAGATGGATTTAAAATACTCTGTCTGTGAAGAAACATCCCAGAACAACATGTCATCCCAGATTTCACAGATGCAACTTTCAAGTGTAATCATTTGACTTGAAAAACTGGACAAACCCTAATTACATGTGTTTTGATATGCAAGAAGTGGCTGAACTGGTCAAGCTCACAGTATGTCTGGTCACGGACAAGTCAGGTGGCAAGTCAGGTCACGGACAGTTACGTTTTACTTATTTTGCATGAAAAATCAATTACATCAAATTTATGTTACTCTTGCTGACACTGAGCAACTTGATGGCGTAAATTCTGATGTGACACAAAGTTTGAATGACCATACTGTATTCTCTTCAGGTGGTAAGATGAAAAAACACGTGACCAAGTTACGTGAAATAATTTAGGAAACATTGGGTAGCGCTGCTTTGGAATAGAGCTTGTTTAATTTGTGTGAACTAAGATAGACAGTATTGTTTGTAACTTGGCCCTATTTTGATATAGGTACTTTTAACGGTGGGCCTAGATTTTGCAAGTTTTGATTAATGACTTATAGACTGTGCTTTGTATGCATAACTTGCCATTTTGGTATTTTGAACGTGTCTTTGTTTAGAAGTCTTTTTTGTACCGTATATGAGTAACTGGTAATAATAATGCATATAAATGTATGAACTATAAAATAAAATAAAAGCCAATACACTATAGACCGAGTAATTGTTTGTATGTTGCCAGATGATCTATTGGCCCAGCTAACATTCATTTAAAAACATGGCATTTGCAAGGTAGCATAGCCGAGTTAGAAGGACGTAACACTAGAAACACTGAAGCTGTCAATTGGCGTTATTCTCTTTAAGAAAATCAATAACTCTGCCATCATGAAATCCATATGGGCTGTCTTTCATGACTTTTCCTAAACATACGTATTGAACATTCTGATCTAATTTTAATATCAATATTGAATAATGAAATAAAGTCATAAACACTTACTTAAATGGCCATGAATGGTCAAATTGACCATCATTTGTCTACCCTATGTGCTTAAGCATTTTGATTGCTGTGAGAAATGTTGTAACAGAAGGACCACAATAGCACCTACCGCCAAGCCTGCAGAACAAGCCTGTGGCTGGGCAAAGCCAGCAATAGTAGGCCAAGATCTTAAGGCTTACCATGTCATCTAGCTAATGCACATTTTAGTGCCATCTTCAGTAACGTTACACTTGCTCTGTTGACTAAGTCAGTGACAGCAGGTACCTTTCGCAAGCTAGCTAAAGTTAAACTAAAGTCAAAGTGCCAAAAGCAAAACTGTCTGAAGTGGCAAAGATACCAATCCCTAGTAATGAAAAGATATTATCTGCGGTTTGCATGTGAAAATAAATTAGCTTTCCATTAAGATTATGTAGCTGTAAAAGCAATTTCTGTCATGGTTTTGGCTGATGCCACCATTTCTTTTCCTTCCTGCGCCTTTTCTTCAGTTATTATGGCCATTGGTTTTTTCATGCGCCTTTTCTTCAGTTATTACGGCCATTGAGTTGATTGAATTATACACGTGCAAATTTTCTTTTTACAATTTGCACCTGTTGGCGTTCTATTTAAACCCCAAGCAAGCTGATAAGCTTTGCTTCAGTGTCACTTATGTTGCACGAGAGCCGGTATTCTGTCAAGCGAGGCAAAGGCAAAGGCAAAGGCAAAGGCAAAGGCAAAGGCAAAGGCAAAGGCAAAGGCAAAGGCAAAGGCAAAGGCAAAGGCAAAGGCAAAGGCAAAGGCAAAGGCAAAGGCAAAGGCAAAGGCAAAGGCAAAGGCAAAGGCAAAGGCAAAGGCAAAGGCAAAGGCAAAGGCAAAGGCAAAGGCAAAGGCAAAGGCAAAGGCAAAGGCAAAGGCAAAGGCAAAGGCAAAGGCAAAGGCAAAGGCAAAGGCAAAGGCAAAGGCAAAGGCAAAGGCAAAGGCAAAGGCAAAGGCAAAGGCAAAGGCAAAGGCAAAGGCAAAGGCAAAGGCAAAGGCAAAGGCAAAGGCAAAGGCAAAGGCAAAGGCAAAGGCAAAGGCAAAGGCAAAGGCAAAGGCAAAGGCAAAGGCAAAGGCAAAGGCAAAGGCAAAGGCAAAGGCAAAGGCAAAGGCAAAGGCAAAGGCAAAGGCAAAGGCAAAGGCAAAGGCAAAGGCAAAGGCAAAGGCAAAGGCAAAGGCAAAGGCAAAGGCAAAGGCAAAGGCAAAGGCAAAGGCAAAGGCAAAGGCAAAGGCAAAGGCAAAGGCAAAGGCAAAGGCAAAGGCAAAGGCAAAGGCAAAGGCAAAGGCAAAGGCAAAGGCAAAGGCAAAGGCAAAGGCAAAGGCAAAGGCAAAGGCAAAGGCAAAGGCAAAGGCAAAGGCAAAGGCAAAGGCAAAGGCAAAGGCAAAGGCAAAGGCAAAGGCAAAGGCAAAGGCAAAGGCAAAGGCAAAGGCAAAGGCAAAGGCAAAGGCAAAGGCAAAGGCAAAGGCAAAGGCAAAGGCAAAGGCAAAGGCAAAGGCAAAGGCAAAGGCAAAGGCAAAGGCAAAGGCAAAGGCAAAGGCAAAGGATTGAGTTGCGATATTGGATTGTTGTGTCTATAAAATTAGCACAACAGTCTTTAGCTTTTTTAGATTGTTGGCAACAAGTAGTGCCACAATCTAAGCTCAGTATTCTTTCTTTAGGGTGTTACTTTTTCAGCCTCGGTTCGAGGTCTGTTTTCTTTGAGTTGCCCCGTTTTCTGCTCCGGCAGTTTTGTTTTATTTTCATACTCCTTAAGCTTTAGTTTTTTTTTTACCCAGTACGTGGGTTGTGTAGAGCTTTTCTTTGGGATACTCTCCCTAAGGATTATTGTTTTCCTTTCCCTTGTCTCTTGAGACTTTGTGGCTATTTTACCTCTGGTTAATAGCTTAAAGAACCCCCTGTTCGGTTGCGGTTGGTCTCCCAAAACTCCCACTCCCTCACAATTTCTTTCATTTTTTGGCAATTATTATTTAGCAAGCAAGCTAGCTTCCACATAAAACAAAGATGCCAACCACTAAGTTTTTAAAAACATGTTCTGTTGGCTGCAATAGCATCACGTGCACTTCTTTATATGTCTATTGTGTATGCCTGTGTATCTGAGTTTCGTGGAATTGGCTACTTTGATCAAATGTTGTTATTGGCAGATGTAGATAAATGTCCTATTAGGTTTTGTTAAATGAAAAATATTTTTTCTGAATATGGAGATCGCAACTGGTGAGATTTAAGAATTATTTGTCTACAAAAATCATCTCTTGTTGTATAATCAGTCGTAAACATTCATGTTTTTCTTTTATAGCTGAGCCGGATTACCACCTACCATATTCATGTTTGGTATTTTTATAAAGGGCTTCAAACCAGGAATGTTTGATAATAATATCATAGTGCTTAGCCCTGGTTCTAACATCATGAGGCCACTTTAATACATAGATTTCCTAGTTTTCAGATGAGACGGTCCCTGTCTGAACCAGCTCAAACACGCCACACTTCACATCTCACCCAATTGTCAGGGTCAGGAGAAAGAAAGTGGTTCTCGGGTGCTTAACTTCAGCCAGTAACATCTGTTGTGATGGACTTTGTAGGGTGGCTATCTGCTGTTGCCATCTGAAGAAATCTGAGAAATCTGAACCTTACATCTGCTGCTGCTTCTTGGGGTTTGGTGCATGCATAATGTGAAGTTTTTGTCTTCCAGCTCTTCTGGCATTTTTTAATTTTAGTCCCTGGCTTTTGGGAATACTTGGCTGTCTTTTGGTTTTTGGACTTTGAAAGGGGAATTGGGTGTGGCTAAAACCAGAAGTACGTTGAGTTTAACCCAAAGCTGTTTAAAATGCCAAAAATCCTTGCTTTTTACCATTATAATCAATGGCACTGCTATTGTTGAGATATTTAAAGCATTAAGCTCTGAGTCACTGATAATGTCCTTTGATTCAGAATCAAATATTTAAATGCTGCCCATTTCTGTCATATTTTCAACCTGAAGGTATAATAGTACAGCTGTTTGTGTTTTCCCTATGATGTCATGCATCACAGAAGTAATTTTCCAGCGTGAATTAGGGTGGTTCCACGAGGAGTGATTTTGTCAAATTTGAAGTGATCTTTCCATCCATCCATTCTTTAACCACTTAGTCCAAGTCAGGATGATGGTGGCAAAGGGGCAAACAGAGCAGCCAAAATGTCCCTCTCCCCAGCGACTTCCGCCAGCTCTTCCTGGTGGATTCCCAGGCAATCCCAGGCCAGCCTTTGAATATAATCCCGCCAGCGTGTCCAAGGTCTGCCCCTCAGTCTACTGCATTACTGCAGGCACTGCACCTAGGCGGCCATCAATCTCAAAATCTCCTTTTCCCTCACATAACTAAAATACCAACTCCCCCAGATCCTTTCACAGCCCTCATATGCATTTTTCAGTTATGTCCATACCAAGTGTAGCCTTTCAGTTAAATTACCTGGTGGCATTTCAAATGAGTCTCATTAAGTGAGATAATGTCAGGGTTAAAATTTAGCATTATTTGCTTTCTGAGCTCATAGTTCCAATCAGTCCTGCTATTTATATTCCACTGCACTAATATGCAATTGTCATATTTTGCGGGTTGGGCTGTTACCGATCACTCTACCAGATTGTCTCTCCTCTGGCCACGACCCCGGAGACTTCGCCTGTCCCTGTCCTCCTCCGGCTGGACACGTCTCGTTAGTCGCCCACTGCCAGTGAGGAAGTAATCCTTTCCACATGGGAGCTTTTGAGGAGAGTGCTAAAGTTAAGATCAATAAGCCTCTCCGTATGTGACTTCGCATTATGAATGTAAACATGATGAAATCTTTCGTTTTCCCTCAGGCTCTGTTTGCGACGAAGCACAGCTACTTTGTCCTGTTGGAAGCGGAATTCGGCTTTAATTACTCCTGCCCCTCGTCCTCTCGGTATCATCCGCTCTGCATTGACTAGCTCAGGTACTGGTTCGCACCATAGGCCTTCCGACAGAAGCTCCTTCACCTTCTCCGGTACTTCTTCCCCATCAACAAATGGTAGACCCACAATGATCACCGATACATCTGGGTTAAAATTGGCGACTGGGCGCTTTGCCTCATCAAGCTTTACTTCCACTCTATCAATTCTGGCAGAAAGTTTCCCTATATCCAAATCATGGTTGTCTTGGATTTGTTTTACTTTACTGTCCAGGTCTGCTTTTAATTCACCTCGATTTTCGGCAATAAGTCGCTCCAGTCGTTCCACTTTACAGTCCAGCTGCTTTTCAATCTTTTCAAGCGCGATATGCACCTCTTTAATCTGTGATTTGACCAGTGTCTTGAACTCCTCTCTGTGTGATTTGAGTTCCAGCATGATAGCGTTGTATTTGTTCATTTCAGCTTCTTTCTTCTCCCTATTTCTCGTGGAATGGCCTCCCTTCACAGCCATATTATCCACAAGCAAAAGCACTGGATTTACAGCAAAATTATTTAGTATTATTTATTTAGTATTACTTAGTATTTTGTACCTCTTTTGACCAAGTTTGATCCGCGGGTTACCACACATCATGCAACGCCGACGCATGCGCACATTATTTATAGTGTGTGGGGCAGTTATATTTGGTTTATTAGTCTGTGTTGGGCAGTTATTGTCAGTGGTGTATAGCTATAGCGGGGTTATTAGTGAGTGTGGGGCAGTTATAGTTGGTGGAATAGTTACTGAGTCTGGAGTAGCCATAGTGGGGTAGTTGTGAGTGTGGGGTAGTTTTAGAGGTGAGTGGGTTAGCTGCAGTGGGGTAGTTAATAATCTTGGGTAGTTATGATGAGTAAGGAATCTGTAGTAGGGCAAGCGAGTGTGTAGTAGTTACAGTGACTGGGGCAGTTGTAGAGTTTGTAGCCAGTTTGATATAAGACAAATCAGCATTCAGTCTCCCTTCTTCATTCATTTCAGAAACTGTACCAGGAACTCAGGCCACACCTAGCCCACTACACTGAGTTTACAGTCGAAGTTTGGATATTGTCAAAGTTGTGGCTTCTGGAAAACAAGGAGTGCTTTCGGGGGGTGGCTGATCGCTTTGGGGTCAGCAAAGGCAGTTTGCACCACTACTTTATTCAAGTAGTGGATGCCATGATTGCACTGATGCCAGGATACATCTGTTGGCCATCACCTGACCAGTACCCTGCTCTAGCAGAGAGTTTAGAAAGAAAGGCTGGCTTCTCAGGAGTGGTTGGATGTATAGATGGCACCCACATTCCAATCAAAGGGTCATCACAATGTCGGGATGCATACATTAATAGAAAGGGCCAGGCCAGTTTCCAGCTGCAGGCCGTGTGTGACAACCAGTTGCAGTTCACACACATTTTAACAGGCAACGTCGTGTCTGTACATGATGCACATGTGTACCGGAACAGCGACATCAAACAACTGCTGGACTCCAACCCTCTCCCTGAAAGATTCTACCTTTTGGTTGATTCGGCGTACCCATTAAATAACAACATGCTTGTCCTTTATAGAAACAATGGGCACCTCACAGAGCTTCAGAAGAGATTTAACCATTGCACAGCTCAACCAGGGTCCATATTGAGCACGCCTTTGGGCTCCTTAAGTGCAAGTGGAGGAGACTGCACTACCTCGATATGGCCCTACTCGAGAAGATTCCTAGTGTCGTAGCGAGTACCTGTGTACTGCTCTATTTCGTGCTTATCAATGCTGACCCCACAGTAGAGGAGAATGCTGACCCTACAGCAGAGGAGAAAATAGTTTTTTTTTCAACATGAATCTCCATGGCCTTGCGCACCCCCCCCCCCCCCCCAACACACACACACACACACACATTTATATCCCTGATCCGATGTTTGGGTCAATTTGACCCAAGAGTAAAGAGAAGGTGGAAATTGTAGGTGAAAACAGACAGAAATTCAAGATATATACCATTGTGTTTATTCAGAATAAATAACTAATATACAACTGATATATAACAGAATACATTTAATAAATTATTTATATATATAAAGATAATTAAAATAATTACTGTAAGTTACATAAGTCTCAATTTCAAAGTGCTTTCATTGTTCGGCAATGCGTGCCATGGCATTGGTGAACTGCTTCAACAATAAGTTTCTTTCTTTTTGAATTTCAATAATCTCCTTTTGTAATCTTATAATTTCATCCAATTTTTGAAGGGTTTTATCAGCATCCTGGGGTCTGCTTCTCTTCTGGGCTCTGCCCCTCAGAGTCTCCACCACACTGGTTACTGGGTCAATGGTGGGTTCTGACTGTAACTGGCTGAGGGGAAAGGCTTGTGGCTGTGGGCATCTAGCGGGAGCTGACTGTAACTGGCTGAGAGGAGATGCTTGTGGCTGTGGGCATCTAGCGGGAGCTGACTGTAACTGGCTGAGGGGAGATGCTTGTGGCTGTGGGCATCTAGCGGGGGCTGACTGTAACTGTCTGAGGGAAGATGCTTGTGGCTGTGGGCATCTAGCGGGGGCTGACTGTAACTGGCTGAGGGAAGATGCTTGTGGCTGTGGGCATCTAGCGGGGGCTGACTGTAACTGGCTGAGGGGAGATGCTTGTGGCTGTGGGCATCGTGGAAGAGCTGACTGTAATGAGCTGAGGGGAGATGCCTGTGGCTGTAGCGATGACACAACCGCTATGGGTGTCTCAGCTGGATCCCCTGCAAACACTTCATTCAGTAATGCAAAGTATTCCCACTTTCGCCATCCTTGGTCTGTCTTATTGTGTCCATTGACGATGGTTTTATACATATGTAATTATAAAAACATAGAAAACGAAGAACATATATAAAGAAATGTACCAATAGTTTTGTTTTTTTTCTGAAAGAACATCAGTACCATGTGTCATAGTAATATATTGCAAATACAATCATTTGGTAAATTACAATACATAACCTGTCTGACCAACTTAAAGGGGAGGTTCACCGAAATAACAATTTAAAAATCATTATCTTATGTTATAAGCAGTTCATAGAAGGGTTGTTGCAGTCTTCCACTCATCAAATAGTTGTTTATGGTGTGTAATGTAAATCCATTGACAGCCATTCATTCACCAAATTGATGTTCAACTCACACATTTTAAGTCTTTAGGAGTCGCAGGGAAACATTAGTGTAGTTTTTCTTCTGATACCACTTTCTGACACAAAACCTGGGTTTGACATGGGATATTGAACACGGGTTCAACTTACGTTTGGTTTGATCCATTCACACTCTCTCAAATGAAAACTAACAGTCTGCACTGTATAAACAGAGTATAAATGTTGTGTTTTTGATGAATGATGAATTCAAACAGATCTTGGTAGTGGTCTAAGTCTTTTGCTAGGCACTGCAAGTAAAACAAAGATATTATCATAAGTAAATGTGAATGGCATTGTTTCCCAGTGACTCCTCAATATGAAAAATGTGTGAGTTGACCATTGATGAAGTGTTTTCTCAAAAGAATGGACATAAATTTATTGTTTACATGAGTGGGTTAGCCTAACACGCCATAAACTATTTGATGAGTGAGAGATTGCAACAACCCTTCTATGAACTGCTTATATTTATTTATTTATTTATTTATTTATTTATTTATTTGACAGGGACAATACACATTGATCAACATCACTATTATGTGTCAGGCGGGGTGCGGGAATGGACCCAAGCGCAGAGTGCACAAATGCAAAAACTCCAAAATGGGGAAAACAAGACTTTAATAAGTAAAAAGGGAACAAAGGGAACAGAGAGCCTCGCAGGGCGGTACTTACTAACAAAGGAAAAAAAACTCCAAAACTGCAGGAAAACAAAAATCCAAAAACGCAGAGAACAGAGTAGGCAAGGAACAGGTAACAAAACCACAAACAGGCACACAGGTAACAGAACCAAAAGAATCCAGCGCCTGAGTGAGGGAAGAGGGAGACTTAAGTAGAAAGACGCAGACAAGACACAGGAGGGCACGATGAACAATCAAGCCACAGAGAGGGAAGGGAACACGAGACAAAACGCAACTAATAAAGAGATAATTGGAAACAATAAAACAATTAACTGAACACAAAGCAGAGGTGCCGCCATCTGGCGGCCCAACAGAGAACAACAAGGGGGGGAAGACACAGAACCCTGACATTATGTGATGTAAATGTGCCAGATTTAGCTAGATCGCTAATTTCCAACTGTTGTCCCTGGGCAGGCTAATGTTAACACATTAATAACAAGCAGACCAGACTAGAAGCCATGGTACAACATTAAAAGCGCATAAAAACAGACACACAGAGCTTGTAAGCAGGCATGAGCAACACAGAAGCAGGCACATGCAAAGGAACAATGGAGCACATAAGGCAAGCATATACAGCATAAAACAAGCACATACAGAAGGTATTAAAGCATAAAAAAGCGCAAAACGATGCATCACATGATGACATGCGAATACTCCACAATATTACACAACACACATGCAGTTTAGTAGTGACTTAACAGCCTTAATATATATACATACATGCACACACATATATATATATATATATATATATATATATATATATGCACACATATCCACACATACATATACATAGTATACACATATAAACAAAATTTTAAATACTGACAGCATATTTAGATACTATGTTGACATTGTTGATTACCCAATAACCAAATTTTTAAATTTCAGGTGAATGTGCCAATGTTTGTCAGGTCTCTCAAGTCTGCAGGCAGGGTGTTCCAAATATGTGATGCTTTAAAAGAAAAGGCTGATTGGCTAAAGGAGCTTTTCCTTAATGGTATTATGCAATCCCCTCTTGTGGATGCCCTAGTGGACCTACTTGTAGTTTTTATCACAAACTCTGTCAGCACAGGAGGAGCGAGACCATTAAGGATTTTAAAAACTAAACGTGCGTCTGCAAATTTGACAAGATTTTCCCAATTTAGGAGGTCATACTTGGCTAAGATGTCACAGTGATGATGTCGGTTTGACTTTTTTGTCTAGGACCTTTAGAGCTTGTTTGTATACTGTCTCAATGGGTTTGAGAGTTGTCTTACATGTTTGTGTCCAACTAGTTTGACAGTAAGTGATATGGGGGAATCATGGCATTCAAAAACAATTTTGCAGCCTCTGTCGTAAGATTGTCTCTAATAAATCTAAAATTAGCCAGGTTAAATTTCACCGTGTTCACAATTTTCTTTGTATGTTTTTTTAAATTAAGTTGTGAATCAATTATGAGCCCCAGATATTTAAACTCATGTACTACCTCAAGTTTCTGCCCTTGGACAAATACTTCGGGTTCAGTTACCAAATCCATCCTTTTTGTAAAAAACATGCAAACAGTTTTTTTAACGTTAAGATGTAAGCACGATTTGATCAGCCAGTTTGAAATGTGTACCATAGCAGCTGAGAGCCTATGTGCAGCTTGCTGCTTATTTTTTGCATGCACATAAACAACTGTGTCATCAGCATACATTTGACAGTTTATACCAGGAGGACAGACATCTGGAAGGTCATTAACATATAAACTGAATAACAATGGACCTAGAATTGACCCTTGTGGGACTCCAACTTCATAGTTTAAGTATCCAGATTTTGAATTGCAGATCTGTACACACTGTTTCCTATTCTCTAGATAAGACTTCATCCATTTGATTGTACCTGGTGAAAAGTTGAATTGTGATAACTTGGTGAGTAAAACATTGTGATTTACTGTATCAAATGCTTTTCTCAAATCAAGGAATATAGCACCGACCACACCTCCCCTGTCCATCCTGGCTTTCACATTTTCCAAAAAGAAACAATTGGCAGTTTCAGTGGAATAATGCTTCCTAAAACCAAATTGTAATGGATGAAGAGAGACAGAACTGTTATTAAGATGTGAAATTAGTTGTTTTGCTACCCATTTCTCAGCAACTTTAGACATGACAGGGAGGATGCTGATGGGCCTATAGTTGTTAGCATCTGTGTGTTCCCCTGATTTGTAAATAGGTGTAATGACTGCATACTTCCACATGGTGGGAAAAACTCCCTGTGAAATAGATAAATTGATAACCTTGGTTAAGGGGCATATAAGCGAGTCTTAATGAGTTTTTAGAAACAATGAGCTTATTCCATATATATCTTTGGTCCTAGAACTCTTCAGTGAGCTGATAATTGTATCAACATTTGATTCAGATACCTCTTTAAGAGTGAGCATGGGTATGACACTATCACTTGTTTCTGGTACAGAATACTGCATCTCTGAGCTAAGGGTCTCTGTAAGAATTTAATTGAATCCACAAAATAATTGTTAAAAGCTTCTGCTATCATACTATGATCTTGAGTGTAATTTCCATTCACGTAAAGTTTGATATTTTGTATAGACTTATTACTCTTTCCTGTTAATTTTTTAAGATTCTGCCAAATCAATTTCACATTACCTTTTGCTTTGTTTATTATGTTCATGTAGAAATTTGCTTTGGCTCCTGGAAGTTCACTTGTTACTTTGTTTCTTAAACTGGTAAATATACGCCTACCATATTCTAATCTAGACTTACAAAATTGTTTCAATGCATGGTCCCTTTGTTTCATAAGACACCATACATCCCCACTTATCCAAGGAAGAGTTACGTTGTCCAGATTTGTTTTTCACCTTCCTCATAAAACTGTTTACAGTATTCTGAATCACATTCATAAAAACATTTACATCTTCCTGCACAGTTGTGAGAGATGTTCTTCCCAATTAATGCCATTTAATACACTTTTTAAGTTGCCAAGCTCATACTTGGGTATTCTAAGTTGATGAAATGCCCTCTTAGAAGAATACTTAAACCTCTTTTTTGTAAGTTTTCTGGCTATGAGTGTTAGATTGTGATCAGACAATCATGTAATCATGTTAAACGACTTCAATATACGGTCAGGCTTATTACTAAAAATCAGATCAATTTGTGTTTCAGAGGACCTAGTTATCCGTGTGGGGCCTTTAATGAGTTGTGATAGATCAAGACTGCTAGTTATGCTTTTAAGTTTTTTCCTATTTGATTTATTAAGCCAGTTAATGTTGAAATCTCCACATAAAATAACCTATCATAAAAAACATTACTAGATGTTGGTGGACGGTACACTCCAATTATTATAAAAGACATTTGTGGTGAGAGAGGAAACATCCAAACCAATACATTCCAAGTCAAATTCATGAGTCCACAGTAGCTGGGTACATTTAATATTGTTCATAATGTAAAACATGACACCACCGCCTCTACCCTCAGTTCTGTCTCTTCTGAAAACGTTATAACCTGGTATATCTACCATTGCCGATGGGGAGTGTTTATTCAACCACGTTTCAGATAGACATAAAAAATCCAGGTTTGAATCAGTTACAAGATGTTTCAGTTCATCGCATTTTGCCAAGACGCTACGTATATTTAGGTGGCCACCCAACAGCCCCCTTGGTTTAGCGCGACGGTCCCACAGAACCCTTGCATGATTTACAGTTTCGAACAGTTTGAAGCGACATTGTTTAATTATCGCTGGATTCAGATTAGGCAGTTTGGACCCCATCATCTGATGATTTTGTAATGATACATTGACAAGCGGATCAACTGGAGCCAAAGTTTCTGAACAGTTTGTGTTGTTAAATGTAAACACTGGGGTATGAAGATCAATGATACAGCTTGGCCAAAGCGGGGTTTTAATCTCCGTCGCACCAGCAGAACACTCACCACACCAAGCTGCCGAGGTAGCATCAGGGGAATAAACTTGTTCAGATCCGAAAGAGACGCCAGGGTTGGTGTGTACATCTCCTGATAACAGCAGAGTCATGACCAGGTAACCGGATAATTTCCAGTAGTTTTTGGACAGGTTAGAATCCCTTTTTTGAGAGATACGCTGGCATGGAGGAATATTTGCTCGGCCGTGACATAACACGCCATTGTAGATGGTAAACTGGCCGATTTGGACGTTGCACTGCATTGGTGGAACTGTTGATTTGTCCGTCCAGGTAGATAACACGGAGCTGTCCCAGCACGGCCGTACTGAGATGATTAAAAGCGCCAAAAACATAATTAAAAACTGTGATTGATTTGTATCAAATCGCATGTTGTTTTTCCATAAAATGTGCGCTTTATTGCGTGGTTTTCATAGTGAAAACATTGATATTTGGTAAGCCGATGGCAGAGAGGCAGCACCTGCCTTACTGCACACCTCCGCCATTTTTTTCATCTGTTTTGATTGACCTGTCGACCCTGAATAATACCCTTATAATTTAAGAAAATGAATTTGCAATCATAAGTTAAGAAAATAACTTGCAATCGTTAGTTGCCTCAATTAAGCTAATGGTTAGTTGACTCAATGTTCTTGATTACACAAACTTGCCATATGGAATTCGTACAACTCGTTATTTTATGTTGCATGCACGTCATTTTGAGATGATGTTTGCACTATAATTTTGATTTGATTTGATTTGAAACCTTTATTGCAGGGAAGTCCCACTGAGCCAAGGTCTCTTTTTCAGAGGAGCCCTGATTACATTATAAACATTTACAGTGGCAGTTTAACAAAACATGAATTACAGTTAAGATACAAGGAATTCACATACACCAAGCGCAAATACATGTAAAAACCATTAAAAAACATAAAAAGACAGGGAATAATGATCTGTTTGTCCTAATTTATCACTAAAGGCAAGTATATTCGGCCTCTTTTAGTATCATATCCATTACTAGTTTCTTGAAGGACTCGATCGTGATAAGGCAATCTAGTTTTAGTGTATCCTGACATTTGTTCCACATATAAGGCGCAAATGCGCTAAAAGCGGTATTATCCAGATTTGTTCTAGTTCTGGGTGCCTCTAACGTAATCCAATCTTGAGATCTGGTATGATGACTTGCGATTTTGATGGACAGAAGCCTGGTCAGGTAGAGAGGAAGTTTGCCTAGCAAGGCTTTATAAATAAATTAAATGCTACGTTGCTTCCTTCGGTAATGAAGAAAATACCACCCTACTGAACTATATAAAGCATAAAGATGTGTTCGGAAACCATCTCCTGTAATGAAGCGCAATGCGCTATGATAAATTGCGTCCAAGGGCCTTAAAATACTGTTAGAGGCATGCCTGTACAGCTCCGTAGTCAAATATGGGTAAGATTGTCGCCTGCACAATCCTCTTCCTGTTGTCCAATGAAAAACAGGATCTATTTCTGTAAAGAAACCCAATTTTAGTTTAAATTTTTATGGACAAGTTGGCCACATGAGTTTTAAAAGAGAAATCATGATCCAGCCAGATACCTAGATATGTGTAGTACTGAACTTGCTCAATTTGAGCACCAGTCAATGAGGATATGGAAGCATTTGGCATAGTTGTATTCTGAGTAGAAAAGATCATGAACTTAGTTTTTTCGGTATTCAAAACGAGTTTAAGACCAGCTAGAGCTTGCTGTATAACATTAAAAGCAGATTGTACGTATGTAAGAGCCTAGGTGCCCGTTGGTGCAGAGGAGTAAATCACTGTGTCATCTGCATAAAAATGAGCCTTAAGCCGCGTTTCCACCGCAGGAACTATACCCCGGAACTAGGAACCTTTTGAGGAACTCAGTGCGTTTCCACCGCAGGAACTAGGGTCTAAATTTAGTTCCTGGGGCTTTATTTTACCCCCCAAAAGGTTCCTGCTCGGGGGGTAGTACTTTCCGAAAGTACAGGAACCTTTTGGGTGGAGCTTGCAGCGCTGAACATTTCTGATTGGTCGAGTACTCGCAGCATTTTTTTGTGTTTTTTGTTTTCAGGCGCCATGTTTAAAAATATGCAGGCGCAAACTGATTTATTTTCATAATAACTTCAAATCAAACTTGTATGTTATGCGGCGCAGTAGCCTACTTTTGGTTATAGCCTGCCAACGTCTTGGAATTATAACGTGTGCTCTTCTGCTCTTTTCTTGCTTTAGTATTCGTTTTATAAAATGCTAAGCATTCGTGCTGGGACAGCATATTACGTACTAAAACATTCAAACGGATTAATTCGGTTGCTGAATATTTTCTTCCGGATTTTCTTTGTTAGCCCGTTGTAATTGACTCAAAACATTTGATACAGTTATGTGAGGTATGCGGTAGTTCTGCGTAATTAACATTGGTGATACAGTACAAGCAAACTGGAAATCACCTTCCGCACTTTTTGTCAGGGTAAAATAACAGGTTAATTCTAGTAATCGTCCCTTTAGCTTTTTCAGACTGCCGTAATTTTACTCAATTTTACTGCCATTTTTCAATTCCACGAAAAGACCAGGAAGACTATGGACTAATTTATGGTGCATGGTTCGCATCTGGAGGGCACACTTCGCTGTTCGGCTAGCAGTAACTTCGAAGGAAAGCAAACGGTGGCTGTACCACTACTAATTTACATTTTCACACAAGTCCGAGTTTTCGTTCTATTGTCATTTTGCGATTAGCCTATATGGAATTGACAACGAGAAAGTAATCAAACAGCAAATTGTTTACAACGTGTGCATGTTTTCTGCTGTTGTTGCCAGTTATACATACAAATGTGAATGCATTCTGTCGCTTCGGGTGTCAAGACATGAAAGCGAATGTTCGCATAAAAACATAATGAATGTGTTTGAGAGGATATATGAAAATCAATAAATACAAAAGTAACCATATATAGTCATTGTTGGTAACCCGTTGTATATAAGTGGAATAAACCCCTCCGGGCTGTCCCAGTTATTAGAAAATAATGTAGGCTACTTCGGTGGTAGTATGGGGTTACAGAAGAAATCATATGACAGATGGACCGACGACAACGTCGCTTTTTCATACGTCAGTGGGCTAATTTGCCTAATCTTCGCGGTACTTTAGACCCCGGTGGAAACGCAGACAACCATTGGCTGAAGGAACCTTTTAGTTCCTGGTAAAGTAGTTCCTGGGACTGAAAGTTCCGGGTAATTTTGGTGGAAACGCGGCTTTACATAATCAATACGGGAGGAAATGAAGGCATGTAGGACAATCTCCAGATCCTTAAATGAGAGGAAAGATTTTAGCTTTGCAATGGCTCTAAGCTGGAAGAAGCTACCATGCACAACAGAGTTGATTTGTTTATCAAATTTTAGGGCTGAATCAAAGATGACACCAAGATTTCTTGCATGTGTGTGTAGATTTGCGGACAGGGGTCCTAGGTTGGTGGCTAAACCTCTGGTGGAGTCAGGGGGACCAAATAAAATAACCTCTGTCTTATTCTCATTAAGCTGGAAAAAGGTTTTTGCCATCCAACTTTTAACGTCCTCAAGGCAATCAAGGACAGACTTTGTTGAAAGATCATCACCAGGTTTCAACGGAAGGTACAGCTGTGTGTCATCAGCGTAACTGTTACATCCCAGTGTATTATTTAGAACACAATTATTATTAAGGGATGTTACTGTTTTGGGTTTTTGGCTGGGTATTGCTGGTGGTCTGTGTTCCCCTATACAGGTGGATGACGGGGACTGTTGCGAAGCAACGCTTAGGAAAAGATGCGGGCCTATATAACAGCTGGACGCCGTCATCGCATGAGAAACCGTCTCTTCACCTGCTGCTGAAAGCCACGCCTGACTTCGCTCTGCTCTGCGGATTATATCCAACCTCTAAATTAACTAATAGATTTGGATTAGTCGCGCTGTATCCGGCAGTTCAGTACCTGACCAGCAGATGACGCTAACATCACGGGATCCCTGTAGTTGGACTTGGTGGAGAGGACCGGCCTCACGGAGGACTTGGGCTGCTGTACTGGCTGCCCGGTGAGGCTCTAACGATTAGCCTTTGTGTCACGGACTTTAGCTAGACCGACACTGTTAGTTTTAGGATTCTTTAGGCTGTATATAATAAATTATCGTTTTCTCTTTTAAAACCTCTTCGTGTTGGTTGCACCTTTGTGTAGGCTAGTGGTTGTGGTGGTTAAATGTTACGATCAGTTCCACCCTCTTTGTTATTGCAACATTGTAGGGCTTTCAATTCGTAACAGTAACAATGGTAGGAAATACGATGCTTACGAAAAATAGAACCAAGGGGGAGAAAATAAAATAGGAGCTAAAATAGAACCTTGTGGTACTCCACAAGTGATAGGTGCTGTGGAGGAAGAAGAGTTCCCTATTTTAACAGAACATGTTCTCTGATTTAAGTAGGAGACAAACCATTGTAAGGCAGTACCCTGAATACCAACCTCATGCTCTAGGCGTTCCAAAAGAACAGTGATCAACGGTCCAAAAGAAGAGTGATCAACTGTGTCAAACGCAGCACTAAGATCCAAGAGAATTTAAATAGCACAACTTCCGGAATCAATTCACAAGAGTAGATCATTTGACACCTTAAAGGGAAATTGCACTTTATAACACTTCTGCTTCTCATGACAGATATTGTCCTTCTAATGAATGTGTCACCATTCATTTTTCGATTAGTTATTTCATTATGTTAATATTTTACGCTGTTTTGTTGTTTTCCTTTACAAATGCAGGAAGTAGACCCAGGCAGTTTAGTGTCAAACTTGAAGATGCATATCATTGCGCAAGGATGCATATCATTGTGCGACTTCTGATGTGGGTGTACCTGCAGAAAATAACATTAGGTTGGTCGTAGAAATAGTTTTGTATTACTACTAGCTAACGAAACCGAAAATGTCTGAGGACGAAATAAATGGATGGTGGCAACCCTATAACAACAGCCAGCAAGCTGTCTAACTGTTACTGGAGACATCCTATGTATCACAGACAAACGGGATAGCATTAGCTAGCCCGCTTAGTACCTACCTTGAGCGGTTCGACCAACGATGGGAAAACGGTGGGTGCAGCTCCAGGCTTCACACGGTCGCCTTGGTAGTCGGTGGCTTCAAAGTGGTCGCTGCATACAGTCTTCGTTTGCGAACTTCTTCGGCTGTTATGTTGGGGTGTCTGATTACATCCAGCCATGTCTGGCACAAAGTTGCATCGCGTGGAAAACTATGAAAATGTGCTTTCAAGGCAAGTTTAACGGGGGCATTATAACAACTGGGTACAATGCACCTCATTATTACACCAATATCACATCAAACAAAAGAACGTTAGTTTGTTCGATTTCAACGTTAAGTTAACGGAATGTTTTGCTTCGCTTCTTCTCGATTTTGCTGCGAAACAATATTGAAGAAGAAAAAACCGGAAACCATACTATGTGGACTTGCACTAAAAAAAAAAGGTCTTTCTTTCTAACGTTAGACATTTAAAATGAAATAACTAATCGAAAAATGAAGGGTGACACATTCATTAGAAGGACAATATCAGTCATGAGAAGCGGAAGTGTTATAAAGTGCAATTCCCCTTTAAGGAGAGCCGACTCAGTGCTATGGTGTGGCCTAAACCCTGACTGAAATTTTTCATTTAAATGGGAAGAAAGCTGGGAAAAAACAACCTTTTCCAGAACCTTTGATAAAAATGGCAGTTTAGAGATGGGTTGGAAATTGTTCAAAACTGCTGGGTCTAGGTTAGGCTTTTTAATAAGAGGGTGGACCAATGTTTAAACCAGGATGGAACAAAGCCATTCACTAGGCAGCTATTTATAATAGACAAAATACTGGGTACTGTGTCCAACAGTTCTCTAAGGAGATGTGGGGGAATAATGTCCAGGGGGCAGGTAGTAGGCTTCATGTGTGAGACTATATCTAGCAGATGAGAAAGAGAGACAGGTTCAAACTTGTTAAGAAAAACAGGAGAGATTATTAAATCAGATGGATCATAAGTGGGAGGTGAGATCTTATACTGTCAATCTTATCAGCAAAGAAGTTTAAAAAGTCTTCACACACCTCAGGAGTTAGATCAGGACAGGCAGTGACAACAGGGTTTATAGCTGTGTTAATTATGCTAAAAAGAACTCTGGGGCTATGGGAATTTTTAGAAATAATATTAGAAAAATATATGGCCCTCGCTGTTTTGACAGAGTGCTGGTATAAAGCTAAGCAGTCTCTTAGAATTTCATAGGACACTTGTAGCTTGTCTTTTTCCGTTTATGTTTAGATTTCCTGCACTCCTGTCTAAGGGCACGGGTGGCATTATTTAGCCAGGGCTGAGCTCTAACTTTAGGTCTCCTAGTTTTTAGCGGAGCAACAGAGTTTAAAAATATCAGCACAGGTGGAATTAAACAGAGTGGCCATCTCCTCTGTGCCCAGGCAGGGAGGGGAGGCCTCAATAGTGCTGGTTTGGGGAGCGGCTAAGTAGGCGCCAGAGAACTGCCTGGCAGTGAAAGGGGTAATGGAACGAGAACAAATGGGAATGGGAATGTGGCATCAAACATGAAGGGCCAGTGATCAGACAGACAAACATCATCTACAACAACATTGGAGACAGGAAAGCCAAGTGTTAAGACAAGGTCGAGAGTATGACCATGCTGATGTGTGGGGCCCATAATTAACTGCACCAAATTAAATGAGTCAATAAGATTGAAGAACTCATCAACCAAAGGCTTAGATGGGCAACAAATATGGATGTTAAAATCACCAAGAATTAAAATATTATCGGACTTGGGCATAATAAAAGACAAGGAGTCTGAGAATTCTCAAACAAAGTCCTTATTGGTTTTAGGAGGCCAATACACAAGAGCGCAGAGCACAGGATTAGACATTTCCACCTTACACAGTTGTACTTCGAAACTTGAATATTTTCCAACGGACAATAAACGGCATTTAAAACAATCAATGTTAAAAACTGCTGCCAGGCCCCCACCCCTACTAGTGAGCCGAGGGGAGTTAAAATAACTGTAGTTGGGAGGACATAGCTCAATAAGAGGGCTATTTAGCCGTGGGCTTAGCCAAGTTTCAGTTAAAAATAAAAAATATAAATTTCGGCTTGAAATAAAATCATTTAAAATAAACAACTTTTCACAGTAAGAAGAAAATTTAGGATAGCGCTTCCGATATTGCTTGTGTCGAAAGTGCTGCGACGGAAACAACAATAGATTTACCCAGTAGCCACTGTTCAAAATGTGAACAAGTAAGGCATTCTTCACGGTTGGGAAAAATTTTATGACAACGTTAGCTAGATAGCTCTAACAGTCAAGTATTAACAGTCTAACATTAGTTAACGTTAGCTAGCGATATCAATAGTTATTGTAACATTGATAAATTAAGTTAGGTAACATTATCTTAACTTAGCTAACGTTAGCTAGTTAACGATAGGTAATGTTAATGTTGTTGGATACTATATCGATAAGTTAGCTAACTTTAACTTACTGAGAGCATTTTAAGTGTCCACACTCACTCCCTCTTAACAAGAGTCTTGTTGCCGAGTGGTTTCGTTGCCTCCTACAGAAAAAGGCATTAATGTTAGCTACATTAAATAGCTAGTTAGCGAAAAATAATAACATTGGCTAGCGTTAGCAATGACATTATTGAAAAAACTGATCACACTTACCGACATCTTCAACTGAAATCCGCATCTGGGAACACATTTCCCTCAGTCCAGCGTCCATTTTTGTTCACCGCAAACAAACTTTTCAGACCGTTCGCTTATGTTTGAAATAGTTTGCAAACGTTTGCCTTGTTCGCTGAATTTGAATGCACCTCTGGTCTGTTGTTCTGCAGCTTGGATGAAACCCGCACGCAGTTGCATCGAGATGACCCTCTCGTCCACTGCAGTAAACTCCAACTGAGCGGCCACCAGCCGGGGACTTGTCAGTATCCCCACTCCCGCCCAGCGCCTCTCACCCTGAACAACTCCTGAGCAGGAGAGAGACCACCCCCTATCCAGGAGTTTGGTTCCAGAGCCAACACTATGTAGCAAACACCAGAGGCCAAAGGGAGTTTATTGTTATTTAAAAGTGTTCCGATTAATATACAACCTACAAGCTAATATCACAGAAGATGATTTGACAAGCTGTCAATATCAGAGCACTGTCAAAGGTTGGTGGACTAGGTGGAAATATGAAAAAAGATATAGATACACATTTCATAATAACATACATCTCTAATTGGGCCAATGCTGCAAGGTTTTCTCTTTGTTTACTTGTCAGTAGACATACCATATGAAATCTCGTGTCAAACCATTTGGGATTCACAGACTCGAGTCAACAACCCTAGAGGCTTGTACTCCTATGAAATATCAATAAAAGCACTTTACACTCCCCTCCAAAATGGCAGAACTATTCATTAGAAACCCAATTGATCAAGGACTAATGCTAACAAATCTAGAGGCTCATTTCCATATGAAATGTCAATGAAAGCTCTTCACACACTCCTCCAAAATGGCAACTGTTCTTTAGAGACCCAGTTGATTAAAGAGCAATGCTAATATGGGAAAGACCTTTTAGAGATTACTACGATTATTTGTATTTGTATCTGTGGAAGTACTGAGATGAGTATTGACATGAATATTATAAATTTCACCAGTATGGTATAATATACATGCCAGACTTCCTGCAAACTTTACGTTACAAGGCCAGTTCCCTAACCAGTATATTGTGTTGCTGCCCACAAGGTGCCATACCTTACCAATATCACTCGGTGCAGCCATTCATTGACAGTTACACAGACCCTATGCATATTCCTGTGCTTTTTTCCAAGTGGTATTTTTGTACTTAGTTGCTGATGCTGAGAATGTTGCAGAAACACTTTGTGCTGTGCATTTATAAAGGTGCATCTCATGAAATTGATATCTGCTCTTTTGTGTTGTCAAATGAAAATTCTATTCAGTGGATGAGTATTTTGAAAAGTGATTGTAATATTTATCATAACTGCAAAACGTAACTAAGGTAAGCAGCCGTAAGCTCACTTACAGTGCTCTAAATTAGCATGGAATGCAGATAGATATGGATAGAATGCAGATAGAAGATATGGTGTTTCCTTACTAGACTCTGAGTTTTTGACAGTTCAAAGCTAGCGTACTTGTCACCTCTCAAAGGGCAAAGTCTTAGTTTTGTACTTGGCAGGTGTCATGGTTCTGTTTCCGTCTCTGTCTTTCCTTGTTGGGCCGCCAGATAGCGGCACTTCTGTTTGTGTCCTGCTCGTTCCCCTGTTAATTGTATTTGTATTTCAATTATTTTATTGTCTCGTTATTTAATCATCATCCCCACCTGCCTCGTTTTTCCTTCCCTCTGGTTTGATTGTTCTTTGAGTTCACCTGTGTCTTGTTGCCCCTGTCTATTTAAGTTCTTTGTCCCCTTGCCTCGGGTGCTGGTTCCTTGTGTTTGTTTCCAACTTGTGTTAGTTCCTTACCGTATGTATTACCCGTGTACTCTGCCTGCCTGTGTTCTGCCCTGCCCGTGTTTTGAGTTCCTCTTGTTTTCCGTTTTATCTTATATATTTTTGGAGTTTGTATTTTTGCCCACCGTGGCTCTTTGTTCTGTTTTTGTTAGTAAAGTCTTTTGTATCTACATTTTTGAGTTTCGTGTTTTTTTCCCCACTCTGCGCCTGGGTCCAAAACCCCTTGCTCGTGACAGAAGGAACCAGCCAGTGCTGGACCCAGCAGAGTTTTTTTTTTTTTTTTTTTTCTTCCCCCCTCTTCCCTTTTGAAGTTTTGTTTTTTTTCATGCCACCAGTCTGGAGCAAGCCGGTGGTTGCTGGGGGGGCCTCTGAGTTCAGCCCTGCCGTCGGACAGGCCCTCTTGTCCAGTGGACATGGGGCGGACCAGCTGATGAGCATACGCCAGGGGTCGCGTTCATTTATGGAATACGCGACCGAGTTTTGCTCATTGGCTGCACAGAGCGATTTGACCCAGGCTGTTCTGTGCCAGCTGTTTCTGGATGGTGTGAAGGACTCCCTCCATGGTGGCCTGGTCTACTCCGGGCTTATCGGGTCATCTGACCTAGGAGCCCTGATGACAACGGCCCTCCAGTGGGAGGCTTACCTCCAGGGGCGCGCAGGGATGCCCAGAAGTACGCCCAGCCCTGTCTCCCACAGGGGTCACCGCCGCCTGCTCGGCCCGCCGTTCCGCAGGAGCCGCCTGCTCGGTCCGTCGTCCCGCAGGAGCGTCCGTCGTCCCGCAGGAGCGTCCGTCGTCCCGCAGGGGCCTCCGCCGCCTGCTCGGTCCGTCGTCCCGCAGGGTCCTCCTCCGCCTGCTCGACCCCTCGTCCCGCAGGGACCTCCTCCGCCGCCTGCTCGGTCCGTCGTCCCGCAGGGTCCTTCGCCGCCTGCTCGGCTCGTCGTCCCGCAGGGACCTCCTCCGCCTGCTCGGCCCGTCGTCCCGCAGGGACCACCGCCGCCTGCTCGGCCCGTCGTCCCGCAGGGACCACCGCCGCCTGCTCGGCCCGTCGTCCCGCAGGGTCTGCCGTCGCCGCCTGCTCTGCCCTTTGTTCTGCAGGCGAAGTCTCCTGCTCCACCCAGCGCCCAGGAGGGGCCTGCTGCTCCGCCCCCTAGTGTTCTCTCGCCCCCTAGCGCTCCTGAGCCATCGCTGCCCCAGCCCAGGGCCCAGAGACCTTGGCCATCCAGCTGCCCTGGAGCCTTCCTGCAGCCATGCCCTGGAAGGCCTTTCCCTTTGGGGATGGGGCCGGTCCTTTCCCCCAACTGTTCACCTGCCCCCTTATCTGTTTGTCTGCCTGCCTGCCTGCCTGCCTGTCTGCCCTCGTGTTTGTTAGCCTGTCTGTCTGTCCCCCAGGCCGTCGGCCTGTCGGCCAGTCCGTTTACCCGTCTGTCTGCCTGCCTGTCTGTCGGTCCTTGTGCCTGTTTTTGAATTCGCCCCTCTCCTTCCCTGTCTGCCTGTCCCTTAGTGTGTCTGTCAGCCTTGCTGTGTGTCTCCCCGTGTGCTTGTCTCTCTGTCTGCCCTTTTGTTAGGTCTCCTGGTCTGTTCCCTGTCCGAGTCCTGTCCTCTGTGCCCTGTCAGAGTCCCGTTCCCCATACTGTCTTGAGCTCTGTGTCTGTGTGTGTTAGTCCAGTCCAGTGTAGCGTTCCGTCTGAGTCCGTTCCTTGTCTGTGAGCCCCCGCCAGGGTCTTGTCTAGTCCAGTCTAGTGTTCTGTCTCGTCTAGTGTTCTGTCTCGTCTAGTCCAGTCTGGTGTTCTGCCTTGTCCAGTCTGTTCCATGTCTGTATTGGCCCTGTCCCATGTCTGCCTGTGAGTCCGTTTCATGCTGTGTCAGAGTTTGGTTCAGTCCCTTTCCAGTCCCTTTCCTGTCCCTGTGTAGAGGCCAGTGTTTAGAGTCCGTGCCTGCGTCTTAGCCCGTTCCCAGTCTCTGTGTCAGTCCGTTTCTGTGTCTGTCTCAGTCCACTCTGTGTCTATCTCTAGCCAATCCAGTGTCGTGTTTGTTTTGAGTCCCGTTCCGTGTTTGAGTCCCTGTCCTGTCTAGCCCAGTCCTGTTCCATTCCACCCGGTTCCCCTCCTGTGCCTGGCTCCGTTCGTTCCGCCCCTGTGCCCGGACCCCGTCCGGCTTCCGTTCCGGTGTTCGGACCCCGTCCCGAGTTCAGTCCTACGTTCCCCTTCTGTCCTGTCCAGTCCCGAGTCCTGTCTTGTCCCAGTCCCGAGTACGGTCTCGTCTCGTCTAAGGCGCGAGTCCTGTCCTGCCCTGTTCCTGTCTCTGTCTTGTCCAGTCCCGAGTACCGTTTCTGTCCTGTCCAGTCCAGAGCCCTGTCCTGCCCTGTTCCTGAATCCTGCCCCATCTGAGTTCTGTCCTGTCTCCAGCTCCCACCCTCTGTTTCACTCCCTCCCCTGGTCGGCCTTCTGGGACGTCAGGAGCCGTCCCTTGGGGGGGGGGGGGGGTACTGTCATGGTTCTGTGTTTCCGTCTCTGTCTTTCCTTGTTGGGCCGCCAGATGGCGGCACTTCTGTTTGTGTCCTGCTCGTTCCCCTGTTAATTGTATTATTGCTTTCAATTATTTTATTGTCTCGTTATTTAATCATCATCCCCACCTGCCTCGTTTTTCCTTCCCTCTGGTTTGATTGTTCTTTGAGTTCACCTGTGTCTTGTTGCCCCTGTCTATTTAAGTTCTTTGTCCCCTTGATTCGGGTGCTGGTTCCTTGTGTTTGTTTCCAACTTGTGTTATTTCCTTACCGTATGTATTACCCGTGTACTCTGCCTGCCTGTGTTCTGCCCTGCCCGTGTTTTGAGTTCCTCTTGTTTTCCGTTTCCGTTTGTATTTTTGCCCACCGTGGCTCTTTGTTCTGTTTTTGTTAGTAAAGTCTTTTGTATCTACATTTTTGAGTTTCGTGTTTTTTTCCCCACTCTGCGCCTGGGTCCAAAACCCCTTGCTCGTGACAGCAGGATTGTTGTTTATTTGCTGAACAGGTTACCCTACAGGGTTGGAGTCCTGATCTGTGGTCACTTCTGGCACTACGATCTTTACTTCACTCTAGTGTGTTTTTCTGCACCTCTGCACTTTGAACTGATGCACTTGTTGTACGTCGCTCTGGATAAGAGCGTCTGCTAAATGCCTGTAATGTAATGTAAAGAAAGTCAGCCAACACACCACTGTGGTTATCAAATGAGATCGCCCAGGCTGCACACTAAAGTGGCCTTACATCAGCTTTGATGAAGAGGCAAAATAAGGGTGAGATTGTTCATTTGTTCACATGCACAGTCTCTTGGGTAGTAGAAAAAAGTGCATGTCAAGCAACAAACATTTCACATTAAGTGAGCTACATTTACATCGCCTGAAAGAATTCATTCCACCTGACACATTTTATCTATCTATATCCATCCATCCATCTATCTATCTATCATATTGCATACACAAATATTGGTTACAATAGTGAAAAAGAAAAAAGAACTAACTGACAAACAACAATTGAATGATGGTGAAAGATTCATATATAAAATGAAGCATGTTGGCAGAAGATTTATCCAAATAAGTATTGCATTTTCTAATAATTGTTGTCTTATCAAATTTGTTGTGCTTTTGTACTATTTTGGGGGAAAATGTGTCTTGAATGTGTGTGTATGTGTGTGTGTATGTGTCACAGTCCAGTAGGGAGTGTAGCTCTGTCTCCACTTTACCCTGTGAACAGTGTTGGCACAGCCTTGTCCTCACTTGGTTGCAAGGCTTGCCTATGGTGGCCTTTTTTGATGAACAGGTTGTGATCGCTAAGTCTGTACAGTGTCTTACTCAGATATGGATCATTCTCTGTGGTTAGGTAATCTGCCACAATGTAATCTCTGTTTAATGAGAAATGATTAGGGCTGTCAAATCACGCATTCATTTTGATTAATTAATTATAAAAAAGTAACGCGTTAAAAAAATAACGCAAATTAACACATATATTATTTAATGTTTTTGTTAATTAATTGATGTACCGATGTTACTGTACGTTGCTGCGTGTTGAATAACACTACCTATATTGCCAAATAACCCAACCGTCGCATATTGCCACACTGTCAGCCATTATGGGGTTCAGACATCCTGCCAACCGGCCCTTCAGCTGGAGCGGTTGGTGTGGCTTCTAAACGACAAGAGAGCACTCAGGGTGCCACTGACACCACCGGAGTGAATTCACGAACGCACCCCTCTGACACCGTGCGTTGCACAATTCCAACCGGTCAGTGCGTTAGTTGCGCATGTAAATAGTATGTTAAATAGTTAAACAAGCACGAAACCATCCAGACCCATGGCGCACCTGTACAATGTGTCATGAGTAAAACTTGGCTAACTATATAGCTAGCTAGTTATGGCATGTCCTCACCTCTGTAACGTTATCCATACATTTGTATCAGTGGTACGCGCTAACTAGGTTAACTAAACTAGGCAAAACGTGAACATGTTAGGGTTAGCTAAAGTAACATTAGGCGATAAAGCTGTGCTTAAAAATCTTGTGACGTTCGAAGTGGTGAGTTTGGGAGATGCACCTGCACGTGTCCTACTAAACAAAGCACCACCTGCGCATGCGTCCCACAAAACGTCCAGTTCCTGCGCGCCGTAGGAAAAAGACTGTTATAGCCACATTGGTGCTTAAGTGATAAGCTTATGTTAAATAATTAATAATTAAAAAAAAAAACTGTTATGGCCACATTTTAGGCAAAGTGATAGGCTTATGTTCAATGATAAAATGACATGTATTTGGAAAAATGATTGGAAATAAAACAATTTATTGACTTCTAATGCCCCCTTTTGATATTTCTATTCAATGCTTTACTCATGTGCCACAATAATGTAATGTTTTTGAGTTGAAATATCTTCATTTGGGGGCTTTTCCAAGCAAATATTGATATATGTGATTAATTGTGATTAATTCGGTTACAAATTTTAATCGATTGACAGCCCTAAAAATAATATTCTAACGCACTGTTCCCATCTACTTTGATTCATGCACTTGTAAAAGAGATATCAAGAGTGTTGAACTCAAACTTAGAAAGGGGAGCTTATTATTAAGACTCGAACATGCACTACCCACAGATTTATTAGGTCGTATCACAAAGCAATCTATTGTGTATGAGAATATTTGCCCAGTCGGTCAGGCCAAGGCTGGAGTGAAGCAGGAAAAAGCAAATGTACCCAAAGAAACAAGACTATCATTTGGCATTGGTCCGGGTGAACATAAATCATATTTGACTGACACACTGCTATAGAATTGACCAAAAAGTGTTATAACTGCATTTAATAGTGAGATTGTGACAGGAATACATATAAATTTGAATATGACAGAAAATATTTTCTAGGCATTTTTTGCCCCAGCCCTTGTGCTTTCTGGGACAAAATAGATTTATTGGGGGAAATTTTGCCCTTTTCTCCTGTATATTTCCAATGCATTGTAAACCTTATGTGGCCCAGTCTCACATTTCCATGCAATCATAATCATCAATAGATAGCTGACTTGTAATGAACTACTGACTTGTGGTCAATTTGAGGAGCACTACTATTTTTATTCCATGTCATAATTGCAAACCACATGGCCATTTTTTTATTTTTATTTATTTTGTTTATTTAACAGGGGCCATGCACAACACAACCGTTGGGCCAGAGTTAGCTATATAGCTAATTTACATCTGTGGTCCCTGGGCAGGAAAATATGGCCATGTAGTCTAATGTTTCTGTGGTACAAGAAACTCACTAATAAATTAATTCATGGTACTAGCATAGGCTACTTATTCCAACTTTATGCATGATTTGCCCAGGTGGTATCTCAAGGATATACAGTATGTCAGATATAAATTTAAATTAATATATGACATTGCTTGTTTAGGGGTTGCATATGGAAGCAGATTTCTGATCAACTAAGAACATGTCTAATTAAAGCTCTGATAGACTGCACTGAACAAGACGTTTTCATTTTAAACCCCCATATGATCTTTCCCCTCTTTTTTATAAACCAACAAGAGTTCCAGAGGTTCCACTTCCCAAACCAGTGGCCACAGAATGAGGCAAAACAATGGGCAGTTCTAGACACTTGCCTGGGTGTCAGCTGTGCTACATGGAGTCATGCACACTGACCTTAGCTGACCTGACCTTTGGCAGGCTGGCCACTCCTGGGAAGATTCACCACTGTGAATCTTGATTACACCAAGTGTTCTGCATTTGGGGATAATGGCGCTCATTGTGGTTCGGTGGAGTCTCAGAGCAGACTGTTATATAAAAAAAAATTTTCTCATCTCTTCTGAGCATAACATAGTGTGCTTGCAGAAACTTTGTGGTGACTACTTCACTTTGATGGTAAGATTCAAAATGAGTGAGGTTCAGATTCAACAGGGCTGGCTGAAATCAAGCCTGGCTGTGTTCCATCAGCTGAATCGAATTATCATTTAAATTTGGTTAATTAGTTGAGTGAAACTCATTACTTTTTCACATGGGTGATATGGGTGTTTGACACCTTTTTGCATTAAATAAATTAATAATTTAAATAATTTGTTTTGTGTTCACTCAGTTTCCCACTGTCTAAAACTACATTTTGTCTAAAGATCTGAAACAACGTAGTGTGACAAATATGCAATAATCGAGGAAATCAGGGTGGAGACCTGGGGTTCTGTTATATAATACTGTATGATGCACTGGGAATCTCTGTGTTTATACACATTCACTGAATTTGTGGACCTTTACCTGTATTTGTTATTCTAAAATGTGTTGGGAATGTTTCTGGGTATGTTGCTCTTTTCTATGTGGGGAGGGGTGGGTGCCGCCTACAGAGCTTGTGGTTTGGAATTAGATTTCATGAGTGTTTGCTGCCATAGCTAACTTCACACTGCAATGGCCCAGATGCAGTGAAGCAAAAAGAAAAGCAGACAGGGCTCGTTCAAGAACTAGAGTTAGTGTAACCTTGGAATTGCTTTTCCTTGGTGGTGTCAGCTGAAGATCACCTATGGATCACGCCGCGGAGGTTGCTTGTTTTCAATGTCAAGGTGATTAAATACAATGATACAATTATATCACTGAGGGATTATTTAATTTGATAGCATTTTAACAATACATTATCTAATTTAATTGCATCCAGGGTTACCAGGTGATTTTATTTGTCCGGTTTTAAAATAATTTGTACATGTTCATGGTTCGTGTCCGGGCAATGTAGCTGATGGGAGAAATTTACTGGTAATTTCAAAGGAATTAGAGTGTCTGTAACTCAGTCAGGTGCTCGGGGTGAGTGGGTGTGGTTGATGACGAAAGAGGAGAGTTCTTTGATTGTAAAAAAAAGCTAAAAAATCCTGCATAGTATGCGTTTAATTAATTTGATGCACTGCAATTCACACTTAGTGGCAACTGGAACTGCAGTACATTGAACTGAACAAACTGCAAGTAAATAAATAAATGTCAAGGTGATTAAATACAAGGATACAATTATATCACTGAGGAAGTATTTAATTTGATAGCATTTTAACAATACAACATTTAATTTAATTGCATTTTATTAGGTTCAACATTTAATGTAATAGCAATTTAATCAATTCAGTGCTTATTTAATCATTTTTGTTACTTCGACCCCTCATATCTTAGCCTATTGTAAATGACTGCTTAAATCATTATTCTGTGAAAAGAACAGTCAGTGTACATATCGTAGTTCATTACGTTGGGCTCATGACTGAAGACAGGGGCTACGCCTATCAAACATTTCTTTATGGTCTATACCCTGATCTAGTGCCTGGGCCCCAAGCATGCTTCAACAGGAACGTTGTAAAGATAAGAGGCCGAATTGAAATAACATTTGGCCAGCTGAAGGCAATGGTCAATGGCTGTTGTGGGCTGAGGTTTGTGCCAGACCATGGTTGTGACATCATTGTGGCATGTTTGACCCTCCTCAACATTGCCATAGTCAAGCAAGAAGGCAAGAGCCCAAGCTTTCAAATTCTCTCTGAAGATGATGTGGATCCAGCGCACCTTCACCAGCCAGAGCTGTAAGGGGCTGCACCGCACAACATTATTTTAATAGATTTACTGTTTATATATATATATATATATATATATATATATATATATATATATATATATATGACATTGTTGAATAGAATGAGCTTTTGACATTGGTCAAAAGCTCAAAAATGTTTCTTAATATTAGACTTGGAAATTTTGTTTTGCTCAGCAGATGTATTTTTTATTGAGAGTGATGTTAATGGATGAGTGCACTCCAGAGGAATGACGTGTACATGCGCTGCAAAAAATCTTTTTCACAAATAATGGATGAAAACCACAGGATGCATAGTTACATTCCATGACAAACCACACCACACAAAAGACTTTCTAGACATGCATGGGATAGAAAAATATATAATCAGTCGGTTTTTTCCCCCAGTTGCTTCCAAAGTTGAAAGCACCATCAATTATACCAGACAATTTAATTGGTACAGCATAGCACAATGCAATATTGAAGGATAACAAGGTCAAATAATGGCAAGAATAGAGGTAACCATTCATGCAGCAAACTCAGTCCATGTCTCATTTTGTTAATACAAGCATACAAAATTAGATGGTATGGAATGTTGTATGGCTTTTGTACAGGTCTATATATTTAAAATAAGAAAACTTTTGTTTTTAATTTGTTGTCAATTTTTTGTCATGCTCAAATCAATTTATTATCAATCCTCGCTCCTAATAAAAAGGACTATTTGCTCCTTAGCTGTGATTTTCTTTGCGCTACACATAATGGATTAAATCACTGAATCAATGAGCAGCGCTTTCTGTTTTAAGCTAAAAGGGCATGTGCGGTCATCCTGTTGGACAGAATTGGAATTTTGCCACATCCCCTTCCAACACAACTTGATGGATACTAATGCCATGATAATCTTCAAGGACACATTGAACTAGGGGTTCTCAACCTTTGTCAGACCCACGTCCTCCTATTCAATGTCCAGGTCCTATAAGCCCCCCACGCCCCCAACAAAAAATTCAATTATCAGCCCTAAATATAGGCTACTATTTGTTGATGTTAGTACTATTCTATCAGGTTTTTAATATATATCTCCTAAAAAAATTTCATTGATACCATATGATGTTACCACACGCTAAGGGGTGCATTCAGTGTATCCTTATAACACTGCATAATTACTGCTACCATCTAGCCAGCTGTGCACAGTTCTCAGAAATCAAGAAATTCATCACCAACTACACGGGCTAGATATCTTATCTTCAAACATTAAGAATAATCTGTTTCATATAGCCTACAGCTGGATGAGTCCAACTTCTGACGGAAGTTTGATACATGGGGTGCATAGCAAAGCAAAACAAAATCTCCAAGTCCAATACTAAGAAACAATGTCAAGAACTCATATCTATTCAACAGTGTCAAATTACATATTCATAAAACAGTAAATCAAGTAAAATAATGCAATACAGTCCCTTACAGCTCTTATTAGTGCAGGTGCACTGGATCCACATCATCTTCAGACAGAATTTGCAAGCTTGGGCTCTTGCCTTCTTGCTTGACTATGGCAATGTTGAGGAGGGTCAAACATGTCACAATGATGTCACAACCTTGGTCTGGCACAAACCTCAACCCACAACAGCCATTGACCCATGCCATTAGCTGGGGAAATGTCATTCTAATTCAGGCTCTTATCTTCATTCCTGTTGAAGCATACTTGGGTCTCAGGCACTAGATGAACTTAGATTAGTTTATATATGAATATATATATAAACTAGGTACAAATAAAGTTATCTGGAGCCTTGATTATAAACTCCTTGACCACAAGTGTGCTAAATTTGAGGATGATATGTGGAACCACAAAATATCTTTCACAAAAAAATAAGCAGCGTGCCCTGGTAATGATCATATATTTCACCACAAATCAACTGTTTTCATTACTGAAACTCACTTTTGCATCACTTCCAAGTGGGAATTACTGTCTTTTTATCAGTATAGGGGTCTAAGGTATCTAGCGGTCCAAAAAGTAAAAGGCTTTTTGTCCATAAAAACACATAAATTTTACCCTTATGATGGTTTAAGTAAAAAAAAAAAAAAAAAGATTGGTACCACATTGAAAAATAATGCGAAAACATTGTGATGCACTGTGGTACACATACGTAAATGTGCTAACATACAAGAGTGAATGATTACACATTTAGGTATGTGTACCAGTGTGTCCAAATGTTTGCATTATTTTTCAATGTAATATCAATTTTTCATCTGAAACCATCATAAGTGGCAGATTTAAATACTCTACAGTATGTAATCTTTAGTTGCATGGGATGATATTTTCCTATATCTTGTTTGGATGTTTCTGTGAATCTATCAGCTGTGCAGTCTGTAGAAGCAGGTTATTTCTTTTACTAATTTATCTTATTTTATTTTACAGTGGTAACAGGACTCACAACCCACCAGGCTCATGAACAAACTAGAAGAGTGGCTTGCGGTCAAATTGCCGCTGCTCTTATTTTAACAGGAAATGAGAGGAAAAGACATTTTAGCGACAAACATCTATAAATGGTTATTCAATGCGCTTCATGGTCAGACTGTGAAACTTAAAGGAGTAACATGGTGGTTTTCACACTTTTTCGGTTTTATGTGCTATTTGCACAAGAGGCATTGAAGAAACACGATGAGTAAAGTATTAAATATGTCTGTTCTTTTTTGGAGAAATATGTGTTTTAAATGTATCATCCTATTTTCAACGGGTTGAGAATGGTATCGACTTAGTGCGTCACAAGTACAGTAACCACTCCTCTTTCCACGCCCCGTAAAGAAATCTGACTGGACACACTGTCCTGCTACAAGTGTGCTGTGAAGTTTAGGTAGCAAACAACAAGGCTGAATCCTTCTGACATAATTTTCGTAGAAACTATACACTCAGATCGCCTAGTTTCACTCACTCTGGCCAAGCGGAATCGATAACGTTTCAGAAAATATATAACTTTAAAAGGTTTAATTCAATCTTCGACTGGGACTTTTGCCATTTATTGAGGGTGTGAAAGAAAATTTTGGTGCCGCTGACTATAATCGAATGTTTTTCAGATTTACCATTTGATTGAGCAAGTATCATTCAAAGTACATTTTTATGGGTTAGTGCTGTCTGATTGTGCTAGCTACTTAGCCTTTACTGATGGCCGTACAAGGTTAATGTTAACAGCACAGAACCACTTAATTATTGTCACTTCTATCACCACTGTAATGAACTAAAAAAGGCGACAAACTACCTTTTCTGTGAGAAATGTATTGTCGAGCTCACGTGCATACACTGCTGGCGACATTCTAAAGCTCCGTTTTGCCCTCGCTACTGTCAGTCAGATTGCTGTGATAGCTCATTCTAAATCATATTTGGGGACCCATGGATAACTTGTGACCCATAGTTTGTGACGCTGGCTTACAGGCAAGACAATGCAAATATTTGACTAATGTTAGGTTCACTTATTAGAGTGCCTTTTAAGGACTATTAGACTATCTCTGGTTGGTATATTCATTTATAGCTAGCTAGCTAACATTAGCTAGCTATGTAGTTTGCTTTCATAATGTAAAGTTATCGATAATGTTAGCTAGCTAGTTTGCTTTCATAAGGACGTTATCTTAACTTGGCTAGCTAGCTAGCAAAAATTATTATTGGATATAAGTCAACGTCCTTAGCTATTGATACTTGATATACTAAGTTAGCTAGCTTGTGTCTCCCAAGATGAGCACGTATCATGGAGGTAGCTATGGTAACGGGGCACAGTCTGTCAATCATAGCCAACCTGCAGTTCTCATTACCACGCCCAGACAGTTTGGGTGAACTTTTATAGTGGGAAATTTAGGCTTTGAAAAATATGTTTTAAAATACATTTAAATGACTGAATGATAAAAAAATTATGCACATTTGTTTTGTTGTTGCCTAAAGACAACTGGCAAGTGTCACATTCAACCACCATGTTACTCCTTTAACAACAGTCAGATAGTTTTGAGCACAGTCTATTCGCTAATGTCATCCATGGTAGTTTCACTTAGAATATAGGAGAGAGTCGGCATAAATGTAATGCATCATAAATGTTACATGGTCAATAACTTTTTGTACATTGCTGCTGAAGTCGCTATTTGAGGATTGTATATGCGCAATTCGCCAGCAGCCATACCTCCATGCACTCTGCTCCTGCCAAATGGCTGAAGCTAAGCAGGTGTGGGCTTGGTTAGTACTTGGATGGGAGACCACCAGGGAATACTGAGTTGCTGCTGGAAGTGGTGTTGGGTGGGCCAGCAGGGAGCAATCTTCCCTCTGGTACAAATAAACCCCAATGCCCCAGTGCAGTGACGGGGACACTGTGCTGTAGGAAATGCCGTCTTTCGGATGAGACGTTAAACCGAGGTCCTGACTCTCTGTGGTCATTAAAGATCCCATGACACTTATCGCTAAGAGTAGGGGGTTCCCCGGTGTCCTGGCCAAATCCCAGATCTGGCTCTCGCAAGAACTTGCCACTAAAAACCATCCCTAGACTTAATTGGCTAAATAAATGTTCTCTCCCTCTCCACCTTCGCTAATGTGTGGTGAGCGTTCTGGCGCAAATTGGCTGCCGTGCATCACCCAGGTGGATGCTACACATTGGTGGTGGGTGAGGTGAGTTCCCCTTCACTGTAAAGCACTTTGAGCATATGGAAAAGTGCTATATAAATGTAATTAATAATAATAATAATTCAATCCTATACCAAATGATTAATGGAAAATAAACAGCCACCCGGCTGCTTGCATTTTTTATAAGCACACACCAGATGCTTTTTTGCTTTTGCTGTTTGTTTTTGTGTTCATTTGTAATGCATAAATAGGCCAAATTTTATATATATATATATATATATATATATATATATATATATATATATATATATAATGTGTTATAAGTGTTTTGTACACTCGCTGTATATAATTGTATATGATTTATTTATGTCAGTCTATATGAAGATGTAAAGGTACCATCTAGGTCTATGTATTTAGGTTGTTATCTGACCCTTTTTTGTTTGCCAAATAAATGTCATCATTTTTCACACATTTTGTAGTGGAAGCATTACTTCAGAAATTTGATTGAATCAGAGTTGGTGAAATAAGTTGGAAGTTGGTGAAATAAGGATGATTTTTTTGTTGTTGTAGTCAATGGAATCCTTTTATATTGGAGGTCATGAATTGAATAGACTGCTTCTACCTAACCCCTACATAGTGTTTCTTGAATAAGGTACTTTGTAAAATGAATACTGTACTATAGCAACATATATGTTCTTGGTATAGGGATCTTCCTATTAAGGAGTACTTATTACACCCCATATTGAATTGAATTGAATTTATTTGACAATTAAAACACATAAAACTGCACTGCAGTTGTTACATACATTAAAAATCATTGAGGATAAAAAAAAAAAACAACACAAAGCTGAAAGAGGCTTATTTCCATTGTGGTCCTCGAACACAAACCATAGGGTCTACTACGTACAACAGAATCACAATCCTAACATTAGGGAGCAAAAGAGATAACTACATAGGAACCTTATCAATCAGCCATGATTTTGTTAACCTTTTAAAACTTCTCAGAGAGGGAGCTGATTTAATTAACATATCCAAACTATTCCACTCTGAAGCTCCTAAGTATGTAAAATAACCTTTTCCAGCAAGACTTTTAAGTCATATGTGTACTCCGTTTGGACTACAGAATATAGCGATTACTTTTCAATAATGTGTAGTAAATGAAACGACTAGTTAGTTAAGTCAAAGTCCTGTTGCAAACAGAATGGGCATTTTTATCTAATGGCCATCCACAATGATATGAATCGATTTGAAGAAACATAATGGCTGACACATAGAACTTATTTATTAAACGTTTTGCAACGCAGTGGCTCAAAGTTTGTTTGTGTATGTAACCGGTGCGCTCTCTTCTTTCCGAATCCGAATCCGAATAATAACGAGAAACTTAGAAGAAATATCTGTTTCCATAGCATTATTCGTGCTTTCCCGAATACGGTATTCGGATTCGGATACATCCCTAATATATATAGTACTTGCTGCCTGATTCTGTCGTATCTGAAAGTCATAAAGATTACATTAGGATGTGATTACCCATGACTACCATAGAAGTTTAAGAACATAATTTTAAAAAAGCAATGCAATACAGCAGAGGCGATTCTAGGATCAGACCTTTTTGGGGGGGTCAGCCCCTAATGAGAATGTGACATGCATAGGCCTACAGTGCCTTGCAAAAGTGTTTAACCCCCCTGCTAAATCACTAATTTCATTGGATAACAATTAATACATTCATATTTTTCAATATATGATATTTTAATTTACAACAATACTTTTAATGAATTACTAGTAAGTAACTTTTTACTGAGTTTTACACCGTTAGCTAGCTAGCTAGCTTATGAGCTTGCTAAAATTACATTGATACATCGCCAAACACATCGAATCAACTGCACAGTAATATTGATTTGACCCAACGTTCTCTGTCAGAACATTCAGCGATTTAATTTGGTAACATTTCAACTTATTTGTGTTATTCTCCATGAAATCCTAAATTCACTCCCTAGCTACATCTCGCGAGCTCAGTTTGAAACTAGGGGTGGGGTGGGTAGGAAGTGTAACGGTGCTGATTTTCAATTTACAAGCATTTAAGCCCTCAGACAAGTTCGCAAAAGCTAACATTAGAGAGGGCTAGAAAATTATTTCAGAAAATAATAATAATTAATAATTAATAATTTTGTTATTATTAATTTTTTTAGGGGTGCTGAGATGAGCACCCCTAAAAAGAGTCTAAAATCACCAATGCAATACAGTAGCAAGCAACACATTGGTTAGCCAAGTGATATGTCAACAAGGCAGCTAGCTGGTCACACTAATCCTCAAATTTGAGGTAATTTTTACCTTCATAAAAAAAAAGAAAAAACATTCATGTAACTACACACACATACAATATATGTCATGTATATCGTAAATTAATGCATATATTGTTTACTAGTTACCACAAATCGCTGTTCTCTCTATTGCTGTTATCTTTCCTATTGAAAACGATCGCCCGCCAGGATTGTTTGGAACTATCTGAAGCCTACATGAATCACATGACTGCCTTGCGTTTAGACCATAGACATATATGTGTCTATGGTTTTGACCATCCATTGACGCGACTCTCTCTTTCTATGGCTACGAGTCAGACTAACGTTAGGTTACAGTCCTCTCCTCTGCGTCGATGGAAAAAGCAGCAAAAAAGTAATGTCGCAAAAAAAGACATAGACCCTGGACCCATGCCGCGTCTTCTACCGCCTGGAAAACGCGAGGCGCGTCGGTCGGGCGCTGGGTGCCTAGTCTTGTGCCAACTTTCAAGGGCGCGGAGGCAGGTTGCGCCTGACGTTGCTAAGCGACCGTAACCAGCTGCTTCTGTATTATTGACATCTAACATCTCCATCTAACAGCTTAGCTACCTTTATTGTTGAAAATGGTAGCATTTAGTAAATTTCTAAATTCCCATCAGCACAAAACCCTTGCCGTTGCCTTGCTTTTAGATGTGGATAGGAAGCAGGGGAAAAATCTCAGTTTGTGGGTGCATCCTACCCTACAAGCCTGCAAAAAATATGGCAAATTTCACCGTTTGATCCAGGAGCTGCGTTTGGATGGGGCAAGATTTAAGTCATATTTCAGGCTTAATAGGGAGCGATTTAATCTGCTTCTGTCAAACATTGGACCAGCCATCTCCAAACACAGCTGCAGCCGTGAAACAATATCTCCTGCGGAACGGCTGTGCATTTGTCTTAGGTAAATAGTTATGTTTGACCAATGCTATAAAATAAAGTTAAATGTAGCTACATTAAGGTGACCAGATTTGAAATGAAAACCGGGGACATTTCCAGTTCAGCGGTCAATATATCATTAAAATATCCAATGTTATAATCTATGAAATAAAAAAGGGGGACAATTCCGGTTTCATGTATTTTGACCATGGTAACTGTTAACTGTACTGTAATAAACTATGGTGCAGGCCAACTGATAAAATTGGGTACTTACTAAGTAACTTTGTAAACCGTGTCAGAAAATCATAGTTTACAGTACCATGGTGAGTGAAGCTATGGTAAACTATGGAACACACAATAAAGAAAATGGTCAAACTACAATGGTTCAATACAGTGTATTTAATTATCTATACGTACAAGACAGAGAAGACAGACAAGCAACACTACCAGCCCGACACACTGTAACAGAGAGAAAAAACTATCAGACACACTAAAGCCGCATTTCCACCAAAAGGACCTGGAACTTTTAGTCCCAGGAACTACTTTACCAGGAACTAAAAGGTTCCTTCAGCCCATGGTTGTCTGCGTTTCCACCGCGGTCTAAAGTCCCGCGAAGATCAGGCAAATTAGCCCACTGACGTATGAAAAAGCGACGTTGTCGTGGGTCCATCTGTCATATGATTTCTTCTGTAACCCCATACTACCACCGAAGTAGCCTACATTATTTTCTAATAACCGGAACAGCCCGGAGGGGTTTATTCCACTTATATACAACGGGTTACCAACAATGACTATATATGGTTACTTTTGTATTTATTGATTTTTATCGATTTAATCACCTGGAATTGAAATATTCTTCTGCAGCCGTTTGGGCATATTTTACCGTTGTCAAGCAAAACTGTTGTTGGTAGTTGAACTTGGACCGTTGTTATGCAACAAATAGGATATAACAGGCCAATAGTCAGATTGTAACTGTTTTATATATCCTCTCAAACACATTCATTATGTTTTTATGCGAACATTCGCTTTCATGTCTTGACATCCGAAGCGACAGAATGCATTCACATTTCCAATATAACTGGCAACAACAGCAGAAAACATGCACACGTTGTAAACAATTTGCTGTTTGATTACTTTCTCATCGTCAATTCTATATAGGCTAATCGCAAAATGACAAGAATAGAACGAAAACTCGGACTTGCGTGAAAATTTAAATTAGTAGTGGTACAGCCACCGTTTGCTTTCCTTCGAAGTTACTGCTAGCCGAGCAGCGAAGTGTGCCCTCCAGATGCAAACCATGCACCATAAATTAGTCCATAGTCTTCCTGGTCTTTTTGTGGAATTGAAGAATGGCAGAGTAAAATTACGGCAGTCTGAAAAAGCGAAGGGACGATTACTAGAATTAACCTGTTATTTTACCCAGACAAAAAGTGCGGAAGGTGATTTCCAGTTTGCTTTTACTGTATCACCAATGTGAATTACGCAGAACTACCGCATACCTCACATAACTGTATCAAACGTTTTGAGTCAATTACAACGGCCTAACAAAGAAAATCCGGAAGAAAATATTCAGCAACCGAATTAATCCGTTTGAATGTTTTGGTACGTAATATGCTGTCCCAGCACGAATGCTTAGCATTTTATAAAACGAATACTAAAGCAAGAAAAGAACAGAAGAGCACACGTTATAATTTCAAGACGTTGGCAGGCTATAACCAAAACTAGGCTACTGCGCCGCATAACATATATACAAGTTTGATTTGAAGTTATTATGAAAATAAATCGGTTTGCGCCTGCATATTTTTAAACATGGCGCCTGAAAATAAACACAAAAAAATGCTGCGAGTACTCGACCAATCAGAAATGTTCAGCACTGCAAGCTCCACCCAAAAGGTTCCTGTACTTTCGGAAAGTACTACCCCCCGAGCAGGAACTTTTTGGGGGGTAAAATAAAGCCCCCGGAACTAAATTTAGACCCTAGTTCCTGCGGTGGAAACGCGGCTTAACAGACACACTATGCTCTGCTGCCCGATCTTTCTTGCCACGTAAAATATGATTTCACTTTGCGGTCTGTTTTTAACGCACAGTTAAAAACGGGGACATTTCCGGGGACAGCCCCAGCCGGGGACAGGCCACCAAAAGCGGGGGCTGTCCCCGGAATTACATGTAGTTACAATTTTGTAAATTAAAGTAGCCTAGCTACATAAAATGAGAAACTGTCATATGCTTACCTGTTGAAATACATACGTAGCCTACCTGTTGCAATAACTTGAGTCAAAGAAAAATATTCCCATTCACTGCTCTTGCGGGGTTACGATAGTAACCTAAAGTTTTGTATTTATATATACAAAAACATCTTGTTCATAGGGAGGAATAGTAAATTATTTTAAGCTTCTTTAATCAAACTCCATATTAAATAAAGACCCTATAGGTGTCCCTAGTCAATGGTACCCTGCTGTGTCAAAATTTTAATCCCCCGAACCTCCCACTTTTTTAAAACAGGTATCTAGCTACTGGAGACTCATTCAGTTCGATTGCCTTCAGTTACCGGGTGGGTCACTCCACAGTTGGTGCAATCGTGAGGAGTGTGTGTGAGGCCATCTGAGAAAACCTGGTGGGGGAGTACATGCCCCCACCTGAGATGGAAAGCTGGAGAGCAATCGCAGCTGATTTCCAGCAGCTGTGGGATTTCCCTAACTGCATTGGGGCTGTCGATGGAAAGCATGTACTGATCCAGGCCCTTGCCTCCAGTGGATCCCTTTACTACAATTATAAAGGATCGTTCTCCATCATCCTCCTGGCAGTGGTAGATGCCCGCTACCGCTTCCGCGTGGTGGATGTTGGAGCATATGGCCGAAGTAGTGATGGTGGCACATTGACTACATCTACATTTGGAAGAGCTCTTCGCCAAGGAGGTCTTGACATCCCAGAGGACACAGCTCTCCCTGGTGCCGAACATCTAGGGCCTATGCCACATGTCTTTGTCGCTGATGAGGAATTTCCCCTGCAATGCCACATGATGCGACCATACCCTGGGCAGAACCTGGACAGAGAGAAGAAGGTCTACAACTACCGGCTGTCCAGGGCAAGAAGAATGGTGGAGTGCACTTTCGGCATTCTGGCAACACAGTGGCGGTTGTACAGGAGAGTGCTGAGTGTGACCCCTGAAGTGGCAGAGACTGTTGTGAAGGCCACCTGCATCCTTCACAATTTTCTGAGGTTGTGTTCTACTGAAGAGGACCACACGGGTGCACCACCATCTCCAAACCCACAGCTGGAAGCCAGAGCAGTCGAGCATCTCAGTTGGGTGAGCAGTAACAACGCCTCACGAGAAGCCATTGCCATAAGGGAGAAGATCACACAGTTTTTTTCCTCTCCCCAAGGTGAAGTGTCCTGGCAGGAGGATGTGATTTAAGGTGTTCCAAAACATCAGCACTCCGCAGCCCTGACTTAAATAAAATAATACAAATTCCTTAAAACAAAACATACCTCAGTGTTTCATTTCATAGCATTTATTTTATTACAACAGTGCCACAGTAAACTGAGTTAGATGTCATTAAGAAAACACAGAAACAAGTACATATAACAGAACAAGCTTCCAAACAACTCAGTGAGTGAAACGTGTGTGTGTACTACTCAAAGTCTGCTTCATACAGAATTTTTTCAATTTTCATTCGGACCTGTGCCTTTTTCTGCAGAGACAACCTTTTATAAGTCCCCAAAAGGCTCAGAAAGTAAAGCTCATCGTAATCTTGGGGCTTTTCCAGAGTAGACAGGACGTTTCTCTGGAACTCTGAGAGGTCTAGGTCCGCAGTCCCTTTTCTCTTTCGCACTGTGGGACGTCCAGTTAAGACAGGGGTAGTAGGGACAGTAGGGACAGGGGTGGCGGGAGTCACAGGTCGGCTGCTGCCTGCTCCTTCGGTGCCTTGCTCCACTGGAACCAGGGTGAGGGTTATGAGGCCATCACTCCCACTTTGGCCCTCCTGTAAGGGTTATACAAAGACTTGTACCGAGTTGCACACTAACCATTTAACATTACTTTAAGCAATTACATCTCTAAATGGATTTCTAGGCTACATGAATCCTATAAAATGATTTTAAGAAATTCTGTGTTTTCTATACATACACTTATCTGGGGTGGTCCACCATAACATTAGGCAGGCTAAATAGATACCCCAAACTGTTAAAATAGCATACTCTAAGTACTTATAGCATTGATAATGCACACCAGCCCCAGCTGGGCTGAACGTAGCTAATGGAGACAAGACGTGAGTTTTACATGATTCCTAACGTTGTCTACCGATTAGTTTATATTCATAATTTTGGAAGAAATAAAGTGCCACAAATGCAATTGTTTTGACAAAAAATCCAAAATAAATTTGCACTTTTTAAGTTCGCAATGAAATACTGCGAGATTGAATATATGCAGGAGGTTAAACTATACATGTGCTAGGTCAAAAACTTCTTGACCACAAGTTCATAAAATCTAAGGGTGGATATGTAGAACTGCTATAGATGTATGAAGCAAAAACTAAGCAGTGTACCCAGCATCTCCAAATCTATCCAAAATGTCTAAATTATGCATTGCTGTAAATCATAACATATCCATGTATTTCACTACAAATCAACTGTTTTGACTCAAGAAAATCACTGTTGCATAATTTTCAAATGGGAATTACAAGCTTTCAGTCAGTACAGTGGTCTAAAATAGCTAGGTGTCCAGAAACATATCCAAAATCTCTCCAAAATTGAATAAAATGTTTTTTGTCCATTATAAAGCATATAAATGAGCCCCTTATGAGGGTTTAAGATGAGACATTGCTATCAGATTAAAAAAATAATTCAAAAACATTGTCACACAATGCGGTACAGTACCTAAATGTGTAATAATTAACTCGTGTGTATTTCTATACTCTACTCTCGTATGTTTTATTGTATGGGGATGAGACAACATGAAAACAATTTTCCTGACCTGCTGCTGTCAGAAGTGGCAAGGGGAGAGCAAGGAGACGGCGGTGGAAAGGGAGAGGGAGAAGGAGGAGAAGGGTGACAGCCAGGGGGAAAGGGAACTCATTTAAAATTGTTCCACAACCATATAGTATACAATATGAAGTATTTTAGACCTCTTAAGACCCTTAACAGCCTAGGTAGCATATCTTGTCTTGTTTTAGGAAAGTTTTCATTTGATTAAACATTCATAAATAGCATTGACATCTTAATCCACTTAGTTGTATGTATAATAGCAAGCTAGCTAACTAGCTAGCTAGAGAAATCTTGATTTTAACAGGGGAAATCTAGCTAATGTGTTAGATTATAACTAGAGAAATTTCGATTTTAACTGGTAGATAGCTAGCTATTCATAGTTGGTTTGAAATAAAAGCAAGCTAACATTTTCGTGTTTGTATACTGAGCTTGATGCTGATAACAGCATAACATTATTTAACACTAGCATTTTGTGATTATTGGTAAAATATTCCACTATCAATCTGGCTTACTTAGCTAGTTATAGATTAAAAGTTTTTTCTTCTGTGTAAAAATAACTTGTTGCTGCATATTTATGTAATGAAAATAAGCTTCTGTTCCATAAACTTGGTACTGATAACAGCCTAACATTATTTACATGACCATTTTGGGGTCTTTGCTTTTATATTCCAATATCATCATGCGTCAAAGCCGAGTTTGTCCGCTCATTTAATTTCCCAGGGGTCATAGGTGCAGTTGATTGCATGCATATTGCCTTATGCGCACCGTCTGTAGACGAACATGTATATGTTAACAGGAAGAATTTCCATTCATTGAATGTTCGGATCATCAGCAATGCCCGTATGCAACTTCTCAATTAATGCTCCAAGTGGCCAGGGTGTACGCACGACTCATTCATTCTGGGCCACCGCAGAGTAGGCCTGTGTCTAGAAGCTGGTGAGAGTGGAGACAGGTGGCTTCTTGGTGAGTTCTTTTTTTTTCAGTGTATAAAAGCCTATTAACCGTGCAAAATAATGTAACACAATGGTTTTACACTATTAGGTGACCGGGGCTATCCACTGAAAATGTGGCTTCTCACTCCCTTTGCCAATCCCTGAACAGCAGAGATAATGCGCTACAATTTGGTGCACGGCAGAACAAGGTCGGTTGTGGAGCGCACCAAGAGCAGATGGCGTTGCCTTGATGCATCAGGTGGAAAACTCCTCTACAAGCCAGACAAGGTAACTTCATTTTATAAAAATACAAAACTTAAATTTAGTTTTAAAATGGGTCAACTTAAAGCAACATATACCAACATTTTATATAATTTAGGTTTGAAATTGCATACCCGAAGGTTCTAGCCAAATAGCTGAAGACAGTTTTTAATTTGGCACTACAGCTACTGAGATGTCCCCTTGAAGCTTTTGTAGCAATGTAGCTACATTTTGTAGCAATGCTAGTGTAAACAAATGGAATCAGCTGATTCCTATCATTTCCACTAGCATTGCAACAGAATGCGAACAGATTTCAAAGGAACATCTCAGTAACTGTAGCGCAAGTTTGTTTGACAAGAACATTGGGGTTTGCAATTTCAAACCTAAATATAAAATGTTGGGCTGTTTTAAGAATGAATGTTTTCCTCCCCAATCAAAGGTGACACACAATACTGGCGTGTGGTGTGCTCCACAACATAGCCCTGAGGCATGGTATTGCAATGGATGCGGAGATTAGAATGGACCCCCAAGAGCCTCCTAACCCACCACCCAATGTAGCACCTGCCCCGGCTGATGCAGTGAGGAGGAGGCGGCAGCTCATACAGAGATTGCTGGTAAGAAACAGAATGCCAGACAATATACAAAGCACTCAAGTTTTTTATTCACATGGTGGAAAACATTCAACAATTGCTTTATGTAAATTAATCAGAACCTTGCGTATACTTGTGAGTTCAGTCACAATCTGCCCAACCAATGTGTTCAACTTGTTCTGGGTTTGCAGGACTGAGGCAGTCAACTCGCAACCTCTAGACGTGGACGCAGACGTGGATGGACCCTCGGCACCTGTGTCCAAACCTTCCCCCTCACTCCTGGCACCTGCTGATTTGGGAGCCTCACGCACTTTATCCCTGGGTGGGGGGGGGGGGGGGTGTGCTGTTGGATGTTGTCAACAGGGGAAGGGGGGGTGCTGGCGGGTGTGGGCGCAAGGAATTGCGTGTTATGAATTCAAACGACAGAGCGCTTCTCGTCACATTAATACCGCTAATTAACTCAACCGATTGTAAAATGCATCGGATAAATTAGCAGTTTCAAATCATTGCTACACACTGCACAAAAAATTTATTGCCAGTCTTTTCGGTGTCACCCCCCTCTGCTGGTGTCATCCGGTGCGGTCCGCACCCCCCACACCCCCCTAGTGACGCCTCAGTGCATGTCTTGTATATTAAGTTACTGACAACCATGCTTCACATTCTCTTAATTACTTACCGTCATCCAGTGATGCAGTCGTGGGGGTTTCGCGCGCCGACTTCACCATTTCCGATGTTACTGCTAAACAATGTAAAAGTTTTAAAAAAAGGATTAAAAAAATATGAAAAATAAAAATAAAGCTAAAAAGCAAAATAGAAAAAAACTCACCTTTTTTGAAGCATTCACTGTCGACGTTGGAGCATGTGCCAGTGTATGCGCTTTCCCCAATGATTTCCGCGATGCGCTGGTCCATTTGGGAGAGCCAGGCCCCCCTCCCATTGCCTCAATGCTGCGGTTATGTATGGCTATTTTTTTCCCCCTTACATTTTAAGGTCAGACCATTTCTTTTTCAGATCAGCCACAGTTCTGTCTTGCTGCACCACCTCATTCACTGCAGCAGCGACACACTCCCAAGCTACCTGTTTGGCTTTGTTTGTCAACCCACTATTTAGTCCACTGAATAATACATGTTGCCTGTCTTCAATCTCCTCTACCCTCGCCGTGATCTCGTCTTCCAAAAGTTTGCTTTTCTCTTTTGGCCTATGGTTATTCCTGACTAAACCTTCATTTGTGGTAGCATTATATAAGGGGAAATCGCTGATGGTAAGGCACGTTCAGGTGCCGTCAATTTTAAGTTAATTTGAGATTTATAGATCACAGGTGTGTAGGTTACAAATGAGCTTCTTAGAACCTGCGTAAGCAAGGTTTTTTATGCTCAGTATCTTATATGAATTGAACGTAAGCACACCATCGGAAATGATCTTAAGACTAAGTTCAAGTATAAATCTAAGAACATTTTTATAAATGAGGCCCCAGGTGCTTAAAGGTGTGCTGCTCTCCACAGTTCGGGGCTGAGACCGAGAGCACACACTGAGAGCACTGTTATGATTTTAGTTTCATTTTATTTCTGGAGATTTGTTCGAGCACAAAAGAAAAAGAAAGGACTCGTCAGCTGGGATGCTGGAGGAGCTGGACCTGGCCGGGAAGGCAAGCCAGCTACAGGCGGCGCACGGGAAAGTGGTCTCGCCATTTTTCTTTCTTTTGTCTTTGTGATTTTAGCTTGTTGTTTTAGTTTATTGTTTTTTTTCGCCCGGAACCCGTGAGGGGAAAGGGTGAAGAGGGTTGTTTATTATTTCATGTTTGTGTGGGTGTGCTCTCTCTCTCTCCATGCGGCAACCAACGGTGTTCCCTGGCATCTGGTGCATCTCCCTCCCAGGGGTGTCACGCTGGCATGTGGTATTTAGTGCTGAAACCCGGGAGGGAGTAGTCTCGGCGTAAGCCAAATTAGCCTTGGCTGCATTCTCAGGTTGAAGGTGTGTGGCATTTGGTCTGCCAGTGAGGCGGATTTGTCTTGGCTTCCCTGGCTGGTGGAGAGAGCACACACACCTGGGCTGCATTAACTATTCAGCCCAGGTGCTTAAAGGTTTGCTGCTGTCCACATTTCGGGGCCGAAACCGGAAGCTCACACCGAGAGCACTGTTGTAATTTTAGTTTCATTTAATTTCAGTTTTGTTTCTTTTAACAAGACGGTGAATAGTGAACCACCACTGAAAAGTCAGAAGAGCTGGTCTGCTGGAAACTGAAATAGTTGTCGCTCTGTTTTTACTTTCTTTTGTCTTTGTTATTTTAGCTTGTTGTTTTAGTTTATTGTTTTCACCTGGAACCCGTGAGGGGGAAGGATGAAGATAGCATTTATTTTATGTAATGTTTGTATGGGTGCTCTCTCTCTTTCTCTCCATGTGGCAACCAACGGTGTTCCCTGGAACTGAGGCATCTCCCTCCCAGGGGGGTCACGCTGGCATGTGACAATTTTATTTTAGCCAAGCTGATGAGTAGACACAATCAGTAAAATCTTCCAAAACCCAAAGGAAAACACAGTTACGCCTCACTGAGTGCTTGTGAATTACTGTGTAAGCTTATGGTTGGCATGTAAGGCACAACGTTGTGCTGAAGCAACAATTCAAGCTGTTGTGCAGTGCTGTTATACATTTCAAATTATACATTTCATTGAAATGTACATGTATGGCCTATATATATATATATATATATATAATCATTATTATTAATATTTGTCTAAATGTAATTTGCTGATTAAATAAAGTCATGGGTAACTACTGCGCATGCACAGACACTCAATGATAGTCACCAACAAATCACTACATGTTATTCATTCCCCACCGTGAGAATCAGTGTAAATATGTAATATATTTCACTGGTCCAATTGATCTTTTATCTGCTGAATTAATCACAGAATTTAATAATATGCTGCCTTCTTAATGTCATGCAAACAATTTGATATAAAAGAGAATTAAGTCTTGCTCTGCACAAGCTAAATATAAACTATTAACATTTATAGATTCCCTGTACAGTGGAAAGCCATAATTTCAAATGCTAATATGGGACCATTTTGGGAATTATATCTTTAACACTATTAATATCAGTCTAACATTTATATAGTTGTCACCCCTCTGAGGAGTTTAAATTTGGCTCTTTGAGAGAATGTTTGAATCTTAAGCAGTCTGCCCAGAGGTGAGTGCATGCTATTTGAAGTACAGTAGACATAGACAGAGCTGCAGTAGTTGTCAAAGATCTGTGCTGATACTCCTTGATGGAACGCAGGCTGATGTTAGCTAGGCTGATCAATTTCATTTCCTATCTTTTAAAGCTTTTGGCAAATGCAAACATTTCACTTAAACCTTAGTTTTTGCAATTGATTTCACATTCATTCTTTTGAAATGTTTGTGACTGTGTCTTGGTAACTTAGATGCATGTATTTGGGCATTCATCAGCTTCAGGCATCTATATGAGGCAGCAGCAGGTAAACATTAGCACCCACTGTACTAAAAGTTAGCACTCCTGTTATGTTTTTTTTTTTTTTGTGAAATACAGAAAAAGCCTACTTGCTCACTGAATCATTTTTCAGAAGTAGCACAATAGTTTCCTAGCTTTATAATAAATAATCAGAATGAAACAGAAAGAAATGCATACAGAGAACACTATTTCACCTATACAATTGCACAGTAAAACATTACTGCAGTACAGAGGCACTAAATTCCTCTATATAATTGAAAGCAGGAGATATAAATGATGAAGGTCATGTCAAGCAGTGTCCTAAACTGTATGTGTTCAATAACGACTTGTGAACAGCCAACATGTGAAGACTACACGAGAACTATAAAAATAATTCCACTTAAAAGATAGGGAAAAGTTAATTGTATGGTATTTGAAGTCACTTGTTTTATTGTCAAAATTATAGTTCATATTTTGAGTCAGTGATGTGTTCAAAATTACTCAATGTGACCTATTTCATTTTCACATGTGGAAATATTCAATGTTAAAAAAGCCAATCACATGTCCAGTTCACATGTGACAGTATCTTTTCACATGTGAATATTTTATTTTTCATAAGGGTAGGTTCGAGGAAACAGGAACTGGCAGACAAATTCATCTCAAACAGCCTAACATTATTGCTCTCAATGATCAAGATGCAAAACATTTAACTAACATACTAATGCTTGTAACATGCTCTGTGTTTAAGCCAAACTTTTGATTCGCTTATAAAACAAATGATTTGGTTTCAGCAAAGTGAATTATCCATAGTTGTACATTGAAATGCAGAGCTTCGGTTGGGCCCCTGCACATGACATAACATATATAAATCATGCTGAAATCTGTGTTGTCCCTACTATAGAAAAAGCTCAAATGACAATGCCTGCACAATTTTTATGAAGTACGCTTCATAAAGTTTTAGACACTGAAAAACATAACCTATTCCACAGCCTGGCATACACACTTTAACTTAAAAAATACTACTGCATTCTGGTCAGTTTTTAATAATTGATTAATACAGTTGTGCTACTGTAAAATGAATATTTTATACATCAGTCTATGCCTTTGTTCATTCAATTGAAACAGGTTGTGCATGGAACCTTAGTCTTGACATGCATTATACATGGCCTTCCACTCTTCCCCTTGGGAGTGGTGTAGTCCAGGTTAAGGCATGTACTTTAGATTGATCCACATATACTAGAGACTACATACAGTGCCTTCTAAAAGTATGGCAACGATATTGTGCAATTTGTTATTTTTGCTATATACTTTCTGCATTTGGATTTGAGACCAAGTATCGCAAAAATAACAAATTGCACAATACCTTTGCCATAATTTTGGAGGGCACTGTTTATAAAGTATCTATAAATTTATCTTTTTATCTATATATAACTCAGGTAATCTATCTATGGGGGGGGGGGGGGGGGGGTGAGGTGTAAAGAATGAAGTACACACATAAATTTCATCGAAACTCCATTTTGTGGAAAAAGCAACATGCCGTATACCTAGGTACCTAGAACTTATCAACCCCTTGCCCCAAATATGTGTTGTGGTCCTCACTGCATCAATCTAAATACTTAGACAGCTTCCTCAGCTTCACTTGTGGTTTGGGAGTTCTTGATGTAGGTCCACAAAGTGGGTCATCTGTTTGTTAGCTATACTGCAGGTGATTGCTTAGTCAGAGCGAGGTGGATGATGAACTCTGCTGCCATTCATTCAATGTTGGATCAATATGATTTAGTGCTGCTGTGCTCGGGTGAAATGCATTTGTGTTGTGGGTCAGACACAGCCACCGAGAAAAATGGACTACTTGATATGTTTCAAAAGAGAAACATGGATTGTGGTCTACTACTTGGCTCAGAGGTAACAGGAATTGCAACGTAATTGTAATACAATGTAATGGAGGTTCTTGACGTTTCTCTTCAGGCTTGAATGTGTACAATAGCAGGAATGCTTCACTGGAAAAATAAAGGTTATTGTAAATGCTTGCACTGGCGGAAAATAAAAATTTGCAACTCGCAGCCTGGTATGTACATTGATATCAGACAGGATTCACAAGGCTGAGATATTCTCATTCTACGTATAGGTAGATACAACGTAGCTTCCATAAGTATTTATATTGGGTGGATCTCTGTATAGAGATCATAACTATTTTAGAGGCAGGTTAGCAGAAATAAAAATTAGTGTTACCATTGCATACGACGATAATTTGTTTTAACACCATTATATGAACTGCTGCCAAACTTTTCATGGAATTGATAATCGATTCACTGGAATCAAGGGAATCCTAAATGGTGAATTTGTGGACATAAGGCCACTAAAACTAACCATTTGGTAGTGTTGGAGTTAAAATGTTACATTCTATATATGTGTTTCTTTTTATTACCATAACCAAACAATATTATCCATAGTTCACAATTACTAACGTTGTAGTTTAGATGGGAGGAGGAACAGAATTTATCTCTAAAGCAATAAATTTAACATTATTAACCTTATTTGAGAGACCACTGCATTCAACAAGTGATGGTTTGCTGGGGTGAAGGTAAACACCAAATGATGCGATATGAATGTTATAAATGCCCCTCTGTGGGACTTGGAATATACATTTTGTTTTGTGGACTACCGAAAAGCTTTTTTACCATTCATCCAATATGTGTCCTTACAACTTAAAATTCGACCCCGTTAATTACCGCTTGCGGTTATATCTATTTATTTATTTATCTGCCCTAAAATTGTTTGCACATCAACAACTGTAAATCATACAGCAACCAAAATTGACAGCTAGGTTCCTATAGTCTCCCACTAAGCAGGTTAGAAAAAGTTTCCCCAACTGACATGATGGTGTCGCTGTAGCAAGGAACTACACATTTTGCCTATAGATTTGGAACTATTTGGGCTAGAATCAAATTTATTTTCCCCCAGATTCTCTGGCTCCAGATGAACAAAAAAGCCTCCTGGATGCGTGATTTTGGGTTTTCTAGGGATCTGTGTAGTCCTAGCCCTGCCTGTCCTGTTTGCTCAGGTGGCGCTGTGAACGCGCAACAGAAGGCAGGGCAGACAGCTGTCCAGATTGGTTATTCAGATTCAGTCACGTTGAAATGTGTAGTCGGAGCCTAGGGCAGTCAGAGAGACCGGATTTTTTCCTACTCCTTTTCATTTATTGATATATGTTGGGATGTAAATTAAATTTAATTATGGACAGAAGTGTTCTTTAAAAAAATTTAAAACAACGTACTGCACTTTAAGGAAGTTGAACCGTTGTCTTTAGATTAGACATTGAATACTGGCTGTAAATTAATAGATCGTTTTAATCTGGTTGCAAGTTGTACATTTTGAAATGATGTTGTTGATCCAAGATGATCAGTGAATTTGGTGATTTAATTGATAATTGATATCTTCAATAATAATAAACAAATAGAATCAAATGAATGTATTTGATATGTTAAGTGACAAACTTTAATTGTTGATACCACTTGTTTTCTATATTTGAAGTGCTGAACATTAAATGAGAGGTGTTAGCTTGTTGGTGCAATCACCTAGCGACCATGATGCCAGCGTCCTAAGATTGCTCAACTCTGTGCAATTCTGTGCTTTGACATTCTGTGCTCCTGCAACCAAATTATGGGTTCAGAACACAAACTCTGTGTTCTAGCTTTATTAGTAGACGATTCAGGACAACTATGCAGAAGGTGGAGTTTTTAAGCACCACCATTGTCGCACTGGTCGTCCATTTACCAAGCACACCCTCCCTGCAGTCTCCCTCAACCCCCTCTCTGCAACTACACCCCCCACGTATGACACACTGGACAATAGTGTCTATTTCACACTGTAACATAAGTGTTTGTTGATAGCTCAGTCAGTAGTTCAATAGGGTTTGTGTTTAATGCACGAGATGTGACATGAGCTGGAACGTGGTGGACCACTGAATTTTGTTTTAATGTCGTCCCATCCCCACTACATACAAGAAAACATACGAGAGTTAATGATTACACATTTAGGTACTGTACCACATTGTGTGATAATGTTTTTGCAGTATTTTTAAATCTGATATCAATGTTTCATCTTAAACCTTCATAAGTGGCATGTTTATATGCTTTATAATAGGCAAAAAGCATTTTATTCATTTTTGGAGAGATTTTGGATATGTTTCTGGACCCACGGATATTTTAGAGCACTATACTGATGGAAATTCTGTAATTCCCACTTGAGAATGATGCAAAAGTGAGTTTTTTGAGTCAAAACAGTTGATTTGTAGTGAAATACATGATTTATTTTTGTGATTTACAGCAATGCATTATATAGATATTTTTGGATAGATTTGAAGACACTGGGTACACTGCTTACTTTTTGGTTCATAGTAGTTCTGCATAACCACCCTTAGATTTTATGTACTTGTGCTCAATGAGTTTTTGATCCAGAACATGTATAGTTTAACCTGTTTTATATATGGGATCTCTCAGTATTTCATTTCAAACTAAAAAATAGCAAATTCAATTTTGATTTTTTAACCTTAACCCAACCAACTTCTCCAGGGGCTTTACCCCTGTTTTCTCTCTCTGGCTGTCCTCACTGTTCTTCCAGGGTGTCCTTGAAAAAGATTAACATGTTCTCAATGAACCTGGTTAAATAAAGGATAAAAAATGTTATACTTGCACTTAAAAAGAAAATATTTAGGTTTTAAGGAATCCTGTAAACTACTTTATTATTGATGTTTCTGGGGAGGGGGAAGAAGAGGACACTGTGGCTGTCCATTTTGAAAGTGGCAGTCTTCTATTGGTATGTTTTTTCACTGCAGATGGTAGAAAAAATGGTAGAAACAATTTGCCAATAATTTCTAATCTAATATATGCATTTGATATACTTTATGAAGAATTAGACATTGCTGCCACTTTGAGACAATTTTAAGAACAATTTCAAACAACCTCATGAGGATACGCATAAGGAGAAAGCTTCTGGAGACTGCCAAAGCAATCTCCAGAGTCAGCTACTGTTAGACACATAAACCAAACATAGAGTTTGTAGGAGAGGACACAGATTATTTTGGGGGACCACAACACAGGTATTTCAGGTTTGAATACTTCAATTAATAAATGAAAAATAACATTTTTTATATATGAAATTACATGATATATCTGACATAACAGATATCAGATATATCATGATTTCTGATTGACTGCACAATAATACCAATTTGTTGTATCTACTGGGAATTATTGAGAGCAAGTCTGTCCAGATCTTCTCAGGTATAACCAAGCAGCATTAGACCAACGTAAATATTACATGCAACATTGTATATTTTTTGGTTTATTGAACAGGCAAAATGATACACCAGTTCACAGATGGAATGAATGCTTTTGGGAGCTCATCAAAGAGAACTGGGTTGCATTCTTGCCTTTGTTTACAAACATGCAGAAATGTATGATCCAGGCAGCCTTCAAGGCCATCTTCAGTTACAGTTACAGTCCTCAAGGAACCAAGGTAGAGGAGGAGACTATCTACAGTTGGGAATTGGTTCTTAACATGAGTATATTTAATTCCTTAAACATGTGTACTAGTCATGAATGCTCAGAGCTACCAACAATTTCTTAAATATAGTTGATCCAAATTCTGCAGGTTTATTATTGCTCTAAAATATTTAAAATGTGTAATAGTATACATAGAATGTATGACAGTCACCCATAGTTTAAGTATTATGGGATACTTAAGTATTATAGTTTAAGTATTATTGGTTTCACCAATTTAACAGATTGTAACTTATCTAAATCCAGCAAAAAGTAAGCTGTCCAAGAGTAACAGATCAAGAGGTATATACAATATCTGATTCCATCAAATGCAGCTTTAGTCCCCTTAAGAACGTAGGCTCAAAGTTCGAGCCAGTTCTATGTCTTTACTCTAAGTTCCTCTTATAATTATGGAGATCTGAATTAAGATATTTATACAAAAATGATTCACATATTCTAAATTTTCCCTCATTGGATGACAAAGGAAGTGCTGTGAGCTTTGAAAAACTTGTTTTCCACCACTGGAGCAGATGAGGTTCTAGCCCTGGGCTTTCCCAGAAAGACCTTCATTGCCTTCTATGACTAAGCATCAACATACATGATGCACTTGTTCTTGCCAAGAGGTGTCTCAGAAGAATAGGACCTGCATGAGCTGCTTTCCCAGACTACAACAGTATTTAGGAAAACTGTAGGTCAGAAACTGTAGTCCTGATTGTGTACGTAAAACAGTTTGGATATAGCAATCTGAAAGTCTAAACTGACTAATCCAAGTTTTAAATGGTTTTTCCCTGGTTATGTCTCTCAATAAAATGGTCCTTCTCACACAGAAGAACACTTTTCTGTGTGAATATTCACATAAATAGAAACTGCATTGGTTTGTGAAGCAGTTTTTTAAATTCATTTGTGCAGATCCTCTTTTCTGAGAAATGTCTGTGTTTGAAAAAAACAAGGAAAAACAGACACTGCTAACATATATTCAATAAAACACATTTCACAAAGACAGAACAGTTTTTATTGTCAGTATGTAGAGAAAACAATATCACCTTAATTTAGTCCAGTCTCTGTACTATATGTTATTTTGCTGCCAGCCCACTGCAGTGAATTACATAAAACGCAGGCTGTCTGAAGCATGTTTAGAATCTCTCTACCACAGAACCAGCACCTCTGTAATTCTATCCACTACATTTTGAAGACTGTTTTTGTTCATCCCTCAAGTTAATGAGTGTTTGTTGTGCAATTACTGCTTATTCAAGGTCTTCATTGTTTGCTTGTAATTGTCAATCTGAATGCCATGTCTTGCCAAGCAAGCCTCCCGATTTCCTTTACTGTAAGGGTCATCTCCAAATGCATTGTTAATAGCTGTCCTCGTCAGACAAGCATGCCCTGTGTCCAAATTTGGATTGGTGTGCAATCATTCTGTTTTGATTCTCTGGCTGTTCTAAGCACGTCTAAACAAATCTAGTCATCTTTGGATTTCAGACTTGTGGATCTCCTTACATGCTTCTCTCTGTCAGCATCACTAATGGGGGTGAATCTGTTCCTTGCTGAAATCTGAAAATATTTCTTCTATGCAGGCATGAGGAGAAACAGGCCAGCATCCTTGCCATTGCTCTTACAGTGAAGCCTTGGGCACGAAGCAACTAAATTCGGCCCCTTGTGATGTTAAGGGCGGGTCTCCCTTGTCTTCCTGAAAAATTCATAAAAACAAACATGTTATAAAGGCTAGATGTACAAAAGGGGGGAGTTCATGTGACAATAGAGACTGATAAACTAATTTGCACATATATAATTTCTGTACCATTTTCCTGAGTGATCATGTGGAAATGTATTAATCCTCTAAGGCTTAAATTAAAAATCAACATTTTGTGCTATGTATACCAAAAAATGCACAACTGTGCCAGTCGGCATTCACAATTATGCATTACAAGGCTATTACTGTCCCATTAACACACACACACACACACAATGGCAACTCAAAAAAGTTTCATTCATTCCTCAATGAACTACATGTATATACATGTTTTTTTTTTTTTTCCAAATGAACCCAGTCATCTTTTTTTGCTACCAGTACACATTGGATAATTTTGGACTCATTTTTGAAATATTAAGTGTCCCATACTGCTGGATTCCAGGGAACCTGTGCTTTATGGCTGTGCAAGGTCAGGTAAATATACAATATATAGGTAAATATTTTGCATTACACGGGAGCTGAATGCACTCAAAACACAATTTATTTTCTCATTTTTAAAAATCCTAAATGGACAAACACAGGTCTTTTGAATAAAAATAGCTTTTCCAAATAATTGTCCCAAACCGATTTTTTTTCCTGCTACACCGCCAGTTTATCAAGGTTCAGGCTGATGAGCTTGTTTATCATGCTGCTATGCAAAGCAGTTACATTTTTATTTTTTATTATCCCAACTGTCTCTGCCAAGTCTCTAGCAGCAGCAGTTAGTTAGTCACATGGTAACATTATTCAAGATCAGCAAGAGATTAAATTGCCTACAGCATAACTGAAATTTCAGAGCAGATGCATATGTGGTTGTAAGTGAGATGTATGTGTATAAGTATGAAATATACGTGTATTAGCAGATAATACGACAATTTTAAGCATTGATTATTTGAGTCGAAAAAGGTCCAAAGAGACATTCTTTTCCCAGGATTTTCTGGCAAGTCAAATCATAGCAAAATTAATAGTAACAGCCTACCTGAAAGCTTGCATTGGCCTGCACACAAACTTGCAGGTTATATATCTGCAGCTGAGGCAGCAGTGATGAGAGATGTGAGATGTGTGAGACTCTGAACTAAATCCTCCATAGCCTGATTACTAATGGAATTAAGTTGGCAATAGATATATCTACTGCATGCCCTTCTCTTTGACTGGCAGATCCTTGATGGAATGCTCGTTCGGTTATAATGCATCTTCTAATGCGTCTCAGGACAGTGTCCATTTGCGCTTCCATTATTGCGCTTCCAGGTGGTGCCAGCATATAATAATCAGTCTCTTAAATTAAGTATACAAACTATAAATTGGCAATTCAAATTGATAATTTAATTATTATTAAAATTACACATTATAGTCAATCTTAACCAAATCATAATATCATACATTCAGCTAATACTAAATTAATATAAATGATTTAGTTAAGAGGTGAAGGTATTCTATTAAGTTCTTTGGATTAGCAGTGGCTGACTCAATTCAAAGACGAGTAATATAAATACAGACAACCGTGTAAATATAATAAAGTTTATTAAACACGAAGACAAAGTACCGAAAAGGGCAAAGCACAATTCTCTACAATGATGTATAACAAACTGTGTGTGTGTGTGTGTGTGCGTGTGAGTGAGGAGTGTTGGATGTCCTCTTACGTGGAGGTTGTGTACCGCAGACACGTGTTCACAGAGAACAAAGGAACAAGATGGGAGTATGAATGGAAGGGTTTTTGAATCTAGACAAAGCTAGCGAAAAAACAATGGCGTATGAAGCGTACCAAACAGATACAGGGTAACTGAATAGCTATCTATGTGTGTTTGAAAGAGATCAACATGCCGTGTTATGACCGGTTAGTAATTAAAATAGATCACATGCAAGATATGTTCTGTGCGTGGTATATATTATCTCATAAAAAACACGTTTTCAACGTACAAAAATGCCAAGTTACTCACACATACAAGACATACACCGTCAATAACTCATTCATTCAGACTGCCAAAATCCAGGCCTGCCATTAAAAGTATTGATATCAAAATGACGCCAAGTTACGGTACTACAAACAATATAGGCTATCTTGCCTCACCAAAATTTAATAACATGTATTCCAAAGCAATGCTACCCAATATTTCCTCAATTCTTTCAAGTCACTTGGCCCTGTGTGTATATAAGCGTGCAGTACATGGACAGGCCAAACATATGTGTGGATGGCTTTCTCACAGTCAAGATTGATTGAATAGGCATCTATATGTCCAATTTGTATTGGTATGTATGTATTTTGGTGCCCAGCCTTTCTGTTGCGTGAATGATTGTATGTTTCTTGGTATAAATGTCTGTTCGTAAATGTGAATGTAACATGCTGCGAGGGAAATGTCCCCATGGGGATAAAGAAGTTCTCTATGCATGTATGTAGGCTACAATATGTATTTTACATGTATTTATTGTACGTTGCAAATATACAATCACTTGTACATTTACTCAAATTCAGTTCAGAAGCAAGTATAAACATATGTTTTCTGGAGAAATATGCTTCCTGTAGTGACTGACCAGCAGTTTTCTACATGAATTTCAATGTGTTCCATGAGGCAATACGAAATATTTGACACTTTGATCTGACACAAAGTTTGCATGACATTGTAATATGGTAAGATTACAAAACACAGGGCCAAGTGACTTGAAAGAATTGAGGAAACATTGGGTAGCATTGCTTTGGAATACATGTTATTAAATTTTGGTGAGGCAAGATAGCCTATATAGTTTGTAGTACCGTAACTTGGCGTCATTTTGATATCAATACTTTTAATGGCAGGCCTGGATTTTGGCAGTCTGAATGAATTAGTTATTGACGGTGTATGTCTTGTATGTGTGAGTAACTTGGCATTTTTGTACGTTGAAAACGTGTTTTTTATGAGATATCATTTCTTTTTGCAAAGCGTTTTATTACGAGAGTGAGAAATGCGAAGTGACCCTGTAAGAAACGGTTGTGGATTATGGCTATCCTTGTGTGAATTTGTACAGTCTGATGAGCGTGTACGTTTAGCAGTTTCGGTTTGCTATATATGTAAAACAGTGGCTGTGACAATTGGTGCGGCGGCGTAATTGTAAATGCATCAGAAAAGGTGAAATATGGCCAGTGTATGTAGGCTACTCACGGATTTGACGGGCATCCAACGAGCCTTGATTGACAAAAGAATCAGCAAGCCCGTAGAATTAGAGCTGCCTAGGTCGCAACTTGTGTACCCTTCTGTCCTGCTCCGCTGTCTGTTATTTCGTGAAGATGCATTTTTAGTGTTTGTAAGGTTTATAAGGCATTTTGATAGGCTTATCTGCAGGTAGGAATCCTCTTTGCTGTTTTGTTAAGCTGGAACCGGAAAAGTTGATAGTGGAGAATAGGAGCAGACGCATATGTCCCAGCAAGCTTTGCATATGAGAAAATAACAGTGTGAGATAAATTAGGCGAAATGATGAAATTGCGTAGTTGAAACAATATGTTTTTAGCAGAATGGGCATGTAGGTGAAGGTTGACATGCGGCTACATTCGGTCCATCGCTAATTATACTAAGTCCAGAGTTACAGCCTTACTTGAGTCCTTTGCTTTGGTTGAAATGTTTCCTGGTTTCCAGTGTGAAGTCTGTGGGAGTTGTGGTAAAAAGGGTGAAGCCAGTCGCCCTTTTCTGGATCCAAAACATGCAGCCAGATGCATCGGTCGTACATGGCTCTCCTGGTTCTTCGACCACCGCTAATCATAGGAGCGCTTCGGAGCGCCTCGTTCCTCCCACAGCCAGTAGCCGAGGGTATACGCGCCTAGCTCCATTGCAGGCCTTGCAAACTCTTCCTGGCATGTGGACTCACATGAGAGGGAGACGGGAGAAGGGTGGTGAGTCCAGGGAGAGGAAAATGGAACAGAGGGAGCGAAACAACGGCAACCTCCGTTTTATTGAAGGTTGCGCGTTTTGAATTTACAGTAAGCCAATACTGTAACAGGAAAGCTGTGGTAGGGGGCGTGGTTAAATGAGTCACTCTGAGGTGGCCATATGGGTTTTGTAGTTCACTGTCTTTAGTAGACCATGGTACCTACAATAGGCAACTTCCTTATACATCCCCTTTACCGCTTGCTAATTGGGATGGCAGGTATGCCATCCCATCAAAGTTACGCCTTGGTGGGGCAGCATTCCCCATACCTGTACAGCCACTAGAGTCTGGCACTTTTCAGAGTTCTCTACATAAATAACTGCAATGACCACAGACTCTCAGAAATTAAAAACATTCATTTCCGTACCTTCTAACCCCATTTCAACGGATAGGATTCACAACATATTGGGCACCACTGACATATGCTTTCATTTATTTGTCATTCATGGTCAAGGATAAATTATTGAATCCAATAATTTTGTAAAGTTTCTTTTATCTAGAATGTGTGTTAGCATGCATGTATGTGTATGCATGTCTCTCATAGCCTACATTTATATAGAATTACTATTATCACTAACTCATAACAAACTCAATACAAAAACATATGATATCTGATGGAAAAACATGTTTTCAACATAAAAAATTCCAAGTTACTCACACATACAAAGCACTGTCTATAAGGCATTATTTCAAATCTTGGCTTGCCATAAAAAGTATTGATAGGTTACATGAAACAATACTGGCTATCTTAGCTCACACAAATTGAACAAGCTGTATTCCAAAGCAATGTTGCCCAATGTTTCCAAAATTCTTTCAGGTATGTAACTTAACTAGTTAACACATCACACTGTTCCTACTTAACTAGCAGTGTTGGGGAAGCTACTTGGAAAGTGTAGTGAGCTAAGCTACCAGTTACTCTACATTAAATGAAGCTTCACTACACTGAAGCTACCCCCCGAAGAAATGTAGCAAGCTAAGCTACAGCAACATGGCAAAACAAAACTAGTTTACTACATCAAAGCTTTTTAAAAAAAATTTTTTTACATTGAACCAACTTCATTCCAAGTCAATGCTATCTCAGTGATCAATAAAACTGTTAATCAAACAGATAGTCAGGCAAAATATTTTCAGTTCAATTGTTTATTAAACAATAAGCTGTGATCTCTGCTCTCACTGCTCCAAAACCAATTTGGCAACAAAAACAAACAAAAAAAACATGTGCTCCACATAATAACAAAAAACAGGTGTTGAGAGTGTGTGTATGTTTGTTTGTTTGTGTGTGTGTGTGTGTGTGTGTGTGCGCACACCTGTGTTTGCATGGGTATGCTTAATTTAGACTTGGGCACATTTGCAGGACTTTAACTGTATGTTAACTCAAAACTCAATAACTTAACTCAAACCCCAGTAGCAAAAGAATAAAGACGTGCTCCAAACAGTATGAGGTATGAGAATGAGGTGGCCAGGCTGGACCCTGATCTTTCTCACAAGAGGTGTTTGTTCACGCAACACAAGAGAAGCTTTTCAGAATTTGAATCGGAAAGACGGTTTCTCTTTGGTCGGAAAATGTCTTTTCCTACACTAAAGAGTCGTTCACAAGCTGCACTAGCAGGGACTCCTGTGTTGTACTTCAGGAAGACCTTCTTCATCATCGGCAGGTTTTGGAATGCATTGACAAGGTTGGTTTCAGTTGATTGCAAGTAGCTGTTTACTTCATTCACAACTGTTCTTGTTCTCAGTGATGGGAAGTATCCAGTGACTTCATCGCTGTCATCAGTTGGGTCCTCCTCGCCATCTGTCTGCATGTGATCATCTGGAGATTGAGTTTGAAGCAGGTTTACTTTTGCTTTCAGGTTTGACACAACATCAGCCTTCTTTCCACTGGGGATGTAGGCCAATCTGAACATAGGATGAGCTGCAGAGGCTGTGAGCAACCTTGCATCTTGAAAAATGTATCCAAACCTCTGCTTCACCCCATTGATGATGGCATCTACCAGTGGGTTACAGTGATGTACGTTGGTCTCATGCTTCATCTGCTCCATCTTCTCAAGGAGAATTGAGATTGTTGGCACCAACACTCCTGTGTAGGCCATCGGACTGTAGTAAGTTAAGAGACTTGGCCAGGGGAGCCATAACCTGGTAAGTGGAGTTCCACCTTGTTGGACTGGGAACTATCAGCTGGCACCCTAGCTTGTCTTTGATGATATCTGAAGCTTGTGTGCTCCTGTGTTGCTTGTTCCATAGTGCCTGGCATTTGCCAATCGTTGATCTTGATATTTTTTTAAAGGGCTCTGACTGGGTCAAAGCACCCTCAATGTCTCTTGTGGCAACCAGGTTGAGGGTGTGGCAGGCACATCGCTGATGAGGTGGGAGACTGTAGTCTTCTTCTGTTTCATTTAAGATGTCTGTGACATTTATGAAGACTGGATGTCCCTCCTCTTCTTCCTCATCCTCTTCTACTCTGGCTTGAATGGTTCTTTGAACTTCTGCAAAGACACTGAAAGCCTTCACAAAATTTGAACCATTGTCTGCGGTTGTAACGGTCACCTTGTCTTTTATGTTGAAATCTCTGTGCACGTCTTCCAACATCTCAGCCAAAACATCATATGTGTGGCGCCCTATGATCCTGCGACAGGCTAATGCCCCAGAGCAGATGCTTAAGGTTTTTTGGTTTATCCAGTGGATAGTCACCCCAAGGAAGCTTCTGTTGTTTGATGACCATGCATCTGTTTCTGAGTAACAGGACACAGACGGTCAGAATTCACACCCGGACATCTTTTACCGCTACTGTGAACACTGGAGCCCCCCAGGGCTGTGTGCTGAGCCCACTGTTGTACACACTGTTAACCCACGACTGTATCGCCATACACCAGAGCAATCACATCATTAAGTATGCTGATGACACCACAGTCGTGGGACTCATCACCAACAACGATGAATCTGCCTACAGGGACGAGGTGAGACAGTTTGAGATCTGGTGCAGAGACAACAACCTCTCTTTAAATGTCGACAAGACAAAGGAGATGATTGACGATTTCAGGAGGGCCGGAGCGACACTCTCCCCTACAGGTCGATGGTACAACTGTGGAGACAGTACACAGTTTTAAGTTATTGGGGGTGCACATCACAGACAGTTCTTGGGGGTGCACATCTTGGAGCCAGCACACCTCATCCTTAGTGAAGAAGGCACAACAACGCCTGTACTTCCTAAGACGGCTAAAGAGAGCTGGGCTGTGCACATCCATTCTCTCCAGGTTCTACAGGTGTACCATGGAGTCCATACTGCCTTTCTGCATTACTGTTTGGCATGGGAACTGTTCAGCTGCAGACAGGAAGGCCCTGCAGCGGGTTGTGAAATCGGCCCAGTACATCACCGGAACCAGTTTCCCCACCATAAAGGACATTTACTCAGAAAGATGTAAAAGAAAAGCCCACAGCATCATGAAGGACTCCTCACACCCCTTTCAAGGACTGTTTTACCCGCTGCCTTCTGGAAGAAGGCTGAGGAGTATCAAGACCAGAACCACCAGGTTCAAAAACAGCTTTTTTCCACAGGCTGTTGGTCTCCTGAACTGTCCTACCACTTACAACACTTCAGCACTTTAACAGTCAGCCACTCTGCTGTTTTTACACTTCATCTTAAGTGAAGTTTTTAAGTTTGCTGCTTTTATTATTGTACGTTCTGTGTTTTATTGCGTTGTTTTTATTGCTTGTTTAATTTTTTTTCTGTTTTTAAGTATTGCACTATGGCCCCGGGGGAACTAATTTCGTTCTACTCTTTGCAATACCTGTAAGGAGAAGGAATGACAATAAACTATCTATCTATCTATCTATCTTGTGGTACATATATGGTTCTGTTTGGACAAAGTCTTAGACAGTGTGCTTTTCATAGATAAATACTCATCCTCAAGCATTCTTCCCAATGTTCTCCTTGACATCAAATGCCTGGAGGGTAAAATCTCTCTGAATAAATCCCTGTACTCTGGTCTCTCCACAGTGTGAAGTGGACGCAGTCCTTGAATGATGAAGTTAAGGATCAACTTGTCAAATTATGGTTAGGGTTATGGTGGGAGTACCACCCCTGAAATACTGTGCTACACTGCCTTGTATGAGGGGAACAGGGTGTTCCTCCTCATTCCGAGGTGTGTTCCTCTTCTTGGCGTGCTCACGTTCCATTTCCATGGAGGCCATTTTAGTTGGGTGGACCCTCTACAAAAGAAATTAAATTCTACAATTTTGTATATTGTATGTAGCCCTCCTAATGCACATCAAGACACTAAGAGGCCATTTCCTGAGTTCGTATACACTTAGTATAAAGTAATACTGACAGGTCCTCAATATATTAAAATAAATCAGTTAAGAATTACTAGCTAGCAGTGAGTGAAGACACTTAAAGAGCTATTTGCTTTTAAAAAAACCCCCACCATTTATTGGTAAATGAAAAAAAATAATAATAAAGGTGTTGACCACTAGACTGAGTGTAACTAACAGTTTTGTTATCAAATTATAAGGTATTATTTTCGTAAACAACCCAACTTAAACTGCTGCAGTACTCAACGTGACTGAATCCTTTTTAAACAAATTACTGCATAGAAAGTGAATAATACAATTCTCAAATAAACCTTCGTAACCAAACGGCGACCCCTACTGGGCAATTCACGTTAACCACCAGTTTCTAAAACAAATTTAAACAATATGTAGGTTATATTTACATTATTGTTGCCCTGCAAAGCCTTCAAAGTGGTATGTTTCAAGTCACATATATTTTCTTTACCCTTTACCTTTAAAGGAATCAACTCAATAACAGTTACAAAGCACAGAAAAAGAAAATGCACAATATAAAGTACAAAAGCCAGCACTGGAAAATTATACTCTCCACCCAAATAAAAGAAAACCCCCGTTGCAGGCCTGATTTGTTACGAAGAGCAAGGATCTTCTCTCATGTGAGCCAAATAAGGTGCGTCCGTACCCACAGTCTCTCTGCTGTTTGGCTTAGCTGTTACACCTGATACTGTAGACTGGATGAAAAAAGAACGCCAACGTTCCCTCGTTGCCGGAGGAACCACTAGCTTCCCCTGGTTGCTTAGTGGCGCTATCCGGTTGGCGTAGATCCCACGTCGGCCACACAGAGGAACCCCAAGCTTTTCCTGGTAGCCCGGGCGCTATCTGAGCGGAGTGTAGAATGACATGTCACGTTATGACATACCGTCTGCACGTTCAGTTATTAACCGGCTACAATATTGCAAAGCCATATGGATTCAACGGGAGCTCTTCTGTGCTTACTGGCCTGTGTTCTTCTTTAAAACCACGGACAGGTTTGCTCATGATATTTCACGCATTTCATAGCTATGTCATGGTGCTGCACTAACAAAGTCGCCCTCAGGCAGATAATTTCCTCTTTTACACTAACGTTTACTTACGCTTATATTTGCTTTACCAAAACTCACTCACGGCCACCCATATGCATTTCATGACGGCAAATGTATTCCTTTTATTAAAAAGTTACACCAGTTCACCACTGTGCCATTTCTACTAACTACATTTCTTCACTTGGCTACCGTGCAAAACCTTCTTATCAGCAAACGCCACGTTTCTACATTCATGTTACCTCGCCCTGTTCTCTATCTAGCCACATACAAACAATTACTACGTATGTACGTTCTGCAACACCCCATTAAAACATTACATTTAAAATCATGACTCACTCATAATTATAACTACTAGTACTGAACATGAGAAAAGCACATCAGTGCAATAGATTTCACACGTTACTTAACCCTCCACTTTAAGGACTAATGCTTTATACAGACTGTTATATATACCGTTCGATAAGGAAACTAAGCTCGCTCATGGTCACTTCATTTACTTCGCACTATAGCCTGTGATCATGTCAACCTTCACCTACATGCCCATTCTGCTAAAAACTAAAAACATAGAGAATTCTTTATCCCCATGGGGACATTTCCCTCGCAGCATGTTACATTCACATTTACAAACAGACATTTATACCAAGAAACATACAATCATTCACGCAACAGAAAGGCTGGGCAGCGAAATACATACATACCAATACAAATTGGACATATAGATGCCTATTCAATCAATCTTGTCTGTGAGAAAGCCATCCACACATGTTTGGCCTGTCCATGTACTGCATGCTTATACACACAGGGCCAAGTGACTTGAAAGAACTGAGGAAATATTTGGTAGCATTGCTTTGGAATACATCTTATTTAATTTCGGTGAGGCAAGATAGCCTATATTGTTTGTAGTATCGTAACTTGGCGTCATTTTGATATCAATACTTTTAATGGCAGGCGTGGATTTTGGCAGTCTGAATGAATGAGTTATAGACGGTGTATGTCTTGTATGTGTGAGTAACTTGGCATTTTTGTACGTTGAAAACGTGTTTTTTATGAGATATCATAAAACTATACAGGAGCACGGGACAGCGCATCCACCAATACGTTGTCTCGCCCTTTATTGTGCCAAATTTCAAGCGAGTAAGTTTGGAGGAAAAGACACCAACGCATCAGTCTTTGATTTGAATTTGAAGGGATTATGGTCGGTGTAAACAACGATTGGAATCGCCATAGCACCAACATATACTTCAAAGTGTTGTAATGACCAGATCAGAGCTAATGCCTCTTTTTCAATGGTGGAATATTTGAGTTGGTAGGAATTGAACTTTTTGGAAAAGAGAGATATTGGATGCTCAATACCACACTCGTCGGACTGCAGGAGAACAGCGCCAGCACCCACTGTGCATGCGTCGACCTGTATTTTAAAAGGGTCTTGAAGGTGAGGAGCAGCTAACACTGGGGCATAAAACAGGAGATATTTGACTTCTTCAAAAGCTTCTTGACATGACGGCCCCCAGATAAAAGTTCTCTTTTTACTGAGCATGTCAGTCAGAGGAGAAACTACAGATGAGAAATTACTACAAAATGAACGATGAAACCCTACCATACCCAAAAATCACATTAAGTCTTTTTTAGATGTAGGTACTGGATAACGTAAGAAAGCAATCCACTTTAACCCTTACTGGCCTAACCGAACCACTACCAATCACCTTCCCCAGGTATGTAACAGAAGCACGCGCAAATTGACATTTGGCTAAATTAACTGTAAATTTTGCCGCTACCAAACAATCAAAAAGAGCCCCCAATCGCTGCACATGCTGCGACCATGTGTCACAGCAGACGACCACGTCATCAAGCAACGCAACCAGATAAACCAGACAACACAGTGTTAATAAGGCGTTGAAAAGTACAGCCAGCGTTTCTTAAACCAAAAGGCATGACATTGAAAGAAAATAGACCATCGGGTGTAATAAATGCAGATATTTCTTTTGCATGCTCAGATAACGACACTTGCCAATAACGGCGAAGAAGTATGAGTGGCAATCCCATTTTCAAGCATGTATTCTACTTCGGTGGTTAATATTTTCCTTTTTTCAAATGGTGTGCGATAAAAACGTTGTTTAACAGGCTTAGCGTCACCCACGTCGGTATCGTGCTCGATCACATTGGTTTGAGACGGTGTATCCGCAAACAATGCTAGATGGGAATTAATCAAACCCACAATATCTAAACGTTGTTCCTCAGATAATTGGGATAACTGTGATTCTAACGCAGAGAGATATTCAGAATTTTTTAACCGCCCTTGGAACACAGGCTCACCAGGTTCATCAAAGTCCTCTTTTTTGTTACTGTTAACAGGGAAATTAATAGCGACACCTTCGCTGAAAGGGTCAGCTGTCTGATCCAGCAAATCAACTGGCTGGTCAAACACACGGCTCACCGCAGACACAGATTTCCCATTCTCATCACCAGTGGGCAGAGAAGGACTATAAAAAGGTTTCATGATTAATGTGACATAGTTGGCTTTTTTTCTTCTGTCTGGAGTATGGACCAAATAGATAAAATTGGACACACGTCGTTCCACGGTGTAAGGACCACTATATTTGGCCTGGAATGGTGACCCAATTATAGGCAGCAACGTCAACACTTGATCGCCTTGCTGAACAGGTTTTCCTTTGCCAATTCGCATGCTCTATAAAGCCTCAAACGGAAATCACTTGCATAGTTTAGGACATTTTCAGAAGGTTTTTTCAGATGCCATTGGTCCTCAATTAAATGTAATGGACCTCTTACCCGAAAACTAATTTGTTCACACTAAAGCCAATGCTTTCCTGAACGACTTCACGTATGGCAAGCAACATCCACGGGAGACCCTCTTCCCAATCCCGAGAAAGCTCCGTGCAGTAAGATCGCAACATCGATTTTAACGTTTGGTGAAAATGATCGAGTGCCCCCTGACTTTGTGGGTGATAAGCACTTGACATGTTGTGTGTGATCTGCAGTTTTTTCAAGAACTGAGAAAAAGCTTGGGATGTAAAATTTGACCCTTGGTCCGTTTGAATCGTTTTAGGTACGCCATAGGTGGAAATAAATGAAGTCAGAGCCTTTATTATATTCTTGGCCTTAATTGTACGGAGAGGGTAGACAGCGGGATATCTCATGCTCTTACACATAACCGTCAACAAATATTGATTCCCTCCCCGAGAAGCACAAATCGGCCCAACACAATCCATAATCAGATAATGGAATGGCTGTTCCTCCATTACGCGAATGGGTTCTAAAGGTGCTGGGTGAATTTCCCTATTGGGTTTCCCAGTGACTTGACAGGTGTAACATGTTTTAATGTACACCGAAATGCCATGTTTCAACTTAGGCCAATAGAACTGACGAAGTATACGGTCATAAGTTTTCCGGACACCTAAATGTCCCGATAAACCCTTGTGTGCCGCGCGTATTACCTCATTTCTAAATATTACAACTTGTGTAATGGGGACATCGTCCAACATAGGAGAGTGTAACAAACAGCGGCGCAACAATAAACCATCTTGCAGAAAATAACCAGACTGATTTTTTTCAAGCTCTGTGTCTGAACGCACCATTTCAAATAAAGGAGCTAAACTAGGATCGCATTTCTGTTCACTGATCAACTCATTAGGAGAGACTGTGACTAAAGGAGAGAGTGAGATATCATTTGACTCTGACTTAACAGGTATATCAGAGGGCAAAGGAGTAGACATACTTACATTGCAAGTTTCAGCTCCCGTGATGCTCATTTCATGAACTTGGGGCTGCTCAACCTCGGCTTTGACCATAGAGTGCGTCAGGACACAAGCTGTGAAAACCTCTGGGTGTCGGCTGGCCCATTCATCGAGCTCCCCCGATGAGACCGGCTCAGCCTGCACCCGCAAAGGTGGTGGAATGTTCTTCCATACAAAGACCTTAGCCAGGTCGTTCCCAAGGATGACTTGCACACCCTCCACAGGTAAGGTTGGTCTCACTCCTATAACAATATCACCCTGTATTAAATCAGTGCTGAGGTATATTTTATGCAAAGGGACATTTACCCTGGACATTTCAATACCATGAACCATCACACTCTCCCCAGTAACAGTCTCCTGAGAAAACGGCAAAGTACCATCCAAAATAAAGCTCTGCGCCGCTCCCGTGTCTCGCAACACACGCACTGTTTGTTTTTTCGGACTCCCCTGTAATGAAACATAGCAATCATTAATAAACAAAGCAATTGCGGGGTCAGGTATACCAGCGCGACATGAGATAGTCGGCTCAATGTCGGATAAAGGAACTGTTCTGTTACGTGCTGGTACCGCTAAAACAGTGGGTTTGGAACCCTGTGTATTTCTAGATGCGAATGACGTCATTAGATTTAAAAATAGGACATTCCCTTCTCCAATGGCCCTTATTTATACACGCATGACATATTCGAGACCCGTCATATTTTTCATCCGTACCAGGGACCGATCTCACAGGAGCAGGGTTACCGGAACACTGACGCGGTGCAAAGATTTTACGATTATCAAACTGCCCGTTTCCCAATGGGCGCAAACCACCAAAGACCTGTTTATGCGCAAGTGCGTAATTATCAGCCATTGACGCAGCTTCTAACGGCTTACATACTGCGTGCTCACTAATATGAGTAGCAATTGGTTCCGAAATCATATTTTTAAATTGCTCTAGAATTATCATATCGCAAAGTTCCTCATAAGAAGTCATTTTGGATGCTTTCTGCCAACGATCAAACTGAACAACCAATTCTCTCATGAACTCGACATGAGTCTGCTTATCAGTGCGTCTCACATGTCTAAAACGTTGTCTATAAAATTCGGGGACCATTTTGTAAGCCTGCAGAATTGCATCTTTAACTTTCGGATAGGATGCGAGAGAAACGGTGTCCAAAGCAATAAAAACTTCCTGAGCCCTACCGCTTACTACACACTGTAGTAATAGAATCTGATCAGCCTCTGACCATTGTCTAGTTACAGCAACCCTTTCGAACAAAGTAAAGAAAGTATCCAAATCTTTTTCATTAAATTTAGGGACTAATTTCAAATTATGCACTATACCATTGTGAACAGGTAAATGGGATTCATCACCATCGCCATGTAACACAGATGATTCAAGCTTTCCATCTGAGATCATCTCTAAACAGTGTCAATTTTTCCTTGGCGAACTGTAATTCTCGTTCTCTATGTTGCAGCTCTTTAAGCTTTTCATTAAGTTTCACCATTTCTAGCTCTTGTGCGTGTTTAATCTTAGCCAATTCAAGTTGCAAAGTGTTTTCCATCTCTAGTTTCTTCAATTCCATTTCAGCAAGCTTTATTTCCTCACTAGTCCCCGTTGCCATCATGCCTACTTTTAACACACCTCGCTCCACTGCGAGCTCAAACAAATAAAGCCGGACACCCACCGCATGCGTAGCGGGCGACGCGCGTACTACCTGCGTAAGTGAAGCGTAGCTGAAGTACTGTTATTACAACGGCAGTGGGTGACGTCCTCTACACCAGATGCGAACGCGTCGCGAACCGGCTGCGAAACTTGTGCGACACAAGTGAACTGAAGCGTAGTTTTTCGCTTCTGTTCTATTTTTCTGCTTGCCGCGCATCATGGTGACCTGTTTATACACAGAAATATGCTCTAAAATTCTAGGTATACATGCTCTGATTTATATTTCATCCTTATATTAGGCTATTGGGGGTGTGTCCCTAGTTCCCTACCATATATTTTATAAGCAGCTAAAAAATACAAGCCTTTTCGTTTTTGTATTGTCCTTGCAGGGAATGGTAAATGGTAAATGGACTGCATTTATATAGCGCTTTTATCCAAAGCGCTTTACAATTGATGCCTCTCATTCGCCAGAGCAGTTAGGGGTTAGGTGTCTTGCTCAAGGACACTTCGACACGCCCAGGGCGGGGTTTGAACCGGCAACCCTCCGACTGCCAGACAATCGCTCTTACCTCCTAAGCTATGTCGCCCCAAAAAAAAAAAAAAAATGGAACCTGGGAAAAATGCAAACTTAGTTTCGCTATCTTGTTTTGCGGAGGGGGTGGGGTACATTTGAAAATACACCACAGAAAGACGTAGCCTATTGAATGATGTAGAAGTGAATGCATCGAGCAGCGGTTTGTTAGCTTGAGTGTTGGAAGGTAGTTTTTAACCAACCATTGCTCAGCCTATTTGACTTCTCCGATGTCTTCGATCGCCGTGATGTCAATGTTAATAAAAATCAGATAATCCACAGAGCTTTAAAAAAATCAGATTTAGTGGTCTTTCCGATGAAAATGCACCTATTTTATAAATGAAGTTGTAAGCAAGCCTTTATAGCACTTGTACTTCAAAGCTTCCGGTGTTCATGGCGTTGTGGTGTTCATATCCCTTCAAGTTTAAACTATTACGCTATCTTTTTGATGATTAGCTGATTTTACTAAATCTGATCATATAAATGTTTTGACGTGAATAACAAGATGACACAGGAATTCCCAATGGTTGATTATGGATTATTTATTATTATTATGACCATTACATATTCTTCATAAAGTTGGCACGCTTGTTAATCAAGCAAATAAATTAATACAGTTTGAGATTGATTATTATGTAGGCTACGTTGCGATTTAAGCTTATGGTAATTCTTTAAAGCGTTTACTTTCTCACATATTTACAAGAGTTAACAAAATATTACCAAATTAACAAACTGAAAAAGGTCTCTCACCAAGTATTCACTTAACCCATAATCAATAGTCGTGAACACACATGAAATACACGATGTAATCCCACTGCAGACTGCGAGAGCTACTAGGAATATAGAGCTTTAAGCAAGCCTTTGCGCGACACAGACGGCACCCGTGTAGACACAACACACGCCGTGCTGTGCTGCTTCGCCGTGCTGCTTACGCTACGCGTGCGGTGGGTGCCCGGCGTAATTGCAAAGTTCAGTAACCTTAAATCGTTTACCACACAACGGAGCAGACTCGCCCCAGTACTGAGCCAGCAACAATAACTCGCTTTTAACCAGAACGCGCAAAGAAGCGGCAGACGGACGCAGTAAAAACTCATTTACTCGTGGACTTCTATGCAACAGAGAAACCCCCTGGCTTCGACTCAAACACATTCAATTATTCCAAACGCGCAATCAATTCAAGAATTTAACCACAAATCCGAAACAAACATCGGACTCACGCGCCAAGAACAAAGCATAGGATTAAACCCCTTTTCAAACTCAATGATCAAACCCTGTTATAACCAACTCACAGTTTGCAATCTCCAGTATAGCATTGGATAGGTGAATCCCACTTCATCCCATAAAACAGTTCAATAATCTACTCCGCCTTCCCAGAAGCTCACTACAAAAATATTTAAACGCGAGAAACAGCTAACCTGCCTCCACCAGCGAAGATCACAAAGGTCGATTGATAAACTAATGCAACACTCCACGGACGCATCTCTTGTAATGAGATCAATCTGGGCCCGCTTACCTAGCTAGTGAATCAGTCCAGTCACCAAACCGATAACCACATGGGGATTACTTACCGAAGAACAGGAGACGATCAATGAAGACACGAAGGGTCTAGCTCTCCAACATAAACGTAAGTTGGAGGCAACATACGTATCACTCCCAAATAATGTAACAATGCACCGAGTCTCAATCCTGGCCTCCCACGACGTAGGTGCGTATACGTGACCTCACCAGCAGCACCTATAAACTACGTCCACGCAAAGACGCAACGATAACGCCACACTTGAACGCCATAAAGCGAATCCAATACCGACCTAGAACAGAAATCTATCCCACCGCTGCCACCATTCTTGTTACGGCCCGGGTCGGGCAGGCCGAACAAAAACGGAAACCAGGCAGAGGTCACGGTGCAAAAAGTGAATTATTTATTTACAACCTATACATAAGATTAATTTAGTGTCCCGCCAGGTCGGGAGTGAAGGAGATCTGGATCCACGCCATCTTCAACCTTTTATTCCCAGGACAATTAGCAATTAAGGGTGGCCACACCCAGTTCTGCAACTCCCCGTTGGCTCACTGAAACAATACAGACACAGAAAAAGCAGCAGGGGAAGACAGACGCCAGGTGTGACACGACCACGTCCAGAGATGTTGGCTACAGTTCCATGGGCCTTAAACTTCTTAATAATATTGGCAGCAGTGGTCACAGGAACATCAAGCTCTTTGGAGATGGTCTTGTAACCTTTATGTTGACCATGCTTGGCTATTACCTTTTTTTCTAATCTCTTCAGACCACTCTCTACTTTTCCTTCTGTTTTCCATGTTCAGTGTGATGCGCACAACTTTCTCTTTGAGGATGTTTGCCCTGATTGGGTGATGCCGGGTTAAGGTTTAGAAGAGAAAGGAAAGGGGGGGGGGGGGGGGGGGTCAGACTAATTTATGGCAAGGACTGGCCTACCTAAAGATTGCATTCAAACTAAAAGTAATGGGAAATGTTAGGCATGCAGGGTCTCCAACCCCCAATATGGTGTCCTGTGTCATATGGTTTGTCTCTTCTGAGGAGGTGAGACCCATAGATTGTCAGCCTAGATTAGGGTATCAGTGGAATTTAAAATTGCCCCCAATCACATTTGCTTTGATGCTTGTGATGGGGAGGTCAGGCCACATTCTTATTTACTGTTTCCCTCTCTAAGGCCAAAATCTAAACACTACATATCCTACACATTTGTGTTTCGTTTTCAAAGGTAAACCATGGAGAGTAGTTATAGTCATATTCTGGCCGTGGGGATCTTTTTATGCCCCCACCCTCAGCAACCTCCTCAACGTTATACCTGGTATCACAATGCCACCAAAGAATAAACAAAAAGTGAAAGGGGGAGGGAAAAGAACACTGTTGGCAGAGGAAGTCCTTCAACAGTTAAAGAAGGATACTGGACGCCAGAAGAATGTCTGCCCAGTTCAGGACTGCCGGGCCTCAGTGGTGAATTTGCCAAGACACTTAGCTACAATTCATGGCTGGGAAAAGGAGAGTGCCAGGATGGCTGTCCAGCAGTTCAGCCTGTGAAAAAAAACAGCAGCAATGCCAAAAGGAAGGAACCATCAGCCCTGAAATTGCCCAATTGAAGGCTGTTTGTGAAAACAATGAAAAGATTTGGCCAACGCTTGAACCTTCATCATGATCTAAGTAAAGAGTCAACACAATACAACAGGCTCCTCAAAGAACAGAACAGGAGGCTGGAATGAAGTGTGCCGGGAGTGTGTCCGTAGAGCTGGAGGCAGGGAAAGAGATGGAGGCAGAAGAAGAGCTGGAGACAGAAGAAGAGCTGGAAGCAGAAGAAGAGCTGGAGACAGAAGAAGAGCTGGAAGCAGAAGAAGAGCTGGAGACAGAAGAGCTGGAGGCAGAGGAAGAGCTGGAGGCAGAAGAAGAGCTGGAGACAGAGGAAGAGTCGGAGGCAGAAGAAGAGCTGGAGGCAGAGGAAGAGCTGGAGACAGAAGAAGAGTCTGCAGATGGGGGTCTTGTGTGCCCACAATCTGCAGCACAACACACACAACTGGGGCGTGTCATTTTTAAAGTAATTGACGAGGAGGAAAAGCCAGAGTCGTTTTATCCTCCGAACAATGTGGCAGGAGGCATAATTTCCTGCCAGGAACAATCACATCGTACCTATCTTCTTTAAATCACTGGTTCAACTACTCCAAAATCGAGCTGAAAGAAGAGAGGGCAAAAACCATGGTGGACATAATGAGCTGATGGATTGGGGCCTATATAAAAGAGAACGCAAGGTCCCTTGAAAAAATGGACACGGACCTGGTGAAACTAATAAGGTCTGAAGATGTAAAAACACTTGCCTTACAATGTCCAGTTATGTGTAAGAGACTGGATAATGATAAAAATTAGAATTAGCAATGCACGCAGGTCTGGCGTGCAGTCAAATATGACATTGGGCGAATTCCGCTGAGTGTAGCAGGTGAGTGACCACTGGGTCATCAGTGTAAAAGAACATAAAACGCTTTATCATTATAGTCCAGCCATGCTGGTACTGGAGGCCAGTGTACTGGGGTGGCTGGACCATTATTTTAGTTACATGCTGAAAAACAACCAGAGTCTACTCTTTGTCTTCTGGATAGGAGAAAAAATGAAGAGTGGACAAAAATGTGCTGGGAAGGGCCATTACCTGCACACTGCAGAGAACAACCTCTCTGACCTAATGGAGCACACAGTGTCGACTGCCTCCTGCTGCTACAGAGCAGTGGAGCAGGAACACCCCAGTGTGCAGGGCCACAAAGGCCTTTTAAGGGAACTGGGCAACGTTCAGCTGGAAAAACCTGAAGAGCCATTAGCCTCCAGCTTGGCCCTGCCACAAATACCTGAAGAGTCTCTGTAGGAGAAAACGAACAAACTGCCGAGGGAGGATGACACCACCACAACCACAGAAAATCTAAAATTTTCAGAAATTGAAAAAATAAAGGTAAAATAAAAATTATGCAAATGGCCAGTCCTCTGTATAAGTACTGGGACAGTGAAATCAAATTTTTTTTAAAACTTTTGCTCTATACTCAAGCAGTTTGGATTTGTGATCAAAAGAAGATTGAGGGAAAATTACAGAATGTAAGTTTTGTTTAAGAGTATTTATATATTTATTTTACAATTTTAAAATAATAACAAATCATTAGAAAATAATTTTTTCTGTCCATGACTTGCTTCTTTTTCTTTTTGGCTGACTAATTGAAATTTTATGAAACACTCTACGAGGTATACTACCTGTGCACTGAACTGTAGGATAACCTGGCTTACTGTGTTCATTCTAACATCTTATTTTCTCAATTTCTAGGCAGGAATCAGGACCAGAACCAGCAGCTCCTGAACCTTCTGCATGTGAGAAAAAACACACATGCACGTGCGTGCTCTCTCTCTCTCACACACACACGATTTGTTTATTTCCATCATTCATTAAATAAATAACTCAGTTGATGTATGTGAAGCATCTTTTTTTCTTTCTTTTTTTGTTTTTTTACAAACACAAGTTTAAACACTGTGCTAACAAACAGAAAGTCAAAATTTCTCAATATTTGCTATGTCCACCTTTTGCCCTTTTAGGGTTGTGGTTGTGTTACAGTGTCAGTGTCATAGTGACACTCCTCACTTCAGATATATAAACTGAGTAAAGATGTTGTGTTGGTTTTTGATGAATGACAAAAACAAACAGATCTTCGTAGTGGACTCAAATTGTTGGACCACACTGTACATACACGCAAACACATGTGCACATGTAGAATCAAGAAACTGTTCCATTTTATTTCTCAGTTCTTGTTTTATTGCTCTGTGTTATATTTCATTTCTAACAGTTAAATTTTCTGAATTTAATAATAACAATGAACTTGAAACAGGTTAGCCTTATGAGCCTTATGTGTAAAGAACTCGGACTGTACACGTTGACTATGCCTTTTTGTTTTCTACAAAATAGAAAAATAAAAACATTTGAAAACAAAAAAAAAAAAACTTTTTGGATGATATTGAAAACAGAGTAAATTATGTATGGAAGTAAATTAGCAACAGGAATGAATTTTTGTTCTAATTTGGTGGCCAAAAATGAACCCCCTCACCTCTCTATAGACTGTAGAACAGCCACTCGGGACAAATGAACATAGCACAATCAGTGTGGATTTATTAAAGTAATCCAAGAAAATTTAGACAGAATCCAGAAGTGAGCATGCAATGCACGTGGGAAATAAAAATATAAAACAGGATTATTTTATGGGCAGAGAAATATTAGATTGTGTTCCACCTGCAAAAGACACAGTCGCCCACAGTAGTAATTGCTGACAGTCCAACAGCAGTACACAACCAAGTGAGCTGTTGGGATGTATAGCAAAAAGTATTGTTCTGACCTCATCTAACCTATAGTTTAAAAGGTTTTGTTTGTGAATTATTCCCAGAAATTCCAAATAGCTTTTTCAGGCTGTATGTTCCACCTAGATTGACCTCAAGATTCTCATATACTTTACTTCACTAAAAGTGATATAGGGTGTTTTGGCCATTCAGGCTTAAGTGAGGCTAATATTATTCATATCACGCTGATAATGGCCAAATAGACCTCACTTACAGAAGAACACAGGCCAGTAAGCACAGCCGAGCTCCGGTTGAATCCATATGACCCGGCGATATTGTAGCCGGTTAAGTGAACGTGTAGATGATATGTCAAAATGCAATGTATACATTTGGTGAACGGCGGGTAGATGTGGTGCAAAGGCAAATTGTTAAGAAGTAATCGAGAAGTATTAGTGAGCAGAAAAGCAGGTTAAAGAAACTTGTTCCTAGCTGGGCTTGAACCAGGCGACTTGACCACAAAACTGACTGGCTGTTGAAACTAGGAAATTTCTTAGGTGATAATAGAAGAGCTCCCATTGAATCCATATGGCTTTGCAATATTGTAGCCGGTTAACTGAATGTGTAGATGGTACGTCATAATGCAGTGTATACATTTGGTGAATGGCAGGTTGATGTGGTGCAATAGCAATAATTGAGAAGTAATAGACAATTATTAGTGAGGAAAAAATCAGGTTAAAGAAACTTGTTCCTGGCTGGGCTTGAACATGTTCCATCGACTGTAACATTGACCACTAGGCTTTGCCTCAGCCGCATCTCCACCCCCGTCGTACATTATTTTCCAATAACGGGACAGCCCGTTGTGGTTTATTCCTTAGGTGGCGCCCAACAATGGCTCCCACAGCCTTCCTGAATGCGGACTGTCCTGCCAGCCGACGGAGCCCCTCTCCAGTGGCTTCCAGATTCCCTGTTTCAGGGAGATGGATGAGGTAGGACGGCGACAATCTGGTTATCTACAAAGCCATGGACCTGTGTAGGGGAAACGGGGTCGGTTGTCACAGAGGTTTGATGTCACACTTTTCACTCCCTAGAAGGCGCTGTTCAACAATGTTGCAATCAAAATGTTCAGCTTTTGGGACAGACTTCACCAAAATAAATTTCATGAATAATTTAATGAGTAGTCATTTAATGAATAAGCCATACATCATTAAAGTGAGAGGGTGTTATTTTTTTCAAGAAGTCAAATTTCAACTTCTTGATGTTTTTCTTCTATACTATTAATTCATTTTCAAACAATTATCAAGATTGAAAACTATGAAGGGAGAGCTATCATTTACGTAGATTTTTCTTTTGCTAGGCTACAAGATGTGGTCCCTAGCTACAATGCTAGCAGAAATGCTCTGTTGGGGATGAGTCATGGAATTACACGCTGTCAAAACAAATTTGATCCGGGCTGCAGAAATGATCCGGGTGATGTAATGACATTCTAAAACAGCCGATTTAGCCATTGTGACATTACTTGAAGTTTTCTAATGCTAACTCCCCAATGTTTGGGGCTTTATTGTGTGGACGTGTGAAGTTGTTTATGAATTCTGCTGGTTTACATCAGGTCAGAGGATGTAGAAATAAATGTTCTGAAGGGCTGAGTGTCTGTGGTCATTGTGGTTATTTCTATAGGAAACCCTGAAAACGGCCAAACTCAGGGTCACCAAACTGTAAGGGAGAATTTATATCCTGCTGATCACAAGACTTGTAACCCGGAGAGCAGGACTCTTGTCAGATTGATATATTAGGTGGGGTTGATCATCAATTGCAGTTTGTTTATGAATTATTTTATACTCAATCGGGGTTTAACTGTTATGAAAATAACCACTTAGGGATCCCTTCCGGTTGCCTTATGGGAGGCTCAGCACTCTGAATACTGAACCCAGAGCAGCCGCATTTCACCCTTATCAACCTAAACACTTAAGTTACATTTGAGAGGAATTATATGGAGGAGGAGAGGAAAGAGGGAGGATCAGAGGGAAGATCTCCGACACCCAGCCCAGGCGAGACAATTTGAATTTAAAAGTTACCAAATGTAGCTTGGAGCCTACAAACGCTGTAATCGGTGGCACAGGAACCGCTTCCGCGGACATCACAGCAAGCACAAACCCGTCAGTGTTCCAAGACGTAAGCACCTATGGTTCTGGAGTGGAGAGGACACTCGGAAGTCCAACAGTATAGTGGTCCAAGCTTATTAGGCGAGGATATGAAGGCCACGGTACCTTCAAAGAAAACGCAATGTACTCCAGGGCTTGGGTAGGAGACAAAGAAAAAAGGACGAAACTAAAAGAATAAAAGTACTGGGCCCAAGTGTCTCTTTCCTAAAAATACCTACCCGAGTAGGTGAGCAGTTCAGGCTACCATTGGTCATTTAGAGGCACGCCCTCCTATCACTATCGCCTTCCCCTCGGGGGGCAGGGTCCGATACTGGGGTTGTATAATATTTTAACTGTACTAACTATTTGAATATTTGAACTTTGTTCCCCGACCCTCGTCAGGAATTTTGGAAGATAACCATACCAAACATGATTATTTTAGGTACCAGTTACAGGGAGATAATTAATCATTTCTTAGTGGTGCCGGCTAGGGGACTCGGAATTGCGCTACCATCCAATTCTAATAGCCCGCACTCACTTCGAGTTTTGTTTTGAATCAGTGTGGTATTGGAATGGTATTTTTGATAGTTTAATCCGATCCTACTTTTGTCCGTTTGTTTGCGTAAATGGAGCGGCCTTGAAATAGCGGTGCCCGTAAGTCGTCAGTAGTGTTCTGTGGGAATGTAGCACGATTATCCAGGTGCCAAGCTGTCGTGGTCTGAAGCTATCAAGTTTTATATCCTCAGAGAGAGAGAGAAAAGAAGAAAAAATAGGAGGACAGGTAGTTGTCCTACACTATCTACCGCTGCCAGGAATTCATCTAATTGTTCACTGACACTAAGGCCTTCTATCCTGTCAGGCAAAGATGCTACTCATCCGGGAATCTTGCAAATAATGTTTTTGTGCCATGAAGTAGCGACTTTAACCTGAAAAATTATGTTTGTCCAGGTACCGAATCTAACCTATCCCAGGGAGCCCTAACTAAGGATACTCCATCTGGTTAATGAAACTATCTAAATATCCCAAACTATGACCCCTCTGTTATTTATATGAATTAACACTAGGGCCAATCTGGACACTGACTCGAACAGCTATCTTTGTGCAGCTTGAAACTGGTTTTAAATGCTCAAAAAACTAAATTCATGATTTTTACAAGAACCCGTTCTGAGCCCCTTGGTTGAGCACAGCATTTTAACATCCGAGGGTAAATCTATTGAAAGGGTGCCCCCGTATAAGTATTTGGGTATTTGGTTGGATGACAAGCTCTCTTTAAAGTACACATTGACAACCTGGTCAGGAAGCTTAGGATAAAACTTGGTTTTTATTTTAGGAACAAATCTTGTTTTTCTTTTAATGCCAAAAAAAACTTGTCCAAGCTACTTTTATGTCTGTACTTGATTGTGGTGATCTTGTGTACATGCATGCAGCTTCCACTGTCTTACAGAGTCTTAATTCAGTGTATCATGCATCCCGACATTTTATTACTAATGCACACTATCAATGGTGAGCTGGACATCTTTGGCTACATGCAGACTGCAACGCTCGTATGTTTTTATTTATAAAGCGTTGCTAGGTAAACTACCCCTCTACCTTTGTTCCCTGCTGTACCTGAACTCAGGCAGCTACCTCCTACACTCCCAGAAATGTTTGCTCTGTAAAGTTCCCATGGCTCGTACAGAACTGGGAAAAACAGCTTTTTCCTATTATGCACCGTTGGCGTGGAATAAGCTACAGGAAGAGCTGAATTTAGTTAATCTCATACCTCTGGGTGATTTTAAAAGTCTCATACAAAATACTGCAACTGAGGAATGTAAATGTTTTTGAGATGCTATGTCTTCCTCAAGACTGAATAGCTGTCTCTGTGTATTGTTGTATGTTCAGTTGACTGTTGTACTGTCTGGAACTATTGTGTAGGTCTACTGCTGCTACCTTGGCCAGGTCTCTCTTGAAAAAGAGATTTTAATCTCAATGAGACTTCCTGGTAATATAAAGGTGAATAAATAAAAAAAAATATATATACCCTGTGATTCAAAAGCTATTTAAACAGTACTAATTAAAGTTAAAAGTAACAGTAGTAACATATTTAACCATTTAAATGTCTTCAGACTACAGTATTAATACAATAAATTAATAGCTCAGCAGTTATTTGGTGCAATTTTGATGTATTGAATGTTGAAAAAGGAGTTCCTTTTTTCACTCACTTTTATCTTTTTAACAGACAACATACTGTAGCTTGTACCTGGTTAAAATGATTAGCCACAGTACTTCTGCTTTCAGATCATCAAATTGATCAAAATGGACAACAGAGTGCAAGCTGCTTCATTTAGAAATACGTGTGATCACGTGGTGTCACATATTACAGGATCACATACTCTGCTTTATAGAAAGGAAGAATTAAAGCTAGAAGATTAGTGCTAATGGAATATATGAGCAGCACTAATGGGTAGCTGCCACACGTGTGTGCGTGTTGAATTGTGCTGAAAAAACATCCAAGAACATAAAGGCTTTGCAGAATGTGGGCAAGACCATGGTTTGCCAGATGGGTACAATACAATTTGTATGTCCTTCAAAGAGAATTGGTGCATTTAGTGGCTTGCCAGCTTTCTTTTCACCTTCATCCTGTGCGTGGTGCCTAAAGACTACTGATAAAATCAGAAATCAGAGCTTCCAAAGATGAGAAACAGATTGAATTGGGACAACTCCAATTGCGTTGCCAATCATCTCACACTAAACATCTGCACCCTGACTGGTGATTTATCTCCATAAATATGTCTGTGACAGTAAAATCACAGCTAATGTAATGTATGGTACAAATTAAACAGGTGAGTTTTCAGGTGAGTCTTTTGAATAGATTTAGCCTCTCTGATGTGCTGTGAGGGGGAAGGGGGGAGTTCCACAGTTTAGGGGCATAAAAACGGAAATGCGCCTCTCCACTCTTTCTACTTTACCTTTAATCTTGGAGCAAACAAACTACTGCAGATCTTAGGTCACGTGGAAGCTGAAATGTTATTAAGAGATAATATACTTGGTGCTAGGCTATGTAATGCTTTAACTGCTTTACACAGGCCCCCTAGTGTGAGATTGCTCAGCACAGACATTTGGTGCTCCTGCAACCAAATTATGAATGGAAACAACAAACTTCGTATTCTAGCTTTATTAGTGGACGATACATGACAACTACGCCAAATATGGAGTTTCTAAATGCCACGATTGTCATGTAGTTTGTCCATTTAACAAGCACCCCCTCCTGGCAGTCTCATTTGCAACTATACCCCCAAAGCATGATTCACTGGACAATAAGGTCTATCTGACAGTTAAAAAAAATATTCTTTCACCAACAGAAATCCGCATTGAATCATAGCAACAAGATAAAGCCAACAATAGCCCGAAGGTATGACAAAAAAAAAACGCAGCTCACTGAATAGCGAAGTAATAATTATTTTGTAATTATACAATGCCATACTACTATCAATATCTGTAATATGGAATAAACACACAATCATACCTTTGGTTTTACACATAAATTTGTCCCTTTAAAAATTCAGTGGTCACTTTTGTTTTGGACAATCTGTTTGAGAAATGAACATGCAAATAGAAAAGGGTAGGCATGTACGCTGGCCATGTGCAAAACCCAACTTGTTTTTTAGGACCTAGTAATTCCTTTCAGTTCATTCTTGTTGATTAATAACTCTTTTACTCAGTTGACGACTGTTTAAGCTTTCCAATGGCGTATTGCGTGCCTGATTTTAAAAATGTTTCAGAGGACTGAGAGCCACATGCAACAGCATGAACTTTTGCTTCATCACAGCGTTATGTAGTAAACTATAACATTACGTGGCAGTGGTTGAGGCATAGTTGCTTTTTTTAATTATGAAGATTTTACTAATTTTACCAACTCATCAGCATGGCTAAACCAAATTCTCTGGGGAGGAGGAGGAAGTATGAAGTCTAGCGAGCACAGGGCACCAAAATGTGACATCATTCCACCCTCGAAAATCCCACATTCATTTTCCAAATTTTATAATTTGCAATTATAAGGATTATGTTCCATGAACACTTACAACGCTTACATTTTTGTATACAAAGAGTCCCCTTTATCAATAATTTTATTTAACCTTTATTTACCCAGGGTAGGTTCGCTGAGCACGGATGCTCTTTTGCAGCCACGCCCTGCTTCACACTCGAACACATTCACACCTGGGAGCTGCCCAGTACAACCACAATCCTCTGTTGTTGGCCACTCAGCAGCTCCACTGGAGGGAGAGAGCATTTTTTTAGCCAATTAAATCAGGGGATGATTAGGTGGCAAGTTTTTGCGAGAGCTAGGTCTGGGATTTAGCCAGGACACCGGGGAACCCCCTACTCTTTGCGATAAGTGTCATGGGATCTTTAATGACCACAGTGAGTCAGGACCTTGGTTTAACGTCTCATCAGAAAGATGGCATCTCCTACAGCACAGTGTCCCCGTCACTGCACTGGGGCATTGGGGTTTATTTGACCAGAGAAGATTGCTCCCTGGTGGTCTCCCATCCAAGTACTAACCAAGCCCACACTTGCTTGGCTTCAGCCAGTCGACAGGAGCAGAGTGCATGGTATAGCTGCTGGCTAATGGCTATCTTTATGCAAGAATGATTACAATCAAATTAATTACAAGGTAGTTTACATTGTCCTCTCTATTAAATCAAAAATATGTTAGCATTTGAGGTTTTCGATACACGTCCCCCCAAGCCCGGTTAGTAGTAGGTGTTCATAGGCTAGCGGTAGCTAACATTAAAATATTTAACCTTAGTATTCTACATAGTTAAACTTAGCTAGCTAGCTAAAAATGTCTACTGTCGTGTCCATCAGCTGAATTGCTTCGTATTTCATGGACAAATGCAAAAGCATACAAGTTATTTAAATTTATATTTATCACATAAGTATCTGATTCATCTTTAATAAACGATCAAAGAGACTGAAGGGTATCTATATTTTTTTCTCTTAGGAAAAGCTAGTTTGAGTGTTTGTAATACAGACTAACATATGATATGAATGATACACATATATTATCAAATATTAAAAATATATTATTGATTAATCATGACCGTTGACAGTTGCCGAGCCGATTTCTGAAATGTCAGTAGAAGCCAGTGCCCAATTCGTTATTTTCTGTGCTGAAGTGAATACAGTACTGTCTTATCTTTTTATCTTGACCAACTTAAATTGTGAGGTATTAGTATCTCCATGGGCTTGTTGCTTAGGGCATGTAAAGAAACATTTGGAAAATATTGTCCCATCCCCATGCAACAAAATATTGCGTACTATAGATTACACAAAAACTACAAGAAAAAATATTCAGATATGTGTACCACAATGTGTCAATGTTTTATGCATTATTTTTCAATGTGATATCAATGTTCCAAATTAAACCATCCAAAGGGCAAATGTATATGCTTTATAATGGACGAAAAGCATTTTATTCACACTTGAATTGATGCAAAGGTGAGTTTCATGAGTAAAAACTTGACTTGTAGTGAAATACTTGATTAAGTTATGATTTACAACAACATTGTCGTAAACATGATTTACGACATTTTGGCTAAATGCGGAGACACTAATGAACACTAGGGTGCACTGCATACTTTTTGCTCCATAGCTTTAGTATTTACACAAATCACTCATTTTGCACACTTGTGGTCAAGGAGTTCATCATCCAGGACATCTGGATGATGAGCATCACCTGTTTTATACGTGATCTCTTGGCAACATACGGGGCGACAGCTCAGGAGGTAAGAGCGGTTGTCTGGCAGTCGGAGGGTTGCCGGTTCAATCCCCCACCCTGGGCGTGTCGAAGTGTCCCTGAGCAAGACACCTAACCCCTAATTGCTCCCAACGAGCTGATTGGTACCTTGCATGGCAGTCTTTCACCGTGTGTGTGTGTGTGTGAATGGGTGAATAAGAGGCATCAATTGTAAAGCGGTTTGGATAAAAGCGCTATATAAATGCAGTTCATTTACCATCTCTTCAGTATTCCATGTCAAACTACAGGAGAACAACTTTTTAGCATTTTTACCAGAATAATCACATTCGTGCCACTTTATTTTTATCTAAATTATGAAAATAAACTAAACTAAAGCCTTATTCGCATGGGAATAGTATTACCTGGGGACCTCATGTGATTTAGAAATTACCTTCCCACATCTGTGTTTCGTGTGGCACATTCGCACAGGATACGCAAAGTCTGTATTTTACTAGAATTTACTGACATTATCCCCCTGGATATGATTGAAAATGTCACGGCTCTGCTCTGCGTAACGGTAAAATACGACCCCAAATCACAGATGCCGATTCACACTGGACTAATATCACATGATGTGTTTGGTGAAATATGGTAGGTAATTTGCGATGGAATTTTTACTTTACAAATTACGGACATGGCAGATTCGCACGGGATTAAGATCACAGAGGACCTCCGCAATTATTACAAGTTACTAGAGGTCCCCAGGTAATATTAGTCCCATGCGAGTAGGGCTTAAGATAGTCCTGTAAATGGAAGAAAAAGTGCCTTCATTTAAGCCATTTCTCAAGTCTCTGATGCTCACAGCAGGAGTTATAGCACCCCCTAAATGGGTGATGATTGGCCAGGTTTGGCATCTGCACAAAGGGGTTAAAATAAGTAAGAACACTAAAATTAACAGGTAACTGAAGATGTCAAAACAAGTATGAGACCACTGACCAATAACTTTGAACCAGCAATTTATCTATAATATTGATATAATTCATTGCTAATGTGGTGACCTGAGCTTGTGTCGGGGGTCAGGAGCAGCCCCAGCTGACTCCCGCCACCTAACAATGTTTTTTTTTTTCTGTACAGGAACCCACCCACCACCAGGAGATCAGGACAAGGCAGGTAAAAGGTAAACTTTTGTTTGTTAATTCATAAAAACAGAGCATGCACCAACACACTCGCACCAACCCCGCCCTTCCCACTTCCCCCCGGCTTCTTTTATCGCTCTCCCACTCTGGCCCTCCCCTTCCCTTCCATGGAGCGCCAACGCAGGTAAAAGCAACACACCCCTCACACACCACACACTCCTAAGCCACTGGGGTTCCCCTCACACGTGCCCACACTCAGCATAAAAACAGTGTACCCACTTTGGCGGGAGGGGGGAGACATCACCCTGCCGTCTCACAGGGGGAGTCACTAACACAGGCAGGGTCTCACGCACACTCACATCTCGCACTCCCATACACACACCACAGACAACATAATAATCTAAATTAAAGATAGGATGTAGTTGGCCCACGCCTTGAAAAAAACCCCCAAAGGTCCACTGTCTCCCACTGTCTACGTCAGTCTCTGGGCTGCTGGGCAGCACCCTGGATCACTCTGCCGTCTGCTGCACGTTATTGCCGTCCCTCTATTCGCCACGCAGAGTTCCTGCTGCGCCCTGCAGTTGGAGAGCGAGTCGCCGCTGGATCCGGTCCTGGTCCGTGCTTTGCAGAGTGGGAGACTCGCTGTTCCTCTGCCCTCGTCAGGGCTTGTGTAGAGTCTCCCCTCGCGCCATTGGTCCTCACCGAAGTAGCGCAGTGTCCTTGCCACAGGATCAGTCCGGCTCTGCACAGCGCCGTTCCTCCCAGAATCCCACCACGTTCTCCAACTCGGTCTGGGCGCAGCTCGCTCCTCGTGGCTCCAGTGCAGCATCCGGGACCACCAGCCAGCCATCGCCAGAATGGGAGACAGCTCAAACAAAAAGGAAACAGAAATAGCAATAACAAAAGAAAAAAAAAAACCCAACCTCAACAAAACCAAACCATCTTAAAGCTAAAAAATCCTCATCTGAGGAACCCAACATTGACCCCTGGCGTCTCTTGTGTTCTCCCTCTCACCTGCCTCCTTAACCCTGCAAGCTTGTTAGGGCAAACACGAAACAGCTGCGCTATGCCCCCAACTCCCGCGACCGGCGAATCGGCTTACGGCCCGATCTGCATGTGCACCCAGACTCCAATAATCCATCCCCCAGTGAATCCGGCACAGCTGTCAGGCTACCTCCTGACACTTGCATCACTAGCAAAATAGGTCCTGATTCAACTACACCACCATCTGTTTAATAAGTAGAAGGAACTCAATGTGAAGTAGAGGATAATTCTGTTTTGATCAAATAGCAACTCATTTAGAGAATGTAGTTATATTACCCAAAAAACAGGTTCAAGAATACTAATTGAGGCATGATTTATGAAAATACAAAAATGATCTTTATTACAAGTTGCACATAATTCATTTAAATGTTAAAAATATTACTAATAATAATACTAATTAAAAAGAGATAGGTTTGAAGATACCACACTGCCTGCGCTCTGGAGAGCCATGTGACTACCTGCTGCCCAGCCACACCTCCAACCACGGGCGTCTGAGGGGGAGAGAGTGAAGTGAAGAGAGATCCACACCGCACACCAAATGGAGGGAAGATGACACTCATGCAAAGCCCAGGCCACTGCAAATAAAATGTGTAAGAGGGAAATCAAACTGGGACCCAGAAAAGGCTGGCATTTGAATGAACCTGCAGGCTGAGACTCATCACTGGACTTCAAAGAACCCAGAGCCGTGTGCTAAAACAATAAGTTACTCGGATTTCCTCGGGATGAGCAAGCCATTGGGCCTCTGGAATGTTGCCATCTGGACACAACCAATATAAGGGGAACTGATCTCTTTGTTTATGGTTGTGGGGGTCATTAAGGGTCATCAGGCCTCTGGCCAAATGGTGGGGCAACTGCGCAGGACAATACCACAGTGTCCTTATGTGGGCCCCTCTGCCATTACACTTTTTATTTCTTTTCTGGATCTGGAATTTAAACCATCTGTTTATCCTATTTACAACCCCGTAAAACCGTACAAACCATACACATGTTTTCATTATATTATTGTATTATGCCTTATGTAATAATAACATGGATTGCATGTACAATGGTTAAACAAAAGGGTATTTTCATGACAACTGCACCATAATATTACATCCACTTGACATGTTTGGTATGGAAGTATTCAGAGAAATTCAAGCAGTTGAATGAAATATGTTTCATACCAAATAGAATTTAATAAAACATAGTTACAGAAACTCAGGAAAAAACTAACACAATGGAATGTCCTCTCTGGTAATCATCTCCTTTTCCCCATTCCCCAACAATTGTTTGAACAGCAGCCTCCAAAGGGTGGGGGCTCAAATTCGAGATTTATGATTTGGCCAGGTTAATTTATGGCAATGCCGCCTAGACCAAACGCGGGATTTGGCTTAAAAGGAAGGGAGACAAAGCAAACAAGGAAGATCGCAATCGACTTCCCACACTGCGCAGACTCTGTGATTTCGTGTGTAGCTAAACAGGCTGGGTAAGAACTCTTTTACTCTGTATTTATGTTTTTAACCCTTATAATTGATTTTGAATTTGAAGATAACAACCTACCTGCCTGTTAAATAAATTCTTCTGATTTTTAACTTGCGTGGTCTTCATGACTCTAATCCATTTTATCTTCTTTTCAGCCGAAATTCCGCTTAAATACTCAGGGGGACAATTATGACTAGGACCTACTGATCAGGGGTCTAGTACAGCAAACGTCTTTAGTGGGGTTTTCAAGTTAGATAGGCGACCACGATCTGCCCGTTAAGGGATTGGTGGTATTGGTTCTGGTGTTTTGGCTTAAGAGAACCCATGGGCGTGGTACGCCGGTTCTTGTCAAATTCGCCTTAAGGAGCCCGATAGATACGCACCGTCCTGGGCTCATAACTATCGATGCACTATCCATGTAAGCCAGGCATGGAAGGCATGTATTATGGTGGTCAGCCTCCTACCCTCTGGATTCTTCACCGAACTGAGATTTAACAATAGTGCTAAACCCGGGAGCATATATTGAGGAATGATGGCACAAGATAGAGTCGAGTGTAACCACTCCCAAGTTCCACGTATAGTTAAACCCAAATTTTAAATTATCATTTAATATTGAGTCAGATTAACACGAAGGTAAAATCTAGTAACTGTTACGCTTTCTTGCTGTGGTCATGGATATATTTGATGTGTTGTTCCGCGCATTTGTGAATATTCTGATGCTCCCATTGGAATATTGACAGTCCGGCAACAAATCGGATATATCTATGATGACAGCATAGCCCCGTTTGCGAACGGAGAGTAACCAGAATGCTACTGGTCCGTTTCAGGCCAGTCCTAAGTCTTCCGGCGACGGAACCAGTGCATTCTTAAGTATAATTGTGCCCTGTTCTTACGAACAGAGGAAAAATAACTAACATCTCCGGTTTTGAATCACACCAGCCAAGGGAAAACACGCGGTGCCTTCCCCTCCAGCTACAAACCCTCATTGGTCTAGCTGTGAGGTGTTTACAAATGGGTAGTGTCACGGGGCTACCCCGTGCCCTGTAGAGTAAGATGCACGCACCTTCATACACACCGGCATTGGTATTCATTTCTACTTATAATATCATGCCGGCATAAGGAAATGTTTGCCAATTGCTTCCGTGTATAGGGTAAATGACTACGCACAAACCACAATTGGTTGTCAATCCCTGCAGGCTATTGTTTGGTTGGGAGGTCTACCGACTTTAAAAGTGCAATATCATCATTTGCAGGCGATCTAGCAGCCCGCAAGGCATATTTATTCATTTTGTGATTGTCACATGTTTAAAACAAATGAGAGAGAGAAATAATATATTTTTCTCGAGTTATTTATTGAAAGTATGTTGTACAATTGAAATGAGCATTGTTTGTTACCTCTCTGTCTCCCGCACTTTACCGTTCCTCTGTTTTAGACTTGGAATTGAAAAACTGAAGCTGGGAGAATCCAAGTCCATTTCTAGGGGGGGTTCCCAGGGGAATGTACCAAGTGCGGTAGAGTGCAGGGGCGTTTTGTAATTATTTGGGGATAGACTTATTTAAGTGCCCATAATAAGGTCAAATTGATTTTAAATAACTTATTGACTTGGTAAATGAATAATGTAATATATGGTGTATTGCAGCCCAGGTAAAATTGTTTGTTGTTTGATAATTAATTATTTTTGGTTTGTCTCAGCAGGAGGAGCTACAGCCTATATAAGCTGGGGATAGAGCTCCTGGAAGGTTGATGTGTGTTTTTCCTGTCCTCATTGTTCCTCTGGCAACGGTCTCTGCTAGGGCCCAGTTTAAACGGGCATAGCCAACAGCTGCAGAGTTTTTTTTTTTTGTTAGATTGTTTGTTTCATTTCCCTTTATCATTTTGAGATGGTCTTTTTTTCTTTTTTTATTGTTACTTTTTCCCCCCTTTTTTCCCTTCCTTCATTTTTGGAATTTTTCTGCACTGTACATTTGGACCACTACTGTAAATAAACACCTGGTGACTACTAACAACTGCCGCCAAACCTCATCTTGTATCATCAAAGCTTGGTCATCCCAACAGGTAGATTAGTGCAAAAAATGAAATACCATTACAAAACCGTGGGTGCAGCAAAATCCCCCCCCCCCTCCACAGACACACCAAAGCTGAGACCACAGGCTAGGATGAGAGGGGTACACCTGACTTCCAGGGCCACGAGGCAGGCGGCACTTGAATGGGCACTAAGACAAATGGTTACATTCACCACAAGGTCCTTCACCACCAGAGATAAAGAAATCTCTTTGCCCCAAACTGGATGGAATACTGGGGCAGAATAATCAACCCTTGCGCTATAAAGTTCACAATTGCTTTTACACAATCCCTTTTTAAACAATCATGGAACAATTAAAAACTAAGAAAACAGTGGCTGATACAACTGGGGCGGGGTGCGCCAGATACACATGCACTTCACAATGCCATCATACGCATCGGCTCACATTAGTTCACTTACGGGATTCAAACCTCTGCAAATAAAATAAAGCCATTAGTTAACACAGCTGAGGACTGATGATAGTTAGAAGTTAAACAGTAAGTGTTGTACATACATCGCAATGCCATCTTTTATGCTTCAGCTTGCATGAGTTCACTTGCCGGATTCAAACGTCAGAAATGTTGTCAACAATATAGAATTACTCAAGAAAGTGCCCAGGCCCCAGCAATAGCAGTGTTTAGTCTCGCAAACCAAAAGTCAAAGGGTTTAAGAATCATGCTCCCAGTATCGCATACATTCATTCGCACCTGTAGATGATCTTGCTAATTAGGTCATTGAGAATGGAATCAGTGGGTGTGTATGTAAATTGGTTGCAAGTTAGACCGAGTTCACACTACACAATTGTAGCCCTGATTTTCCACTCGCTAACAAAAGCCCTAGATCAGAGGCAAATCGACGTTCGCTCGGCGCTCGCAAATCAGCGCTCGATCGCTATGTGTGAACTGTTCAAAGACGCGATCCGAGAGACTCACCGATGCATCGCAGACGCCCGAAAGATATCAAGCAGGCTAAATATCTGGACCTGTCGGGGAGTCCAAATCCTGTAGTGTGAAAAGTGTTGTGACTGGCATGAGGGCAGCGACGAGCTACACCAATGAGAGCGCAAGACACGGGGTGAGGGGAAACCTGGGGGAGGAGTCGTAACACCTGCAACACGACAACATCAATACGCATGGCTACATTATTGTTAGGAGCCGGGCTCGGCCTGGACCCAAATGCAGGACTCAGAGACAGCAGTAGATGGAATTCAGGAAAAGGGGTTTTATTGAGTACAGGCAGAGGGCGGTAGGGACCAGGGCAGACTTGGGACAGGGACCGTGAGGGTAGGTGAGGAGGTCCGGGATCCGGCTTGGCGTGGCGCTGAACGGGATGCGGTAGAAACCCGGGCAGGCTTGGAGCAGGGGCAGTGAGGGTTTGTGAGGAGATGGTCCGGGCTCTGGCTGGGCGTGGCGCTGGACGGAATTCCTCCGGTTTTGGCGGCGGAGCTGGGCTGGGGACTGGGAGGCCGGCGAAGGACGGGCTGGACCGGGAGGTTGGAGCTGGGGAGGTGAACTGGGGAGAACAGGGGAACACGAAACAAGACGCACGTAGGTTCGACAGACAGGGGAACACTGAAACAAAGTGCATGAACAAACAGTCAGTGGCCAAGAGAACAGTGCAAGGTAAGGGAAACGAAGAAGGTGCAGAGAAACGGGGTACGGAAAATAGAGCTAGGCTAGGGTTAAGCGCGGATTGCGTGGTGTGAAGCTAGGCAACAAATCAACGATCTGGCAAAGGGCGAAACAAAAAGCGTGGCTTTATAATCTGGTACTAATTGTAACTAATAAGGGAGGGTGTAAGGAATGCGACCTGAACGAGTGAGAAAATGGCTGAAGGCTGGAAGTCATTAGGGAGTGCATGGGGAAAGGTCACGCCCACCCTGTGGGGAAAAGCAAAGACATGGTGAGGAACACAAAAGCACAAGGAACAGAAATAACAGGAACACAAGGAAATCCACATGACAACCGAAACACGGGGGCATGACAATTATGGCTTTATTTATTTATTATTTATTAATTTTATTGATTTATGGCTTTATTTTATACATGGCTTTATTTACCTCCAACTCTCTCAGCACTTTGGTCAACTTCTGTTGTTTTTAAATGTGCTTTATAAATAAACTTGACTTGACTGCAGAACAGACAACCCTTGCTGCTTGCGTATCCCAATCCATTCTCTCACCCATATTCTTTTCTTTTTCTTCTTTGCAAATCAGCGCGCAAACTTGGATCGCTCGTTTCTTGCTGACATCCATTTTTGGAAGAAAAAAATCCTGTCTCGGGCGTGGTATCGCATCATTTCCTGTGTCACTTCTCGCGTGTGTTTTCGTGACAAAACGTAGTTTGGAGACCAGACAGAGTCGTCGGGGATTCCACCTGGTGAAAGATCTTGTAATGTGTGCCCCCCTGTCACCGATCAGTCATGTAGTGTGCAAACCACAACGACGTGGTTTTGTTGAGATACATTTTTCATATTGCAGTAGCTGCCACCATTTTTTCAACTAATTTTAATTGTTGTGTACATACATCTGCACACTAAGATTTCTGTATTGTTCCTACAAAGTGAATCTTGCAGAAAGAAACTGCATCTTATGGGTGTCCCATCATTGCATTACTATATAGAAACTAGTGTAGTGAAGTTACACATACAAAGCACTGTCTATAAGTTATTAATTAAAACTTCAAAATCTTGGCCTGCCATTAAACATGTTGATATCAGAATGAGGCCAAGTTACAGCAAACAATAGTGACTATCTATGCTCACACAAATTAAACAAGCTCTATTCCAAAGCAATGCTGCCCACTGTTTCCTAAATTATTTAAAGCAACTTGGCTCTGTTTTTTTTCTTTTTTCATCTTATCATGTGAAGAATATGTGGTCATTCAAAGATTGTGTGACATCAAAGTGTCAAATACCAGTCATTTACAGTGGTTAACTGTCGTGAACCTTTAACTACAGTTGTCAATGACACTGGCTAGCTACCTGTTGTTCAGGTGTCTTGCTCAAGGACACTTCGACACACCCAGGGTGGGGTGTGTCGAAGTGTCCTTGAGCAAGACACCTAATCCCTAACTGCTCTGGCGATTGAGAGGCATCAATTGTAAAGCGCTTTGGATAAAAGCGCTATATAAATGCAGTCCATTTACCATTTATGTGCTCTTAACTTAGATAATTTAATTAATAATTAAATGAATAAAAATAAAGAAGCACAGAAGGTTGCTATAGCTAGTGCACTGCTGTAATGAACTATCAGAAGAAAAGCTATTAGTTAAGCAGACAACTGGTTAGCCATCCAGCTAACATTAATGATTTCATTGATGCCATATGTCAGTGCTGTCACCACAATCTAGAGATTGCCCTGGGACAGCCTCGCAAACGTTTTATGCCGCCAACAATTGTGGTCTGCAAGAACAAGATAAACAGATAACCATGGTTTTCATGTCATGAAAGCACCCACAGGCACCATTGGGTCAGATGAGAACCTGTTTGACCAATAATCCACATTATGGATTGTTGAAAGTGTTATATGTATGTGCATGTAAATAACTGAGAATGATGTGATAAATGTGGTGGACTGTGAATAATATCATTTGTAATGCGGGGGATACTGTATGTTATACAGACAGGTACACTGAGCTGTAATAAGTTGGTATAGGGAGGTTATAGAAAGACCACCACCTTGGGCCTCCATAGAAAAGTATCTAATAGACAGATAAAAGCATAAGGCCAGCTTTAAGAAAGGCTAGAACATGTGTTTGTTAATGATTTTGAATGAGACAAAAATTCTCTAGTAGCAAGTATACCTACTGCATTCTCTTTTATGTCTCTTTTCATATACATTTAATGATTTTAGCTTGGCTGTAAAAATAGTGTAATGTGATGCCTCATATTACACTAATTAAGAAAGGAAAAAGATGTGTGCTTATTTTTGCAAAAAATGAAAGAAGAAAAAATGAATGGTGGGTGTCTTCTGTACAATTGCGACAAAGTCATTCTTTTAGCTGGTCTCTATTTAACCTATCACTGAATGTTTTGAAAAATCCCAGAAGTAATTATCTAAAAAAAAAAAAAAAAAAAACACAAGCAGACTAATGTGGAGGAGAAAAGGAAATATGGTGCAGGTACAGGGTAGTAATGAGAACATGGCACCCAGCCACAGTGCACAGTTAAAATAAATGAACAGAAAGATACAGTACAGGCTAAACAGAGCAATTCCTCATAGGGGAGGTGCGCACTGTCTTGCATAAACAGAGAATGAGAACAGTATCACCCAAGCACCTCTCTGCTCTTCAGTGTTGATGAGGTGCCGTTGGCTGTCCTTGGGGACATAATTACGCTTTCTTTTTAAGCTGATGCTGTGGAAACAAGTCAATCTTGGTTGTTTTTGTACATGGCACTATTAGTGCCATACATTTTCTGTCTGGCACTTCAAGATAGAGCTCAAATCCACCTATTTCTATTCTCCTCTCCTCTGCCTTTTGAATCTTGTGACCTTTGAATGTGACTTTTTTTTTCTATCGCCCTCATGCAGTATTGATTTGGTTGATCTGTTATATAAACTATATGATTGAAAGGAGGCCCAGATCTTGATAACGCACACAGTGCTAGACACCTGTAATATATTTTCTGGTGAGAGGTTCTGAAAAATGTTATGTGTTTTTGAATCAAGCAAATATTCCTTTACCATAAAAATAAATGGATAATTGTATATAGCATTTTATTTCATAGAAATGTATGAATTGATAATGTTGAAACTCTCACTGACATACAATTACTTGGTGTGAAAACAGTGTGTCTGTTAAAACATAATGTATATATCAATGCTCTTAATAAATTATTTCTTCATATTTCACTTATATATTTAACGTATATTGTTGAATTAAAGCTATTGTTTTCCATCTTCTAAAGCTGTATGAGTTCAATGTTGGGACATAAGAAACAAGAGCTCTTTTCCTACAATGTTGGAACAGGTTAAACACAAATATAATTCCTGTTAGAGTGAATAGCAGCCTTCATTGTGTCAACTTCCCAGCTGGTAACTAATTGTTTCAATTGTGATTTGTATTTCTGCATTTATTACTGCATTTTCCAGTGTCAGTTTCTTGACTGATTAACTGATTATGTGTAACAAGTTGTAATTCTTTTAACATAAATGCCAAATTCTTGGTTTTTCAGTTTTCACAGTCCGCAAGTATGAGGCGCACACAGGTTTTACTGTGCGCTTCAACCAATCAAACATATACTGTAACCAAACAAACAAACAAACAAAACACACACAGTCGGTGAAGGGAATAAACACCACACAGCTCCCACGTGCATCTCTCACTCCCGAGCCCCGGTCTCATTGCAGGCAGAGCATATAAGCAGTTACCAATCAGTGAAAATGCCCACAGGTGTGGTTACAGGCCAGCTAAACCACTCCCTCTCCACCTGCAGATGGCACCCTAACCACACCACCCCTCCACAATGTGTTATAAAGGTACCGTTATTCTGAAAAGCCACTGATGACAATATCATTTGATGGTATGAAGCATACACAATGTGTTTTTTGTGGGTCTTATTAACCATACCTTAATGATTTATGTAGCCACATCATGTCATGTAATTTAACATTTATGATAAAGCATTCTAAATGCTCTTTGAATTTGTTATGTAATGCTTTTAGTAAGCATTACATAAAACGTTCATTATCAATATATTTTGAAGTTATGTAATGCTTATTGAAAGCATCATGAATGCTTTGTTATACTGTCATGCATTCTTATGGACAGCTTATGAATGTGTTATGACGGTTTTTTATAACACTAGAGTATTACGTTTTATTGCAAAATGTCATCACAGAGACCGAAAAATTGTCTCCATCTGTAAAAATATTACCAATGAGGAACACAATTTTTTTTTTTTTTGCAACTCCGACATTATGATGAGTCTAAAATAGCTTTTATCTGTCACATGCTGGAGGACGTACTAGTCCCAATATTTATTTTTTAAAATTCACACTTTTTGGTTAATTTGATCTTTAGCAATGTGATCGTGGTACAAACTAACTTTTGCAGTGATTTTGCAGTGTTTCTCACTGCTCTTGTGAAATGGTTGAGTGAATCTCAATCGTATGTAAGGTCACATAAGCCGCGTTTCCACCGCAGGAACTTTACCACGGAACTAGGAACCTTTTGAGGAACTCAGTGCGTTTCGACCACAGGAACTAGGGTCTAAATTTAGTTCCGGGGGCTTTATTTTACCCCCAAAAAAGTTCCTGCTCGGGGGGTAGTACTTTCCAAAAGTACCGGAACCTTTGGGGTGGGGCGCAAGCGCTGAAAATTTCTGATTGGTCGACTACTTGCAGTGTTATTTGTTTTATTTCAACCGCCATGTTTAAAAATCTGCAGCCGCAAACCAATTTATTTTCATAATAACTTCAAATCAAACTTGTATGTTATGCAGCACAATAGCCTAGTTTTGGTTATAGCCTGCCAACGTCTTGGAATTATAACGTGTGCTCTTCTGTTCTTTTCTTGCTTTAGTATTCGTTTTATAAAATGCTAAGCATTCGTGCTGGGACAGCATATTACATACCAAAACATTCAAACGGATTAATTCGGTTGCTGAATATTTTCTTCCGGATTTTCTTTGTTAGCCCGTTGTAATTGACTCAAAACGTTTGATACAGTTATGTGAGGTATGCGGTAGTTCTGCGTAATTCACATTGGTGATACAGTAAAAGCAAACTGGAAATCACCTTCCGCACTTTTTGTCAGGGTAAAATAGCAGGTTAATCCTAGTAATCGTCCCTTTAGTTTTTACAGACTGCCGTAATTTTACTCTGCCATTCTTCAATTCCACAAAAAGACCAGGAAGACTATGGACTAATTTATGGTGCATGGTTCGCATCTGGAGGGCACACTTCGCTGCTCGGCTAGCAGTAACTTTGAAGGAAAGCAAACGGTGGCTGTACCACTGCTAATTTAAATTTTCACGCAAGTCCGAGTTTTCGTTCTATTCTTGTCATTTTGCGATTAGCCTATATGGAATTGACGATGAGAAAGTAATCAAACAGCAAATTGTTTACAACGTGTGCATGTTTTCTGCTGTTGTTGCCAGTTATATTGGAAATGTGAATGCATTCTGTCGCCTCAGATGTCAAGACATGAAAGTGAATGTTCGCATAAAAACATAATGAATGTGTTTGAGAGGATATATAAAACAGTTACAATCTGACTATTAGCCTGTTATATCCTATTTGTTGCATAACAACGGTCCAAGTTCAACTACCAACGACAGTTGACAACGGTAAAATATGCCCAAACGGCTGCAGAAGAATTTCAATTCCAGGTGATTAAATCGATAAAAATCAATAAATACAAAAGTAACCATATATAGTCATTGTTGGTAACCTGTTGTATATAAGTGGAATAAACCCCTCCGGGCTGTCCCGGTTATTAGAAAATAATGTAGGCTACTTCGGTGGTAGTATGGGGTTACAGAAGAAATCATAGGATAGATGGACCGACGACAACATCGCTTTTTCATACGTCAGTGGGCTAATTTGCCTAATCTTCGCGTGACTTTAGACCGCGGTGGAAACGCAGACAACCATGGGCTGAAGGAACCTTTTAGTTCCTTGAAAAGTAGTTCCTGGGTACTTTTGGTGGAAACGCGGCTATACAGTACAGCACCATAGAGACCACATCCAAGACAGAGGTGAAATAAGAGAGCCATAATGCTCTTACTGAAATCTAACTGTCTTTCCAGCTTTGTAAGTACCTGCGGTCACAAAATATGTCTGGTCACATTTGAAACAAAAGTTTAGTTCATAAAGTCTTCATATTGCATATGAAGAGCATTCATATCCACAACCAAGCATATTCATAAATCATGCAGAATCAAATGTCATTCTGCTGGGAAAAGAATAAACATTATAAAGGGTGACATAAAAAAGGATGTTATACTAACATTAGACAAAATTATGCTCTAGTCTTTTGATGTGCTTTACATTGGCATTTGTAAGGTCAAAAGGTCCCTAAACTTAAAGCCTTGCCAAATCCTACATATATGATTTTTCTTACTTGTCTTTCATCAAAATTAATTCATGTGCATCTAAAGATTCAGAGAAAATTTGCTTGCAAATTATAATTATTTCTTATGAGGATGGAAATAATTACTGTATTGATTTAGAGTGTAAAACAATTCAAATCAACTCAAGGGAAACTGATTCCCTTGACTGCTGCTACTACAGTGAGGTCACAGTGCAACGCTCAACAGTGCATGCCTGGCTGGCTGACTTGCCAGTTGCGATGGTTACAAAAGAAATGGCTTATTAATGCTGCTTATTAATGCGTAACTTTGAAATAAACAAATAAACCGCTATAATTGTTTTTTTTTGTCTTCCTGATAAAGTGTAGCTGCTAACACAATCTTATGATAAAAAGAACAGATTCATCTATTAAATAGTGTAAATCTAATAGTGTATATATATTCTATAGTGCAAGTGGTAGGCTATTCATTTAACACAATACAGTAGGCCTCTTGATGTGCTTGATGAATACCTTACATAATGAGTATTGTACCTTATCGGACCTGTGTTTAGTAGTTGTTTCTATGGCCTTAGGTATGCACTTATTGTACGTCGCTGTGGTGGGGTAGGCGTGGTTTGAGCGTCGGCTGCAGAGAGAGAGAGAGTGAGAGGAGCGGCTCTCGGATCCTTCGTCACAACTGTCAGGTGGAGGTAATCAGCGCCGATAATTATCAATTGTTTAATTGCGCTGATTGCCTCTGATTGTTTTCAACAGTGAGCCTGGGGTTTTTAAAAGCGGAGACCGGGAGTCTTCGGGAGGAAAAAACGCCGGAGAAGAGACCGAACTGCACAGAATTACCGCAAACAAAAGAAAGATCTGTGTTACGTTGTAGCCAGGCGAAGCCGGTGGCTAATAAAAGAGCACGCAGTGGTAAAAACCCAAACCTTGTCTCAAGTGAGTCTGTTGATGGGCAGGAGGGGTGGCACTCACTTGCCACAGTGGTGGCCCGTACGGGGAGGCATCGAGTAAGACGACCAACAGGTTCACAAGAGACAAACATGGACAACCAGGAACAGGGGGAAACTGCGCAACCGGTGGTAGCGCTGGCAAGAATGCTGGAGGGGATGGCAGCGATGCAGGAGAGGCAGGCGGCGTTACACGCCGAACAGCTAGAGGCTCTGCGTGCGCAGACCTCCCTCCAGACTCAGGCTCTGCTGCAGCTGGCTGCTGCGGGAGAAACCAGCGCCCGAGAGCGACAGACCGGGTCCCCCGTAGCTCTTCATCTACCCAACATGACCCCGGATGAGGACGCGGAGGCGTTCCTTGATGGCTTTGAGGTGGCAGCGAGGGCGTGCCGATGGCCAGAGGAGGAGTGGGTCGTCCGTCTCCTGCCCCTCTTAACAGGGGAAGCCCAACAAGCGGCACACAGCCTACCCCCCACAGCACGGTCTGAGTACGCGAACCTGAGGAAGGCGGTCCTGGACCGCCTGGGGTACAGCCCGGAAGAACACCGGAGACGGTTCCGGGAGACGACCCTGGCAGGAGAGGACCGGCCGTTCGCGTACGCCCAGAGACTGCTGGACATGGCGCGTCGGTGGCTGTGACCGGAACTCCGGTCAGCCGACGGGGTGGTGGAGCTGGTGACCCTTGAGCGGTTCATTGATGGCCTCCCGGGGGAGACGGCAAACTGGGTGAGGTGCCATCCACCAACCGGATTGGCGGCCGCCGTCACCCTGGCGGAGGACCACCTGGCGCTCTACCCCCGCGGCCAGTCACCATAGCAGCCACAGCAAGGACGGGCAGAAACGGCTCAGCGCAGGAGAGCCCCTCCTCATTCCCTTCCTCCCTTGCCCGTGCCCAAACCCCCTCATTTTCCCGCAACAACCCTTTTTTTCTGTTTCCCCAGCCCCAGGCTCAGTGGCGGTGGGGATCGACCCACAGAGAGCTCCTCAGACGCCCGGACCGGGGTGATGGCGGTGCGGACAACCGGGTCACCTGCGCCGCGAGTGCCCGCTCATGGAGGTGGGGCAGGTGGTTTGTGTTGTTGGCCTGCCCACCTCCGCTCCCGACCCAGACGGAGCGTACTGTATTCCGGTAAGGATTCAAGGGAGTGAACACCAGGAGCTGTTGGACTCAGGGGGTATGCAGACCATGATTCAACAGAGCCTGGTTCGACCCGAGGCGTTGTTAGAAGCATCAAGGGTATCTATAAGGTGTGTGCATGGGGATTTACACAAGTACCCTATAGTCTCAGTGGAAATTCGGTGTCAAGGAAAAAAACATAAAATAAAGCTCCCGCCTCTCGCACCCTCTGATTTTAGGCACTGATTGGCCGGGGTTCTGCCAGGAAGCTGGGAAGGTAGGGGGGGTGCATTCACGACAGGTAGGGCTGTGTGATGTGTGTGCTGCTGTCAGCGGTGACGCGGGGTCGTCCGACGCGGCAGAGGGGGAGCCGACACCAGTGGAGCCTCCAGTGGAGACTCCAAAGGTACCGGTGTTTCGCCACATGGAGGATTTCCCACTCGAGCAGTCTCGTGATGACACCCTACGCTTTGCCTTTGACCGCGTGATGTACATTGATGGTCAGCAGGTGCGCCCTGATGCAACACTCACTCACCCGTATTTTGTAATAATTCGGGATAGGTTATACAGAGTGTGTCGTGGCACTCAGACTGATGAGGAAATCACCCAATTGCTGGTGCCTAAAAGCTCTCGGGAAATGGTTTTCCAGACGGCTCATTTTAACCCCATGGCTGGTCATTTAGGCTATGAGAAAACACTGAACTGGATAATGCCTCGTTTCTATTGGCCGGGCAGTTGGGCCGACGTGCATTGGTGGTGTGCGTCGTGCCCTGAATGCCAACTAGTAAATTCCCCGACTATCTCAAAAGCGCCGTTGCGCCCCCTTCCGCTAATGGAGGTCCCTTTTGAGAGAGTGGGGATTTACCTCATCGGGCCATTTGATCGGAGCACGCAGGGATACTGCTTCGTGTTAGTTCTGGTGGATTATGCGACACGGTATCCCGAAGCAGTTCCTTTGCGCAGCATTTCGGCAAAAAGTGTTGCGCAGGCATTGTTTCAAATAATTTCCCGAGTCAGAATCCCGAAAGAGATTCTGACTGACCAGGGCACGCAGTTTATGTCACGCACACTACGCGAGCTGTACGGGTTATTGGGCATTCAATCTATTAGAACCAGCGTGTACCATCCCCAAACGGATGGGCTTGTTGAGCGTTTTAATAAAACGTTGAAGTCTATGATCCGGAAGTTCGTTCATGAGGATAGTCATAATTGGGATAAGTGGTTATCTCCTCTGGTGTTTGCAGTGCGGGAGGTTCCCCAGGCCTCCACGGGATTTTCTCCCTTTGAACTACTGTTTGGTAGGAAACCCCAGGGGATATTGGACCTAGTTAAAGAAAACTGGGAGGAGGGTCCGAGTCCTAGTAAAAATGAATTACAGTACGTGCTGGACCTGCGAGCAAAACTCCATACACTGGGTAAGTTGTCACGGGAGAATTTGCTCGAGGCGCAGGCACGTCAGCACTACGACAGAGGAGCTAAGCTACGTCAATTTTCACCGGGAGATAAAGTCCTTGTGTTACTCCCTACCTCTAGTTCTAAATTACTCGCCAAGTGGCAAGGGTCCTTTGTGGTCACACGGCGAGTTGGGGAGGTTGACTATGAGGTAGAGCGTACTGATAGAGAGGGGGCAAAACAGATTTATCACCTCAATCTCCTGAAAGCGTGGAAGGAGGTGGTGGCTGTCTCTCTGGTTACGGTGGATAAGGAGAGAGCTGAGCTGGGGCCGGAGGTACCAAATTCATCCAATCAGATCTCAACCCTTTCAGATGACCATCTCTCACCAAATCAGAGGGCAGACCTTGCCTTGTTGCAAATCGTTTTGCTGATGTGTTTTCCCCCATACCAGGATGCACGCACCTCATACACCACCACATTGACACTTCCCCGGGGGTGACGGTGCGGACCCGCCCCTATAGGTTGCCGGAACACAAAAAGAAATTGGTTCAGGCAGAGATAAAGGCAATGCTAGAGCTGGGGGTAATAGAGGAATCTCACAGTCCCTGGAGTAGCCCCATTGTGCTGGTAGGTAAGCTTGATGGGTCTATTCGCTTCTGTGTGGATTATAGAAAAGTAAATGAAGTGTCACGGGTTGATGCTTATCCAATGCCTCGGGTCGACAAGCTCTTGGATCGGCTTGGCACGGCTCGATTTTTTTCGACGCTGGATTTAACCAAGGGTTACTGGCAGATTCCCTTATCTGCCAAATCTAAGGAAAAAACGGCTTTCTCCGCTCCGGATGGTTTGTACCAATTCAGGACACTTCCGTTTGGGTTATTCGGAGCCCCTGCCACCTTCCAGCGCCTAATGGATCGGGTATTGCGCCCGCATGCTGGATATGCTGCTGCCTATCTGGATGACGTAATCATCCATAGCAGCAGTTGGGAGCAGCATTTGCAGCATGTTGGGGCAGTGCTCGAAACCTTAAGGCAGGCAGGGCTCACGGCTAACCCAAAGAAGTGTGCTATTGGCCGAACGGAGGTACGGTATTTGGGGTACCACTTGGGAAGTGGACAGGTGCGGCCTCTAGTGGACAAAACCGCTGCGATTGCAGCCTGTCCCCGACCCAAGTCAAAAAAAGAGGTAAGGAGGTTCTTGGGGCTGGCCAGCTATTACAGAAGGTTCATCCCGGCATTTTCGGAGCTAACCAGCCCCCTAACTGACTTAACCCGAAAAGGTGCCTCAGATCCGGTCCAGTGGATGGAACCGTGCCAGCGGGCGTTTGAGAGGGTAAAAGAAGCTCTCTGTGGGGAGACACTCTTGTTCACCCCTAACTTCTCTCTCCCTTTTGTTTTGCAGACCGATGCGTCGGACAGAGGGCTGGGGGCTGTTTTGACCCAGCAGGTGGAGGGAGTCGACCGCCCCGTGCTGTACATTAGCCGAAAACTGTCACAACAGGAGGCAAAGTACAGCACGGTGGAGAAAGAGTGCCTCGCCATTCGGTGGGCGGTCGGAGCCCATTCACCCTCTGTTCACGGTGGGCGGTCGGAGCCCATGCCCCCCTCCAATGGCTCCACCGCATGAAGGATACCAACGCCCGGATCACTCGGTGGTATCTGGCTTTGCAGCCCTTTAACTTCAAGGTGATCCATAGACCGGGCGCACGGATGGTCGTGGCTGACTTCCTCTCTCGCCCCCAGGAGGGGGGGGGGGGGGGGTGGTTGGTCATCGGCCGGATGGCTCCCCGGCCTAAGTCGGGCGGTGGGGGTATGTGGTGGGGTGGGCGTGGTTTGAGCGTCGGCTGCAGAGAGAGAGAGAGTGAGAGGAGCAGCTCTCGGGTCCTTCGTCACAACTGTCAGGTGGAGGTAATCAGCGCCGATAATTATCAATTGTTTAATTGCGCTGATTGCCTCTGATTGTTTTCAATAGTGAGCCTGGGGTTTTTAAAAGCGCAGACCGGGAGTCTTCGGGAGGAAAAAACGCCGGAGAAGAGACCGAACTGCACAGAATTACTGCAAACAAAAGAAAGATCTGTGTTACGTTGTAGCCAGGCGAAGCCGGTGGCTAATAAAAGAGCAAGCAGTGCTAAAAACCCAAACCTTGTCTCAAGTGAGTCTGTTGGCGGGCAGGAGGGGTGGCACTCACTTGCCACAGTCGCTTTGGATAAAAGTGTCTGCCAAATAAATGTAATGTAATGTGCTGAAAACAAAAAAGGAACATAAAGGCATAAAATAGAATGAATAAAATTCCTGAAGCCTGCATAGTCATAACATGAACAACATACAGTAGCCTCCAAAATTACTGGCACCCCTGACTGGCAATGCACAAACAATACTTTAAGAAATATAAACAATATAATTATAGAGATAAAATACCAACATGTGAGAAATACTGTACTATATTAATGTTCCAATGGAACCAACCAAAATCATTTATTGATTTAATTAAAAATCAATTTCCTCACAATTAATGGCACCCTTAAAGATTACTGTAAATAACATCTACCAAAATTAAACCAGGAATTAAATTCCACTTATTTAAGTTTATCTAAATCTTAAGGAACTATATTGAGCCATTACATCACTTCCTGTTTCACTAGGGTATAAAAATGAGGTAACACTCACGCAATACCCGTTTGTCATCCAACACCATGAAGAAAACAAAAGAATTGGCAGTTCAATAGAGACAGATGGTCGTAGACCTTCATACATCTGGTAATGGCTACAAGAAGATCCACAAACGATTGAATATACCACTGAGCACTGTCAGGGCAAGTATTAAAAAATTCGAAAGATATGGAATAGTTGAAAACCTCACAGGTAGAGGACGATTTTGCCCCCCAGGATAGGGAGGAGGATGGTGAGAGATGCAACAAAATCCCCAAGAATCACTGTGAAATAATTGCAGGCCTTGGTGGTGTCTTGGGGTCACCAGGTTTCAAAAAGCACCATCAGATGCCACCTCCAGCACCACAGGCTCTTTGGAAGGGTTGCCACAAGAAAGCCTTTTCTGACCCCAAGACACAGAAGCAAGCGCTTGGAGTTTGCCAAACATCATTTAAATTATGACTGGAAGAAGGTGCTCTGGTTAGATGAGACTAAAATTGAACGTTTTGGTCAGATACAGCATCGGCATGTTTGGCATCGAAACAGAGATGCATACAAGGAGAGGCACCTCATACCCACAGTGAAATATGGTGGTGGGTCAGTGATGTTTTGGGGCTGTTTTAATTCCAGAGGTCCAGGGGCACTGGTTAAGATTGATGGCATAATGAATTCCACCAAGTATCAGGCAATGTTGGCTGACAAGCTGGTTGCCTCTGCCAGATGGCTGAGACTTAGCCGTAGGTAGACTTTCCAACCAGATAATGACCCAAAACATACCTCAAGATCCACACAGAAATGGTTCCGTGACAACAAAATCAATGTTCTGCAATGGCCATCTCAGTCGCCGGACCTCAATCCAATCAAAAACCTGTGGGCTGAGTTGAAGAGGGCAGTTGATAAGCGCAAACCCAAGAATGTGAAGGATCTTGAAAGGATCAACCAACATCCCTCCAAATGTGTTCCTTAATGTTAATGTCGGCACCTGGTAAACTACCAATTGATTATCCTGATATTGTGATGAAAAATATTGGGTCTTTATAAGAAGCTCCCTGGTCACAATACTTGTCTACAGGCTAATAGCTTTAACCCTCTACCACTGAATAAGAGCCCTGCCCATTAGTCAGTTGCTATGCATTTTAGGAACTGCAGTTATTTTAATGATTTTGAAATATATGCGGCCAAAATGTCTTGTTTTAAGTAGTGGTTACCCTGAGCCTTGATTTTAAAATGGCTTACTGTATTAATTGAATTGATACGCTTGTTCACTCTGTCAATGTACACAGACCTATCCTGTAAGGATAAGACTGACTAGAAATTCACATTGCTTAAATTTGCTTAAATTGCACTCAAAATGTTTAGGGGAATCACCTGCACAACTCTCGTGTTGTGTATATTTTATACTGGCATGTTGTAAGACAAAAAGGCTGCATAAAAAATAGTATATTCAGAAGAAATGATTGCTGTTGTTCATCGTTTCGCGTCTAAACATGCGGTGAATATGATTACATTTCTGGGTTGAGTCTTCTTGCCTTGCGGCGGTGATGATATGAACAACCTTCTCCTTATACTTGAAGCATTTTGGATTCATTATTTGAATATAGTGAAACCAGTGGGTCTCAATAAAGAACTTGAATTACAAAGCTTTCTCTTGTAATAATCTATAATGTGTAACATTCTGTAATTATTATATTCTAGAGGGTTAAGGTAGGTTTTAGTCCAATAATAGATTTCTTATAAGTTTGGGGCTGGTTATGCAATTTTAGCCCACCCAGTCTTTAATTAATTTTGTAGTTTTGCACCTTATAATTTGCATAGTTACTGAAGAAGATAAGGGGAACAATTAATTGTTTAATTAACATTCTTACCATCAATGAATGAATCAATGGTCTATTGAGTTTATCCAATTGAAAGATTTTAAATCTCCCATTCTCTCCCTCTGGCACAAACTTCAACAATATTCTAAAACGCTAAAACAGCAACACTCTACTCAGTTCATTATTCCCCTCCCACACAATTTCTTCCATTGCATCATATTCTGCTGCTGATGAAGGAAAATACACACACTGATATGCTGTCTAAAAACTTGTTTCATCAGCCCAGAGAAATCACTGACTGCAAAACACTGAATCCATTTTGAAATCACATAATTGGCTTCATAAAGCTAAGTTTACTTACTATGCTGGCTGAACTTTTTTGTTAACTGACAAAACAATACAGAATCAAAATAGGTGATCTACTACATTTTTATTTATTTATTTATTTGCTTCCCATCAAACTAATCTGGCTGTTGTTACCGTTTTGCAATGTCTAGTACACTGCATTTCCTAACATAGCTTGTCCATGTTCTGCTTCTGTTATTCTTAATGTTTTACATGTTCTGGTTGGCCATATAGCAGGAACATTTGAATGGTTCAAGGAGATTCATTAGTTCCTGTGCAACATTTGCATATAGCCATCTTGTTATTCTGTGAGTTGATATTCAGTGCAAAACTGTGCTGTATTTTGTTTTGTTAACTGCATAACAAAATAAAACCCATTTTTGAGCATTTGGCAAATACATGTAGTCTCCCGCATTGGTCTTTGCTACTGCAGTTACAAATGGTGGTTTGAAGGTGCTGTGGGGGAAGTGCTGGATTACTGTTTTCTTTTCTATCGATTGTATGGTCATTTCTCAAATACCATAAGGGCCGTCCTAGAATGAAAAATACCATGTTACCACTTACCACCTATTCAGGGAGAGATATGTTTCCTGTCTGTAGCCTTGCTCAAAGTTTGTGAACAGGATGCTCTGTGACACATGCTCTAGTTGAGGCTGACTGCTCAAGAGCAAACCTCTGTGCCTCCCTCCCAGTTTTCCTGCACAATAAAATGTTCAGTGTTAAATCAACTCTTACACAATACATATGGTCCCAATTGGTCTCATATGTACTCTGATATAGTTGAATTACCACTGGAAAGTTTACTGTGCGGATGAAGTAATGAACCTATTATTTGCTATACAGTGCCCTCCAAAATTATGTGAATAGTACAGTGAAATTTGTTATTTTTGTTATATACTTAAGACACTTGGATTGGAGATAAAAATATGAATATGAGAGAAAAGTAGACGATCATCTTTTATTTCAAGGTATTTACATGCGTACATGTTTTACCATTTTACAGAAGCAGCTGTTTTGTGTTGAGTTCCCCCATTTTAAGCAGTGTAAAAGCAAGTTACCCACTTTGCGCAAATGCCTTATCTTCCCAATCTTTGCCCATTTAGGGGGTACCTTATTTTAAGATTTATAACTCTATCACAGTGTGAGCATCACAGAGACTTTAAAAATGCCTTTAATGAAGCAGGACATTTGTACCATTTACAATACTAACTTAGACTAGTTTATGTTCATAATTTTGGAAGAAATAAAGTACCACAAATGCAATTCTCAAAGCAAAAAATCTAAAATATCCTTGAGCAAGGTACTTAACCTGCATTGCTCCAGTATATATCCATCTGTATAACTGGATACAGTGTAATTAGTTCTGGGTAAGAGCGTCTGCTAAACACCTGTAAACATGCCAAATCTGGCCAATCCTTGCGCATTTAGAGGATACCCTATTTATAGCTTTATAACTCCAGATGTGAGCATCACTGAGACTTCAGAAATGGCTTAGATGAAGCAGGACATTTGTACCATTTACAATATATTTGTGTATATTCATGATTTCGGAAGAAATAAAGCGCCACAAATGCAATTTTAAAATTAGCTCTTTATTAGTTTGCTGTCAAATACTGAGAGATCCCATATATGGACCATTCTACCGAATTAGTTCAAACTGCAGTTCCACAATAAAAAAAAAACTATTTAACAAAACAATTTAGTATTCAGACCTTAGATATTTACTAAGATTATGTTAGTAATTAGCTAAATATATACAAAATCATCATTTATAGGGTACTTTCTATTGGGAAGTGGCTGTCCCAAACCCTAACCCCTAAATTTAAATTTATGTAAATAATGCTTAATTTTTTTATTTTTTTCAATGGTGTTCTTTAAAAGTTCCTTTTGTTTTCTTTCAAACAGAAGTTGAAAGATTTAGATTTATTGTGCGGTTACTTTTTAAATTAAAAAACTTTATTCAAAAAATGTTTTCCCATGTTTTCATGTCACTACCGAAACACAAAGAGTTTTAGTCCATAGGCTGAGCCTGGTTTTTAGCCACACCCCTGCATTTTTGACCAGGAAGTGACACTGCATCCCTGTCCCTCATGGCCGCATGGTGAGTAGTTAAATCCCATCAATTTGAAGTAAATGTGTTCCAAAGTCCGAAAATCAGTGTGTGTAACTTTACGAATTGTCACTACCGAACACATATTCTCTGCAATTAAGTAAACTTTTTTGGGTTTTAATGCAAATATTATGTTTTTATGTGTGTACAACTGTTCAAAGCTGTGTTTGCTAGCCATGTGCTTGCTAGCATTTTTGAGTTATGCTCAAAATTAGTTAAAATTGTCACTACCGAAACAGTCACTACCAAAACATATGGTAAAGTTTCGGTAGTGACATGATAATTTTGGTAGTGACAAAATTGAATGTTCAATCATCTATTTTAAGGAAATAAACATACTTAAGGCAGTGTTTTTCTAATTACTATTAAAGTAAGTTCTTAAAACATGTAGATAATGCTGATTTCTATTTGAAATTGTAGAGTTAAGCAGGGAGTAAGAAACATAAGACACCAACATGCCAAAACAAAATAGAAAAAGTGGAGCAGAGAGGCTGAGAGAATACAGACAAAGAGTGAGGGATGACCCAGTGAAGCACCAAGAATATGTAAGGAAGGAAAGAGAAAGAAATAAGAAACGAAGGGAAGAAGGACAGTTTAAATGTATCAGCGATTTATCTGACAAGGAGCAAAGGAAGGTTAGAAAATCATGGAGGAAAATACAGCAAAAACACAGGGTGTTGGTGAAAAGACAGAGAGAGTTGGAGACATTTTGCAGGGCTTCCACACCACCTAGCACTTCTAGTGAGGCTGATCAGACACCACAGCGTTGGCCTGTAGGACAGAAAAGGATGAGAAGTGCAAAAATGCCTAACTACAGAAAAGAAGCTTGAGCAGAAGGTCAAAGAAATGAAGCGGAGGGAAGCAAAATATAGAAAAAGGTGTCAGAGGTTAAGGTTGAGGTTGGCATCAGACCAGTCAAATTGTTCCCCAAGAGCGAAAACTCAGATGGAAGTATGTAAGCACAGAGTTCCTGCTCATATCAAAAAGACCCTTATTTTTCACAATACATTTATGCACCATATGCAGAAAAAATACAAGTCCGTCAGTTATGAAGAGAAACATGCATTCAGAAGAGCTCTCTCAACCAGGTTGCTCAGAAAATACAAACTTGTTTCTATGGTCAGCAAAACAGTAGGTATCTTTACAACTCATCACCTCTCATCGCGCAACCACCTGTCCACTTGACCCCATCCCATCTAAAGTTCTCCAGTCCATCTCCAGCGAGCTCCTTCCCTATCTGTCTTCCATTGTTAATTCCTCTCTCTCCTCTGGTCATGTTCCCTCTGCTTTTAAGATGGCTCGTGTTACCCCACTACTCAAAAAAGCCACCTTAGATCCCTCCGATGTAACAAATTATCGACCCGTATCCCTTCTACCCTTTCTGTCCAAAACCCTTGAACGAGCAGTTCTTAAACAATTAACCTCTTTTCTCCATCAGAACAACCTGCTAGACCCTCACCAGTCTGGCTTCCGATCCGGGCACTCAACAGAGACTGCACTCTTAGCTGTGACGGAGGCACTTGCCACTGCAAGAGCCTCACGCCTTTCCTCTGTCCTGATCCTTCTTGACCTGTCTGCAGCTTTTGACACGGTCAACCATAAAATACTCCTCTCCACCTTGGCTGGGATGGGAATTGCCGGGACTGCCCTGTCTTGGTTCGCTTCCTATCTTGCAGATAGGACCTACCAGGTCACCTGGAAGGGGTCTGCCTCTGCTTCTCATCCACTTGTTACGGGAGTGCCGCAGGGATCTGTACTGGGTCCTCTGCTGTTCTCCTTATACACCAGATCTCTTGGTTCAGTCATTAATTCACATGGCTTTTCCTATCATTGTTATGCAGATGACACACAACTCTTCTTTTCTTTCCCCCCCTCTGCCACACAGGTCAATGATAAGATCTCTTCCTGCCTGGCTGACATCTCCACCTGGATGGCCAGCCACCATCTGAAGCTCAACCTCAACAAAACTGAGCTGCTCTTCTTCCCGTACAAGACCTCCTTGCTTCGTGAACTCTCAATCACGGTTGATGGCACCACAGTGACTGCCTCTCACTCTGCCAAGAGCTTGGGGGTGGTCCTGGATGACCAACTGGACCTCAAGGAGCACATCAAGGCAACATCACGGTCCTGCAGATTCCTCCTATACAACATCAGGAGGATTCGACCATACCTGACGACGCACTCCACCCAGCTGCTCGTCCAGGCTACGGTGACCTCTCGCCTTGATTACTGCAACTCTCTCCTTGCAAACCTGCCAGCTTGTGCCATACAGCCACTACAGATGATTCAGAATGCCGCTGCCCGACTCATCTACAACCTCCCCAAATTCTCCCACGTCACTCCTCTGCTGCGATCACTTCACTGGCTACCGGTCGCTGCCAGGATCCGATTCAAAGCCCTGACCCTTGCCTACACTGCCGCCAACAGGACAGCCCCCATCTACTTGCAGGACATGACTCAATTCTATGTGCCTGCTCGACCACTCCGCTCTGCGGCAGCAGGGCGTCTTGTAACCCCTCCCACCCGCCCAAAGGGATCACAAAGCTTCTCCACCCTAGCTCCCCAGTGGTGGAACGAACTCCCCGTCCCTCTCCGAACCTCCCCCTCACTATCCATCTTCCGCCGTGGCCTGAAGACTCATCTATTCAAACTATACCTAGACTAACCACCACGTTGTATAAATATTTTTAAAAAAACCAAAAAAAAAAAAACCCTTTTTTCCTGTCACTTGTTACATGTTGCCCCATCCCTGCACTTCTTGGTAAATTGTATTTGTCCTAATACTGTAGCTTATTCTTCTGCCTAGTTGGCTTTGCAGATGTTAGACCAGGATAGTGTTCATTGTTCTTGGCTAGAAATAGCTGTACAAAATAAGTAATTGTACCTTACTGAACCCGTGTTCAGCAGTTGTCTACGATCATGAAAATGCACTTTTGTACGTCGCTTTGGATAAAAGCGTCTGCCAAATGAATGTAATGTAATGTAATGTAACGAAGTGTTCAACAACTGCAGACTGCAGACAACCCACGTCCGTGGTTCACCTATCAGAGTACTGGTAATCAAAAGACCATGGACATAGTCAAAACTTTCTTAAGTCGAGATGACAATAGTCGGGCATCAGTGGGGAAGAATGAAACAATCACAAGATTCAAAAAGAAGAAACAAAAGAGGTTCCTCTCTGACACAATGCTGAATTTGCATCTGAAATTGATGCTGGAGATGCCTCATTTGAAGCTATCCTATTTCTGTAGGACAAATCCTTTTTTGGTTTGTTGCCCCTTACATCAATAACAGGGAGACATGTGTCTGCAAAGTGCATGACAATGCCAAAATGAAAGCAGACAGGCTCAAGCACCTTGGCATTATTAACTCACAGAGCTTGAGCAAAGCCGCAGAAGAGTTGTGCTGTGACACACAGGCTAAAGCATGCATGTACAGGGAATGTCTCTCATGTAAGAGCAAGTCACTCACACACATCACAAGTACATCAGGAACAGGAGCCACATGGTGGTACCAGTGGCTCACGAAAAAAGAAGATTATGAAAAAGAAAAGGACGGAGAAAGAGAGAAGATCACTGTGACAAAAACTGTTAAACAGAGATGTGAGGGCAGCCCAGAGCACCTTTTGGAAGATTTTGAGAGAGAAATGAAAGCCAAAGTGTGCAAGCACCTCTTCAACATCCATCATCAGTACACACAGCTACAATCCTTGCACAGATCTCTGAAAGAAGACAAAGCTATTCTTCACATTGACTATGCAGAAAACTGGCAGTGCAAATATGCAAAGGAGGTGCAGCAAGTCCACTTTGGAGCATCCCACAGGCAGACAACACTGCACAATGCTGTTGTGTACACCACAGATGGTACACTGACATTCTGTGCCTTGTCGCCTTCCATGAAGCATGATCCTCCTGCCATTTGGCCTCAGTTTGAACCAGTTCTTCAGTTCCTGAAGGAGAACCATCCGAGGATCCAAAAACTCTTCTTCATCAGCGATGGGCCGACAATGCAATATAGAGGAAAGAAGAACTTTTATTTCTTGAGCACCATTCCTTTCCAGATGGGATTTACCGCTGTAAACTGGAGTTTCCTGGAAGCTGGACACGGCAAAGGGCCTGCCGATGGCATTGGAGCCACCATAAAGAGAACTGCTGATTCACAGGTAGCCTGGGGTACTGACATACCCACAGCAAAAGCCCTCTATGACACACTCCTTCCTCTCACCAAAGTCAAGCTCCTCTACGTGGAGGACGAACAGATATACAGAGTAAGTGCACTCCTTCCAAAAGAGCTGACCACCATCAAAGGTACATTGAGCATTCATCAAGTGATCTGCACTACACCTGGCACAATCTATTATAGAGTGCTCAGCTGCTTCTGCAACAGAGAGGCCATCTGTCCCTATTTCCACCCATCATCCACCAACATTGCACCACAAGCACAGCCTGGAAGAGATGTAAGAACACCTGAACCAACAGCCCCAGAAGATGGAAGCCATTCCACCTCAAGCTCTGGGTGTGAAGGGACTCTCTCTCTCTGTCCAGTTGATGACATCACTGAAGACCTTGTTGGAAAGTGGTGTGTTGTCACATGACGATGAGCCATATCCTGGAATCATTGAAGACATCGAAGAAGGTGATTTGTACATCTTTTCTTTTTTTCTCACATATTTCAATATTCAGTTACATTGCATGCTATTTCTAATACAAACATTCCATTTATTATCACTTGGCCATATTCCCATTCCCTTTGAATCAAACTTTATTTCATAGTCTTTTATGTAAGATTGCAATACAAGCAATACCTGCCATGTCTTGCCCCATGTCCTTTTATTTTACCCCTCATCTGGCTGCAGGTGCCCTGGCGGTCTAAGTCATGCACAACATTGGGCGGCGAAACTGCTTTTTTGGCCGCTAATGGAGGACAAGATCTGGTACACAGTGGACAAGGTCATCACCTTAATCCCTCCACCAGAAAAGGTCACGCAGAGGCATGTCCAGATCAGCCCAAGAGTGCTCACCGCAGTATGTGAAAAACTAAATTGGTGAATAGATTTGTGAAGGTGTCTGTCGTTTGTTTTTCTCTTTCTGAAGCTCTTCTGCTCAGGGTGCTCAGAGAGATCAAAAGGTTCAGGCTGTGGTTTTAAAGATTTGGACAAAAGCTCATAGGGGACACTGAACCCTCCTAAACATACAACAAATGTCTCTCTCACTCCCTGTGTGTGTGTGTGTGTGTGTGTGTGTGTGTGTGTGTGTGCAAGAGATGTTCACACTCAATCACTAGAGGTGAAATTTGATTAAGTCTCAAGTTCATGATCAGTTCATTCATTCAGATTCAACTGCATATTTTTCTTTAAGATGTTGAATCTATTTGTTACAGACCTTTCGAGGATACATTATTTAAAGTGTTCAGAAGCCTGACAGCAATGGCTTAATATCAATGTTATTGTTGAGATTTTCTTTTTTTTTAAACTGAAACCACTTGGGTTATTATTTTCAAGACACTCTTCCTCATCTGCATGGAAACTTCAATGACAATTGATAAGTAATGTTTGTCCTTCCAAATAAATGGTTATGGATGATGGGAATAATTGTTATGTCTTCAATAATAAATTACTGCATTTTATTGATCATAAAACATTTGTGTTTGTAATATTCCCAACATAAGGTATGTTATGAGTTAAGATTAAGCAATAAGGTTGAGGGAATATGATACAACCTTGCAAACAAACTACTGTGGTCACTACTGAAATAGTACAGTCATTACCGAAACACTGGGTGTTTTGTCAAAAATAAAGTATATTGAATTATCAACTAAAATTTTATGATAATGATTGGTTAAATGTATGTTCAATTTCATCAATCATTAACTCTGAAATCAATATGATCAGCATTATGCATTTTACAAAGAAAGACTGCATTTAGATTTTGATTAATTTTATAAATTGAACTTTGAAATTTGTTAAAATTGCTATTTTAATTGATTTGGTCATGAAAACCTTCTAGAAAAATTTGTAAAAATAATCTTTAGAGGGGGGATGGAAACACAATCTTAACAGGTTAATATAATACTTTTTATTATGGTGTATTACTATGTTTCGGTAGTGACAAATTTTGGGAGAGGAAAAACATTCTAAAACAGTCTGAAAATACAATATAAAAATTGACTGCACTTTTACTAGATATGTGTACCTTAGATATGGTACAATATATATACGGACAAAGTTATGGGAAGAAAACATACAAATTTCAAAATGTTTCCAACTCTGACTTTGAACCAATTCAGTAGAATGGTCCATATACAACAGATGAAACTATAAATGTCCTGGATCAAAAACTCCTTCACCACAAGTTCATAAAATCTAAGGGTGGATATGTAGAACTACTAAAGATCTATGAAGCAAAATGTAAGCAGTGTGCCCAGTGTCTCCAAATCCAAAATGTCAAAATTATGGACATTGCTGTAAATGACAACATAATCACGTATTTCACTACAAATCAACAGTTCTGACTCAAAAAACTCATTGTTGCATCATTTTCAAATGGGAATTACAAGATTTCCGTCAGTACAGTGGTCTAAAATATCTAGGGGTCCAGACACATATCTAAAATCTCTCCAAAAATGAATAAAATGCTTTCTGTCCATTTTAAAGCATATAAAGGAGCCCCTTATGAAGGTTTAAGGTTGAGACTAAAAAGTAATGCAAAAACTACAAAAATTGTCACAATGCAGCACAGTACCTAAATGTGTAACAATTAACACTCATTTGTATTTCTGTACTCTACAGTATGTAATGTAACCCAACTTTCACGTCATGTCTGGTGCATGAAACACAAAAACTACTAAGCTACTAATGAACGCTTACATTACAGTGTGAAATATCCTCATTATAAAATACCACTAACCTATTTAAAGACACTCTATTTCAAAAATAACATATATAACAGAAATATTTTGAGCAGTAATACTTACATAGCGATGATGAAATTTTATCTGTGTTCAGTAGATAGAGACAGAGGCAGTTTTCATACATGCTTTGTATGTATGAGTAACTTAGCATTTTTGTGCGTTGAAAACATGTTTTTCTTCAATACTATAATCATCTTCCAGGGGTATCAATTTCAGCCCTCCTTTGTTATCTCTAGTGATTTTACTGATCAAGATGGGTTTTTTGCATAAATGTGTGAAGAGTCTACACTTTACAATGGTGTGTAGGTGTTACAGCAGTGCACCTTGAATCAGCGGCCAATGAAAGCAATGATTTTGGGGGTTTAAGAAATTAACAGATAACCTTAACAGCTTACTATGCAGGATTTTTAGCCTGTGCTGTGGTCCTGTCTTTACAATCAAAGATGTCACTTCCTCTATCGTAAATCCCACTCACTTGTCTCTATTTTTATATTTTACATCCATTTTCTATCACTGTTTTTCAGTAGCTGTTGCCGTTGAGGAAAAGCAATTTCAAGGTTGACTTGTTTTTGAATGAGCCTTTTTGGCTATTCATTTTGCATTGCTGTACTTGTGCTTTTTCACTTCTGCCACTGCAGAAGCTAGCTAGCTACAAATCGCTACAAATTCTCAGCTGAAACCTGATGCCACCCCACAGGCTGTGTAGCCACATGCAACCCTCCCAGCACAGAAAAGAGTGTCACACCCAGAAATGTCCTGAACACAGGACTGTAGGCAGAGGAGTAAAGATTCTGCAAATGTGTGCAAAAACAGAGATTGTTCATGCATTATCATGATGATCAATGATATAGCAAGGCTCAAACTTTGGTTTCCAGGGTGAGAGGTGGCCACACTAACCACAGCGCTAGGCAGCCCCATTAGTGGAGTGGACATAAAGACGCTTTCTACTCCAGTTGTTGGCAGTAGAAACAGATAAAAGAAACTTTATTAGGGCCCACCTCTTGTCTCTGGAGTCTCCTGTATGCTCCTACTCAGAGAGCAAGGGCCATTTGAGTTGATCCAGAAGAATGGACTGGTGACCTGAGGTGCACCATCCTGAGAAGGCTAAGTGTACATATTAAACTTCGGAAAGAGTGGGAGGAAATGCCCAAGGCAGTTCCGCTGGTCTGCTGAGTTGAGCAGGAAAGTGAGGTAGAAGGGAGTGACTTGCAAAAGAGGAAACAACTACCAGGACTTGAGCTGAATCACCTTACCTCAAATCAATGATGTGACCTTCAGCAGCTGTTACACAGCTACCCAGCTCTAGGTTCCAATCCAAATCTGCCTGTACTTCAGTGTGAAGCACAACATACACCTCAAAGACCCAGCACCCATTCGGTAGCGACCCTACTGGATCCCAGACAGGCTTATGGAACCCTTGAAAATAGAAAGGAGATCACAGAGATCACAGAGTAAATGTTGCAGCCCAGAGGTGAATGTTCCCAAGATGGACGGGGTGGACTTCAAAAAACTAATCTCTGTCTGACGTTTCAACGTGTATCCAGTTTGCTGTCATACCATTTGTTGTCATTTTTAGCACCAGCTGAGAAACCCACCTCCAGCGTGTGCGTGTTGTACTGGGGATGATTCAAGTAGCAGGAGCAACCCTGAACAGAGTAGCCCTTGTCCACATACCAAGAAGCAGGTAAATGCCTTCCTGGGACTGGAGTGCTGATATAGGAATTTTCTTCCTCAGTTCGCTACCATCGCTGCACCTCAGACTGAGTTCACTTCCAAGTCCTCCAGTAACTCAGTGAAATGGACAGCAGGCTTTCACCACCATGAGGCACCATGTTTGTTCCAAGCCTGTCCTCCAAAGTCTGGACATTGATGCCCAATTCCTGGTCCAGGTGGATGCGTCAGCTGTGGGAATTGTTGCAGTTTTGGGAATTGGCAAAGAGTGGAAGGAATGTCCAGTGCTCTACCTTAGTTGCAAGCTGCTCCTGAAAGAGTGCCTGGAAATAAAGTGGGCCCTGGATAACTTATTCTGCTATCCCACAGGAAAGGAGTTTGACTTGGAAACATCATTGAGCATTCACATGGATAAAGACCATGAAGGACCACAAAACACAAGTCACACGTTGGTATCTGTCTCTGCAGCCCTTCTCTTTTAACATTTGACTGCAGACTACCTCTCACCATTAACACTGGAACAGCCAAGATTCCATAGTACCTTAAATAGGAACGGTAAATTTCACCGTGACATGTAAATAGTGTAAAACATTGCAAATAATGTCAACAATTGTGAAAATAATACTTTAGTTGTGTTGGCGCAGGTCATAAGAAACATGAACACACCATGTTTGTATGTCAGCTAACATAATAATGTATTTATCTATCTGCTATAAAAACATTCAATGTGTGTGTCTGTTTTTTTTTTTGTTTTTAACAAACGCCACATTGAAATATATATTCTCAGTTGTGGCCAAAAATACACAGAATGGTAAAACAGAAAACAGGAGAATTTAAAAACTTTATAATCCTTGTTTTTTTTTGTACAATGAAAGAAAAAAATACCTAAAATTGGCAGAAACGGTGAATTTGACTGTAATATTTAAATGTGTACACATTGCATAAACTGTTGACAATGGCAAAAATAATACTTTCATTGTATTGGCGGGTCACAAAAAATGTGATTCCAGTGTTTGTAGCCTATGTCAAATAACACAATAACATTGATTTATTTATTTCATCTTAGTAGTACATGCTGTAAAAAAAATGACAATGTGCTTTTTGTAAACGAACACCACATTTGAAATATATTCTTTTGTGGCCAAGAATGGGAAAACAGAAAATGGGAAAACACTAACCGTTGTTATGTTGAAAGAACAATGCCCAAAACCTCCAAAAACTGTCAAATGTCCACTAAAAAAACAAATGTTCAAATACAAAGTAACAGCGTAGAACAGAAAGAAAAATAGCTTAGTTCCATGTCGATACATGGTATGGGGTTTGTAAAATGTATCCAATGGGCACACTTTTTCAGCTACTATTTGTATCATTCGTAAAGAGATGTCGGCAGTGAGAGGTCAGCATAAGCCAGCATAGCCCTCTCACTGCCGACATCTCTTTACGAAATGTACTCTGCACCCCTGTCCTATTGACAGTTAGCACAAATTTTCTCGACTCTCCACGTACATTTTCCAGAGACAGGTCGCTTGCATTTTTGACATGTCTCACATTTTTTATTTGATTGCATCTGGCGACCAGACACTGACTCCGGATGCCCTTGTCCTTTGGTGTTGGCTCTGTCGTTGCAGGGGTTTTGGCTTTCAGGTACTTCTCCTGAAGTTCTTTTGCAAGCTTCAGGATGAAGTCTCTTCGGGGAATTTTCTCGCCTGTGTATTCCTTATATAGGATATAGGCATTGATCGCAGCCAGGTCCAGCACGTTGTAAAAGACCGCAACGGGCCATCGACCCTTTCACGGAGTACAGCCTGGCCATCTGGTCTAAGACGTCAACTCCAACCTTCGTTGCGTTGTCACAGTCTCGGGTTTCTTCTTTACGTCGTTGTTGATGGCCACAGTCTGGTGCAGAGTACTGAGAAGACAGACATTTTTTCATGGCTTGCACCTGTACACTGTAAGTGTGACTCACTCATGTTTCAGCACTGATGTCGTGAACAGCTCTCCTTGATGTTAGGCGGAGGGGGGCAACTCTCGTCAGTTTTTGTTGATTGTGCCGACCATGCTCGTGTTGTTACTCACCAGTTTCTTTGCCAGTGACACAGAGGTGAAGAAATTGTCCATGGTGACATGCCTCCCTTTTCCAAGAAAAACCTCATGACCACATTCTCAACCAGTCGCTGCCCTGGTGGTCGACTTTCATCTTTCCCCAAGTATGGGAATCCATTCAGCATGTATTTGCTGTCCACATCCGCGGCCAACCAGAATTTGATGCCAAATTCATCTGGCTTGCTAGCCATGTACTGGGTGAACTGGCACGAGCTTTCGTGGGGAACAACTGCTCGTCCACTGTAATGTTCGCTCCAGGCTTGTAGCAGATGATGCTATGCTGCACAAACTTGTTCCAAATGTCGGACACAAGGGCGAATTTGTCTGTTTGCAGGCGGGCCCGTCTCGTATCTTTCCCATCAAAGCGCAAAAATCGCATTATCTCCTTGAAGCGATTCCGTGCCATGGTCTCTCCAAAAAATGGAATCCCCCACTCTTTTGACCAAAAGCTTTCCAGCTATATGCTCTTACCACTGTACACACCACGCATGTAAAGGAGAGCAATGAATGCCTGTAATTTGTTAACCAACATGTCCCATGAACTGTCATTTTTCACCCAGAGTGCCTCAGCTACAGTACAGTCTCTGATGTTCTATAACATTTTTATGTCACATAAACAGAGAAACACAGCAAGCGCGCTGTCAATGTTGCGTTTTGCCTGCGCTGTAGGGCCTGCATTTTCTCTCATAACGTTGTGTGCTGATAGCCTCCCCATGGAGTGTTCATCAGGCTGCAATGCGTTCCAAACTGTGCCGTCTTTTCCTACCTCCTGCCTCCCAGTCTGGGCTGGTGACGCTGGTGGACGTGCTCTTGGTGTGGGTGGTAATGTGGGCACATCTGGCGACAACGGGCTTGATATGGGTGGCGGATTCTCTGGACGTAGATGGCATGTTAGCTGGAACAGCTGTACACAGAACTGCATCGATAGAAGAAAGATGACTTTTTTTGCTCGGCCTCTGGTTCTGGCTCACTGTCACTCTCATCACTGTCACTCTCACAGACCCAAGACAGATCATCACTGTCGTCGAAATTCATTGCCTCCACTCATCTCTTGTAACATCGCTAACACTTTGTTTGCGGTTAGTTTTCGCTTCGCCATCATAAAATTTGATAAAAAACTTTTTATGATTATAGGCCTATGTGTTAGTTAACTCTGTTGACTGTATGTACAGTAAAACTGAAGCTCATGCTGACTGAATAGCTACTGTAAAAAAGATGTTATTGCCATTACCTAGGCAACACACAAGTATGTACAGCAGCCTTGCGGTGTCATTTCGCAATAACATTACACGCAGCATTCAAAATGATCAAGCATACAGGTAAGATAAACAACGGTAAGTTTGTCCGTTCATGGCTTTTTAAGGAGTAAGTGTTTATATATTTTTTTCCTTCTGCAATATTGATATTCAAATGATATCAGAATGTTCAATGCATATGTTTAGGAAAAGTCATGAAGGGGGAGCCATATGGCTTTCCTGATGGCAGAGACATCAAAATATTTAATGTGAAAAAGGTCACAATGACCGCTGCGGCCATTCTAGTCTTAACCACCTTTGGCATTCCAGAATAAAGTGGGGGTGATATAATTGAACATACTGTCACTGCCTTCTGCAGGTCTTGTGCTGTCGCAAACACTCCAATGTAAAGGCTAGTAAGCTGGGACATTCACCTTTTTAAGTCTGTTCATGGCTAAGTACTCTGTTAACTACAGACACACTATAGGACTTTAGATAGATTCCTGTATAACTATATAATATAAAAAATGGCAAAATGGGGCTTTAGAACGTAGACAGCAGTGTATGCACGTGAGCTTGACAATACATTTCTCATGGAAATCAGAGTTTGTAGACTGTTTTAACTTCACTACAGTGGTGATCAACCTTACATGAAAAATAAGTGCTAGTGTGTTGTTAGCCTTTAACCTTCTGACACGTGCGGTCACACCGGTGTTACAGAGCTGGAGTGGTCCCTGAAGCGTACGGTCACACCGGTGTGATTAGAACACAGTGATCAAAACCAAAGTTGAACAAGATCAAGGTGTTCCACTTGCTCCCAAATAAGTTATCCATTCCCTATAAAGTCTTCCGGAAAGATTGCGCAAAACAAGCGAGTAATCTTAGTTTCACTATCATCTTTGGTTGAATCAGAGATGACTTTAAATGTCTGAGCCCATGTTATTAGGGTAGCTTTATTTATAGCATTTTGTGATCAGTACAACTTTTAAAAAAATCATGACACAAACATCATGGGTGTCCATTACAATGTTTGCTAGAATTGGAATAATTAATTTGTATATTCTAACGAATATTTGAAAACATGCAAATAATATTGTAAATCTTTTAAACATTACCACACAAACCATTAGTGGTCACAGATTTTTTTATTGATACAAACAAAATAAAGCACAGGTAGCAGTCAGACGACCCCCTCATCTGACTCCCTTACTGTGACATAACACTGAAGTTTTGGTACTGCTGGTGCACACGCAGAAAAAACTCACGCTGTGGAGATGTTGGAAATATTTTGGAACTTACATGCGAGTGGGTTAATGATCGCAATTCTATGAGACCATATCACATAGATATGACAAGCCAACAACACTAACCCATAAAATACATTTTAAAAGTTATTTGTTCAATTGAACATTCAAAGTGAAACTGTTCAATTATAGTCAGCGGGACCAAAAGTTTCTGTCACACCCTCAATAAATGGCAAAAGTAGAAGATGGAATTTAGTCTTGAAAAGTAATATATTTTCTGAATCCTCATCAATGTCGCTTGGTCACTATCAATGAGGCCAAGCGATCTGAGCGAACAGTTGTGTAAATTATGTCGGAAGTATTCAGCTTCGTTATTTGAAACCTAAACCTTATCACTGTTTAAACAATTAACCGATCAGCTGGGACTTTAAAATTACACGACAGGATTTCTTAAGTGTCCTGTGAAATAGTGACCTGGAAATCTATCAGAATTCTGAGAACTTGACTAACTACCATAAATCCGCATGTAAAATCAACCAGTAAATGTTCCAGAACCCCATAAATGTAAACAATGTAATGATTACTGAAATCCGTCAGTGCCTGCTTTTATAATTGATGGAATGTTGGGAAATGCAAGGTGAAAGGTCATAAAAACAGCCAATGTCACATTAAAATTCCAAATATAGAAAATTATTGTCCACAATGTTTATTTACAGTAATAATCTCGAAGATTTTCATTAAAATAAATGTCTGTTAAGTCACTATCTATCGCCGAATTAGGTAGCACAATGGTGATTGAGCCTATTATTATATTAATTTATATTATTATTATTATTATTATTATTATTTATGATTAAAGAACTGGGTGTCTGTGGCGACATTCCCGGGAAAAAATCACAAGCGGCGCATAGTTAGTGACGCGTTTTCCATCACCCATCAGTGGTTGGTCTGCCAGAGAGGGTAGGCGGAGCTAACGCAACAGGCTTGCTCTTCAACTCACTTGTGTGTGAGCGGCGTACTGTTTTTTCCAGTGTCTGCTACAATAACAGAGAAAGTTATGGAACCCTGAGAGGTCATATTATTTGTTGATGTAGATTTCGTATTACATTTGATGACAATGTAACGTTACTAAATTACATAGCTATTTGCACAGCTAACGCTAGCTACCGGACCATGTCAAGAAAGGCAACATTAGTTTAGATAACGTTGCGCACAGTATCCATCTCTCATATCAGGTAACGTTGCGTTAGCTAGCTAGCTAATGTAATTAACCCAATCTAATGTCAGCTAACAATTAGAAAAAACACTAGCTAACGCTACCGACCGTCTCTCGAATGCAATGCTACCTTGTTCCAACGTTGCAATGTAGCTAACTAAAGGGGCAGGCAACGGCTCTGCTACTAACCAGTTCACACCGCTGCAACATTCTAAAACCGTTTCGTCTCGTTGCGAATCATTGATCTGAACTGGCCTTAACGTTACCGTTATTTACATTGACATCAAGTTCATCAGTAATCATAATGATAGGAATAAAGCCGGGGTACACGTGGATCAGAGCCAGGTCTGATTTCTGTGTAAAGATGTCAAGCCGGAGAAAACTAAATAAAAGAATACGGCAGTATGGATTAGCATTGTTATTATTTTATTACGCTTCCTCACATGTTCCTTCCGCCTTGATGCCCTTTTTTGATTAAATCTCCTTTGTATTTGTTTTATTCTTCTTGTTCTGATTGCTAATTTAACACCCAGCTCAGCTTTATTCTCGAACATTTTAGCTAGCAAAACCAGAAACACCAGGGGTAACATTTTGTAAGGCAGTTGTTTCAAAATTATTACACAACAGTCATTCACGAGAAAGACTGTTTACTGTGCACGAGATACATAATTCACGAGCCACAGCAAATCCCGCGAATTCTTCTCTGCAGTGTAAAGATGTTCATACTGGGTAAAAGGTGGATAAAGAACGTGTGTGGAAATTGACCATCACTAATTCTACCCCAGATCTGCTACAGCATTTTAACCCGGCTCGGCAGTGTAAAGACAGTTTAAGTTAGCCTAATGTTAGACAATGAATGAGTATGTACATAACATTACTTTTATAACAACCATTTTTTATTCAGTAAATAATAAGTGTTATAGTTGGCGTGGCCCAGGTGCCAGCTGACTGACGTCACACAGGCTACAATGGTTGGATCGGGTTGGATCTATGGGAAGTGAGGTCCAAAAATGCACCTGCAATTACCGCTTCTCGCCATTGGCACCGCCATAGAGAACGAAACTGAAATCTTCGAGTTTGTAATATCAGTTTAACCTTAAAGTTACAATCACAATATTCATATTGATTTTCAAAAATACATTTTTCGGTTGTCCTGTCTGATAATATATAGCCACATAACAAATAATAAGTGGCTATAGTCCCACATTTGTATAACATGAAAAATCTTTACCTAACTGTTGAATTCAGACCCAGAGATATAATATAGAAGAAAAATGATCAGAGTGACGCCACAGATTAAAGATAAAAACATGTCATGAAATGTGTCTGATGTCATATCCTAGCGTCTACCTTCAACAGTTAATGTTAATTGGAGTCGGAAAAAAACTAAAGTAACGTAAAATTTGATTATTTTCAATGCTGAGTTACACAGGTAAAACAACATGAAATCCTTCAGTACTCTGTCATTTCCAACATTTGTGAGCACAGTCCTGGGGTCTCATTTATAAAAATGTTCTTAGATTTATACTTGAACTTAGTCTTAAGATCATTTCCGATGGTGCGCTTACGTTCGATTCATAAAAGATACTGAGCATAAAAAACCTTGCTTATGCAAGTTCTAAGAAGCCCATTTGTAACTTATGCACCTGTGATCTATAAATCTCAAATTAAGTTAAAATTGATGGCACCTGAACTTGCCTTACAATCAGCGATTTCCCCTTATATAATGCTAGCACAAATGAGGGTTTAGTGAGGAATCACCATGGACCAAAAGAGAAAAACAAACTTTTTGGAAGACGAGATCACGGCAATGGTAGAGGAGATTGAAGACAGGCAACACGTATTATTTGGTGGACTAAATAGTGCGTTGTCAAACAAAGCCAAACGGGTAGCTTGGGAGTGTCGCCGCTGCAGTGAACGAGGTGGGGCAGCAAGACAGAACTGTGGCTGATCTGAAAGAAATGGTCTGACCTTACACTGCAAGGGAAAAAAAATAACCATACATAACCGCAGCATTAAGGCAATGGGTGTGTGGGTGGGGAAGTGTTAACGACTACAAGCAACTACAGTGAATTCAAAAGGGGGGTTACCACCGAAGTGGAAACCACAAGGTCTCAGAGACTTGAGGAAGGGGTAATGAAAAGAAAAGACTGAACTCCCAAGGGAGAATATCCCAACACAAATTAATAGTCTCAGCGGGAGAACGGACTAAGGCGTAAGGAGTGAGTAGAATATTAATAAGACTACAGTGTAGTCGGGAGAAAAGCAAAGAAAAGGTGCCTCATAACGAGGAAGGCAAAAACAGCGTTTAAAGGAAAATAAAGAATGCAGCCAAGTGATTAATAGGACCGAAGTCTTACTACTAATCAAAATAAAAAAGCTATATTCTAAAAACCTAAACCTTTTTCCTTACCACACTTTTCTCTAAGAGAGCTTTTCTCTGTACCGGCTATTGTGTACGTAAGTAGACACTAAAGCGAAGAACATATATAATAATATTCTTACATTTATATAGCACTTTTCCGAATTCTCAAAGTGCATTACAGTGAAGGGGAACTCACCTCACCCACCACCAATGTGTAACACCCTCCTGGGTGATGCATGGCAGCCATTTTGCGCCAGAAAGCTCACCACACATTAGCGAAGGTGGAGAGGGAGAGAACATTTATTTAGCCAATTAAATCTGGGGATGGTTTTGGTGGCAAGTTTGCGAGAGCCAGATCTGGGATTTAGCCAGGACAGCGGGGAATCCCCTACTCTTAGCAATAAGTGTCATGGGATTTAATGACGACAGTGAGTCAGGAGTCAGGACCTTGGTTTAACGTCTCATCCGAAAGACGGCATCTCCTACAGCACAGGGGCATTGGAGTTTATTTGACCAGAGGAAAGATTGCCCCCTGCTGGCTCACCAACACCACTTCCAGCAGCAACTCATTATTCCCTGGTGGTCTCCCATCCAAGTACTAACCAAGCCCATACCTGCTTAGCCATTCAGCAGGAGCAGAGTGCATGGAGGTATGGCTGCTGGCCTCACGTGAGCGTATATAAGCTCTCTCAATCTGGTGCAAACAATCAGTAGTAATCACAGGGAATCTCGGAGCGCCCTCAGGCGGTTCTGAAGATTACCACACTCAGTTCCCTAAATAATCACTCAGTTTCCTCAACAGGGATACTGAGTAGCCGATTAGCACATAAAGGCGTTGATTAGCACAACCCACAATGCCGAGTCGCAAACGGAATATGGAACCATGACAACAGGAGGGGGGCCATCGTTTAGCAGTAACATCGGAAATGGTGAAGTCGGCGCGCGAAACCCCCATGACTGCATCACTGGATCACGGTAAGTAATTAAGAGAATGTGAAGCGTGGTTGTCAGTCACTTAATATACAAGACATGCACTGATTTATTTTATTCCTTTATTCACATAGAGACGGGGGAAGCTCCATTGTAGCCCGTGCACCGGGTGAGTGTGCCCCCTCTACCAAGGGAAGCTGCGTTGCAGCCAGTGCGCCCTCCACCCAGGGATAAAGTGCGTGAGGCTCCCAAATCAGCAGGTGCCAGGAGCGAGGGGGAAGGTTTGGCCACAGGTGTCGAAGGTCCATCCACATCTGCGTCCACGTCTACAGGTCGCGAGTTGACCGCCTCAGTCCTGCAAACCCAGAACGAGTTGAACACATTGGTTGGGCAGATTGTGACTGAACTCACAAGAATACGTAAGGTTTTGATTAATTTACATAATGCAAATGTTGAACGTTTTCCACAATGTGAATAAAAAAACCTATTCTTTGTATATTGTCTGGCATTCTGCATCTTACCAGCAATCTCTGTATGAGTTTCCGCCTCCTTCTCACTGCATCAGCCTTTATCCCTGGGTGGAGGGCGCATGGACTGCAACGTAGCTTCCCTTGGTGGAGGGAGGAATCAGGAATCAGCTGATTCCATTCGTTTACACTAGCATTGCTACAAAATGAACAAGCTTCAAGGGGACATCTCAGTAACCGTAGTGCCAAATTAAAAACTGTTTTCAGCTATTTGGCCAGAACCTTTGGGTGTGCAATTTCAAACCTAAATATAAAACGTTGGTATATGTTGCTTTAAGTTGACCCATTTTAAAACTAAATTTAAGTTTTGTATTTTAATAAAATGAAATGACCTTCTCTGGCTTATAGAGGAGTTTTCCACCTGATGCATCAAGGCAACGCCACCTGCTCTTGATGTGCTCCACAACCGACCTTGTTCTGCCGTGTGCCAAATTGTAGCGCATTTCCTCTGCTGTTCAGGGATTGGCAAAGGGAGTGAGAAGCCACATTTTCAGTGGATAGCCCCAGTCACCTAATAGGGTAAAACCATTGTGTTACATTATTTTGCATGGTTTTTCATTATACACTGAAAAAAAAAAGAACTCACCGAGAAGCCACCCGTCTCCACTCTCACCAGCTTCTAGACGCAGGCCTACTCTGCGGTGGCGCAGAATGAATGAGTCGTGCGTAGACCCTGGCCACTTGGAGCATTAATTGAGTAGTTGCATATGGGCATCACAGATGATCTGAACATTCAATGAATGGAAATTCTTCCTGTTAACATATACATGTTCATTTACAGATGGTGCACATAAGGCAATATGTGTGCAGTCAACTTCACTTATGACCCCTGGGAAATTAAATGAGCGGACAAACTCGACTTTGACGCGCGCCTGTTTGTTGGCTGTAAATGGGAAACTAATGTATCTCCTGGACAAGACGTGTAGAATCACCTCGATCACTTGTGGCAGGATGCGACTGAATGATGGCTGTGATATACCCGACTTGTCTCTGATTTCCCTCTGGAATGTCCCAGTAGCGAGGAATCCCAGAGTGGACGGTACTTGGAAAGATATGGGTATGGCATGATTACAGCGTGTCTTCCTCTCCAGATTAGGGGCTAAATCCGCACACAAATCTAACAGAACATTCCTTGGGAGACAATAGCGACTTATAAGCCATGGATCATCATGCGCAAAAAAGGCATTCCGGTCTCTGAAAACTCTCTCCCTTCTAAAAGCACGGTTTTCAATGTCTTCCAATAACGCAAGAACAGCCATGGTTACTTTTTTCTAATTTGACACACTATTTATAGAACATAGCATCCTGTTTTTAATTCAAAACACCTTGTGTCTGGCAATTAATTCCTCACACCTTTAATTGATAATTCCTATCAAATTGTTCATAAAACTAATGCAAAGTTCACCATAGGCTTGGACGCATATGCGTCCCAAACTACAATACCCCTACATAACCAGGAAAATCACTTACGTCAAGTCTAGACTTTGCATGGAGATAAGATCATTTCCACGTCAAAGTAAGGTTTTATAAATAACTACTTGTATGTGGTTTTCTGCGTAAGTCATACTTAAGATCAAAATTGATCATAAGTCTGTTTTATAAATGAGGCCCCTGCAATAGCAACACCAAGCAAACACAACCACTCAATTGGAGTTCCCTGAGAAGCCTCTGCTGCACTATACCATTGAAGTAAACAAGTTGTGAGGACCAGAAGTCCTCACTTAGAAGAACTGTATTTGAGTGATGACTACAGAAGTCCCTAATTACAAACACAAATAAAGGCTCACCCCCAAAAAACATACACATGCAGGCATGCATTCAAGAATGCACGTGCACATATAAGCATACACGCACGTACACGTACCATTACTCAGAGCCTCACTGTCTTCCCAAGGGTCTTCACCTGCTGCTGACCAATGTCTCCAGCTCTTACCAATGCTGATGCCACCTTGAAACTGTGGAAGGTAGACCCACGAGGCTCTCTTCTGCTAACCCACAAAGACACACAGAACAAATTGGATATTGCATATCGTCTCAGACACACACAGCAGTGTACTCACAATTTGTGAGTACACTGACCCAGACAAGTATGTCTCAAATCTTTTACAAAGTGATCACAACTTTCACTAAGTTTTTGTTTCCTTAGTTTGAAATAATGTCTGGCTATATTTTTCCTTAGTCTGATGTTACATTATATTTATTTAGCAGAGGCTTTTATCCAAAGCGACGTGATGTAGCTAGCAAATTCATCCACCACTTTAGAAGGATATCTCTCACCATCATCCCAGTCTAACATTTCTAATAAATTTCTCTACCATGCTCGCCGATCCACGTACCTAGCCAACCCACTCACCATTTAGCTGTTAGAAGACATGACATGACTTTGGAATGTTTCAAGCTCTTGATATCAATCAGCAGTATCCCAGTCAATCTTTGGGTGTTCAAATTGCGATGCCATAATTATGTATTTCTTGTTCTTGACATACCTCTGACACCATGTAAAGTATAATACACAGCACAAGTGATTTAGTGGAGAGCCATAAATTTATTGTGCACTGATTCGTACATATGTGGGTACTGTCTAGGGATAGACAGTCAGCAGCACTATATGAACTAGTGTGAACCAGAGGTGGGTAGAGTAGCCAAAAACTGTACTCAAGTAAAAGTATTGTTACTTTAAAATAATAATGACTCAAGTAGAAGTAAAAGTAGTCACCAAATAATTACTTGAGTAAGAGTAAGAAAGTATCTTGTGAAAAGACTACTCAAGTACTGAGTTACTTTATACAATCTGATTTATTGTTGAAATAAGCAGAGCAAGATGAACATAAAAATCCAAATGTCCATAATATAAAATTGTAAATGCTTGTCCAATAGAAATAAACAAAATATAAAATAGCCATGTGCAAATTCAAATATGGCCTAAATCATATCCCTTTAAATAAAACAATACACAGGAGGTTTGTCAGAAGAAGAGGATTTTTGCTTTCTGTTGGACTCTATTAAGTCTGTATACCTTGTCAGTTTGCTGTTAGAAGACATGAGATGACTTTGGAATGTTTCAAGCTCTTGATATCAATCAGCAGTATCCCAGTCAATCTTTGGGTGTTCAAATTACGATGCCATAATTATGTATTTCTTGTTCTTGACATACCTCTGACACCATGTAAAGTATAATACACAGCACAAGTGATTTAGTGGAGAGCCATAAATTTATTGTGCACTGATTCGTACATATGTGGGTACTGTCTAGGGATAGACAGTCAGCAGCACTATATGAACTAGTGTGAACCAGAGGTGGGTAGAGTAGCCAAAAACTGTACTCAAGTAAAAGTATTGTTACTTTAAAATAATAATGACTCAAGTAGAAGTAAAAGTAGTCACCAAATAATTACTTGAGTAAGAGTAAGAAAGTATCTTGTGAAAAGACTACTCAAGTACTGAGTTACTTCATACAATCTGATTTATTGTTGAAATAAGCAGAGCAAGATGAACATAAAAATCCAAATGTCCATAATATAAAATTGTAAATGCTTGTCCAATAGAAATAAACAAAATATAAAATAGCCATGTGCAAATTCAAATATGGTCTAAATCATATCCCTTTAAATAAAACAATACACAGGAGGTTTGTCAGAAGAGGAGGATTTTTGCTTTCTGTTGGACTCTATTAAGTCTGTATACCTTGTCAGTTTGTTGGGGTGAACCCTCTGTTGACAGAAAAAATATCAATGAGGCTACAGGGGATTTATCCATCAAAATAGACTCATCACAACAAAGAGCAGCCTGCTCAAATTCAAACAGAAACTTTCTATGTGGGAAACAGAATGCTTTGTAGCACCATTATTGTGCCTTATGATGCACTTATCCACAATATTCCAAAGTCCCATGATGCCTTGCTCGGAATAGCCTATGTGCAGAACTTTCGGTTTAGCGTAAACAAACGTTATTTATGCTATGGTAACGTCTTAAAATGGCAGAAATTTGGGAACATACAAAGACAACACTAAAACTCTGTACTCTCCTATGTTTTTTGTATGGGGATGGGAGGACATGAAAACAATTTTCAACCGTCCACCACGTTTTGGCAATGTTCCAGCTCTCACGTCATGACTGTTGCATGCTTCACAAAAATTATTACACTACTAATGTTTACATTACAGTGTGAAATATACACATTAATACCACTAATTTAAACACACACAATTTCAAATATAACGTATATAACCAAAGTATTTTGAGCAGTAATAGCCTACTTACATAGCAATGATGAAATCTTATCTATGTTCAGTAGATGGAGACAGAGACAGTGAATCAACAATACAGTTCAATCCGCTTCTGTTTTGCTCCAGAAAACAATGTCAGCTAGGTCTATCAGCAAACGTATGGTTTAGCTATGCCCAGAAGTCCTCAATAATAATAGTATTTCCCAAAAAATTACAAATAATCCTTGACCACGTTTAGTTAGGTGCAGCGTCTTTTACTGTTACCAGAGTGAATGCGTAAGTGAATGCGATGATGAGAAAATTTTCGATTACGCTGACCTAAAAAACGCTATTCCAAAAGCAAAATTAGACATGTTATACATCGTTAGAAAGCTTATACTCTCACCTACTGAATAAATGAATTGTCAATCAAGCCAGACTGTACTAAAAAGGGCGACAACGCCGTAAACAACACGTATGGTACACACAGCTATTTTGGAAGGTACCGAGGCGTCACAAAAGCGGGCATATTTCACAAACGGATTGTCCAAGACAATATATGACTACTCAGTCAGATAGTTACCTATCCACAGCCAAAATTAACCTACAACTTACCGCCACATGTTTTCTCAAGTTCGAAGTTGAGTTCTTGTAGGCTGAAATGTCCACCTTTTAGGCAGACAAAGAAGGCAGTGCATAATGTAACTATTGTTTTTGGTAGTCTGTAAGTAAAACATAGTTTAAACGTGAGGCCAGGGGTGCTCTGCCTCCTACGAATCACCCGCCGTTGTCGTCCACTCATCCTTCTGTGTGCTGTGACTGGCTACATTTGATTGGTGAAACAGAGTCATTATTTGGGGCTGTGACAGAGCCAAAGCAAAGACCAGTCAGCCTCTTTGGCTGAAGTCTCTCTGAGAGAATGAAACAAACAGAAAGTGCATTGAATAAAAAAATGGGTAAAAAAAAATAAAAGTAACGAGCGGAATGTAGCCGAATATAACGGAGTAAAAGTAACATTTTTTCATCATAAATATACTCGAGAAAAAAGTGAAAAGTATGTTGCCTTAAAACTACTCTTACAAGTACAATTTATTCAAAAAGTTACTTAAGTAAATATAACGGAGTAAATATAACGCGTTACTACCCAGCTCTGGTGTGAACACACAACAATATGTTACAGCTTACAAAAGTCATAAGCAACTTTACTTAAAAAAAGGATAAATTACTTTGATCCAAAAGTTAATTCATTTGGTCATCCATCCATCCATCCATGATTTTAGATAGCTAATGTTGGCTAATGTTAATTTAACATTAAGAGTTACCTCTGTCAGCAAGGTAAGAATTGATTGAAATATGTTTAATTTTCTGAACCCAGCAGTTTTAACTATTAACACCCTCGTTTGACGTCTGGCACTGAACAAAAGTGCATCAACCGTTAAAACACCTAACTTACCCAACATTTAAAATATTTATTTGATTTAATTTGGTAATTATTATCAAAGAATCACCAAATTTGTTGATAGGCAGAGCAAACAGTTTGGATCACCCTTTATCAAAATGTACAACTCACAACAGATGAAAATTAAGAAATGTATTAAATTACAACAAATATTCATGTCTAATGTGAAGTTGAGGCTCAACTACCTTAAAACAATTAACAAAGATTACAGACATGGACAGTCACACAAGAATTGAATAAAAGCAGATACCAAACCACAGCTTTTGTTCCAAAGTAATCCAAAATGCAGAAAACAAAAGACAGCAGAATAGTCCAAAAGAATCAGAGTTCAAATGTAGAATGGCAGGCCTAGATATAGGACTCAGATGCCCACTTCCAGCTATTACAAAGTTCTTCCCAAGTTGCCCCAAACTTAACTGAAAACTAAAAGAAAGCGACATATTTTAACTGCTGAAAAAGAGGAGGGGGCAGAGGCATGGACACCCTCTCTGACACACACACACACACTTACACAGACATACAGATTCACCCTCAAATAGTAACCGCCCAGTTCCTGCTCTGTCTTTTCTCCAGGCTATGCTGGCTGAGCGCTTTGAAGCTTACTATGGCTGAGAACGGCCAAATGGTGAATTATAGGTGAGGCCAAAAGTTTACATACACCTAGTCTACTTTGTTCACATTAGATGTAATTTTAAAATAATCGATTAGAGACATATTTATTTCAGCTTTAATTCACTATGTCCAAATTCCATTTGGTCAAAAGTGTACATACACCAAGTTGACTGTCTCTTTATATTGATTTTTTTAGAAGCTTCTGATTAGCCAATTGTCATAATTAGGAGAGAGAAATATGAGGCACCTATTGTCAAAAAATGATTGATTGATGCCCCGCCCTTTGCCCTGCCCCCTTAATATTTCGCCCTCTGATATGGTCCGGTTTTCTATGATGTACATATTGTCAAGATTTGATTGATCAGTTTGACCTTTTGACCTCTGATATGGTTTGGTTGGTGAGGGATAAGGGTATGGGGAAAGGGTGGGGTTGTGGCTGCCAGATGGTGAGGATAAAATATTTTTAAAAAAATTTTTTTAAATAAATAAAATAAATAAATAAAAAAATAAAAAAATTAAATGTTCAGAATGCTTGGTGTAACTACACTCCTTGTGGGGCAAAGTGTTTGTGCAACTTGAAACTTAAAAAAAAAAAATGTTTTATCCTTTACCAGTAAAACAGGCAATATGTGAGAATATGTAAGTAACTAAGTTTTAAAGCAGTGCTTTGGACGTTAGTTTAAAGAAAACAAGCCCAGGCATGTATGCATAGTCTTAACAAGCCGAATCGGGCAGTGTTAAAGCGGTATAAGAGAGGTTTTTAAGAAAGCTAAAGTAGAAAAAAGCACACGTGTTAGTTACTTAGCTGATTTCCTGCGTCAAAACAGAAGCGGAGGGTCTCTAGGTAGATGTTCACAGCTGAGTAGCGAGGATCAAAATGGCCACAGCGAGCCGGTAAGCATGGACAGAGTTAGGGAGGAGCCACTGTAGCTTTAGAGCAATGCCCCCCACACAAAGTTTCGAAGAGCCCCATCAATCAATAGTCGGCGATGTTTTGTACGCCGGGAGATGCATGCAGAAGGCACAGACACGTCCGTGACGCAAAGTGGGGATGTATCGGAACACGTGGGGTGTCCCTGTGAAGCGCGGGCCCTATGGTAAACATCAATTCAAATTTCCCGCGAGGAGAATGTTTTATGCCTTTTCTTTTTCTGAATACAGACACAGACCTAAACTTAAGTTTTTCAACAACCATATAAGAAAGAAAACATTTCTTACAAACAACTTGATTAGAGTCTAAGAAAAAAAGGTTTTCAGGCAACAACCAGATCAGTTAGGCCGGGCACACAGCACAGAGAACATGAACTCACAAATTTTACATGCAATTAATGCTAACTCAAAACAACACCCCACAAGCTGCTGATAACATTTCAAATGTTTTTATAAACCCAAATCTGCTACAACTTGTTAATAATATTAACCACGACACTCACGACATGCATGAAATGGCTGGAGATTACTTTGATCGGTTGAACGAGGCTTTGGCAAACCTTACCGCTGGTGATGGTGCACTAACCCCTGCAGCAGACTCTTTTGGTTTTCTGAATGATGCTTTAGATCGACTAAACCAGGAAGGGGGGAATCTTAATGAATTACCACTAACGCCTACAGCTGATAACCCACAAGGTTCTGGTGATGTACATGCTGCTGCTGCTAATAGTAATGATGATGTTGGTGTGGTGACTTGTGGTCCTGACATGGTAGTGCTGCAAAGGCCCTCCTTTAATTGTGTCGAAATTAGGCAACGGTTTAACTTTGCATCCTTACACGACGTGAACAGCTATGAGGACTTCTATAATGTGCTGCTAGACTTACTAGATCATTTATTGCGTAGAGCTATGCAGTTGGCTAGACCCAATGATGTGATTCAGCTGGAGTTGCGTGGTGACTCCCTGTCTGAGGGTGTGTCCATAATTGCTAATGGCGGTAGTGTCGATCTGGACACATTTTTGGGAATGGTTGAAGAGCTGGTTCAGAGCAATTTTGAAATCTTTTCTGATGATACATTGGAACTGGTGGTTCAGATAGTTCCAAACCCAAATGGTGGTGCCCATAGAAAAATAGCCACATGTCTCAGAAATGAGATTTTAAGAAAAAAACTACGTCATCTATTTGTAAGTCACAACGCTGAGAATAACCTCTGCTTTGCCATTTGCTTGTCTCAAATGTTAAACCCGGAATTTACGTTAGAGCGGGTGGAGCAAGACGCCATACATTTACAGACGTCTGTAGGCCTGGGCGTGCAGGATATGGTGTCTTTTTCAGACATACAAAAGTTTGAACAACTGTTAAAGGTCAAAATTGTTGTGTGGTACCGTAATGCTCAGAATGTCTTTTGCAAATTTCAAACAAACCCAGAGCCGCATCCAAAAACCGTGTTTTTGTACCTAGAAAACGAACATTACTTTGGTATAAAGTCGTTGAAAGGTTTCTTAGGCAGTACGTACGTGTGTGATTACTGCTACACGCCTTTTACAGCAAAAGCTAACCACCGATGTAAATACTACTGTAATGTTTGTTTTAGTGCTGAATGTTCTTCGCACCCTTTAAAATCGGTAAAGTGTAAAGACTGTGGACGTATATGTCGGTCAGCCTTTTGTTACACAGCGCATAAAGTCGCCAAACTGAATAATGCTACATGTAAAATGAGCGCCCCATGCGACACACACAAGTATTGCGAACAGTGTGGCAGGATGTACATCGTCAGTGCTAAAAAACCTGTACCACATCGTTGTAGTGTGCGGCGTTGCGTCAACTGTAATGTTGAGCTGGTTGCTGATAGTAGACATGATTGTTACATTCAGCAAGTCAAACCTGAACAGCCGAGCGAGCGCTATGTGTTTTACGATTTTGAGTGCCGACAGGATGACGGTGTACATGTCGCTAATTTTATATGCTGTATCGATTTTAACGGGGTGCGTTGGACAGCAGCAGGTGACGGTTGTGTGGAGGCCTTTTCCCGTCGGTTCCGTACCCCGAAATACAAAGGGTACACATTTATTGCACACAATTCAAAGGGTTATGATGGCTACCTAATCATGCAACACTTAATTAAACAAGGCGTCACACCATCCATTATAGCTCAAGGCAGCAAACTGCTTTGTATCACCGATGATGCATTTGAACAGCGTTACATAGATTCCCTCAGCTTCCTCACAATGAAGCTGAGCGCCATGCCATCGGCTTTAGGCTTTGAAAATGCCAAAAAGGGCTACTTTCCACACTTTTGGAACACAGTCGCAAATCAGAATTATACAGGCCCGTACCCACCGCCTTTATACTATGGTTACAATACCATGTCAGAAAAGGAGAGGTCTGAGTTTATGTAATGGTACGCAACTGTATCTGGAAGGGTGTTTGACTTTCGCAAGGAGATGTCTGAGTATTGTATTAATGACGTGGTCATTTTGCGGGAAGGGTGTCTGAGATTTAGACGCGAGGTACTCAGCTGCACCGGTCTTGACCCTTTTCAGGGTGTTACAATAGCTTCTGTATGTATGAAACAATTCTGCACAAGTTTTTTGCCCAATTACATTCTCAAGCAAAAGTCTTTTTCAACACCGACAATTCAGTGGTTAGAATATCTGAGCCATCGTGACAATGTTTTCATACAACATGCTTTGAACCGGGGGGAGGTTAAATTTGGGCCGTACTTTTTAGACGGGTATCCAGAGGTGGGGGGCGTACGTACAGCCTTTGAGTTCCTCGGTTGTCTGTTCCATGGTTGTCCTCAGTGTTTTGATGCAAACACCTTTAATCCGCTCACAAAACAAGATTTTGGCTTCATGTATCGAAAATCTCAAGAAAAAATTAATATTCTGCGTAACACCTACAATCTGCATGTGGTTGTTTGGTGGGAGCACGAATGGGTAAGACTAAAAAAGGAGAGTCCCGAGGTACAGACATTCCGGCATTGTTCTGATTATCCAGAACGTCTGGAGCCACGTGATGCTCTGTTTCGAGGTAGAACTAATGCTCTTCGGCTTAAATATAAGGTGCAAGAAGATACATTACTATGATTTTACCAGTCTCTACCCTTTTGTGAACAAGACTAAAGTCTAACCTACAGATCACCCCACCACGATTTTCTGCTAACTAGTTTCTTTTCTTTTGTTGATTTTAAATTTGTGCAAATAAACAGTGAACTAAAAAAAAGAACTGTTATCTGAGATATGTTTTTTTTTTTTTTAAACAACAACAACTATACATGTTTGGACAAAATGAAATAAAATAAAATGGTTAAATCCAGACACCCTGTAAGGTAGCACGGGTAGGTAAAGATCCCTAGGTGGGTATATTTTGGCTTTGATCAGACCAAAATAGTTTTCGATCGGTTCAAAGTCACGGAAGATGATGGTGGGGTGATCTGTAGGTTAGACTTTAGTCTTGTTCACAAAAGGGTAGAGACTGGTAAAATCATAGTAATGTATCTTCTTGCACCTTATATTTAAGCCGAAGAGCATTAGTTCTACCTCGAAACAGAGCATCACGTGGCTCCAGACGTTCTGGATAATCAGAACAATGCCGGAATGTCTGTACCTCAGGACTCTCCTTTTTTAGTCTTACCCATTCGTGCTCCCACCAAACAACCACATGCAGATTGTAGGTGTTACGCAGAATATTAATTTTTTCTTGAGATTTTCGATACATGGAACCAAAATCTTGCTGGAGCCAAAAACTGCCTAAGAAACCTTTCAACGACTTTATACCAAAGTAATGTTCGTTTTCTAGGTACAAAAACACGGTTTTTGGATGCGGCTCTGGGTTTGTTTGAAATTTGCAAAAGACATTCTGAGCATTATGGTACCACACAACAATTTTGACCTTTAACAGTTGTTCAAACGTTTGTATGTCTGAAAAAGACACCATATCCTGCACGCGTGCAGGCCTACAGACGTCTGTAAATGTATGGCGTCTTGCTCCACCCGCTCTAACGTAAATTCCGGGTTTAACATTTGAGACAAGCAAATGGCAAAGCAGAGGTTATTCTCAGCGTTGTGACTTACAAATAGATGACGTAGTTTTTTTCTTAAAATCTAATTTCTGAGACATGTGGCTATTTTTCTACGGGCACCACCATTTGGGTTTTGAACTATCTGAACCACCAGTTCCAATGTATCATCAGAAAGGATTTCAAAATTGCTCTGAACCAGCTCTTCAACCATTCTCAAAAATGTGTCCAGATTGACACTACCGCCATTAGCAATTATGGACACACCCTCAGACAGGGAGTCACCACGCAACTCCAGCTGAATCACATCATTGGGTCTAGCCAACTGCATAGCTCTACGCAATAAATGATCTAGTAAGTCTAGCAGCACATTATAGAAGTCCTCATAGCTGTTCACGTCGTGTAAGGATGCAAAGTTAAACCGTTGCCTAATTTCGACACAATTAAAGGAGGGCCTTTGCAGCACTACCATGTCAGGACCACAAGTCACCACACCAACATCATCATTACTATTAGCAGCAGCAGCATGCACATCACCAGAACCTTGTGGGTTATCAGCTGTAGGCGTTAGTGGTAATTCATTAAGATTCCCCCCTTCCTGGTTTAGTCGATCTAAAGCATCATTCAGAAAACCAAAAGAGTCTGCTGCAGGGGTTAGTGCACCATCACCAGCGGTAAGGTTTGCCAAAGCCTCGTTCAACCGATCAAAGTAATTTCCAGCCATTTCATGCATGTCGTTAGTGTCGTGGTTAATATTATTAACAAGTTGTAGCAGATTTGGGTTTATAAAAACATTTGGAATGTTTTCAGCAGCTTGTGGGGTGTTGTTTTGAGTTATAGCATTAATTGCATGTAAAATTTGTGAGTTCATGTTCTCTGTGCTGTGTGCCCGGCCTAACTGATCTGGTTGTTGCCTGAAAACCTTTTTTTCTTAGACTCTAATCAAGTTGTTTGTAAGAAATGTTTTCTTTCTTATATGGTTGTTGAAAAACTTAAGTTTAGGTCTGTGTCTGTATTCAGAAAAAGAAAAGGCATAAAACATTCTCCTCGCGGGAAATTTGAATTGATGTTTACCATAGGGCCCGTGCTTCACAGGGCACCTCACCTGTTCCGATACATCCCCACTTTGCGTCACGGACATGTCTGTGCCTTCTGCATGCATCTCCCGGCGTACAAAACGTCGCCGTCTATTGATTGATGGGGCTCTTCGAAACTTTGTGTGGGGGGCATTGTTCTAAAGCTACAGTGGCTCCTCCCTAACTCTGTCCATGCTTACCGGCTCGCTGTGGCCATTTTGATCCTCGCTACTCAGCTGTGAACATCTACCTAGAGACCCTCCGCTTCTGTTTTGTCGCAGGAAATCAGCTAAGTAACTAACGCGTGTGCATTTTTCTACTTTAGCTTTCTTAAAAACCTCTCTTACACCGCTTTAACACTCCCCTATTCGGCTTGTTAAGACTACGCATACATGCCTGGGCTTGTTTTCTTTAAACTAACGTCCAAAGCACTGCTTTAAAACTTAGTTACTTACATATTCTCACATATTGCCTGTTTTACTGGTAAAGGATAAAACATTTTTTTTTTTAAGTTTCAAGTTGCACAAACACAAGGAGTGTAGTTACACCAAGCATTCTGAACATCTAAATTTTTTTTATTTATTATTTATTTATTTAAAATTTATTAATTTTTTTCTATATTTTATCCTCACCATCTGGCAGCCACAACCCCACCCTTTCCCCATACCCTTATCCCTCACCAACCAAACCATATCAGAGGTCAAAAGGTCAAACTGATCAATCAAATCTTGACAATATGTACATCATAGAAAACCGGACCATATCAGAGGGCGAAATATTAAGGGGGCGGGGCATCAATCAATCATTTTTTGACAATAGGTGCCTCATATTTCTCTCTATTAGGGATTAATTGTGAGTTAATTGGCACCTGTGGTTGTATTTAGGGCCTACCTTTAGAACCACTGCCATTTCGCCCTTGATACCATGGGAAAATCCAAGCAACTCAGCCAAAACCTTAAAAAATAAAATTGTGTATCTCCACAAGTCCGGTTCCTTCTTAGGAGCAATTTCCTAATAACTGAAGGTACCATGAACATCTGTAGAAACAATTGTATGCAAATATAAAAATCTTGGTACCATGAGCATGTGTACAAACAATTGTATGCAACTATAAAAATCTTGCAGACACTGCATCGTTCAGGAAGGAGGCACAATGAACCAGGGCTGAATGAACTATGGTCCGAAAGGTTCAACTGAACCCCAAGACAACAAAGGAACTGGTGAAGGAATTGGAGGTATCAGGTACCAATGTATCTACATCCACCAAGAATGCTCCAAAATTTTTATTTATGGTATATAGTTCTTGGGCATTAGTTATATATATATATATTTCAATTGTGCTTTTGGAATAAAAACATTTCTATCAACATTTTTAGGTATTGTGTCCTTTCTGCTGCAAGGCTGAGGCACCAGGCTCTTCATGTACATAATGCCACAATGGAAAGCAATGGCAAGTTCAATTGACATGATATTTGGACTTACATTGTAGGGTGTTTTTATTGTGGTGAGGCATGTACTTTTTGCTTTGAACTGTTATTTCTGATTATCTAACTCTTAGAAGTAGAAGTTTTTGGTATATTTTCCGCTTCACTAGGTTTCAACCACAGCCAGCATATCCCATAATGCTGTGCAGTCCAGGTAAATTCAAATTTCACTGTATTTTGCAGTCATGTTGCCTTGATTTCACAGTAATATTCTGATCATATTATGAAATGTTACTTTAAAATGTAGTAAAATCCAGGCCCCTGTTGATTTTGCAGTAAAATTCTGAATACAATCTTTTTATGGTGAAATACTACTGTTAAATCTAGTAAAAGTCAGCAGTCTACTGCTGACTTTTACAAGATTTAACAATAATATCTCACAGCAAAATATTGTAATCAGCAGTTTACTGTGAAATATTATTAAATCTAGTAAAAGTAATGTGATTTTTATAGTGTATTTCTCCCTTACTGCAAGTAGGCAGACCAGTTAACATACTGAAACACAACACAACAGAGCTAACGTTAACTCTAATGTAATCTTGTTTGGCATGCAGTACTTTAAGTACATTGGGTGTGGCTTGAAAAGTTTTCCTCTAGACAGCATAAAACTTGAGGACATCTGTAACAGGATAAAATGCATGAATCCACCATCTGTTCCCCTTTCTCACACAAAGCCATAAAACTTGTTAAAGGTACAATCAAAGGGGCCTTTTTAAAAAGATGTGGCATTTCCATGTATAGAAATTGCTGTGCTGCACCTGAGGTAATGTGCTGATGGCAATAAATACAGGATAACGATCTCTTAAGCACAGCTTGTGCCTTTGATTCAAGAAGGCTGAAGGGGTACTTTAAAAATGAAGTCACCACTGCATTTTTAAAGAGGCAAGAAACATTTTTTGAGCTACAAAACGGCAGTATGAGCTGAAAAGTATACCTAGCAGTCAGAGCAATGCTAATAGAAATAGGCAAGTTAACACATTTTTCATAATTAGAAAATCATTTTTTTATTAAGGCAATTTGAATCAGTATAGACAGGAATGTCCACAAATGTATTTTCACCGTGTCACATGCTGGTGTGATCCCCCTGGAGGGGAGATGTGGCAGTTCTGGGAGTGGACTGCTGGTTGCTGCATGGAGGGAGGGAGAGGGGGAGAAGAAAGAGAGAGAGAACTTACACCAACATGAAAATCAAATAAACAAACACCTTCACCCGTCCCTTCTCCCTCACGGGTTACGGGTGAAAACTACAAACTAAAATAGCAAAGGGAAAATAAAGTAAACAGAGTGATAGCTTTTCAGCTCACCACTCCTATCTGACCCACGTTTCAGCTGACCAGCTTCTCCAGCTTTTCAGCGGTGGGTTTACTTTCGTTTTGTGTTCCGACAAGAAATATTCAATTTTCCCATGGAATCAAGGGCACAAAAAGTCAGTGGCTCGAAAGCTAGGCCATTAAATACAGCTACAAGCGCCAATTAACTCCCAATTAACTCCTAATTATGACAATTGACCAATCAGAACCTTCTAAAAAGTCATTCCATCAATTTCTGAAATCTTCCAGACTGTTTAACACTAGAACCGCCACGGGGTAAAATTTACCCGTTTGTTTTTCAAGTGTATGTAACTCTGTTTCAATAAAAAATTAATGTCTCCCAGTCTTTGACTTTCCCTAAAATTGAGTTATTAAGCACCTCCTAATGTAAGAAAGTTACAGATAAAAACAGAAAAAAGTTTGAGGCATTTATACCTATAAGCGCCAGCGGGTAAAATTTACCCACTATAGAAAGCATTTATTTTCAGAGTATAACCATATGAGGGCATTTCTTTTCACGCGGTTTGTGTTTGTGCATTTCAGTTGCCACACAACGTGTGTTATTTATATTTTATTGTTCTATTTTTTGTATTCCATATTCATATCCCATTCCATTGTTCTCGTGCCTTTGAATGGTATAACAAAGTCGTGTAGTCTGTTTAGGAATTGCGCCTGTTCTTTGACAGGCCTCCATTGCTGCCTAGTTAGCTCATTATAAAATAAAAAAAACGACAGACAAAATGGATTGACGAAAAAGATTCATGGATGCCAATGAGGCATTAGCATTTCTGAATGCTTTGAGTGATGGGGAGTCCGATGGTGGGGAGGTCTCCGGGTTGAGCAATGTGTCGTTGGTCGGCGAGGAAGATGCATCGGATGGATCATCTGACAACGAGCCAGAGCCTCAGAGGAAAATATCGTTGAGACGGTCGGATCAAGTTATGCCTGCAGTGTCAACTATAAGCATATGTACAGTACTTGCGCAAGGTAGGCATGAACTTGGCACATTCACTCTCATTGTACCTACCTAGCTAGTTATCGATAAGGTAAATCTCAGTAACTCAATTGCATTGTTGTCTGTGTTACCGGCACCAGACCTAGGGGAAATCAAGACCGGTGCAAGGGTTACACAGGCTAGGAAGCACTATATATAAACAATTTGTAAAACTGAAGTTCATGGAAAGAACTACTCAGCATGACGACGCTCGTCGGAACAATTAGCTACAAACAAAGCTTGCTACACAAAACACACATCTCAAAATCATTTTAAAACATTACAAAACAATTAATACTGCATTCACATTAGATCCTGAACCAAGCTAAAGGTAGAAAAACGTTTTTGCACTACCTGTGGATCGATAGAGAGAGGACCAAAGTTAACGTCTTGCTCAAGCCAGAGCTTGTTTATTTCTGATTGCGCATGGGCTGAGCTTGTAGCTACAGTCACCCTAGTGGATCCACACCAGCACCAGAGTACCTACCATCTACTGACGTGAAAGTGTATTACCTTGATGTAAAGACTGTAAAGAATGTTAGAATAGGTCCATTATTAACAAAAAATAGGGGGGGTGTCTGTTTAAATAAAAACTAAACATATAGCATTTCCAACCTACTACATCTGCACTAGCTAGCTAGCTCTATTTTCTGTTTTGTACAATTTTTCTTCCTGTTTTCAAGCTGAAATATTTCCCCTTTTGTTGCTATCAGTTGTTCCTGAATTCCAAAGCGCACTTGTATTTTTCCGTTACACAAGATTACACAGTGACTATCTAACCACAATGTAACGTTTCGAGCAAGGAGCTTTGCATTACAATGTAAGGTTTCGAGCAAGGAGCCACATTAGCCTACATTGTGGCGTAAATAAATTTAAACTGTGGGAACATATATCAGTGTTGCGAACTTTTTTCTTCCCAATGACAAAGTGTTATGCCCTTGTCTAGGTTAGGGTTTAGGCTACATGCCTACTTACAACAGTCTAATTAGGCTTCTCATCAACAGTGCAACCATCCTCCACTGTGCCAGCTTCACCATCATCACAGCCCCAGCATTCCACTGCGAGAGAATTGCCAGGTATGGATATTGCGCGATACACGCTTGTTTCCTCACATCAAAAGTGTAGTGTTGTCTACAGCAAACTGTAAATAGTAGGCTAGGCATGATAATTTTGTGTTTTCATCCTTTGTTTTTATTGGTTGATGTACGTAAAATGACCAATAGGGGCTAGGAACATTTTTGGCAGGAAAAATGAGAAAAAAAAACACAAAATCCCCTTAGTTTGTGGCTTTATTGTGTGGACATGTGAAGTTGCTTATGAATTCTGTCTTTAGAAATGGGATCAGAATGTACAGAAATGTTTTTAAGAGCTGAGATTACATTTCATATGAAAAGCAGATTGAAAATATGCATTATGTAATAAAATATGCACCTTTTATTAATTATTTTCTCAAGACTTTGGACCAAAACTATGGAGGAATATTTTGGACTAAATTAAATAAATACATAAATCTATAAATAAAAAAATATAGTGTGTAATGTGACAATAAATAAACAATAATAAAATGGAATGTGAGCATAAATAATTCAATGTGGCACAAAATGTACGTATGTATTTATTTATTTATTTATTTATTTCAATGACGCTACGTGCGACATGAAATAAGGCTTGAAATTAAAAGTGTCACTTTCACCCATCAAAGTTGGGAGGGCGGGCTCTAGCGAGTACACAAAACACAGGAGGCTTAGTGATAGGTTGATTTCTGAGAGACTCGCCTCTAGTGGCTGCAGTCTACAGCAATCCAGCGATGAGTGATAGGATTCCCAAGGCAAGCAAAGCGCAGTAGCACACTATGTTGTGCCAGCGGGCGGTCAGTGGCGGTCATGACGAGCATAAAAAGTTGCCCACAATTACTCCGCGACGCGGCTAATTTGATTTGAGAGGCACTGAGTTCCTCGCAGGTCTCTGCAGAATTGAGCTAGCTTCTCAGTGTGCTGAGCTTTTTCAGGCATCATCCTTATGCTAGTTTAGCCTGATGTTCCCGCACCCTATGTTCCTTCCTTCCTTGCTACATGTCAGAAATTCAAATGTGTTGCTTCTTTTATTCAACAGCACAGGTAGCACGGTTATTTGCACTGTAGACATATATGTCTATGATTAGCACCATATGGGGGCTCCAACAACACACCTCCAGCTTAGCCATGTTGAATTAGGCATGAACAGTCGAATCAAGTTGATGCACCAATCAAAAAACAGTACTCGCTAGAGCCCGCCCTCCCAACTTTGATGGGTGAAAGTGACAGTTTTAATTTCAAGCCTGCAGTGTCATTGAAATAAATGAATAATTAAATAAACACATGCGTACGTTTCGTGCCTCATTTAATTATTTATGCTCACATTTCATTTTATTATTATTTATTTATTGTCACATTACACAATATATTTAATTATTTATAGATGTATTTATTTATTTAATTTTGTCTGAAATATTCCTCCATACAAAACAACCATTGTTTCAGAAACTGCTGCACATAATGAAATTCATGATCAGCTTGGATTTCTACATTGAATTAAATGGGCTGCAAGCTCTTTTGCCCTCAACAGTTGTGAACATGCACAGTAGAGGTTGATACTTTCTAGGCTTTACTAACTGGCCACTCCTAGCCTCTCCAGTTTCTATGTATGCTTTATGGTTGTAACACATTACAACTGTGCCGCATGGGGATAGACTTGCTGTTTTATTGCTGATGTCTGTAAGCAAGCAATACAAGTTAAACCTATGCTGGCTTGGAATCAGGAGATGAATTAATAGAATTTTGTTTTTGTTTAGTAAACACTAACATCAAAGGGCAAAAAAAAACACTACCTGTTCATGAAAAAAACTTGCACAGAGTTTAATGGAGAGAGCTCAAATGTGCAGGTCAGATAGAGGACAGCACAATGCATAATATGAAATGTATGGGGGAGACCATTTTTTTATTAAAATGCCTAATTGTTGGCATGCATCTAAAAAATGAGCTAAAAACAAAAAAGGCACAATACAATAGTTAACTTGAGTAATTAACATCACCCTGTCTGTTCAAGTATGAACAAGATAGCTAGAGTGATTAAACAAACAACAAAGGACCTATGATTTCAGTCACAAAAGAGTATATTGGGCTATTGTCACTAGCCATGTTTCGGTCCTTGGCCTTCTTGGCAGCGTTCTACATTTGCAACCATTAAAGGACTACAGGTGTGACCTTCAATTTGGGACATTATTAATTTTTTTGTTCAAGCAAGCACACCTGAAAAAACCTAGTTGTACGTGTGTCCTGCGATTGCCGGCCTGTTCAGGGTGTATTCCTGCCTTTCGCCCCAAAGCACTCCACCACCCCCGTGACCCTGGACAGGATAAGTAGGTATAGACAATGGATGGATAAACTGAAATAAAAATAGAAATTAGCATTTTCAAAAAAAAAAAAAAAAAACTGAACAGAAAAAAACTGAACTGAACAAACCCGATTTTAAAACTAACTAAAATAAATAAAAATACACCTGAAAAGTTTTTCGTTTTTGTCTTTTTGTTGATTTATGTGCCAGGTAAGGAAGAGAGAATTTTGGGTAGATAATTTACCCCTTTCATGTTGAGTGCTATTTCACAAGATGGTGTGATGGTATTGTGTGATGATAACCAACAGCATGGTATCAACAGCATGAAAGTGCTGCAATGTTACCTGGAAGAAGTTCATGCGGCTATAGAATCTCTGGTAGACTGTTCAGTTGGCAAAAGAGCCTGGATGCCAATGGCAGATGTCAGACACCCTGCTCAAGAAATTTAATCAAGGCTCTTTATTATGTACGTTGTGCGGTACAATGTTTTATTTCAAATATTTGAGAGCCCCGCAGTGGGAATGGAGACAATCAGAAATGAAATCCAAGCTGTGGGTGTGTTTTTGCAAAAATTTTGAGAGAACAGCTTTGTGAGTTTACGCACGGATGCACATGATATTGCTGACAAGGTCGACATGGAACTCGGCATTTACTGAGCAAAGATGGTGAAAGAAAAAGGCCATGTTTGCCCGCAAAAGTTCAAATAATGGTCCAGTAATGACACCAGAAGAGAAATACCAACGAGAAGCTTTTCTCCCGCTGGTTGATGCAGCTTTAACCAGTCTTACTAACAGATATTCACAGCTGGACCATTTTTAGGATTAGTTTGGATTTTTCCAAGCAGATGAAAACTTTGATCAGTGAGAACACACTGTATGAAAAGTGCCTGCATCTTCCAAAGAAAACAGGTGACACTAATGCAGATCTGAGTTTAGAGATGAAAACAACTGTCAAGATGTTCAGAACGCCTAATTGTTTTCCCCACTCCCCTGGATAGAGGAATGATTAGATTATTCTGAATTGATCATCACAAGTGCTCCTGCAGTGGGCTGTGGGTGGTGTGTTATTTAGGATGAGGGATATATTTTTGTATTTTATTTCTTTATTTATAGTTTCAGCAATTTTTAAATGTTCAGAGAAAACTGACACTGAATACATTGCACAACACTTACACTGTATTACATCATAAAAATATATATTTCAATAAATTGTTACACATCTATTACATATAGTTGCATATCTGTTTCATAATGATGCAGTTCTATTACATGAAACTAGTGTTACATGACAATTGCACATGCTTTGTGCAATGAGAGGCAGAGTGGCACTTGACCCAGTAATAGCCAGAATAGCTATTGATTTTGAGGTTTTTGAACAAAAGAAGTGTGTAATAACTATAATAACTATCTGTAACACTGTTACATTACACTAAAGAAGGTTAGATTTAACTATTAGGCATTGTAGCAAGCCGAGTGCTACCGCTCGTTTGAGAGATGAGAGAGACAAGTTCTTTTTCAGGACGCGACTGCGTCTTTCTTTATTTTTCGGCCGCCACGCGGCTTTCTGTTCGCAATACACAATACACGAGGTATAATTTACAATTCACGGCTGACTGCCCGTCAGCTCTTCTTCCTCCTCCAGTTCTCCCGCTTCTCTCTCTGTCGAGCAGCTTTTAAACGTCCAGGCTCACTGTCGAGGTAATCAGCACATTGTCAATCAATCAAACAATTAACTATCAGTGCTGATTAATAAACCCCAACAGCCGTGGCGCAGAGTTCCGAGAGCCGCCCCGCCCACTCTCTCTCTGCAGCCAACGCAAAACCACGCCCACCCTACCACATACCCCCACCGCCCGACTTAGGCCGGGGAGCCATCCGGCCGATGACCGACCCCCCCCCCACCCCCTTCGGGGCGAGAGAGGAAGTCCGCCACCACCATCTGCGCCCCCGGCCTATGAACCACCTTAAAATTAAAGGGCTGTAGAGCCAGATACCACCGGGTGATTCGCGGGTTGGTATCCTTCATGCGGTGGAGCCATTGGAGGGGAGCGTGGTCCGAACAGAGGGTGAATGGGCGACCCAGCAGGTAGTAGCGCAGGGACCCGACCGCCCACCGGATGGCGAGGCACTCCTTTTCTACCGTGCTGTACCTCGCCTCCCGCTGGGATAGTTTGCGGCTGAGGTACAGCACCGGGCGGTCGACTCCCTCCACCTGCTGGGTCAAAACAGCCCCCAGCCCTCTGTCCGATGCGTCGGTCTGCAGGATAAAAGGAAGAGAGAAATTAGGGGTGAACAAGAGCGGCTCCCCGCAGAGGGCTTCCTTTACCCTCTCAAACGCTCGCTGGCACGGCTCCGTCCACTGGACCGGATCTGAGGCACCTTTGCGAGTTAAATCAGTCAAGGGGCTGGTCAGCTGTGAAAACGCCGGAATAAACCGCCTATAGTAGCCGGCCAACCCCAAGAACCTCCTTACCTCTTTTTTCGTCTTGGGTCGTGGACAGGTCGCAATCGCCGCGGTTTTATCCACCAGAGGTCGCACCTGTCCACTTCCCAAGTGGTACCCCAAATACCGTACCTCCGCTCGGCCAATCGCACACTTCTTTGGGTTAGCCGTGAGCCCCGCCTGCCTCAAGGACTCGAGCACCGCCCCCACATGCCGCATATGCTGTGCCCAGCTGCTACTGTGGATGATAACATCATCCAGATAGGCAGCAGCATACGCAGCATGCGGACGCAGCAGCCGATCCATCAGGCGCTGGAAGGTGGCTGGGGCCCCGAATAACCCAAACGGAAGTGTTCGGAATTGGTACAAACCGTCCGGAGCGGAGAAAGCCGATTTCTCTTTGGACTTTGCAGACAAGGGAATCTGCCAATAGCCCTTAGTCAGATCCAGTGTCGAGAAAAAACGAGCCGTGCCCAGCCGATCCAGGAGTTCGTCGACCCTAGGCATAGGATAGGCATCAAAATGTGACACAGCATTCACTTTCCTATAATCCACACAGAACCGAATAGAGCCATCCGGCTTACTTACCAGCACGATGGGGCTATTCCAGGCACTGTGGGACTCCTCTATTACACCCAACTCCAGCATGGCCTTTATTTCTGCCTGCACCAATTTCTTTTTGTGCTCCGGCAGTCTATAGGGGCGGGAACGTACCGTTACTCCCGGGGGGGTGTCGATATGGTGGTTCGTGCGTCCTGGTAGGGGAGAAAACACATCCGCAAACCGTTTTTGCAACATGGCAAGGTCTGCTCTCTGACTTGGCGAGAGGTGGCTATCTGAAAGGGGTGGGGTCTGATTGATTGAATTTACTACCTCCGGCCCCAGCTCGTCCCTCTCCTGATCCACCGTTACCAGAGAAACAGCCACCACCTCTTTCCAGGCTTTTAATAAATTGAGGTGATAAATCTGTTTCGCTCCCTCTCTATCAGCACGCTCCACCTCATAGTCAACCTCCCCAACTCGTCGTGTGACCACGAAGGGCCCTTGCCACTTGGCGAGTAATTTTGTACTGGAGGTTGGAAGTAATACCAGGACTTTATCTCCCGGCGAGAATTGTCGTAGTTTCGTCCCTCTATTGTAGTGCCTCTGCTGACGTTCCTGAGCCTCGAGCAAATTCTCCCGTGACAACCGACCCAGTGTATGGAGTTTTGCTCGCAGGTCCATAACGTATTGCAACTCATTTTTGCTGGGGCTTGGACCGTCCTCCCAGCTTTCTTTAACTAGGTCCAATATTCCCCGAGGTTTTCTACCGAATAACAGTTCAAAGGGAGAAAATCCCGTGGAGGCCTGGGGAACCTCCCGCACTGCAAATAATAGAGGGACTAACCACTTATCCCAATTTCGGCTATCGTCGTGAATGAATTTTCGAATCATGGACTTCAGAGTTCTATTAAACCTCTCCACAAGCCCATCTGTTTCGGGATGGTATACACTGGTTCTAATAGAGCGGACGCCCAGTAATCCGTATAGCTCATTTAGTGTACGTGACATAAACGAAGTGCCCTGATCAGTCAGAATCTCTTTCGGGATTCCGACCCGGGAGATAATTTGAAACAGAGCTTGTGCAACACTCTTAGCTGAAATATTGCGCAACGGCACTGCTTCGGGATACCGGGTCGCATAATCCACCAAGACCAACACGAAACGGTATCCCTGGGTGCTCCGTTCAAATGGCCCGATGAGGTCCATAGCAATTCGGTCAAAGGGAACCTCTATTAAGGGTAGTGGGCGCAACGGCGCTTTTGGGGTGGCCGGGGGGTTCACTAATTGACATTCGGGACAGGACGCACACCACCGACGTACGTCCGCCCAAATGCCCGGCCAGTAAAACCGAGCCATTATTCGGTGTAGTGACTTATCATACCCTAAGTGCCCCGCCATGGGGTTGTAATGAGCCGCCTGGAAAACCATTTCCCGGCGGTTTCTGGGTACCAACAACTGGGTCGTTTCTTCACCGGTCTGAGCGTCACGACACACTCGATACAACCTGTCCCTAATAATAGAAAAATAAGGGTGAGAGAGTACTGCATCGGGGCGCACCTGCTGACCATCAATCCGCATCACTTGGTCATAGGCAAAGCGTAAGGTGTCGTCCCGAGACTGCTCGAGTGGGAAATCCTCTGCGGGTTGGAATACAGGACCCCGGGGAGTCTCAACCGGAGGCTCGCCTGGGTCCCTCCCCGCCCCGGCCGTGTCGGACGGCCCTGTGTCACCACCGTCAACAGCACACACGTCACACTTCCCTATCGGTCGTGATCGCAACCTCAGCATGTTTCTAGAAATCTCCCTAAACCCCGCCCAATCAGTACCCAAGATTAGGGGATGCGCAAGCCGGGAGCTAACCGCAGCCTTCACAATATGCGTTTTTCCCTGGTAACAAATTTCCACGGGTACTACCGGATACTTGTGCACATCTCCATGCACACACCGAATGGAAACCCAGGGTGCCTTTACCAATGCCTCGGTTCGAACCAGGTTTTGCTGGATCAGGGACTGCATAGCCCCTGAATCCAACAGCGCCCGGTGTTCACTCCCTTGCACCCTTACCGGGATGCAGTACGCTCCCTCCTGATCGGGAGCGGAAGTGGGCGGCCCGACCACCCGGACCACCTGCCCCACTTCCATAAGTGGACAATCGCGGCGCAGGTGACCCAGCTGTCCGCACCTCCAGCACCCCGGTCCGAGCGTCTGAGGCGCCCTCTGCGAGCTGGAGCCCCCCGCCACTGAGCCTGGACCTGGAGAGGGAATCGGAAAAAAGGGGGGATTAGTTTGAGGAAAGGGAGGGGGCAGAGCCCGGGGGACAGGGAAGGGGCCAGCACGAGGAGGGGGTCTCCTCCTAGGCGCCGGTTCCGGCCGTGCTTGCTGCTGGGCGCTGGGGTATAGCACTAGGTGGTCCTCCGCCAGGGTAACCGCCCCCTCTAGGTTGGTCGGGCGATGGCAGCGCACCCAATTGGCCGTTCCCTCCGGCAACCCTTCCAGGAACTGTTCCAGTATGACCTGCTCCACCACGCCCCCGGCGGACCGGGTCTCTGGTTGCAGCCAACGCCGGGCCATGTGGGTTAGCCTTTGGGCGTATGCGAAGGGACGGTCCTCCGCCACCAGTTTCGCCGTCCGGAACCGGCGCCGGTAATCCTCCGGGCTGCAGCCCAGTCGGTCCAGGATCGCCCTCTTCACAATCTCGTAATCCGCCCGGGCTCCGGGCGGCAGTCCATGCGCCGCCTGTTGGGCTTCCCCAGTTAAAAGGGGCAGGAGGTGTACAACCCACTCCTCGTGGGGCCACTGGCACGCCTCCGCTGCCACCTCAAAACTTTCCACGAAGGCCTGGATGTCATCGTCGGCGGCCATTTTTGGTATGTGGATCCGGAGAGGGGATCGGGACGGCGGGTCCTGGGAGCTGGTTTCCCCGGCGGCAGCCAGCTGTCGCAGCGCCTGGGTCTGGAGGGAGGCTTGTGCACGCAGAGCCTCCATCTGCTCTGCGTGTACGGCCGCCTGCCGCTCCTGCATCTGGGCCATCCCCTCCAGCATCCGTGCCAGCGCTACAAGAGGCTGCGCCGTCTCGCTCCGGTTTGGGTCCATCTCTGACCTTCTCTCTCTCTCTCTTCCTGCCAGCCCCCCGCACGGGCCACCACTGTAGCAAACCGAGTGCTACCGCTCGTTTGAGAGATGAGAGAGACAAGTTCTTTTTCAGGACGCGACTTCGTCTTTCTTTATTTTTCGGCCGCCACGCGGCTTTCTGTTCGCAATACACAATACACAAGGTATAATTTACAATTCACGGCTGATTGCCCGTCAGCTCTTCTTCCTCCTCCAGTTCTCCCGCTTCTCTCTCTGTCGAGCAGCTTTTAAACGTCCAGGCTCACTGTCGAGGTAATCAGCACATTGTCAATCAATCAAACAATTAACTATCAGTGCTGATTAATAAACCCCAACAGCCGTGGCGCAGAGTTCCGAGAGCCGCCCCGCCCACTCTCTCTCTGCAGCCAACGCAAAACCACGCCCACCCTACCACAGGCATATAACTACTGTATGAAACTAGATTAGAGAGAATGAGACTAGGCCAATTAAAAAAAGGCAGCTAAGATCTAGCTAGCTAACCAGGTTTGCAGCATGCTGCAGGCAGGTGTGGCCAAATACTGCAGCCCCATATCCATGGCTACAAACAGGGCCGGCCCGTGGCATGAACGGTCTATGCAGTTGTTTAGGGCCACAACCGCTAGGAGGGCCACACGGCCACGGGGGGGGGTCCACACGATCCAATGTTTTTCTAAGGTAAATAACGTTATTTTCCCAATTACGTTATTCATCCCCTATCGCGGAACTAGCGGTAGAAATTTTAAACGGAATGGCAACCGAACATTTCATAACAATGTAATGTAAGAAGGATTTTACAAAGCCCCCCCCCCCCCCCCCGCCCCCCGCCCCCCGCTCACACAGTTTTGCTTAGGGCCACCGAAATCCTAGGTCCGGCCCTGGCTACTAAAATGTTTTTGCCACAAAAAAAAACATTTACTTATTTATTTATTTATATGTATTAAATAGCTACTGTAGCTAACTAGTTTACCAGGATGGTCTCATTGAGATACAATACCTCTTCTTCCAGGGAGCCCTGGTCAAAATGGCTGCAAAGCTATATCTATAATAAAAGCAAAATACAGCCTTACACTACTATAGGCTGTGTTAGTCTTGTGTGTTTAGGTATACGGTGTGTGTGTGTGTGTGTGTGTGTGTGTTAGTAAACTCAATTACTAATTTTTCTATCACCTACTCTTCATAGTATGTTCATATATTGTTGTGTGTTTTTTCATCTAGTGTTGGAATGGCTTCCTAGAATAAATCAAAATGTACAGCTGAGATGGTGATTGAAATGCTCAGTCAGCAACAGGCTAAGTATTGGATTGGATAAGGATTGGGCAGTTTTCAGTGCCGATGACAAGTCTGAGGAGTCAGACTCATATGACCCAGATTACCTGCTCCAAGGTCAGGAAGCAGCTGAGATGGCACTGGAGAGTCTGGGGACTCCCTGAAAACTTTGTCTTTCACCCGAGGGCGGTGCCTTACATCCTGCGTCACACAGAGTGTTGTGTGCCTGATGCGCATTCTCGTCGGCTCGCATTGGGTCATCTCATAACTTTTTGGGGAGCTGCCAGACAGACCAGGTTGGCTCATGCGTGTAGCGAGGGTCTGCTGGGAACGTCTGTCAAAAGAGAGAGGCTGGGGACATGGAGTCTGAATGGACCCTGTTCAAAACCTCTATTGTGGAAGTGGCTGCTTGCAGTCAAAAGGAGGTCAGTGCATGTCCCAAGGACCTGTTGGTGGACTCCAGTGGTGAGCAAGGATGTTGAACCTGGTTGGTGCTGGGAATTGCTGATTAAACAGACTGGTACCGGCAAGCAAAAAAGACCACAGCTGCTGCAGTTGCAGAAGCAAAAGCCGGGGCATAGGAGAAGTCTGAAGAGGTCTTGGAGAAGGACCAAAGTGGTTCTAGAAAACCAATAGGCATCTCAGGAGGGGAAAGTGGACACTGTCCAGGTTGTTCTTAGCAGGGATGGTGAAATTCTGACCTCAACTGGGGACATTGTTGGAAGGTGAAAGGAACATTAGAGGAACTCCTGAATCTGACCGACACAACCTCCTTTCAGAGGCTGAGATGGAATAATCTTGAAGATCTTGAAGAGCTCATCTCTATGGCAGAAATCATTGGAGTGGCTGGAGAGCTCCAGAATTTAAGGCTATGGATGTTGTTAGCGTGTTGTGACTGACATGGATCCTCAATGTTATGTGGAAGTTGGGAACAGTATCTTTAGAGTGGCAGACAAGGTTGGTGATCCCCATCTTTAAGACCAGAGGGTGTGTTCCAACTCTTGGGGAATCACATTCCTCAGCCTCCCTCTGAGGAAAGTCCATACTGAGGCACAGGAAAAGAGGCTACGACCGATAGTCTCAGAGTCAGGAGAACAATGCAGGTTTTGTCCAGGTTGCAGACCAGCTTTTTACCATCTTGCAGATATTGGAGGGGGCATTAGAGTTTGCCTATCCAGTTTATGGACCATGTCATGACCACGTTCCCTGGGGGTATCATGTGGGAGGTGCTGCTGGAGTATGGGATGCCAGAGTTGCTATTGTGAGTCATTCTGTCCCTGTATACTCTAAGCGAGAGCTGGGTTTGCCTTCTCGGCATTAAATCAAGCTTGTTCAAAGTGAGTGTCAGACTCCACTCAGCACCTTGTCTCCCCTTGTGTTCTTGGGATTCATGGACAGGATCTCAAGGCGCAGCCAAGGTATGGAGTGTGTCCAGTTTGGGGACATAGGAGTGGTGTCTGCTGTTTGCTAATTATGTCATCCTCTCGGCCTCATTGTACTGTGACCTTCGATGCACAGTAGAATGGTTTGCAGCTGAGTGTGATGTGCTCGGGATGAGGATCAAAGCCATTAATATTGTGGTTATGGTCTTCTCCCGAAAAAAAGATGGCTTGTCCACTTCAAGTGAGGGGGGAGCAACTGCCCCAGTATCTCGGGTGTGGGCAGTTCTCACTTATTCATGAGTGTGGGAAAAAGAGATCCAGAGATTGACCGCTGTTTAGGCACAGTGGCCGCAGTAATGCGGGCATTGTATTAGACAGTGGTGGTGAAGAAGGAGCTAAGCCGAAAGGCAAAGCTCTCGATTTACCAGTCAATCTTCCTCCCTACTCTCCCCTATGTTCACAAGATATAGTCAGTGACCGAAAGAGTGAGGTCACAAATAGAAGTGGCAAAAATAGGGTGGCAGGGCTTACTCTCCTTGATAGGATGAGGAGCTCATCTGTCTGGGAAGACCTCAAAGTAGACCTGCTGGTCCTTTGCATTGAAAAGAGTCCATTGAGGTTGTTTGGGCAACTGATAAGGATCCATCCTGCGTGCCACCCTTTGGAGGTGTTCCAGGTATGGCCACCTGGGAGGAGACCCAGAGACTAGGACATACTATAGAGATTATATCCACCGGCTGGCCTTGGATCGCCTTGGGATCCCCCAGGATGAATTTGCGGAAGTCACCAGGGAGAGGGACATTTGGCTGGTCTGCTTGCCCTGTCGCCACCGCGACCATGATCTGGACTAAGTGGTTAGAAAAACAGATGGATACTGGCAATTACTAATAGGAGATAAGGTAATTGGAGATAGGTACACTATCATGAATGGCCAAATATATATATATATATATATATTGTGGCCTTCCTAACCACCAGAGGTTGCAGTTGCCACAGCAGTATAATAACCAGTGCAGTGAGTCCCAGAAACGCATTTATTTGTACTAAATGTTGGGGAAATGGAAGGGGGAGCAAAAATAACAGAAACTTCTTCCCGGTCGGGGTATCAGTCTTCCTCTTTTGGGTGAGTACAATCCTCCTGGAAAGACAAGTACACAGTGGTTAGGAGCGTGAACTCAGGCCCTGGCCAGCCGGCTCCTCTGTCGGTCTCCACTCCTTCCTCCTTTGGGCCTTGCCGGACTTTTCCTGCAGTCCTCCTGTCCTCTTCAGCGTGGGGAGACCACTCCTTCTAGTCTGAAAGAAAGGTTAAAAGTCGCAATCCGATACTTCCTCTTCTTTGGGTTGGCTCACAGCCGCTTACCGCCCCAGGAACGGATGAGGAGAGACGCCAGGCGCAATAGCTCTCCCTAGTCCCGCGCAACCCTCACTCCTCTGTGCTGCTCCTTATACCTTCTGTGAGGCAATCAGCTGAGCAGTCTCAGGTGTGCTGCAGCAGAGTGGAAAATTCCACATACCTGCACTCTGCTGCAGCCCTGTCCTTGGTGCTGATCCTTGGAGCTCACCTGGTCTGCAGCTTGCTGTCCCTGGTCCTGAAACCTTCCAATATTTCAGACGGGAGGTAATGCCCACTCACCACTTGTCCCAGCAGTCGCCGGTGGCGGGAGGCCCGGCCGCCCTGGTGCTTCTTGTGCTCTCCTGTGGAGCACCGATAGGGCCTCGGGGCGCCACATACCCATCCCCTCAGCTCCAAGCTTTCACCTGGAGCGCCAGACCATAGGCATTCCCCCCGTCTGGAGAGGGCGTCAGCATTCCCATGGAGCTTCCCGGACCGATGTTCGACCTTGAAGCGGAAGTTCTGTAGGCTCAGAAACCACCTAGTGACACGGGAATTGTTATCCTTATTCACAGCCATCCATTTTAGCGGGGCATGGTCGGTGACCAGTACGAACTCTCTACCCAGTAGATAATACCGCAGCTTGTCCATAGCCCATTTGACTGCCAAACATTCTTTCTCTACCCTATCGTAATTCCGTTCATGCTTCATTAGCTTACGGTTGATGTACGTGACCGGGTGTTCGGCCCCTTCATGTATCTGGGAGAGCACGGCTCCGATCCCCCCCATGGAAGCATCCGTCTGTAGTACAAATGTCTGGTCAAAGGCCGGGGTTACCAGAACTGGCTCGCTGCCAACTAGGCCTAGAAAGGTTCTCACCTGCTTCTTAGTCAGGGGCTTAGGCCATGTTGCGATTGACTCCACCTTCGTGGGTTGGGGTTTCACACACCCCCGTCCGACCGTGTACCCGAGGTAGTCCGCCTCCTCTAACCCCAAGCGACATTTGGTTGCGTTGGCCGTCAGTCCAGCCTCCCGGAGGGCCCCCAGTACGGCCTCCAGCCTGGCCAGATGGACCTTCTAGTTGGCACTATGGACCACAATGTCATCGAGGTATGCGGCCGCATATTCCTGATGGGGTCGGAGAACTTGATCCATCAGGCGTTGAAAGGTTGCCGGTGCCCCGTGGACCCCAAAGGGTAGGACTCGGTACTGGAAAAGGCCATCCGGTGTCACAAAGGCGGTCTTCTCTTTAGCCTGTGGGGAAAGTGGAACCTGCCAAAACCCGCAAGTGAGATCCAAGGTGCTGAGGAATCTGGCCGGCCCCAGCCGTTCTATCAGCTCATCTACCCTGGGCATGGGGTACGCATCAAATCATGAAATTTCATTTAGTTTCCTGAAGTCATTGCAAAACCTACGGCTACCGTCTGGTTTGGGTACAATAACTATTGGACTGCTCCAGGAACTGCGGGACTCTTCAATGACCCCCATCTGTAGCATCTTTCTGACCTCTTCCCTGATGGCCTCACGCTGGGCCTCGGGGATTCGGTACGGTCTCAGTCTAACCTTCTTCCCCGGTTCGGTGACGGTGTCGTGCTCCGTTATCGAGGTCCGCCCGGGTAGGTCAGAGAACACAACTCGATTCCGATCCAGGAGTTCTCGGAGGTCCTGGACCTGGTGAGTCGTCAGCTGCTGCCCCATGGTTACCTCGGGTGTGACCTGGGGAGAGAGATGAGCAGCGAGCGCCTGGGCCGGCGGTTGTTCAGCTTCATACCACCGTTTGAGCAAGTTAACGTGGTATATTTGGGTGGTACGCCGCCGTCCCGGCTGTCTGACCTTGTAATTGACCGGTCCAGTTTTCTCGGTCACTTCATACGGCCCGTGCCATTTAGCCAGAAATTTACACTCGTGTGTCGGAACCAAAACCATCACCTTATCCCCCGGCTTAAACTCTCTCACCTGGGCTCCGCGGTTGTATACTCGGGCTTGGGCCAGCTGGGCCTGCTGCATGTGCTTCCGGACCATAGACCATATGCAGGCCATCCGTTGGTGCATCTGCTCCACGTGTTCAATGACCGTGCGATGGCGCGAGGGTTGCTGCTCCCAGGTCTCTTTGGCCAGGTCCAGCATTCCTCGGGGTCGCCGCCCATACAGCAGTTCGAAGGGGGAGAATCCTGTGGACTCCTGCGGTACTTTGCAGATGGAGAACATTAGATAGGGAAGCAATTGGTCCCAATCCTTACCATCTGTCTCTATCATTTTCCTCAACATCTGTTTTAAGGTGCGGTTAAATCTCTCTACCAACCCGTCTGTCTGCGGGTGATAGACTGAGGTCCTCAGCTGTTTCACCTTCAACAGGTGTGACATCGCCTTCAGTACTGTGGACATAAGACATGATCCCTGGTCAGTGAGTATTTCTGATGCTATACCCACCCGGCTGAACAACAGGAACAGTTCTCTGGCTACCGTCTTCCTGGTGGCTGTCCTCAATGGAATAGCTTCGGGAAACCGGGTAGCATAATCCATGATGACCAGTATATATTTGTGTCCCCGGCTGGACTGTGGGAGCGGGCCCACAATGTCCATTGCGATGCGGCTGAAGGGGATATCAATGATAGGCAGAGGTATTAGTGGGTTCTTATAATTCACCTTGGGGCTGTGGAGCTGACATTCTGCGCAGTGGCGACAGTACTCCTCGATGGCTCTCTTTACGCCCGGCCAGTAGAACCGCGGAAGGATACGCTCATAGGTTTTCTCGACTCCCAGGTGCGCCCCCAGGAGGTGGGTGTGTGCAAGATACAGGACCTTTGAGACATAAGTCTTGGGAACCAACAGCTGTTTGTGACACTCTCCCTTAGCCTCATATACCCGATATAACAGCCCCTGATCAACCGTGAAATGTGGGTTTGTCGTTTCACTCACCCCTGGTTGTAGCTGCCCCTCGATCTCCTGGACATCCCTCCATGCCAGAGCCAGGTTGGGGTCCTGAAGCTGTGCCGTCCCAAATCGGCTGTGGTCTCTGGTTGGGTCCCCCTGTCGGTGGGAGAACTCGGAGAAGGTCTCGCTCGGACCCACCTCTTCCAGGGCTGTTGGATTCTCGGCTCCTGCTTCTGAGGCGGTGGCGGTGGTGTCCTCAGGGTGGGCCCTCTCACCTCTACGTCCGGGTCCACCGTCTCGGCTGGGTCTCCGCCCAGGCTGGTTGAGCGCCCCTTCTGTTCTTTGGGTGCGTCGCTTCTGGATCCTGCGGCCGGTCTCTGCGTTGCAGTTCGCCGGAGCTTCCTTCCAGTACCGATCAAATATGACACAATCCCAGCCCACCAAGACCGGGACGGGCAGGTTCTCTACCACCCCTGCCCGTACGGCCACCGTCCCCCTTGGGGTGGACATGTCAATGGTGGCAGTGAGATATCGCTTGGTGTCACCGTGGATGCAGGATACGGAAATTTCCTCACCTCGGGCGACTCCAGCGAACTGTGGTCGGACGAGCGTCACCATACTTCCGGAATCGAGTAGGGCCTCAGTATCTCGCCCTGCAATTTTCACGGGAAAGGTTGGTGCTCTTGCTCCCTCATGTGCCCAGCATGTGGTGATGTACCTGCAGGGGAACGCCGGGGGTCCGACGTCTCCGCCGTTGGCATGGGTTCGTCTCTGTCGGGGCAGTCTCGTGCGAAGTGGCCTTCCCTTCCACAGGTATAGCACCGTCGTCTGTCCCGGTTCTCCCGGGGTGGGGGCGGGGTGGGTCCGGGTCGTTGCGGCTCCGGAGTTCCGGTTGTTCTCCTGCCATAACCCTTCTCTGTCCTGGATGTCCCGGCGGTGCCTCTTAGGGGTTCGGGTCGGCTGGTCCGCAGTATCTCTTGTGTGACCTGGTGGTTTTCCAACAACGCAATTAAAAGGTCAATACTTTGCGGCCCCTGTTGACCAACATACCTCTTGGCATCTGGGGGTAGGGCCCGGGTGCATCGGTCCAGCACTACTCGGTCCAGGAGGGGGGGCCCGTTTCCTTCCACAAGCCAGCTCCGGGTTACACGGCTCAGGGCAGCGATTTGTGCTCTCGCGGGTTGGTTGGGGTTATACGTCCATTGATGGAATCGTTGGGCTTTTGCCGGCAGGCTGTAGCCATATTGAGCCAAAATGGCCACTTTGAGATTGCCGTAACTCTCTGACTCCACAGCCGAGAGGTCCCGGCAGGCTTTCTGGGCCTCCCCGGTCAGAAAAGGTGTCAGGATGCCACCCCAGTCTCCTCGGGCCCAGCCTTCTCTGTGGGCCGTCCGCTCAAACAGCTCGAGGTAGGCCTCCACGTCATCCTCGGGGGTCAACTTTGTCAGCACATCCCGCGGCTTCTGGTTCCTCTCCCGTTCCCTTGTCCTGGAACACAATTCAGTCAGTGCCACCTGCAGTGTTTCCTGCGTCTGCAGGAGTGCTTTAATAGCCTCCTCCATTTTTTTTTTTTTCACTGCTGGTTTCCTTCTTGTCTGGTCAGCCCGTAGCGTGGATTTAATCTTCCCGCATTCTCCACCATGCGGGAAGATTAAACTGCAACCTCTGGTGGTTAGGAAGGCCACAATATATATATATATATAATTGGCCATTCATGATAGTGTACCTATCTCCAATTACCTTATCTCCTATTAGTAATTGCCAGTATCCATCTGTTTTTCTAACCACTTAGTCCAGATCATGGTCGCGGTGGCGGGAGGCCCGGCCGCCCTGGTGCTTCTCGTGCTCTCCTGTGGAGCACCGATAGGGCCTCGGGGCGCCACAATATATATATATCTGTGGCATTTATCATGCACTGTCAGTGAGAGAGGAGAAAGATAACAATAATGACCATGCTCAACCCAAAGCCTTTTTGTCTCAAGAACAGTTTGGAAACAAACAGTGTATCTGTGGCTGATTAGGGAAAATGAAAGACTGGGCTGTCATGCATATTAAAGTGTGGGTCCATTGGGACGGTGGGAAGTAGCTATCGAGTGAGTGACTTGCGTGGGAAGATCTACAGCACGAGATATAATCAAACAGCAAAGGGCACTTAGGAAAAAAGTTTTTGAGCATTATTGAACAAAATCATATTCGGCAGCAGAGATCATTTTACAGAAAGTAAATCAAAATAGTATTACTCAAATGGTGGTTAATGCCCAGACTGAACTTGTTGCAACTATAGCTAGACTTTTCCAAACTGTTTACAAAGAGGTGAAATGCAACAAGCCCGCTCATGGGTTTGGACACAAGATTGATTGTCAGGAGTTTAATGGGAATGAAATGAGTTAAATTTTATATTCTAATGTAGCCTGCTTCAACATTCAGCAACATATTTCAACTTAAATGAGAAGAAAACTGTTTGAGAGAATAGTACAATGTGCCCCCAAAATTAAGATCAAGAGAAAGAAAGGTGTTATGATTGTATACATTAGACTAGTTACACAATATCGGTTCACCTCCCAATATCTTTGTTGATCAGGTGGGACTGGATGATCTTCTTCTGAGGGAATCATCCATAGTCTACTGTATTTGTCCAGAGAGGCACAGGCACAAGTTAATGGAGGATTTCCTCTCAAAAACATTAATTGGAATAAAACGTGATGGTGCATCTGTGATGGTTAGTCATAGGATCAGGGAAATAAGCAGAATGAAGGCCTTATTCCCAAATGCCACAGGTTGGCATTGGTTAGCCCATAGACTTGAGCTTGCAGTGAGTGACACGCTCAAAGAAATGGGAGTAATAAATAATGTCAAAATGCTGATGGACAAGCTGTACTCACTTCAAAACTGAATGGAACTGACAAATGTGTGGAGAGTGTAGACATTCATCTGCGCAAAATTGTGGACACCTCGATGAGTTGCGTCAAGCTTCAGAAGGCTGTAAGAACCCCCCTCCTCACAAACATTTAAACGCAGCAGCTGCTGATACAATAAGAAGTCAGAGAGCAATGCAGGAAAACTCTTTCCAAGGCAACACATTGAATATAAGGAAAGTAAGTGACAGAATGATCAATCAGGAGGTTTTTTTTAAAACACTGACAAGGAATTCAGAGGATCATTTGTGATGGGTGCTGGAGGAAAAGTCCACAAGTCGCAAATCTTGAAATCGAGCTAGGAGGCAAAAAAGATTTTTTAAATTTTTTTTTTACTATTTTCCTTTTTTTCATATTACGAAAGTTAAAGTGTTGAAGAAGTCACTCAATAGAATAAACAACATTTTTAGGGTCACTAAATACTTATAATTTGTTAGCAAAGTCGGCTTGTTTTAGTGATTCTTACAGCCAGGTTTTGGAGGCATGATGGGGGTGCAGTTTAATTAGCATGTTTGATTTCGTTGGCTATTGTCACTTAGTTTCAGTCAAGCCACCGCCCATAAATAAAGCCGTGTGGTAGCCTATGTTTGTTTACTGTGTGAGGTTGCTATAATGGCGGACGCTCAATCAGTAGGTGAGAGTATAAGCTTTCTAACGATGTATAACATGTCTAATTTTGCTTTTGGAATAGCGTTTTATAGGTTAGCGTAACCAAACATTTTATTACCATGGCATTCGCTCTATATATGGTAGCATTAAAAGACGTTGCACCTAATGAAACGTTGTCAACGATTTTTCGTAATTCCTTGGAAAATACCATTATTATTGAGGACCTCTGGGCATAGCTAAGCCATATGTTCGCTGATAGACCTATCTGACATCGTTTTCTGGAGCAAAACAGAAGTGGATAGAACTGTCATTGATTTACTTCATCATTGCTATGTAAGTATTACTGCTCAAAATATTTCGGTTATATACGTTATTTTAGAAATTGAGTGTCTTTAAATAGGTTAGTGGTATTATGTAATGTGGATATTTCACACTGTAATGTAAGCGTTAGTTAGTAGTGTAATAGTTTGTGACGCATACAGCAGTGATGAGGAGAGTGTTGAAACATTGCCAAAATGTGGTGGACAGCTGAAAATTGTTTTCATATCGTCCCATTCCCATACAAGAAAACATAGGAGTGTATAGAGTATAGAAATACATACAAGAGTTAATTATTACATATTTAGGTACTGTACAGCATTGTGTGACTATATTTTTTTTCCATTATGTTGAAACATAGATATAATTTAATCTTAAATCTTCATAAGGGGCTCATATGCTTTACAATGGACAAAAAGCATTATATTCCTTTTTGGAGAGATTTTGGATTTGTTTCTGGACCCTTAGCTATTTTAGACCAGTGTTAATAATTTAGACATTTTGGGTAGATTTGGAGATGCTGGGTACACTGCTTAGTTTTTGCTTCATAGATCTTTAGTAGTTCTACATATCCACCCTTAGATTTTATGAACTTGTGGTCAAGAAGTTTTTGATCCAGGACATGTATATTTTAACCCGCAATCTCCCAGTATTTCATTGCGAACTAAAAAAGGAGCAAATTCATTTGAGATTTTTTGCCTTGACCATTGCATTTGTGGCACTTTATTTCTTACAAAATTATGAATATAAAGTAATCTAAGCTAGTATTGTAAATGGTACAAATGTATTGCTTAATTTAAGACATTTTTCTAGTCTCTGTGGTGTTCACACCTGGAGTTATAAAGCTTTAAATAGGGTCACCCTAAATGGACAAAGATTGACAGGTACTCTAGTGGGGGAGTGGTTGGGGTGGAGTTAACTAGCTATTGTTCCCACCCATTATAAGTGTGAAAAGTTCCAGATCTTTCAAGGGGATTTTCTCTGCTACTTGATTTTAGGAGTACCAACATTCAAATAAGCATATGTTCTTCAACTATTTTCAGATTTCAATGTATGACACATCATTTGAAAGCTTATAACCTGCACTTTCATAATCTGTAAAAAAACTGAAAAATGACCTTGCCCTACTTGAGGACCAAAACACCAGCACCTGCCACATTTATTCTGTGATGGATAAGTATCAGACAAAACATCAGGGAAGTAAGGATTGAACTATGTTTAATTTCTAAATAGACAGCTGACACCCGCCATGCTAAATACAAAACACAGGTGCATCAACAGTTAAAACCTTCACTTATCCAACATGTAAAATAAATTGTCAACTTAATTTGTTAACTGTTATCAAAGATATCAATTATTAATTAAACCCCTGAGATCTGCCTAATCACCGGCAATGAAAAAGGGGGTTTTTGGTATTTAGTATTGAATAACTTTGTGCTGTGAAGCTAAGCTCTGTGGCTACATGAACATTCTCCTGCTTTATTGCTAAACCAGTTAGATTTTATCGGCAAGCCAATTGGAGGGAAATGTTTCTTTGTTTGACGAAAAATATCTTGGTTCTAATCAATTACAACACAAAGGCGCCAGCTATGTTTATCTCACACTTTCGGTTTTTGCTGGTGGCAGATCTGCTGAGCACTGTGGGACAAAGAAATGCAAGGAATGTCACACAGATGCTCAGTCGCATTTTCTCAGTCTCCCTCTTATATGGGAAATGTGAAATGCAGACACATAGGATCAAGGCATTTTCTTTCCTATACTTTTTTTGTTATATTATTCCTTTGCTACTTCGATGGCCTAGAAGATTACTACCCAGCAGGTGCTGGGCGTGTGTTTGGAGAGGTGTGTTTGGTGCACTATGCTAAAGGCAAATCAGAGAAGCTTTATTTTGGTACCAGTTTATAGCTTGCAATGAAACTTTATGAAGAATGGCTAAACCCATTTGTAAGTATTGTTTTACTAACTTACTGTTTGTGGAATGAAAAATAAAAATCTAACGCTGTTCAATATACTTTTGCACATTTGGAAACCAGCTGGATTGTAGTTCCAAATATATGTAGAAAAATGTATCCAGCACACTCTGCATAGAATGTATGTAGTATAATTACAATCACATAGTGTAAACAGGAATTGTGCAATAGTAAGGGCTAGACAACAGTAGTGAACAATGGGCACTCTCATTTTTACTTTTGAGGCTTTCAAGATAAGGTACTTGAGTTGTTTTGTTTGTATTTTGTTTGAGTGGTAAAGCCTATCGTTTCATGTGCATTAGCTGGTATTCTAAACATTTAGAGTAATAACAGTAATGAAATGTTCTGGGGAAAACCATGGGGACTATGCATGTCCAAATATACATAAAAACTGTAAATAAAATCATCGAACCACATTCACTTGCAAAATGTATACTTAGCGTAATAATCACATGGTAAAAAATAAAAAGTGCACATGGGAAAGTTTCACACAAAATACTCATAATACTCAAACTCAAATTTTTTATATTTTCTCAGGAATGACGAGATTAGTATTTGGGTTGCGTTTATATTTTGTTTGAGTGATAATGAGACATCAGGTTGCCACTCGTGCCCCACCCATTGTCACATAGCAGCAAGCTTGAAGAGCTTTATTTTATTAAAATAACCTAAAATATAAATAGTGTGATTGAGAGTGAGTTATCACATGTGAAAATACAGTGACTCGAATTTAGGCTGAAATGTTCAGTTCACCTAAAATTTGAAGGGTTCTTATATACATTCTTGTAGATATATTGGGAGTGCTAAAAGTGCCAAGTGTCTGTCCGCCTCATTTTGGACAGAAACTGTTTTGAGCAGTAGCTCAAATCTGATATTATTATTTTGCACATAGTTATTGTTTTTGTGTGGTCTGTTGTTTTAATTTGAAGTGGATTTCTTACTCAAGGCCATAAAAGTTAATATTACGAATTCAAGTCTTCCATCTTGTTGTTGTATGCTATCAAAAAATTTAGTAAAATTTTAATACGTTTTTCAGTTTTCTTGGCTTTTCTGCACATTGTTCCATATTACAGTCTCCTACCATGAATTTACGATAAAATAACAGAGACAATTTTTTACTGAATAAAAAAAACATGATATGCAAGACCTGATGTGCAAAAAAATGGCAAAGAAATCTGAGGGGAAAATTAGCCCTAGAGTTAAATAGCTAAATTTGTTGATAGGCAGAGCAACCTGTTCGATCAATCTTCATCAAAATGTGCAACTCATTACCAGATTAAAATTAAGAGGTTTAAGTATGCAACATCTCATCTTAAAAACAGGGTTGACTATCTTAAAAAGACACACAATGTTACAGCCACAAAATAAATTAATGAATGAATATACTCCAACCACAGCCTTCTCCTGGAATAGTCCCAAGAAAACCAAGATCAAAGTTCAAAAATGAAATATTCCAAAAAAGTAGGTATGAAAATGTAAAAATACCAGATGAGCTGCAAGACAAAAACATCAGACCCAGTACATACCAAGACATCAGTAAAGAAGCACAGGGCCCAGATGCAAGGTTCAGAGTCATCAGATCTCAAAGCAGATATAACCCCCAAAAAGTCCACCACAACAGTCCCAAAATGGCTGAGTTAAGCACCCAAAAAAAAAACTCCAGGCAAGAAAGTAAAGGAAGGTCCACACTTTATGGTGTCACATCAAAGGGAGGGGGAATGGCTGCACTGATGGGTGAGGTGTTGGAGGAGGGATAAGACAGGGTCTTATCTGAAGACTAGCGAATATACGTATTAAAGTGGCCTCATGTTGTTGGAAGCAGAGCTAAGTACTATGATATTATGATCAAAAGATTCATGTTTTTGATTCTGTATATTAAGACCACATTAATATATTAGGAAAAGGGTTAGGTATCATTTATATTTTATCAATTCCGGTTACCATTCCAATTCTGCTAATCGAATCCGGCTATTATTGAATCCTGGTTCCAATTATTGTCATATTGTTTGAGTACGAAAATAAGCCAAAATGTGTTGTGTGCAAAACTACCATTATACAAATGTCAGGAGGTAGCCTGACGGCTGTGCCTGATTCACTGGGGGATTGATTATTGGAGTCTGGGTGCACATTCAGATCGGGGCCTAAGCCGATTCGCCGGTCGCGGGAGTTGGGGGCGTGGCGCAGCTGTTTTGTGTTTGGTCCTAACAGCCTTGCAGGGATAAGAAGGCAGGTGAGAGGGAGAACACGAGAGACGCCGGGGAGGGTGTTTGGTTCCTCGGAAGAGGATTTTTCCTTTTTTCTTTTCTTTAAGTTAGTTTAGTTTTGTTGGGTTGGGTTTCCGTTTCTTTGGTTATTATTATTTCTGTTTCTCTTTGTTTGAGCTGTCTCCCGTCCTTGGTGGTGGGCTGGCGGTCCCGGACGCTGCACTGGTGCCACGAGGAGCGAGCTGCGCCCAGACCAAGCGGAAAACGTGGTGGGATCCGGGGAGGAGCGGCGCTGTGCAGAGCCGGACTGGTCCTGTGGCAAGGACACTGCGCTACGTCAGCCAGGACCAACGCCGCGTTGGGAGACTCTGGACAAGCCCTGACGAGGGCGGAGGAACAGTGAGTCTCCCACTCCGAGACTGTAAAGCGCGGACCAGGACCGGAGCCGGCGCCGACTCACTCTCCAGCTACAGGGCGCAGCAGGGACTGCGTGGTAACCAGTGGAACTTCAAGAACCTACAGCGGACTGCAGAGTAGGCCGGGGCGCCACCCAGCAGCCTAGAGACTGACGTGGACAGTGGGAGACAGCAGACCTTTGGGGGTTTGATTTATTTTTCTTTTTTCTTTTTTTTTTGGATGTAGAGTGGCCCAGCAGTGAGGTGTGGGCCAACTACATCCTTTCTTTGATTTGGATGATTGTTTGTGGTGTGCGTGTGGGAGTGAGAGGTGTGAGTGTGTGTGAGACCCCGCCTGTGTTAGTGGCTCCCCCCGTGAGACGGCAGGGTGAGGTCTCCCCCCTCCGGCAGCGGGGCTGAGGCGCAGGGGGGCCAGAGTGGGTACACTGTTTTTTTTGCTGAGTGTGGGCACGTGTGAGGGGAACCCCAGCGGCATAAGTGTGTGGTGTGTGAGGGGTGTTGCTCTTTACCTGCGTCGGGGGCTCCGTGGAAGGGAAGGGGAGGGCCAGAGTGGAAGTGTTAGAGGAAGCCGGGGGGAAGAAGGAAGGGCGGGGTTGGTGCGAGATTGTGGCGTGCTCTGTTTTATGAATTAAATGTTAAATAAAAGTTTCCCTTTTACCTGCCTTGTCCTGATCTCCTGGTGGTGGGTGGGTTCCTGAAAAAAAAAAAAACTTTGTTAGGTGGCCGGAGGCAGCGCGGGGCTGCTCCTGACTCCCGACACAAACTTATGCAAACATGCAAACTCCACACAGAAAGGCCCCAAGCCAAGATTCAAACCCACAACCTTGCTTTTTTAGATCTGTGCCGCCCACTCACAGATCTAAAAAACAAAAAAGTTAAATATTTTTTTTAGATAAAAGCTTCCTGTGACTGTCATTAAGCAATTTACCCAATATGTTCAGTCTCTCTGGGGTAAGGCCACACTTGAGCTTAAGACATGCTTCACTAGCACAAAAGTGATATGGGATAAAAATCCTAAGCAAAGTGTGTAATATGCAATAAAGGTAGTTTGAGTCTTGGGAGTATGGAGTGTATGCTTATCTGCCCTGATGTTTTGGATCTAGTGGAGAATTGAAGAGTACTTGTTTCAGAAACTATGTCTGGTGCTCGGGTGAATTTTTTTTTTTTTCATTTTTAAGATGTTCTTGTCTGACCTGTAGCCTCTGGCTATCTGAAACATGTTTCATTTTTAGTGCTGTGAGCACAAAACATAATTCTGCTTATGGTGCAGTGTCTGCTGCCCCATGAGTAATACTCACATTTACCTAAAAACCAGCATAGAGCACATAATGGAGACTCAGAGGTGCAGTAATATAGAATACTTAATCTTGTTTTTGCCTGTGCCACGACAATGGCAAGAATCTTGAGTGTTGCATTATATCCCTAGAAAGTGCCCTAATGCCACTTTTTAGGTAAAATAGTTGTGAGTTGGATGTTTTTACACAAGTAAGCCCATTTTTAAAGGAATTTTTCCCTATATTATTTTCCTCTCCAACTCTACCTATAATGAATTTTGGAAGGGGTCTGTTGACAGCCTCTTCCTAAAGGCTTGTCAAAAACCTGCTTTCCAAAGAGTAGTGAAATGTCATCATGTTCCACAGCCCCGATTTTTCTCTCAGGCCCTGACCCCATATCTTCCATTGCAATTTTGTACTTTACCAAGGACCGAGGAACGGCTGGTCAGAGATCAAACAAATATAAAGTCACACAGTTTGTCTGTCAATTTAACCCTTGGTTGTTTTATTTTTTTCCCCCAAGCCTTCTGATAAAAGGTAACAGGTGAGACGAGGCTGGACTGTGCGATTAGATTGTGAACATGCTGGTGTTAGTTCTCCATCCCCTTCAGAAATGTACAGACTGAAATATAACTGCAGTAACTGCAATATACTGTGCTCTCAATGACTTGCTATACATTGTCACTGAATATGGCCTGTTTTTTTTCTGTGTGGGTGCTTCTAACAAAATCTGGATTAAATAAAATAAGTGAATATAAGTGAAAATGAAGTTTATTAGTCACTGTGGGACAACATTAAACTGGTAATGAATGTCATTCATCATACCTAAATTACATTAAAAGTACCTTCACCACATTAGTAAAAGATGCAAATTAAAAAGAATAATGCACACTTCTGTGCTTTGGGAGTAGTCTAATGGATGTCAATAAATCACTCAATCAAATTATAAGCTTATCATTTTTAAATACGCACTTTTTTCAGTGAGGTGTGCAGCAGAAAATTGTGACTAAATGAACCTGCAAATTAGGTTAAGAGTTACCACAATGAAACCAATGAGAGAATACAGCACATACAAATGCAGAGGATGAGGGGAAATTAGACAGCTGCAGACAAAAAAATAAGAGCATAAAATAAAAAGCAAACAATATGAAGAAAAAAGTGTGTTCTGATTTTGTGTATTATACATTGTATGTGCATTATATTTTGAACAATAAGTCAGGGGAAAACCCCATAAAAGCCCCACCCCCTCCGGACATTATTATAATATATGGTCTCAGAAGGGGAGAAAACTAAAATACATTCATTATTATTTAATACTTCACCCATCATATACATTTTAAAAGCACCATAGCAAGTATTTAAAAAAAGAAGACAGGTAATTTGTAATCCAATAAATGCACATGTGTAATCTTTAATGTTTCTTTCTGAAGTCAATTGACTTGTAATGCAAATATAAACTTCAGCCTCATCCCTGTCTATCACAGAGTTAGTAATAATGCATCCAAGTGGATATTGTGTGTTGTCTGGCATAATCAGAAACAGCCATGAGGACCAGCTCCAACTGAACTGGCTGTGACATCCCATTTCCATCCTATTATATTTTGCAAACATTTTTATTATCCTCAGTTAAAATAAAGCATATCTTTTTCACAAAGCAACTGTGTTGTGTGTTCTTGGGCACTGTGTGTGCCACCCAAAAGAGAGTGTGAAAGGGAGAGAAAGAGCATGTACAGTATGAGAGCAGGGAATGGAAGGAGAGTAATAGAAAGCTATGAAATTCATCTGTGGGGTTTGCCTGCTGCTACTTTTCCCAGTCCTCAGCCTCAATACGAGGTAATAAAAAATAAAGAAAGCTATTAGTTTCCCCTTCATTGTCCTTGGCAGAGCTGATAGCAGCGCGACCGTCTTAATGGCTGTGTTCAGTTTTTCTGAAACGTGTCTTTGGCCACATTTGAACCAGTAGATTTAGCGTGCCAGCAGGAGACATTCTGCTAAGGAGAAGGTTGCGAGGGAGAGAGAGCACAAGAGACAGTAACAAAAACAGAGGAAGTGCAATTAATCTTGACTCTTCGCTCTCCTATGCTTCCTGTGATGTTTACCAGGATGACGAGGGGTTCCTTTTGTGCTATGATTTATGGACCTGGGGCTCATTTCACAAAAGTAATTTGCAAGGATTTTTACTTGCAGATCACAGTATCTTGTCAAAACGCGTTACAAAAATGTGTCGCTTGCAAATCGCAAAGAAAACTGCAACAACTACAGACCTTTTGCACAACCTATTTTTTTCTTCACAAATATGGCATTTCCTCTGATAGTGCGGAGGCAGAGGCAGGCTCCAGAAAGAATCTTCTGTGATCACGCTCACCCTTTAGATAACTACAGAGATAATGAGATGTTTGAATGATACAGATTTCCACGGTATGAAATGTTACGTTTATGTGATGCTTATTGACAGAAATCTTAGGTTAATCACTAAATTGGCCTTATACCAGTCTCGGTTCAAGTGTCCCCTTACAAAAAGCTGTACATAAACATTTATTTCTTAGGGCCTATAGGCTACTTCAATGTATGAAGTTTATTTCTAAAGTATATATCTTCTTATATTTTAAGTACTTTATAAAACTAATTTGGAATCCTGGAATATGTAGCCTATAGCACGTGGAGCTGAGGAGTGCTACAATGCTGTGCACAAAAGCAGAAGTACAAAATGATACGAGAATGACAGCTGATTTACTGATTGCTTACATGAACACACGTACAACATGCATCCGTGGCTTGCAATTGCATTTTCTATGTGAAACGCTTCAAAAAGAGCAGGAGAAATCCATCTTGCAGATCTCAGCTCGCATGCCACAACTTCTGTGAAACGAGCCCCAGAAATGGTTGTGGTGAGGAGTGCGAGAGGGCAGGTCCCACTGTGAAAGTTGAGGGGCTAACCAGGAGTGAGTTTAGCCTGAAGCGATGTCAGCCTGTTCATGCTTTGTTCGCCAGAGAGAGAGTATGAGCAGAATGTAGCATGCACTGTGAAAATCACAGTAGTGGGGAGGAAGGAACCCAGAAGACATATGGAGTTGGGGCTTCTCTTTGTCAATTAGATTAATCACATCCTTCATTAAACACATCTTTTTCCTCACTTGAGCAAATGCAAAAGACTGCTCCCACTAAAGACGGGTGTTCTTTTCAGGGGAGAGAGCACGGAGATGGTGATGATTAAAAGAGAGAGAGAACAATTCCTAGAAGGATCAGAGAAAAGATGGCTTCTTGGTATTGTTTCTCATCTTTCCATTATGTAACCTGTGGGGAGCTTCTTCATTTATACACCAGTAGTATTCCTCTAGCACTAATTGTGGGTAAAAGTTAGAAAATACACGAGCACACAGGTATGCAAACATGTTTTCTGACCATCTGTGAGAAAAACAGGTGACCATGCTTGATTCTCAAAACTGAGTAACTAGTATCCTTTGTAGGACATCTTTTACCCCCCTGCCTCATACCCCTTCCTTCCTAATGCTTCACACTGTGTTTGCCCTGAGTCCAGATCAGCTTACCAGAGTGGGTTGCTTATCTTCTACTGAACTTAACCATTATAACCATGCATTATTGTGATGCATGGATGTTTATCATGGATAATTTGATATTTCTGTTTATGAAATACTACAATGTTTAATTTAATCCTATCTGTATGGCCATAATATCTTAATGTAGCCTTAATATTGCAGTGTACGGCTGACCGGAAAACAAATCTTTACCAACTATGACAATCTTCTTTCCTCCATTCATGTATCATATTCCTCCCTGATATGAAAACATTACAGTTCACTTGCTGTTTTTCAGTATGTGAATATAAAGCATCAGTATGTGATTGTAGTAAGCGTCAGTGAATGTTGCTAGAGCTAGCTACAATCAGACATTGATTTATTACTCTATTTTTCGGACATGTTATCATTTCTGGCAAGTTTCATTTTCTCTGAAGGATTAGAACTGTGTTTGCAGTGCAACAGGCTTTGAGAAACAATCAATGTGCCTGATTTTTTTTTACCTGATAAATGGGATGTAACAGTAGATAAATGCAGTAGAGTAAACAGCATTCGTATTGTGTGAAAGAGGGGCTGAGAATGAACAAGTTTTGTTCAGTCTAGAGGTGGACTTCAGTAAATGAGTACTTGCTGGAAGAATCTTAAACAATTATGAAGATGTAATGAAAAATAAATTGTGTAATGAAAACTACAAGGTGCAAACAATGTACTATTTTTTTAAAAACTGCTAATATCACATTTTGTGTTTGTGTGTGTGTGTGTGTGTGTGTGCATGTGTGGCATTTTTGTGTATATTTACTCACTCAAATATGTGGTGTTCACATTTACTATATATATATACAGTGGGCTCCAGAATTATTGGCACCCTTAATAAAAATAAAGAAAAAGGCTGCATATAATAAATGACACAGATAATCATCTATATGTTATGTTCTAACATATGGGAAAACAATATACTTTTATTTCAATACATTTACTCTCATGCTTTTTTTTATTAAGTAATCTAATTTTTTCTGAAAACCATAGGTGCCATAATTATTGGCACCCCTAAGTATTATTGTAAGTAAAATCAAACAAAATGAAATTGGCAATACACTTTTACTTAATTTAGTTCATCTCAGTCTAACGGAATTATATTGTGTCATTCCATCACTTCCAGTTTCACTAGAGAATAAAAATGAGGTAACAAGAATACAAAATCCCTTTGTCATCCATCAGCATGGGAAAAGCCTAATAACTGTCAATTCAGAAGAGACCGAAGGTAATTTACCATCACAAGTCTGGTAATGGGTAAAAAAAAGAGACATAAACGGTTAAACATACCACTTAGCACTGTAAAGGCAATAATAAAAAGGTGTAAAACATATGGAATGGTTGCAAATTTGCCAGGAAGAGGAAGCAAGTGCATGGTGTCCCCACAGACGGTGAGGAAGATGCTGAGGGAGGCCATTAATAACCCAAGGATCACTGTTTAAGAATTGCAGAGATTGGTTTGTTTCTTGCGGTCAACAAGTCTAAAAAAAAAAAAAAAACATAAAATGGCACCTCCATACCAATTAACTCTTTGGAAGGGTGGCACGAAGACAGCCCTTACTGAGCACAATAAACAAAACCAAGAATCTGGAGCTTGCCAAACCTCATTGGAATTATAACTGGAAGAGAGTGCTATTGTCAGATGAGACCAAAATTGAAGGTTTTGGCTATACACACCATCGACATGTTTGGCGGCAAAAGAGGAATGCATACAGGAGAAGCACCTCATACCTACTGTCAAATATGGAGGTGGGTCATTGATATTTTGGAGATGTTTTGCTGGCAGTGGTCCCAGAGCATTATTTTAGATCAATGGCACAATGAATTCAACAAAGTACCAGGAAATTCTGTCAGAAGATTTGGTTGTCTCTGCTAAGAAGCTAGGACTTGGTCATAGGTAGATTGTCCAGCAGGACAATGACTCTAAGCATACATCAAAATCTAAACAGAAACGCTTAAGTGAAATCAGGGGCATGTCTATGGGTGGGCTGGGGTGGGCATTGCCCACCCAGAGATAAGCCTTGCCCACCCAGAGGAATCATCTGCCCATCCAATGAAAACTCTGAAAAAATCACCATTATAGCTATTTATTTGAGTGTTCATAGTTTTCTGTAATTTTGTCAATGGTCATCAAAAAATGCACTGCTTTCCTATTGGCCATTTTAAAGATGTGGGTGTGCTTAGTAAGTGCTTTACATCATCGCCAAACCACGACACTTCTTCACACATGCGCTACAGACATGGTTAAGTGAACTGCAAAACCTGTTTGTAGCTAGCTGCTTTCAGCAATCCAATTAAAACTGTTAATACCTTTGTGTCTTGTTCATTCTTTTCTCTGGTTCTTGTAAGTTATATTAGTAGTCTTGTATAGTTTCACAGGTGCACGTTTTGCAAGCTGTGTGTTTCTTTTAAGTTACCAGCTCACTTGGTGGCCATTGGTTTAGTGATTAGCCAGCTAGCTAGCCAGCATTTTTGTATAGCCGTTTCCGTGGATAAAATCGCATTTATAATTGTTTTTTCTGTTAAAAACATTTAATTTATATTCAGGGAGATAGACAACTACTTGCAAGTTAAGTGACACGTGTAGCCGTTTACTAATACCATTGCACTGTTTCAGGCTGGAAAATAACCCGTTAAACCAGAGAAATTGCCGAGTTGTCTTAGAAGCTTTATCGCCGCAGAATGATGCAAGGCTGGCAGCGTTGGCATAGCAACGGATGCCGCAATGAAACTTCAAGCACGTCACAACGGGTACAACAGCTGTTTTATAATGTCATTGCATCGTTTTTGCAGCCCGGATCAAAATCGGCGTGATAGTACCAAATGAGACATTTGTTTAGTGTTACAGAGTTTAATTTTATTTTATTTTTAACGGGGTAATGGCCCCAGACCCCCCCTACAAATATTGGATGCTGTAATTGTATTCCTTTTGTCCCCCCCCCCTCTCAAAATTAAACTACACCCTTGTTTACATACCCTATTTAGGAAAAGCAACATTTTTGTTGTTGCCCACACAAATAATCCAAATGCCCACCCAAAGATGACATCCTAGTAACGCCTCTGAGTGAAATCAACGTCCATGTTTTCCAATGACCATCTCAGTCTCCAGACTTAAATTCCATTAAAAACCTGTGGTCTGAACTGAAGAGGTCCATAAGGGTAAACCCAAATATATCAATGATTCTGAAAAGGTCTACATGGAGCAATGGTCAAAAATCTCTCCAAATGTGTTCTCTAACCTTATCACAAATCATAGGAAAAGACTCATGGCTGTCATCTTTGCCAGGGGTGTTTTCACAAAGTATTAAACCAGGGGTGTAACTACACGTCTGGTCATTAACGAGTCCACGCTTCATACTGATGTTCATGTGAATTTATTCTTCCACCAAAGCGTCATGGAACATCTCATTGAACACCGTGAAAACTAAAGGACAAAATTAAGTTGTTTCAATGCACAGCTCAATAATATCACAAAAACACATATTCAGTGTCTCTTAGTTTTGGAACTTAGAAATACATTACTGTCACAATTACAGTCATCCAAAGTAGCCCCAATTCAAAGGAAATTTTAGTAGGCTACTCCTATTCACAGATATTTCTGCATCAGTGTATTAACACATCTTGAGGCAAGTAGAAATGAACGTTCACATACAGTATAAACGTTTTACATTACACATCATTTCGTTTCATTCCATCATGCACTTTATTGACATTTGATTTTGTCATAGCCAGGGGCGTTTTTACATTAGGGGCATGTGGGGCAGTGCCCCATCAAAGGTGGCGCTGTGGTGCAAGATTATTGTAACATCTGAACGTTGTGGCATAATGTATTTTATATTTAATACAAAATAGTGATTCAGTGGTGAAATTGGCGTGTATAAATATAATACACTTGACTCACAATCCTTATAGTGCTGTTTTGGAGTAATTTCCTTTGTGTGTATGCGTGTGCTCGCGCTGCGGACTGCGCTCCCTGTCCTATCTCTCTGCTGTGGGCAGCGGAGCACTCTGCCCCATCGTTGCGAGGAGAACAACGTGAGCGTGATCTGCGTAAGCAGGGAAAACCTCCCGCAAATTATGTTGGGCGGAGGGGCAGAAATGTTTCTGCCCCTACGAATTCTACCTAGCAACAGGTGGGCCACCTGAGGTGGCGAGAAAATAATAAACGTAACCGTTAATCAGTTGATGTGCGTGACGTCTATCGCTAATGCTAGAGTGAGAGCACCTATTAGCGACCACCTTCGTTCAACAGACGTAAAAAGAGGACGTGTATTGACCACCCCATATAATGGAACTTGACATAAATTTGCTAGCATACTGTATAAGTGTCCTATCTTGCGTATTTGAGGTTCATATGAGAAAGGGTGGTCGCTATCAGCACATCTAGGAATCCGTACATATTCACTGTTGTAACTCAAATCACAGGATGCAAAATAGCCGTTAGGAAAGCATTTAGAAATTATGAAGCAACCTCTGCTCCATTGCATTTAATGGGTCGCGATGAGATAATTCCGAGCGTGTTGCTTGTCTTAAAGTAGATATATATTTTTTTAGTTTACTATGTGTATTTTTACAGGACTTACATTTTAATAGGAAACGATGTCCAGTTCTATAAATATGAAGTAAGTACACTAGCGGTTAGGGTGGTTGATACACGTCGCCCCCCCCCGGGTGGTCGATAATAGGTGCTCTCATTCTAGCTAGCTAAAGTTTTCAATTTCAAGTCAAGTTGATTTTTATTTCATGTTTGAAGTTGACGTCATACAAAACTGCCCCACCAGAAATGCCATGCTAAAATCGCCACTGGTCATAGCAACGCATATACATTACGCTTACCAGCGTCAGTTACAAGGGGTGCCAATAATTGTGGTTTTTTGGGGAAATGTTTTTTTTTATTTGAAAAATGTAAGACTTTGGGTGATTCCAATGAATGATTAAAATTCAAATCTTAAAACCAGGCCACCATGCACTTCTGTAGCCTAGCTAGTCAGGGAAGTCAATTGCTAGAGGGATGGAGATGGTGACTGGCTCTTGCTGTCACTGCACAGGCTTGTCAATCTGCCTGCCCATGTGCTTTGGTGAGACAGCAATTGTGCTTTTCAGTGTACAATTGCAAATTAGGAATTCAAACAATGTGAATATGAATTTATATTTTCAAAAAGTACTGAAGTGAGGCCAGGTCAAATTCTAGCTCGCCCCCATTGTTCCACTGACCTTGAGCAGTATGGCTACTATCTCTTATCAATAATCAATATAGGTTTTTTATTTACCTTGTTTTAATAGTGAACAGAGAATTCACCTCCCCAGCGCTGGATACCAGCTCTCTGTGTATAAACTTTAATAAAATTAAATAAATAAATAAATAAATATTCGGCATTCTCTTTTCCGCTTTGAAGCCCCAGAGTTTGCACATAAAATAACAATTTTTCTTGTTCTTTGATGCAGCGCAACAATGATGTCATTGAGAGAAAAGAAACTGCACAAAGAAAGAGCTTGACTGTGGAGAAGTGTGGACTTGCATCAAAACTAAGCCCCAGGAGGCTCCAGACTAACACTTGGCTACAAACAGACGGAGGAGTCAAGGATGAAAGTCTGCTTCAGCCTTTACCTCCTGAGATATGCTTAAAAGCCTCCACTACTATTTTTTCATAGTTTCATAGTTGCATAGTTTCAGTGTGCATGCTTCATCCACCGAAATTCATTAGTCACCCATTCATTACTGGCATAGTTATACCAGAGAGATAAGATGTGGAATATGCATATGATCTAAAACATAATTGAATGCATTCTGATGAGGATAAAAGCACCTGTAATAAATATAATTAGTGGCGATTGGCAAAACATCTCTTTTTGATGACAGCAGATGTGCTGTTAACCACTTTCCCTGCCGATTGTAGTCCACCTGTGAAATGGCACTGAGATGGTTTTGAAACAGCAGGGATAAAATCGCTGTTTTACACTGGAGAGCTGACCAACGCAAACATTACCATGAGTAAGTGTAATCAGTATCTTTGCACATGACAATCTTTATTCTAACAGTAATATGGGAGCTTAGAGGTGGAGGTCAGTCTGACATTTTGGCAAAAATATCTTAACAGGGTAACACATGTTAATGCTTTTTGTCATGTAATTTTTCTGTATACAGATTAAACATCTGAAATTACTTTTTAAAACATTAAAACAAACATAAATGGGAAAAAATGAGGAATGTAATGCTATGGGCAATACAATACTAAAGTTTGATACCTCAAAATGACATTATATGCAGATTAAACCAATAATTATCTTGAAGCTTTATAATGTAGGAAGATGAGATTGTTTTATTGTTTCTGTGTGAATTAAATATTTTGAATCATGTGTGGATGATAAATGCTGCACAGCAGCTTGTAAAGTTGGGTCGACTGCTTTCAGACTTTACCATCATCACATATTTCAATTATTTTTAATAGTTTAGAAGAAGAAAAAAAAAACTTTCAAAAATGAAACATCTTCCTGAGTTGTGTAGCAATGCACACAAATGCGACACCAGAAATACAGCTCTTTCAGAGATATTATTGTGTACCAGGATGTCACTTCTGATCTTCAGTGAAGCAGGCCAGTCTATGTCAGCAAGGTTTTTAGTTGCTTATAACTTATACTGCATTCCCCTTTAACAGTATAAAGTGAGTAAATAAATAAGAAATAAATAAATAAATATTCAGCATTCTGTTTTCCACTTTGACACTCCAGAGTTTGCACATAAAATAATGATTTTTCTAGGCCTTTGATGTAGTGCAACAATGGTGTGATTGAGAGGACAGAGAGAAACTGCACAAAGAAAGGGCTTGACTGTGGAGAAGTGTGGACTTGCATCAAAACTAAGCCCCAGGAGATTCCAGACTAACACTTGGCTACAAACAGACGGAGGAGTCAAGGATGAGAGTCTGCCTCATCCTTTCCCTCCTGAGATATGCTTAAAAGCCTCCACTACTATTTTTCAGGAGTATAGTTTCAGGTGCATGCTTCAGCCAATTAAATTCATTAGCCACATATTAATTATAGTTGGATTTTTCCTCTTATCATTCTGGCATATTGATGCTAGAAAGATAAAATAATGGAATAGACGTAAAATGTTAAACATAATTGAATGCATTATGATGAGGATAAAAGCCCCTATAGCAGGTATTACAAATCATCACCAGGAATATGGCAGCTCAGAATTATAGAGGTCAGTGTGACATTTTGGCATAAATAATTGACTAACTTCAGAAAAAAAACTATAATTATATTGAAGCTTTATAATGTAGGAATATGATACTTTTTTTGAATTAAATATTTGAAATCAGGTGTAGATGATAAATGTTGCACGAGAGCTTGGGTGGATTACTTTCAGAATTTACCATCACCACATCTTTCCAGTATTTTTAATAGTTTAGAACATACATTCCACGGATGAAACATTTTCCTGAGTTGCTTAGCGATACTCACAAATGCGATTCAAGGCATACGGTACTTTCAGAGATATTACACCTACTACTGCATTTCCCTTTAACAATCTAAAATGAATAAACAAGCAAACAAACAAAAATAAATAAATAAATCAGTACATTTTTCTATTCTGAGACTGAGATAATCCACTAGAGGGTGCCCTTATCAGAATTGAAGAGAGCAGCTGACACTGGAAAGGGATGAAGGAGAGATCTGACTGTTTGAATTACAGTACACTTTAGAGGCAAGGCACTTTAAATTCCAAACATTTCATCTGAGCTTGCATGACAGTACCCTTGATTTTATTTCTGAAAATTAATCCTTTTATAGTGGGCTAGACTGAAGTTTCCCTTTATCAGAGATTTCCACACTCTCGATGACAAGCAGATGGATTGGGTTATTTCTATCTCATCTGAGCCTTAGCCTGTTCTGTGTCTGGCTCCATCTTGGTTGACACAAACGGAGCTTATGTTTGTGTTGCTATCTAATGCACACTGTTTTGTAATGACATCTTGCCCTGATAACTTCAAATGTGCATGCATGGGGAAGATGCATGCACATTGGAATGACAATAAAGCATCCGTGTACTGTGCCAAGGTGTTTTGCTTATAGGAGCCCATGTTCATGTAATTCATTCCTTCTTGGATTTAACACCACTGATACTTATGTATTTGTAGGATTTAACGTTAGAGTGTTTTGTAGTTTATATGTTCTTTTTATTCGTTTTCTCGTAACGGTTAATAGAATGTAGACGATTAGAGCCAGAGCCCGAACAGCTGATTAGCAGAGCTGTAGTTTACCGTTGCCAAGGCAACCGGGAAGCTCACGGGTTGTAATATATCATATGTAAACAAAGAGGATGAATGAGAGAGATTATATGGTTAATGTAATTGTTGTGTGACTGAAGGTATAAGGGAATAAGATAATTCTTTTATACTGGTAATGATAAGAATTGTAGATAATAGAATGATATAGAATGAGCACTTTCAATACCCTTATATAGAATTGATCATTTTTAATATCCTACTTTTATATATAACAGCCTATTTTATGTTTATTGTGATTCTATTAGCCTATTCATTTTAAATTGAAATATCTAGTGAATGCATGGTTATTTTGTATTTTGAAAGATTGAGATTTTGATGTAATACTGTGATTTTTATATTATATTGCTATTGTTTTACATTGTCATTTGTATTGTTCCAACTAAGTTCAGTTGGCAGTTAACATCTGAATCAATAAAGCCACTGAGGACCAGCCAACTCAATATTGTGTTTTTCGTTTATTCTTTCAGAATAAATAATTTCTAAAATATATCACCCCTTGAGTCAGCTTGCACTCTATGGGTGTAACACAGGGCAAATGTAGCCGGTGTAAATGGAACGATGTAAATGTCCCAGTCATGAATTAAAGTTTAGCAACATTTTGTATAGTTGGCAATTGAGCTTTATTCTTTGATTTTCAGCATGTTCACTTTGAGTGTGCTGAGAGGGTGCAAGGCTGGTAAATTGTCCATCTTTGGGCCAAACTCATGTCGTCACATATTTTGAGGGATTTTGGAAGTCTTGAAGAGCGCTATTAATTAATGCCAAAAAGATCACTAACCCTGGATCTCCTTTTGGACTTCGCTTCTAAAATACTTCATCAGAGCACTAGAATTTCCATCTTTAAATGCCCATTGCTTTGATGTATTAGATACTTAATTTTTGGAATGATCCATGCTTTATCAGTCAGATGGGATTTAACGAGTTTAGCTGGAAAGTGCCTGTCTATTGCAGGTAGTTGTGTGTTATAAAAAAGAATCTGCTTTTTTAAGGTGGCAGTTGCTTCATTTACCTTGGACTATGAGTGCATGGTGATCCACTGTTCCAAATTACTCAGGTTGTGCATGTGGTATGTTTTGGTCTTGCATCAGGAAGCCACAGGATACAGTCATGGTCGTTTGAGAGAATAGGAGGAAACACCTCTGGTTTATGTTTGGATCACTATATGTTGGTAATGATGAGATCAAGGATTCCTTTGCCTCTGGATCTCTTAACAAAGATTGTTGTCTAGGCAGATATCCTTAACACGAGTAATTAAATTCACCAAAAATTACAAGTCTGATGTTTGTGTATTTGGTGTGCAGGATGTCAGATGAAAATATTAAATTCTCAAGGAGTTCACCCTGATGTTCAGACTGAGGGGGTGTGCACACAATACACACTGTAATAGGAGATATGTGCCTTCATAATCACTGAGGTATTATTTTTAGCCAGAGGCACTTCAGGTGATCAGGGACAATGATGAATGTAATGTATGCTGTTCATGCTCATTATATGAAGGTATGGCATTGATTGGCTTTTGTTTAAACTTGATCAGATAAGATACTATGCACTTCGGAATTAATTCTGCTGCTGCAATCAGCAGTTACATCATCAGTGAAGACAAATGAGCTGTTACATGCCCAAACCATAACACCCCCACCATGTTTCACAGATGAGGGGGGAGCTTTGGATCTTGGTCTTCCTCGACCTTCCAGACCCTTTGTGATTACTGAGCTCACCAATGCTCTATATTCCTACTTGTTCATTGTTCATTTTATTTGTCTTTACACTGTACTGTATATTTCATTGGTCAGTAACTGCACGCATGGCATATGCATCAAAGTTATAAGTGTATCCTTAAACAAGTGTCATGTTTTCTTTCAGTGTTCAATTAGGCTGCTAGCTTCAGCAGCCATACTAAAAAAGGTTTTTTTTTGTTTTGTTTTTTTTTTAAGTGAAGCATACCAGCATTTGTAATCATTCACCCTAATTTCTATGATTGGGAATGCATTTCTGTGATTGTGAATTTGTCGTACTCATTCATATGCATAGTCAGAATCATATTCAAAGTTTCCATTTAAAATGTACAAGAATGATTCAATTACATTTTAGATAAGGGATTTCTATTCACTCACACACCACACAACATAGGCATGCAAAACATGGCTTAGCATGACAAGCTAAGTTGTCATGAATATACAATAAGTCATACATGAATAAGTAGTTAATGTTTTCTCACTAAGTTTTTTTTTTTGTTATATTGCCTGCAAGGTCGACATTCAAGCTATGCATTCAGTTGTTAAGTGAGTGTGAACACCACAAACTTTTGGTGTGCATTTGATCCTGTATATTTATCATAATAGTTTGGAAAAGCCATGGAAATATTTAAGGAATTTCTCACAATTTCTCAATTTTGAACACTGATGTGCCCAGCCAGTGCTCCTTAATCCATTGCACCTTATGGCCATATTTTTCACAGGAATCATAAATATATTATATAACTTTGCTATACATTGCTAGCCATTATATTGCAACTTGTAGCCATAAAAAATATTTTTATCTCAGTGATACAAGTGCAAATTGATTTGAGAAAACACTTGAAACCTCAGAAGCCCACTAACCTGCCAAGAGGTAAGCATACTTCATCTGAACTACAATATCAGGGTGCGTTGGAAAATGCTGTCATGGCACTTTCACCTGAAGTTTTCTGTCTATTTTCTTTGTGAAAATCTTACAGTTGTTTAGACATGTTTTTGTCTGGAATATAGATGCAGTTTATTATTTTAGGTAAGTTCACCATCCAGTGGGGCTCAGAAAAATATGTGGTTGTTAACAGAGTGCTTTGTTGTCTAATTACAAGCACTATCAAGGGCATTCATCAAACTTAATGGCCTCATCACAGAGAGGAGAAAAAATAAAAGCACCAGTACACGATATGACAAAAACAAACCTTTAAAAATAAAGCCTGTTTTATTCCATTCCCTTTACAGTCATTAAAGATGTATTTGAAAAGGACCTATTCTGAAACAGGTGTGATTAACAACAGACTGAAACTGAATAAGAACATTTTTGACTAATGCTTCTTTTCACATGAGTAGACTCCATAGTTCCCATCTATGGTTACCAAATGATCCGAATAAAATTAAATCTTTCTTGCTTTCTTTGCCCTCACAAAGACACTTCCTTCAGCCTGCCTCAACAGTACAATTTAATTGCAAGAATCATTAATTTACAGTTCCAATTTACAGAGACTGAATCAGAGCGGAGCAGATGGATCTAAAATTAACGAAATGCTCTCTGCAAGGATACAGGTTATATTAAGGTGACTGAGGAACAGTTCAACTTTTTGAGAGGGATAATCAGTTTGGAAGCAGTCATTTCCCATCCTCCACTGTTGGTTGTTGATAGCTGCATTCAGCACCTATGAGTCTTTCTATAACCATGCCAAGCCACCACTTTTGACACAACATTTATATTCTGACAAATGATGAGAAAATAGGAATATAACATCTTACACCTGTCTTAATGTTATGCAGACTCTTGCTGGATATTCTTGCACCGAGGGTTTCAGTATCTCATTTTAAAAATGTAATTTATTTAGAGACTCCCAAAGTAAAAATGAAAGAAAATCAGCACACATCCCTGGCAATGGTGTATCTACATCTAGGTATAACGATTAAAATCTGTGCATTGTTCCATCGAACTACTATATATGCGGAAAGTTATAAATCAAAAAGAGCAAAATGTGACAAATGGCTGTTGGCTTTGTATCTTTACAGTTAAGAATAACAACTGCATTTTCTCCTTTATTCTTCTTCTTCATCTTCTTATTATTCACGAGCAAGAGATTTCTTCGTTGTGAGCATTGCAAACATCACTTTTACTTAATGTATGTCAAATTGTGGCTGCAGATGAAGTCTTAAGCTTAAGGCGATTTCTGCTGACTGGACTCAGAGCTTCTGAGAGCTTGATGTAATGCCTGCAGGAAATGCCTATCTTAGATATTGATTAATATATTGAAGTTCTTATTTGGAATGATTTTTATTTGCAGTCTAAATGAGCTATTTAAAGATAGATGAAAGTGTGTGCATCATGAATTCTGATAGTGGGAAGCTGTAGTAATACCACGGGGGCCTCTGTGTAAGGTAGCGATTGCTCAGGGGAGGCTGACATTTACAAAAAACTATGCACATTTCTTTGGAGTTGAAAACATTTAAATGGCTCCCTGACTGACAGTCGTTCAGAAGATTCCATTAGCTTTGCAAGCACATTTGACTCTGGTTGTTCAAATTAACATTTTATGGAACAAGGTCAGTGAATGATGCAAAGTGACAGAAAATCCAGCTCTGGCCAGTCAAAGTCACACACCACTTATTTTCAACAGCCTGCAGTTTATATTCTGGCTTTGCCGTGCACTCTGTCCGCACTGTTGGTTTCTCTGGAAAGCAGGATAAATAATGTTTAAGGTCTGTTTTTGGCTGTAGCTTCTGATGCAAAAAATTAGCTGGAAGGAGCTATGGATTTCAGAAGCTGTGCCAATGGTGGGACCGAACATGTCTGCATGGGAATAAGCTGGAGCTCCAGCTGACTGTGTGAGCAAGGGCTACGATTCATTTCAGAACCTGGGACAGACCCTCTGCTGGGCATAATTGGGGTGTGTCCCATATATTTCCACACAGAAATGGTAAGCTAGCAGGACATGACAAGTACAAATATTACTCTGCAGGTATTAGAACCTGAGACTAAAAAGTGGACCTAACATGTATTCCCACAGAAGAGCATGACTCAAACTGACAAAACAACAAGGCTGATGTATTGAGAGCCACAGATATACACACAAGAGCACTGCAGGCTCTCTGTTTCCAGGCTGTTCAAAGACTTCATACAGGATGAGACTGAAATATTCTTTCCAGCATGTTTCAAATGCCAAGATAGATAGCATTGAGTAATGGACAGCAGCTGAGACATATGAATTTCAGAATCACCCAGATGTGGAATGACTATCACAGAGGCAGCTTATCCAAAGTGTTGTGTTTCAAAGATTAGGGGTAAAGGGTACTCAGACACAGAGTTGAGTCTAACATCAAGTCCAATGGCATGCTCAGTGGAGCCATACAGTGCAATGCCACAAAATGCACAGATATATGATTTGGCTTCATCGGATTCTGTATAGTTCCTGATTGTTATAAGCATATTACTCTCATTATTTCTGTGACTGCACACCTCACTGGGGGCTTTGAAAACAATAACTAAAGACAGACAAACAAATCTTTGTATATTTGCTTGAGTCCTGTGCCTCTTAGCATCCATCCATCCATCCATCCATTTTCTAACCATTTAGTGCAGATCAGGGTCACGGTGGCAACAGGGCAAGCAGAGCAACCCAGATGTCCCTCTCTCCAGCAACTTCTGCAAACTCATCCTGGGGATACCAAGGCAATCCCAGGCCAGCTGGTGCATTTAATCTCTCACTTCCAAAGGGAGGTACCCAGGAAGAGTCCGTTTCCACCGTCCAAGCAAATTATGTCCTAGTCTACTCCACTCCCACCCCTTGCCTGACGGGCATTGTACCCGACTCCTACCCTGACCCTTGTGGCTAGTGGGTCCACATGGTGATACCAAGATTCAGGCTAAACCCAGCCGAGGTACACGGGCTGCCTGGCGACCAGGTGCTCACCTGTGAACACCATCCCTAGACCTGGCTCCAGGGATTGGTCCTGGTAACCCTAGGTATTCAATAGACCTCACCATTCAGTAGAAGTCTATTGGATCATGTTCACCTGGGTCCTCACCCCAGACCTGTTCACCTTGGGAGACCCTACCAGGGACATAAGCCACCGACAACATTGCTCAGGGGATCATAAAGCCTCACAAGCCTGTGCACCACCACAAGGCCATAGTCCAGGAAGGGTGTCTCTGAGCAGCTGATGATATATCACATAGAGATGAGTCCAGTGGGATTCATTTGACACTAAGCAATTATAAACTGTAATGGTGAAAAAATATCATTTTAGAAAAATGTTGTTATATCAAAGGAATGATTCTAAGACCTTGAATACCCTCACACTTATGTATTTTCCCTGTGCTGCCTTTTCATTCAGATCTTTAGCCTGGACTGAAAGGCTTTCTTTGTATATGAGGAAATTATGTAATTCATCAAGTTAACCAAAGGTCATAAAGACCCTCTATTCAGTCGGTTTACTGGCTAAACTGACAAGGCACATTTATCATGGGCAATTTGTACTCGCGTATTTAATTTCACTGAGAAACTGATCTCACCATAGGAACCTAGCTGAGTGGATACATTGTTGATAATTCTTGCAAAGAAACAAGCAATAACATACATAAACAGTTCTATGAATAAACTTGTGCAGCAGTATCCACGTGATGGATTCGAAACCATAGGTGTAATTTTCGGTGTGGGATGGAGGGGTCAGTAGCTCAAGAACAGCTAATTTGTCACCCTCACCATTTCAGCCTTCACCAGCTGGTCACGGTAGGCTCTCTCTCTCTCTCTGTCTCTCCCATGCCTAACTAAAGCATGTCATTTCTACAAAGTGAAACCAAAATGTATAAAAATACTCTTTAGTAAAAGTTGAAAATCTGCATGCTAACCACATGTGAATTATCTGATTACAAATCTAAAACTGTGGAGTGCAGAGCCAAATAAAGAAAAAATATGTCTTTGTCCCAAACCTCTATATATACATACACACACAAACTCGGTCCACTGCCACTTTATTAGGTACACCTAACTAGTACCGGGTAGGACCCATTTTGCCTCCAGTACAGCCTGAATTCTTTGCAGCATGGATTCAACATGGTGCTAGAAATATTCCTTAGGGATTTTGGTCCATTCTGACATGATAGAATAATTTCCTGCAGATGTTGTGGCCACACATCCATGCTGCAAACCTTCCATTTGACTTCATTCTAATTTAGTCTGGAGAACTAACATATTTAGATTAAATATATTAATGTACTGTTTCCCACAGGTTGAGAATTAATTTGTGGCGATCGACTCCTATCAACATAAAACCAGCTGTTACAGATTAAAGAAAAGGCACAAGATAAACTGAAGTTACGAAGCTTCAACTGGGCTAATTGCACTAGTGAAGCAGCTGTCTTGTCACTGCAGCCACCAAAACATGCAATCGAGCCATAACCTACACCAGCGTTTTTCAAAGTGGGTGCCGCTGCACCCTGGGGTGCGATGAGATCCCTTTAGGGGTTCCTCAAAGTTATTTATATTAACAATTATAAAGTTATGATAAAACTAATAAATCATACTGTGAATAAAAAAACTGATTTCAATTCATAATGGAGCATTTGGAAGGCTCAACTACTTTCAATTCATAATGGAGCATTTGTAAACTCATACTGCAAATATTAGTACTTGTATGAACTCAGTCCTACGCATGTTCATCTCCCAAAGTAAACATATTATCTTAGGTAAAATCCTTTAGAACGAGGAGGATACGTTTTAGCTAGACTAACGACATGTGGTGGTTTTGTAAATTTCACCCCAGAAAGTAAGATAAAGAAAAATGAGAAGAAACAATGAACAGAAATAAAGCTTTCCTGCCCCCTGACCCTTCCGCTGGACTCATTTTAATTTAATAATTCTGTGATATAGCTTGCTGTATTTATGCCAAGCACCTTGATGCACTATTGTATAACTTTAAATAAGCAAAACAAAGTGTAGGAGGAGGAGAGATCTGGCAAAGCTCAACCCGTGATCTCCAGTGGGTGAGGCTGTCATGCTAACCACTGCACTAAATTAGTGGAGTGGTTAAATCACTTAGTTACAAAGTGATAGGCCAATGGGCTCCTGAGAATTAATGAAATGTAATTTCTAAAAATGTATATATATTTTTTAATTAAACAGATTTAATATTTTGATATTTTCATATATTTCCATCTCTAATACATATTTACAATATTTACAACCAATTCATAATGTGTTTTTTTATCACTTAAAAACATGTATAAAGTGCTGCAAACTGCGTATGTTATTTTGAGGTGCCGTGGAAATGGGAATTATTTATGAAAAATGTACTTCTCCAAATGCCTGGTGGTGCAAGCCACATAAAAAGCAATCTCACGTACTGTGACGTATAAGAGGCTTTTGACAAAGAAGACACAGCAGCAAGGTTAGTCATTCTCCCACTTATATTAAATATGGTGAGTGAGGTCATGGTGAGGTTGGTTTAACTTTCCATGTCAGGTGGTATGACCCCTGTGAAAATGTGTTGTTTTAGAAATGCTTATTAAATTTAAGATCAAGGAGAAAAGTTCATATAGGCAACCTAATTAATGCCTGCTAGATTTAAAATTTAGTTTAAAATGTCAGGTGGTGCAACCAATGAGTCAAATGGTACACCCAAACTTACAGCTTCACCAATTGAAAAAAGTCATTAATTATACGTTGTAATAATATGTACAGTTTTCTGCATGAAAAGTTGTTATTATTATTTTTTGCCGATGCCATTATCAAGCAAAGAAAAATCAGCACGACTCATCATCCACTTGCATGGGCAGAGTACCTTGCCAAAAGAAATGCAACGTATTGTGTAAATTGTGTGTATCTGAAAACATTACAACTTAAGTTACTATGTTATCGTGTTTATTATCCTAGTAACTAAATAGTCATAACATTATTATTACAAAGTTAATAGTAGTGGTATATACTTATTATAGTAGAGCATAGTTATTAGTAATTAATTTGAATGATTCAAGGATTAACAAGCTAATACAATGCAATTCAACTGATTTCACAAATTAAATGTGCCATATATTTGGATTCAAATAATAATAAAGTCAAATAACAGTGGTCTGAAACTTGTCATGGTTCTGTGTTTCTGTCACTGTCTTTCCTTGTTGGGCCGCAGATGGCGGCACTTCAGTTTTGTTTCAGTTCGTTCTCCCTCCCTGTGTTAATTGTATTATTGGTTTTAATTATTCTATCATTGTTCTCACCTGTCTCGTTATTTAATCATCGTCCCTACCTGCCTCTCGTTATCCCTTCCCTCTCGTTTAATTATGTATTGAGTTCACCTGTGTCTTGTCTATTTAAGTTCTTTGTCCGCTTGACTCGGGTGCTGGTTCCTTGTGTTTGTTTCTGACTTATATTTTTTTGCTACGCCTGTGTATTTCTGCCTGTTCGTTCCTGCCTGGTTTCTGTCCTGCCCGTGTTCTGCTGTGTGTGTTTTAATTTGGAGTTTTCTGTTTTTGTGTTTTTTGGAAGTGCCCTGTGTGGCCTTTTGGTTTTCCTGGGTTTTTTTTGTTCCCTGTTGTGTTCCCTGTTGTTAAGCAAAGTCTTTGTTAATTTTCCCTTTTTCAGTTTTTTTTTTTTTTTTTTTTTACTCTGCGTTTGGGTCCTACCTACCCGACCCGTGACAGAAGGAACCAGCCAGTACTGGACCCAGCAGAGTTGGGAGCTCAAGCTGGTATTCACCATCGAGCCTCCCAGAGCCTGGGGCGGGTGGTCACAGAGACCTCCAGCCCCTCAGCCAGTAGACCCCTTGCTTGCTTCTTTGGAGGGGTCTCGGCTGGTCATTTTTCCAGGGTCTGGCCCACGGAGGTCCCGCCGGTCCCGTCTGGCTGCCCGGCTGGGTTCCCTACAGCTGGGGTCCGTGTTCCTGTCCCCTGCCCAGCCCAGCCCAGACTGCAGGGGGGTCTGCTTGCTCCGCCCCACACCCAGGAGAAGCCATCTGTGCTCTGCTCCACGTCCAGCAGGCGCTGCCTGCTCGGCCCGCCGTTCCGCAGGAGCTGCCTGCTCGGCCTGCCGTTCTGCAGGAGCTGCCCGCTCTGCCCGTGGTCCCGCAGGGGCCGCCTGCTCTGCCCGTTGTCCCACAGGGGCCTCCGCAGCCTGCTCTGCCCGTTGTCCCGCAGGGGCTGCCCGCTCTGCCCGTTGTCCCGCAGGGGCCGTGTGCTCTGCCCGTTGTCCCGCAGGGGCCGTGTGCTCTGCCCATTGTCCCGCAGGGGCCTCCGCAGCCTGCTCTGCCCGCTCTCCCGCAGGAGAAGTCGCCTGCCCTGCCCGCTCTCCCGCAGGAGAAGTCGCCTGCCCTGCCCGCTCTCCCGCAGGAGAAGTCGCCTGCCCTGCCCGCTCTCCCGCAGGAGAAGTCGCCTGCCCTGCCCGCTCTCCCGCAGGAGAAGTCGCCTGCCCTGCCCGCTCTCCCGCAGGAGAAGTCGCCTGCCCTGCCCGCTCTCCCGCAGGAGAAGTCGCCTGCCCTGCCCGCTCTCCCGCAGGAGAAGTCGCCTGCCCTGCCCGCTCTCCCGCAGGAGAAGTCGCCTGCCCTGCCCGCTCTCCCGCAGGAGAAGTCGCCTGCCCTGCCCGCTCTCCCGCAGGAGAAGTCGCCTGCCCTGCCCGCTCTCCCGCAGGAGAAGCCTGCTTTGCCCAGTGTTCCCGGGCCCCCCAGTGTGCCCACGTCCCCTATTGCTCCCGAGCCGTCGCTGCCCCAGCCCAGGGCCCAGAGACCTTATCCATCCAACAGCCCTGGTGCTTTCCCGCAGCCATGCCTGGGAGGGCGTTCCCACCTGGGGATGGGGCCAGTCCTTTCCCCCAACAGTTCACCTGCCCCCTTATCTGTTTGTCTGCCTGCCTGCCTGCCTGCATGTCTGCCCGCGTGTTTGTCGGCCAGAGTGTTGGCCTGTCTGTCTGCCCCCCTGGCCGTTGACTCGTCGGCCAGTGTGTTTACCTGCCTGTCTATCTGTCTGACTGTATGTCAGTCTGCCTGTCTATTGTCTTGTCTGCCCATCTGTCAGTCCATGTGCCAGTTTTTGGGTGTCCCCCTCTCCTTCCCTGTCTGTATGTCCCTTTGTGTCTCTGGTCTAGCTGTGAGCCTCCCTGCCTGCTTGTCACTCTGTCTGTCCCATTGTTAAGTCTCCTCATCTTGTTCATAGGTCCGTGTCTATCCGTTCCGTGTTTTTTGTCCAGTACAATCTAGTCTGTGAGTCTGGTGTCTGTGAGTCAGGTGTCTATGTTGAGTCTGGTTTCTGTTTTTGTTCAGTTTAGTGTTCTGTTCACGTTCAGTTCTGTGTCCTGTCTCTGTCAGTCTGTTCCATGCCTGTGTCAGTCTGTTCCTTGTCTGTCAGCCTGTTCCAGTATAGTGTCTTAATCCGTTTCACTGTAGTGTGTTAGTCGGTCAGTGTCTGAGTCCAGTCCAGTGTCATGTCTGAGTCCTGTTCCGTGTAGTGTCTGTCTTGAGTCCGCTCCTGTCTTGTCTAGTCCAGTCCTGTTCCGTTGCACCCGACTCCCCTTTGGCTTTGGTTCCTGCGCCCGGACCCCGTCCGGCTTCCGTTCCTGCGCCCGGACCCCGTCCTGTCCCGTGTCCGGACCTCATCCCGAGTCTTGTTCCGGTCTTGTCCAGTCCTGAGTTCCCCCTCTGTCCTGTGCAGTCCCGAGTCCTGTCTCGTCTCGTCCCAGTCCTGGCTAGTCTCGTCCCAGTCCTGTCTCGTCTCATCCCAGTCCCGTTTCTTTCTTGTCCAGTCCCGAGCCCTGTCTTGCCCTGTTCCTGAGTCCTACCCCATCTGAGTTCTGTCCTGTCTCCAGGCCCCACCCTCTGTTTCACTCCCTCTCCAGGTCGGCCTTCTGGGATGTCAGGAGCCGTCCCTTGGGGGGGTGGGGGGTGGGGTACTGTCATGGTTCTGTGTTTCTGTCTCTGTCTTTTCTTGTTGGGCCGCCAGATGGCGGCACTTCAGTTTTGTGTTTCAGTTCGTTCTCCCTCCGTGTTAATTGTATTATTGGTTTTAATTATTCTATCATTGTTCTCACCTGTCTCGTTATTTAATCATCGTCCCTACCTGCCTCTCGTTATCCCTTCCCTCTCGTTTGATTATGTATTGTGTTCACCTGTGTCTTGTCTATTTAAGTTCTTTGTCCCCTTGACTCGGGTGCTGGTTCCTTGTGTTTGTTTCTGACTTATGTTTTTGCTACACCTGTGTATTTCTGCCTGTTTGTTCCTACCTGGTTTCTGTCCTGCCTGTGTTCTGCTGTGTGTGTTTTAATTTGGAGTTTTCTGTTTTTGTGTTTTTTGGAAGTGCCCTGTGTGGCCTTTTGGTTTTCCTGGGTTTTTTTGTTCCCTGTTAGGTAAAGTCTTTGTTAATTTTCCCTTTGAGTTTTTATTATTATTTTTTTATTTATTTATTTATTTATTTTTTTTTACTCTGTGTTTGGGTCCTACCTACCCGACCCGTGATTTAACTGAAAGTTTGTATCTTTTTTAGAGAGATACGTGATGTTTACTTCTTTTGCTCTTAATAATCAACATCGCTGTCAATATTTTAGTTATCAAAAAAGAAAGAATGAGGGGAAAATAGTGAAGATACCAGTAAGTCAGCTCTCCAAGGAGAACAGGGTAAAATGAGGCAGCAATGGAGGGTCTACCAAAAAAAACCTCAGGGACAAGAAAGGGAAACTGGAAAATATAATGAACACCTGAATCTATGATATTTGTCAGCAGGACATGATCCAGCTACTCTTCCAGCCGAGCCTCAACCTAACCCTCCTGATCATAATGCAAATGTGAATGTGCAGGACCTTCCTCATGTAAATGATGAGTATCCTCTTCACCAAAGAGAGAAGTAAAATTGGAAAAATGCTGCAAAATTTAGCAAAAATAAAGTAAGGAAATATTAAAAACTGAAAAGGCAATTGGCAACTCTAAAAAAGTAGTTACTTTGACCTTTCTATGTTCTCATGAAATTTAAGGCAAAAAAAACAACAGTGAAATAAAGGGGTAGTAAGAAATTGTCCCTGGAGATAAAGCAAAGAGTGGTTAAATGTCTTTGTCAGGATGAGAACAGCCACATGCTACCTGGGAAAAATGATACAATAACAAAGGTGAAGATTAACTAAACCTCTCACTGAGGTCCATGTTCAGTTTAATTCTGAAATACAAAAGTCTTTATCACTGTCATCAGATAGTTTGCTACTGCCCTTTTATGTAACACCACCCAAACCATCAGGCCAAAACACATGTGCATGCCTGGACCACAAAAACATCAAGCTTTTTGTAGACAAACTGCAGCAGAAAGGTTTTCTGAAAACTTCCAGTATTTCAGATCTTCTAGCTTCAATTGTATGTGATCTACAAAGCAAAAAGTGCAAAGTGTTGTTACAATGACATAGAGGTTGCAATACCTCAGAAGGAAATAACAATTACATGGCAACAGTGGACGAAAAAGACAAAATCAGATGTAGAGAACATTCACTAAAAGTGGAACATGGTGTGACCTATTGAATCTTTGTAACCAGAAATGTGATACTCTGGCTAAACATCACTTCAACTGGTTGAACCAAGCCAAAGAGTGCAGGCCTTTGAAAGAAACCTTAAAGGAGGAAGAAGTTTGAATTTATGTAGACTTTTCTGAAAATGATTCATGCAAGCTGAACAGTGAAGTCCAAGCCTTTCATTTTGAAGGAAGCAGAATTCAGGCCACAGTTCACAGGTGTGACCTAAACAACACACATGTCAGTCATATGCAACAATCTCTCTATTCCTCCGCCATGATGAGCGTGCTGAATGGGTCCATTTGGAGTCGGTATTGAAAGATCTGAGGAAGAGGTGCAATCCTCCCCTCACAATTTTACAACTTATGCGTGATCAGTCTGTCAGTCAGTACAGGAATAAAATAACTTTTACCTTCTTAGCACAGTGCCATTCGTGTTTGGCTTCAAGCATGTGACATAAAGCTTCTCTGAGAAGTCCCATGGGAAAGGGGCTCCTTTGTTGGTGGGGCAGTCAAAGATTTTGCAGATTCTACTGTTCAAAGGGGCGCAGATGTGCAGACCTCTGGAGGATCTGAACAATCTGTTAAAGGAAAAGGAATCGACTATTAAATACTACTGGATCTCTGACATGGACATAGAGAAATATGATGAGACTGTTCCAGAACATCTACCAGCTGTGAAACAAACACTAAAAATCCGTCAGGTGACCTCTGCAGAACCGCTCAAATCCAGCACAGACAGATCTCCTGTTTCCCTAGCAGAAATCTGCCAATGTCATGATCCCTCAGAAGTGGACTTCCAGAGTACAACAATAGTCTCCCCCATAGGTCCCCAAGCCAAAGAAAACCAAGATCTGAACAGGAAGTTTGCGCTGGTGAGATAAGGTGGTGCTTGATGAAATCAATGTGAGCTGCATGCAGCAGTCAAAACAGAAGAATACCTTCATCTGGCCTCATTCTCCTGACATTACATTTTATTTCATATCAGATGTTTTACAAGTGATCCCTTTGCCAGAGCCCCTCAACACCACCACTCAAAGCTGAACAGTGCAGACTGTAACATTTTCATTAGAAACGCCTAGATTGAAAAATAAGTCCAGAAGGGGACAGGGTCAGCGACCGAAACAGGTTGAAGGGGATGGAACAAAAGCCAAGTGGGAAGTTTTACAGTGCCACAGTCCCTTAACCATGCATGAAAAAATGTTTGATGGATGATGCACTAAATTTCTCTTCAGGCTTGCAACATTATTCATTTCAGTTTGAATGCATTTGTTCAAGCATGTGTGCACACTTTTACATGTTCAGAACATCATATGTATTTTGTTTAATAAAAAGAATGATTTTGATATTTCAAAACAATCTTTTTTTAATTAACATATTTGCATACTTATTGTCGGACAAGCAAGGATTCATTAAGAATATGTTTCTGAATCCAGTAGTTCCAACAGTCAAACAGTCAATGTCCTTGTTAAAATGTTCAGCACTCTGAATACTGAACCAAGTGATATTGCATGCCAGAACCCCCCACTTAACCTACATGTAAAATATATTTTATTAGATTTAATTTAATAATTATTTTTTAAAATTAGAATTACCAATTAAATCATCAAATTCTTTGATAGGTCAGTCTACAGAAAACTGGTGGAGTCAACCAACAAATCAAAACAAGCTGTATATATCAGGTTTTCAGATTAAATAATTGAATTCAATAAGAAGCAGTCAATTATATTAATGAATTGAAAACATACATTCTTTATTGAACGCAGGCACACTACTTCTAAATTGCACAACAGAAGACATACAGCAAAACATTAAACAACTAATCTAGAAATACCTGTAAATAGAGAGAGACTGATGAGAGAGAGAGAGAGAGAGAGAGAGAAAGAAACGGATCGTCCAGACCTTGCCAAAGTATCACCCACTTCCAGTATAAGCGCCACAAGGAAACCAGCTAAAAACACACAACCTAGCAACCACCACAAAAAAAAAACAAAAAAAACTCTTCTTCCAGGCTCCGAAACCATATGCAACACCACAACCTTTTTCCTGTGGCAATCTTAAATACCTTACCCAACATGGCTTGAGGATGTTTTGCCCTGATTGGGTTATGCTGAGTTAAGGATAGGATAGGATAGGATAGGTAGGATAGAAGGGAAGGGGGGTCAGACTAATTTATGACAAGGACTGGCCTACCTAAAGATTGCATTCAAACTTAAAGAGGACATGGGAAAGGGAAATGTTAGGCATGTAGGGTCTCTGACCCCGATACGGTGTCCTGTATCTGGTTTGTCTCTTCGGAGGGGGTGAGACCCATAGATTGTCTGCCTAGATTAGGGTATCAGTGGATTTTATATTGCCCCAATCACATTTGCTTTGATGCTTGTGACGGGGAGGCCAGGCCACATTCTTATTCACTGATTCCCTCTCTAAGGCCAAAATATAAACACTACATATCCTACATTATGAATTAATCAATTGTAATGTTGTTTGCAATTTAGAGCTGAATTAAATTGAGCAATTTAATGTCAAAATGAATCTCTTTTAATCATATTAATTTATTTTTTCATATATTCGTGATAGTACAAACATGTTGATTTCCAATTGTTTTTAATGTATTTCTCAATATATATCATATCATTTATACAGCTTTTAAAATGTTATTATTTCTCACTATGGAAAACTTGGTATTTAAAATCATGAAGAAGTGTCTGTTTCTATGAAATGCAATGAAATAAGTAAGGAATTTTGAAGGAAATTTACAGTTTAACAGTTAAAACCTGCTAGGGTAATGAAAAATAAAAAGCACATTCAGAGGCCAAAAATAAATAAATAAGTGAATAAATTGTATCTTTTAGTATAGCAGTTTGTATATGTGTATTATCCTGTATATGTGACAGGAGCCAGAAAACCAGGCTTAAGTGCAGGAAAGTTGAGTTTTTTTTATAGCATATGCAACCTGAGAAACAGAGCTTCAAATAGATGTATCATACAGGGAGATTGGACAATTAGGAAGTTGTGCTGTTTTGTAGTTAGACATTTATGCTGAATGGGCTGCCAGAAAACCAGAGATTTTCACTGCCAAAGATTGACAAGGGATTCCTACACTTTTGTGACATATTTCCTTAGCAACCATGTGTTTAAATAAATACCAGTTACACCAAATTACACATAATGCATTGTGGTGGTATATTCTACCTATTTGATGTTGAATGCATGGACTACGTAAGGAATAAACCACGACGGGCTGTCCCGTTATTGGAAAATAATGTACGATGGGGGTGGTCTCACGGCATGCTTTTTATCCCGGTTAGCTAGCTAACTAACTACTGAATTATATTAAAAACAGCGGTTACTAACGCAGTCGTTAACAAAGATACAGAAGAAAACGCGTCCCGTAGCTATTAAATACGGAACGCTTATTCTACCGTCCAAATAAGAGACAATTCAGTATTTTGCGCGTTGGTTGGCAACCCTAAATGAAGCTAGAACCGTGATTCAATGTTGCCATCAATTGCGAAATTGGACACTGAAAAGGGAGGGGATGTAACAACAATTCAAAATCGAAAGAATAATGTTGCTGTTTTAACTGCATTAGAATGCTGGATTTTGTAGCACATTGATTTTTAGAACTGCTAAAAGGCCGAGGTATCCCTTTACTTCATTTACTGTTATCATGTCAATCCATTCGTTCTTGTTCTAATTTGGCGGAGAGCATTAGCCACATTACCAGCGTTGTCACACATGATAGAATCTCCCGCAACACTCTTAATCACTTGTCAAAAAGTAGACTAGATTGTAAACAACACAAGGTATTTCCTGACTACTTATGCAGGAATGTCATGCGGAATGGTGATTAATATGGATGTCCCGCCCATTGTCCTGCCCCCTCGCAACAAGCAGACAGAGAGAGATCGAGAGAAAGAGAGTTTAATTATTTAACTTTTTCTCATGTTTACCGATCAAATACGAGTTTGATATTAAGGTATTAGAAAGTATACATGTTTAAGAAGTCATTCCTGCAAAAAACTGAATTTTAGTGAAAAAAAGTGTTTTCAATTAAAACGCGATTTTCTGGAGAATCACCTCATGCGACTTAAGCCTGGGTTCAGTGGCTCCTGTCACACACACACACACACACACATATATATATATATATATTAGTAAGGAGTAGATGTATCATTAGATTAAGTATTTTAGTTATCAAGTTACAGTGAACTGTTCTTTATTTAGTTATAGCTAGAAGTTACTGCATTCTTGTATATGTAATCAGTCCCAATGTACATTTACCTCAATGTACCTAGTTAGGCTAATGCAATCTCGTTAGTTTTGTATTTGGCAGGATTGTTTCGTTTGATTTTGATTAGGCAAATGTGATTTCAGTGCTAGTTTTGTACTTGGCAAGATTGTTCTTTTTATTTGCTCAACAGGTTACCCTACAGGGTTGGAGTCCTGATCTATGTGGTCACTTCTGGCACTACGATCTTTACTTCACTCTAGTGTGTTTTTCTGCACCTCTGCACTTTGAACTGATGCACTTGTTGTAGGTGGAGGTGGAGGTGGAGCAGAGCCGGGTCTGATTTCTGTGTAAAGATGTCAAGCCGGAGAAAACGAAATAAAAAAATATGGCAGTATGGGTGACAGGTTCGGTCCGCCGGAGAGGCGGAATGGTCTCGGTTGCACCGGCTGGTGGAGAGAGCACATGCACCTGGGCTACGTTAGCTAATCAGCCCCAGTGCTTAAAGGTGTGTTCCTCTCCACAGTTCAAGGCCATGACTGGGAGCACTGACATTATTGCCAACTGGGCCGCACAGTTTGGCATTTCCTTGGTTGCCCTGAGAGCACTATTAAGCATACTCCACATTTTCCATCCCAATCTCCCAAAGGATGCAAGGACAATCCTTAAAACTAAAATAAATTACACCATTCTGGAAAGAACTGGGGGACAGTACCATTATTTCGGCATTCAGCAATCTCTTCAGCAATACACTTTCTCATTCACACACACACACTTGCAAGGCGATTCACTTTGCAAATAAACATAAATGGACTTCCTTTAAGAGCTCTTGCTTGCAGCTGAGCTGTGGCCAATCCTAGGACTTCTAGTTAGTGTTCCTATGAAATGGCCACTGCTGATAGGTTTGTTCTGTGGAACAAAAAAACTAGCTCAACAAATGAGTTCCTTTGTGATTTTGTTGCGAAGTTCAAAGAGCTTGAGCAGGGTTTTGATTTGGATGGAAAAGTTCAAATTGGACACAGTCATTTGGGACATGGCAGTCAGGTCATTTGTTAAAAACACAAAGAACCTCAATGGCTGCCATGGTTGTGATGGATGTAGTAAACGTGGTGTTTACATCAACAGGCATTTGACATACCCATGTACTATTTGAAAACATTGCTGATGAAATCATCATGAAGGCCCACATCCATTCCATGGTAACAGTGTTGGAAAGATTTCAGTTCCCTGAAAACCCAGATCCCTCAGCTAAATAGTCAGAAGGCTACTGAATTCTGACAGCTGCTCTTCTCTGGCATTGCAGTTTTATTTTGTCCGAAATTCTCCAGTCGCAGCCAGTATGCTCAAATTGCTGACAACTTGTGTCAGTCACTTTGAGACAAAGATCAAATAGTATAGTGTACATGGGTTGGTCCATCTGTCACATGAAGTAGAGAAGCATGGCTGTCTTGACTCAATTTCTCTTTCCTATTGAAAATTCCCTAACTTAAAAAGCTGGTCAGAGAACCAGGATTCTCCCTTGCCCAAGTATTCTGCAGACTGTCAGATGTGAATCACCAAAAATGTTTCAAGTTACTGTCAAGAGACGCACACGCTAGCTCCTGGCACCCAACAGTAACCAGATTTTTCCTTTTCCCCACAGGAACCCAACCCACCACAAGGAAACCAGGACAAGGTAAGTAAAAAGCAAATTCTTTATTTCATTACACTTTGTACGAGTACACCACAATCTTGCACTAACCCTTACCCTTACTGCTCCACCCCCACTACACCCCGCTGTACGCTAATGGCCCCCCTTCCCTCCCACGGAGCCCCAGCACAGGTAAGAGCACACAGGTAAGAGCACACTCCCCCCACACCGCACACGCATGTAAGCCACTGCAGGTTTCCCCCTCACACGTGTTCACCCCACACACCAAATAGTGTTCCCCAATCTGGCTCCCCTGCATGCAGTCCCGCTCCAGGAGGGGGGGGGGGGGGGCACCCCACTCAGCTGTCTGGGGTGGGGGAAATTAACACCGAAAAGGGGTTCTCACACATACTCCACACCTCTCATTCCCACACACACACACCACAAACACACATTAAACAATAACAAAAGATAGATGGGATGTAGACTGGACCGCATCTCTATGTCGGGTCCTCCTATATCCCAAAAATAAAAACCAAACCACAACGAAAACACACTGCCTCCCGCCCATCCACACTTCGTCTCTAGGCTTCTGGGCTGCATCCCGGGACACTGCTGCACGCTGTACTCCGACCTGGTCTCAGAGACCGCCACGTGAGGATCTCGCTGTACCCCACACTGCTCAGGAGAGAGCAGGCACTGGTCCCTGGCCAGTCCCGAACGTCAGTACTGCCAAGCTGGAGACTCGCTGCATTCACCTTCACCACCCTTGTCAGGGCCAGTGCAGCATTGCCCCTCACAGGACCAGTGCAGCGTCTTTTTTCACAGGACCAGTGTAGAGTCTCCCCTCACAGGGCCAGCACAGCGCCTCTCACAGGACCAGTGTAGCGTCTTTCCTCACAGGGTCAGTGCAGCGTTCCTCCTCCCCGGGACCACTCTCCAGCAAGCCACCGCCAGACAGACGAGAGACAACAAACTCATACAAAAACAAACAACGACAAAGAAAGCAAAACCAAAAATAAAGGCCAAAAAACCAACGCTAAAATCCTCTCACGAGGGAACCCATTTATTAATCTGCTGTTTCTCCTGTGGTCTGCTTCTTTATACCTGCACAAACCACTAATTACGTACGAGAATCAGCTGCGCTGCTCCCCCACCAGTGCAACCCACAATCAGCCAATTACCCCAGGGTGCATTCCACACGCTGATCCCAATTAACTAATTCTCCTGTGATTCCAGCACAGCGAAGCCGGCACCTTGTCAAGCTCACCTCCTGACATTATTAAGGCACACTTTCTTGGGCCAATTACTAATGGTCTGTCAGTGAAAGCACTGTATGGCGAAATGCAGTTTGGAAATTGAAATGTTACAGTGTCAACAGTAAGCAATGTCTTTATGATTGGAAATTACATTTTTCAAATACGCAATATTGTACAATGCAGTGATGGAGTGTTTTGAGTAGTAGTAGTATTGACTCAGCTCTAGTTTAATAGTTTAAATATAATTGCATATTTTATTTAGATTTGATTTGATTGGATATATTTGATTTGCAAAATGACTATTGAAACGATTGATTTGAAATATTAATTTATAATTAGCAGGCTTTATTTATTTGTGAATTGACTGATTGTGTTTTATAACAAATGTATAATGTCTTACAATGATAAACTGCTGTAAATTCATGTAATTAGTTATTATTAGCCTATCTGTATTTAGTTTAAAATGAGCCAATTACGTTCTGTGACGCTGTATAAACTGTAACAGCAGTGGCAATGCCTTGTCCCAGAGGACAAAATCTTTTGCTCAGGATAGTCTTTTCTTTAACTCTTGAGAAAGTAGTAAGATCTCAATTGTACATCTTTTTGAGATCACTTCAATCTGAATTGTTGCTCCTAAAACCCCCTTAGGAGAAAGATGGTATAATGAGAGAATGAATTTGAGACTTCAGGAAGACGAATGGATATTGAATTGAGATGCGGTTGTTTCTCATGAGGTCAGTATGAGAAAACTGAGACATATTTGAGAAGAATCACGAGATCCTAGGAGTCATAGCTGAGTTTTCTTTGAGCTCTTTCTCTGATCTCATGGTCCCATGTACAGGAGACCTAAATTAGACTTATTTAAGATAATTTAGAGATCTCTTGTTTTGATCAGAGTAAGACATAAATCTGATTATATGTGGTTGTTTCTCCTGAGTTGAATTTGAGAAGTAGGAGAAAAAGCCTTTGGTCTCACCTTAGTATTAAAAATAGCTCATTTGTGTCTAGGAGAAATTAAAGAAACAACTATGAGATCTCTTCTTGGATTTTGCTTTCCTATGGGGTTAGCTGTCAAGTCAGAATAGTATCTCCCAAAAAGAAAATGGGCAAAGGTCAAGAGATCATTTTTGGATGCGGGCAGGTCAGATGAGCCGCGATCTGTACCGGATTTGGGATGGATGATGCGTATTTTCACCAGACCCGGATTAGATCAGGCCCAGGTCTGTTGTGCATCTGTAATCCTAATCTGGGCTGGATTTAATTGAATTATCTCATGGTTCATAAATTTATATGCATTATTTTCAGTCACGCATTACAAACACAGTAAAAAATAAATATCTCAACACATTTTTAAAGTACAAAAATGGCAAGTTACCTATACATATAAAGCACTGTCTATAAACTAAAAATTAGAATTTGCTAAATCTAGGGCTGCCATTAAAAGTATTGATATCAAAATAAGGCTAATTTACAACAAACAATATTGGCTGTCTTAGCTCACACAAATAAAACAAGCTCTATTCCAAAGTAATACTACATAATCTTTCCTAAATTATCTCATGTAACTTGGCCCAGTATTTTTTCATCTTACCATCTGAATAGAATGACCCAGCACTCTGAATACTTAACCCAGAATAAGTGTAAATCAGGCTTTATCCACCTCAACACTTTAAATATTTAGAGGTAATTCACTCTCCACATTTATGAATTCAGATGTCTCTTCTGTGCTGGATCATTCTGCAATCAAGCATATACATAAAAATATTTATTAAAAAGTTTCAATATGAAATAATGCAGAAAATAAACCAGTGTGGTTGTAATGCTGGATAAAGACTGGCACAGTATGATACAATGCAATGCTACACATATAAGCTAATATATAGTGAAAAACAAGACAGCGGGAAAGAAGACTGAGTCCCTGGTTTCATCTAAATAAAATACCTGTCCACCGGCACTTTTGCTTGTATGAGACCCAGACCAAATTATGGGTGAAATGTTGGTAGAATGAACATTCCTAAACGCATCTGGACCTGCAGTGTGAATTGTTTTTTCGCTTGAACAGCATAGGTATCTATAAATATAGCTAGATATATAGCTCTGATTTCACAGCCTGAGGCAGTCAGAGAGACCAGATTCTTTTCTTAGAGCTTATCATTTATTGATATCTTTTGGGATGTACAGGACATTTAACCAAATACAAACAAAAGTGATGCCTGCAGTCAATATACTGTAGCACATAAATTAAGTAAGCGATTTGAGGCCAAATGTTTTGGTTCACTTCTTCAGCTACTTTAACAAAAGACATTTAACAAAATACAGCCATTGCACATTCTTTTCCATATAGCTGTCACACGTTGTTTTTTCTTTTGGATAGTGATTCAAAGACTATTGCATGCTTTGGAACAACTTATGTTGTTGCGAGGAAGGTTGGTGTGATGGACGGGGAGTCTATATTGCATATTTACAGTAAGTTTTATTGGAGGCTTTTCCGTAGAAGGTATGTTTGAATCTAGATCAGCATGATTAGTTTTTATTTCCTTTGCAGTGAGCAGATTTTGGTGCTCACAGGGCAGAGGCAGGAGGAAGGTTTCCCAATTTTCAGGGTGGAGGCAGTTCTCCCAGAATGGAGACAATTTCCCAGAAAACAAGACTTGCTAAGCGAATAGACTTTAATCTGCATTCAATTTGTAGTTTTAAATGTCTCCTAGCAGTAATTACAGCGGTCACAACAATGCACCAGTACTGAACCAAAGGTAAAACCATATTTTCTCTGGCATTAAAAATGTTTTGTTTCTCATAATTCTGGCTAGTCTTGACAAATTTTTCAAGGGTTTGCATTTTCATTTTATATTATACATAAATGTTTTACTCAAAGTATAATGACAACGCATAAATTAGGAATATATGATTTGCATTTGGAAAAATGAATGGGAAATGCATGCAAATGTATCTGGATTGTTTTATTATTTGTTTATAATTGTATTACTTTATTGCTTTAAGTGTATCACATATGTATTCAATAACAAGTCAAAGATATATTTAAGCAATAGTCTTTCCAAAATTATTTTCAGCATGGCAACTGTGTTTGGTATTGGTAACCTCAACTAAAGACTTGGTAGAAATATGGTATGTATACTAGGGGTGTGCAGAGACATCATTATCTGTATCTGTTCAACCAACAAAATTATCTGTATCTGTATCTGTAACTGTATTCGGATAGAACACCGGAAGTGGGCATGGTTTATACCGAAAATCACGTTAAATCACGGGCAAATGTTGTATTTTCTAATATTGATTGGCAATGCAATTGTTGTGCCTTCAAAGCATCAAATTGATTTCATATTGGCATATAATTAATTATGAAATATATTTCCACATCGTCATACTGTACTTTTCATATCTCTCTCTCTCTCTTTTTTTTAACTAACTTTTTTTAATGAACTGTCTGAACCTCACCTCCACCCCCCTTTAACTGGGGGACATTGAACAATCAGAAACTGAAAAAAATGTTTTGTAAATCGAAAGATTCTGTTTTGCATTGGAAATAGAAACTATTTACAGTAAAGATAAAAATATCCTTCGGTTGAAGGGAATAATCTTAAATTCCAATGATGCTGTGTTCACATTTCTTAACGTTACTGCAGTTCGCAAGGGAAACATGAATTACGATTTTACAACAGTAATTACATAACAGTAATACATGAACTTTTTGCCTGTTTTATTTTATTTTATTTATTTATTTATTTTTCCCTACTGAACTAAGTTTGGATAGACTGCAAAGCATCTGAACCCCACCACCACCCCCCTAAACTAGCTGGGGGACACTGACCAGTCAGTTTGAACTAGGAAAATGAAGCTTTATAAATCAAAACAGTCTTATAAACATTTTCTCACTGCACACTTTTTGTAAGGCTATACCTCCCTAACATGGGTCAATGAATAATCAGTTAGCCAAGACCTATGGCTGATACATACAGTATACATCTTAAACGGATGAATATTGACTGAAATACAAGGTAAAACGTAGTTTTTTTCAATATTTCGACTGGGCCTTTTTTAAATTGAGGAAATTAACACATACAGCTAAAAACTTCAGGTTCTAAGCTTCATTTTGATCTATAGGTTATGGGGGTTTGAAAGAAATCCAGCTGCCACACCAGGCTTTCGTCTCGTTAGCTCCCGCACCTGACGCCTCCTCCTCGATGTGAGAGTTTCCTTGAGTGATAGCCGGGAACGGTCAGCTCTCAGCCCGCTGCCTGCTGTATGCTGACTCGGTGGGGGTGACTACAGAATATAGCAATCACTTTTCAATAATGTGAATTAAATGAAACAACTAGTTAGTTAAATCAAAGTCTATGTTGCAAACAGAATGGGCATCTTTTAATTAGCGGTTATCTAAATGAATCCAATCTCTTTAGCTAGCTAACTTTGTGCACAAAGCAGCTGCAGTAGTCTAATAATAGTAGGCATATAGCCTACTTTAGCTGCTATGTGCCAGAGTTCCAGATACAGCTAGCAGCCGTGCATAACTGGTGCCGCCCCCCCCTCCCCCTCTCTCTGCCCGTGTAATGTTAGATAGAGGCTATGAGAACTCGACATGGAGAAATATCTGTTTCCATCGCATTATTCGTGCTTTCCCGAATACCGTGTTCAGATTCGGATACATCCCTAATGTATGCATTCTTTAGTTTGAATTTCTTTTAAGGATGTCATTATAAAAGCAATATATTACTAATGTATATACATTTCAGATTGTGTTAAATGGTTCTTTTTTATTTCAAATGCATTTCACAAGGGTTGCAGCAGATGGGTAGTACGTGTCAAAATCATATTTTTCTTTCGTCAGCAGGAGTGAGTTCTATTTGTGTGGCTCAGTAGCCTTCAAACATCAATGTCACTCTTGCCTCTAGGTGTCAGTTGGAGTTGAAGACAGCACATATTTCCTGAAATCAGAAAGTCAGATTCCACCCTGCTGTGTGATACATACAGTACATAGACAAAACGTATGTGGACACCTGACATCCACAGGTATTTCTGGGAATGTAAACAGAGGTTTATTTTAGAAAGCCACAGAGCCAGACAGGAGTAGTGGGGATGGCGATGCTGGTTTGGGCTTACGCAGACAGGGAGACTGGAATGGAGCCGGAAGCTGATGCAGGTCAGGTAACGGCGAACAGCTGGCACAGAACTGGGCTGGACAGGCAGTTGCAGCGGAGGCGACGTCAGACTGGATCCCACGGGGACTTTTCACCGGACTGGGCTGGAATGGGCTGGGCTGGACTGAACTGGCAGGAAGGAACTGGACTGGACTGGCAGGACTGGACTGGACTGGCAGAAGGGAACTGGACTGGGAGGCCGGCGAAAGGCGAGCTGGATCCGACAGGCTGGAGAGGGGGGAAAATAGCGACGGACAAGGAGACAGGACAAGAGACATACACGAAGACTGACAGAGCTGGGGAAACAAAAGACGGACAACGATTAACAAGGGGAAACACAAACACAGAACAAGAGCAGGAAAGCAGACAGGCGAGCTGGCTACAGGCTGGGAGAAAATTCTGAAAAAGTGTTTAAATGAAGGAAACGCATGACTACACAAAGTACGATCTGCAGGTGAACCGAGAATATATACTGGGGGAGTTAGGGAAAAAGCGTGCAGAATGCTGAGTGAACAAGTGAGGGGAATCAGCTGGGAACTGGAGATTGCAGGGGCTGTCACAGCGGGCTCTGTGGAAAGAGAACAAAGATTGTGCGGAGAAAAAACAAGATACACAAGGCGAATACAAAAAACATGGGTAACGAGGAATATGACACCAACATCTCATCCAAAATTAGGGGCATTAATATTGAGTTGGTCTAACCTTTGCTGTTATAACAATCTCCACTATTCTGGGAAGGCTTTATACTCGATGTTGGAGCATTGCTGCTGGAGATTTGTTTCCGCCAGAACAGCATTAGTGAGGTCGGGCCCTGTTTGGGAGATCAGGCCTGGCTCGCAGGTGTATTTGTAATTGAAGCCAAAGGTGTTGGATGGGGTTGAGGACACAGTTCTATGCCGGCCAGTCAAGTTCTTACACAGAGTTCTCAACAAAACCATTTCTATATGGACCTCACTGAGTGCCTTGGGACATTGTCATGCTGAATCAGGAAAGGTATTTCCCCAAACTGTTGGGGAAGTACAGAATCATTTAGAATATGACTGTATGCTGCAGCATTAAGATTTGCTTTCACTGGAACTAAAGGCCCAAATCATGAAAACAGACTAAGGGGTGTCCAGATACTTTTGGTCATATAGTGTATGTCAGACTGATCATTCTCATTAGCAATATCAACAGCAGCAGTCTGCCAATTGCTAATTGTCTTAGATTAATGCAGTCTAGACACATGGCTGAACTTTTGACCAATGGTCATTAGATTTGATTGATAAATCATTTCTCGTGTAGAAGACAGTACAAGCTTTCCAACGGTATAGAGAATGTTTGATTTATTACAAAGAGCGAGAGCCCTGCATACGAGTGGTTCCTTCAGCACAGCATTGTGCATTCAACCATAACGTTCTGCAATAATAGACAAGCACTCGTTGAGGCGTAATTGTTTTTGACCAAGTGTGACGTTAGCTAGCTTGCAAAAGGCACCTGCTGTGAGGGGTACCTAACGATACCCCTCGGAAGTGATGCCAGATCAGGGAATCATTCACACGTGAATTCAGTACAAATGGTAAATATCTCCCATCAGTTACTTGGACTAGACATGACAAGCTCATAGCCTGCTAACTAAACTAGCATCTATAAAGAGCAAATTGAACATACCTTTTCATGATGCTGTATCTGCACTAAAAATATGAATTGTGGACTGTGGTTGCATGTCATATTATTGAGAAGGCTGTGACAAACTGATGAAGTTGAAGACGCCACATACAGTGGTTTAGGGTTTCATTTGATGTATTTGCCTCGACAGCAGAGGGAAATATTTGTGGGATTTTGACAGTAGGGGCAGCAGAGTGCATTTTCTCCTCAGAAGTACGATAGGATGTTAATTGCTTAATTTGATTGTGCAGTACACCTGTATGGAAGCACCTGCAGCTGTCACGTTTCTCCACTTATTTATTATTCAGGTTTCTTTAATTTGTCACCTGTTTGTCTGTATATATATATATATATATATATATATATACCAGGTTGCTTCAGTGGTTGGTTACCACTGCCTTAAAGCTATCATTCTGGGTCATTTTGGGTTGTGTATTAAATGGCAAAGACGATGTCCCGGTCAGTAACACGCTCTTGTCCCTATCCCTATTTGTTTGTCCACTCCACGGACAAGCAAGTGCATTTGTTGACATTCAGAATGATAGCTTTAAGGCAGTGGTAACCAACCACTGAAGAAACCTGGTTACAAAATCTGCATCTCTTTTTTGACATTTTAAAAAAGGCTACCCTGTTTAAGATCCACTAAATGTCATGAAAGTATTTCTCTTGTTTTTATAAGATATCAGGAGTTAAATAGGACACCTTGTAGAGAAGAAGTGTGCATTTAATTAATTATGACAGAAGCCGGCTCACAAGGGCAGTGAATTAAAAGACAGTGAACACTGTAAAAGAAGAGTCCCCATGGAAACTAAGATTTCAAAGGAACTTCACTGTGAGTGAACTTTATGGAATATGTTTCTTGCAGCTCATGGTTGTTTTAAAAACTGATGAGGATTTATTGTTGAAGGATGACACGTCCACAATGTTCAGTGAAGCTTCAGCCATCAATTCCAACTTCAGAAAAATATTCATGAAACTGCTCTTGCTGTCTCTTTGTCTGATAAACAATTACATGTATAATTACCTGAATGCGGTCAACTGGTGAATATGCTAAGTTGTATAATCATTGCTTAAAACAGAAGAGTGTCATATCATGACCATGACGAATGTAAAATTGACATTAATTAGACAATTTCAAGCCAAATATTCAGTTACAGTTATGACAGAAACCAATTTTGAAAATAAGCATCCATGCATTTAAAGTTTTAAGTGGGTAAATGAAAAGAAGAAAGTTCATACCTTCAAGTTCTGTCTGTAAGCTGCTTTACACTTAATGTGTGTAAAAAATATTAATAATTTTTCCTCTATAGGTTTATTTGCCAATCCCTCCCTTTCTTTCTTGTGAGTTTCAAAGACTTCTACTTTATTACATTATTGTCATAGGCTAAAGGTCAATGTAATATTTACAGTAACAGATGGAATTTAGCAGATCTATACTCAGGTCTTTCAGGGTCACTGGGGGATTGTAGTAGCAATGGGAATACCAGACTGCTTCAGGAAGAGGAAACAAAGATCAATATGAGTATTAAGGTATACTATGAATAGAATGAATGAATAAATGAATAAATAAATAAATAAATAAATAAAGTAGAAGCACCATATTTTGACTGTTGTAGGTTTTCTTCACCATCCTCGCTTAAAACTCCTGTTGATGTAGACCCAAATTGGTCAAAACAAGTTTCCAGTACTCTGTTTTCTCTGTTGCTTGTGGGTAATAATTTGTAGGTTTTTAATTATTTAAATATAGCTGTGCCTTTTTTGAGTGCATCTTGTATTCCACTACAACAATTTATATAGAAATAGTTCTGAGACATACTCCTTAGTCTTATTTCATAGTATTTAGGTTTCTTTAAAATAAAAAATAAAAAAGATGTATATAAGTTTAATGCTTGCCCTTTTTGTTGTGAGTTTTATATTGCTAAGCCATAACTACATGCGCTACTATCTGTTTATTTCAGATTTGGTTGACTGAAATAATCGTGTATGTTTCTTTATAATGGGTTTGATTGACTGCAAAGGACCCATTAGTTTTGGAGCATCACAGCTGCATCAGTGAAGTGTACTTGAAGCAGAGAATATGCATTGTGTCTCTAAAATAATCTGGTAATAAATAATAAACTCAAAAGGTAGTGCAATCTATAAAAAAAAGTTTTGTGACTACAAACTATAATAAAAAAGTGCTGGAAAGACAAATATTAATATCAATACATCAGGTATATATCCAGATAAGACAAAAAAAAGCTTCCTCGTTCTCAGCCTACCTTGACAGCATTTGCCCCAGGAGGCTTTTCTGAAAGGCTGTAAATGTGTGCAAAGTATCTCAGATAATACAAAACTGCCTAATCCCTTACGGCCTTGACACAGTGGCATAAAAGGGAAAGAAAGTGGCCAATCTGATAGGTCACAATGAAATCAAAGCTCCACCACAACCTTCTGCAATTAATTCCTCTTGATTTGCAACAAGCCACAACGGCCAACATGACTTTGAATGGGCTTCTAAAGCACCTAAGTTTCTGATGGGAGTATCCTTTGGAATGCAAACTTTAAATATGACTTTATTTAATCACATTTAAACTATACTTTCAAAAAGTATATAAACATACACTTGCAATTAATGAAATTAAAGTACGCTTTTAGTAAGTCTACTGTTGCCATGCTTAATTGTAGTGTTATTTTGTCTGTAATCGTCAATCACAGTTTATGTACTTAATTTTAAGTATATGAATATACCTATATGTATATAAGTTATTAATTTAAGTACAATAAAGTTGCGTGTTTCTCCTACTTTAAGTGGATTTGTCGTGGAAGTGGAGTGTACTGACTGGTACCAGAAAATTAAGTATGCTGACAGACACTTGTGGTGCAGTGGGTAGCACCGTTGCCTAATGGCAGAAGTTCCCAGATTCAAATCCCAGCTGTGTGTGCCCTGTAATGAATCGGTGACCTGTCCAGGGTGTGTTCTTGCCTGTCACCCGATGCAGGCAGTGATAGGCTCCAGTCTTATGTCGAACCATACAAGTTAAAGTTAGTAGTAAGTTATTTCGCTTGCCAACGTTGTGAACCACAGTAGTTGGCTTACTGTTCATTTATATTCAGCTTTACTGTCCCCTCAGTGAAACTGTTGTTACTGTCAGGTATGTAGGCCTACATAAAGCTGTAAAGCCATAAAGAAATATACACAAATCACAGGAAATACACAACAATACAACACAGCCATTAATCAAGCCATAAAAAAGCATTATAATATTTCTGCACTCCAAAATTTTGGATTTGTAATCAAACAATTCACATGGTTAAAGGGCAGATTCTCAGATTTTATTAATTAAAAAAAACAATTTTATTATACGTTTTCGTTTCACCTCGTCGAAAGGACATTACTTTTAATACACAGTCCCCCTATTTCAGGGGACCATAATGTTTGGGACCTGTTCTGACCCCTAGATGACCCAGTCTGGATCGGAGGGCACAAGACCGGAGGGGATGGAGGGGTTTCATCAATGGCCTATGTTCCCTTGGGAATTTAAAGGCCTAAGTAAGTAAGTAAGTAAAATGTTTGGGACAAATGGCTTCACACGTGTTTCTTATAAGTCAGATATATTCAATTGCTTCCTTAGTGCAGATTTTACAGAGCTTTCAGTATCTAGTCTTGATTGTAGGGTTTTGATTGGTTTTGGAGTCTGTTATTAGAATTTGTCAACATGAGGACCACAGCTGTGGCAAATGAAAGTCAAGAGAGCCTGAGCCCTAAATGTCACTTTCTCAAAGAAATTCTATAAAAATGCTGCCACAGCACTAAATGGCCCTTTTGCTCATCTCTGGGAAGGGGAGATGCTCTGTGTTCCCAGAGCTTCTGCAAGCCTGGCATTTCTGCACCTTGGCTGATGTCAGCTCAGCTCAGGGTATCACATCTCTATTCACTGAAACTGCAATGCCCCTTGAGGAGCAATGTAAGCAAGCATTGTTTTTTAATCACTATATATTTTGCCAATTTGATTGCATAGAAAAGCACATGGTGTTGTGGAATGATTGAAACATGGTTAAGGATACACGTACAACACATACAGTTGTGCAATATTAAGCATACAGTATAATCAATGTATATTGCATATAACAGATCAATGTTCAGGTTACAATAGCTCCTAGTGGTCTGATTTAAGATCAATGTAATCCTTGGCATCCACAAATCATTAAACCTCATAAAAAAGTTCACTTTGACTGAACATATTTTTAATGGTTAATTATCCTGAAAGGTTTACTGGTTTGCACAGCATTGTAATGTTACAATAAGGGCTTGTGACTGACCAAACACTGAAGGGATGGTGGAGAATGAAGTAGGTGGATCAAAAATGAAATGAGTTTTATTTTCAGTATGTACAAAATGTTATCAAATGCAGTAAATAAGCATTGGCCCCCTGGTTGCTGTGAGGGGGTTCTGAGAATGACTGGAATTGGCCTCCATTTAAAGGCTCTGCCCAGGTGCAGCCAATCACCTTGATCAGTACCTGGGGAAAGGAAAGGTATGGCTTTCATGTGGCCCTACCCTACCAGGACTGGAGGGGCATAGCACTAAACATTAAAGGACCGCACTTCAAGTTCACAGAAGAGAGTATGGAGATTAGTTTTGTCTGTGAAATTTATTTATCATGCTAACATTTAGTATGTAACTTGTCTTTGTTAAAATAGAGTTGATAACTGATGGGTATTGCTGCATTGTGCTGTTGTTATTGGGGGGTCATTTACTGTGCTATCTTCTGGTATTCTCACGGCTTTTTACTCAGAACATCTGCTGTTTATGAGCATAAAAGTTGTAGGTATTTGTGTGTATGCATATGTATGAATGTACTCTGTGATGCTGCTAGTTACTTGTATTCTTCTCAGGATATCTGAATTCATGTAGTGTCATGGGCTCCAGAAATGGGGTGTGCCAGAGTCTAATTATTAACACTGATAATTCAATGCTATAAAAAGATAAAACACAGATTATGGAATGTTTTGTATCATTGGGTATACAGTAAACCTTGAAGGGACTGGGATTACAAAGGTTAAATTGTTCGATTTTAGACTGCACACTGTCAGCATAGTCAACCTAGTGCAACTCTCTTTTACTATGACACACAATAAATGACCTAAACTGCAACTGAGAGATGTAGATAAGAAGCTATTCATGTTCTGCAGCAATTTGTGCCACAGTCTCATTTGTGAATTTTGCAGATTGTGTCCCCATCAGCTATGAAAAAAATCAATATGAAACTTAATGGCATTTTATGCAGGATTTTTAGCTTTTCTGGTCCTGTGTTTACAATCAAAGAAGTCTGTAGTCTTCTCCTCTGTCCTCAACCCCACCTACCAGTGACGTGCAGTCAGGGTAAGCAAGGTAGGCAGTGCCTACCCTGTGAAAATCACTGAATTGAGCTTTTCTGAAATAAAGACATTTAAAAAACTTGTATGTATATTTTGTGCTTTTTATGTTCTTTCTCTGTATATTTGCAATGGTTTTAAGATTTTTTATTAGAAAATATCTGCTAATGCTGCTTCAAATATGAAGAGAATTCTGGAGGATAGGCAGCCTCTCTCTCTGCTTTTCCCCCCATTCAATCTAAAGGCAAGTCTCAGAGCTCTTTCGCGCATGTGCACTTTGATTAATATAAACAGTTAATGTCAAAAGGCAGAGCTGTTGACTGCCTTTAAGCGTAATTGCGTATATATTGCAGAAAATGCAACTACCACATTTACGTATTATGCGGCTGTGTAAAAGTGAATCTCATTTTGAACTTGCGTCATATGTCATGCCTTGCCCTCACGCCAGTTAGGCCTACAGTAGCTAGCTGAGAACTGCTGAGAAAATGGAAATACAGCTAATTAAGTAGTTTTCGAAGCTAGATTTCCCAGCGAAAAGGGAAGTTTTGGAGAAGGGGAGACCCACGCCAGAGTTGGACAATCTTCAGCAAAGAAAGGGGCAGAAAATTGTCTGAACATTGTGTGGATGTGCTAGCAGCAGCAGGCTTTTCTGCTTCCCTTGCCTACTGTTTTCCACCAGCGACAGCGTGTGGACAGGAGCTGGATACTGCGATCTGAACAACTTGCCGCCTGCACTGTCCAAACATGAGAAGTCCTCTGTGCACATACAGAGTCAAATAACTATCAAAACTTTTGGTATGTCCCGGATTGACCTTGCATTAAATGAACAGAGAAGGTTGAACATCACCCGTCACAATGAGCAGGTAACAGAAAACCGATAAATATTAAAAGATCTGATCAACGCAACGTGTTTTCTGTCCAAACATGAGCTAGCATTCCGTGGCATTATTAAGACATATTGGTGACTGGCTTATTTGAAAGGGAAGACAGAGGTGTTGCCTGTTGCCTTTTCTGTTGTAGCTAATTGATTTACAAATTAGCCTATTAGTATTTGCATCTGTGGTGTTAAATCGTACTACATTAGTAAGCCACCCAACCCGCACTGGCCCTGTTCCTTTCAGGGCTACTTTCTTTACAAAACAAAGAATATTGTTTTGAATTAATATACAATATAACGACTTGAACAATGAATATATGCAATGAATATTAATGAGTGTATTTTTTACTGAAATTATGCCGGTATGCTACTCGCGTATTATGTGCGTATGCGTGTTTGAGTCTGGTCATTAGCAAGTTCTGCTGTAGCCTATAAAAAGTAGAATTATATTCCCAAATCATTTTGCTATTATTAAGGTTTGGGTTTTGAATAAACCTGACTTTCATATGAACCAGTGCCTACCCAGACACTGACCTCACTGCACGTCACTGCCACCCACTCACCTTCATTTTTATATTTTACACTGGTTTTATACTGGTTGTATTCACATATCTGTTTTTCCATAGCTGTCCCCATTGAGGAAAAACAATTATAAGGTTGACTGGTTTTTGAATGAGCCTTGACAGTTCGTCGTTTCACTTAACTGTACTTGTACTTCTTCACCTCTGGCATTGCAGTAACTTGCTAGCTATAAATGTGCTGCTGAAACCTCATCCTACCCCACTGGCTATGTAGCAATACCCACCCCTCCACACAGAAAACAGCGTCACATCCAGACATGTTCCGAACACGTCTTTGAAGCAGAAATACAAGCAAAGGAACATGGATTTAGCAAATGTGCGCGAAGACGGAGATTGCAGTGAATCATTTATCTGATTGAGCATGGTTATTTTATAATATTTTCCAGGTAAAAATCTTGCATAGTGTGCCTAAAAATACATTAACTTGAAATTGGGTCCACTGTTGCATGTAAGGAAGTTTGGCATCAACTAGCTTAGCTTCTGTTTGCTCTTTGTTTTTAAGGAATTGTATCATTGATTGTATGTGATGTTGTGTTAAGATTACATCATGTCTCTTGTTAATTAGCTACAGCCGCCTTGCCTGCATAGCTTACGTATATACTCTGTTACTAACATTAGCATTACAGTCCGCTTTCCTTTTAACTGAGATCTGTGCATGTTATCACTCAGGCACTAACATATACTCATTCGATATACGGTCTTGTATTCAAAGGTACACTGGAATTAGCTAGACGTAGCTAACTTCAGTAGCCTTTTATTCACAATATTCTCTGATTTCCAGGCCAGGTTTAGCAGCACATGCTAAAAGCTGATTCATAAGTTCGCTACAAAAGAGGAGCTTGTGTTCCCTGCCCCGCGTGTGCTAGTGAACACACACGACTAGGCACATGTGAACAGTCCAGTCCCACTTTCATTTCATTTTCTATTTATCCATTAATGATTGTAGTTTAGATGTTCGTTGTTTATTTAATAAATTATATTTTATTAAACCCTTGGTCTGATTATTATTCGGATAAATGCTTGAGCCTACCACCTCAAAGAACTTACGGAAGTTATATCATTGGTTATTGTTTTAATATGTAGTACTGAAATTCATAATCATGATTTAATTAATTTTATGGGATGATTATACTTCACCACCACTTGATCATCACATGAGGTAATATATTTGTACCTTCTGCATCCCGTGGTGCTACTTGTGAGGATTATTAAAATGGACACATTTTATTTATTTATCCTTACTATTCTACAATTCGTAGATGTGTTTTTCCCTACAAAGTTGTATTCTAATTGGCTAGCACTCCCTGATCTAGCGCTGATGTCAGTTAGGGAATAGCAACCCTGCACATACAGTGCCGTGAAAAAGTATTTTCCCCCTTCCTTATTTCCTCAATTTTTGCATATTGGTCATCCTGAATGGTTTCAAATCTTTAGGCAAATCAGACAAAGGGAGCCCATGTAAACACAAAGCACATTTTTAAATAGTTATTTCTGTCACAGTACGGGTAGGGGGGACCCAAACGCAGAGGGAAAAAAAACACAAACTCAAAAAGGGAAAATTAACAAAGACTTTACTTACGACAGGCAAACAAGCAGGGAACAGGCAAGGCCACGATGGGCAAAAACACAAACTCAAAAAAATCTAATAAAACAGAAAACAACAGGAACTCAAAAACACAGGCAGGGCAGAACACAGGCAGGCAGAGTACAAGGGCAGGTACATTCAAACAAATCAAACACAAGTAGGAAACAAACACAAGGAACCAGCACCCGAGTCAAGGGAACAAAGAACTTAAATAGACAGGGGGGTAACAAGACACAGGTGAACTCAAAAAACAATCAAACCAGAAAAGGAGGGGATAACAAGACACAGGTTAGGATAGAATAACGAGACAACTGGAAACAATTAACAGGGGGGAGCAGGACACAAAACAGAAGTGCCGCCATCTGGCGGCCCAACAAGGGAAACACAGACAGGAAAACACAGAACCATGACAATTTAATTTATTTAATTATAAACAAATTGAATTGATAATTAGATTCAGTTGATTGAACACAGCCAGACTTGATTGCAGTCAGCCCTGTTGAATCTAAACCTCACTCATTTTGATTCTTACCTTCAGAGTGAAGTAGTCACCAGAATGTATCTGCAAGCACACTATGCCATAATCACAGAAATTCCAGAAGAGATGAGAAAAAAGTTGAAAATAAATGTGAGAAAAAAATATATATCAGTCTGGAAATGGTTACAAAGCCCTTTCTAAGCCATTATCTCCAAATGGAGAACACCTGGAACAGTGGTGAATCTTCCCAGGAGTGGCTGACCTGCCAAAATTTCTCCAAGGGCACAGTGACAACTCATCCAGGATTTCACTAAATATTCCAGAAAACATCCAAAGAACTATAGACCTATCTAGTCTTAGCTAAGGTCAGTGCTCATGAACCCACAATAAGAATGAGACTGGGCAAAACAACAACGTCACACATTTGCAAAAAAAAAGAAAAAAAAACTGCTGGATGATCCTCAAACCTTTTGGGATAATGTTCTATAAACAGATGAGTCAAAAGTGGAACTTTCTTGGACGATACAGGTCCGATTAATCTAGTGTAAAACAAATTCAGCATTTCACCGTAAGAACATCATACCAGAAGTCAAACATGGTGGTGGTAGTGTGATGGTTAGGGGATGCAGTACTGCCTCGGGACTTCCATGAATTCTGCTCTGTACCAGAGAATTCTTAAGGAAAATGTCTGGTCATCTGTCCATGAGCTGAAGCTGAAGTGCAATTGGATTATGCAGCAAGACAATGATACAATGATACAAAACTCAAAAGCCAGTCAACATCTGAATGCCTGAAAATACATAAAATGAAAGTTTTGGAAAGGGCTAGTCAATGTCCTGACTTTAACCCAAAAGAAATGATGTGGCAGGACCTGAAACAAGCAGTTCATGCTCGAAAACCTACCAATTTGTCTGAATTAAGACAAATTCTTGGCAGTTCTACAAAGAAGAGTAGGCCAAAATTCCTCCACAGTGAAATGAAAGACTGATATCAAATTACAGGAAGAGTTTTGGTTGCCGTTAGTGCTGCTGAAACCATTCAGTGTGACAAATATGCACTAATAGGAAATCAGGAAGGGCGCAAATACTTTTTCATTATATATCAACCATTTCTCTCTCTCTCCCTCTCTCTCTCTCTCACACACACACACACACACAGGTATAGCTATATCCATCCAGTTTATCTAGAACAGTGGCCAACAGCAGTTATCTTTCAACCAAGAAGAAATGCATTACTCATTCTGTCCCTGGCTCCTTATGTGATCCACACTCATTTCCATCCTAAAGTGCAGTGAATTATAGCCCCGTCTATTCTTTGTGCTTCAGCTTATGTTCCATATTTAGATTTGCCTGACAGGCCAGACACCAAAATATTAATCAAATATTTTCAAATAATTAAACATATCTAGAGCATTCAGAATAATTCATATTGACTGCACTGTTGACAAAGTGTTCATTTGTATGTTCAGTCCAGGCCAGTTTTAATCAGAATCTTATAAATCTTCTGGGATCGTTCTTTTGACTGAAAACCAAATTCCTTTTAAAACATTAATTCAACATTATGATTTTGTTTTAAGTTGACTCAATAGCCATAATCATAATTCTTGATTGCTCTACACCACTGACAGCATTACTGAGTAATTATGATAATTACACCAGTATGTTTTTCCCCATTAGAAGATTGAACAATAAAGGAGCATGTCTTATCTGCTTAGGAAGACAGCTGAAACATTGGTTTCATGCGGATCATGCTGTGTAATTATTGCGTGCTGAGTGAATCATGACGGATGCATCCCACTGAGATTTTGCGTGTTAAAGAATAAAAGAAAGACTACCCAGTCAGGGAACAATAATATTGTTTATATTTATCACACATAATGATTTAGGTTTTGATTTTTTTTCTGTTCTACCTGCCAATCTTGCAGTGCTGATTAGCTCAAGGTCAGAATCATAGTGATTATAATTTACTTTGCCCTGACTCTATCAACATTTGACTGACAAATTAATGCTTGTGTTGGTTTTTTCCTTCATAAACACGCCTGGGTGTGTAGGCCGTTATCTAAGGCTTGGGCAAGTGCTGTTGCAGATCAAAGAGAGTCCTGTCAGAATCGGCTTTGCTGTTCTAAAGATACTAATGGATGCAGCAAACAGGGTGTGTCCTAGTTTTCCATGCTTGGTTTATTTATCACATGCTTTGGCTCTCACATTTTACTCACATTTACTCACATTTTCATATTTCATGCTTTGACATAGCAGAATGCAAAATTAACTTAAAAATGTTCTGCATTAGGATTACGTATTTATAATTTATTTAATGCAGGTTGAATTGTATTTATTAAATTCACACGTAATGACTACCAATTCTCTGTGCCTTCTTGGTGATATCACATTTTGGCATTCTGGAAGGTAACACTGATGTTCTGCTCTACTGTTGGTAATTGAATATAATTAGCTCTGTGCCATTGCACAAAAATAACCAGGATTACTTAATGGTTGAAGTCTGAACTGGCTAAACCAGATGGCTCATGCTGTTTGAAAAGTGACACTTCTGAGTGACATGATTTTGTCAATTCAAGTCAAATATTATTACATCTTGTAAGCTTCATTTGTTGTCTGGCATGTGTTAGCAGTGTTGGGGAGTAGTGGAACTAAATGTAACGGAACTACTGGCTTAACTACATTTTCCAGTAGTGTGAGGCAGTTTAATTACTTTGGCTATTGGCTTTCTAATAGTCTATTTTTAACTAAGTAGTGAGGTAGCATGGACAAAAACATTAGCATATATTGGTCTGTGCAACTGTCTCAAGTTATGGATGTGCAAAATGTGGTCTGGTGAAATCAATGCATCCAGTGAGGTCTTTCTATCTGGATTCTTTTCCCTCAGCACAGCAGTGGTAAACAGTGAACGCTTAACATCAACTCATGGATGAGGAGTCAGAGTCTGCTGTACCTTAGCAGTAGGTTTACCTCTCTCGCTCATCATTATTTTTGGGGTGGGTACTCCAGTTGAACTGTGGGTCTACATTGCTCACAGTGTGTGGTGAGTGAATGGTGTGTACCCTGCAATAGATTGGTGACCTGTCCAGGGTGTATTCCTGCCTCTTGCCCAATGCATGCTGGGATAGGCTCCAGGACCCCCCGTGACTCTGACCAGGAGAAGTGGGTCTAGATAATGAATGGATGGACAGTTCTATTGGTGCATCTGTGAGATGAAGTGAATTGGCTGCTAAGGCACCTTTTGTCCATAGTATCAGTTTATGTAGACCTCTGCTGGCTTGCATTTGTGATAATGTTATAGGCAATAGGTAGAATTTAGTCTAGTAGTATAGACTAGTTATACACAGTGGTGTCACTGTGCCAAACGAGAGTAAATTTGACGGGGGAACATGCGCACACCAGCCCACTCAGCCAATGATTCGTAATCAATAATTCAAATAATTCACTAAATTTGACGGGGGAACATGCGCACACCAGCCCACTCAGCCAATGATTCGTAATCAATAATTCAAATAATTCACTAATTGAATTCTAAGTGTTACATTGTTATCTAAATTAGAAAGCTCAACAAACAAGTTTTTTTACTTGTTTGCAAAATGTTGTGCAAATAATCTTACTTAGGTGAACATGGTGAAAGATAGTGCCACTTTGTCTTTAACCCTCTGGGGTCTAAGGGTAAAATGAGGCACACTGGTAATTGTGCGATGCTCTGACATTTGTGTAAATTTCATCAACTTTATATACAGTGATTCCAAAGTGTTTCATATCTTTGTTTTCAGCACAGACTCAGCTACAATAATATGGCAGCAGTAAGTAGGTCATAATCATGTGTGGATTGTAAACTGCTCTAAAAACACACAAACTGTAAACAGTAGTTTTAAACATGCACAGGAATGTTGTAATAAAGCACACTGAACAATTGTGAATAAGACTTTTGGTCACTGAAATGTGTTCATCAAGGTCTTGGGTATCAAAAGATGACAAAATATTTTAGCAAATCCAATGAGAAATATAAAATACATTGCTAAAAGTTAGTGTTGTGACTACTATTTTTCAACATCAGGTGACAATGGGAGGGCAAATGGCCTTTCTGTAATGAATATGCATTGGGTAGGACGACCTGCCAGCTAAGTAGGCTATTCACACCTGGCCGCATCTTTTGATTTTCAGAACCTTTATTGAAGCAAACTATATGCATGGAAGATGAGACTGGTGTACTCTTACAATGCTTGCGTGGCCTCTTAGCTAGTGGTGAACTAGGCCGTGTTTCCTGATCAGCATCTCTGTAAATATGATAAAAACAAAATTGTTAGGAAATGTGACATCAAATCAAACTTTATTTATATAGCACATTTCCTTCAACAGGTGAAAATTAAATGTGCTTTACAAAAAAGGGGCAAACCACTAACTAATGAAAACAAAACTTAGGAAATGTGACATGGTTACATCATATACAAACAAAGAACCAAACAAACACAACCAGACGCAGAGAGGTAGCCTATAATTTTGAGAAGCAATGGTTAGAATCGTTCGTTAGTGTGGGAATTTACAAGCGCGCATATTAGTGAATATTCCTACAAACACACAGAGAATGTAATACAGCACACATTTACAAATAATGCAAGCCATCAACAAAACAACATAGTTAAAATAAAACTAAACTAAATCAACTAAAATTGATATTCCAGCTCAACTACACGCATCAATAACAATGCCTCAATCTGAAGTAGGCTAGGTCTGTTTAGCTAAGTGGTTATTATATTGCTATTTCCCGAATTTACTTATAGTATGCTAATATCGATTGTGCGAGGACATCAGTTTTAGAATCTTAGCCACGCCACGGGCTATTTATTACCAATATGATCGAAAAACATAGTCTACCTGATACTTCTAACACAACCAGACGCAGAGAGCCTAGCCTATAATTTTGAGATGCAATAGTTCGAATCGTTCGTAGTGTGGGAATTTACAAACGCGCATATTGCTGGATATTCCTACAAACACACAGATACGTTGCAATACAGTACACATATTTACCAATATGATCATAAGAAATATACTTACGCATGAAATTGATCCTCAGCTGGATCAGTTCGCTGTTCGAAATGACACCGCTCTTCATCAGTGTCGGCTTCCGGACGGACCATTTTCCAAAATTAAACGAAATGTTCACCTCAAAAGAAGTGAATTAGGCGACACTTTGACATTCTATCCCACTTTCGCAGACTTGGCATTTCTCACATGGATCTCGCATCGCCCCTCCTTTAGTCTCCTTCTATGGAGAGTAATTATAATGTTGTTAACATGTGAATGCGATTTGGGCGGACTTCCTGCTGAGCGAAATTCACATAGTAATGAGTAAAGTTTAACGAAGCATACATGATCTAATTAATCAAATTTTGAACATTTAAAACAATTCATATTATTTGCCAATGGGCGCATTGGAAAGTCGTGATTCTAAGGTTTCTGTCAATGTTTTTGTTGCGTGTGTATGATAACAGCACGTGAAGTTAATCATCCAAATAGAAACGAAAGTAAATTTCATCTTGTCGAGCTCCGCCGGCGGAGCTCTCGACCCCAGAGGGTTAAATATAGTATATTATTTAACAAAGTGACTAGGCCCTTTTAGCACCAGCAGCAAGAAGCAAACCTGATGAACGGACTGCGAAATTAAATAATACTTTAATGTCATAAAGTCAGATTTTTCTTCTTTTTGAGTGTGTGGTCCAAAAAATACCAACTTTTGCTGGTGTACTTGTTGTCAGATTTGTGTCTTGCCGGACCAGCACCTCCTTAACCTCTTAGCGCACAGCCCCTAGTGGTGGGCACGCCCGCGTGCCTAAATTACTAAACTCAAACATTCGGTGCTACTGCAACCAAACTATAAGAGGAAACGACAAAATTTACGTTGTAGTTTTATTAGTACACTATACACGACAACTATGCCGAATACGGAGTTTGTGAGTGTCACCATTGTCGCGTATGACGTCCATTTAACAAGCACCCCCCGCGCTGTCTCATCTGCAATTATACCCCCCATGCATGACACATTGACCAATAGCGTCAATCTGACAGTTCATAAAAATATTCTTGCACCACCAAAAATTCGTATTCCGTCATAGCAACAAGATAAAGCCAAGATTGGCCAGATGCAATGCTTATACAGCAGGAAAAAATGCTGCTCACTGAATAGTGAAATAAACAAGATTAATTACAGTATAATTATCTGATGTCATTCAACTATGAATATCAGGGACTAAATATTGAATAAGCGTACAATCGCATAATTGGTTTTACGCTTGGAAGTGTCCTTTTAAATATTCAGTGGTCATTTATTGTCTTGGACGATCCGTTTGTGAAATATAAACTCATTTGCAACGCCAGTATAGCATCTGAAACAGCTGTGCGTAAAACCACACATGCTGTCAATTTCACTGTAGTCAATTAGAGTTAATTCTGGTTTGATTGACACTTGTTTTATCCAGTAGCAGACAGTATACGCTTTCCAATTACGTATGGCGCGACTAATTTCACGTTCGGAACGTAAATATAAATCCCAGCGTAACAGGAAGTTGTGTGATATTGTCTCACGTGTGCGCATTCGGTCTCAAGCTGAATCTTTGCTTTCCGAAATTAGGAAACTGTTATTGTACTTAAAAATTTTAGCATGGCTAAAGCATATCCCAGGCAAGAGGATATTGATTTCTGGGGAGATTCGGAAGCGGAGAGCGAGGGGGGCTGTTCTGAGCCGGACAGCGTTGATTCTCTTCTCGAGGAAGCATATGAACTCGGCGAAGATGTGCTCCTCGACATGTACGTATTAGTTTTCGCAGTATTTCAGTTATTTACGTTTTTTTCACTTTACCTTTGCCTTTACAATATTTTTGATACAGCTAGTGGTGATAGTTGACAACTGTTCGCCTTTGCGAATTATGCAGAGCATATTTGCATTGGGATTCTAACTAATGGCTGTTATAGTCGCATAGTTAGCGTAGTGGCTCGTTGTGGTCAGCTTTGCCAGAATTCATACTACTCACAATGGAATTGACTGTTTCTAGAGGTTAACGCTATTCTCTAATGAGTACATTTGACATACTGTATGCGTTATATTTCATGCACCGATTTGCTGTGAAGCTGGAACATTGTCAGCATTTTCCTGATGGTGGAATTTTATCTTTTTATTGTAGGTAAGGTAAACCGTTTGGTATTAGTGTCTCCATGGGCTATACTTGTCCCTTTGGGCATGGGAAATACTTATTCAAATTTTCTATATTCTGTTATGTACGGGATGAATGTAAAGTTGGTGTACAAATAGAAACATTTGTGAAACACACAGAAATCCCAGAGTGTGCAAAAAAGATTTCATACTGTAGAGTACTGAGAAAGTGTTATTGAGTTGCATGAGTGAGATTACATGTGTTGCTGTGTGTACCAGTGTGTTATAATGCTTTTGCATTGTGTCATTGTTCGTATTCAAAAATTTCACTATTTCTGCAGGGATGAAGATGCTGGACCCTCCACCTCTGCTGCTCTAGCAGTGCCCTTTGCTGCTCCTCCCTCTCCTGCTCCTCAGGCCTGCAAGACTGGCGCCCTCACCACCGCCATTGTTACAGCTTCTGCCACTGCTCCCGCTCCTGTGATGTCTCCACCTGTCACTCGAGCCCGCAGGGCTGCCTCTGCTGCCACTGCTCCCGCTCCTGTGATGTCTCCACCTGTCACTCGAGCCCGCAGGGCTGCCTCTGCTGCCACTGCTCCCGCTCCTGTGATGTCTCCACCTGTCACTCGAGCCCGCAGGTCTGCCTCTGCTGCCACTGCTCCCGCTCCTGTGATGTCTCCACCTGTCACTCGAGCCCGCAGGGCTGCCTCAGCCACCCCTGCTGCACGCCCCCATAGAGGTTCAGAGGCTGCTGCTGGTTCTTCCACTCCTGCTCCTGGTCGTCCCCGCAGGGCTTCATCAGGAACAAGTGAGGCCAAAAGAAGAGCCACAGAGCCTGATTCAGAGGGGGAATGGCAGGACATCCGTGTTGAGGATGAGGAGCCTCATCAGTTCCCCTTCAGCCCACAGAGGACCCCTGGAGTTCAGCTGGATGTCACAAAAGAATACAGCCCCTTGGAACTGTTCCAGCTGTTCTTTAGCAAGGAGGCCATTGAAGTTCTTTGTGACAACACCAACAAGAACGCACAGCACAAGCAACGGAAGCAGTGGACAGATGTAGATGCTAACGACATGCTGCACTACCTGTCCATTGTCCTTTACCAGGGTCTGATGAGGCCCCATTCTGTTCGGGACCTGTGGAGGGCGGATCGGGTTTACAAACTTCCCTTTCCACCAAGTGTGATGCCAGGCTACAGGTTTGTTGCCATCAGTGCCTGCCTTCACATGAGCGATCCAGCAGCAGACATCCTCAATGACCAGCTGAGAGGGCAGCCTGGTTATGACGGCCTGTTCCGGGTGAAGCCACTGCAGGACCAGATCCTGACCGCATGCAGGGCTTTTTACCATCCACATCAGAGCCTTGCCATCGATGAGCGCATGGTAGCCATGAAAGCGCAGCACGGGATGAAGCAGTTTATGAAGGATAAACTAACGAAATGGGGCTTCAAGCTGTTTGTCCTGGCTGACAGCAAGACTGGCTACACATGTGATTTCAACATCTACCAGGGAAGAGCGCTGACCCCTAGTGGAAATGGGCTGAGTTATGACGCTGTCATGAACCTGATTCGGGTGCCGTACCTTGGAACGGGTTACCACATCTATGTGGATAACTTCTACACGAGTGCGGCTCTCTTCAGGCAGCTCTACCGGATCCACTACGGGGCCTGTGGCACCATCAGGCAGAACAGGATTGGGTTTCCCAGGACCACGGTGAACGCTCTGCCCAAGACAGCTGTGCGAGGGGACATGCGCTGGATCAGGGATGGATCCCTGCTGTATGTGAAGTGGAGGGACTGTAGGGATGTCACTATGTGTTCCTCCATTCACAAGGCGTACAGTGGGAGGACAACTCAGCGGCGTGTGAAGAGCCCTGATGGCACCTGGTCACGGCAGGCTGTTCCAGTCCCAGAGCCAGTTCTTGACTACAACAGGTACATGGGCGGTGTTGACCTGTCAGACGCTCTCATCCACTACTACAGCGTCACACAGAAGACCACACGCTGGTATCGGAAGCTGTTCCTCCACTTTGTTGACATCGCGGTGGTGAACAGCTTCATAATTCAAAAAGAGCTGGCTCTGGAGAAACATCACACTCCCCTGACCCAGAAGAAGTTCAGGGAGGTCCTATGTGCACAGTTGGCTGACGTGGGCAAGGGTGGCAGCACAGAGCAGGTGGAAGAAGAGGAGATGGTGATGGCGGCTCACCAGCCACAGGAGGCAGCAGTGGAGAGAAGGTCACTGGGCTGTTTCCCTGTACCAGTGACCGATGTGAGCTCCTCTGATGTCCGTGACAAGGCCACAAAGGGGAGGAGGCACTGCGTACTCTGCCACAGCAGGAATCTGTACAACAGGACAATTTACAAGTGCCGGTCCTGTGATGTACCCCTCTGCATTGTGGCAGACCGCATCTGCTTCACAGAGTGGCATGACCTCCAGAGGAGTCAGGCACTGTGAAGGACTGTGCATGCAGCCCCGGTGTCTTGTGTACATAGTTTTCACCATTTGAGTTTTCACCTTTCATTTACTATGCCTCCTAAAGTCCAACCCCTCGTCCACATCGTAGGAGGTGGTAACAGCACATTATTGTCTTTCAGCTAGCAGCATTCTTTTTTCTTCCTTGGAAATGCCTGCTTTGTTGAGTTACTGTGCTGGCTAACGGGGCTCTGGTGAAAAATTGACAAATTTCAGTGGTTTATAATGGACAAAAATTATTTTATTCATTTTCTGAGAGGTTTTGGATAGGTTTTTGGACCCTGAGATATCCATCCCCTATACTGATGAAAATATGGTAATTCTCATATTGGTAAGTATGGAAAAAGTGAGTTTCATGAGTCAACAGTTGATTTTTATTGAAACATTTATTAACACGTGATTATTTTATGATTTACAGCAATGCATAATTTAGCCATTTTGGATAGATTTGGAGACGTTAAAGGACACCAGGGTACACTGCTTACATTTTGCTTTGTAGATCATTAGTAGTTTTGCATATTACTCTCAGATTTTGCACACTTGTTGTCAAAGAGTTTCTGATCCTGGAAATGTATAGTTTTACCTCCTAGCACTTGTGATTCTTAGCATTTTGTTGAAAAATAAAGGAGAACAACTTCATTTTTGCATTTTCATGTACATTTCTTTTGTATTTGTGAGGCTTTATTCATGTCTAAACTATGAAAATAAACTCTAATTAATTAATATTGCAAATGGTACAAGTGTCTTGCTTTATTTAAGCCATTTTCCAAGTCTCTCTGATGCTCACATCCAGAGTTATGCAGCCTTAAGGAGGGTACCCCCCAAATGGGTAAGAATTGGCAAAATTTGGCTTGTGCCTTAAGAGGTTAATAACACATTGTGCTCAAGACTCTTCATTTTTTCATACTTATGAAATTACTTTTTTTAAATAATTTTTTTAAATTACATTTTTTTTTAATCATCAAAAAATCTGCTCTAGCAGTAGAGATCACGATCCCTCATGGTGATTGCGATCCTTCGATGTATCGTCGATCGGCATAACCCTACATGCCTTAAAACTGATCATTGGCCTCTGTCATTATTATTATTATTATTAAGTCATAGTACATTTTCAGTAAATATTGTGCTTCAAGTATGGGTATCTATATGTCACTGTTGGTAGTGCCTCAGGCTCTGCCTCATTTCATACAGACAGTGTTTGCATATGTAAATTACAGGGCTACTTACTGCTGGTTTCCCCTCCATCCAGAGGTGGGTAGAGTAGCCAAAACCTGTACTCAAGTTGTTACTTTAAAATAATAATGACTCAAGTAGAAGTAAAAGTAGTCATCCAAATAATTACTTGAGTAAGAGTAAGAAAGTATCTCGTGAAAAGACTTCATATAATCTGATTTAATGTTGAAATAAGAGCAAGATGAACGTAAAAATCTAAATGTCCAAAATATAAAATTGTAAATGCTTGTCCAATAGAAATAAACAAAATATAAAATAGCCATGTGCAAATTCAAATATGGCCTAAATCATATCCCTTTAAGTAAAACAATACACACGAGGTTCGTCAAAAGAGGAGGATTTTCGCTTTCTGTTGGACTCTATTAAGTCTGTATAACTGGTCAGTTTGTTGGGGTGAACCCTCCGTTGACAGAAAAAATATCAATGAGGCTACACGGATTTATCCATTAAAATAGACTCATCATCACAACAAAGAGGAGCCTGCTCAAATTCAAACAGAAACTTTATATGTGGGAAACATAATGCTTTGTAGCACCATTATTGTACCTTATGATGCAGTTCTCCACGATATTCCAAAGTCCCATGATGTCTTGCGCGGAATATGTGCAGAACTTCCGGTTTAGCGTAAACAAACGTTATGTATGCTGTGCAATGTTCCAGCACTCATGTCATGACTGTTGCATGCTTCACAAAAACTATTACACTACTAACTAATGCTTACATTACAGAGTGGAATATCCACATTAATACCAGTAACCTATTTAAACACACTCAATTTCAAAAATAACATATATAACCGAAGTATTTTGAGCAATAATAGCCTACTTACATAGCAATGATGAAATCTTATCTGTGTTCAGTAGATGGAGACAGAGACCGTAAATCAACAATACAGTTCAATCCGCTTCTGTTTTGCTCCAGAAAACTATGTCATCTAGGTCTATCCGCAAACATACGGCTTAGCTATGCCCAGAAGTCCTCAATAATAGTAGTATTTCCCAAGAAATTACGAATAATCGTTGACCACGTTCCGTGCTGCGTCTTTTACTGCTACCATAGAGTAAATGCATAAGTGAATGCGATGATAAGAAAAATTTTGGTTATGCTGACCTAAAAAACATTATTCCAAAAGCAAAATTAGACATGTTATATATCGTTAGAAAGCTTATACTCTCGCCTACTGAAAAAATGAATTGTCAATCAAGCCAGACTGTACTAAAAAGGGCAACAACGCCGTAAACAACGCGTGTGGTATTACACACAGCTATTTTGGAAGATACCGAGGCATCACAAATGCCCGTATATTTCACAAACGGATTGTCCAAGACAATAAATGACCACTCAGTCAAATAGTTAGCTATCCAAAGCCAAAACTAACCTACAACTTACTGCCACATATTTTCTCAGGTTCGAAGTTGAGTTCTTGTAGGCTGAAATGTCCACATTTCTAGGCAGACAAAGAAGGCAGCGCATAATGTAACTACTGTTTTTGGTAGTCTGTAAGTAAAACGTAGTTTGAACGTGAGGCCAGGGGTGTTCTGCCTCCTACGAATCACCCGCCGTTGTTTCAGCCATTGTTGTCGCCCACTCATCCTTCTGTGTGCTGTGACTGGTTACGTTTGATTGGTGAAACGGAGTCATGTGGGGCTATGGTTCCAAAGCAAAGACCAGTCAGCCTCTTTGGCTGAAGTCTCTCTGAGAGAATGAAACGAACAGAACGTGCATTGAATAAAAAATGGGTAAAAAATAAAAGTAACGAGCGGAATGTAGCCGAATATAACGGAGTAAAAGTAACATTTTTTCTTCACAAATATACTCGAGTAAAAGTGAAAAGTATGTTGCATTAAAACTACTCTTACAAGTACAATTTATTCAAAAAGTTACTTAAGTAAATGTAACGGAGTAAATATAACGCGTTACTACCCACCTCTGCCTCCATCCCTTTCTTCTAACAGTTTAGCAGAAGAAAGATTGAGGGCACAGCTAGGGAATACCAAGTGGTTTGACTGTTAGGGTTAGAGAGGTGTTATTGGAATGGTTTTGGGGAATCTTGGGCCCACCTTTGGTAAAACACGTCACATTTTACTGCTTTGTTCAATCAACTTTAAAGTTTTTTCTGGTGTTGCAGACATCCTGGGCTACAATTGGATAAAGGAATTTAGCTTCATTCAGTGTCAAACGCATGTGTAATTACTACAGATTAAAGAAATCACAAAATTATTTTTGTATTTCTTTGTTGTTTTTCAGAATAAATATGTCTTGTATGAGAAAGTACCACTATGAGTGAGACTCCCATAGAATCAGGGATTTGGCCGGTTTTGGGGTTTTATTTGTTTTTGATAAACAACAACAAAAAAAAGTTTTTGCTTTCATACTGTGTAAATATTATTGTGGAACCCAAACAATAAAATTAGTTTTGAAGCAATTCAATGTAGGATGACGGGTCGGATGGAACAGATTTTCTCTCAAACTAAAACTGCCAACAGTGCACCACACTTTAGCCTAGGTCACTCTCTCTTAATAGTATGCAGTTGTGGGTAGAACATCAAAAAATCTTTATAATTTATAACTGCATAAAATTTAAGATGTTTTTCATACCAAAATGACATTAGAAATTGTGGTAAATGATAGTGACTTTGTGTTAACTAACAGGCGCACTTGAAAGGGAAATTATTTGTCAGTATGTGCTGTAAACACCCAAGTTATGTATCCTTCAGAGCTTCATATCATGCATAAATACTAGATTAATTTAACCAAGAATTATAGTCAAAATGTGTTCTGTTATTATCAATCTTCTTTAAAATTACATCAGGGTTTCTTAATAGCCACTGCCTACCCAGTGCCAACCCCACCACAGACCCACCTCACCTCACTGATAAATGCAATATACAAAACACAACAGTCCCAAATCTAGCAACCTTCCCATGTCCCACCACCTCCCACCTACAGGACCAATCAATAACAGAAATGTCTCTTAAGTAGTAATTGGGATGACAGGTTACACCTTGGCAGGGCAGCATGCCCTATATACCTATACAGCACTCAGAGTCTGGCACTTTTCAGAGTTTTCTATTGGGATGGCAGGTATGCCATCCCGCCAAGTTTCGCCTTGGCGGGGGCATGCCCCATACCTATACAGCACCGAGAGTTTGGCACTTTTCAGGGTTCCCCACAGAAATAACCACAACAGCCACAGACACTCAGCCCTTAAAAACATTAAATTCTGTACATTCTCACCCCATTTCAACAGACAGAATTCATAAACAACTTCACATGCCCACACAATAAAGCCCCAAACTAAGGGGATTTTGCGTTTTCTCCTTCTTCTTCTTCTTCTTATTTTTCCTGCCGCCTATCCCACTAACAACATGTCTCCCCATTGGACACTTTACCGACACCAGCCAAATCTTCACCTACACAACCCAATCAAAAACTTGCATATACACACAAAATACCCATACCTTTTTATTCTGAAACATTTCCAGTTTAAACAGCTAATCAGCTGTGGCCTAGTGGGCAAGGTTACAGTCTTGGGAACATGGGGTCCCAGGTTCAAGCCCAGCTAGGAGCATGTTTCTGTAACCTGCTTTTACCCTCACTAATAATAGTCTACTACTTCTCAATTATTGCTTTTGCACCATATCTACCCACCGTTCACCGAACATATACACTGCATTATGACGTACCGTCTGCACGTTCAGTTATTAACCGGCTACAATATTGCAAGGCCATATGGATTAAACGGGAGCTCTTCTGTGCTTACTGGCCTGTATTCTTCTTTAAAACCACGGACAGGTTTGCTAATGATATTTAACGCATTGCATAGCTATGTCAATTGTGCTGCACTAACAAAGTCACAGACTGGTAAACCTCCGGTTGAAGGATTGAATCCCGCCTCGCCCTCAGGCAGATAATTTCCTCTTTTACACTAACGTTTTCTTACACTTTTATATTTTCTTTACCAAAACTCACTCACGGCCACCCATATGCATTTCATGACGGCAAATGTATTCCTTTTATTAAACAGTTACACCAGTTCACCACTGTGCCATTTCTACTAACTATATTTCTTCACTTGGCTACCGTACAAAACCTTCTTATCAGCAAACGCCACGTTTCTACATTCATGTTACCTCACCCTGTTCTCTATCTAGCCACATACACACAATTACTACTTATGTACGTTCTGCAAATCCCCATTAAAACATTACATTCAAAATCATGACTCACTCATAATTATAACTACTACTACTGAACATGAGAAAAGCACATCAGTACAATACATTTCACACATAACTATCCCCCCCCACTTTCATGACTATTACTTTATACAGACTGTTATATATACCTTTCGATAAGAAAACTAAGCTCGCTCATGGTCACTTCCATTTACTTAGCACTACAGTCTGTGATCATGTCAACTTCCTCTTACATGCCCATTCAGCTAAAAACATATTGTTTCAACTACACTATTTCATAATTTCTCCTCATTTATCTCACACTGTTGTTATTTTCTCATATGCAAAGCCTGCTGGGACATATGCGTCTGCTCCTATTCTCCACTATCAAGTTCTCCGGTTCTAGCTTAGCAAAACAGCGAAGAGGATTCCCACCTGCAGATAAGCCTATCAAAATGCCTTATAAACCTTAAAAGTGCATCTCCACGAAATAACAGACAACGGAGCAGAACAGAAGGGTACACAAGTTGCGACCTAGGGAGTTCTAATTCTACGTGCTTGCTGATTATTTTGTCAATCAAGGCTCGTTGGATGGCCGTCAAATCCGTGAGTACATACACTGGCCATATTTCACCTGCGTTTATAATGCGTTTACGCTTAAGCCACCGCACCCTTCTGAACTGTTTCACATATATAGCAAACCGAAACTGCTAAACGGTACACGTTCATCAGACTGTACAAATTCACACAACGATAGCCATAATCCACAACCGTTTCTTACAGGGTCACTTCGCATTTCTCACTCTCATAATAAAACGCTTTGCAAAAAGAAATGATATCTCATAAAAAACACGTTTTCAACATACAAAAATGCCAAGTTACTCACACATACAAGACATACACCGTCTATAACTCATTCATTCACACTACAAAAATCCAGGCCTGCCATTAAAAGTATTGATATCAAAATGACGCCAAGTTACGGTACTAGAAACAATATAGGCTATCTTGCCTCACCAAAATTAAATAAGATGTATTCCAAAGCAATGCTACCCAATATTTCCTCAATTCATTCAAGGCAGGCCTGGATTTTTGTAGTGTGAATGAATGAGTTATAGAAACGGTATGGTCTTGTATGTGTGAGTAACTTGTCATTTTTGTACGTTGAAAACGTTTTTTCTATGAGATATAAATAACGATAATGACCACAATCTCAGCCCATCGGAACATTAACTTGTGTACCTTCTGACCTCATGTAAACAGATTAGAGTTCACAAACAACTTCACACATCCACACAATAAAGCCCCAAACGTAGGAGAATTTAATTTTTTTTTCTACTTTTCCTGTCAATTACATCATCACAAATGCTCCAGTATCACAATCAATAATTTTCCTCATTGGACATTTAACTACAATAATGCAAAATGGACATATATGGAAGTGCACGTGTTTTTAAACATATGCACTTCTGTATATGTGGTCACCATCTTTGGTTTGTGTGGAAGCTAGCTTGCTTGCTAACTAATAATTGCTAAACAATTAAAACTATTGCTTTTACAGCTGTATAATCTTTTTTGCAAACTCATATTTCTGAAATCCATCCTCTGTCATATTCACACATTCAAACCCCACATAATTATAATTTAATGACTAGGGTTGCGTATCGTTCACATTTTGACAATATCCCTGTTAAAACACCACTTTTCATATCTGAACCTTAAATCCACTTTCTTTAAAAAGAACCTCCAAATGACGACATGAAAGAACATCTTTTTTATTGCAATGGCACGGCCCATTGTTTAAATCCTTCTAGGTAAAATACAGCCATACTTTAGACCTTTACACAGTTTTGCTTTCAGCATTCTAACTAAGTTTAACATTATCTAACTTGCCAAGGAGTCGACAGAGCGAGTGTATAACGTTAGCACAGACAGAACTGAAATTAAGCACTGAAATCTGCGTTGCGATTCAGTCCAGGATGTAACGTTACTGGTTGTATGGGAACCGGTGCCTGTTACTGAGTTTTGGTACCAAATGATATTCATGACTCAGACAGCTACATGACTACAAGGTAGACCCTAAAACCTTTGACTACTATTGCACGCTTAACCAGGCTTGTTCTATGGGGCTGCAGCAACAATGTTTGCACACAGTGATCTAGCTACATCAAAAGCACACAGGCAAGATAAATAATGGTCAATTTCACCATTCATGACCATTTCAGTAAGTTTTTATAAATGTATTTCCTCTTGAAATATTGATATTCAAATTATATCACTATCATTATATCACTATCAATAATGTTCAATACATATGTTTCAGAAAATCCATGCCATAGGGGAAGCCATAGGCTATGTATTTCATAATGATAGGTTTGGTTGATTTGGTTGAATTATTTTTAAGTGACAATGGTCAAATTGACCAATGTGGCATTTCTAGTTCATTGCTTCATGTTTCCTAGGCTGCTGTCACTACCCTGCAAACTTCATGTTTCTAAATTAATGTTAAGTAGCCCTATAGATCCTCTACCGACATACAAACAATTAGTATGTCTGTCGTGAAAACATTACCCCATTAAAAACACTTACATTTAAAAATATGACACTTTCATTTATTTTTCATTCATGGTAAAGGAAAAATGACTGAATGCATGCCTGTGTGTTTCTTTGTGCTGCAATGCAACCATGTTTGCATGTATGCATGTGTTATGTTCTGTGCAAGGACCCAAACGCAGACCAGGGAAATCCAAAAAACGTTGTCTTTATTCAGTCCAAAGTTCAAAGCCAGGTAATCAGAGATAGGACGGTACAAAATCGAGTTTCCAAAAGAATAGTGGTGAACAGGCAAAAAATCAAAAACCAGGAGATCAGATAGGCGAAGGTACAAAGGAACAAGCAAAAGAGAAGTCAAAACAAAGCGAAGGTCAAACCAGAAAGCAATCAAACAAAAGGGGCAAACTCGGCCGTACGGAAAAGGCGTCTCAGGAATCTCAATAAATAAAGGCTTACAAAACATCAGCACAGTGAATACGATCAACATTCTGACAGGGAGCTGGTGGAAAAGACTGACATTTATACACTGGGGAAGGTAACAATCAAGGAGGGGTTACGTGAGTGAGGGCGGAGTAACAAACAACATCCAGGTGAAGAACATTAGGATAACTAATTAAATGACAGGGGACTGACAAAACGCAGACTGGAATCACATAGACAACAATGATAACAGACGGCCTGGGTTTAGCAGGTAAAACACGTGCAGAGAGAGAGAGGTGCAGTTAGAGCAGTGGTGTCAAACTCGTTGCCATGGAGGGCCGTGTGTATGCAGGTTTTCATTCCAGCCTCAGATCTTGATTATATAATTAGTTAAATTATTTGCTGAATTAGGGATGCAGGTTTGTGCACAATGGTGACCCGACGTCTATGGTGACCCGCATTGTCTAAATAAAAATTTTCTTATATTCTGTGCTTCAATGCAGTTAAACGCATATGGCTGAATGAGTAATTGGACTCAATTAAGGCAGCATTAATTGGCTGGAATGAAAACCTGCATACACACGGCCCTCCATGGCAACAAGTTTGACACCACTGAGTTAGAGCAAGAGACAGGTGCAGGCAATTGCAGAACTCAGCGTTAGGGCAGACTAGAAAGAAAAGCGGCGGGGCTACAGCACAGCATGGAAAAGGGGAGAATAGTTAATGTATTAGTATAGTGATTTAAACTATCAAAAACCCAAAACTAGTGTTTGTTAATCCATTAGTAATATTAACATGTTAGTATATTAATGAGGTTAGTACTTTACAACCCATAAATTAGTAAGGATTAGTAGAAATTAGTAAAACTAGATATAAGCAGGAAGTAAGTAAAACGAGACTGGAAAGAAGGGGGGAAACCATGAAAACCCAGAACCACCCGAATAGTGAAAGAAGGGGGCAAACCACGAAAACCCGGAACCACCCGAATAGTGAAATCACGCAAATACAGGGGAGTGAAGCAGCTCAGGGAACACAGACACAGAGACGGCACTGGGGAGACAAGTGACCGGGAGAATGAAAATACTGGGACGGAGGATGTGAAAAATAATAAACTTACAGAAACATGAAATAAACACTAACAGCAAACAGATACTAATACACACTACAATACAGACTACAACAGCATGTCTCTCTCATAGCCTACATTTATGTGTATAATTTACAAAAGTGTGGAGTTACTCACACATACAAAACACTGTCTATTAGTCATTAATTCAAACTAGCAAAAGCTAAGCCATTAAAAGTATTGATATCCAAATTAGGCCAAGTTATAAGAAACAATATTGACTGTATTAAACAATCTATATTCTAAAGCAGTGGTGTCAAACTCGTTGCCATGGAGGGCCGTGTGTATGCAGGTTTTCATTCCAACCAATTAATGCTGCCTTAATTGAGTCCACTTACTCATTCAGCCATATGCGTTTAGCTGCATTGAAGCACAGAATATAAGAAAATTTTTATTTAGACAATGCGGGTCACCATAGACGTTGGGTCACCATTGTGCACAAAAATGCATCCCTAATTCAGCAAATAATTTAACTAATTATATAATCAAGATCTGAGGCTGGAATGAAAACCTGCATACACACGGCCCTCCATGGCAACGAGTTTGACACCACTGTTCTAAAGCAATGCTATCCAAAGTTTCCTAAATTATTTAAAGTAACTTGGCCCTGAGCTTTTTCATCTTACCATCTGAAGAGAATGTGGTCATATAAACTTTATGTCTAGGAATTTTCCACTGCAGCAGAGGATCAATAAATTATAGTTGTAGATGATTCTAGTTAAATAACATCTAGAAATACCAGGATCCAAGTGATGACTGAGGAGGAAATGAATATTGGATCTAAAGTTTCTTGACTGCGGGAAGTTCAGCAAGTAGAATTACCTTTTAGAAATACAGTTAAATGGTAGAATCATCATTAAGAAGAGAAGAAAACAGTCTCCACAGGCAAATCAAAATCAATTCTATTTGACAGAGTAGAGATAACAGAGTAGAAATGTGAAAGAAACACACAGAGAGCCTAAAAGCTTCATTACTAAAATGGCTCTCGCTTCATGTACTCAGTTTTTTTTTTTTAAACAAAATGGCTTGTCATAATAATAATAATCCATCCATCCATCCATTATCTATACCCACTTATCCTGAGCAGGGTCGCAGGGGTGCTGGAGCCTATCCCAGCATTTATTTGGTGAGAGGCAGGAATACACCCTGGACAGGCCGCCAATCTATCGCAGGGCACACGCACCATTCACTCACACAGTCTTACCTATGGGCAATTTAGGGTCACCAATTAGCCCATAGGTAAGAGAACATGCAAACTCCACACAGAAAGGCCCCAAGCCGAGATTCAAACCCACAACCTACTTGCTGTGAAGCGCCAGTACTACCCACTGCACCACCGTGCCACCCATTTCTCAATCACTACATCATAAATAACATCTGTTCAGTTTAGATATTCCCATCAATGCCAATTTGAAGATACACAGAATCATTTTTGCTCATCCTTATATGTAGAAATAATGAGCAAATATGATACTGTGCCAGCAATTAGGACTTCTTAAAAATGTTGACGAACACCATTTTGGTTTCCTATGCAAATCTAGCTCACTTTCAACCTAATAATAACCATAATAATATTGAATAATATTACAGCCTCAAAAATGGCATTAAATAAAAATAAAAATAAAAAAAATATTTAAATTAAAATTTGCATCTCATTATTTCATGGACAGCTAATATGACTACAAGGTAGGCTACAGAACTCTGGGCTAGTTTATACTCTTAACCCAAAAACTTGTGCGATCACAAGCCCCCAGCTAGGAGTTTCAAATGTACACTTCTGGGAAAAGGAACCGTTGACAGAATTTTGCCCAATCCAAGAGAATCTGACAACCTGTAGATATTACTACAATATGTAGCCCTATTTCATTGCCATTGATGCTGCATATTGTAAAAATAACTTGACTGCATAATGATGTTGTAGCATTCGGTCCACCGGAGAAGCAGATTGGTCTCCGCTGAGCCGGCTGGTGGAGAGAGCACGCACACCTGGGTTGCATTAGCTAATCAGCCCAGGTGCTTACAGGGGTGCTGCTCTCCACAGTTCAGGGCCGAGACTGGGAGCTCACACCGAGAGTGCGGTTATGATTTTAGTTTAATTTAATTCTGGAAACCAGCTGATAAGCAGGCCAGCTTCGGGCAGCGCACAGGAAAGTGGCGACATTTTACTTTCTTTTGTCTTTGTTATTTTATCTTGTTATTTTAGTTTATTGTTTTTGCCTGGAACTCGTCAGGGGGAAGGGTGAAGAGGGTCACCCTCTTGATTTTGTGTTTGTGTGGTTGTGCTCTCTCTCTCTCTCTCTCTCTCTCCATGTGGCATTTTGGTGCCGAAACCCGGGAGGGAGCTCTCTCGGCATAAGCCGAATTTGGCTTTGGCTGCAGGTGTGTAGCATTCGGTCCGCCGGAGAAGCAGATTGCTGTTGGCAGATGTGTGACAGATGTTTTTGGTTTAAGCTGTATCGTTATTTCATTTATTTATTGTCAGACATAACGCTTATTAACCCATTACCAATAGCTAATGTATATTATTCAAGTAATAACACGGACAACAGATGGAAATTAGCGATCTGGCTAAATCTGGCACATTTGCATCACAGAATAGTGATGTTGATAAATGTGTATTGTCCCTGTCAAATAAATAAATAAACATGAGGATCCATTTTCTCTTTTTTGCTTTCTATTTTCTCCCTTATTTTGCTTTAATTTGTAGAGTCTTGGCATGAAAGTGAAGTTTAACATTAAGGGCTGGTTTCACGGACACACATTAAGCCTAGTTCTAGGCATAATCTGTGTCTGTGAAACTGGCCCCAAGAGTTTTAAACTTAGCCAGATACAAAAAGTTGAAATGCCATGCACAGTGCCTCAGGAAGGTTGTCCTCTGCATTGCCATGCCAGCATATACACAGCTTACTTCAGCTAACGAATTGCATTGCATTCAATGAATGTCTGAAAAAAAAGTGGTGTGGTAGAACTGCAGCTCACTTGTGAGAGAAGCAAATAAAGCATGGTTTTGTGGAGTCTCTCCAGAAAGGGTATTATGCATAGCATTCACTCTTAGTGGTTGCATAATAACTAATTTTTGGTTAAATTTAATGTGTATGGTTCTGATTTTCATACATATTAATATCCTCATGTATCCTGTAATATGCACTGCACTTCAAAAATATGTTTCTCAAAGTAAAAAAAAGCTAAGTTACAAACCTATCTAAATAAAATCTAAAACATATCCTGAAATTCCCCCTGGGAAAAATAGTTTTTCTGTTTCACTGTTTGATTCTAGAACACTCTATACAGCTGTAGAAAAATTATTCCCAAAGTTTGCACATTATTGATATCAAAACTTGTTACAACTGCATTTTCACAAATATAATTTCAAACTAACTAAAAAATATTCCATATTCTGAACAAATCCTACACATTTACCTACATTTGTTCAGGGAACATGTGTCCATGTTTCTTCATCTTGCTATCTCAAGGGAATGTACTCTTTATGTGCGTGATCAATATGCACTGTCTTGGCTGAACAAATCCTCTCAAATCCTCAAAGCATTTACAATACTTTTGTGTTACGTGAAAAGAAAAACAACAATGTATAGCATATTCACCTAAGATCAGTGCCGATTTCGCATTGTAAGGATATAAGGAATAACAATTGCAGATCATGAAGCTCCATACAGGAATAAAAGTGTTGACATCTTTTTAGTAAATGTTATTCTTAAAGACTGATCCTGGAGGCACAGATGTTCTATTAATGATTAATACCATAGAAGTTCTCATATAAGCATTCAGTATGTGTTCAACTTAGTATTCTATGTAATGTTTTAGCACTTCCACGGTTGTAATAATAAGTAGCAATTGACAGCATAAGAAGGATTTACATAGGATTTACACATGCGGGAGCGGGCTTTTATCAAGCAAACAATGAAAATAAATGCATTTAGGCTTTTGGATTTGTCCCTTTAGGAGACAGAGCTTTTGAATAATCTGAATAAAAGATTAGAATATGAAGAAACAACTTACTTGAACGAATATAGGAAAACATGGGTATCATTTCTTGGAATATGGCTTGTTTAGTTTTTAAAAAATATTGTATAGTTGCAACTTCGATCCGAACTTCAACCGATCTTCCAGTGGAGGTCAGAACAGCAGAGTGTCTGAGCACCTTCAAACGGAAACTCAAGACGCACCTCTTCTCTGTATACCTCTCTCCTCTTCCCTAAACCCTCTCCCATAACTATTAAAAAAAAAAAAAAAAAAAAAAATTTTTTGGTTCAGACTATCTTGTTTCTCCTTACTGTATGCTACTATAGTAAAGGCTTTTTATCTACATTTTATTCAATGGACTTAAGTGGACTTGATCCTGAGTTTGGTTACACTGTTGTAAGTCGCTCTGGATAAGAGCGTCAGCTAAATGCCTATAATGTAATGTAATGTAATGTAATGCAACTTGGCATCATTTTGGTTATTATAAATGCAGATTTAGCAAATGTTTTTACAGACTTGTAGAGAGTACATGAATTGTGGACACTGAGCACTGAAATGAGAGTAGTATGGCTTTTTGCACTGAAAATATTTTTGTTGAGAAATGTTTTTTTTTTTTTTTTACCCTGCATGACACAGCGAATTGAAATCCTATCAAATCCATCAAGCCACCCATTAGTATAAATCAAAGGAGGCTATATTCATATTTTTAACATAGCCTCCATTGCCAGACTACATTTAGAGTAGTGTTCAATTCTGGGCCCATCACTATAAGGAAGATGTAGAAAAAGTACAGTGAAGGATCATTAAAATGAGACAAAGAGGGATCTGATTTTTCTATATTTTAAATGCATTAACAGAGTGGACAACTTGAATATATTTTAGATTGTGCTCTGTCAGCAGAAAAGGAGTCATAATAGTATGACGAGTCAATACACAACACTCCCAGTTAGTCTTTCAACCGAAAGAAACCTGCAGAAATGTGAATTCCAATGATACAAATATTTTATTGCACTCAGATCAGTTTGGGAGAGATTAATTATTGGCACCTCTTAAAATAAATAATTTTATAAAATTTAACCCAATAAATTACATAGTTTATACACCAGCAGTGATTAAATGGTTTCACCGGCAGAGGATCCTGGTGTTGGAAGTGCCAAGGGGTGCCCTAAAAAAGAGTTAGTAGACACACATCTCCCATGAAAGTACCTATGAACACAAGCATTGATTAAAAAGAAATTAAAAAGAACAATGCCACGTTTACAAACCAGCTAGCCATATCTAGTGCCATACTAGATTCATAAAACACAGTTGAGGACAAAAGTTTACTTACACCTAGACTAAAGACATTCAAACTCAATTTTTCAAAACGCCAAACTATACATTTCCTGCATACATACAAAAGTTGTGTAAGTCACTCTGGATAAGAGTGTCTGTAAAATGCCTGTAAAAAAAAAAAAAAAAATTCCAGTGTAAATTCAATTAGGGTATCTACTTCATTTCCATAAGAGGTCATTTCAAAATAATAGCTAAGAGACGTATTTATTTAAGCTTTTATGTACTATATCAGATTTTCAGTGGGTCAAAAGTTTACATACACTTTGTTAGTATTTGGTGTCATTGCCTTTTAATTGCATAACTTGAATCAAATGCTTGGGGTAGCCTTCCACAAGCTTTTCTCAATACTTTGACAGAATGTTTGCCCATTCCTTCTGACAGAACTGGTGTAACTCAATCAGGTTTGTGGGCCTTTGTGATAGCCACTCCAATACTTTCACTTTGTTGTCTTTAAGCCATTTTGTTACAACTTTGGAGGCATGCTTAGGATCATTGTCCTGCTGAACGTTTTAACCAAATTTTAACTTTCGAGCTGATGTCTTGAGGTGTTGCTTCAGTATTTCTAGATAATCCTCCCTCCTCATGATGGCATCTATTTTCTGAAGTGTACCAGTCCCTTTTTTAGCAAAACACCCCCACAACATGATGCTGCCACCCCCATGCTTCACAGTTAGGATGGTGTTCTTCGGATTAAAAGCTTCACCCTTTTTCCTCCATACATAGCGCTGATCATTATTGCCAAACAGTTAAATTTTTGTTTCATCTGACCAAAGAACACTCCTCCAAAAGGCTAGTTCTTCGTCTTTGGCTTTTTTATGCTTGTCTTGGAGTAGGGGCTTCTGCCTTGCACGACAGCCTTTCAGGCCAAGGCAATGTAGGATTCTTTTAATGGTGTACGTAGATACTTTGCTACCTGATGCCCTCAACTCCTTCACCAGTTCCTTTGTTGTTGTTTTGGGGTTCAGTTGAATCTTTTCTGACCGAAGTTTGTTCAGCCCTGGGAGTTAATTGAATGATGCAATGTCTGTGTGGTCCCACAATTTTTATATTTTCATACAACTGTTTGTACAGATGCTCGTGGTGCCTTCAGTTGTTTGGTAATTGCTCCTAAGGAGGAACCGGACTTGTGGAGGTCCACAATTTTTTTTATGAGGTCTTGGCTGAGTTGCTTAGATTTTGCTACAGGTGCCAATTAACTCCTAATTAACTCCTAATTATGACAATTGGCCAGTTAGAAGCTTCTAAAAAGTCAATTTCTGGAATCTTCCAGACTGTTTAAAGAGACAGTCAACTTGGTGTATATAAACTTTTGATCCACTGGTATTCTGATATAGTGAATTAAAACTGAAATAAATCTGCCTCTAATTGATTGTTTTAAAATGACCTCTGATGTGAACAAAGTAGATACCCTAATTGACTTGCCAAAAGAAATGTATGGTAACATGAAATGTGCAGAGTTGTGAAAAACTGACTCATGTTCTGTGGTTTGTCTGTGTTTCCCTTTTTGGGCCGCCAGGTGGCAGCACTTCAGTTTTTAGTTCTGTCCTTTTACCCCGTTTAATTGTATTATTGTTTTCAATTATTCTATTATTGTTTTTGGGTTGTCTCGTTTTCCCTTCCCTCTCTGTGGCCTGATTGTTCATTGTGCCCTCCTGTGTCTCGTCAGTGTCGTGTCTATTTAAGTTCCCTTCTCCCTGACTCAGGTGCTGGATCCTTGTTTGTTTGTGTGTGCCTCTGATTGTGTTTCTGCCCCGTGTGTTTCCTCCTGAGAGTAGCTTCCTGTGTCCTTGCCCACGTTCTGTTTTTACATGCTTCTGGATTTTTTGGATTTTCTTTGTTTCCTGAGTTTTGAAAATTTACTTTGTGTTTTCTAAGAGTTGCCCTGTGAGGCCTTTTGTTCCCTTTTGTTCTGGATTTGTTTGTTCTGTTTCTTAAGTAAAGTCTTTGTTCCTTACCGTTTTGAGTTTTGAGTTTTCCCCTCACTCTGCGTTTGGGTCCTAACCCCCCACACACCTGACAGAAGGATCCAGCCAGTACTGGACCCAGCAGAGTTTTTATTTTTTTTATTTTTTTATTTTATTTATTTATTTATTTATTTATTTTCTCTTCTTTTGAGGGGTCTCGGCTGGTAATTTTTCCAGGGCCCGGCCTGCGGGGGTCCCACCTGGCTGCCCAGCCAGGTTCTCTACGGCTGGGGTCCGTGTTCCTGTCCCCTGCCCAGCCCAGACTGCTGGGGTGTCTGCCTGCTCCACTCGGTCCGCCGTCCCGCAGGAGCTGCCTGCCCGGTCCGCCGTCCCGCAGGAGCTGCCTGCCCGGCCCGCCGTCCCGCAGGGCCCTCCGCCTGCTCTGCCCCGAGCCCCGGAGAGGCCTCCTGCGCCGTCCAGTGCCCAGGAGAGGCCGCCTGCTCCGTCTGTTGTCCCGCAGGGGACTCCACGGCCTGCACTGGCCGCTGTCCCGCCGGCGAAGCCACTTGCCTTGCCAAGTGTCCATGCCTTGCTCAATGTCCAGGTCTTGTCAAGTGTTCTTGCCTTGCCCAATGTTTGTACTTCGCCCAATGTTCATGCTTCGCCCAGTGTTCCTGCTCCCCCTAGTGTTCATGCTTCGCCCAGTGTTTCTACTCCCCCTAGTGTTCTTGCACCCCCTAGTGTTCCCGAGTCCCTCAGTGTCCGCGCTCCCCCCAGGGTTCTCGCTCCCCCTAGTGTCTGTGCTCCCCCTAGTGTTCCCGCGCCCCCTAGTGTTCTCCCTCCGCCTAGTGTTCCCAAGCCATTGCTGCCACCACCCAGTTCCCAGAGACCTCACCCCATCCTTGTTCCCAATCGTGTGTCTCTGTTCACCTGCCCCCGTGTCTATTTGTCTGCCCGCTTGCCTGTCTACCTGTTTGCCCGCGTGTTTGACGGCCAGCATGTTGGCCTGTTTATCTGCCCCCCAGGCCGTCGGCCCATCAGCCAATCTGTTCTCCCGCCTGTCTGTCGCTGTGTCAGTCTGCGTGTTTTTTGTCCTGTCTGCCTGTTTGTCAGTTTGTCAGTCTTTGAGTTCACCCCTCTCCTTCCCTGTCTGTCCCTTAGTGTGTCTGTCGGTCTTGCCGTGTGCCTCCCCGCCTGCTTGTCCCTTTGTCTGTCCTTGTAGGTCTCCCGGTGTTCTTGTGTCTGTCAGTCCGTTTCTTTATCAGTCTCAGTTCACCCCAGTGTCGTCCCAGTCCAGTCCGGTGTTTCTGTCTCGTCCCAGTCCAGTCCGGTGTTTCTGTCTCGTCCCAGTCCAGTCCGGTGTGTCTGCCTCGTGTCTAAGTCCAGTCCAGTGTTCTGTCTCGTCTCGTTCCAGTCCAGTTCCATGTAGAGTTGTGAGTCCGCTCCGTGTCTGTGTTCGTCCAGTCCGACATTGTGTTGAGTCCATTCCCTGTCTGTTAGTCCGTTCAGTGTTTTAGTCCAGTCCAGTGTCTGTTGCGTTCAGGCTCTGTGTTCAGTTTGGTGTCTGAGTCCGTTTCAGTGTGTGTCTTGAGTTCAGTATGTGTTGAGGCCAGTTTGGTGTTGTGTTTGAGTCTCGTTCCCCGTCTGAGTCCAGTCCCGAGTCCTGTCTCCAGTGTGTTCCAGTCCTGAGTCCTGTTCCTCGTTCTGAGTCCTGTCTCTTGTCTGCTCCATTCCCGAGTTCCTTCCTGTCTCCAGCTCCCACCCTCTGTTTCACTCCCTCCCCAGGTCGGCCTTCTGGGATGTCAGGAGCCGTCCCTTGGGGGGCGGTGGGGTACTGTCATGTTCTGTGGTTTGTTTCCCTTTTTGGGCCACCAGGTGGCGGCACTTCAGTTTTTAGTTCTGTCCTTTTACCCCGTTTAATTGTTTTCAATTATTCTATTGTTTTTGGGTTGTCTCTTTCCCTTCCCTCTCTGTGGCCTGATTGTTCATTGTGCCCTCCTGTGTCTCGTCAGTGTCGTGTCTATTTAAGTTCCCTTCTCCCTGACTCAGGTGCTGGATCCTTGTTTGTTTGTGTGTGCCTCTGATTGTGTTTCTGCCCCGTGTGTTTCCTCCTGAGAGTAGCTTCCTGTGTCCTTGCCCACGTTCTGTTTTTACGTGCTTCTGGATTTTTTGGATTTTCTTTGTTTCCTGAGTTTTGAAAATTTATTGTGTTCTAAGAGTTGCCCTGCGATGCCTTAAAACTACATAGCTTTATATACCTTTATATATGCAAAACAACAAAACAAACAAAATCATAATATAGTTTTTATGATGTGGAATTGGACCGGATAGTGGGCAGACCAGAGTAGGTCCTGCAAAAGACTACTCCCCTAATCTAAAAAGAGTAGATATTCCTTTTCTGGAGAAAAAAAAAAAAAAAACTGTTGAGACGTCTGCAGCATTCCAACTCTTACCCAAGACTTATCGAAAAAAGGAGCATAGAAAAAAAAAAAGTATTATAATAAATACTGCCTGACCTCTGTAACACAACATAAAAGGCTAAAGAAAAATAAAAAAGCTAGAACTTGAAACAGGATCCGTAGATAAGTCCAGGAATTCTTCATTGACCCCTGAACGGACTCCTTCAACAGCTGAACGTACAGGCAAAAAACAGGCCTCCAATAAGAAAAGGAGGGGGAGCAGAATCGGAAAGGTAAGGTCCCACTGGGTTCCCTGTTAAGGGGCTATAATTAACCCTCTGGGGTCGAGAGTTCCGCCGGCGGAGCTCGACTAGATGAAATTTACTTTCGTTTCTATTTGGATGATTAACTTCACGTGCTGTTATCATACAGACGCAACAAAAACATTGACAGAAACCTTAGAATCGCGACTTTCCAATGCGCCCATTGGCAAATAATATGAATTGTTTTAAAAGTTTTAAATTTGATGAATTAGACCATGTATGCTTCGTTAAACTTTACTCATTACTATGTGAATTTCGCTCAGGAGGAAGTCCGCCCAAATCACATTCACATGTTAACAACACTATAATTACTCTCCATAGAAGGAGACTAAAGGAGGGGCAATGCGAGATCCATGTGAGAAATGCCAAGTCTGCGAAAGCGGGATAGAATGTCAAAGTGTCGCCTAATTCACTTCTTTTGAGGTGAACATTTCGTTTAATTTTGGAAAATGGTCCGTCCGGAAGCCGACACTGAAGAGCGGTGTCATTTCGAACAGCGAACTGATCCAGCTGAGGATCAACTTCATGCGTAAGTATATTTCTTATGATCATATTGGTAAATATGTGTACTGTATTGCAACGTATCTGTGTGTTTGTAGGAATATCCAGCAATATGCGCGTTTGTAAATTCCCACACTACGAACGATTCAAACTATTGCATCTCAAAATTATAGGCTAGGCTCTCTGCGTCTGGTTGTGTTAGAAGTATCAGGCAGACTGTATGTTTTTCGATCATATTGGTAATAAATAGCCCGTGGCGTGGCTAGGATTCTAAAACTGATGTCCTCGCACAATCGATATTAGCATACTGTAAGTAAATTTGGGAAATAGCAATATGATAACCACTTAGCTAAACAGACCTAGCCTACTTCAGATTGAGGCATTGTTATTGATGAGTTGCGTGTAGTTGAGCTGGAATATCAATGTTTATTTAGTTGAGCTAATGTTGTTTAGTTGATAGCTTGCATTATTTGTAAATGTGTGCTGTATTACATTCTCTGTGTGTTTGTAGGAATATTCACTAATATGCGCGCTTTTAAATTCCCACACTACGAACGATTCTAACCATTGCTTCTCAAAATTATAGGCTACCTCTCTGCGTTTGGTTGTGTTTGTTTGGTTCTTTGTTTGAATATGATGTAACCATGTCACATTTCCTATGTTTTGTTTTCATTAGTTAGTGGTTTGCCCCTTTTTTGTAAAGCACATTTAATTTTCACCTGTTGAAGGAAATGTGCTATATAAATAAAGTTTGATTTGATGTCACATTTCCTAACAATTTTGTTTTTATCATATTTACAGAGATGCTGATCAGGAAACACGGCCTAGTTCACCACTAGCTAAGAGGCCATGCAAGCGTTGCAAGAGTACACCAGTCTCATCTCATCTTCCATGCGTATAGTTTGCTTCAATAAATGTTCTGAAAATCAAAAGATGTCTTTGTTTCTGTGTTCTAAATGGCTCACTAAGTCTTTGTCTTAATGGTGGGGAGGCATGCGGCCAGGTGTGAATAGCCTACTTAGCTGGCAGGTCGTCCTACCCAATGCATATTCATTAGAAAGGCCATTTGCCCTCCCATTCTCACCTCGTGTTGAAAAATAGTAGTCACAACACTAACTTTTAGCAATGTATTTTATATTTCTCATTGGATTTGCTAAAATATTTTGCCATCTTTTGATACCCAAGACCTTGACGAACACATTTCAGTGACCAAAAGTCTTATTCACAATTGTTTAGTGTGTTTTATTACAACATTCCTGTGCATGTTCAAAACTACTGTTTACAGTTTGTGTATTTTAGAGCAGTTTACAATCCACACATGATTATGACCTACTTACTGCTGCCATATTATTGTAGCTGAGTTTGTGCTGAAAACAAAGATATGAAACACTTTGGAATCACTGTATATAAAGTTGATGAAATTTACACAAATGTCAGAGCATCGCACAATCACGAGTGTGCCTCATTTTACCCTTAGACCCCAGAGGGTTAACAATAGACTTAGCTGGATTCAGAGTTGCCACATCCTAAGCTGTGACTAAATCCTACTTGTCCGACAAAAGTTATTTGCCATCTTTGATAGTGTGTGATGTTCTATGAATTTCAAGCTGGTGCTAATTGAAATCAATTCCTGAGAGGGATTTGTCATTAACCTTCTGGTGTCAATGCAATGACTTATAAGGACATTAACTTGGCTTTATGGTGTAAGGCCTGACTACCAGCTGGGCTGCATTTCAGCAGCATTAAAAACACAAACAGAAGGTAGGCAATGCATTTAATGTCAATGAATCTGAACACGCCAAAACATCATTCCACTATTAGAGAAAATGTGGTGATTCTCTGGTTTCGTCAGACCAGCCAAACTCATTTGTTTTTGACATAGTATTTGATTGAGAACTATTGATTGGAAACCATCTTAATCTAAAACTTGGCTAGAATGGCAAGATGCAAAGGTTCAGAAACCCCTCTTGTACTTGTATTGGAAATGTAAAATAGTTGGAGTGCACATGAATCATTTTGGAATTCAGTGAGCTCTTAATTCTGAGCACACAAGAAGTTGCACTTTCACCATATATACAAATAGATATCCACCATGCACTCAAAAATAGGCTAAACTTTTCAGATTGGTTTCAGCCTTATGCAGTACAATATTATGCCCTTTCCTTTATTTGGATACATAGCTGTCATTTACCTAATTGAAGTTAATAACTAATTGTGAATGATTTGCACACAGTTGTTTCACATTATTATTATTATTACTATTATTATTATGAGAAAATAAAAACGAATTGTGCATAAACATTTACAGAAATATATCTTGTTTACATTTGCACCATGCAGAGGTTGTGTTAACTTCTTCTCACTAAGAAAATCAACACAACATGCAATTTGAACAGGGGGGTATACTATGAAGACATTGTAGGGTTAGCGAGCTAATTTAAGGTTTAACCCTGGCTTTTCTGTTTCACTGCACTCAATTTTAATTGGGGTATATTGCCATGGCAACTCATGCTGCACAGCTAATGGACTGAAACATATACAAGTATCGACCTTTGACCTATTAACCCTTTTTGAAAAATGGCATTTCCATTCCAGGTGGATCCCATAGAGGGAGGTGCAGATAGTGAGGTGGTCTCTTCGCAGGACAAGATTGTTTAGAGACCAATAAATTCTGCTGGCTTTCCGTAAGGAAGCTATACAAAAGAGAGATTGTTAATGGAAGGAATACAGTTGCCTGCATATACAAGCTTCCTCAACACTATGAGTTCAAATCCACATATCCCTTAATTATGGGACAGTGATAGGCCTGATTCCCTTAATTTTTGAGTTTATGAATAAACTTTGATGTGATTGCTTCAGGCATAATTTTAAATGTCTGTGTCAAGTTTAAAGTTTAGCATTAGAACGTGCAGTCGTCAGATTAGAAATAAACTGTTAGTGAGTATTGATTCTTTCATTGAGTGGTAGGGCAAATAGGGTATTGACCTCCCTGACTTGTTGGCGGCAACAGTGTTGCTTTTAGCTATTATAATTGCTTTATGTGCTTTGTATTTGCCCAGTATAAGTCTCTGCTCCTCAAATATGCCGTGTGAGTAGCCTACAGTCCATGTTGTACCACTATAGACTCATTATTGCAAACACAGCCCCTTTTATGGGAACGTGCACAGAACCTGGTTAACAAAGCCTGCGTTTAATTAGCACGTTGATGGCCACCGCTATAATACCAGTTTTTTCTTTCTTTTTCTTTTTTCACTGGCCCACTCCCCCCCTCTCTGGGGGCCAATTAATTATAAATGAAATCGATTTACAGAGACAGGTGTATAGTTTGTCACCCGGTGCTGTGCCCCCTATCCCCCCTTTCCATAATACCCTTCCACCCTGACCCACCCTCCCCCCTTCCTATCAAGCCCCCTACAGACAGACAGAAATAAAGAGACCAACAAATAGACAAGTCACAGAACAGAACAAGCAGTCAGTCAGACACACTGTCTAGTCAAACAAACCGTGACAGGTATAGTCTAGTAAAAGAGCTGCATAAATGAAATCAAAAGGTTATCTGGTTTCAGATGATATAGCTCCCATGATGATTGGAAAAGTATTAGTATTTCCATATATTTGGGTAATAATAATAATAATAATAATAATAATAATAATAACACATAAATATAAAATATAATAAAGTAAACACGAACGATGTAACATACATATAAGTGAAGTTAAAGTAGTTGCATGTTACGTGATGTTTTGTTTATAACTGTGTATGCATAATACCTGTTGTGCCAGTGTGAAGTGTAGTTGCCTATATGTTTTTGCGTGTATGTGACAAAGAGACAGAGCGAAGGTGTGTTTTTGTGTGGTGAATTATAGCATTAATTCAGTGGCAGATTTAAGTATGTGTGGGGGGCCAGATTTTGTTATAGTAGTTAGTATAGTAGTTGCTTTGATTTTTCAGGGAGAATGCAAATTTTTCCAATGAGATGTGGCTTGTGAGGAGGTTTAGCCAGTGCGTAATGATGACTTAACTCTGCTTTTCCAACTGAGTAGTTTTGTTTTCTTGGTGATATTTCCAAGAAAACATGGTTGGGTCTACTGTAATTAGGCAGTAAAAGTTTCTTGGAGTGATGTCTTTTTGTTTCTGTATGTGATGATTTATTGATCAGAAATTCAGGGTTAAACCAGATTGGAGCGTATTCGTAGGGTGCCATAGTGCACTTTGTGGATTTATTGAATTTTCACCAAGCTGTCAGAGTTGTGGGTATTGTATGTTTTTAAAGCAGCTCAAGTTTTGGCTTAGGAATGGTGCAGTGGTTTAGGGTTTTATTTGACGCATGTGCCTCTTATTTGACGCATGTGCCTCTACGGCAGAACCTCTGCAAGGTTCTACTGGTCAGAGGGAAATACTTTCTGGGTTCAGACATTTGGGGGCACAAAAGTGTAATTTTTCCTAATAAGGACAGCTTCCATCATTCGTCATTGAGAAATTGTAGTTGACGTCACCCCGAAGTGAAACTAACATGGATGACATTATACAAGAAAAAACTCCCAAGTCATAAAATAAAAACACAATCATGGCAAAACAGTATAACAATGAATCCTGCTTGTGCCTTTGTGTGCATATCACACTGGATTAACCTTTGTACATGAGACACCAACTTGTTCCCCATGACATTGGCTTTCCAACAATACAAAACATGATTACACTGTACTATGGTGAACCTAAATTTTACATAATGCTTATCCAATCAGATGTTTTGCAACTGAACAATTTCTTTATCGCACTTTCTGACTTCCTGTCTGTTTTCTTTTGGAGTCTGATAAGAGGCAGACTTCAGTAAACTGCCATACAAAAGGGTTGCTATAGCTTTCAAATGGCACTAAGTTGTATGGGTACTGATTTTACAATGAGTGCTGATGCAAAAGTGAGGGTGTTGTTCTATTGATTGACAAGCCTGGTGTTAAAAAATACTGTAAGATTTACTGTAAGATATTGAGACAAGGCACTGCACAGTCTTTTTCAGAGAGTGCAACAGAAAATGAAGTAGGAAGCTAGGATGTAAAAAACACAATCAAGTAATCACCACAAAACTAAAGAAGAAAAACAGCCCTCTTCTCCAAGACTCAAACTCAGCTAAAAAACATTTCCCTCAGCAGTCATAAATACCTCACCCAGCAGTAATAGAAGATTCTGGCCATCATTCAGTGATGCTGAATAAAGGTAGTGAAGGGGGATAAGGCTCATCTATGGGAAGTGCTGGCTTTTCAAAGCTATGATAAAACTGGTGTTAAAAAAGTGAGCACTATATTGTTATTAATATATTTGTTGTTTTAGCCTTTTTAATGAGGCCAAACATGAATCAGTTAGGTGATTCAGCTTACCTATTGAATTGAGCAATTTCCTGCTCTTAACAATAGAGGTGAGGTGTGTAAATAATACATTTTGAAACAAAGAATATAACTACCATATGACAAGGCCAGTCATACAACATGGACATCTGCTGTGCTCTAGCTGCAGGCCAAAATGTATATTCCAACCTGGCAGGCCTCAACAAGCATCACCTACATGGAAATTAAGAGTTTAAAATGATTACTTCAATAGAATGTCACAAATTGGGCATTCAAACTTTAAATCCAAAAGACAGTAATGACAGCTGTGGTAAGGAGCCTTTAAATAGCTTTGTGTTCTGGTGTTTCGTCAGAGAGGTAACTTTCCAGGGGAGTAAACATGATAAGATCATGGATTTATTCATATGAATAAGTACCCCAGTGTGTCTTTTATTTACCTAAAGAATTCCCTTTGGTATTTTGGGAAGATCAGGCAACAGCCTTAAGATCAGGTCAGTCAATGAGGACACGTAGTTAAAATATCATTGTGAGGGGGCAGCGTGGTTGTGGTGCTAGCTGCAGGCGGAGAGATGGGGGTGTGGTTTACCAGTCCCTACACAGAGGCAAATACCGCCTGCCGGACCCTCGTTGGTAGCGGAAGCAGTATCCGCCGCTACGCCTTCTGACCCTGTAATCCATTCCGTCTTGTTTCCACAGGCTTCCCGGTCTCAGCTGCTACAGTGCCAGACCCCCAGAGGCCTCCTCAGATATCTGGGCAGGAGTGCTGGTGATGTGGGCGATCTGGCCACATCCAATGGGACTGCCCAATGATGGAGGTTGGAGAAGTGGTTCAGCTCGCTGGCACTCTCCCCTGATCAGGAGGGGACATATCGGATTCTGGTAAGGATACAAGGGGGTACACACTAAGCTTTGTTGGATTCTGGGTGCAGACAAACCATGATGCATCAAAGTCTGGTTCGACCCGAGGTATTGGTGGAAGCGTCATGAGTTTTGATAAAGTGTGTGCATGGGGATATCTATTATTACCCCATGGTATCAGTGGAAATTTGTTACAAGGAAAAAAAAAACATAGTGTAAAGGCTGCGGTTAGTTCCCGCCTGTCGCTTTCCCCTTCATTAGGGATTGATTGGCAGGGCTTTTTAAAAGTTATGCATGGTTATGTGGGAATGCGATCACGATAGACAGGTAAATGTGAGCAGTGTGACGTGTTCAATGGTGACGGGAGGTTGCACGACACTGACGAAGGAGGGACAGGGCCAGGAGGAACTCTCGCAAGTTCTTACCAGACCTCCGCCATACAAGACTTACCGCTCGAGCAGTCTTAGGATGATACTCTATGCTTTACCTTCGATCAAGTGATGATAATTGATAGTCACCAGGTGCACGCTGACGCCACACTAGCTCACCCTTATTTTACTATAATTAACCAGAGACTATATTCAGTGAGTTGTGACACTCAAACAGGAGAAGAAACAACCCAGTTGTTAGTCCCGAAAAGCTGTCGGGAAATGCTTTTCCAGGCGGCTGATCACCTCAGGATGAATAAAACACTGAACAGGCTCATGACCCGATTTTATTGGTTGAGCATTTGGGCTAAGGTGAAGCTGTGGTGTGCAGCTTGTCCCGAATGTCAGCTAATTAACCCAGCAGCCATTTCAAAAGCACCTTTGCAACCGTTGCCATTAATAAAGATCCCGTTTGAATGTGTGTGTATGGATCTCATTGGGCCATTGGACCGAAGTACATGAGGGTATCGCTTTGTGTTGGTGTTGGTGGACTATGCAACTCAATACCCCGAAGCAGTGCCATTGTGCAGCATATCGACCAAAAGTGTTGCATAAGCATTGTTTCAGATAATCTCCTGAGTTGGAATCCCTAAAGTAACTAAATCTAACTGATTAAGGGACTTCCTTTATGTCATGCACACTGTGCGAACTATATAAATTATTGGGAATTAAATCGATCCGGACAGCTGTGTACCATCCGCAAACGGTGGATCGATTTAATAAAACTTTAAAAACAATGATTCGTAAGTTTGTACATGAGGATAGCACAAATTGGGATGAGTGGTTGAACCCTTTATTATTTTCAGTGCGTGAGGTGCCCCAGGCCTCCACAGGATTTTCTCCCTTTGAGCTGCTTTTCGGTCACCAACCACGCAGTTTATTGGACCTGGTTAACACTAGAAGCGAATACTGAGATATTTCAGAGTTTAGGATTTTTTTCATTTAGTTACTAACAAGCTAGAGCATCCACATTCACTGACTTTTCCAAGATATTTGTTCTTTACATACCAGCGTTGCAGGAATGTCAAAGTCATTTTTGAAAAATGTTAAAAACACCTTATTTCACCTCTGTGTGTGTTATAATAGCATTGTTACATTTCGGCTGTCTGCAGACTCATGAGTCAATTCTTCTTCACCACACCAGGAGGCGCAAGGATTCACTTTACATAATGGTGGAAACGCTGTTGCATTTTTATTTATACAAGTATTTTATTTGTTGCATTATGTTAATAGAAATTTTTATGTTTATTTTAAAGAATAAATTATATCATTATATATATTCTCTTTAAAAATATTTTTATACTGCATTTGTTTTGTGAGCATTTGTTTATGCCTATGCCTTTCCTTTACGTTGTTATTATGCAACTGGAAATTTTTAAATAAGTTTAAATTAAAATAAAATTTGTTTATTAAAATAAAATTGATCTGTCTTCAAATACCTCAAATGTTGCAATTACATTCCCATGCTCGTGCACAATGACTGCATGCGTAGTCTACAACAACAATGCTGTATAGGATATAGAGTGTTACAGTGATTACATCTATTTTTAGGCCAACTCGGGAGTTAATATCAATCAATATCTCAACCATGCATTTAGAAATTGTTATGTGCTTTAAAATACTAAGTTGCTAACAAGTTGCTATATTGAAACTACAACGGTCGCCGCATGCAGGCGAGCTAGTATAAAAAGTGTGTTGCAGTGAAGACATCTTTTTGTAGGCCAACCCAGATGTTTCTTCCGCCATGGGTTCTCCTCTTAGGCTAGGCTTTGCAGTTGCTTAGAATAAATAGCATGCTATTATGTGTAACTTCATAGATTTTCTCTTTTTTTTTACATAGTATTAACATTTAGGGTACTTGAGAGAAAAATAAATGTCACTATTACATACAATCAAAAAAGATATCTCAAATGTGAAGTGTCTTGTGATGTGTTTCTGAGATGTATGCTATTATTTTGTTGAGACTAGATCAAACAGTAAATGGAAAAAAACTATAAAAGTATTGTCATGGTTCTGTGTTGCTGTCTTTGTTTTTCCTTGTTGGGCCGCCAGATGGCAGTACTTCAGTTTTGTGTTTCAGTTTGTTCTCCCTCCCTGTGTTAATTGTATTATTGGTTTTAATTATTCTATCATTGTTCCCACCTGTTTCTTGTTATCCCCTCCTTTTCTCGTTTGATTATGTATTGAGTTCACCTGTGTCTTGTCTATTTAAGTTCTTTGTCCCCTTGACTCGGGTGCTGGTTCCTTGTGTTCGTTTCTGAATGTATGTATTCTGCCCGCTTCGGTCCTGCTTGTGCATTGTGTGTTTCTATGTTTGTTTCTGACTATATGTACCTCCCCGCTTTTGTCCTGCTTCCGTTTCGTGTGTGTGTTTCTGACTTTGTTTCTGCCTGTGTTTCTGTTTGTGTTTCTGCCTGCATTCCTGCTGGTGTGTATTCTGTCCTGCCCGTATTCTGCCCTGCCTGTGTTCTGTTTAGTTTTTTTTCAGTTATTAAGAATCTTTTTGTGTTTATGGTTTTGCCCCTCGTGGCCTTTTGTTTGTTCCCTGTTTGTTATTTAGTAAAGTCTTTGTTTGAATTTCCCTTTTGGAGTCTCCCATGTTTTTTCACTCTGCGCCTGGGTCCAACCCCCCGAATCCCTGGCTGAAGGAACCAGCCAGCGTTGGTGAGTTTTTTTTTTTTTTTTTTTGCTAGAGTTGCTACATCCAGGCTATCCTGTGCCAGCTTTTCTGGGATGGCTTAAAGGACTACCTCCATGGTGGGCTGGTCTACTCTGGGCTTCTTGGGTCATCTGACCTTGAAGCCCTCATAGCATCGGCCCTCCAGTGGGAGAATTACCTCCAGGGGTGCACAGAGATGCCCCCACTGGCTAAGGAGCCCTCGCCGCCCGTTGTCCCGGAGGGGCCTCCGCCTGCTCCGCCCGGTGTCCCAGAGGGGCCATCTCTGCCTGCACCGCCTGTTGTCCCGGAGGGGCCGTCGCCGCCTGCACCGCCCGTTGTCCCGCAGGGGCCGTCGCCGCCTGCTCCGCTCGTTGTCCTGCAGGGGCCTCCGCCTGCTCCGCCCGGTGTCCCGCAGGGGCCTCCTCCGCCTGCTCCGCCTGTTGTCCCGCAGGGGCCTCCGTCGCCTGCTCCTCCCAGTCTCCCGCAGGGGCCGGTTCCACCTGCTCCACTCAGTCCCCCGCAGGGGACTCCTCTGCCTGCTGTCCCGCAGGTGAAGTCTCCTGCTCTGCCCTGCGCCCAGGAGAGGCATGCTGCTTCGCCCAGCTCCCAGGAGGGGCATGCTGCTTCGCCCAGCTCCCAGGAGGGGCCGCCTGCTCTGCCTGTTGTCCCGGAGGGGCCTCCGCCTGTTCCGCCCGTTGTCCCGGAGGGGCCTCCGCCTGCTCCGCCCGTTGTCCCGGATGGTCCGCCTGCCCCGCCCGGTGTCCCAGAGGGGCCGTCTCTGCCTGCTCCGCCTATTGTCCCGGAGGGGCCGCCTGCTCTCCCCGTTGTCCCGCAGGGGCCGTCTGCTCTCCCCGCTGTCCCGCAGGGTCCGCCTGCACTCCCCGTTGTCCCGCAGGGTCCGCCTGCTCTCCCCGCTGTCCCGCAGGGTCCGCCTGCTCTCCCCGTTGTCCCGCGGGGGCTGCCTGCACTCCCCGTTGTCCCGCGGGGGACGCCTGCTCTCCCCGTTGTCCCGCGGGGGCTGCCTGCTACGCGTGTTGTCCAGCGGGGGCCGCCTGCCTCACCCCCTAGTGTTGCCTCGCCCCCTAGTGCTCCTGAGCCCCGGCCCAGCGCCCAGAGACCTTGGCCCTCCAGCTGCCCTGGAGCATTCCCGCAGCTATGCCCTGGAGGGTCTTTCCCTTTGGGGATGGGGCCAGTCCATTCCCCTAACTGTTCACCTGCCCCCTTATCTGTTTGTCTGCCTGCCTGCCTGTCTGCATGTCTGCCCATGTGTTTGTCAGCCAGTGTGTTGGCCTGTCTGTCTGCCCCCCTGGCCGTCAGTCCATCGGCCAGTGTGTTTACCCGCCTGTCTACCTGTCTGTCTGTATGTCAGTCTTCCTGTCCATTGTCTTGTCTGCCCATCTGTCAGTCCATGTGCCAGTTTTTGGGTTCCTTCCCTGTCTGTCTGTCCCTTTGTGTGTCTGTTGGTCTAGCCATGAGCCTCCCCGCCTGCTTGTCACTCTGTCTGTCCCATTGTTAAGTCTCCCTGTCTTGTTCATAGGTCCGTGTCTGTCCGTTCTGTGTTTTTTGTCCTGTCCAGTCTAGTCTCTGTGAATCTGGTGTCTGTGAGTCAAGTGTCTATGTTGAGTCTGGTTTCTGTTTTTGTCCAGTTTAGTGTTCTGTCCGCATTCACTTCTGTGTCCTGTCTCTGCCAGTCTGTTCCTTGTCTGTGTCAGTCCGTTCCTGTGTCGGAGTCTTAGGTTCTTAGCCTGTTCCAGTGTAGTGTCTTAATCCGTTTCAGTGTAGTGTGTTAGTCCGTTCAGTGTCTGTGAGTTCAGTCCAGTGTCATGTCTGGACCCCGTACGGCTTCCGTTCCTGTGCCCGGACCCCGTATGGCTTCCGTTCCTGTGCCCGGACCCCGTCCGGCCTCCGTTCCTGTGCCCGGACCCCGTCCGGCCTCCGTTCCTGTGCCCGGACCCCGTCCTGTCCTGTCCCCGGTCCGGACCCCATCTTCAGTCCTGTCTCGTTTTGTCCCAAATCCCGTTCCTGTCCTGTCTCGTCCTGTCCTGTCTTGTCCAGTCCTGAGCCCTGTCTGTCCTGTTCCAGTCCAGAGTCTGCTTCTGTTTCTGTCCTGTTCCAGCCCCCGAGTTCCCCCCCGTCTTGTCCGTTCCCGAGTCCTACCCCAGTCTGAGTTCTGTCTTGTCTCTAGCTCCCACCCTCTGCTTTACTCCCTCCCCAGGTCAGACAAAACAAAGAAAATCCAAGCGTACACTCTGCTAAATCTGGCTGGACCTGATGCAGTTGAAAAGTCAGAGGCTTTCGTCTTTGGAGCGGATGAGAACCAGGAAGACCCAGAGGTACTGTTACAAAAGTTTCAACAAATATGCCTCCCGGTAAAAAATGTCATCATGGACAGACACACATTTAATACTACAGTCCAAATGCCTGACGAGTCAATGCAGTTCTTTGTTTCAACTTTAAAGATTTTGTCTAAGAAGTGTGAGTTTGGCGCTCTGACTGACGAACTCATACGAGACTGCATTGTGTGTGGCATACTGAGCGATACAGTGCGTACAACAATTACTCCGTGAAAAAAATCGGACTTTAGAGTCCGCTATCAACCTCTACATGCTGAATGAGCAATCTGAGAGGGGAACGAAAGAACTGAGGAGAGAGACAGAGGTGTATGCCATTCAAGCCTTGCACTGTTCAAATTGTGATGGTTCATCCTCCTGAGGGATCCAAATGCTTTGCTTTTAACTAGCGCTGCAACAACTGCGGCAGGATAAATCACTTTGTTAGGTGCTGTAGGTCGCGGCAACAGAACTATGGTAGGGCGCAGCATCCACGCTATGCTGTTAATACTAGGGCCACATCCAATACTGGTTATAGACCCTCAGCCTATGCTTACCAATCACGGATGCAAAATAGTAGCAGGGTGAATGAAATTGACATGTAGTCTGAGCAAGAACATGTCGATACATTCTATTGTGAAACTGTCGATGTGCTTACTTATCATGGTGGGGGAAAAGAGGAAGCTTATGCTACATTTACTATTGCCTGCAGTTCAGCAGAACTCACAGTCAAGGTGGACACTGGGGCTAAATGTAATGTGATGTCAAAGCAAATGCTGACTAAACTTGCTCCAGAGGCACAGATTATTTCTGCTAAGAGAAAAACCCTGGTGTCATATGGAGGGCAGCTGATTTGGTCTGAGGGTGAAGCCACAATTCCATGTGTTCAAGGAGACTTTGTGTTTCAGATTGTAAACCTGGATGGGAAGCCATTGTTGGGCCTGCCTGACAGCATTCATCTAGGCCTGGTGACATTTGGACCTGATGTCACAGTACATATGGTTGACGAAAAAGCTCCAGAACTGCAAGAATATAGTGACCTGTTTGATAGCGGTAAGATAGGTAAGCTGCCAGTGGTATATCACATGGAATTATATAAGTCCATAACACCCACTGTCTGTGCACCTCGAAGAGTGCCTGTGGCCATGAAGCAGAAAGTGACTGATGAACTGGAGAGGATGACTAAGCTAGGGGTCATCAGCCAGAGACTGAAGCCACTGAATGAGTTTCTGCAATGGTAGTAATGCAAGTAAAAATGATAGCAAAGTTTGATTGTGCATAGGCCCTGTCCATTTGAATAAGGCATTGTTGCGGCCGCACCACCCCATGAAAACTATTGAGCAGATCATTGCAGATATGCCAGATGCTAAAGTATTCACTACATTCGATGCTAAGTGTGGATTCTGGCAGATTCCACTTGATGAAAGCTCTTCCAAAATAATCACTTTCATGTCTCCAATAGGACGGTACAGGTTCCTCCATATGCCGTACGGCATTTCAACTGGCAGCGAAGTGTTCCAGAGGACAATGGAGCAGCTGTTTGCTGGGCAGCCATGCGAAATCGTGGTTGATGATATCCTGGTGTGGGGCTGCAATAAGGAGGAGCATGACAGACGGTTGAAGCAGGTACTGGATAGAGCCAGAACTGTACATTTAAAGCTCAACTTGGAAAAATGCAAGTTCAGAGTCTAGGAAGTTCCATATGTGGGACACCTCCTCACAGATAGGGGAGTGAAGCCAGATCCAAGAAAGACCGAGGCTGTGAGGCAGATGCCTCGGCCACAGGACAAACAGGCTGTGCATCGTTTTCTTAGCATGACTAACTATCTTGCAAAATGTATTCCCCACTACAGTGACATCACCGGATCGCTGCGTCAGCTTCTAGAACAAGAGGCAGAGTGGCGCTGGGAGGCGGAGCAAGAGGCTGCCTTTACTAAACTCAAGGACATGCTCTCCAGCCCACCAGTCCTGCAGTATTTCAATGTGAATCAACCTGTGGTGATCTCTGCAGATGCCTCTCAGCATGGCCTGGGAGCAGTATGTTTGCAGCAGGGTAAGCCAGTTGCCTTTGCCTCCAAAGCATTGACACCCACTGAGACTCGGTACGCACAAATAGAAAAAGAGATGTTGGCCTTGGTGTTTGCCTGTCAGAAGTTTCATGATTACATTTATGGACACCCTGTGGTTGTTGAAACAGATCACCAGCCTCTCATTACAATAATGCGGAAGCTGTTGCACACTGCCTCATCACGGATACAGGGGATGATGATTAAGCTACAGCGTTACAATCTGGATGTGATCTATAAGAAAGGAAAGGAGCTGTTTGTGGCAGATGCTCTATCTCGAGCCTATCTTCCTGGAACAGATTTGGAGGATACTGAGGAATCCATGGATGTGGTGGAGGTGCAGGTGTTGTCCTCAAACCGTACAGAGGAGTTACGAGCTGCTGTAGCAAAAGATGTCACATGTCAGCGTCTCTCAAAGGTGATAATGAATGGCTGGCCAAAGGATTTCAAAGAGTTGCCACAGGATTCGCGTTCTCTTTTTGGAATGAGAGAGGAGTTTACGGTGAAGGATGGACTCATATTGAGGGGTCAAAGGCTCTTCATCCCTCATGTTTTGCAACACTTTTATACAACTCAGCTGCATCAGGGTCAGCCAGGGGTGGAGGCCACAAAAAGGAGAGCAAAAGAGTGTATGTACTGACCATCAATGTATGTGGACATAGAGAGAGAGGTGTCTCATTGTGCATCATGCAATGCCCTAAAACCTCACCAGACAAAGGAGCCCATGCTTCTTCATGACATTCCAGACCTCCCATGGTCTTTTACAGCTGCAGACATGTTTGAGTGGAGGGGAAAGATGCATCTGGTATTAGTCGATTCCTACTCTGGCTGGTTTGAGTTGGATTTCCTGCCAGACATGAGAAGTACAACTGTGATTGCCAAATTGAAGAGACATTTTGCAGTGCATGGTATTCCACAGCGCCTCATGACGGACAATGCTATGCCATTTGTATCAGGTCAGTTTCAGGAGTTTGCTTTAAAATGGAACTTTGAGCACATCACTAGCAGTCCTCACTATCCCCAGTCCAATGGGCTGGCTGAGCGCGCTGTACAGTCAGCAAAGCACCTCCTTGAGAAATGTTATAGAGACAAGTCTGACATTCAGGCTGCACTTCTGAGCCTGCGGAATGTTCCTAGGGAGGGCCTGCCGTCCCCTGCACAGAGATTGTTTTCAAGGAGAACACGCACTATGCTGCCTACAACAAAGGAGCTGCTCTGTCCTGTTGTGGAGACACAGGTAAAGGAAGCTCTTGCACAAAGCAGGATGAGAAACAAAGCAATCTATCGCACTGCACCCACACTGTCTACATTACAACCTGGCCAGATGGTGAGGATGCAGACACTTTGGGGATATGATAGGCTGGCTGTGGTGACTGGCAGTGCTCCTCAGCCTAACAGCTATACTGTTACATCAGATGGGGGAGACTATGTTAGAAATTGACGACACCTACTCTTGGTGCAGGAACCGCCCCCTGGAACTGAAAATGCAGGAAAGGAAAATCTTGGTACCCATGAAATTTAGAAAAAGTTACCAGTAGCCTTAGACACTTAATTTAAAAAAGGCCAAACTGTGGCCCTGGACACTAAATCAGAGCAAGGCCAAATTGCTTCCAATGCTGTTCCCACCGCCTCCAGAGAGCCGGCTGCCCCAACCATTATCCTGGAGCTGAGGGTGACACGCTTTGGAAGGGTCAGCAGACCCAATTCTAAGTATGGACATTATGTAAATGGCTGAATAGTGTAGGAGTAAATGACGAGTCATGAGTTATAGGGTTTGAGTCAGGTTGTATTTATTCACATACTGTATGGATTATATATATGTATTGTTTTGTGTGTGTTATGATTGTTTCGTGTCAGTCTCTGTTTCTTTGCAGTCGGTGTACCAGGTATCAGAGTCATCACAAGTTTGCTACGAGTGTTGATCTGTAACTAAAAGAGTGAGGATGCAGATGGATGGGTGTGGCTATGGCCACGGAACTATATGTAAAGGGGGTTTTGGGAGCACGGGGGACTGCATTGAGATGATGTACCGTTTGGTCTAAAAGTGCACAGTAAACTGACTGTTTTTATCTGCATATCGTTGTTGGATTATTTATTACAAACCAGCGCTCTACAGAAACTGAGACGATTTGACACGTATTGCATTTTGAGAGTACACATCCCATAACAATATATACCAGTAAATGCATACAATAAATTTGTTTTACTGTACAAATACCACAAAATATTGGTTCATGTTGAAGGAAAACAGATAACCTGACGACCCTAAATGTTGCACAGGTGATGATGTGTTTCCCTTCAACAACAGTGATTACATGCAGAGGGAAGTGGACAATTTTTAGAATTGTATTATAGGAAACAACAATTATATTCTGTTTATTGTTAGCTTTTCATGACTCATTCATTCATGCGGACATACTGGTCTTAATTTGGTGTTTAGCCTATCAATTTATTCTAAATAAATTTAGACTGTAGCAATGCGTTGGCTAGAATGCCGAGCCGTAACTAAAACATAGCTTACTCTGACAGTCTACAATCTGGCAAATATTTAGTCCATTTACCATTTAATTAGGATAATGGACTGGCAACCTTTGTCAGCTCATGTCTAATAATCGCCATCTAGTGAACAATTCGAATATTTCCCGTTTGAAGTCTCATGTGTGATATGACACAGTCCATGCCCTAAATTATTTCAATCCCACGGAATGGTCCGGCGGTCCTGGTGTTAAAGAAAGCTGGGAGGAGGGTCCAAGCGCAAGTTAAAACTACACTCAATACGTTCTGGACCTGTGAGCAAAACTCCACACTGGGACAGTTGTGACGTGAGCATTTTCCCCAGGGACAAGTATGTAAGCGGTGCTCATATAATAGAGGGGCTCAACTGAGGAATTTTTCACCGGGAGATAAGGTACTTGTATTACTCCCCTCATCTAGCTCAAAATGGCCTCAGCTGGATAAGACGGCAGCGTTTGCAGCCTGCCCTCAGCCCAAGACAAAAAAAGAGGTAGGACAGTGCTTGGGGGTGGCAGGCTATTATAGGATATTTATTCCAGCTTTCTCTGAGCTGACCAGTCCCCTGACCAATCTGCCTAAAAGGGTGCCTCAGATCCGGTCCAGTGGACGGAATGGTGCCAGCAGGCATTTGAGAAAGTAAAACAGGCTCTCTGTGGGGAACCGCTCCTCTATAAACGTAACTTGTCCAGAGATGGACGCATTGAGCAGCGGGCTGGGGCCCATTTTTGTGCTGTACATTAGCCAAAAAACTGTTTCAGCAGGAGGTGTAGTACAGCACAGTGGAGAAGGTCATCAAGTGGGTGGTCGGCACTTTCAGATATTACCTCCTGGGGCGCTCTTTCACACTCTGCTCGGACCACACACCCCTTCAGTGGCTTCACCGCATGAAAGATGCCAATGCGCGGATTACTCATTGGTATCTAGCATTACAACCCCATACATTTAAGGTTATCCATAGGCAGAGGGCACAGATGGTAATGGCAGACCTCCTCTCCTGCTTGGGGATAGAGTTGGGTGGTGGGGGTATGTGAGGGGGCAGCATGGTTGTGGTGCCGACAGAGAGATGGGGGAGTGGTTTAGCCTACCGGCAGTCGCAGCTGTGGACAGTTATGTGATTAGTTCTAATCTTTATCTGTGCTGCCTGCCGTGAGATTGGGGGTGACGACAGAGGCACATGGTCACGGACAGCAACGACGACGACAGTGACAGTATTGTAGTCCATGTATGGAATAAACTGTTTGCATCGTACAACTCTGTGCCTGTGTCATTCTGTGGGACTTGTTACAATAATATCGTATGGACCAAGGGCCAAATGTTTCCTCTGCTCCCCCAAACTTTTCAGATAATTAGTCCTACCTGTTCATGCACAGGCCTTTGCATTAGAGACACTTGATATACATCAAAGTAAACATATTTACTTAAGAAGCGTTTTATATATCATGTTTTATACACCCACCGACCACTTCATTAGGTACACCTGTTCAACTGCAAACTGCACCCGTTAACGCACATATCTAATCAGCCAATCACGTGGCAGCAACTCAATGCATTTAGGCATGTAGACATGGTCAAGACAATCTGCTGAAGTTCAAACCAAGCATCAGAATGGGGAATAAAGGTGATTTAAGTGACTTTGAACGTGGCATGGTTGTTGGTGCAGACGGGCTGGTTTGAGTATTTCAGAAACTGCGGATCTACATGGATTTTCACGCACAACCATCTCTAGGGTTTACAGAGAATGGTCCAAAAAAGAGAAAATATCCAGTGAGCGGCAGTTCTCTGGGCGAAAATGCCTTGTTGATGGCAGAGGTCAGAGGAGAATGGCCAGACTGGTTCGAGCTGATAGAAAGGCAACAGTAACTCAAATAACCACTCATTACAACCGACGTATGCAGAAGTGCATCTCTGAACACACAACATGTCAAAGCAGATGGGCTACAGCAGCAGAAGACCACACCGGGTGCCACTCCTGTCACCTAATGAAGTGGCCGGTGAGTGTATATCATTCAATAAGTTAACTCATCCCAATCATTGTTAGTATGCTTTCTTTGCACAATATTCTGTAATCATGTAAAACTTTGCCTATATTACTATTCTACATACATTGTTTTGCCTATTCAGTTAAATAATTTGTGGTAATTGCTTTTATTTTCTGAAACGCAAATATTTCTGGAAAATATGTCTGTGTATGCTTAATGTCAAGTGTCTATTTGTCATAACTGTTAGCTAGTTTTGGCTGTGAATTTCTAATGTCAGCTAAGGAAGAGAGCTAAGAGGAGTCCTTGCTACAACTAGCATTTCAAAATGCCTTATAATCACAAGAAGTGGATCACAGAAAAGAGAAAACAAACCAGGAGAGAAAGGTTGCCAGGAGAGAAAGGTTGCCAGAGTTCGATGGCTTTTTAAGAAAGCAATCGCCAAACCCGCAAGTTAACCGTGTAAAAAAGGTGTCTGACTATGGCGATATCAACAACCTTACCAGCTCAACTGCTGTCATTCAGAACATGTTTTGAAACTGAGATTGTCAACATCAGATGAGATCCAAGCTCTCATTAACTATTCTTTACAGACAGGTGTTTTTCCAACCACACTTAAGACTGCTATGGTGAAACCTCTCCTGAAGAAAAACAGCCTTGACTCATCAGTCCTCAGCAATTTAGGCCAATTTATAACCTTCCTTTTTTAAGCAAAATTTTAGAGAAATTAGTTTTTAAGCAGTTAAATTATTTTCTTACCTCAAACTGCATTTTTGAAAAATTTCAGTCAGGCTTTCGGCCCCATCACAGCACAGAAACAGTCTTGGTAAAGGTTGTGAACGACCTTAGAATCAACTTGGACACCAAAAAACTCTCATTCCTTGTTCTCCTTAACCTGAGTGCAGCTGATACGGTCGACCACAATATTCTCATAGACAGACTTCATAAATGTGTTGGCCTCTCTGGCACTGTTCTTAACTGGTTTACATCTTACCTCACAGGTAGAGAATTTTTTTGTTGCCCTCGACGAACACTCCTCTAAGAATCATGACATCAACTGTGGCATGCCACAAGGCTCGATCCTAGGTCCAGTCCTTTTCAGTCTGTATATGCTGCCCCTTGGCAGTATCATCAGGAGACATGGCATCAATTTTCACAGTTACGCTGATGACACTCAACTCTATATTGCGGTGTCTCCTGATGACACAGGCCCTATTGATGCCCTCCATAAGTGTATTTTAGACATTAATGATTGGATGGCTCAGAACTTCCTTCAGCTCAACCAAGACAAAACAGAGGTACTCGTCATTGGAGCAGAGGCACAGAGAGAGAAACTGACCTCTAAATTGAAGTCACTGGCACTCAGTCCCAGGCACCAGGCTAAAAACCTAGGTATCATCATAGATTCTAATTTAATGTTCGATGCCCACTTCAGGAATGTGACAAAATCTGCATTTTATCACTTAAAAAATATTGCCAGAGTGCGTCCATTTCTCTCCCAGGCCAATACTGAGAGACTAGTGCACGCTTTTATCACTAGTAGGCTGGACTATTGTAATGCTCTCCTTTCTCGTCTACCAAAAAAATCCATAGATCAACTCCAATTTATACTAAATTCAGCTGCTCGTGTGTTGACCAGGACCAGAAGGAGAGCACACATTACACCTGTTTTAAAATCGCTGCACTGGCTACCTGTTAGTTTTAGAATTGATTTTAAGATTCTTTTATTGGTCTACAAATCACTAAATGGTCTCGCTCCCAGCTACATGTCTGACATGGTTTTAAAAAAAAATGTACCCACTAGATCCCTCAGGTCCTCTGATAGTTGTCTCTTGGTTGTTCCAAGGGTCCGGTCTAAGACCCACGGCAAGGCCGCTTTTAGCCACTATGCCCCCAGCCTGTGGAACGGCTTACCGGAGGACCTCAGGGTGGCAGAGAGTGTGGATATCTTTAAAAGAAAACTTAAAACACACCTTTTTAGCCTGGCTTTTATCTAGTGTGTGTTGATTATGACTTGCACTTTTACTGTTATTTCTTATTTTTATTTATTTATTTTTTTAAATTAGTTTTATTATACTATATTTTATTTATTCATTTTCATGTTTTTTATTTAAACTCATGTCCTTTTAACTTACTCTTTTTTCCACTTTTTATGTTCAGCACTTGGAGTTGCATTTGACGTATGACTATACGTGCTATATAAATAAAGTTTGATTTATTGATTGAACACACACCTCAGTCTCCTAACTTGTGAAAATTCTTATTATAGAACATCGTCTGATATCCTTCAGTGATGTGTGTTTTCTACTTTGGTTGTTATGACATTGCCTGTCTCAGTCAGAGTTTATGATTTATGCGGAGTAGAAAAAAGTTTTGAAAAAAAGTAAGTTTTTTTTCTACTCTACGTAGACCATAAACCATTGAATATAAAAACGACTCATTGAAATCGGTTGAGAAATGTAAACGTTATAATGCTTTTTATCCAGAAAAACCGCAGCGCCCCCATTTACTTGTATTTGTTTTCAGGCCAGTCTTGCCTGGTCCAATATGGTGGCAACGTTGACGTATCGCAGCAACGGGCCGATGCAGTCACTGCGGCGTCTATGTATATATGGCTATGCAGTGGCCCATTATGACTAGCTTATTGCCTTCGTTGTTACCAGGCACAGTAACTTTTTTGATGTTCCAAAGTTTTAATTGGCTACAGTACATTGATGACATGCAACGAAAACAAATTAAATGCATTATTTTAGAAAAGCTAGCTGGAGAATGTGACGTCATTTTTCACCTTTCATTCAAGTTAAGCACTTTCTCTTTAAATCTCGCAATGCTGCCAACAGCTGTGTAAATATTATAATGAATAAACAACGCAAATGTCAAACCATTATTTGCATTTATGGAATGCAGTGTATTTTCTTTCTCTTATGTGTGTAAAACATGCATAATCCTACGTTAACGCAACCTCTGAGTCTGATATTAAACTTTGGAGCACATGTGCATAAAAAATAAATGAAAAGATTGAGTTAATATCTTGAATTTAAAAATACACTAAGCAATGCAGGCCTGTCAACTGTATGGCACTGTGCCCCCCCCCCCCCCAAAAAAAAAAAAAATCTCTGTCTGCCTGCACAATCACAGCTGTCTAGATCTAGGCATGTATTATAAATTCAATGGGGTTATGCTGGTGCCTTTCAGTAGCTCTTCTGTAAAGTTTCCATCCACCCATCCATTATCTATACCCGCTTATCCTGGGCAGGGTCACAGGGGGGTGCTGGAGCCTATCCCAGTGTGCATTGGGCAAGAGGCAGGCATACACCCTGGACAGGCTGCCAATCCAGGGCACACACACCATTCACTCACACATACTCATACCTACAGTATGGCCAATTTAGAGTCTCCAATTAGCCGACCTGCATGTCTTTGGGCTGGGGAGGAAACCGGAGTACATGGAGGAAACCCACGCAGACAGAGGGATAACATGCAAACTCGACGGAGAAAAGCTTCCATAAAGTTTTTAAAATGTAATGCTTTAGAGCTGAAAAAAGAAACTGTTTTTGTCTGAAGTTGCCAAATATTTTGACATAGTTTCTTATTTATATTCCATGATTTGCTGCTTTGGCTTCAAAGTTTCACTTTCCTTTTAACAAGCTTGACAAACATGACAAACAAATTAAAATTACTGAAATCGAAGGGATTAATCATCTTGTGACTGGAACAGGTATCTTCAGTTACCAGGAAGAGAAGAATCTGTTCTAAAGGGTAAATCTACTGAAGATTTTAGAGCAGTGAAGTCCACTCCCGGTCCTGGGGGGATACGGTCCACAGCATTTTAATATGAGATTTCAGGCAGTTATTGACACGTGGAGTGAGAAATGATTAGAGTTCTAATCTATGTCCTGAATGTGCGGTGTCCTGTGTTGGAATGAAAATCCCAAGTCTTTAGTAGCCCAGTAGGAGAGATCATGGTCCATTTTTCAATCAAAAATTTAGTTACGCAACACCTTTATACAATATCTTGGTAATGCTTTACTTGGACTATAGACCATAAACCCAACATAATGCTGTCATAAACATGAGAATAAATACAACCAGTGAGAGCAATGATATTAATTAATTAATTAATATTAATTAATTAATATTTGTATGTATTCATATTTGTGCCTCAGTCAGATTTGATGTTCTTCTGGGAGGAATTTTCATCAATTTCTTTGTTTTTGAGAAAATGAAGATTTAAATGGTTTGCAAATAGGGATGTTATCAATTAATCTATTAATTGTTAATCATTAATATGAATGTTGATTGATTCATTTCATTGATTAAACAATCAAATTTTAATATAGGCTACCGTTTTCCTTCTAATTTGTCACTGTAACACTTTCATGTTACACTTTTACCTCCATCCAGCACTTGTATTGCACTTGTCTTTTTCTTGATGTTATAACTTGTTGTCATGCCTCCTAGTTTAACTTACCATAACTTTCTGACCTAGCCTATGGTTACTGTGTGAACTGGACTTAATGTGTTCATGGCTATGAATAACTGAGTATTGTATAAGAGTATTGTGAGTATTGTAATGAGTATTGTATCTTATCGGACCTGTGTTTTGTAGTTGTTCCAATGAGCTTCGGCATGCACTTATTGTAGGTCGCTTTGGATAAAAGCGTCTGCCAAATAAATGTAATGTTTCAGTGAATAACCTAAAGCCAGTGATTATATTTTAGATTAAAAATACGTTTCTCCCTCGTTAGACTCCTTGACTGGTGGAAAGTTAAAGAGTCACGGTTCCCTCGACTTGCAGCATTAGCTAAATGCTATTTGTTCATTCCTGGAACTTGGTGCCATCTGCGCATCTTCTCAGCTGCCAGTCTCATCTTTAGTACTTCAAACTGCACAGCAGAAATATTATTATTGGGGGTCTCACAGCACTTTATTCTATTTTAGGCCTTACCTTTTTTTACCCTTCACACAAGCCCCCTAGTGGTCGGCATGCCGGCGTGCCCAGATTACTGAACTCAGACATTCCGTGCTACTGCAACCAAAGTACGAGTTTAAAACAGAAACGCGTTGAGTTAGTTTCATAAGTAGACGATACACGAAAACTACTTTTAAAAAATGATACCATGTCGTTCTACAGTCTGGGACTAAATATTGAATAAATACACAACCTTACCATTGGTTTTACGCGTAGAGATGTCCCTTTTGAGACTGAGTGGTCATACATTGTCTTGGACAAGCCGTTTGTGAAATATACGTGCATTTGTGATGCTTGGGTACCTTTCAAAATAGCTGTGAGTCATACCACACGTGTCGTTTACGGCGTTGTCGCCCTTTTAGTACAGACTGGCTTGATTGACAATTCATTAATTCAGTAGGTGAGAGTATAAGCTTTCTAACGATGTATAACATGTCTAATTTAGCTTTTGGAATAGCATTTTTCAGGTCAGCGTAACTAAAAATTTTCTGAAATAATGATAATGAAATTATCATCGCATTCACTCATGCATTCACTCTGTGGTAGCAGTAAAAGACGTTGCTCCTAAAAAAACTAAACTAAATGTTTGCTGATAGACCTAGCTGACATCGTTTTCTGGAGCAAAACAGAAGCAAATAGAACAGTATCATTTATTTACTGTCTCTGTCTCCATCTACTGAACATAAGATTTCATCATTGCTATGTAAGTATTACTGCTCAAAATTCTTCGGTTATATACGTTATTTTTTAAACTGAGTGTCTTTAAATAGGTTAGTGGTATTATATAATGTACGATATTTCACACTGCAATGTAAGCATTAGTTAGGAGTGTAATAGTTTTTGTGAAGCATGCAACAGTGATGGCGTGAGAGTTGGAACACTGCCAAAACGTGGTGGACGGTTGAAAATTGTGTTCATGTCGTCCCATCCCAATACAAGAAAACATAAGAGAGTACAGAGTATAGAAATATATACAAGAGTTAAAATACACATTTAGGTACTGTACTGCATTGTGTGACAATATATTTGCATTATTTTTTAATCTGATAGCAATGTTCCATCTTAAGCCTTCATAAGGGGCTCATTTATATGCTTTATAATGGACAAAATGCATTTTATTCATTTTTGGGGAGATTTTGGATATGTTTCTGGACCCCTAGATATGTTAGACCACTGTGCTGATGGAAAACTTGTAATTCCCACTTGAAAATGATGCAACAGTGAGTTTCTTGAGACAAAACAGATGATTTGCAGTGAAATATGTGAATATGTTGTGATTTACAGCAATGCATAATTTAGACATTTTGGATAGATTTGGAGACGCTGGGTACACTGCTTAGTTTTTTCTTCATGAATCTATAGTAGTTCTACATATCCACTCTTAGATTTTATGAACTTGTGGTCAAGAAGTTTTTGATCCAGCAAATGTATAGTTTAACCTGCTGTATATATGCAATCTCTCAGTATTTCATTGCAAACTAAAAAAGACAATTGCATTTGTGGCACTTTATTTCTTCCAAAATTATGAATATAAGCTAATCTGCATTAGTATTGTAAATTGTCTTGCTTCATTTAAGCCATTTTTCAAGTCTCTGTGGTGTTCACATCTGGAGTTATAAGGCTTTAAATAGGGTAGCCCCTAAATGGGCAAGGATTGGCAAGATTTGGCATGTGCGCTAAGGGGTTAACAAAGTTGTGAACTTGCTAATATTTTGCTAACTGCACTATAGAATAGGAATTATGCTATTGAAGAGATCGATGTGTTTTTTTATGATAAGACCACATTAGTGGCTACAAAGTGTTGTCAGAAAGACAAAAATACAATTCATTTGTTACTAAGTTAAACATTATTAAGTAGTATTAATAAGCAATACCTTTTGTCTCCCTCCTGGTGGCTGTTCAACCAGCCTGTAATAAATTTGTCACCGGTCCTTCTCTCCTGTGCAGATTTCTTAGTCTGTGAATCTGTATTTGTATAATTAACATTGAAATTGAGTTATAACTAAAAATGAACTTCTTGATATCTGTTTTATCTTGTGGCAAAGTTTCAGAGTTCAATTTTGCTTTGTTTCAGAGAAAAAACTATATAAACATTGCAGTAACTACATAATCCGACTCAAAACCATGGCAGACCGCCGTAAGTGAAGTTACTGCGGTCGGCTTTGGGATCCTACTGGCCGATTTCGCGCTCTACCCATCTAAGTTACCTCACGCGACTGCTTTGGGATTCTACCAGCCGATTTCACTCTCTACCCATCTAACCTCACGCAACAAAGATGATGATGCAAAGTTTAATTGATAGAAAAATTATCTAGATAGGTGAATAAGTAAAAAAGTGAAATTAAATTATATTAAGGCTAAAATACGACGTCTAAAATTCTCAATTTGTCCAGAGTTAATTAAACATGCACAAATCCATAAGTAGAGTTGTTAAATACTGTTAAATACAATTATAACAAAATCAATGTCAAAATAGTTTTTGTTCACTGAAAACACAATATAAAAGCTGAAAGAAAACAACAACATTGTAGTTACTGCACTTTGCTTTTGCGTTGCTATTAGAACCATTTAAGGCAATGCAACGGCAGAGTGCAGTAACTACATTTTTGGGGTCAAATGTCAAATCAGCCGTCATGGTTTTTGGGCATACAAATTACCTCATGAATATAAGTACAATTAGTGCAATATCACTTATATACCTATAACCCATTTGGCTGGCCAGTTGAAACACTTTAAAGCCATTTTTCTCAGTTTTACCCTTTGCGTAGTTACTGCAGTTAAGCTTTGTAGGGCAGAATTGGTTGGCCTATTTTGAGTCATTTTGTATAGGTCATATTGTAGATGTTAAGCTTGCCAGTTAATCATTATTCATTGATAATGTGTGTCGACGATCAATTAAAAGAATTGCACGAAATTTGCATCCCTTCTTACAAAACATGTCTAATTGCATATAGCAAGGATTATGTTTTATGCAGCAATGATCTAGCCTCATAATAACTACATTAGAAATGTTTTTCCTTTCCTTATGGAAATTATACTGATTTTTAAAATTATAAATCATAAATCAGTCCATAAAAAACAGGAAAAGTTGAGGTTCATTATAGTGAGATCCAGCATAATGTCAACAATCAGTTTACTAAGATTAGTAATGCAAAGCAGGCACTTATGCAGCCTTACTTATAAGGCTCATAACAGTCCTACGATCCTGAACAGAATGCCACTCTGATGTGAGATTATTCTGCCTAACCTCTGCTAGGGATATGCATTGCAAATAAACTCATGGTTCTGTGCCACTTTACTATAAAGCCAGGGGCACTCTGACTGGACGTGGTAATTCAAATTCTGGACCTACAGCCTGAACCTACAAATTCTCTAGTGGTGCAGCAATAAACTCACTTGCCAACCAATTCAGGAAATTGCATCAGTTCTGCAGAAACTCACTCACTGAACTGATGAAAAAAAGTTTAAGCTGGGTGCCGGCACTTTCAGAGAACATGCCTGCCAGTGTGCACTCTCTCTAATTTATGGAAGAAGTGATTTGCCATTCCAAAGTCATTTGCCATTTGCCATGGGGAAAAATTGAGAAACTTTTTATAAAAGACATAAAAGAATATGTGCAGCAAGTGTTCAATTTGGAATATCATACTACCAGGTTTTCATAAAAAGAGGCCATACAGCATTGAGTGTACACCCGTGATCCTCAATTGGTCAACTGAGCATAAAGAAGTCACCCATGTAACGCCAGGTAAAAGTTTAAAGACTGTTCAAGCCAGAAAATTCTGTTGTCAAAAAAGTAAATTCCCTTGCCAACTAATTCAGCACTGCATTAGCATTAATATAATACAAATATATTAATGGTAATGCTAGATCCAGTCAAATTGTAGAACTTGTCTGGATTTCATTCACAATTTAACAAATGCATTCTTAAATGCAAATATTCTACTGGAAAAAGCTTGCATTTTTAAACAAGCATGTAATAAATAGCAGAGCAAGTCTACCAGCTAGACAGCTTTGACTGGAGTGTATGCTGCACAATTCTGCAAACCAATTATTAGTATCAAAATGATGGATAATTACAACTAAACTTAATCAATAGGCTTCACATTACACATGTGAAATTCCAATGCTACCTGTGTTTATTTACATGTTTAAAAAGCTTCAACCTGTGTTTCTTTATCCATCCTTGCATAAAAAATAAAGGAATGTATGTACAATTTATACCATTTTATATGACTATTTCTACCATGTTATACTTTTATACAACTGTATATATATATATATATATATACACTCACCGCCCACTTCATTAGGTGCACCCGTTCAACTGCAAACTGCACCCGTTAACGCAAATATCTAATCAGCCAATCACGTGGCAGCAACTAAAATGCATTTAGGCATGTAGACATGGTCAAGACAATTTGCTGAAGTTCAAACCAAGCATCAGAATGGGGAAGAAAGGTGATTTAAGTGACTTTGAACGTGGCATGGTTGTTGGTGCCAGACGGGCTGGCTTGCATATTTCAGAAACTGCTGATCTACTGGGATTTTCACACACAACCATCTCTAGGGTTTACAGAGAATGGTCCAAAAAAGAGAAAATATCCAGTGAGCGGCAGTTCTCTGGGCGAAATGCCTTGTTGATGGCAGAGGTCAGGGGAGAATGGCCAGACTGGTTCGAGCTGATAGAAAGGCAACAGTAACTCAAATAACCACTTGTTACAACCGAGGTATGCAGAAGAGCATCTCTGAATGCACACCACGTCAAACCTTGAAGCAGATGGGCTACAGCAGCAGAAGACCACACCGGGTGCCACTCCTGTCACCTAATGAAGTGGCTGGTGAGTATATGTATATACAGTATATGTATACACACACAGACGGGTGACAAATTAAAGGAAAGGAAAACCTGAACAAATGAGTGCAGAAATATAACGAATGCAGATGCTTCCAAAAAGGAAGCAGCGTAAACTCAATTGCCTCTGAGGAGCTAGTCATCCATTATTATATTATATGTATGTATCAAAGATGGGAGGCTCCTGTCTTTTTTTAAGTTCATTAGTCATTTTAATCAGGAAATGTCTACAGACTGACTGAAATTCAAAGGAAGGCAAGCAACCAAATTCTGTGATCTATAACCTCAAAGGTAAAGTATTAACACAAGCATAATTTGTTAAACAAGGACTGCATGCAGCACTTTTTTTGCATTCCCTCTAATTGAAGCCTGGCTTCAGAGGTGAAATCTCATCTGACAGTTAGTCATTTTTCACAAGCTTCCCAGGCCCAAAGGACATATCATGTTATGCAGATCCCTGACTTCAGGGCAAGTTTAAAAAATGGGGTGTTTTCCTAAAACATGAGTATTGAATTTACAACCCTTGATGTTACTGTCAATAATTAAAATGAATGTGGTAAATGAACAAAATTGAAAAGATATAGTTATGTGTCAATAATTCACATCCAAGTAGTAAGTAATGCATGTGCTGAGTGCATCAAATATTGGTCTATAAATGCATTGTTTGGAAGTCAGATCACTTAATGCAGGCAGAGGACAGAGACTTGGGTCATTTTACTTATTTCTGCTTGGCATTTTGTAATGGACTTTATTGGTATGTCAGGCCCTACCCTGGATGGCATACTCACCATCCTGATTTTACTTTGAGAACTGCATCGCATATTAATCAATGAGGTATATTGTACATACAAAAAAGACTCCACATTTTAGTTTGTTCCGCTCTGCGACATAGCTCAGGAGGTAAGAGCGATTGTCTGGCAGTCGGAGGGTTGCTGGTTCAAACCCCACCCTGGGTGTGTCGAAGTGTCCTTGAGCAAGACACCTAAGCCCTAACTGCTCTGGCGAATGAGAGGCATCAATTGTAAAGCGCTTTGGATAAAAGCGCTATATAAATGAAGTCCATTTACCATATAAGCTCATGGAAACAACTCTGTGACATGCCCAAGTTTGAAAGGCCCCCAGGTTTTTTTTAAAAATATACATACTTTTTTGTAGGTGTTACATTTTACCCTGAAATGCCCAGTTTTAATCACTGCTCCTTGAATTTTGCTGCAGCATAATACAGACCCATGCTTATTTATCTTGAAAAGTAAGTATTAGAACATCTAGGAAATTCTATGTACCACGTACAAGAATCAAGAATCTATGCCAAGGCTCAATGAAGCTGTTCTGGTGGCTTGTGGTGGCCCAACACGTTACTAAGACACTTAATGTTGGTTTTTCCTTTAATTTGTCACCCTTCTGTATATACAGTATATATATACTGTATGTATTGAGCTCCATAATGTTTGAGACAAAGACATATTTTCTTTTGACTCCACAATTTTAGATTTTCAATTTGTAATTGAACAATTCACAAATGGTTAATGCGCACATTCTCCGCTTTTATGGTGTTTTTATATACTTTGGTTTCATTGGGTAAAATTTATTGCACTTTTTATACATAGCCCCCCATTTCAGTGCACCATAATGTGTGGGATATAGTAATGTTATGTAAATTGAAGTAGTCATGCTTAATACTTTGTTGCATATCCTTTGCATGCAATGACTGCTTTAAGTCTGTAACCCATTGACATCACCAGGTGCTGAGTATTTTCTCTGGTGATGCTCTGCCACGTCTGTACTGGAGCCTGCTCATTTCAGCAAATGAAAAGCATGCTCAAGTGGACTGGGGATATATATAAAAAGTGCTGTAATTTCTACATGGAGAAACCAAAGTGTATAAAACTACAGAGATGCAGAGGACTTGGGCCCCTGTCTGGGGCACGTTTGGTATGCTGATGACGTCTCGGATGATGAAGAAGTGTGGCCACAGCTGTGATGTGATGAGCGTGGGAGCCCTCACCACCCGGTTGAGTGTGCTAAACCACTGCCGAAGACCCATGCTCCACCACTCTGTCCTGAGGTGCCGCTGGAGGCCACAGCTCTGCCACCCTGTCCCAGACCACAAGTAGAGGCTGCCCAGCAACCTGTAGTCGCAAGCCCTCCAGAAGAGGTTTCCGTGCAGCCGCCCTCAGTGCCCGCTGTAGCTGCGGGCCCTCCAGATGAGTGGTCCCCACCACCTGCCGCAGCCTTGGGTTGTCCAGACAACAGCAGCCGCAGGCCCCTCTGGACAAGTGTCCTCTGTTGCCCTGCCTAATGGAGCAACCAGAGTCTGCCACTTCATCAGAAGGTCCTGAAGACCCAAAAGGGGTTCTAGCAGTGAGCTCTCCAAGAGAGCCTCCATCACTGCCTCCTGCTGCCATAAGCCCTCCAGAGGGTCCCTCGCCATCTCCTGCCACCACGAGCCCTCCAGCCAAGAAATCCCTGCAACCTGCTGCACCGCTTCATTAACGCTACAAAATAAAACTTTAGGAGAAGCTCTGCTTTAGCATAGTGTTTATCAATCGAGCACTCCACCTTTCTATTTCTAATTGCAGCTTTGTATTCTGCTGCACAATCATTAAATGCTCATTTTGGTTTTCAATGTAAGTCATTCTGCCGGGATGTCAGCATATAAATTAGTCCTAAACCATTGCAGTTAATAAAACCCTGCATTTTGATTTGTTGGCTGGAGTGAGAAGCTGGAGTAAAGAATTTAGTGTCAGCGGTATCTGAACAATTTACACACTTATTTATCATCTGGGAGATTCAGAAACCAAGAAATCAATCACGGTTTGGAGCCAATCAAAGGGAGCTGACAAGCTTGTATTTGAGGTTGCTGGCCCTTCTGAAAAATGTGTGGTGGGTGGTAACTGATCTGTCTGAAGAGTGACTAGTGAGGACATGCCAGTGCTTAGATGTGATATTACTAATATCATTATAACATGGAATAACTGTAGTCTGTATAAAATACATGGTATTTGTTCACGTTGTTGTTCATTTGTTTTTTAGGTTGTATTTTAAAATTGTATCCCTATTGGAGTTTATTGTACAGTCAAATTATTTATTATACAGTTATACAGTTATACAGTTATTGCAAAGTTTACATAACCTCATAACCTGTGAATTTTATCAGAACTGTGTAAAAAATTCACACATTGAGTGTCAAAATTGTATACTGTGTCGTACACTTGCGAGAGTGTACATTTTACCATGACAAGGGAGTGGGTGCACAAATAAGCATTCATGATTCTTGTTGTTATTGTTGTGTTCAGTTAAAATCCACAAATTACGTGGTTGATTTCTTTAAATGTTATAATTCACACATTGAGTGTATACTGTCCCATACACTTTGCGAGAGTGTACATTTTACCATGACAAGGGAGTGGGTGCACAAAGAAGCATTAGTGATCCTTCTTGTTGTTGTTGTGTTCCACAAATGACATGGTCCATTTAAAAAAAATATAGTATTCCAGTTACAGGTTCTGAAAATGAATCAGACAAACTTGTTTTTTCCTTCCTGCAACAAAATCTAACTCCTTACAAATGTATACAGCTTTCTTTTTTGTCTGAATAAATATGTAGACCATTTTCTTAGTAAGAGTGGGGAAAGGTGCTATAGAAACTATATGCGCAGGAATCACCTGCTGTGTACGCTTTTGTGCTAGGCAGCATACCTGCATTTAAAAGTCCATGCCTGGCTCCAGCACCCCCTCTGGCTTTGTCTCAATGGTCTAGGGACTTATTTTTAGCTTATGGGAAACTCAGAGGTCTTCAGACTAGTTCTGTAGGTTGGTATTCAGAGGTCTTGAAACTTGTTACCCAATTTAGTACTCACAGGCCTTGGTACTTGTTACTACCTAACACAGTAATCAGATGTCTGTGATACTTATGCTAAAACTCAGAGGTGTGATGCAGCTTTGATGTCCCATGTCCACGCCTACTGCCTTTCCAGCTGCCATTTACAGCCTGTGCCATTTATGACCCCACCAGTGTCTGGGCGGAGGAAGGCTGTGAAATTACAGAAGTCCATAGTGGAAGGACAAAGATAGAACAGTCAAAATGGCTCCTTACACATATGTACAGTAAAATGCTACAATTTTGTGTTATTGAGCTGTTTTAAATATAACATTTCTGTCTTCAAATGACACACATTATAACATCAGCCTAAACATAAGAAATCTATTATATTTGTGATTCAGGTATTATATGGAGTTTAAAATGTACTGTTTAAAATGTAACCATTATGAATTCTCACATAATCAGTATGTGATGTGCCAAATCCTGGCAGTTCCAAAAATTATTAAAAGTCACAAAACCAGTAAATACGAAACAACCCGATTACATCACAAGATCCACATTTCACCATATACACTCACCGGCCACTTCATTAGGTGACAGGAGTGGCACCCAGTGTGGTCTTCTGCTGCTGTAGCCCATCTGCTTCAAGGTTTGACGTGGTGTGCATTCAGAGATGCTCTTCTGCATACCTCGGTTGTAACGAGTGGTTATTTGAGTTACTGTTGCCTTTCTATCAGCTCGAACCAGTCTGGCCATTCTCCCCTGACCTCTGCCATCAACAAGGCATTTCGCCCAGAGAACTGCCGCTCACTGGATATTTTCTCTTTTTTGGACCATTCTCTGTAAACCCTAGAGATGGTTGTGTGTGAAAATCCCAGTAGATCAGCAGTTTCTGAAATATGCAAGCCAGCCCGTCTGGCACCAACAACCACGCCACGTTCAAAGTCACTTAAATCACCTTTCTTCCCCATTCTGATGCTTGGTTTGAACTTCAGCAGATTGTCTTGACCATGTCTACATGCCAAATTTGCATTTGAGTTGCTGCCACATGATTGGCTGATTAGATATTTGCGTTAACGGGTGCAGTTTGCAGTTGAACAGGTGGACCTAATGAAGTGGCCGGTGAGTGTATATGAATGATGTTTTTCCAATTTGAAAACCATTGCTGGTGTGTGACCTGAAAACTCAATTTTATGATAAAATTTTTTTTTTTTTTTTTTTTTTTTTTTAATCTTGTCTGACTATAACACCCATGAAGTCGATGGAATGACGAACTCCAGCAAGTACCAAAACATTCTGGCCAAATATCTGGTATTCCTCTGCCAGGTAGCCTGTGGGAAATTTATTAGTCATTCTAAATGAAATGGTGAAGCACAATTTTTGATTCCCCCTCCAATTTGCACAATGGTAGATATGTTTGCTAAAACCACATGCAGTCAACTTACATTTCTTTCATGCTGCAATCCACTGGATGAGGTTCCACAGTTTCTACACAAGTGGTGCAACTTGCATTGACAGATTACACATAGTTGTAATTTTAGGGCTGTCTCATCACCGTAGCATCTTGCACCAGTTTTTGAAGGTGCATGTTAGCACATGCTTCCTGAAAAATGTACAGTTGTACAGGAGTACTATGCAACCAAGCAGCAGGCACGTGTACCTTACAAATGCCCAGTGAACCAGTAGTTATGACTGAATGATGTGGCAGTAATTACCCTACCACCTGAATACCTGAGCACCCCGTGTGTCTCCCATCCACAGCTGCCTCTGGCAAAGCCGGGATTTTCTCACAATGCATATTCAATACAGGTTCAATTTAGCTTTGTAGTGGAGGACAATTGGTAGGAATAATATAAATGATAATTCATGATTCATGTAGAGAGAAAAAAATGAACTGTGACTGCATTGGTAATTGAAATAATTTCCTAACTTTGAAAGGTAATATAAATATACACCGATTTGAATCTGTTCATTGAAATCACATGCTTATAATATTACTGTAGGTATTTAAATACATTGTAGATCACTACAGATAAGAGTGTCTGGCTTAAGTAATGTAATGGAATTTAGCTAGGATAGCTCATTTTCTGGAGTTTTATTTTTTTTATGTTATTTGAGTTTTAGTGAACACACGGCGCGTACTGGGGGAACGTCGGGTGCCGTTCCTGGACGGGGGGGTCCTGTCAGGGTTCGCCCGGGGCCTTCCGGCATCATCCACTAGATGCCGCCAGTACTCACCCTTCACCTTTTGATTTCTTTCACCTGTGTCTGTCCTGATTACCCAGCCTCACTAAGAGTCATCTGTTCCACCTGTGTCTTGTTTGGTTTTCTCTATTTATTCCATGTCTTTTGTTCCTGACTTTGCTCAGTCTTGAGTTTTCCTGGACTCTTGTCAAAGCCCTCATTTTTGCTCCCTAAAGTTTTGTCTGTTTGGTATTTTGGAAAGATTACTTGTTTCTTTGTTTCCTGTTTGTTTCCTGTTTAAGGTCTTTGTTTTTGGTGTTACGGCCTTTGTTATTTTGGAGTCTCATCTCCAGTTTATTTTGCCTTCCCTTTGTTTAGCCTTGTTCAGTGTTTCTGTTATTTGAATCAATTCCCTGCCTCAGTCTCGTAGTCTGCATCTGGGTCCACTCAGTACACCGCCTTACACGAATACATTTTACCAATATTTTACTGTAATAAAATAGCTCAAGAACAAAGCAAAATACATTGCAAGTTATATTTATTTTAAAGAAGAGTAACTGCTCTTCTATGTTTAATCAATTTAAAATATTTTAAACTTTAAAAATGGCCATTTACCACTTACAAACCAACAAAACGTTCAGAAAAACAGATTACATTCATATTACTAAATATTTGAACAGTTATACTAACCATAAATACAATTGAATCCTACAGATGAAGGACCATAAGTCCATTGTTTCAATTTCTGAATAATCAAACCTTTCTTATTTTAGGCCTGTGTAAATCACATTATTAATGTTTTGTATTGAAGATGTAGACTTATTTCTTACTGTCAGATTTGTTTTTATTTTGCTAAATTAAAAAAAGGAAGTTATTAGAACTTATATTTTTGGAATGTGGAAGAACAGTATAAGTCCCATGCATAATAGCAGCATGAACCATTTGAATTAAGACCCTATTATGTTTAACACATTCCTGTCGCCTTCATGTTTGTCAGGAAATCTAGTGTAAATGCAATACAATACTGACTTCTAGATTAAAATCGCCTCTCATATGAAACAGCATAAAACTCAGTGAAGAGCTGCAGTTTCCTTTCCTCCGTTAGTTTGGAGAATTCCCTCGCACACGTATTGGCACACACCTTCCCCTAGACAGCAAACAGAAAAAAATGTAACGTTAGCTACACAAGATAGCTAGCAACATTGACATATTGTAGATATAATTACAGGTTTATTAAGGTTGCTAGCTAGCTAACTATATCATAATTTGATAAAAACGTAACCGCTAACATGATCACTGAATTTAATCAGGCAACAACCGTTGTTAGCGAGTTAGCTAGCTAGTTACAATGTTTCATATACGGTTCTTCCACATACCTCTTTGGGTGGACTTTTTCCCTCTTTCGGCTCTCCTTTTCTGTTTACATACGGTTTCCCCGCATCCCTCAAGGTATTGTGTTTTCGGTCCATCCATTCATTCACTTTTGCTTTTCTTTTCTTTCCTAAATTTAGCCTATTAAGGTCCGCGGCAGACATGCATACAGCTTGTACTTCCATTTTGGCTTCTGGACATATACAGTTTTTCCGCATGAGACTATTTTAAAGTTTAAAATATAGAGTATCAATCGTGTGAAAACATCCATATAACAGCCCCAATATACAAAGTGGGAATCACATGATCATGTGACAGGGCTATCTCGATTTTTTTTATTTTTTGGACTTATACAGTTGTTCGTCGCAAGGACTCAATTGTTGGAAATTAAATGTTGGGCACAGCATACAGAACAACAATACAGAATATTCATCAGCCAGCATCAGAAGTATAGATAGCTGAAAAACATATTATTCACATAATAAGCTATCAATTGACAATGACCCTATTTCTTCTCCTCTCCACTGGACCTGACCATTCGGTGTTCTTAGAACATGTCATGGTAATCATGGAAACAAGACCCTGCCTTGCAGAGTGCCACAAAGCAAGTTCAGCAGCCAGGACTAGTTTCCACACACCTCCAGCTCTTCAATGACTCTTCACACAAGTCTTCTGTGAACAGTGGCTCTTGTTGTGTGGAAGTGATTTTTGCAGCAGAGCCCAGATGATGTATGTATTGATTAAACCACCGAGACGTTGATCATGCCCCAGGAAACATTTCCATTCTTTCTTACCAGTTCGGCCAATATTGTAGTAGCTACAATATTGGTCTAAGTGATCAACTCCTCCGGTCTTTTTATTCTGGGTGATGACTATGTCAGGGACGGTGATGGTACCATCTTGTGGAATTTTGACTTGGGCTTTTCCTCATCTGCCTCGCTGGTGTTGGTGGAGATGAAACAAATTCCTTTTAACTCTCCATCTGGACACAGTGATGTTGTCAGTGTTGCTCCATTTGACACTTTCACCCTGCAGAAGCCTATCTTCCATTATCTCTTTTGGGAAATGCTGTATCTCTGCACTCCACCATGTTTCAAAGATAAGGGGGGTGCTTAGGATCATGAGCTTTTCTGTTCTTTCTCTACACTTTTCTCTGTCCATCACTTTGGTACAGGTTATTACTCACATGTCCATAAGAGTCCATAAGAACTCTACATCTATTGTAATGCACTTTTTTTTAGCAAACTGTAACCTGTTTGTTTTGTTGAAGCTTACCAGTGGTTTCCATCTTGCCGTGAACCCTCTGAGGTTATGCTGGTCTAGTCCTCCATTGATTTTAGTCTTTTGCACATCTATGCCTACATCCTGAGAGAGCTCTTGATCTGCTCAACAGTTGAAAAGAGGTTTTTCTTCACTAATGAAAGTATTCTTCGGTCATCTACTACAGTGGTGTTGTGTGGTCTACTAGGTTGTTTGCCATTGTTGAGCTCACTGGTGGATTCTTGCTTAAAAATGTGCCAAACAGTGCTCACATAGAATACAAATAATGACACACAAATAATGACATTGTGACAAATAATAAATATGTCTGAATATTAGTACAATTGTTCAGATTATTTCATTAGCTATAAACAATGCCAAAGTAATAGCACATGTTTTTATGTTGCTGCTGTTTTAATGACATTTTTGGAGCTGCTACACAGCAATGGGGTGTAGAAAATGGGAACGAGAGGGCACGTAAATGGACTGCATTTATATAGCGCTTTTATCCAAAGCGCTTTACAATTGATGCCTCTCATTCGCCAGAGCAGTTAGGGATTAGGGGTTAGGTGTCTTGCTCAAGGACACTTCGACACGCCCAGGGCGGGGTTTGAACCGGCAACCCTCCGACTGCCAGACAATCGGTCTTACCTCCTGAGCTATGTCGCCCCCCTGTCGCATGTGGGGGAAGGTGGTTAAAGTGGTCAATAGGATTTTATTTTTTCTCAAGAAAATTACTTGAGAACAAACAAAATCTTTTTAACATGTCAAGAACAGAGATAGGGTAATTAACCACAAAAATGTGCTGGGTAAGCTGTAAACAGGGGGAAGGGGAAGCTGGGGGGAAATAAGGCTTTTTATACCAAGTCCATCAGCTGGAGTAAAAAAAAGGGGAAAACTGGATTAAGGTTAGTTTGATGCTTGTCCAATAGTAGCCTTTGTCTTTGGGTGGTGGGATTTGAATAATTATGACAAAATAAGACTTGATAAAATAACATCCAAAAACAACTAAAGTTGGCGTACATGTATTGAATAAATGTTTGCTCTCAATGTCTTGATTTTTTAAAGTGGGTTGTGCAGCTATGAATGAATGCTTGTTTGAATGTCATATCTGTAACAATCACTACAGTTTATTAAGTCTTTAATAAAAATATTATGTTAACCATTTTTATTTGTTTTTCATACAGTAAGGCACTGTGCAAGTACCTAGCCTATAGCCTGTTTCAGACCTGTGGGAAACTAATATGTTGCCCATGTCTAGCTACTGTACATTAAACTAGAACTTGCTAGTATAACCTAATATTTGTATTCATTCAAGTGAATGTCTTGTGTGTTTATAATAACCTTCCAGAGACCTTCCTTAAATTCAATCTGGATGAAAATGCATCTCCTGATGTTTATTGATACAGCCTATATGCTTATCTTTAGCCAAAATAACACTAACATCATTGACTAGCAACACGCACGGCAACTCATGTTTGCTTGTGTTTTTTATAACCATCATTCGTGCCTAGAATTGTTGGAGCTCTGGTAGCCGCATTTGTGGAAACAACACAGTAGTAAAATTATTTCTTTTCATTTTAAAGAAGACATTTTCTCCTCATTGGTCGAAAATGTAGCTAGTCATTTGGTTAAAAGCACACTGTAAATGTGGATAATGCAGCCTACTAATAGTGCTGTGATAATATTTTCCCCCTTCCTTATTTCCGTGTCTTCTGTGTCCCTCTGTTTTCCTGCTGGCGGGGCAGAAGTCCTCAACTCGATTTGATTGCCAACACCTGGCCTGCTTCTATTTAAAAAACTGTTTTGCCCCTCTATGGTGGCTCACTTTTTCCTCTCCACCACACAACCAGACGGTTGTGCAGTCTGCTTATTTTTCTTTGTATGTTTACTGATCTCATGGTACGCATTTAATCAGTCATTCTCACTCCATCTGCATTACACTTCACACTTCATGTTTGGTAATGTCAGATGTTTGTGAGTGACATATTTAATTTCATTGTAATAAATTGTTTCTTGTTATCTCGTACTCGTGTTGTCTCCATCTTGTACCGATTGTGGCAGATCAATCAGTACATTGCATTGTTGTCACACTGAATGATTTGAGATCTTTAGAAAAAATATAAATAATATAATATTAGACAAAGGGAACCTGAGTAAACACAAAACACATTTTTTAAAATTATTATTTCATTTATTTAATGAAAAAATTTATAAAACACCCATATGAAAAAGTAATTCCCCCCTTAGTTACCCAATCAACCAATTATTCTAATTTAACTGACTTTATTGCAGAAAGCCCTGTTGAATCTATACCTCACTCTTATTGGCCCTTACAATCAGAGTGAAGTTGTCAACAGAAAGTTTCTACAAGCACACTATCCCATGACCAAAAAAATTGATAAGAAAAAAGTTGCCAAAATATATTAGTATGTAAAAAGAGTCACAAAGCCATTTATACTGTAAGTCTCTGGAACTCCACCGAGCCACAGTGTGAGCCATTGTCTCCAAATGGAGAACAATTGGAACATTGGAGAATCTTCCCAAGGGCGTGGTGACAACTCATCCAAGAAGTCACAAAAGATCCCAGAAGAACATCCAAAAGACTGCATGCCTCTCTAGCCTCAGCAAAGTTCAGTGTTCATGACTTCCCAATAAGAAAGAGACTGGACAAAAATGGGATTCATAGGAGAGTGGCAAGGCAGAAACCACAGCTAACCAAGAAAAACATCAGTGCTCATCTCACATTCGCAAAAAAAGCACCAGGATGATCCTCAAGCCTTTTAGGATAATGTTCTATGGACAAAAGTGTAGCTTTTTGGATGACACAGTTATGTCTGGCATAAAGCAAATACAGTACTTGTGGTAGTCTGATGGTGTGGGGATGCTTTGCTGCCACAGGAATTGGATGATTGCCATCATTGAAGGAACCATGAATTCTGCTGAGTACTGGAAAATTATTTACGTTGTAACATATGCACCCTACAGCCCAGGATCCTGACCCCAGTTCTGAACCTAAACACCCCAGAATAACACTCATAATTTGCGATCTTAGTAAATCAACCCCTAAGTGCTTTGAAAACAATACGTGCATTGGCAGTAAGTAGTAGACTACAGGAAATACGTATAGCAAATAAAAAAGTAAAAGTTTACATCCAACTTAATACTGTGACAGAGTGTGGAATTAGGAAGACCAGAAGTGACAGAACAGGTTTCAAAAAGCTATTCTCCACAAAGAGAATAACCACCAAGTCTCTAAGAGAGACACAGGGATATAGGAGAAAAAATAGAAAAGTGGCTCACTCCACGGGAGATTATCCCAAATAAATAAGGCAATCTGCTAAACCGGAAAATGCCGAACTGAGGAGAAAGAGAAAACGAAAGCCTATAGAAAACAAACAGAAAGCAAATGCACCCGAAGGTGAACTAAGCGACAGTTTCACTCACAAGAACTGAAACTAAGAGACCTTCAGACAGCTAACATAAGCTAGGGCGAAACTACACCCGCAATTCTCTCTCTTAAATAATACCTCCTGAGACCAACCCGGATATACGGAGTTCGTTCAGTACCAGTACCGGCTTTTGTGTATAGGCGACACTAAAGCGTTGTTTCTCTGTGAACACAGACCTTAAGTAAGGTTCGACAGGTGCAACTGCGAACGCACTAAACACGCCTGCAGACCTCTAACCAATGAGCGCAGGAGGACTTGCAGGCAGAGCAAAATCTGCATGCGTAATTTAGCTAAATTGATGTGGCACACTCAAATTAGTGAAGCAGGAGGGGAAAGGAACCAAGCCGGCTGATACATCCACCCAAAACCATGACAAATACAAAGCTAGCAATAGGAGTGTATCATAATCGTCCAAGCGTAAGTGCATAGTGGGAATGAAATAAGTCAATTGTATAGGTTAAAGAAACTTTTTTTCAGCCATCTTTTCATCTTGATTTTCTGCAGGCTTCATGTCATTTTCTGGCCAGGTACTAATCATATGTGAGGTGCAAATCAGGTTTTACCTCTTCTTACCTCTTATACCCTTCTATCTGCATTCTATATGTAGATGTTACAACCATGCCTCATGGGGATAGATTTGCTGTTTTATTGCTTGGGAATGTGTATGAGTAAGCAATGCAAGTCAAACCTATGTTTATTTGGAAACAAGTGATAAATGATTTCAATTTAAAACATGATGAAACAACAACTCCTCCAATCCTACTTGGTTCAACTAAGCCATGATATTGTTGTGAATTAATGATGGACTTGTGCGTTATAATTTTTCTTTCGTTTGAGCAACACCAAGTAATTTAACTGCTGTGGGTCACTCACATTGTATGATCTTCCCTGATTTTATTATGTTTAACCCTGTGGTAACCAACTGTGTTCCTGGAGAGCTACCGTGCAGTAGGTTTTCGCTCCGATCCTAACAAAGCACACATCATTCAACAGCTAGAGATTTCATTGAACTGCCAATTAGTGAAATCATGAATTCCACATTAGGTTTGAAATAAAAACCTACAGGATGGTACTCCAGGAACAGGCTTCTAAAAAAATTTTTTTTTTTTTTTACCACTGGTTTGAAGTAATGGCCACTGAGCTTTAAAACTGTCCTAGGGTTTTATGGAATCATTGGAATGGAGCAATGTTTGGACATGAGAGATTTTTGTATTAAATTTCCATTTAACTATGCTCCATTTAAGTGTGTGTGTGTGTGTGTGCGTGTGTGTGTGTCTATGTACATGCCGATAATTCATGGCAAGTTTTAGACAACAGCTGTATATATGTTAAACTTTAGTAGGCATGCTTCATTCAAGCCATTTTCCAAGTCTCTGTGATGCTCATGACTGGAGTCATAAAGCCTTAAATAGAACATTACATAAATAAGTGAGGATTGGCCAGCTTCAGCATCTGCGTCTAATCTTAAGTGTAATGATGTGCCTGAGTGTAGTATTAAATTTTCTTTGCGGATGTGAGCTGTAGCCACTTTACAGGTTAATGTCAACCTGACAATTACCCATCACACTGGGAGGGAGGGTTTCATTCAACAAGATGTTACCCATCTTGTACCCCAAGACCAAACTGTGGTGGTCAGTCTGGCACCTTCAGTCTGTTTGAGCTTGCTGCACATGAAGGGCTCTACTCCAATGCAATGACTGAGCAACTCAGCTGGTTGACTGCAGAGTGAGGGAACTGGCATCCTGGCATAAAAAAGTATGTCAGTGAACTTGAACACACTCATGTTTTATTCATGTTCTTGCCAACATAAGGCAAACTGCATAACATTCTCAATATTTTAGCAGTATCAATTGTATACACTAAGTATAAAATAGATAAAGCACTATTATGTAACTTATAGTTTTACTTTTAGGTTGACTAAAGCGTATTTTAGACATTTTGGCCAACTTTATGTAATATAACAGTGCTTGAGATGGATTGAATCATCACCTCCAATTGCCCCACCTTCATAAGCGCAGTTATTTAGAATCTGGATGTTATGGTTTATTATGTTTATAGCATTGATGTACATTAATGCCTCTAAATATTTTCTCCTAAACTATAGCAGTAGTTACCGGATAAAAGCTTGAGGAATTTTACAGATTTTCTTACTTCACGTTTTACTTCTTACTTTTCTTAACTTAAATCCACAGCACATAAAGCCCTGCAGAATGCCCTGCTATGTTTGTCAGACATGTATTTTGGTGGTGGCAATCAGCTCATATCTACATAGTGTATCAACTACAGAAACCTCATGACATCACCACAGGAAGCTGTTTTGTTAGCTGAATCATTTCAAGAAAAACTAACAACGATGGAAGCTGGTGTGTTTAGCCGGTGTGTTCTTTCACCATCTCACACAACATGAGCAGGACAGCAGCTGTAACCTGAATGCATGGATATAGCTGTGGACAATAGCAAGGCTTATACTTCTTATAAGGCTTTCTGAAAAACATTTGAAACTATGTACCATGCAGTCTATAATACTGTATAACAATTTATTAAGTTTAAATTTTTCAAAATTAATTATTATTATTTTTTATTTTTTTTATTTTTTTAAATCTCCATTGGACTTAAAAATGACTTTGAATACTTTACTGTCCCGAGGCCAACTGCAAATAAATAATAAATTAAAATTCTCTGTCTCTGTCTTCAATTAAATCTGTTCTGAAATATGATGTTAATATTCATTAACCCTGGAAAACAAAGATTACCTTGAAACCAGTGTTGTTTGAATCCAGCTCTCAATAACTTAATTATGTCTCAAAATATAAGACACTTGATCAAAAGTTTCACAAATTTAAAAGGGCCAAAATACTGTATAATAAAAATCTGATAGAAAACATATCATATCCTAATATCAAATATTTTATGATATTTATAGTAGTAAAAATGAATAGTAACAATTTCCAACAAATGCGGGTGGCACGGTGGTGCAGTAAGCATTGCCTCACAGCAAGAAGTTTGTGGGTTCGAATCTGGAGTTGGGCCTTACTGTGTGGATTTTGCATGTTCTCCCCATGTCCGCGTGGGTTTCCTCTGTGTACTCCGGTTTCCTCCCACAGTCCAAAGGCATGCAGATAGGCTAATTGGAGACTCTAAGTTGCCCAATTGGTATGAGTGTGTTATTGAATGGTGACTGAATGGTGTGTGTGCCCTGCGATAGATATGCAGCCTGCCCAGGGGTGTAATCCTGCCTCTTGCCCAATGAACACTGGGATAGAGTCCAGCACCCCCCACGACCCTGCCCCTCCCCCACCCCCCTCCTCCGGGGAACTTACTTAGTAAATTATTATAAAGCACATATTTGATTTTTACTTTAAAAGTCATCTCATAAAACTGTCATATACCATGCCATAATTTGGAACTATTTTAGGGGCTGCATGGTGTCTTGTCTTGACACTTTCAGTGTAAGGATGAGCCCCACAGTCTAGCATCAAATCTGAACTTTGTCAGTGCTGGCAAGGCCAAACACATTTTTGCCACAGGCTTGCCTGAGGAGGGAGGAAGGGAGAGAGGGAGGGAGAAAGAGAGGGATTCTACAGGAAGTCCGTGGGCTCATTCCAAAGCTTATTTTTACCAAGCTTCCTTTCCTTGTGTCCTTCCCTCACCTCCTAGTGTGTATGAGGCAAATGGAATGTGCTTGTTCAGTCAAGCATCAGTTTGAAGCCACGACAATTACAGATGTAGCAGATAGTGAGAGATAGATTCCACAGGTTGGTCATTTAAATGTCATGCATTCCGAAAAAACATTTCTGCAAAGGATGCACTCATGTTTCCTTGCTCAAGCATCATTTGGGAATCTCCTAGCTCCTTGCTTCATCAAGGAGCATTTAATGGGTTGGAAAGTCCTTGAAGACTGCAGGCCTCAATCTATTTTTGGGTCAGATGAGGACCGAGGAGACAAGGATGGATATAATAAAATATCTCATCATGCAACAGTGAAATCCTCTGGCCAATTAGGTATATACAGTCTAATCACACAAACTGAATAACAAGTGTTCCTCTAACTCACCAATAGTCAACTCCAGGTGCTGTAGGTGGCTCCAACCATGCATTGCAACACCTGCTTTCATTAATTATTCTACCTTGGCTCAAGAAGTAAGCTCATTATGAAGTTAGGTGGTGCACGGTTGCAGCAAATGCCCACAGACACTGCAGGGCACAGGACCTGGAGTTTAGTAGCCCTGCTCTAACTCAATGTCTGTGTGATTCAACTGGTGAACTGGTGTGTGAAAACAAGCACACTCTGTCCTCTTCTGAACAGCCCAAATAGCATGTGACAGGAGGTACACTCATCACTAAAAATGTCAATGAAATTAGAAACAGGTAATACTCACCACTGAAGAAAAGTCAGACGTCATTTCTCTTTTAGGACAGTGAATGGCATTCATCATTTTGGCACTGAAAAGGACACTGTGACCGCCATAACAAATTTGGCAAAAAAGATAAGAAACTGCCTCGAATAACTGAAGAGTAGACTACACTGCATGCTAATGAAATACTGATCATTGTCATTAGCCAAATTAAGTTATGAAATCATGCAGTATATCATGTATGTTTGATAACTAAGCTTTTAATTTAAAAAAATGTTTTGCTGTATTTAATAAATTGTACATTTGATATTTAAAACCATATTGGCTGGCATGCTTATTTTTCATTTTATTCCCTAATCCTGTGTTTGCCTATCTGGCTACCTCCTCAAGTATGTGGAAGCTAAAACTGTGGCAGCACATTCATATCGGCCTACTTTGAATAATATAAAAATTAAACATGGGACTACTGCACTGAATCATAATTAGAATATCTTTTTAAAGGGCAGAGGATTTGTCATCCTTATCTATTTTTTCACTGAATTCAGATGGGAGAAAGTAGGTAAGGTTACAGATAGAGATGGATTACAGTAGCAAAGTGTGATGATCGGGAATCTAGCCCCAGGCCATGCAGGGATGTGTAAACTGAGTCGGTTGCTCTAAGGGCTCTGCCACACAGTCTCCTCCATAATTATAATGTTAATAATCTTATAGGAGACATAAATTGCAAAATGTATGAAATTAGTGTTATACATGGGAACAATCATCTGTGAACATTTGACACAAAAACAAAATAGTAGAAAAGACATTGTAATCACTTTAAGATGAAATTTGCATGTAACAGAATATGCAAATGCATAACCCAATTTAACCCCTTTCTTGCAAGCCCCTTAGTAGCCAGGATGCCAGTGTCCTGAGGCATTCAGTGCTCTTGCAATCAAACTATAAGTGCAGACAATAAGCTCTGTATTGTAGCTTTATTAGAAGATGATACAGGACAATTATTTTAAATACGGAGTTTCCAAATGCCACCATTGTCGTGTACTGTAGATCATCCATTTAACAAGCACCCCCTCTCTGCAGTCTCATCTGCACCTATACCCGCTAAGCATGATACACTGGACAATAGCGTCTATCAGGGAGTTCATAAACATTCTTTTATCACCAAAATGTAATGTTCCATCATAGCAACAAGATAAAGCCAGCAAAAGCCGAAGGTGTGCCAGTGAAACAGTGAAAAACGCCACTCAATGAATAGTCAAATAAGAAATATTAATTATTGTGGAATTGGAATAAATCATTCTACTATCTAAATATGGAATAAATATACAATGTATATTACCCTCGGTTTTAAGTGTAGAGATGTCTAGATTGAGTGGGCATATATTCTAGTCTTGGACAATCCATTTGTGAAGTATACACTCACAAATGGGTACCTTCCGAGACAGCTGCAGTAAAGTTAAAGCCCCAGCTAATACTGGGCTGGTATAGGCTGACATACTTTAGGATAGTGGTCAGCGTAACTTCCATTCTGTCAGTCCGTGGAGCAAGGTGTAAACGGTTATCGGAGATATCGGATAAACAAAGAGAACACTTGTAATAAGAAGAAACAAAATAACAAACAGGAGGGAACTCAAAGAACTAAACTGAATGAAAACAAATAATACAGGAAACCACTAGAGAACAGCTTACAAGCACAAGAGATAATTAACCAGGAATAACAATAGACAGGCGCTAGAAATGAGCCTGAGGATACATGGTAAGGCAACGAAAACCAAGCAAAGATTGAACAAACAGCAAACTTAAATACAGCGAATAATCTGGTGAGACTATTGACTAATAAACACACATGTGAGGAAACCTAATCAACCAATTAAACAATAATAGAAAGACTAACAAGGGAACAAGCAAGTCAACCAGAAACAACGGAAAAAGGTAAGGATTACACAACAGAGAAGGGGAGAATGGGGGTCTCTGGCATCCAGGAACCGTGACACATTAAACTATTTTATCTCATAACTCTTGTCACATTATAACAGTCTGTAATGTTAAATCCATGTAAGACCCTAATAGGGAGGGCAAAGGTTCAAAAAACATTTTTCATGTATACTGACAGAATTGCTACAGTGTCATCCAGTAAGAACATATAAATCACTAACTTGCCAGAAAATAACACCTGTTTGTTTTAATACAATTTTGAAAACTAGCTGCTTCCCTCTTCTGTGTAATCACTCTTGTTGAAGGGATACATCATCAAACACTGCAGGTTGGAAACTCGGAATCGAAAAGCCACATTTCTCCTTCTCACCCTTTTGTAAAACTAAAATGCTTTATACCCTCATTGTAGATGAGAGCCTGTAAATAAATGTAAATGTCATCCGAATACACACAAAAATATTATGGGTTACAAGAATAGCCTGTCCCTATTTACAGCTTGTCACTAAAATGTATTTTCCTCTCCTTTCGTGTTAAAATAAAAGCAGTGGCAATTTGAACACAAACCGCTATTCTAGTTTGTTCGTGAGCCCTGTGGTCAACAGTCAGATATGGATTTGAGTGTTCACATTTGCTGGTGGTGGTTGTGCGAACAACACAAGCTCTGGTGGAAAAACAAAAAATAAGTCTGTGGGGTAGATCTCTCAGGGCAGCAGGGCCAAATGAAACTCTAAACCACTGTGGGTATGTGTACCACAGTGTGTCACAATGTTTTTGCATTGTTTTTCAATGTGATATCAATGTTTAATCTTAACCCATCATAAGCGGCAAATTGATATGCTTTATAATAGACAAAAATAATTATATTCATTTTTGGACAGATTTTAGATTTTGGACCCCTGGATATCTTAGACCCCTATACTGATGGAACTATTGTAATTCCCACTTGAAAATGATGCAAAAGTGAGCTTCTTAAGTCAGTAGTGAAATACATGATTATGTTGTGATTTACAGCAATGTAAAATTTAGACATTTTGGATAGATTTGGAGACACTAAGACACACCAGGGTACACTGCTTACCTTTTGCTTCATAGATCTTTAGTAATTTTGCATATCACCCTCAGAACTTGTACACTTGTGGGCAAGGAATATATGATCCAGGACATATTGTTTTTCCTGTTTCATATATAAACTCTTCCAGTATTTCATTACAAACTTAAAAAGAACAACTTTCACCAAGATAATTGCATTTGTGGAACTTTACTTTTTAGCTATATTTAACTCAATTTCACATTCACACAATGAGATTAAACATTTGCTATGCAATTCTGTTGTGTGATCAGGTTTAGAAGGCAAAAAATGGCAATATACTTTACTAATTTACCATCTGTTAGAGTTCCCAACATCATCTGCTGATTACAGACTCAGGGAAGTCTTCATTTAAAGCTTTATTGAACCAATGCTTCACCCATGATTGAAAGTTGTAGCAGAAGCATAGTACAATGTATCATTGAGCTACGCCTGAAATTGATAGCACAATGTACAAGAACATCTACTGTAACATGATAAGAAAACATAGTGAAGTTCGTGATCTCATAGTTTGAGAAAACAATGTAATCAATCCATACAGTGTAATCATAAACTGTCTTATCATACAGTCCTATAAAAAACAGTGATTTGCCAGGGCCTGCTTGCTTGCTGTGCTAATTTCTTACAATCCTCCCAACAGATTTCTCTCTCCTGTCACTCTCCACTCCAAAAACAAGTATGACATACCAGACATGTTATAATTAATGTGGCTCCAGATTAGTTGTGCAGAAAAATATGCAATATTTATGGATTTCTTTTCCCAGATTTTAAGCAGACCATTAGCTCTGTAAAGATTCAGATTTATTTCTTTTTTTACAGTTATGAAGTTATGCTTGGTCTTGAAAAATATTTTAATAAATTAGAAGCATTTCAAATGTTGTCCGAGCTTCAGAACAAAAAGACCACTTTGGACCCTGCTTAATCATGAAAATATTACACTTTTTGGCTGCTCTTTCGAAGCAAGAAGGGGGAGGGGGGAACAAAGTGAGATAAGTGAGAAGAATTACTCACAGAGACTAGACAAAATAATGTGAATACCAAAAATTATATGACTATTGAGCAAATAATGAGTAGGGGATGTTAGTTCAGAACAGCTTTAATCCTTTGTGGAATGCTGTCATACAGGTCCTGAATTCATTCTTGAAGAATGGGACATTCTAACATTCATAAAGAAGGAAAGCCACCAGCATATCCCGTTTTTTGATCTGGCCTTCAATAGAGAGACAGTATAATTTAACAAGCAGGTGTACCTGACAACCAGGTGTGTGTGTGTGTGTGTGTGCATCAGTAATCCTCATTTTCCTGTAATCCTCATTCCTTCTTTTGAAACCAGTGGACAGGTTGGGTTATTCATAGAAGTAGCAAGTTGTGGGAGAGCTAATCCATTTTTGTTTTTCTATAATGTTTGCATTAAGATTTTTTATTTTTGCGGGTGAATGTGTCCAGGATGTGTGCACATTAGGCAAGGGGTTTAATGATATGTAGCAATATAATCTTGCATTTTTAAAAAACATATTTGAAAACAAAGCCTATCATAAAGATGGAATATGCAATTACATATTTGATTTGCACAATATGATGAATTGGGTTAAAAAAAAGGCTAATTGCATCTGTGCACATTCAGTCTGTGTGCATAAAGCTTTTCTCAATAAATGAAGCTGTCATGATCTTGCATTATTAGTTTTTTATTGAAACATATTTTTCATCTGAATAAAGAGAAATAATCTCTTACTGAATAAAGATGTAAAACATATTTTATGCTAATAATTACAATTTCTGCTATTCATCATGGCAAATTGGTCTATGTGGATTGTAGATGATGCATTAATTGACTTTATCCTGCAGTGCAGAATATTGCATTCCACAACAAGACAATAAACCAAACAATTTTCTGATCATATCAAGCTCATAGTTAGGCTTATTCGAATTAATCAGGTTTTGACAGCAATAAACCACAACATGTCGTGCATGTACAACAGTATATGACATGACCGAGTAGTGATTGCCATTAACCACTCTGAACTGCCATATGTTCGTGTATTTGCATAGCATGTCCTAATTTATGTACATATTCGCTACTTAGCTAAATGGCAAGTGTAGAGGACACTAGAGTTTGGATTCTAAAGAGTTGTCTGTCATTATTAGCTGGCAAAAAAAACATATGAAAAGAGAAAAGGCATTCAACAATGTAAAATAAAGTACACATTATCTATTGGTATAATGCATTTTGTCATGGTTCTGTATTTTTTGTTTCTGTTTTTCCCCTTTTGGCCGCCAGATGGCGGCACTTCAGTTTTGTGTTTCAGTTTGTTCTCCTTCCCTGTGTTAATTGTATTATTGGTTTTAATTATTCTATCATTGTTCCCACCTGTGTCTTGTTATCCCCTCCTTTCCTGGTTTGATTGTTAATTGTGCCCTCCTGTGTCTTGTTGGTTTTCAGTCTATTTAAGTCCTTTGTCTCCCTGACTCGGGTGCTGGTTCCTTGTGTTCGGTTCTGAATGTATGTATTCTGCCTGCTTCGGTCCTGCTTGTGCGTTGTGTGTTTCTGTGTTTGTTTCTGACTATATGTATCTGCCCGCTTTGGTCCTGCTTGCGTTTCGTTTGTATTTCTGACCTGCCTGTGTTCCGCCCTGCTTGTGTTCTGTCCTGTGTTTTTTTGGTTTTTGAGTTTGTGGTTATGCCCCTCGTGGCCCTTTTTGTTTTGTTTAGTTTTTTTGTATTAAATTCTTTGTGTATATTTACCCTTTTAGTTTTGTGAGTTTTTCCCACTCTGCATTTGGGTCCATTTCCACGAAAACCCTGACATATTTAGCTACCGATGTAGTGAGCAGACAGTCAGCTGTGTCATTTATTGCAATACAACACAACATTAATATTTCCAAACCTAATAAATGTTGCTCCCCGGCCCACAAAAATGCTTAACTAGATGGAATGAGTTGCAACTAAGTTATTTGCTAGATGAAAACACTTTTTATTTGCAAATTTAACCTTAGCTATTGGTTTTATGAATCAACTGTTATCACCTGTTGCTATGGTTACATTTCCTTTTATTTTGGGATTGCTAAACCGGAAATTACAAAGCCAATCAGAATATATGTACATACATATACATGGTATATGTGTATATATATATATATATACATACACTCACCGGCCACTTCATTAGGTGACAGGAGTGGCACCCAGTGTGGTCTTCTGCTGCTGTAGCCCATCTGCTTCAGGGTTTGACGTGTTTTGCGTTCATTGTAAATGCTTGTCCAATAGAAATAAACAAAATATAAAATAGCCATGTGCAAATTCAAATATGGCCTAAATCATATCCCTTTAAATAAAACAATACACAGGAGGTTCGTCAGAAAGGAGGATTTTCGCTTTCTGTTGTACTCTATTAAGTCTGTATACCTCATCAGTTTGTTGGGGTGAACCCTCCGTTGACAGAAAAAATATCAATGAGGCGACAGGGGATTTATCCATTAAAATAGACTCATCATCACAACAAAGAGGAACCTGCTCAAATTCAAACAGAAACTTTATATGTGGAAAACATAATGCTTTGTCGCACCATTATTGTACCTTATGATGCACTTATCCACAATATTCCAAAGTCCCATGATGCCTTGCGCGGAATATGTGCAGAACTTCCGGTTTAGCGTAAACAAACTTTATGTATGCTATGCAATGCTATGCAATGTTCCAGCGCTCATGTCATGACTGCTGTATGCTTCACAAAAACTATTACACTACTAACTAACGCTTACATTACAGTGTGAAATATCCACATTAATACCAGTAACCTATTTAAACACACTCAATTTCAAAAATAACGTATATAACCAAAGTATTTTGAACAATAATAGCCTACTTACATAGCAATGATGAAATCTTATCTGTGTTCAGTAGATGGAGACAGAGACAGTAAATCAACAATACAGTTCAATCCGCTTCTGTTTTGCTCCAGAAAACGATGTCAGTTAGGTCTATCAGCAAACATGCGGCTTAGCTATGCCCAGAAGTCCTCAATAATAATAGTATTTCCCAAGAAATTACAAATAATAGTTGACCACGTTTCGTGAGTGAATGCATAAGTGCGATGATAAGAAAAATTTCGGTTACGCTGACCTAAAAAAACGCTATTCCAAAAGCAAAATTAGACATGTTATACATCGTTAGAAAGCTTATACTCTCACCTACTGAATAAATGAATTGTCTATCAAGCCAGACTGTACTAAAAAGGCCGACAACGCCGTAAACAAGGCATGTGGTATAACATAGTTTGAACGTGAGGCCAGGGGTGTTCTCCCTCCTACGAATCACCCGCCGTTGTTTCAGCCATTGTTGTCGCTCACTCATCCTTCTGTGTGCTGTGACTGGCTACGTTTGATTGGTGAAACGGAGTCATTTGGGGCTGTGACAGAGCCAAAGCAAAGACCAGTCAGCCTCTTTGGCTGAAGTCTCTCTGAGAGAATGAAACAAACAGAACGTGCATTGAATAAAAAATGGGTAAAAAATAAAAGTAACGAGCGGAATGTAGCCGAATATAACGGAGTAAAAGTAACATTTTTTCTTCGCAAATATACTCGAGTAAAAGTGAAAAGTATGTTGCATTAAAACTACTCTTACAAGTACAATTTATTCAAAAAGTTACTTAAGTAAATGTAACAGAGTAAATATAAATATTACTACCCACCTCTGCTCAGTTGTAACGAGTGGTTATCTGAGTTACTGTTGCCCTTCTATCAGCTCGAACCAGTCTGGCCATTCTCCTCTGACCTCTGCCATCAACAAGGCATTTTCGCCCAGAGAACTGCCACTCATTGGATATTTTCTCTTTTTCGGACCATTCTCTGTACTACCCTAGAGATGCTTGTGCGTGAAAATCCCAGTAGATCAGCAGTTTCTGAAATACTCAAACCAGCCCGTTTGGCACTAACAACCATGCCACGTTCAAAGTCACTTAAATCACCTTTCTTCCCCATTCTGATGCTTGGTTTGAACTTCAGCAGATCGTCTTGACCGTGTCTACATGCCTAAATGCATTGAGTTGCTGCCACGTGATTGGCTGATTAGATATTTACGAGCAGATATTTGCGAGCAGTTGAACAGGTGTACTTATTGAAGTGGTCGGTGAGTGTGTGTGTATATATATATAGACGGGTGACATATTAAAGGAAAAACCTGAATAAATGAGTGGAGTAACATAATGGAATCAAATCCTTCCATACAGGTGTACTGCATGAGCATGATACAATTTAGCAATTAACATCATGCTCTGTAGCAAGTATAAAAATGCTGAGCAGGCCCAGTTGACCTTCATTTTGGACCAAGATGGCAAGAGGAAAAGATCTAAGTGACTTTGAAAGAGGGTTCATTATTGGGGCACGGATGGCAGGACCGTTAGTCACAAAGACTGCTCAACTGGCTAGTGTTTCAATAGGAACAATGACAACTAACATTTACATTTAGATCTATGGGAAAGACATCAGTAAATAGGGTCGGAAATTGTGGTCAAATGTGCACATTTGATTACTTTTATGCTAGTGCATTAGTGAGATATGTAAAGAAAACAAAAGAGCACGCAGGGTTGCAGTGCATAAACCCCTCATTACAAAGATGAATGCACATTTGAGAGTTCAGTGGCACAAAAACCATACGCACTGGTCTATAGGATGTGGAAAAAAGTGATGTGGTCAGTCATCATTCTCAACAAGTGGGTGAGTGCTTGTGTGGCGTACAACAAGAGAACAGTACAGACCTGAATGCTTGACCCCTAGAGTGACATTAGGTGATCTGATGGCTCTGTTTGGGGGCATTTTCCTGGCATGGTTTTGGTCCACTTAGAGGGAAAAAAAAAAAAAAAGATGACAAAACAGTGGTAGGGCTGATCTCATGTGACAATGAAACAGCCTACAGAAATGAGGTCTTGTCTCTGGTTGACTGGTGCTGTCTCTACAACTTGGAACAGAACGTCTCCAAAACTAAAGAGCTGGTGGTCGACTTTCAGAGAGGTTGGAAGGCTGTCCCGCCATTGACCATCAATGGCCTGGAGGTGGAAAGAGTGGACAGCCTTCAATTTTTCGGAACAACAATCTCCTCCTCTCTGAAATGGGATGACAACTCGATCCGCATCATCAAAAAAGCCCACCAAAGACTTTTTCCTGCGCCAGCTCAAAAAGTTTGGGGTGTCCAGAGAGGGGTTGCTGAAGTTCTACAGAGCTGCAATAGAAAGTGTTCTCACCTTTTCTATATCTGTGTGGTATGGCAACTCCACAGCTCAGCAGAGGAAGCAGCTGGACAGAATTGTTCGCTCCACCTCACCCCCATCTCTGACATCTACGAGACCCGCATACAGCGTAAAGGTCTAAAAATACTACAGGACTCCACGCACCCTGCCAACCCCCTCTTAATAACTCTGCCCTCAGGAAAAAGACTCAGGGCCATCAAAACAAAGACATTCCTCAACAGCACTTACTGCAGAACCATCCAATCACTGAATGGCTCCCCAATTCCGTATCAGCACTTTACAAAAGCAAAGCACTAACTACTACTGTATTTCAAAGCACCCCTCACTTTATTATTATATTGTACTGGATTTTCCTCTAGGACTGTTAAAATCTTAGATCCACGGATGTATGTAATGTTCTATGGGCTGGGGGTTATGTGTTATGTGTTTTTTTTTTCTTATTATGTGTCTTGACTGTTTTGCTGTGATTGTTTGCTGTTCCGTCATGAGCACACTGAGGCAAATTCCTAACAACTAAGTTGTATGGCAATAAAGTATTGAATCTTGAATCTCTAGAGTAGTTGCTTCCAGGGTGACAGTGTCCCCATCCTCAGGGCAAGAGGGGTCACTGACACTTTATGTTGACTTTTCCTTTAATTTTTCACCTGCTACAGGTTTGTATTTGATTTGTTTAGAAAAAATGTTGAAATGTGATCTGAATGATAATAAATGAGAAACAGGTAACTCCAGGCAATAATAATAATTATATGAAGAAGGATAGCCAAGTAAACACAGTGTATATTTATGCATATGACATTAACTATAGCCTGACATGCAATTCAATAGCAGAAAATCCTTAGCTTGTGGAATTTCACTACTATATAATACTCAATGCCAATATGTGGTCTCAGCTGGTAAATGTTTGTGTTGGTATTTGTGTTGGTAATTCCCAAGTCCCAAGATCAAATATTACAAATGGACATGCACATGTGATCCAAAAACGTTCAAGTGCAGCATATTTGATTATTAAGCCGCGTTTCCACCGCAGGAACTTTACCCCGGAACTAGGAACCTTTTGAGGAACTCAGTGCGTTTCCACCGCAGGAACTAGGGTCTAAATTTAGTTCCGGGGGCTTTATTTTACCCCCCAAAAAGTTCCTGCTCGGGGGGGTAGTACTTTCCGAAAGTACAGGAACCTTTTGGGTGGAGCTTGCAGTGCTGAACATTTCTGATTGGTCGAGTACTCTTTTTTTTTTTGTGTTTATTTTCAGCCGCCATGTTTAAAAATATGCAGCCGCAAACCAATTTATTTTCATAATAACTTCAAATCAAACTTGTATGTTATGCGACGCAGTAGCCTAGTTTTGGTTATAGCCTGCAAACGTCTTGGAATTATAACGTGTGCTCTTCTGTTCTTTTCTTGCTTTAGTATTCGTTTTATAAAATTTTTTTATAAAAAGCATTCGTGCTGGGACAGCATATTACGTACTAAAACATTCAAACGGATTAATCCGGTTGCTGAATATTTTCTTCCGGATTTTCTTTGTTAGCCCGTTGTAATTGACTCAAAACGTTTGATACAGTTATGTGAGGTACGCGGTAGTTCTGCGTAATTCACATTGGTGATACAGTAAAAGCAAACTGGAAATCACCTTCCGCACTTTTTGTCTGGGTAAAATAACAGGTTAATTCTAGTAATCGTCCCTTTACCTTTTTCAGACTGCCGTAATTTTACTCTGCCATTCTTCAATTCCACAGAAAGACCAGGAAGACTATGGACTAATTTATGGTGCATGGTTCGCATCTGGAGGGCACACTTCGCTGCTCGGCTAGCAGTAACTTCGAAGGAAAGCAAACGGTGGCTGTACCACTACTAATTTAAATTTTCACGCAAGTCCGAGTTTTCATTCTATTCTTGTCATTTTGCGATTAGCCTATATGGAATTGACGATGAGAAAGTAATCAAACAGCAAATTGTTTACAACGTGTACATGTTTTCTGCTGTTGTTGCCAGTTATACATATAAATGTGAATGCATTCTGTCGCTTCGGATGTCAAGACATGAAAGCGAATGTTCGCATAAAAACATAATGAATGTGTTTGAGAGGATATATAAAACAGTTACAATCTGACTATTGGCCTGTTATATCCTATTTGTTGCATAACAACGGTCCAAGTTCAACTACCAACGACAGTTTTGCTTGACAACGGTAAAATATGCCCAAACGGCTGCAGAAGAATATTTCAATTCCAGGTGATTAAATCGATAAAAAAAAAAATAAATACAAAAGTAACCATATATAATCATTGTTGGTAACCCGTTGTATATAAGTGGAATAAACCCCTCCGGGCTGTCCCGGTTATTAGAAAATAATGTAGGCTACTTCGGTGGTAGTATGGGGTTACAGAAGAAATCATAGGACAGATGGACCGACGACAACGTCGCTTTTTCATACGTCAGTGGGCTAATTTGCCTAATCTTCGCGGGACTTTAGACCGCGGTGGAAACGCAGACAACCATGGGCTGAAGGAACCTTTTAGTTCCTTGAAAAGTAGTTCCTGGGACTAAAAGTTCTGGGTACTTTTGGTGGAAACACGGCTTTAGATAATCACAGTTCCTAAATCAACTACCAAATTCACAGGGCAGCTTGTACTTCATTAAGTATGCGCACCATCAGATTTTATAGTTTTTTTTCTATTATTTTTTGTGTGCTCAATTTGGAATGTTGAAACATCTCTGTAAAAAAAACTGCAGCATTAATGTCTGTTTGAGAGAGTGAAAATTTGTTTGGGAGAACCGTAATGGCTGAATCCCTTTCTTTCTGGCCAAATGCCAGTCACCTCATAGGGCAAGAGTTTGTACATAATCAACTAATTCACAAACATGAAAGCAGGTGAAGTCAACTAACTGTAAAAAGCTGTTCTTTTTTAGGTCAGCTAAGTAAAAAGGAAATAGAGCACATCCTGTGGCTTCCCAGGACCAAGGCTGCAGACCTGGAGAACTTGGCCTAAAACGTAAGACAAAATACAGAACACATTCAAACAGAGAGCATATTTTGTATATATTTCTGACTATGGGGCATATCACCACTGCATGAATTCATGTTTGAGCAGACATTATATCATACTTGCAGTAACAGTAATTACTTTTCTTCAAAAATTCCAACACCGCATTATATTTTTGAACCAAGATGATCCCATTTTTCCTGAATAACTGTTTTAGATAACCATAAGTGGTCCAAGCCCAAATACCTTTAATTGTTTTCCTGTGAGTGTATTATCATTATTAGTACTGTTGTTGTTCTCCTCAAGTTTGGGCAATTTCCCATGAGTTGGTACATGCAGCAAGGTTCATAATTACAGAGGGTACCCATACATGTATTTTTTCTCCCAATACATTGCTTTAATTAAAGGTCAAATTTTCACCCCTTTCAAATGTAATAACTGTCAAGAACTATTTTATAAGAACTTTTTACACATAATCTCTGGAGTAACCCGTACAACGTTGCACCTTTCAATTTAAAGTCTGCATTATTGGATTTTTAACTCATTTACATATTATGCGAAACAGTTTTTTCCCTATAACTTTTTTGTTTCTGCACTGATTTGGATGGTACTTTCCAAATATATTCCAGTTACCTAAATACACTTCATAATTATAAACCAGCTCTTTGAAAATAAACAGTGTAGCAGCTATGAACCAATGAATTTGAGATTGGATGTGGCCTCAAACAACAGTGGCAATATCACTCTCAATTTTCCTCAGATCTTCACAAAACTTGGCAGACATGTTTCCAATAATTCAATAAAGCAGACTTAAAAATATTATATACATTGGTCAAAAAAAAAACTCATTGAAAACCCATGGGCTTGAGAATCCATGTACTAGCTCAAAACAGAAGTTTGGTCATGATTGATGAACATGGGTGTGGCCAATTACATAAAAATGTAATTACATTAAACTCCATAGGAATACATTTTATGTACATCTAAATGCAGTAGAAACTGCAGTATTGCATGATTATTAGATACCAGACCTCATGACGTGCAAGTGTGTAGTATTGAGAAAATACATACAAGTAAATGGGCTGCAGTTTCTTACATTGATTTCCAGGTAACCATTGCTGAACTGGAAGCAGTTGCTGGCTCCGATGATAAAGCAAGCAAACCATAGAGCGTATATAAGAACTGGAGAGGCTGGAGGAGGCAGAAGTTGGAAAAACCAATTAGGCTTCTATTGCACTGCAAATTTCAGTTTCCCCATAGGTTATAATGTTATAATTCCTGCCGTTTTACCCAGTTATTCTTATACATATAAGAATAAGAAAAAATGCATGATTTTGCTTGACATGATTCAATAGTGAAAGAGCACAGCTAGTGGAGTTGTTTCACTCATTGTACGTCAACACTAGACTCTAGTTGGCCAGCATAAGACTCAACATATGACTCTGACTAGTGCAACTTGTACAATTGATGAATAGCCTACAAGGAGCATGACTGGAAAATAGTTTAAACTTCCATGGTTACTGATATGTGCACGGACCACTGAACTGCATGAGCGCAGACCAGAAGCGAATACATAATATGAACTATCTGGAATGAGTGGATAGCTACACACGTTATACCCCATTAGCTAATGTAGCCAGGTAAATCATTTTAATATGGTAAATGTTATCTATTCAATTTGTGTGTAGAAAAGATCCAATGATTTTAGATACAAATAGAAAGCAAGCTGGCTGTAACTAACTGTCATTTTGCTTGCTAGCTTGCCACTGTCCTATAGCCATATTTATTTACCTAGCTCAGATATTAGTTTTATATGTAACTACATAGCTAGGCACATCAAATATTGCTGCTAGCTAATTAGGCGAAAATCTTGTCATGCTGTCATGCGAGCTCAAGGCTCGACTTGAGTGAAATGGAAATAAACTGATTTTGCGAGGAGCTTGCACCGAAACTTAGGCCTACTGGTTGCCACCATGATAGCCTATAGTTATTATGATTTCTGTATGATAAAAAATCATGTGCTGCGTTTGATCTATCCAAAGCGTTTGACTCAGTGGATCATGGTCTTCTCCTGCAAAGACTAAATTGTACAGGATTTAGTAACCTTGTGCTAAATTGGTTTTCAAATTATCTGACAGGGAGAACTCGGTGTGTGTCTATTGACAATTATAATTCTGTACCTCTAACCGTAAAGATGTGTGTTCCGCAAGGATCTATTTTGGGACCGATTTTATTTTCTATTTATATAAATGATCTTGGTGTAGGATTAAATCCAGCAAAGGTACACCTTTATGCAGATGACACAATTATTTATACTACAGCGCCATCTTTAAAAGTGACAATGGATTCCCTACAGACTGCTTTTAATTTATTGCAGATGTCACTTGTTAATTTAAAATTGGTTTTAAATTCTAAAAAGACTAAATTTATTATTTTTTCGCGTTCCCGTTCATCACCCACTGACTGTACAGTTTTAACACTAGATGGCACTCAGCTAGAGAGGGTTACCTCTTACAAATATCTCGGCCTCTGGATTGATGACAAGATGACCTTTGGCGTCCATATTGATAGCCTTCTAAAAAAACTTAGACCAAAGTTAGGTTTTTATTTTCATAAAAAAAATTTTAAAAAAAGTTTTCCTTTTACTGCTAGAAAAAGATTAGTTCAAAGTACTTTTTTGTCAGTATTAGACTATGGTGATGAAATTTATATGCATGTATCTTCATCTCTGTTGAAAAAACTGGATGTAGTCTATCATGCTGCCCTGCGGTGTGTAACTTGTGCAAGTGTACATACACACTTGTAGCAGCCAATAATGTAATAACTGCCAATAACGTAATAATTTTTCCGTTCTTAATGTAATAAAAGCCGATAATGTAATAACTGCCAATAACGTAATAACTGCCAATAACGTAATAATTTTTCCGTTCTTAATGTAATAAAAGCCGATAATGTAATAACTGACCAATAATGTAATACATTTTCTGAACCAATAACGTAATAACTTTTTGCAAGTTATTACATTATTGGCTGGTTATTACATTATTAGCTGGGTTTTTAAATAAATCATAAAAAATGTAATAACAGGAGCCGATAATGTAATAATATACTTATATCGCTTTAAGTTTTATTTATTGGCTATAAAGTGTCACACTTCTATGACACTTACCCTTGCTTCCTCTTTCAAATAGCTGCTCAAAAACCTGACCACACGCGCGCGTGCACACGCACACACACACACCTACTCTCTCTCTAGGAATTATGACTATTTATTTGTTTGTGGTGCTTGGTTAGACTTATCTCCAGCCCTGCCTTCTACTCCTTAACCATTTGAGTACCAAATGAAGTGTGAGCACATATGTTTGCAAACACAGACAATTACTCTTATGTTACATTACATTACATTACATTACAGGCATTTAGCAGACGCTCTTATCCAGTGCGACGTACAACAAGTGCATTGGTTCATGATGTAGAGGTGCAAAAGAAACACTAGAGTGAAGTAAGGATCGTAGTGCCAGAAGTGACCACATCGATCAGGACTCCAACCCTGTAGAGTAAGCTGTTCAGCAAGCAAGAATCCTACCAAGTACAAACTAGCACTGGAATCACATCTAATCACACCTAATCAACAAAAACAATCCTGCCAGATACACTAACATAATCATATTATCCTAACTAGGTACAGTGAGCTAAACTATAGGCTAGGGAGGGGTGGGGAGAGGTGCAGCCTGAAGAGATGAGTCTTCAGTCTGCGTTTGAAGGTGGTGAGATTCTCTGCTGTTCTGACCGCCACGGGGAGGTCATTCCACCAGCGAGGGGCCAGGACAGACAGCAGACGGGAGCGGGACGCGAAGAGGGGGAGGTGCCAAGCGTCCAGAGGTGGCAGAACGGAGAGGTCTGGCTGGTGTGTAGGGTCTGATGATCCTCTGGATGTACCCTGGTGCTGACCCCTGTCATATATGATGACCCCTGTCATATAATATGAAATCTATACCTCTTTGAAGATGCTTTGTCCACGAATACAAAGACCACCATTTCTTTTCATGAAAAATGTCATCTTTAATTAAATGTATTTAAATAACTTTTTCAAGCAAACTGTTTCAACCACACTATTATAGCTATTCAGCACTCTCTCTCTCTCTATGTATATATACCAAACCTGACTCCTGAAAGGTTACATGAAAATGTATTACCAAATCAGAATCCTTGCCCTATTGACATCCCTGGCTATTTGAATACAGTCTTGACAATCTCAACAAAGAGTCTAAAACCGAAGCAAATGATATCTATAGTTCATTCTTTTTTATTTTTGCCATTTTCTCCAATTTTAGTCGTTATACCAATTCTCTGTGTGTATCACGGTCCTGGTCGATGCGCTATCCTCTGTTGGTCTGGGGAGGGTGTAGACTACCACATGCCTCTGATACATGTAGAGTCGCCAACTGCTTCTTTTCACCTGACAGTGAGGCAGAGGTGGGAGTAAGTCACACTTGTGCAAGTCACAAGCAAGTCTCAAGTCTTAACCTTCAAGTCTCAAGCAAGTCCCATGTCACTGTGTTTAGACTCAAGCAAGTCAAGTCGAGTCACCATGAAAGAAGTGCTTAAAACAAGAGAGAAAGGGACACAATGGCAAGTCATGTCATAAGAAAACTGCACCTGTTCGTGAGTTAGTTAGTTTCTACAACTAGGGATGGGCATGGTTTGGATTTTATCAATACCAATACCACTATTGATACTGCTTATCAATACCAATACTTATCGATACTCTTATCGATACTTCCTAATTTGGTGTGCAAAAGACATGTTTTTAAAAGAATTATCAGTACTACTTTTATATTAGTTTGGGCAAAAAATATTTAACAAAGTAGTTCTGTTGATAAAATGACACATATTGTTTTCTGAGACAAAACATGATGCTGGGACCAATGGTATAGATACTGTAAATGTAATGTGTATCAAGAGAATGTTTAGTTCTTTAAAAAAAGGGACGGTAAGCCATCCTTTATTATTATGATAAAACTGAAAGATGTGTTACCAAAGTTATCTTTGTAGGTCATGTTATATACTATATTTTACAGTTTAGAATTTTGCATTAAGAGGTTGAAAGTTGAGCACAAGGGATAATAGTGCCGGTTTGGTTGAAGAAGTTATTTAAATACACTTGATTAAAGATTATATTTTTCATGGAAAGAAGTGGTGGTCTTTTTTATTTGAGAACACAGCATCTTCAAAGAAGTATAGATTTCATATTATACAACATAAGAGTAATTGTCTGTGTTTGCAAACATGCGTGCTCCCACTTAATTTGGTACTCAAATGGCAAAAGAGTATAAGGCAGGGCTGGAGATAAGTCCACCCATCAAGTTACACAAACAATTAATTCCTAGAGAGAGAGAGGTGTGTGTGTGTGTGTTTTCTCAGAGTTAGGACTAAGATTCAGGGGTCAGGATTGGCCTGGTTTTTGAGCAGCTATTTGAAAGAAGCAACAGTAAGGGTAGGCCTAAGTGTTATGGAAGTCTGACACTTGATAATAAATAAAACTTATACATAGTGATACAAGTATATTATTACATTATCGGCTCCTATTATCACATTTTTAATGATTTTTATTAACCCAGCTAATAATGTAATAACCAGTCAATAATCTAATAACTTATTACATTATGTGCAAAAAGTTATTACGTTATTGGTTCAGAAATTTTATTACATTATTGGTCAGTTATTACATTATCGGCTTTTATTACATTAAGAACGGAAAAATTATTACGTTATTGGCAGTTATTACGTTATTGGCAGTTATTACATTATTGGCTGCTACAACACTTATATGAAATGGTTCAATGGACTTCATTGTATTCAAGGAGAAAAACCCATATGTTAATTTTCATTTTAAAAGCTTTACTGGGTAAAATACCACAGTACATATCCGACTTACTGAAATATTACTCCAGTAGCCATAACACTAGATCCTCAGAGAGAATTCTCCTCATGGTCCCAAGTACTCGAACAGAACTGGGTAAATATGCCTTCTCCTTTCATGCCCCGCATGTCTGGAATGAGTTACAAGTTATACTTAATCTGAAATCCTTACCCTCTCTTGAAATGTTTAAAAATATGTTAAAATCAGTTTTTACTGAACAATGTTATTGCTTCTAACAAGTGCCTTTTAGCTCCTGATCCTTGTATGTTCTGTTCTGTTTTGTTTTTGGTATGTTTTTTATATGAAACTTTTATTTTTCTGGTGCCATCTTGACCAGGACTCCCTGGCAGAATAGATATTGTATCTCAATGGGACCTTTCTGGTTAAATAAAGGATAAATAAAATTAATTAAAAATATCATGATGCTCAATCACAAAGAAGAGGAATTCAGTCTAGTGGATCAGCACAACCTCTGACCATTACATTCACAGAGCTGTAAGTATACCTTCTGGTTATGCTGATGTTATATTTTCTGAATTGTGTGGTATTATGTGAAATATAGCCTACTACTTTAACTAACATTAGCTAACAGCAATATAAGGAGTTGGATGGATTTTGAGGTTTAATTACAATCATTTTATAAACTTTTCTACAATCGCCGTTTAGTTACTAGGCGACACTGCAGTTTCTTCTGCTGTGCTTTGAACACATGCTGAAATTGCACACTACTGAGCAATGTTTCCTGACAAATAAATAAATAAATAAATAAATGTCAGTAGGAAAATAAATAGCAAGATGACGCTGGTTTTGGTCACTTTCTTCGCTTATTTTGGCTGAAAACCAGTCTAATAGGCTGTTTAATAAGAGAGTAATGAAACTAATATAGTGCATGAAGAAAGTTGGGCCTTTCTCTTGAAATATTGTTTAAACAGATGTATAATTTGTAATAACCTTCATTCATATGGCTAACTAAAGCTGATATTTACTATCCAAAGCTCAAGAAAGTTTGTTTCTCCTGAATCTGTTTGGTTTATAATCTGCTAACCTCAGAAGAAAAACATTTCTCTCCTGTTGAGTATTATATGTCAGACAGCTCTTAAAAGTTGTGGAAAATGAGAAAAACATGCCTAACCAAATAAAGAATCAATTTAAACATGAAAAGCACCTAATTAAGACAAATTAATACCTTGTTAAAATTCTGGGATTGGAACTGAGGTTGGAATGCAAACCGGCATACAAAGTGGTCCCCCAGGACTGTGGCTGAGAGCCACTGTTTTATACAACATCCATTAGCTGTGTTCTCCTTCATTGTATGACACCCATTGCATTCCATCAGATTTCAGCAACTTTTGAAATCCTCTGCATAGCATTTTGTTCATCCTATTTTAAGCCAACAATGATTTCATTCTCATTTTTGATTGATTTGAATGATTTCACAGCCTCATTCAATGCACTTGTACTTCAGGCAAACTATTGGCTATATCATCATCTCATCAAATATAAAAAAACACGGAATAACATGGTATGCACACTGGGTCCAACCTCTTAATAATAGCATAATGTCTGATAACATTAAAAATTGCAGGGCATGAATCACCCAATCACCACTTGCAGCTATATTTTTAACAGTATATTGTGCACTTCACATGGATATTTCAATCATTTGTTTATGGTGACACCAAAACTAGCATAACTGTATATCATCATGCTGTCTGTTTTTTTTTTTCTTTTTTCTCCAGATTATGAGTAGGAAATAAATACTGAATAACTAAATGCCCATAGAAAGGTAGACTTGTAGTCTGCGGATTGCCATTTTTTCAGTTCTCACAGTTCAAATCAGGCCCTTGCAGTATGTTCTTAGTGTCCCATCTGGACTCCAGATCATGCCAGTTCTGCAGCACATGTTCCTATTTATCAGGATGGGTTAATAGCCTGAAGATTTCTGACAGCTGCAATTACAGGCAATATCCGGTTTTAGTGGCGCGGATCCAGGGCCTACACCCGCCGCTGCCATTTCGCCGAGCCTGCTCAGCCGAAGCTGACATATCAACTCCAATTACGACAAGCGGATCTTGGCCCTATGATGCACCTCAGTGAGCAGTTTGGCAAACCACACTTTCCTAAGATGTCCCTGCAGCAATGTTACATCCCTCCTGCATACAAAAGACAAAAGCCCCCTTTCATTCCTGCCGGAATTGAAGGCTGTGAATCTCAATTAGTAGCAGCTTAGTTCAAGAGCTTTCCAGGGGTCACTCCTGTTAAGTGAATGACTATTCTCAAATGCTGGCTGGTGCTTTTCTATCCCCAATGCTTTAACAATTGAGTTTTATCATTTGTCCCAATCACTCCATCTGCCAACTCTACCAAGATTGCTGTTCACAGCCAGGACTGGTGATGTGGCTATTTCAATTTGTTGTGGTTTTTTAATTGCTTGCCTGATGATTAATCAGAAAATGTACAATTTTGTCCACTAATTCTGCAGTGTTATAAAGCCATGCCAAAAAAACTGAAGGGGAAAAAATCCAGTTCTAAAATTTTCCTACCCTGAGGCTGAGCATGTTTTTTAATTTTTTTTTATTTGTTCATCATTTACTGTTTCACATTCCACAGCATTACTACATCAATGAAAGTTAATAATCTAAAACAAGAGGACATTTCTATTTCAACATAATAAGAATTACCTGGTCAATTTATTTTAACCAATTTGCGCAAACCCCCTAGTGGCCAGGATGCCGACATCTAGAGATTGCTCAAATCAGACATCAGTGCTCTTGCAATTAGTCTCTAAGTTGAAGCAACATCTGGGCTCTATCTTACTCCCGGCACAAAGCGGCACCAAGCGCAACGCAAGTGTCTTTGTTAGTTTCAGACCGACGCAGTTGTCATTTTCCCGTCCAGCGCCCACGTTATTTAAATAGCAAATGTACCATCTGAGCGCCCATGGGCATGTTGGTCTTAAAATGAGGTGTGGTGTAAAACGTGTGATATTTAAAAAAAAAAAATCATAATGGTTAGTCATAATATTGGTAATATGATATTTAGCGCACGGTTTAAAGCGCATGGCGCAAGGGCATTTAGGGCGTGTCCAAATCCACTTTTGCTAGTTTAACAGCAGATAATCTGAGCACAAAGTAAGGTGCATGGTTCAAAGGGGTTGTACTTAGTCTCTTGATTAATCATAGGCATGTTTTGGGCGTAACATGAAATAAACCAATCAGAGTGTCATCTCCCATTCCCTTTAAAAGCCAGGTGCACTTGCACCTTGGCAGATTGCTATTATAATGGAGAATTTGCCAAGTAGTAGGAACATAAACTCCTTGCCAAGAAATATGCAAAGTGATATGCAGAACTACTAAAGATCTATGAAGCAAAAGTAAGTAGTGTATCCTGGTGCCCCATAATGTTTCCAAATCTATCCAAAATATCTAAATTGTGTATTGCTGTAAATCATAGTATATTATTGTTACGGCCGGCTTGAAGGGCCGCAACAACCAAGTCCACGTGTATCCAAAAACAATCCAGAAAGCAATTTAAAAATGAAACCCAGACATTTATTATAAATTACAAACTAACACACAAACTACAACAAACAAAAACAGTCAAAACCAAAATGATCTTCACACAAAATGCAAACCACACAAAAGAAGCCCCAAAGAAGATCTCCCTGCTCTCATACTGCAGGGCTTATATTGGGCCACAGGCAGGTGGAGGCAATCAAACAATTAAGCAATTATGTATTACCTCCACCTGCACTACCCAGGCAAGCAGAGGCTGAGGACGTAACAATTATATACAAATCAACTGTTTTGACTCATCAAACTTACTTTTGTGTCATTTCCAAGTGAAAATTACTATCTTTTCATCAGTGTATGAGTCTAAGAAATCTAGGGGTCCAAAAACCTATCAAAAAAATCTCCAAAAATGAATAAAAAGCAGATATTGACACTAGAATGGCATTGGTGTACTGTAATTCCACAAAAATTCCTCTTGTTTATTTTGCTACTCAGTGAGCAACGTTTTCACCACTGCATTGGCATACCTTCAGGTATAGAATATTTTTGTAATTCCCACATGGACACTGTTGTCCAGTGTGTTATGATTGGGGGGTATAGTTGCAAAAGAGACTACACGGAGGGGGTGCTTCTTAAATGGACAACCTGTGCGACAATGGTGACAACTTAAAACCTCTGTATTCAGCATCATTGTCGTGTATCAAGCTAAAACACAGAGTTTGTGGTTTCCACTCTTGGGTGGTTGCAGGAGCAATGAATGTCTGAGTGCTGGCAAGCTGGCCACTAGAATTATTATTTGTGAATTAAAGTAAAGGCTAGAGACCCTAGTTTATATCTTTCAGTATGTTTACAGTTGACGTCTTTCAGCTAAAAAGCAGATGTTTGATGAGTTTATTAATTTACAGTTTTCATCAAAGGCCTTATTCCTACTCTGTAGATTATGTTGTTTAAAAATGTGCGCAATTGTGGTGCTATTTATCCACTCAGATGGAATTATTCCATGAATTCCAAACACATTACAGTAGGAAGGCTTGTTAATCCTGGGGAGAAATTAAAGTTGAAGCTTGCATGCATTTAAATTGTTTTCCCTTCATTAAATCTGTTGATATCACCTTACACATACTGCCTAATGACAACCCAGCAATTGATGCATATTCTCATTTACAGAAGGACAATGCATTGTTTGGTTGTTTAGCAGCTGTTGAGAACCCTTTGTCAACAGCATTGCCGCAGAATGTTCACAGAGCGACAGAATGCAGAGAACTGTATTATTTAATGAATTACTTTTCACAAATTCTCATGCCTTCTCTTGCCCAGTGTGCAAACTGTATTATAGGGCACTCTGGAGGAATATTATTAATGTTTACATACCTACATATTTGCATATTTTGAACACTACAAATGAGTAGAACTCCCATAACAAAAGCTTTCTCCAAATGGTCTATTCTGGTCTAGTTTTGTATAACATTTTTTTTAATGCTATACATTATTTTCCTCACACATTCACCTGGGTATTTAATTCATAATAGATGAGGCCACTAGAGAACACCTACTGTATAGCATTCACACTGTGGTGCTTCAAACTCATTTTTGCTTTCAGTCCATTTAAAACTAGCTTTCTAACCAGCCCATGTACTATTTTAACTCCCCTAAGTCTATAATAAGGAAAGGCTGAAGCCTACTGCAAGTTTAATGCTACTGTAAATTTTCTTACAGCCTTTTGGTATATCCAAGATAAGACTACTCTGTGTTGTTTAGAGAGGGAGAGCATCTGAAAAGCAATTTGAATTAAAGCTTTTTACCTAAAAATATTATCTTACCATCAATTCTCTGAGTTCACTCAAGGACAATTGGAGAGTTTGTTTCATAATCCCCCAAGGAAAATAGATAAGCTTTTTTTAAAAACAAATGGTAAGAACATATAAACCGCCCTAAGGAGCAAGACATAATGATATCATGTCCCCACACAAACTCTGACAATATCAATATCCCACAAATGTCCAAAAATGGGTCAAATAAATGGTTGTTACTTAATTCAGAGTATGGTTGGAGACTTTCCAAAATGTTTTACAGTTTTCAGTGTTTGTATTATCCAACCTGGGATTTACTGTTAAAACCAGAAGTGGCATTTTAAACTATTAATAAAGATTCAGTGAAAATGGAATTAATAGGGAATTAAAACTGAATTAATAGGTACCACAATAATTACAGTTATGATATTAGAACCATTTATTTAACAACATTTGCATTTCAAAGGGAAGAGAATATGTTCATTAAAACTATATTTAGATGAATGAATGTATTTTGATTTATAATTCTGCTAACTATCTTTCAGCCCTTATACATGATTCAGTTAAAATCAATCTGATCTAATTCAGTGTTTTGTTTTTTTTTGTTTTTGTTAACTGCATGCAAGTTAACTTCATGTAGGAGAGCTATGTTCACCTGTTTCCAGGCCTGGATTCAATCAACACTTCTCCTTAACTGATTAAATGCAACTTAGCTTTTACCTTCACTGATTACTCACCAAACTCAGAATATGCAGTCTTGATTAGATACAGAATGTATCTACTCCCAGTGAAATACTGTAGTTTATACAACTCCAAGAAAACTATACCATGCTCTGTACTCAGCAACAAATACTATGTACTTATATTGTATGCTTATTGTCTTGCTGGAGACATTGAAAGTGTTGCATGCCAGGCCCCACAACAGTGCCCGCCATAAAATTTCAAAATGTATTGGTGGGTACTGTTGTTGGGGATTTCAAGATCTGGCAGTCATGTTCTGGTATCAAATAAATGTGTCACTTGTGGATCAAATACAGAAAGTGATTACCCAGTTCCTTTTTATGTACTGTAACAGATTTCAGTCTCCACTGCCTGCAAGCCAAATAAGCTCAATGGCCCATTCATCATGGACAGCACTGGAACCAGGCACAGTGCAGTGTGTCACGAATTGATTTAAAAGGCCTCTTGTGTCAGTCTATGAGGAAACAAAATACAACGAAAGCGTTTTGCTGGACATACCAAGTAGATATTATGTAAATGGCCTCACAAGATTTAGTGTTTGGTACATACAACAAACACATTTTCCTGGGTTTTTTTTTTTCAAACTGGCACAAGTTTTTTCATGAAACATAATTAAATCTCAAGATTCATTTCCATCTACATGTTGCTTTTAAACTTATGCAGAGCCTAATTTAGAATCATTCCATTCTAAGAACAGAACTAGACTAGCAAACCTACAGAGGAACCTCCAGAAACAAAGAATTTAAAGGCTGTAGTTCACCACATTATCTTGCCTTGACAGTAATGACAATGACAGTGGTCTTTCATTTGCATTCTCTGTCCATCCTGCCTGTCCCTTTGAATCAATTCCAAAACCCAGAATTCACATCCTACGGTTTGGCAGAAGTTCTATACATCTCTGAAAGAAATATGCTTAAAGTACATATTTTATTCCCTCTGGATACATTAATTGGCTACATATCAAAGCATTTCTGTATGAAAAGCCAGTAAATAGCTCCAAGCTTACAATCAGTCAATAACATTGCATTTACACATTCAGCATACATACAGTGCTTCAAGCAGAGAACCTATCCTTATGTACAGCCGAGTTCCTCTGAATTAAAGAAAATGCAAGATGTTCTGCAAGTATTGTACTGCAATGCTGCAACCTTAATTTTCATCATTTAATCTGAAGTGGAATTGGCAATCTGAATTTGAATGGGTATCTCATGTTAATTTATCTTAAACAAGTTCAAAGAGTGCAAATGGAGTCATAGCACATATACACAGTTGTCCTGGACATACTGAATGAATTGTGCATTGAAATGAAAGCATTATATCTAGTCAGATTTTACACAAAAAAGACAGCAATCCATTATTTATTCTGATTAACAAAAATATTTACATTTTTAAAATTAATATATCATAGAATATATGGAATGATTGATTCCTGAATAAGCATATTTATTTTGCAAAAGAAAGTCATTTTTTCTCCAATAAGAGGTGGTTTATATCATTGTCATTGTGTGTAGTTAACTTAGACCCTTCGCGCAAGCCCCCTTGTGGCCAGGCTGCCGGCGTTCTGAGATTGTTCAATGTCATTCAATGTTCCTGCATCCATTTTATCAGTGGAAACAACAAACCCTATGTTCTAGTTTTATTAGTACACAATACACTACAACAATGCTAAATATGCAGTTTCTAAGTGCCACCATTGTCCTGTAGGTCATCCATCCAACAAGCACCCCCTCCCTGCACTCTCATTTGCGACTATATCCCCCAAGCATGATACACTGAACTGGGAGTTCATAAAAATATTTATTCACCACCAAAAAGTTGTATTTCATATAGTACAAACATAGTAGAAACAAGATAAAGTCAACAATAGCCCTGAATGTATGCCAATACGGAGGTTAAAAAATGCTGTTCACTGAATAGCAAAATAAACAATATGAATTATTGCATAATTATACCATGATATGCTACTATCAATATCTGCAACTAAATATGGAAATAAATATACAATCTTATCATTAGTTTCATGCGTAGAGATGTCCCTTCATTCAGTGGTCAAGGTTTTGTCTAAACCTTCTGAGATAGCTGTGTGTAAAACTACACATGGTGTTTATGCAGCTGTGGTCCTTTTTAATTAATTCTGATTTATTTGAAGTATTTTGTCCAGTCGATAACAGTATAAGCTTTCTAACGATGTATGACATGTCTACGTTCATGTTGGGGACAGCGATTTAAAGGCCAGTGTAACAGGAAGTTGTAGCATTGTCACAGCTTTACGCATTCGCGCCTCTGTGTTAGCAGTAAAAGACATGCACCCGGTGAATCGTAATCTTTGTTTTCCATCATTCTCTGGAAAATAGTGTTACTCTTGAGAACATCTGAGCATGGCTATGGAATATATCCCCAGTTTTACTCATCATTTATAACCAAGTGGGGACCATACATGTGTTAAGCATGTACATTCAGTACTCAGCGCTGCCCCTATAGGCTGGAGCTCAAATTTCAGTCACATACTAACACGTGTTGTTAAGTAACTCTCCTGGTCTGCACACAAACTTGCCACCACTCAAAAAAACCACAACCAAGTGAAAATCAATAAACAAACACGAGTCAGTAGGCTACCATTACCCGAGACGATTAACGTTTGGCTGTAGGCAATTAAATGAAGTACTTCAATTTAATTCAATCACACCAAACAGAGCTACTATGGCCAAATACTACAATCTCAAATGCCGCTTTGAAGCGCAGCCTAAAGATGCATACCATGACCAATAAGGGCATGAGAAATAACTTGCAAAATGTTGCCCAATCTGTGTACTTTTTGGGCAATAATTTACTGTTTCAGGAACAGAAAATAAAAAACAAGAAATTAATGGGTATTCGATATTCATTTTTAAAACTGAAATCCAAAAAACGAGAATCAATTGGTCATTCAAGTTGTTGACTGATATTGAACATAAAATTACATAAACTGAACCTGCTCTCAGTTATAAAGTGTATGGTGCTCGTTCTCTTAAGCAAGAAGGGTCCAGCACCTACAGAGCACCCCAGGGTTCAAATATAGAAAAATATTAATGTGGAAAACTGTTTGACTGCCCATGAATTAGGCTACACTAGCGATTGTCGACGTCAACCCGTACGTTAACCAGTTACGTTAGGACAAATGTTAACACTCCATTGCTATAATTACAATGCAGACACACTGACGTTGCTTGGAAATAATGACTGGATAGTTTTTATGAGTGAAAGTACATTGTCTTTAATTAGTAAGGTAACTTGTAATTATCTTGCATGTCTGGTATTAACATTAAGCTGCCAGTGTGGTTGTCCACAAAGTTTTATCCACAGAAGACATGCTTCCAAGTTTGTCTTCAGCTTGAAAAATTGAATAAAAATAACACACACCCCATCCAGACATTCAGAATAACGTGTGTCTGTCTTACAAGTCCCCCAACAACCTTAACCACATACAAAGGAAGCTTTGTAACTTGTAGCTAAAGTTTTTTCTGCTGTCAGCTGCAATGTTGCAGACAGTGTCGGAGCTAGACGTTGAACTCGGAGGAAGTTTCTAAGCAGGGATTGACAGGCTACAGTGTCAATCATAAATTTGCTAACAGTCAATAAATTAGCTACGAGTTACAAAAGCCACTCAAAAAAATCTTTTTGTGGGAAAAAAACTTCCACTTCCACTGAGTTTGAGCTTCTGTTACTTACTTTTACAGAAAAAATCAGAGTAATTCTGACAAACTCTCAAGGGATATCTTTCAGAAGACACAAATTGGTTCAATAATAGTAACCATTTCATTTTGGACATGTCATTTTCAAGCTTGAGTTAAAAGAGGGGGCTATACAGAAAGGATTAATGCCTATCAACATACTAGTGAACACCTTGCATTACCAACCAGAGCCCAGCGTTGAATGACCCATTCCCACATTGTCAGAATATCCTTTGGTCTCACTTTAATTGAGGATAAATGATCAGCACATATTCATAAATCACAGTTCCTTCTTGTACTACATTAATTAACTTGTCTTTGTACTTTAAATTCAGCTTAATATTTTATACTATAAATTCAGGAGTAAATTGGAAAGAATATGCAAGGGAATGATCAGAGCCCAAAATAGTTATACAGAGATTTAAAATTACATTCGTTCAGTTCTTTAAAAGAACGGATGTGTTAATTCAACATATATTTTACAACAAGAGTAAATACAGTAAAATGTCCAGGGTTAATTCAACTCTAACAGAACACATGCAGTTTTAAATAGATACAAAGCCAACAGATATCAGTAGTGAGTATAATTAGTAACTCAGGTGGGATTCAATCCTGAGGCTCAGTGGTCCCAAGTCTGAGACCTTACCAGTGAGCTACTAGCTGTCCTCACTGGAAATTGCCTTGGGAAAAAAGATATAAGTCCATTTTGTGTGTGTATGTGACATTTTGATTGGCTGGTGTAGGTAAATGATTGGCAGGTGTAGGGGGACATATTGTTTGTGGGCTTGCAGCATTAAGATGAGAAAACGCAAAATCCCCTAAGTTTGGGGCTTTATTGTGCGGACATGTGAAGTTGTTTGTGAATTTGTCTGTTGAAATGGGGTCAGAAGGTACAGAAATAAATGTTTTTAAGGGCTGAAAGTCTTTGGTCAGTGTGGTTATTTCTGTAGGAAACCAGGAAAAGTGCCAAACTCGGTGCTGTATAGGTATGGGGCATGCCACCCCACCAATCATACCTGCCATCCGATTCCTCGTATTATGCAAATCATTGTTTTCAATTAGCCTATTCACATATTCATTATCACAATACATGTATATCCTTTAATTCCAAACCATTGTCGTGTCTTTGTTGTTTCTCTAAGTTGGGCTCTACAGACGTACCAGATTCTGATTGGTTGTTGAACTCCATTGTTCTGAATAAACCTGACCAAACCTCACTACACCATAATGTTTTTGACATATTATTGGCATGTAAATAGAAGTAGTAATGCTGTAATGACTGCTTGAAAATCCTGTTTTCAAGCAGTTATACATTTCAGCCAGTCTAAAAATTGATGATGACCAATTTTGTTAAGTATGCACAGAGGTAAAAATGACTTGTTTTAAACCACATTATTTTGAATTTGCAATAAACCATATCAAATACATATGAATACATAATGGATACTCAAATTAACATAAAAATAGTTTTCACTTTTGACATTTTTTTGGTCTGATCCATGATTGATACTTACACAAGAGTAATTGCTTCATAAACTACACACTTCAAAACATAATTTGTCCCTATTTAATTATTAGTGTACCGATTTCACATTCAAAATGCATCTCAGCCAGTAGAACTGGGCTCATGGTATTTGCACTGTAATAAAATTCTGGGATATCATTTCTATTAATGGTCAGGGGAATCAATAGGACCTTTGAAATATTATAAAGTCATTAAAGTCAGTGATTGAACTGTTATCACATTTGACCATCTTTTACCTCCCACTGCATCGGGGAAGGTGCTTTAAAAATGCATCTATTCCCATTCAGTATTAGGCAGTTGAGCCACTTTTTAAAAAACAAAATAAGCCTGTCTGTTTTAACAAGCTGTTGGACTGGTTGTAAACTACCAAAAAGATATTTTAAAGCTGTTAAAAGTATTGGCGAGAATCCTTTCAAACTGAATTGTCTATGTTCATTTAAAATAACAGTGGAATCCATAACTGGAATCCATATTTATCATATGACTTGTTTGAGTTTGGCTGAAAAACCTGACAGAAATGTAAAATAATCTGCCATTAAATAATGGCCATTATGTTGTATTATTTTAACTTGTGTAAAATTGGCCATAATAGCACTTCAGTGCTCAAAGGAAAGCCGGAGTTCAAGGTGCAATACAGTGCCTGGCATTGTTTTTCTTTTACTTTTATTGCTATTTGTTGCTGTTGCAAAAGTTTGTATTATTATTATTGTTCTGGAAATGTATTGTTCACTTTTATTGCTGGTGGGGAAAACCAATTTATAGTGAGCATGGGAAATGTTATACTGTAGTGTTTCATTTGTAAGTTATAGGAAACAAGAATTGGGAAGCATCCATCATTTAAAATAAGACTCACATAGAGTTCATAGCCAAGGAGTATGTTTTTCAAGTTGCTAGCAAATTAGAACATTGATAAGGTTTCTTATTTATTTATTTATTTATTTATTTTGGGGGGGGGGGGGGGGGGGGGGGGGGGGGTGGTTGCGGGTAATACTTGCTTCATCCCATATAGCTTTGCATATTTCTCTATTTTATTTATGACAATCACTTGTGATAGAAGTGATAGTCCTACCCCGAGGCTACGCTTACACTGCCTGGTAAAATTGACCCAATTTTGATTTTTTATGTACTATGAATGTGTAAACAGGAAAAAGCACATGGAATATGACATTTTCTGTTCCGTTTTGATACACATTCATATGTGGAAATTAAGATATCTGCCAATGCGACTGTCATCTAAACACACATGCACAACCACTGGTAACGGTAAATGTTAAAAGAAGTTAAATGGAGGACGAAGGCTGAGACCGGTGGCAAAAACCAGTGTTATGTCCTTTTAAGTATGTGGACCTAAGATGCTTCAAAAAGCAACAGCTTGAATTATTATTTCTCTCTCATTTTGTGTCTATTGTAACTGGTAATATTGTGGTGGCGGTGTGGTTGTTTACTTTTGTATCAGTAACCAAACCCTTGTGTGCGCATGTAGGTTGTTTCTAGTGTAAACCATGTGAGCACAGGTATCAGATATGGGTCGCAAAAAAAGTAGATGTAAATAGCTGGTCAAAAACATTGGATATAGGCAAAAAAATTGGAACTGGGCATCAAGACCTGTGGTGTAAATGTAATCATAGATTCAGTCAACTGCTGTTCAACAGCACATGCAATTAAACAAACTTAAATGTCTTTTTAGACAGGAAAATCCAAGAAACAGGATGTTGTCATGAAAAAAGGCTGGAGCATTTTTTAAAGAGAAAATGGACTTACTTTTTGAAAACAGTCTGCTCTCCAATGACACAAATCTCGCTGTTCTCATACACTTAAAAACATATAACCAAAGAAAGAAGATTAAAAATTAAAATAATCTGGTGAATTGAAGCAATCACTATTGAGGAATAAATCTTAAAATTACATAACAGTAATCTGATTGCTGCCTTCAATATTTTAGTCATACAGTATGGTAAGTATAATCTCATAAAAAACATGTTTTCAACGTACAAAAATGCCAAGTTACTCACACGTACAAGACCAGTCCAGGCCTGCCATTAAAAGTATTGATATCAAAATGACGCCAAGTTACGGTACTACAAGCAATATAGGCTATCTTGCCTCACCGAAATTAAAAAAGATGTATTCCAAAGCAATGCTACCCAATATTTCCTCAATTCTTTCAAGTCACTTGGCCCTGTGTGTATAAGCATGGACTAGATGGACAGGCAAAATATATGTGTGGATGACTCTCTCACAGTCAAGATTGATTGAATAGGCGTGTATATGTCCAATTTGTATGGGTATGTATGTATTTCGCTGCCCAGCCTTTCTGTTGCATGAATGATAGTATGTTTCTTGGTATAAGTGTGTGTTCGTAAATGTGAATGTAACATGCTGCGAGGGAAATGTCCCCATGGGGATAAAGAAGTTCTCTATGTATGTATGTACAATATGTATTTTACATGCAGTATCTATTGTACGTAGAAAATATACAATAACTTGTACATGTACTGAAATTCAGTTCAGAAGCAAGTATAAACATGTTTCCTAGAGAAATATGCTTCCTGTAGTTACTCAGCAGCAGTTTTGTACATGAATTTCAATGTGTTCCATGAGGCAATTCAAAATATTTGAGTCTTTGATCTGACACAAAGTTTGCATGACATTGTAAAATGGTAAGATTACAAAACACAGGGCCAAGTGACTTGAAAGAATTGAGGAAATATTGGGTAGCATTGCTTTGGAATACATCTTATTTAATTTCGATGAGGCAAGATAGCCTATACTGCTTGTAGTACCGTAACTTGGCGTCATTTTGATATCAATACTTTTAATGGCAGGCCTGGACTGGTCTTGTACGTGTGAGTAACTTGGCATTTTTGTACGTTGAAAACGTGTTTTTTATGAGATATCATTTCTTTTTGCAAAGCATTTTATTATGAGAGTGAGAAATGCGAAGTGACCCTGTAAGAAACGATTGTGGATTATGGCTATCCTTGTGTGAATTTGTACAGTCTGATGAGCGTGTACTGTTTAGCAGTTTCGGTTTGCTATATATGTAAAACAGTGGCTGTGACAAAGGGTGCGGTGGCGTAAGTGTAAACGCAACAGAAACGCAGGTGAAACATGGCCAGTGTATGTACTCACGGATTTGACGGCCATCCAACGAGCCTTGATTGAGAAAAGAATCAGTAAGCCTGTAGAATTAGAGCCCCCTAGGTCGCAACTTGTGTACCCTGCTGTCCTGCTCCATTGTCTGTTATTTCGTAGAGATGCCTTATAAACCTTATAAACACTAAAAGTGCATTTTGATAGGCTTATTTGCAGGTGGGAATCCTCTTCGCTGTTTTGCTAAGCTAGAACCGGAAAACTTGATAGTGGAGAATAGGAGCAGACGCATATGTTCCAGCAGGCTTTGCATATGAGAAAATAACAACAGTGTGAGAGAAATTAGGATGAAATGATGAAATAGCGTAGTTGAAACAATATGTTTTTAGCAGAATGGGCATGTAGGTGAAGGTTGACATGATCACAGACTATAGTGCGAAGTAAATGAATTGACCATGAGCGAGCTTAGTTTCCTTATGGAACAGTTTATATAACAGTCGGTATAAAACACTAGTTGTTAAAGTGGAGGGTTACGTAATGTGTGAAATCTATTGCACTGATGTGCTTTTCTCATGTTCAGTACTAGTAGTTATACTTATGAGTGAGTCATGATTTCAAATGTAATGTTTTAATGTGGAGCTGCAGAACGTACATACATAGTAATTGTTCGTATGTGGCTAGATAGAGAACAGGGCGAGGTAACATGAATGCAGAAACGTGGCGTTTGCTGATAAGAAGGTTTTGTACGGTAGCCAAGTGAAGAAATGTAGTTAGTAGAAATGGCACAGCGGTGAACTGGTGTAACTTTTTAATAAAAGGAATACATTTGCCGTCATGAAATGCATATGGGTGGCCGTGAGTGAGTTCTGGTAAAACAAATATAAAAGCGTAAGAAAACGTTAGTGTAAAAGAGGAAATTATGTGCCTGAGGGCGAGGCGGGATTCAATCCTTCAACCGGAGGTTTACCAGTCTGTGACTTTGTTAGTGCAGCACCATGACATAGCTATACAATGCGTGGAACATCATTAGCAAACCTGTCCGTGGTTTTAAAGAAGAACACAGGCGAGTAAGTGCAGAAGAGCTCCTGTTGAATCCATATGGCTTTTCAATATTGTAGCCGGTTAACAATTGAACGTGCAGACGGTACGTCATAATACAGTGTATACGTTCGGGGAACGGCTGGTAGATATGGTGCAAAAGCAATAATTGAGAAGTAGTAGACAATTATTAGTGAGGGTAAAAGCAGGTTAAAGGAGTAACATGGTGGTTGAACGTGACACTTCCCAATTGTCTTTAGGCAACAACAAAACAAATGTGCATAATTTTTTTATTATTCAGTCATTTCAATGTACTTTAAAACATATTTTTCTAAGCCTAAATTTCCCACTATAAAAGTTCACCTGAACCGCCTGGGCGTGGTAATGTGAACTGTCAGTTAGCTATGATTGACAGACCGTTTTTGGGAGACTTTTCACAAGCTAGCTAGCTTAGTAGTATATGAAGTACCGATAGATAGCTAAGGTAAAGACGTTGACTTATATCCAATTATAATTTTTGCTATCTAGCTAGCCAAGTTAAGATAAAAGCACAACTATAACGTCCTCATAAAAGCAAACTAGCTAGCTAACGTTATCGATAACATTGCCTTATGAAAGCAAACTACCTAGCTAGCTAAATGAATATAACCAGAAATAATCTAATAGTCCTTAAAAGGCACTCTAATTTAAGTGAACCTAACGTTAAACAAATATTTGCATTGTCTTGCCTGTAAGCCAGCGGCGCAAACTATGGGTCTGGAGTTATCCATGAGTTTTGGGGCGTGGAAAGGGGAGTGGTTACTGTGTTCGTGACGCACCAAGTTGACAACTTTCTCAAAAGGTTGAAAATAGGACGATAAATTTAAAACACATATTTCTCCAAAAATGCAGAACGGACATATTTAATACTTTACTCATTGTGTTTCTTCAATGCCTCTTGTGCAAATAGCACATAAAACCGAGAAAGTGTGAAAATCACCATGGTACTCCTTTAAAGAAAGGTGCTCCTAGCTGGGCTTGAACCTAGGACCCTGTGTTCCCAAGACTGTAACCTTACCCACTAGGCCACAGGCAGACTAGCTGTTTGTACTGAAAATGTTTCAGAGTAAAAAGGTATGGGTATTTTGTGTGTGTATGCAAGTTTTTCATTGGGTCGTGTAGGTGAAGATTTGGCGGGTGTCGGTAAAATGTCCAATGGGGAGACATGTTATTAGTGGGATAGGCGGCAGGAAAAATAAGAATGAGAAGAAGTAGAAGAAGAAGAAGAAGAAGGAGAAAACGCAAAATCCCCTTAGTTTGGGGCTTTATTGTGTGGACATGTGAAGTTGTTCATGAAATCTGTTTGTTGAAATGGGGTCAGAATGTACGGAATTTAATGTTTTTAAGGGCTGAGTGTCGGTGGCTGTTGTGGTTATTTCTGTGGGGAACCCTGAAAAGTGCCAAACTCTTGGTGCTGTATAGGTATGGGGCATGCCCCCGCCAAGGCGTAACTTGCCGGGATGGCATACCTGCCATCCCAATATACATTAGGGCTGTCAAAGTTAACGCGATAATAACGCGTTAACGCAAATTCGTTTTAATGCCACTAATTTTTTTAACGCACGTTAACGCATGAATGTTTGCCCGACCCTTATGCTGCATTCAAGACAACTCGGAACTAGTAAAAAAACTAGGTCCAACTTGTGAAAAAAGCAACTGAACGGCCGTAGAAACCTGGAATTATAGGTCAGAAATTCGAGCATCATTTCTGAGCTCCGACTTTTCCGACTTCCGGATTGGTGACGTCACATTAAGATAAATGGCGGCATCTGTAGTTTGTGGTAAGAAAGAAAAATGGTCTATGTAGGCTTTTCATGCATTTTCATTTGGGTGCGTGATTATGTGATATGCGTTAGTATCGTTGATGTTTCCCATTCATTATAGCAATATATGAAATTTTAAAGTTACGATATTCATCAGCAACTTTTTTCGCTAGCCAGCTTAGCTAGAAAACGTTATTTTGCTCAGAAATAAATGCTGCAAATGATATAACGAAACACCTGACAGTGATACCATATTTACGTTTCAGTACTACTGCAGCCTACCTAGTTTCGCGGTTTCACTCTATTTACTCATTTAATATACTCCTTAACAATAAAATAAAGCAGCGTTTTCTGTGGGAATCCATGTTTTCCCGAGTAAAACACCGTGAACGCAGTTTTTTATTGTCTGAGCATATCGTTCAGAAGAAGGGAGCTGCCCTGTCGTCCGACAATGTAAACCGGCTTGTCCGTTTAAGCAACTGGCTCGGTACAAAGAAATAGAAGTAGCCTAACTGCTGTATCCAAAGAAATGGAAGTATAGCCTAACTGCAATATCCTAGTTCGAGTCCTAGTTCTGTATTATACTCCCTTTCCACTGTTTCCTGCTCACTTTATTTTTTGTTTGTTTTATTTTGTATCATCCTGTTTTGATCCCATATAGTAGAAGGGGATGTTTTTTTGAGCCTTTATTTTCCCCATGTGAGGTTGGACACAATTACGTTGTGTGATTTGCTTTAGAAGTGTGAGGGATCCAGGGAATGATCTTTGAGTAATGGAAAATTTAGCTGACCAATGTACCTGTTGTACAATGTGTCTGTTGTTGCGATGCATTGAGGTTCATCATTTTGCGTTAATGCTTAAAAAAAAAAAGGGATGTTTTAGTGAACCTTTATAAGCGTAACGTTGGACACACTACATTGTGTGACTACTCATATTACTAAGTAATGTTAAATTTAGCAGGTCAATATGCCCATCTGTTGTTGCCTGTTGGGCTTGAGTTTGCCATGTTATGATTTGAGCATATTTTGTTATGCTAAATGCAGTACCTTTGAGGGTTTCTGGACAATATTTGTCATTGTTTTGGGTTGTTAATTGATTTCCAATAATAAATAAACATATATTTGCATAAAGCAAGCATATTTGTCCAATCCCATGTTGATAAGAGTATTAAAAACTTGAAAAATATCCCTTTAAGCTACATTTTTAACAGATAAAAAATGTGCGATTAAATTGCGATTAATTGCGATCGATTGACAGCCCTAATATATATATATATATATATAAAATAAAGTCCCCGGAACTTAATTTAGACCCTGGTTCCTGCGGTGGAACGCGGCTAATGATGCCTTTGACAAGCTGTCAATAGCTGCTGTCCTACTGCTCAATAGTGAAAAGAACAGTACTTTACACCATTCTGAAAGTAATTAAGCTACCACAAACTACTGGAAAATGTAGCTACTAGAGCTTAAATAGGTAGCAAATTACACATAATGCATTGTGGTGGTATATTCTACCTATTTGATGTTGAATGCATGGAATACGTAAGAAATAAACCACGACGGGCAACTAGAAAGGTTACAATTCCTGAAGGAATTGTGTGGGCTTGCTTCAAATTCGAACTGGCACTGGCCTCAAGCCTCAATGCGGGTTGTATCCTTCTACTCATGCGTGCAGGATAGCATCCGTAAGCGCTAACTAGGTTAACTAAAGTAGGCGAAACGCTAACATGTTAAGATGTTATCTTCTGTACAGATGGGATTTCTGTGAGTTCCTGCATGTTTGATGAATGGTGCTACTCGTTTCAGCAAGGCATCAAAACACCTAGCACATATCCGGAAATAAGAGCAGTGGACCCATACCATAACTCAATCAAATTCATCTCCCTAGCTCAGTCTTGCTTTTTAAAATGGTGTGGTCACGCACTGTACTGCGTTTTTCCAAGACCCCATGAAACCGGGTTTGAATGCCAGCTAGTTTTATGATAGGTTTGCCATCACTTGTTACCTAGCCAATATTAAAATTCAGCTGGGTTTTAGCTCAAAATGGTCTCACTGCATGCTTTTATCCTGGTTAGCTAGCTAACTACTAAATTATATTAAAAACAGCGGTTACTATAAACATAGTCATTAACAAAGATAGAGAAGAAAATGCGTCCTGTAGCCATGGATTAAATACGGAACGCCTATTCTACCGTCCAAATAAGAGACGATTCAGTATTTTGCGTGATGGTTGACAACCCTAAATGAAGCCATGTAACTAGAACCGTGATTCAATGTTGCCATCAATTGCGAAATTTGACACTGAAAATGGGAGGGGACGTAACAACAATTCAAAATCGAAAGAATAATGTTGCTGTTTTAACTGCGTTAGAATGCTGGATTTTGTAGCACATTGATTTTAGAACTGTTAAAAGGCCAAGGTATCCCTTTACTTCATTTACTTTTACCATGTCAATCCATTCGTTCTTGTCACTGGCACTATCTAAATTCAGCTCGGTAATTTGGCGGAGAGCATTAGCCGCATTACCAGTGTTGTCACACATGATAGAATCTCCTGCGACACTCGTAAAAAAGTAGGTATTTCCTGACTACTTATGCAGGAATGTCATGCGGAATGGTCATTAATATGGATGTCCCGCCCATTGTCCTGCCCCCTCGCAACAATTTTATATTTTATTTTACATTGTCCTGCTGGAACCCAGAGTCGAAGCTGTCTTATGCACAACAAAGCTATAGTAAAGACATTAAATTGAATGCTGGCGTCTTCTCACCATGAAAATACCGAGACTTTGCTTACAGCAGCAAGATTGAGATTTCTCAGATAGAAACTAGGCCCCAGATTACTTATTATTACTCTGAATATTAACATTCAGAAGCTCTTTTGTCCATTTTTGTATTATTTTGTCCTGTGTCCCCACACACAGCTAAATGGGCTGGCATCAGCAATGTTGGGAAGGAGCAGGCACAATTCAGGCTTATGAAAATGGTCATGGAAAACACCCCTGATAATTAAATAAGAACAAACAGCCTTGTTCCAATGTTCCAACACATTTTAGAATGACAAAATTCCATGTCTCAACAACCCATCAACATGTTGTTTTGTTCAGTCATACATGTTGATCCCCTGTATTAAATTAACATGGCTAATAAGACAGCTACAAATCCCTGTATCCAGGCATACGTTAATGAATTAGTATCTAATTGTCCTCAAGCATGGCTGTGTATTCTGCTAGAGAGAAAATGACTGTTCAGTTGAAGAGGTTGTAAATAATTACCCTGATCATAAACAATTCTGTACTGAAGCATGATCATCTCTCTGTATTATAGAGGATATAGGGTCTAAATAAAAACAGCATGTTTTTAATACCATATAATAGCTTGCACTCCATGAGTTCCATGAAGAGCACTTAAGTGGGTGGAATATGCAAGAAAAAAGATAAATGTGGGTTTTTAGTGTGTGCAGTCGGAGCCCTGCAGTCATCTTAGATTTCTTCATCTGAGCAGCCAGTGCTCTCTGTGTTTGAGCTTCATTGCCTGTGAAAGGAGATGTAGAATTTTGTGTGGAGAAACTATGAAGGACAGAATGTTCTCTATAAAGACTCAAAGTTTTTTTTTCTATTAGTTTTTTTCTGTTAAAGCATGACTTAAAGGGTCACCTTGAACTACTGAAATCAAAGCTTAATCTTACCGCTATGGTTAAAAGTTATACTCGGATGGAGCACTGTTGCAATGCTCTTGGCAAGGACACAGAATATAAAGCTTAGTTAAAGTTATACTATGCAGGTTCATTTGCGGCCCTTCTAGACTCTGTGTTTTTCTCCTCCTCAATCCTTAACCACACCCACACCTCTGTTGAGGACACACTCTCGAGCGCTACAAGCAAAATGTCAAGTGAAGAGGTGATGTGGTTGAAAATAGCATTTTTAGCAACATGAATAATGCCATATAGGTGGTAACAGCCTCATGCCAGCAGCCATACCACCACGCACTCTGCTCCTGCTGACTGGTTGAAGCTAAGCAGGTGTGGGCTTGGTTAGTACCTGGATGGAAGACCACCAGGGAATACTGAGTTGCTGCTGGAAGTGGTGTTGGTGAGCCAGCAGGGGGCAATTTTCCCTCTGGTCAAATAAACCCCAATGCCCCTGTGCAGTGATGGGGACACTGTGCTGTAGGAGATGTTGTCTTTCAGATGAGACGTTAAACCGAGTTCCTGACTCAGTGTGGTCATTAAAGATCCCATGACACTATTCGCAAAGAGTAGGGGGTTCCCCGGTGTCCTGGCTAAAATCCCAGATCTGGCTCTCGCATAAACTTGCCACCTAATCATCCCCTGGTTTAACTGGCTAAAAAAAATGTTCTCTCCCTCCAGCTGCTCAGTGGCCAACAATAGAGGATTGTGGTTGTACTGGGCAGCTCCCAGGTGTGAATGTGTATGTGTGCAGCAGGGAGTTCCTGCAAAAGAGCATCCATGCTCAGTGAACCTACCCTGGGTAAATAAAGGAAAAAAAAAAAAACAGTAATTAGGCAGTGTTATAACAATCTTTTACACAGAGTGCACCCTTTAATGGCTAAGAACATTGTTTGTTACTCCGTAGTGCAGCTGTTTTGTGTTTCCTCAATCGGTATTTAGTTATTCTGGACATTTAGTTAGAACTGGGATGTGAGCACAGAATTGTGTGTGGAATAAGTAACATTAGCAGGCCATGGCTATGTTATTGCTAGCAAATACACTTTTTAAAGAAGTTATCTGTATCTTATTCAAATATTAGTCTCTTTATTTTCTCAAATACAACATAATATGTATAGTTCATGGCTAATTGCAATCCATACATGGTTACATAAACGAGCAATAACCATTCTCTCGGGTTATTTTATGGCAGCCAATCAGAGGAGACGCTGCTTAACCTGTTAGTGCAAAGCCCCTAGTGGTCGACATGCCGGCGTGCCGAGATTACTGAACTCAGACATTCAGTGCTACTGAAACCAAAGTATGAGTTAAAAACAGAACTGCTTTGTTTCATTAGTAGACGATACAATACAACTATGTCGAATATGGAGTTTTGCAGCGCCACCATTGTTGCTCTGTTCGTTCATTTAACACGCACCCCCTCCCTGCAGTCTCATCTACACTACACCCCCCACCCATGACATAATGGACAATATTGTCTATCTTGGCATTCATAAAAATAGTCTTTCACCACTCAAAAATCGTATTCTGTCATAGAAACAACAAACCCGACAATAGCCCTAAGATAACAAAATAAATTAGATAAATCTTTTAAAAATTACACCATGTCATTCTACAGTTAATATCTGGGACTAAATATTGAATAAATATACAACCTTACCATTGGTTTTATGCGTAGAGATGTCCCTTTTGAGATTGAGTGGTCATATATTGTCTTGGACAATCCGTTTGAGAAATATACGCGCATTTGTATTGCCTGGGTACCTTCCAAATTAGCTGTGCGTAATACCACACCTGTAGTTGTTTACGGCCTTGTCGCCCTTTTCAGTACAGTCTGGCTTGAATTCATGAATTCAGTAAGTGAGAGTATAAGCTTTCCAACGATGTATAACATATCTAATTTTGCTTTTGGGATAGCGTTTTATAGGTCATCGTAACTGAAGATTTTCTTATGCATTCACTTACTTATTCACTCTGTGGTAGCAGTAAAAGACGCTGCACCTAACGAAACGTTGTCAATGATTTTTCATAATTTCTTTGAAAATACTATTATTATTGAGGACTTATGGGCATAGCTAAGCCATATGTTTTCTGATAGACCTATCTGACATTGTTTTCTGGAGGAAAACAGAAGCGGATAGTACTGTATCGTTGATTTACTGTCTCTGTCTCCATCTACTGTACACAGATAAAATTTCATCATTGCTATGTAAGTATTACTGCTCAAAATATATCAGTTATATACGTTGTTTTTTAAATTGAGTGTCTTTAAATAGGTTAGTGTTATTATATAATGTGGATATTTCACACTGTAATGTTAGCGTTAGTTAGTAGTGTAATAGTTTTTGTGATGCATGCAACAGTGATGATGAGAGTGTTGGAACATTGCCAAAACGTGGTGGACGGTGAAAATTGTTTTCATATTGTCCCATCCCCATACAAGAAAACATATGAGAGTACAGAGTATAGAAATACATACAAGAGTTAATTATTACACATTTAGGGCGCTTTACTCCACTTTACTCCTCCCATGACTCCTCCTACCTTCACGGGTCTGTTGTGTAATGGAGAAGCGCAACAGGCAACATGGCACGGGTATGATACGAATGCTGGTCAATGGAGAAGTGCCATAGGGTTACACTCTGATGCAAGATATGTCTGCCCAACTTCAGACCAACTTTTTCCAAAAAGTCTGCAATATAAAACTACCTTATACAAATCAAATTCCTCTGCCACAAACTGTAGCTTACCTTTTTTAGGTGACCTAGTGAGAGTGCCTAGGGGTGAGTCTGTTCTGCAGGTGGTCTGCCCTTGCTGAATTGTGAGCAGCAGAGTGGGGTAGTTAGGTCACATTGTGAACAAGATACACAGTAATGCATAATCATTAGGTTGTGATTTGCATTCATTTACTTATTTGCATGAATCACCTATCTTGTTACCTCTCCCATATAATGAAAAATTACTTATGCATTGCCTCTGTGAGAAAACATCCCCCTTTTTCTAAAGTTTATTTCATGCAAATATATGCATGCTTAGTAAATATCTTTTAGTGCAATTCATTATTGTGTTTCATTCAATAAAGGTAAATGTTTGTAAAGTTTTTTGACTGAATTCTGCTTAACCTTACACAACAGTGGTATCAAAAATAAATCATATGACAAAAACCAAAACATTTTCTTGCAGGCCTGAGCCTATCAGGGGCAATTCATTTCATTCAGCATACAACAACATATTGACATCCATATGATGTATTCGCCTAGCTTGGCTTATCCGGTCCTTTGTGAGTTCTGCGCTCATCATCTTTCTTCTTAATCTCTTCAGGCGCTGGTGTCTAAAAATAGCATTCTCTTAAATTATTGCTTTTATCGGTTACTGATTCAAGGTGCACTGCTGTAACACCTGTGAAACTTAGCACTTTGATGCAAAAAACAAACGATCGATTGGTGAAACCATTTCTTGATATTGCTAAAATCCCCCTTTGAGCTCTAAGCAATCAATCTGCTCTTTGTGCATAGGCTTACAAAAGTCATTATTAATTATGCATTATTTCCATTGAGCTGAAAGCATTTTTAGGAGCATTTTAAAACAAGCATGTCTACAGTATGTATGTAAATGGAATTTTAAACATGAAAAGAGCTGTTTTTCTAAAAAAACAAAAAAAAAAAAAGGCTTGTTACCTTACAAACAGTAAAACAATATCTCAATTAGACATTCCAGTGTTGAGTAAATTACCTAAAAGCAAGCTAATACCAGTAAAAAATCGACCCCCTCTATGATCTACCCATTGTGACTTTTGCTCCTGCTTGGAAACTCCATATCTATTACAGTAACCTTATAGTCTCATGTTCTTGAAGCTCATAGCTTTCAAACGACTTTATTCTAGTAGAAATAATGGGTTGGCAATTCTGCTGCATACTCAGTTATTTTTACTTTGCATTTTTGCATAACACAGGAGTGGAAGCTTAGCGCACACTTTTATTTATTATTTATCACTGTCAATTATTTATTTTTGTCAGTTTTGTTAGTTTATCAGCAAATGCTTGCATAAAAGACACTTCAGTGGTGATAAAGGGCACTATATTATTGTAAATCATTTATGATTTGATTATATATTTTTATAATTTTTTCTCTTTATGGGCTCTTAGTCTGTTGTGATCAGGAGGCTTGTGTACCTCTCTTTTTTTTACCACACAGGACAAATCGAGGGTGAGATGTCAGCACAATCAAATCTACTGTTATTGTAGAGAGTACTGCCTGCTCACATGTGTGTGTGTGTGTGTGTGTCTGCGTGTGAGGTGAAAGACATGAGTTCCTCACACTTCCCTGTGTAATTCCTTTGTAAGCTTGTATAACTCAAAAAGGGGTGATGAAAGGCTGCTTGCTGTTTACTACAGTTTGCTGGGGCTCAGGAGAATATATTGGAAAATGTTTGATTAATGATGTGATGTTTTTTCCTTTGCATGTCTCTCCCATTAGCCATGTCCAACAAAAGAAGCACAAACTATTTCAGATATGCTTGTTCATAGTCTTTGAGAGTAGTTACCGTTGTGATCCAAGTATGTTATTTTCCATGTAGCAAGAACCTATTCTACAGTGCCGAGCTCCTGTGCAGTATGAAAAGGGAGTACCATGCCCTGTCTAGGCGAGTGTGCTGAAGCAAGCATATTCTGCAGAAAAAAAGACTGGGGTTTTTTGTTGGTGCAAGGGAAAGTAATAATTTAGTCTGCATTTTCTGAGCCACACTGACAGAGGAAAAACTGGTTGTAATGCAGCTGTTTTATGGTGTTGTGTTTTATTCCGGACTTCTCGGTATTAAATGTGCAGTGATGTCAGGGAGGAGATGTGTGGCACAGTCAGCAGGGTGACCAACCCTTGAGCCATATGCTCGTTTTCTTTGCATGGTTGGGGTTTTAATCTCCTGCCGTGGCATCTTCTGGGCTGTGATCCCTTCATTTTCTGCTACCCTCTCTGCTTTTTCACTGTCTGCACAGAGAAAAACACATTAAATGAGGGAAGGCTGTCCATTCTTATTTATATTAATAAAATAATTTACATATGTACCTAATTTTGGTATGAGAAAGAACATCACCAACGCAGAGGAAGTGGGATGATTGTATTGATTTCACAAATATTTATATAGTTTATTTTGAGCTGACTTGCATGTTCTTTCTGTTGAAACCTGCAGCACAGACTCACTTAGTGTGTAGTCTTGGTTGATTTTTAAAGTTTACTGCAATGCTATGGAATATTGTAAGATTATCAGGAAGACATGGTCAGTCATATTTCAGACAGGACACTTGTAGAGTAAACCATGACCAGTATTAAAAATGGTTAGAGTTCCTGTAAGTAAGCTATTATGGCTCCTCATTGCTTAAGCCATCCACTAGTCAGTCAAACATTAGAAAAAAATTGTCACTATTCTGCAGGAAGCTTGGTGTATATAGGGTTAAACAATGTCAAATATTTAATTTATCCAGGTTTGCTGTAAATCTGGACTCATGTTTGTCATGCTCTTAGTCTCTTGTTACATTCAGTCAAACCACATATGATTGTATTGACTATGCATGCTGTCTGGTACGCCTTGCAACACTAGCTCCATTAGCCACATGTGGCTGGGTTTTTAGTGAACGTTTAGTAACATTGCGTTAAATTCCCCACAAGACCCTCCCCACAGTAAAGCCCATCTTTAGGCATGCAGTGATTGTGAGGGGGACCTCCCAGTAGCCGCTATGTAGGTTGAGAAAACGAAACCAAGTGGAACCCCCTGTGCTATGTAAAGCATCATCAATACAGTGAAGTGGTTAAGAGTCTTTTTTAGCTATCAAATTTAGCTGCCTGTAGTCTACACAGAACTGGAGAGAGCCATCTTTTTTTCTTATTGGCACCATAGGGGAGGCCCACACGCTTTCAGAGGGACGAATGATGCCGACTGCGGCCATTTCCTTGATTTTTGACACGACTTCCACTGTCTGGGCCAGATAGGCAGGGCTACACCTGTGTCAATGTTGTCTAATGACATTAGTTTGCGTAAACTTGGTATCCTTAGCTGCAAAAAAGTAATAATAATAATAATACATTTTATTTATAAAGCACTTTTCAAACAGTATCTCAAAGTGCTGTACGTGTTGTGAGGTCAATACACAAAAAAACAGTAGTACACTTTTTAAAAGAAAGAAAGATAAAATAAAATAAAATAAAATAAAACGACCAGTACCAGGAACACAGACAAAATCTTACAAGGTTAACCCTCTGGGGTCTAAGGGTAAAATGAGGCACACTGGTAATTGTGCGATGCTCTGCTTTGTGTAAATTTCATCAACTTTATATACAGTGATTCCAAAGTGTTTCATATCTTTGTTTTCAGCACAGACTCAGCTACAATAATATGGCAGCAGTAAGTAGGTCATAATCATGTGTGGATTGTAAACTGCTCTAAAAACACACAAACTGTAAACAGTAGTTTTGAACATGCACAGGAATGTTGTAATAAAGCACACTGAACAATTGTGAATAAGACTTTTGGTCACTGAAATGTGTTCATCAAGGTCTTGGGTATCAAAAGATGACAAAATATTTTAGCAAATCCAATGAGAAATATAAAATACATTGCTAAAAGTTAGTGTTGTGACTACTATTTTTCAACATCAGGTGACAATGGGAGGGCAAATGGCCTTTCTGTAATGAATATGCATTGGGTAGGACGACCTGCCTGCAAGTAGGCTATTCACACCTGGCCGCATCTTTTGATTTTCAGAACCTTTATTGAAGCAAACTATACGCATGGAAGATGAGATGAGACTGGTGTACTCTTGCAACGCTTGCGTGGCCTCTTAGCTAGTGGTGAACTAGGCCGTGTTTCCTGATCAGCATCTCTGTAAATATGATAAAAACAAAATTGTTAGGAAATGTGACATCAAATCAAACTTTATTTATATAGCACATTTGCTTCAACAGGTGAAAATTAAATGTGCTTTACAAAAAAGGGGCAAACCACTAACTAATGAAAACAAAACATAGGAAATGTGACATGGTTACATCATATACAAACAAAGAACCAAACAAACACAACCAGACGCAGAGAGGTAGCCTATAATTTTGAGAAGCAATGGTTAGAATCGTTCGTAGTGTGGGAATTTACAAGCGCGCATATTAGTGAATATTCCTACAAACACACAGAGAATGTAATACAGCACACATTTACAAATAATGCAAGCTATCAACGAAACAACATTAGCTAAACTAAATAAACTAAAACTAAACTAAATCAACTAAAATTGATATTCCAGCTCAACTACACGCAACTCATCAATAACGATGCCTCAATCTGAAGTAGGCTAGGTCTGTTTAGCTAAGTGGTTATTATATTGCTATTTCCCGAATTTACTTACAGTATGCTAATATCGATTGTGCGAGGACATCAGTTTTAGAATCTACGCCACGGGCTATTTATTACCAATATGATCGAAAAACATAGTCTACCTGATACTTCTAACACAACCAGACGCAGAGAGCCTAGCCTATAATTTTGAGATGCAATAGTTTGAATCGTTCGTAGTGTGGGAATTTACAAACGCGCATATTGCTGGATATTCCTACAAACACACAGATACATTGCAATACAGTACACATATTTACCAATATGATCATAAGAAATATACTTACGCATGAAGTTGATCCTCAGCTGGATCAGTTCGCTGTTCGAAATGACACCGCTCTTCATCAGTGTCGGCTTCCGGACGGACCATTTTCCAAAATTAAACAAAATGTTCACCTCAAAAGAAATGAATTAGGTGACACTTTGACATTCTATCCCACTTTCGCAGACTTGGCATTTCTCACATGGATCTCGCATCGCCCCTCCTTTAGTCTCCTTCTATGGAGAGTAATTATAATGTTGTTAATATGTGAATGCGATTTGGGCGGACTTCCTGCTGAGCGAAATTCACATAGTAATGAGTAAAGTTTAACGAAGCATACATGATCTAATTAATCAAATTTAGAACATTTAAAACAATTCATATTATTTGCCAATGGGCGCATTGAAAAGTCGCGATTCTAAGGTTTCTGTCAATGTTTTTGTTGCGTGTGTATGATAACAGCATGTGAAGTTAATCATCCAAATAGAAACGAAAGTAAATTTCATCTTGTCGAGCTCCGCCGGCGGAGCTCTCGACCCCAGAGGGTTAAAGGTTAAAACAACAAGTAAAGAAGTCAAGGAAGAAGTTATTTGAAGGAAATGCGGTACAGGTGGGTTTTGAGACCAGTTTTAAATAAGGAGAGTGTTTGAGGGAGCTGAAGGTGGTTTGGCAGTGAGTTCCAGAGGCGAGGGGCAACAGCACTGAAGTAGCGATCACCCATGGTGCGGAGTCTGGTCCTAGGAATCTGGAGTTGGTGGATGGCCTTGGACCTGAGACTGCGGGTGGAGGTTTGGGGATGTAGCAGGGCCTTCAGATAGGTGGGGGCATGTGAGTGAATCAATCAATCAATCAATCAAATTTTATTTATATAGCGTATTTTACAACAGTTGTCACAATACGCTTTACAGACAGCCCTAGCCTAAACCCCCACAGGAGCAAGCCTAAGGCAACAGTGGCAAGGAAAAACTCCCTGTGGCAGATGGGGAGAAACCTTGGAAGGAACCAGGCTCAAGGGGGAAACCCATCCTCTTCTGGTCGGCTCAGGGTGCCAACTGGTGACCAGCATGTCAGCCAGTTTATGCAGAAGATATGATAAGTGATGTGGCTCAGATGATGGGTGGGGCCGGGTGGCGGTGATGGGGAACAGCAGGTGGGCAGGGTGGAGGCAATGACGAAGGAGGGGCTGGACCGCAGAGGTGGGGGAGACCAGACGACTCTCGAAGCACTCTCGAGGGTTGGGGCAAGAGCCCCGCCGGCAACATGGGGAAGAGGGTGGAAACAGCAGTTAAGGAATTTGCAATATAGCAGACAGTGAGTAAGTGCCAGTGGTATGTATTGGGGACCCCGCCAGGAGTAGAATATGGCTGCATATCTACTAGGACAGGGATGGAGAGCCCATGCAGTCATGAGGGGTAGACAACCATACCCGCCTATCAAGAGCCAGCCCATGTAAAGTCGGGTCACAGCTGATTGACAGGTGACAGTAAGGAAAGAATTGCCACCTACAAAGCTCTATGACTACAGGCTTCTCGCACCCTGTCTCCAGACTATAACTGATTGTAAGCTTGAGCATAGAGGTGCGTTTTTAATCTAAATTTAAATATTGAGACTGTGTCTGACTCCTTTATAAATATTGGAAGCTGGTTCCACAGTAGTGGGGCCCTGGGGGAGAAAGCCCTACCACCTTTTAGGTTCTTGGAAATTCTTGGAACTGCCAAGTAGCCTGCGTCTTGAGATCGGAGTGACCTTGTGGGCTTATAAGGTAGGAGCAGGTTCGATATGTACACAGGTGCACGTCCATGCAGAGCTTTAAAAGTCAGGAGCAAAACCTTGAAGTCTATCCTATGCTTAATGGGTAGCCAGTGAAGCGACGCTAGTACTGGTGTAATGTGCTCATACTTCTTAGTTCTGCTCAAGATACGAGCAGCTGCATTCTGCACAAGCTGGAGACTCTTTAACGAGTTATTAGGGCAGCCAGAAAGCAGGGCGTTACAGTAGTCTAACTTAGACGTAACAAACGCATGGATCAATTTTTCAGCATCCTCGACTGACAGGAAATGTCTAATTTTAGCTATGTTGCGCAGCTGAAAGAAGGCAATTCTGGATGTGTTTTTTATATGGGTGTCAAAAGATAGATCAGGATCAATGGTGACTTGAGGAGTGAATGCATTTGAATGTGAGGAGGAGGACTTTGTAATGGATTCTTTGGGTTATGGGGAGCCAGTGAAGAGATGCCAATATGGGGGTGATGTGTTCGTGTTTGCGAACTTGAATGATAATCCGGGCTGCACTGTTTTGAATGTATTGTAGTTTTTGAAGGCTTTTGGCTGGGATTCCTGTGTAGAGGGAGTTACAGTAGTCCAATCTGGAGGAGATAAAGGCATGGACTAGTTTCACAGTGTCAGAGTGATTAAGTGAGGGGCGAAGTTTAGAAATATTTCTCAGATGGTGGAAGGAAATTTTATATATATTTTTGATGTGACTGTCGAAGGTGAGAGATGGATCAAACTTAATGCCAAGGTTGGTGACGGAGGTGGAGAGGGGAATGGTTTGCCCTGCAATGGTGAGCTGAAGTGTGTCTGAGTGCACGGTCTGGTGGGGTGTGCCAATCAGGAGGGCCTCAGTTTTGCTGCTGTTAAGTTGTAAAAAGTTGTGGGACATCCATGCCCTTATCTCCTCCAAACAGATGTTCAGGCGTGTGATGGCAACAGAGGCACTAGGGAGGGTGTTAAGGTAGATTTGTGTGTGTCGTCCGCATAGCAGTGAAAAGATATATCATGGCGACTGATGATGCGGCCAAGCAGAAGGAGGTACAGAATAAATAAAATGGGACCTAGGACTGATCCTTGCGGGACACCGCATGTGACTGGGTGGGTTTCAGATTTGAAGTCCCCCAGAGTGACATATTCTGCTCTGTCAGTGAGGTAGGACCTAAACCAGTTTAGAACTAGTCCGGAGAGGTCGACATAGCTGTTGAGCCGTTCGAGGAGGAGGGAATGGTCAACAGTGTCAAAGGCGGCACTCAAGTCAAGCAGTATCAGCAGACTTGGTGAGTCAGCGGCCATTAGCAGGTCATTTGTGACCTTAACTAAGGCAGTTTCTGTACTGTGACCAGGTCGAAAACCAGATTGAAATGTTTCATATTGTGGCAGGCTCACGGGTGTGGGGTTTCCACGTCACCAATTCAATAACCAAACAATCACACGAAACACGACTGGAGTGAAATTGGGGGATTTATTTAGGGAAAATTTACACAAGGAGGGGAAGGGGAAATTCAGCAACCAATCCAAAGTCCACAATCCGTTCTCGTTGTCCTTTTCCGTAATCCAGGGATATCCAAAAACCAGGTCCTCAGCCAAAACAGTTCGGTACACAGCGGGGTTAGTCAAACAGTCCGGGTCAAAACAGGTAATCACACAGATATTTTTCGCTCTCTCTTACTCTCCACAACACGCGTTTCCCTCACGGTACTTTGCGCCGTTCGTGCACTCCGCTTCCCCTTTTATCCCTCTGCCCTTAATGGCTTAATTAGGCCCAGGCTTGCCTCGTTGGGCCAGGAAGTCCATATAAGGCTCGGGGGTGGAGCCAGCGGGCGGCAACGTATCTGCCCTCAATTACCACTCCCCTCACCTCTCCCTGCCGTCTGCCACAATATAAACTGTTGGAGGTGAGATGGAGTTGAAGCTGGGCAGCAACCACTTTTTCCAGGACTTTGGACAGGAACGGGAGGTTGGAGATGGGTCTATAGTTCAGGAGGACTTCGGGGTCGAGGCTGGGTTTTTTTAGGAGGGGGGTGATGACTGCAGTTTTTAGTGAGGAAGGAACACTACCATTGCAGAGAGAGATGTTAATTAAGCTTGCGATGAGAGGACAGAGGGCAGCGATGGAGGTTTTCAGCAGAGTAGTGGGAATGGGGTCGAGTGGGCAGGTAGAAGGTTTCATTTTGGTAATGATTTCTTCAATATCATGGGGGGTGATGTCAGAGAAAGAAGTGAAAGTTGAGGATGTAGATGGCGGGGGAGGGGTAGGAAGGGGGGATGAGAGGACGGGCGATGAGGATATGAGAGCTCTAATATTGTTTATTTTGTTCTTGAAGAACTTAATGAAATTGTTGCACTGTGACTCAGATGCTTCAATAGGGGATTGAGATGCTGGTTTTAGGAGGTGGTTAATTGTAGAGAAAAGGTGCCTGGGGTTGCCAGCGTCACGGTCAATGAGGTTGGAGAGGAAAGATGACCGCGTATTTTTTAGTGCTAGCGAGTATGCCCTCTGATGTTCATGGAAGGCGATCTTGTGAACAGGGAGACATGTAGACCGACATAGGCGTTCAAGCTTACGTCCAGCCGACTTCATTTTTCGTAGTTCAGGGGTGTACCAGGGGGCAGAGCGAGAGAAGGATACAGTGCGTGATTTGAGGGGAGCGAACTGGTTGAGTGTGTTACCCAGAAGCTCGTTGTAGTGGGAGACAGATTCCTCGGCAGATAAACCAATAGGAGGAGAGGCTGTAGTCTGGAGATGCTGGGCAAACTGCACTGTGTCAACTGATTTAATGTTTCGGAAATGAATGACACGTTTGCAGTTTCTTGGAGGTGGGAGAAATGCCAGATCTGCCGACACAGCCATGTGGTCAGAGAAGCCAAGGTCTGAGATCTGCAGGTTATTTAGAGGAAGGTGATTGGTTATGAGAAGATCCAGTGTGTGGCCACATTTGTGAGTAGAGGTATCAACATGTTGTTTTAAGCTAAGACAGTCGAGTAAGTTAAGGAAGTCTGCAGCAAGAGTACAGGTGAGTGAATCAACATGAATATTAAAATCTCTTAAAATCACAATGTTTTTTGAAGAGGAACAGAGAGAGGTAAGGAAGTCAGACATTTCAGATAAAAAGGCTGCAATAGCTTTAGGAGGTCTATAAACAACTGAAACAGTCATGGCAGAGGGCGGTTTACATTTAAAGGCTAAATATTCAAAAGAAGATACACTTGGAAATGAAAGTAGTGAAATTTTCAGATGTACTCGATATAAAACAGCAAGTCCTCCACCCCGGCCGGAGCAGCAAGCTTTTTCAATATATGTGTAGCCAGGTGGGCAAGTCTCAAGGTATGGTAAGCTCCATGACGATGCCAGGTTTCAGTCAGGCAAAGAATGTCAGTATTACAATCCATGAGGTAATCATAAAATAGAAAAGACTTATTAGTGAGAGACTGTGTGTTGAGGAGGACCAATTTGACAGGTATAATATTTTGTGAAGAGACAGGGGAATGATCGTGACTCTGAAGGGTCCGTAGGTTGCTCAGATCCACTCCGCGTTTTGCAATTGGTAGAGGCTTGCGAAGTCTCGCGGTGTTTCCAACGATTACCGGAAGTGGGAAGTTGTTGTTTTTTTGAACACTTCGGGATCCTCTGTGAAGATACTTCAGTCTGCTAAGGCATCCTAGATCACGGCAGCGGTTCAGAACATCTTTCCCAATTGAATGTTTAAAAATCCTCAGTCTTAGCAGCTCAGAGATTGCGTATGTTGTCATAATAAAAACAGTTAAAAAGGACAAAGAGTTAAGCACCAACTGTAACGTTACTGCCATATGGATTGCAGATCAGCCAGACCCCCTCCCCGTTGGACAACCCTGCGATGACAAGGTAGTCTAGCCACTCACCCACAGCTACACCGCAGCAGCACACCATACTCCACAAACAATTCCGAGACAGAACCCGATAGTTAGGCGATATACAATCCCCCAAGCAGCGGACTAGCTCTCGGTCGATGCAGGAAGCTGGCTGGCACGGGAGCTGGGGTAGGCAGGCAGCGCTACACAGCGATGCCGCCCAGGAGGGAGACCCGGCAGAGGGTGGGGAGGGATCTGGATAGTCCAAAAGCAGGCTAGTAACAGGTGCTGTTTTAATACAATCCAGGTAATCCAGTTTTCGGGAAAATCGCTGGTATCAATAAAATAAAATCCAGATAATCCAGTTATTGGGGAATCACTGTTATCAGGGAACCAGACAGTGTAGACTGTAGAAGAGTAACGTTAACTAGCGTTACACCAAAAAAAGAATGGTTGTAAATTCCATTTAGACTGGGGGAATCCGGCGTCAGATTGAATGCAATAAACAGTTGCGAGCAATACTTTAAAAGAAACGTACTGACAGTGAGACAGACTAACAAAATAACAAACAAAGCAAGTTATCTAGGCAGGTCGCTACTTTACAGAGGTCGCTACTTTAAATACAGAGCGGAGCGGCCGACACGTCTGATATGTTCGCCAGCGTTCCCGCAACTGACATTAACATTCCCACTGGAATAATAATAATAATACTGAAATTCAGCTAGGAGAGTAAGCAAGTCCTCACTACTGCACAGCAACAGCTCCTCTACCACCGTCTGCAATGCAGTGGAACTGCCCACTCTGCACGCTGGGCTGTCGCCATTGCCAGAAGAGGGTCGAGGCAGACGCTGGCCATTCAGAAGGGCGAACCACTTGCCTGTATTATTGGTCACCCCAGCACTGGAGAGGGCATCCAAACTAAAATATACAGGTCAGTAATTCAGCTTGAAAGAGCTCTTGCTCTAGGACTAGGCATATAAGTAGTACACAGCGGCCAAGCATGTTCACTGTTTGACCGGTTACTGTCCCTAACATAATGTCCATAGCTACCCATTGTGTGCCACATACTAGCAATCGCAGCTGAATTAACTAATAGTAGATCCTGTGTCAAGCAGCGTGGTTACCAGCTACCTCACAACATACATAAATGCTGTTATCGTTACTGCCTAATCAGCCGGCCCTCTTCTACTCGGGGCACTCCGGCCAACAGACTTATGGTTCCCTGTTTCCCGACTGCTGCTGCCCTTCCCTGGAGTGATGAATCCACTACCTGGCAGTCTGACAGATGAATCTGGGTTTGGTGAATGCCAGGAGAATGCAACATGCCCGAATGTATAGTGCCAACTTTAAAGTTTGGTGGAGGAGAAATAATAGTCTGGGGCTCATGGTTTGGGCTAGGCCCCTTAATTCTTGTAAAGGGAAATCTTAATGTTACAGCATACAATGACATTATAGAGAATTGTGCACTTCCAACTTTGTGGAAACTGTTTTGGGAAGGCCATTTCCTGTTTCAGCATGACAGTGCCCCTTTGCACAAAGCAAGGTCCATAATCAAATGGCTTGCTGAGTTTTATAGGGAAGAACTTCACTTCCCTGCTCAGAGCCCTGACCTTTACCCCATTAAACACCTTTGGGATGAACTGGAATGCTGATGGCTCACCAGGCCTTATTGCCCAACATCAGTGCCTGACCTCACTAATGCTTGTGGCTGAATGGCCGAATTCCTGCGGCCATGTTTCAAAATCAAGCCTTCCCAGAAGAGTGGAGGTAGTTATAGCAGCAAAAGGGGGACCAACTCCAACTCTGTGGTTTTGGAATGAGATGTTCAACAAGCACATATGGGTGTGATGTTTGGGTGTCAACATACTTTTGGTAGTGTACTTCACCCTGAGGATGTTGAGCCCAATCGGGTGATGACCAGTTGAAGCACTGAAAGGGCAGTCTGGTTTAATAATGAAAAGAAGTGACTTTTTTAACAGCGCCATAACATTATTATGCATAGACTTTTTATTTTAGGCTTTTTTATTCAGACTAAACATGAATCAGTTAAGAATAAATTCAATGTAGTTATTGAATACTTTGCACAAAACATACATTTATTCCCATACTTTATTTCCCAAATTCTTTATTTATACAGGGAATCCCATTGAGACCAGGGTATCTTTTACATGGGAGCCCTGAGTACAGTACGGAGTATATACATAAGTACTGTCAGATATGTAGTGCTTAAATTATGGCATTAGAGAGGTAAACAGTGAATTTGATACATATATTATATTGATTATATTGTTTCTAAGAATGTGGCCTGGCCTCCCCGTCACAAGCATCAAAGCAAATGTTATTGGGGTAATTTAAAATCCACTGATACCCTAATCTAGGCAGACGATCTATGCACGTTTCCACCAAAATTACCCGGAACTTTTAGTCCCAGGAACTACTTTACCAGGAACTAAACGGTTCCTTCAGCCCATGGTTGTCTGCGTTTCCACCGCGGTGTAAAGTCCCGCGAAGATTAGGCAAGTTAGCCCACTGACGTATGAAAAAGCGACGTTGTCGTCGGTCCATCTGTCATATGATTTCTTCTGTAACCCCATACTACCACCGAAGTAGCCTACATTATTTTCTAATAACCGGGACAGCCCGGAGGGGTTTATTCCACTTGTATACAACGGGTTACCAACAATGACTATATATGGTTACTTTTGTATTTATTGATTTTTATCGATTTAATCACCTAGAATTGAAATATTCTTCTGCAGCCGTTTGGGCATATTTTACCGTTGTCAAGCAAAACTGTCGTTGGTAGTTGAACTTGGACCGTTGTTATGCAACAAATAGGATATAACAGACCAATAGTCAGATTGTAATTGTTTTATACATCCTCTCAACACATTCATTATGTTTTTATGCGAACATTCGCTTTCATGTCTTGACATCCGAAGCGACAGAATGCATTCATATTTCCACTATAACTGGCAACAACAGCAGAAAACATGCACACGTTGTAAACAATTTGCTGTTTGATTACTTTCTCATCGTCAATTCTATATAGGCTAATCGCAAAATGACAAGAATAGAACGAAAACTTGGACTTGCGTGAAAATTTAAATTAGTAGTGGTACAGCCACCGTTTGCTTTCCTTCGAAGTTACTGCTAGCCGAGCAGCGAAGTGTGCCCACCAGATGCGAACCATGCACCATAAATTAGTCCATAGTCTTCCTGGTCTTTTTGTGGAATTGAAGAATGGCAGAGTAAAATTACGGCAGTCTGAAAAAGCTAAAGGTACGATTACTAGAATTAACCTGTTATTTTACCCTGACAAAAAGTGCGGAAGGTGATTTCCAGTTTGCTTTTACTGTATCACCAATGTGAATTACGCAGAACTACCGCATACCTCACATAACTGTATCAAACATTTTGAGTCAATTACAACGGGCTAACAAAGAAAATCCGGAAGAAAATATTCAGCAACCGAATTAATCCGTTTGAATTTTTTAGTACGTAATATGCTGTCCCAGCACGAATGCTTAGCATTTTATAAAACGAATACTAAAGCAAGAAAAGAACAGAAGAGCACACGTTATAATTCCAAGACGTTGGCAGGCTATAACCAAAAGTAGGCTACTGCGCCGCATAACATACAAGTTTGATTTGAAGTTATTATGAAAATAAATCGGTTTGCGCCTGCATATTTTTAAACATGGCGCCTGAAAATAGACACAAAAAAATGCTGCGAGTACTCGACCAATCATAAATGTTCAGCGCTGCAAGCTCCACCCAAAAGGTTCCTGTACTTTCGGAAAGTACTACCCGCCCGAGCAGGAACTTTTTGGGGGGTAAAATAAAGCCCCCGGAACTAAATTTAGACCCTAGTTCCTGCGGTGGAAACGCACTGAGTTCCTCAAAAGGTTCCTAGTTCCGGGGTAAAGTTCCTGCGGTGGAAACGCGGCTTATGGGGCTTACGTTCTCACCTCCTCAGAAGAGACAAACCAGAAGACAGGACACCATAGCAGGGGTCGGAGACCCTGCATGGCTACATGGCTAACGTTTTTCCCTTTCCCATTTCCTCTTTAAGTTTGAATGCAATCTTTAGGTAGGCCAGTCCTTATCATAAATGAGTCTGACCCCCCCTTCCCTTCTCTCCTACACCTTAACTCGGCATCACCCAATAAGGGCATGCTGGGTAAGATATTTAAGCCACAGGAAAAAGTTGTGTTGTGTTGGTTTCAGAGCCTTGCAGAAGAAGAGTTTTTCTTTTTTATTTTGGTGGTGGTTCCTTGGTTGTGTATTTTTAGCTGGTTTCCTTTCATCCTGTGGCGCTTAAACTGGAAGTGGGTAACACTTTGGCAAGGTCTGGCTTATCTCTCTCTATCTCTTTTCTGGTATCTCTAAATCAATTGTTTAATGTTTTGTTGTTCTGTTTTGTCATTTGGAAGTAGTGAGCCTGCATTCAGTAAAGAATGTACAATTTCAATGCATTCATCTAATTGATTGCTTTGAATTAAATTCAATTATTTAATCTTACAACCTGGTAGTCTGCTTCAAAAGTGAATGTGACACAAAATCTCAGTGTACTAGAGACAGATTGACAATAACAGCAGGTTTTGTATTGCCTGTAAAACAAATGTTTATATATTCTGATAGCTGTAATTGTAAATAGTGGTTGAATATATAAGTAGCTAGTAACATTCATATTTTATTACACAAGCAGTAAAGACACGTAACCTATTAGAATAGTGGTATTCACGTCGGATTCATATCATCCTCGATTGGGTCCATTGCATTGGAATCATCACATGGAAATGTCAGGAGGTAGCCTGACAGCTGTGCCGGATTCGCTGGGGATTGATTATTGGAGTCTGGGTGCACATGCAGATCGGGGCGTAAGCCGATTTGCCGGTCGCGGGAGTTGGGGGCATGGCGCAGCTGTTTCGTGTTTGCTCTAACGAGCTTGCAGGGTTAAGGAGGCAGGTGAGAGGGAGAACACGAAAGATGCCAGTGGTGAATGTTGGGTTCCTCAGATGATGATTTTTTAGCTTTAAGTTAGTTTGATTTTGTTGAGGTTGGTTTTTTTTCTTTTGTTACTGTTATTTCTGTTTCCTTTTTGTTTGAGCTGTCTCCCGTCCTGGCAGTGGCTGGCTGGCGGTCCCGGACGCTGCACTGGAGCCACTAGGAGCAAGCTGCACCTGGACCGGAAAACGTGGTGGGATTCTGGGAGGAGCGGCGCTGTGCAGAACCGGACTGGTCCTGTGGGAAGGACACTGCGCTACTTCGGTGAGGACCAACGCCGCGAGGGGAGACCCTACACAAGTCCTGACGAGGGTGGAGGAACAGCGAGTCTCCCACTCTGTGAGACTGCAAAGCGCAGACCAGGACTGGAGCCGGTGCCGACTCGCTCTCCAGCTGCAGGGCGCAGCAGGGACTTTGCGTGGCGAACAGTGGGACGGCAATAACATGCAGTGGACGGCAGAGTGGTCCGGGGCGCCGCCCAGCAGCCCAGAGACTGACGTGGACAGTGGACCGTTGGAGTTTGGGTTTTTTTTCTTTTTCTTGGATGTAGAGTGGCCCAACATCAAGGCGTGGGCCAACTACATCCTATCTTTAATTTTTATTATGTTGTGTGTGAGTGTGCATGAGACCCCGCCTGTGTTCGTGACTCCCCCCTGTGAGACGGCAGCGTGAGGTCTCCCCCCTCCGGAGGCAGGGCTGAGGCGCAGGGGAGCCAGAGTGGGTACACTGTTTATATGCTGAGTGTGTGGCGTGTGAGGGGTGTATCGCTCTTACCTGCGTCGGGGCTCCGTGGAAAGGAAGGGGACGGCCAGAGTTGGAGATTGATAAAGGAAGCCGGGCGGAAGTAGGAAGGGTGGGGTTGGTGTGAGATTGTGGCGTGCTCTGTTTTTATGAATTAACAAACAAAAGTTTACCTTTTACCTGCCTTGTCCTGATCTCCTGGTGGTGGGTGGGTTCCTGGACAGAAAAAAAACATTGTTAGATGGCGGGAGGCAGCTGGGGCTGCTCCTGACCCCTGACAGAAATAAAAATGCTCATCTCCAAAACGTGCGCACTTACCTCCTGAACCATCACATTTCTCAACAGAATGAAATATGGATTGGACTACCTTTGCTAATGATAACGTTTTTTTGAAGGCACATTTCTGAAGCATTCAAATTACTAGGAAGTGAATTCTGTGTCTGCTCGTGTTTTCAGCAGCTACTGCTTGTGGTGACGAAACGGTGTAAACATAGCGAAAGGTAGGTGTGGTTTTCAAATTCTGCCCTGGATCTAATGTCGGTAGATTCAACCTACTTGAGAGTTGTAAGTCTCGCATTCATACCAGAAGAAGAAAATGATCCTACGTACAGAAATAAGAGTTGTTTGACAGATATTAAAGGGAGTCCTGTTTGATGCTATTTGTGTCTCTTGGCTTCAACAGGTTAAGAACTAGCTTCAGGTCAAATGAAGACTGCTGGACAGCATCAAAGGCAGTTTGAAGATTTTGTGTTGCTTCTTGAACAGAAGGGGCAGCAAAGTAAAGTACTGTATTGTCAGCTTAAAAATGAAGCTTACAATTTAGTACTTGGGAGCCAATATTATTGATATATAAAGTATACAGCAAAGGGCCAAGTATAGAACCTTGTGGTACCCCCTTAGTAATGTCCAGGAACTATGATTTTACATTATCTGCCACCACATCAGGTTAAGAACTAAGAACCATTTTATTTGCTGTCTACTACTTTACACCAGGCTGGCCAGTGGAGGATGGGCTCCCCCTCTATAGCTGGGTTCCTCTTGAGATTTCTTCCCATTGGGGAGGTTTTTCTCCCCACTGGCAGGTTTTTACCTCATGTACCTGCTACTTGGGGGTTCAGGCCTGGTGTTTGCTCTGTTTGCACAGTCTCTTGCCTTGCTATTCTGTAAAATGTCTTTGTGACAGTTCTCTGTAAAAAGTGCTATACAAGTAAAACTGAATTGAATTATCAGCTTATTTATTAAAAGTTCATGGTCTACTGTGTCAAAGGCCTTCAAAAGATCTACAAATAAAATATCACAGTGTTGCCTTTTATTCAAAGTGCCCACAATGTCATTGAGGACTAATGAGGTAGCTGAGATTATTCTGTCTACAGTCCTTAACCCAGATTGGCAGGTCTTCAATATGTTTTCAGTAAGGAATGCACAGAGTTGACAATATACCAGACACTCCAAGATTTTAGCTTGGCATGAATAGGACGGTCGTTACTTAGGTCACTGGTATCACCTCCTTTGTGTAGAGGGAGGACATAAGCTCTGCCGTCCAAAGGCTAACCGCAGTAACTACATTTTTGGTCGAAATTGAGTTAAAACCGATATCAAGAAGTTCATTTTTAGTTATATCTTGTGACAAAGTTTCAGAGTTCAATTTTGCTTTGTTTTAGAGAAAAAACTGTATAAAAATTGCAGCAACTACAAAGTCTGACTCGAAACCATGGCAGACCGCAATAAGTGAAGTTACTGCGGTCTGCTTTGGGATCCTACCGGCCGATTTCGTGCTCTACCCATCTAAATTACCTCACGTGACTGCTTTGGGATTCTACCACCGGCCGATTTCACCCATCTAACCTCACACAACAACTCTGTTTGAGATGGCACTATCCAGGGGAAAGAGGATGGTGGAACTGGCGTTAAAAAGAAAGTACCCAGGTAGGCTAAGTAACGATGACATTAAGCGTTGAGAAACTAGCAATCACATTATAAAATACCTGTCAGCCTCGCTATATATGCTGACTGACAGGCGATGTTTGGTTAGCTAGCGTTAGCTTACCTGCTCCCTGAAAGCTGTAACGTTATCATCTGTAAATTCACATCATCGCCGATTCTATGTCATGCACTTCAAGATTGTTTACAATCTAGCCTATGCATTGCGGATATTTGCCATGAATACGAATGCAGAGAAAGAAGTGCATGTATCCGCAAATAATGTTGATTAAAAATGTGCACTGCAAATGAAATAAATGTAGGCTATAAGGCTTAGGCTACTCGCTAAAACTGCCTATTTGGGGAGAGCAGGCTATATATGATAGTATTGAGTAGCCTATTTTGTGGGTTAATTGTATTGATACTCAAGGAAAATCAGGGAAGTTTCCGCCACTGCTTAGTGATTAAAATGGATTTTTCTAAATCACATTCGTCATTTAATCTCCCTAACACAATGCGAATAAGCTGTGTGTCACTTTCTAATTGATTAGTCAGATCGTTTGCATGCTTGTTAATCACTGAAAATGAATTAAAACCGTTTGAGATCAATGATTAGTTTAAAGGAAAGTTTTGCGCCCCAACAATTTTCAGCTCACCAGTCGCCGCTGTTTAAAACATGTAATATAATAAACAAATTTTACTGTGATTCAGTGTAGCCTTGTATTTATTCATTGTGTTAAATAGTGAAGACAAGAATAATGGAAATTATTAATGTGATTGTCATCAAGGCAACAACAGTGATGTCGGTGACAACGATGATGATAGTTTAATTTAGAGGAAAATTATTATCTAGATAGGGGAATAAGTAAAAAAGTGAAATGAAATGATATTAAGACTAAAATATGACATCTAAAATTCTCAATTTGTCCAGACTTAATTAAACATGCACAAATCCATAAGTAAGAGTTGTTGAATACTGTTAAATACAATTATAACAAAAAAAAAAACAATGTAAAAGCTGAAAGAAAACAACAACATTGTAGTTACTGCACTTTGCTTTTGCATTGCTTTGACCCCATTCAAGGGGTCAAAGGTCAAATCAGCCGTCATGGTTTTTGGGCATAAAAATTACCTCATGAATATGTAACGTACAATTAGTGCAATATAACTGATATACCTATTTGGCTGGCCAGTTAAAACACTTTAAAGCCATTTTTCTCAGTTTTACCCTTTGCGTAGTTACTGCAGTTAGGCTTTATAGGGCAGAGCTGCTTTCCATATTTTAGGAATCATTCCAGCAGTTGGTGAGTGATTAAAAAAGTGAGTGGAAGTGGAAAAGCAATAAGAGATGTTAAGATCTTAAGGAGACTAGGATCTAAGGAATTCGGTTCAGTACATTTTCTAGTACCAATATTCATTAAAACTTTTAAAACGTCACGTTCTAAAGGAAAAAGAGTCAATTGAGTTAAAAAAAAAATTTTGTTGCCATTTTCTCCCCAATTTAGTTATACCAATTCCCCGTGTGTATCACAGTCCTGGTCGATGCGCTATCCTTTGTCGGTCTGGGGAGGGTGTAGACTACCATATGCCTCCTCCGATACATGTGGAGTCACCAGCCGCTTCTTTTTCACCTGACAGCAAGGAGTTTCACTGGGAGAGCGTTAACGCGTGCAGAGGTTCACACTATCTCTCCCAGGTCCCCTCCCTGCTGAACAGGTGCCCCGACCAGTAGGAGTCGCTAATGCAACGATCAAGACTTATACCGGCTTCCTACACGCAAACACTGCCAATTGTGTTCATAGGAACGCCTGACCAAGCCGGAAGTACCACTGCCGAGGATTGAACCCAGGTCTCTGCCGTGGTAGGCAAGTGCCTATACCTCTAAACTACCCAGACAGCCCAAACATTTTTAAAAAATTAAGTTAGTGTAGTCAAAACTAAACAACAATTGTTTAGTTCAGACATAAAAGAATCAACCTTTGCATTACCAGATTCTGATTTTTCCAAGAGATGGCACGCAGAGATAAAATGTTAAAAGCATCAGTGATAGCCTCCTTTTCCAATAATAATCCTGAATTTTAATAACTTCAAGTTAATAAAAATAACAAGTTGAATAATTTGCAAACACATGGTGGGAATTGATATGCCGTTTTCCAAAATGTTGCTTAATTTCTTCCACAATCTTCTAAGGATTTAAGATAGTAGTTGGATTTTCTGACCGAAGCTACACATTTGTTTCTCAGTTGGTTGAAATAAATTCCAGCTATCCCTGCAGTCTGTGCCCCTCGCTCTTGCCCAGGCTCAATTCATCTCCTGGAGAAGTGCAGATAGCTCATTTGACAACCAATTGAACATAAATGAATCCAGAACAAAACATTCACAGAGCAACACTGACTGCTCTTAAAAATATTACATTTTCTGTTTATAAATAAATTTTAACAGCCCCAAATCCAGAATTGCGCCAATTCAGGGTCAACAAAATGAATCCGAACATAGATAAATCCAGCAAACATCCACAACAGTATCGACTGTTCTTAAAAAGAATTTAAAAAATAAATAATTTGTTTAAAAATAATTTTTTTTTAAAAACACCTCGGGCAAACAGTATTTAAAAGACAGAATAGAAAGTGACATTGGAGCCTCTCTTCCAGAAACTGGAAGATCTGGCTTATCAGTCTGTCGCGCTTTTCTGGTATTTCCAAATTAATTGTTTAATTTTTTATTCAATGTCTTCTGTTTTGTAATTTAGAAGTAGTGAGCCTGCAATCAATAAAGAATGTGTGATTTCAATTCATTATTCAAAATTGACTACTTATTGAATTCAATTATTAAATCTTAAGACCTGGTATAGTTTGTTTTGATTTGTTGGTTAATTCCACCAATTTACTGTAGACTGCCCTATCAATGAATTTGGAAATTTAATTGATAAATCTCATTTTCAACAAAAATTATTGAATTAAATCACGTAAAATATATTATATACATAGGTTAAAATAAGGTGTTCTAGCATGCAATACCCACTTGTGTTCTGTATTTAGAGTGCTGAACCTGTTGGAACCACTGGATTCAGAAAATAAACATAACATTTTTACTAAATCCATGTTTATTCGATAACAGACAGTCTGTCAGGAGTGGGTGCGGGAATGGACCCAAACGCAGAGTAAAACAAAGTACAAAACTGGGGAAAACAAAGACTTTAATGAACTAAACAGGGAACAAAGGGACTCGCAGGGCGAAACTTACAAAAAACAAAAATATACAAAAACCCAAAAACGAAGGAAAACAGGGCAAGCAGGGCACAGGCAGGCAAACAACAGGTAAACGGGAAAAACGGGCAGAAACAGGAACAAACAAGCAGGTAGCAAACCAGGTTACAAACCAGACAAACCAAAGCAAAAGATTCCAGCGCCTGAGTCGGGGAGAGGGAGACTTAAATAGAAAGACGCAGACGAGACACAGGAGGGCACGATGAACAATCAAGCCACAGAGAGGGAGGGGAACACGAGACAGAACGCAACTAATAATTGGATCATAGAAAACAATAAAACAATTAACTGAACACAAACCGAGGTGCCGCCATCTGGCGGCCCAACGGAGAACAACAAGGGGGAAGACAACAGAACCCTGACACAGTCCCACTCTTCCATATGCCATATTCCATAAAATAGAGTATGGGCCATAGTTTCAGGGTTAGGCATGCCAATATAAATATTCAACGTTATGTGAGTTTGTTGGTCAATAATGCATTTGTGTTTCAACCCAGACCAGGTTTAAACTGAAATGGTGCTGAATTGTGGTATTTTGTGCCATTATGAATGCATGTGTGCAGCTGTATGAGCCCCCTGAGTACCCAAACCAAGACACTAACTTAGGCCTCATTCATGTGGCAGTGTGAATTTTATTAAGCAATGTTCTTCGGATTTTCAGATAGTGATTTATGTGCGGCAGTGGGAGGGGGCTGATCTCATCGTGCCTCGCATCCATATGTATGACATTCTAGCTCTGCCTCTGACTGTCACTACAGTCAAATAGAGTAGGCCTAAATAATGTGATGCCATATGAGGGAACACATTTACAGGCAGCTCATTAGCTCAGTGGCTGTTAGGGATAGTGGATATCCATTAAAATAGTGGTTACCTACTCCATGCATTGAGCCCAGAACATACTGACAACTTGCATGTATTTATGCATTCGGCAGGGCTAGGTCAATGATTGAGCTAACCTTTGGAATGCTAAAAATGTGATTCAGATGTTTGGACCGATCAGCTGGTACATTACGAGATAGCCCTCAGAAATTCAGTGCATTCTTTGTGGCATGCTGTATTCAGCTCAACATTATGGTGGCAATATGATGGTTATATGATATGATGATGGTTATATGATTATATGATGGAACTAGGCTAGTAAACTAGGTTCAGTTCCAAGCTAGGACGTTGCCATTGTACTCTTGAGCAAGGTAGTGGAATAATTCAGTTTATTGTCCAGCTGTATTACTGGATGTAAAAAATGCAAAAGCTATGTATATATGGATTCAAAAAATACAGAGAGCAGGGACTGTTCTTTGAAAGGGGCTGCAGAGCTTTTTCTCTAGTGAGTTTACATTCATCTTATCAAATGCACTTCTGAAATCAATAAAACGTAGTTGAAGTGTTTTTGTTTATTTTAAAAAGTGTTACTTAAAAATTGACAACAAAGAAGGAAACAAGTACTGGAATATAAATGAAAAATAAATATGAAAATTAGAACATCAATAACAATGTTTTGACATCAGAAATGGAGAGAGATAGAGAGGCTCGTAATGGGGTCTCTCAAAACATACTTGCTCTTGCAATGACAAATTTTGCCATGACAAAATCTTTGGTTAGCTGTGATGCTAATGCATTGTTTTAAAAGAGAAATCAATTGGTAATAATGAAACCAAACCTCCAGCACACCCACAGTTCATTTATTCCTATTGAACCAGCCTCTTTTACTGTACCACAGTTGTGCTAAAGCCTGGTGTCACAAAATTAATGAAATTGAGTTGATCACACCCAAATTAGCCAGCACCTTGTGTTAGGGCTTGAATTAGACAACTGCATCTTAACTATTAAAATAGGGCCCTATGTATCCAACATTATATCTTGCACAATTTAGCATATATTTTGAGTTCTAGAAGAGATATGTAGAAAAAAATAAAAACAACAGCAGCTCCAGAGGATTAATTTAGATATACTTAGTTGTATGGAAAAATGTAACTGAAAATAGAGCCGATGCTGAAATGGACATATCTTTCACTAGTACATCCTATAAGACACTTTATTGAACAAAGGTATAAAGCATGTAATGTTCATTTGACTAAAATTTTTTATTTTAAATATGTACTATCATTTCCCTTGACCAAAATCTCAGCTTTAATGTGATATTGCTCATGCTACAGTCAATAATGTGGTGGCTAAATTTTTCCACCATCTGCTTTCAAGTATAACAAATGACATCCTCCCAAAACAGAGGTGAATTTATTTCACCTCTTCCTGACCAACTCCAACTTATATCCTCTGCCATTTCCAGGAAATTCAGGTGTTTCTGTTCTTCTGTGAAGTGTAGGGAATGACCTACTCTAAGATGTTCCTCTTTGCATGGTTAAACTGAGAAGGTCATTCTTTAGACTTGAGCAGGTCTGTCAGATGGGTGTCCTCTGTCATATATCTTATCACACTGGAACCATGCAGAGCTCAATTCAAGCAGCCAAGCATGCTGAACGATTGATTTTTTTAATGTTCCATTGCCCTTTGGAATGAGACTAAGAACTACCTCCCATTATTGGTAATCTATGTAATGCAATTAAAATGGCTGTATTACAAAGATGTAGGTGATTTGAAGAACTGAATGCAAGAAAATTGTGAGAAAACTTGGTGAAAGCAATCTACAAGAAAACTACAAACAGGAATAGTTTGGCATGGCAGTATGTCAATGCATGCAAGATAAGCCCAGATATCAAATGATTGAAGCTTAGTTTTTATGGATAGACTGAAGTTGTGAAGGATGAGATAAGTAAAAGGCAATATTAAGAGAGTGCATATCTCCCACAGTCCACTTGGAACACTGAAACAGCTTGGAGCTTCATGTGCTTTTGAAAATTTGTTTTTTCTTTCATCTAATGTCAGTCACAGGATGGGATTCATGCTGAGAGGACAGAATTAGAGAGAGGTACACAGCAATCAATGAGTCAGACAGGAATACCCCCTAAGGCTTTATTCCATCACAAGGCAGCTAGAGGCCCAGATACACCACGGAGAAGAAAGCACACAGAAAATGAATCAGGACCCAGGCAAAGTCTGCAGTAGGTTGGTGGTCAGGTTCTGGTTGGAGAATGAGTCAAGTGGCGGTCTCAACCGGCTAATCAAACAGAAACTCCAAAGCTCCTGAGAAGTGCAGCCATCTGGTTTTATGTTGTATTTCCTATGGCCTTTACTGTCACCCATGTATGTTTTGCTCTTTAGCTTTCTTTTCTTTTTTTTTTTTACCAATTAACAGTTTCCGGTTGGCATCTCAGTCATTTCTTGTATGCCTGTTTTTTTATGAATCTACACACAGTAAAATGTCCAGTGTTAACTGAAGACTAACAGTGTTAATTCAACTCTTAACAGATAACATTTGACCCCACTCCCAATGTGGGACCAAATGGTATCTGTTAACAGTTGAATTAACGCTGTTAGACTTGAATTTACAATTGAAGCTGCAGAAAGCCACTGCATTTTTGGATGAGCATTGTGTGCATTTGATCTACCTTGATATTTTTTCAATACAGCAGTAGCCAATACTTTTTACATACAGTCCATTTATGTAGCAGGATTCAGGTTACATACCTTGCTTAAAGGCACAACAGCAATGACCTACCTGGGAATCAAACCTGCAATCTTGAAATTCCAGGTTCCCTAACCATTATTCTACAATGCCACCCTTAAACATCCACTATGGTTATAAGAGGCAACACAATATGCAAGTGAACAGGTTATTCGAGGAAAAATAGTAGATTAGCAAAATGAATTCAGTGCACTCAGATGGGAAGTTGATTCATGTTTTTTACTCTAAAGAAGCATGCCAGAAATGAGTATTTTTGAGGGACATGTGTGAGGGGACTCTGCATGGACATATATATTGCAGCATTTTAGTATTCAATCAGATATGTAGAGGCCTAGTGATATTTCCTTACATTTTGCTAAAGCAGCAAACACAAATATAAAAATTCCAGGCAGATTTAAGACTGCTGCAGCCACTCTTTCACGGTTGTACTCTAATTAGGCAGTTGTCTGGAATTTACAAAAAGGATGTTAATATCCAATGCCCATTTTGTGCTACTACCTTTGTGAGACTTTCAACACATTTTGTGTCCAAGTTACTACCTCAGTGTTACAAACATACAGTTTATGTGTTCCAAAGGGAGATGATTTTACACAGGCAGTATTAGAAGTAACACAAAATGTGTTGTCCTTAACTAGACATAGAGGCGTGTTAAAACATGGCATGTTAGGTTTTGTTTTAACACATCTGTTTTGAGAGTGCAGTCTTTTAAAATCTTTCCTAAATAATAAAACACTGTGCATACAATGCACACATTTGGCAGATGACTTCCACAGTTTTAACACATCACATTTAATGCCACAAAACATCCCCAATAATGCTGCATGCTTGAGTTGTAGGATGCCAAATTTTAGGAGTGTTCTTGTGTGAAAAAACGTGGAAATCAATGATGACATTTTCAAATAGAAGTGAGACCTGTTGGAGGAATTACATGATGCAATATGCCTGCTAGAAAGCAATTGGGATTTTAATATTATAGTCTCTGGAAGGGTACATAAGAGACTCAAAACCTCTACTGCTGGAAAATGGCCAGACCAAAATAGAAAATATACCCATCACTAATGCCACTGATTCATGTCTTAAAATAATTTGCTTCTTGTGTGTTTGAACATTGGGCCTCATTTTCCAAACATTAGCCAAACAAATTTGATCATAAATCATTTGTAAATGCATTTACACAAACAATGAATGAATGAAACATTGCTCTTATATATCACTTCTCCAGATGCTGAAAGTGCTTTACAGTGTTGTGGGGGAACTCATCTCAACCACTACCAATGTGTAGCACCCACCTGGGTGATACATGGCAGCCATTTTGCACCAGAACATTCACCACATGTCAGCTGAAGTGGAGAAAGAAATAAGAATTTTGAACCAATTAATTCAGGGGATGATTAGGTGGCAGGTTGAGAGGGCCAGGTTGAAAATTTAGCTGGGGAACCCATTACACTTTTTAGAATTAGAATTAGAATTAGAATTTCTTTATTGTCATTGTACTGGTGCATACAAGGAAATTCAGGCGCACTGCCTGAGCGGAGCTCAAATATACAAGATAAAAATACAAGGTAATAAAAATATAAAAGATAAAAAAGGAATAATAAAAACTCTTCATACAGCTCACACGCATGGACGCACTCTGACACACATGCACACAAATTCACACACGCATACCCATTATGCCTACGTATGCACCGAATAAGCACAGAATACCTGAATATGCACAGAATAAATATCAGTGCTGCACAAAATAAATATTAGTATTGCACAGATAAATATAAATAAATATCAGTATTGCACAGAGGTATTATACAGTATAAATATTGTCTATGGGGGGCGTACTTTCAGTGTAGAGTTCAGTGTGGTGATGGCTTTGGGGTAGAAACTGTTCGTTAACCTTGTGGTGCATGCTTTGATGGACCTGTAGTGCTTTCCTGAGGGCAGAAGGACGAACAAGTGATGGACGGAGTGATATGGATCCTTTAAGATTTTGCGATGAGTGTCATGGGGTCTTTAATGACCACAGAGAGTCAGGACCTCAGTTTTACGTCTCATCCGAAAGACAACATCTCATACAGCATAGTGTCCCCATCAGTGCATTGGGGTTTATTTGACCAGAGGGAAGATTGCCTCCTGCTATCCTGACAACACCACTTCCAACAGCAACTTAACTATCTCAGGAGGTCTCCCATCCAAGTACTAACAAAGCCCACACTTAGCTTAGCTTCAGCCATTCAGCATGAACAGAGTACACGGTGGCAGGGCCGCTGGGATGTGGGATTCGTAAGTTTGTAAGATCTGAATAGATTTCATAAGTGCTCTAAACTGTTTGTTTTGTGAATGAAAAAGCATAGTTGTAAAGCTTGTTTCACATGTCTGTGCATTTATTATTTCATTCATTCATCTTTTAGTTTGATTAAGAAAGAGTAGCAAAATTAAGTAAGTAATAAAGTGATTATATATTGAGAAATGTTACAGTTCTTTAAATTATTGTATAAAAATCACAGTTGGATTCAACATTAAAACAGGTGATGCTTCATTTGTGTAATTCCGATTAATCTGTTTAATGCTTAGTTGCAATTGAATATAAATTCCATAAAACATGAAAAAGAAGTTTGCTATAAATAGGGAATAGCATAGCAGAAGCACAACATGACCTTCATTTCTATGGCTATCCTTGCTTAATTAGAATCTTTATTAAAAATTAAGATTTTCTTCATTGCATCCAGTTTCATGTGAAACCATTTTTTTCCCGTTGTTGCATAGTATGCAGAACTTGAGACACACGTTTTACAGCAACAGCTTTATCTTGCCAGGCTTTAGTCTTCCACGGCCCTGACACTCCATTGCTTACACAACTGAATAAAATATGTTTTATGGCTTCTAGTTCCATTAACAGTACTTCAATCTACACTTCAGAGTTTTTCTTTTGTCTTTTCTCAGCTATCTCTTTAAATTTCCTGCAGTGGAATTCCAAGCTCCTTATATTTTATGGGCGTCAATTTACGCTAATCACAAGTACTGTGAGCATGCTTTTCATTTACGACTGATTGGTATATATCAGCATATGCATGTGGATACAAAAGAAAACCGTCTATGCGTGTTTGATAAATCCAGTGGAATTTGTTAGTTTTTAACAAATAAGAAGGGTGACACACATTGAAACATTGCTTAGTATTATTAGGTTCTATCAGTAGAGTGTAGTTTTGATCCATTCACCCCCTTCTGGTTTGTGTTAAGGAAAATTTCCCCAAAAAATCCTCATCATGAGATCAAGGAGCTTTGAAATGCATAATATATTGTAATAATAGTCTATTATGCAAGTATATACAAATATAATTATTTTTGGTTCACCTATGTGCATCGGGATGCCCCATACCATTACTTGGAGAAGAGGATGATGATCCCATCCACCACATTCTAGATCACACAGACAGCTGGCTTGTAAGGGACATAATTGCAAATAATCCATTTGACAGCTCTACATCACCAGAATCCCCTTCTTCCCCAACAGAATCAGTTTTATTTAATTTATTTTTTTATCAAAGACTATGCTTTTCTCCCTTTATTCCCCTGAAAATACAATTTAAAAAAAACATTTAACTTTTTTATTTTATTTTATTTATTTTTTTTACAATAAAACAATATATGTCCAATGTGTCATGTCAATGTGTCTTACCTTTAACAGGTGCTCTAAATAAAGCAAGCCCAATTTTTTTATTTTAAGTGAGCAAGCTCCAGGTTGGTATTCTTTTTTTCTAAATAGATTTAGTATACAGTACGCATGCCATACAGCCCACTTTAAATGTTTAAATAAGTATCCAAAAAAAGCTGAACAATAAGTTTTTTTTTTTTAAACTACCTATATACTCTATTCAACAAACATGAGGAACTTGCGCATTAACTCGATTTATCTATTCTTTTCCATGTCAGCTCCCATTCCTTTCCTGAGGTATTACTTTATATTGACTATATGTAGACTATATATTCATTGTATGCTATAATGATCTTCTCTTGTTCAATGGGTGTGAAAAAATGATGCAGTGTTTCTTCAACTTCATTGTATAATTGGAGAGGGATTTTTATGTTCACAGTGAACATGCATGTTCTGGGCTTAACCTACGCAAGCTTGACCGATCTGGATCACGTAATTTGGAATCCACTGTTGTGGAACCGAGGAATGTGGATATGCTACATCTGGCTCTCCCTAGTCATACTTTAAGTTTAAGATTTCTTGAGCTCGCTTTCAGGAATAGCCCATTGGTCTGTTAGTTAGTAAATTATATGGAATAGCTGCCAAAGATTTTGCTTGCAAAACTTGCATTAAGAGTTTCCTGTAACAGAGAATATCACTATATTTTACATGGTGAGGCATTTCTTAAATTTGGTTTCTCTTGCCTTCTCTGGCTATTGATCATCATTCATGGGCTAGCTAAGTGATACTGACACAAGTGAACCTGACACTAGCTCGGGATATTCTGTTCCTTGAAGCAACCTTGATATTTAGTCTGAGTTAGCTGGATGATGATCCTGGCTATTTAAACTAATCCAGTTTTTGAATTCATTCATTCAACTCTGCGCCTTTTAAATTCTTTTTTTTACTCAATTAGAATGGAAAGGGTACAAATGTGACAAATGTCAAAACAAATATTCATAAATATCTTTCTGCATATTATTTATAATGGCATTGGCGCTGTGGATTGCATGTACATCTCCATTAAGGCCCCAGCTGGTCAAAATGAAGGAAGAGCTTCCACAGCATTAATGTGCAGTTAAATTCTAATAGACAAATGGCCTATAATTGTCTATTTGCCTAACATATATTGATGAATAATTTTAGATTATCTGTTACTCCACCTGCATAATATCCAGTGTGGGCAGGCTCTGTGCATGATTCTTTTTTGTGCAAGGTAGGATACAGCCCATGCTCATAGCAACAGAACAGCAGACAGTATGGTAGCCTGCAGTTATTTCAACGTATTCATGTGTCAAATTCATTGCGCTTTTGTCTTATAGGGCATTATGATTGGATCATACTTGGGGACAGGGCCTATGCTTACAGGCCATACTTCATGACCCCATTCCCTGACCCTGCCCCAGGTCCACAAATGGAGCTTGAATTGAAATGAGTTTTGGTCAACTAAAGGCAAGATTTCAGCATCTTCGCGGTCTGAGGGTTGCACCAGCATCAGTATTGCACAGGGGATTAGACTCCAGAAAGTTATTGCACTAGATGCCCTTGCCACAGTACAGTGCAGGTCATTAGGCTAAACGTATGACTTACTTCAGCTGGGAGTGAGCAGCAAAAGGGTATCCTCAAAGTCAGTAGTCTGTAAAACACATGATGAGCAAGATGTAATTCCAAAAAGATTGAACATGCTTCAAAGATTGAACATCTGTATCTTCCCACATTGCAAGAGGGCCAGCACTTTGAATATCATGCAACCATGCTTCCTCTTTGGTACATCCTACACTCATGCAATGAAAATGATTGTTTAATTTGTGGAGAGCTGTTCTAGTGCTCTTCTTATGTGGGAGCATTTATATTACAATTTCAACAAGCATCAGTGGTCAATACAAGGGTATTAAATATGGTGACACAAGTTGTTATCTTACAGTTAAGTGGGTTCAGTCACCTCTGCTGAGGGCACAGGCAGCAGTTATTACATGTACTGCAACTAAAAATAAAATGAGGTTGGGCCTGTGACGGTTCCAAACAACAGAAACATTTTATAATAAAAAATAACCCCCCATAATAAAGCATTCATAAGTCATCATCTGTGTTTCAAATATCCATCAGACATCTGCAGGTAAGTGTTAATTTTTTGTTTAAAGGGTATAGTCACACAAAATCAACACCAAGATCACTAACTATGGCGATCTAGTAAGTGAGCCTGGTTGATTTTACGTGTTCATACCCTTTTGAAGGGAATTTGATGGCTATGACGGCTGCAATATTAATTTTACTGCTGTAAGCTTACGAAACACAGTTGATATACCCAGCAACAGAATTCAGATATGCTTTTATGATTGCTTTTCCGGCAGGTGATTCAGGCAAAATTTTTGGGTGAAAGGGCAGAGATGGAACAGGTTAGGTCACCATTAGGACCCTGTACACACAGAGCTTTCAAATCCATTGTACAACAAATTCTACACAACAATATATGACTACTCAGTCTGGAAAGGGACATCTCTATGTGTATAACCAATGGTAAGGTTGTATATTTATTCCTTATTCAGTCCCAAATATTGACAGTAGAATGACATGGTATCATTTTAGAAAAATTCCTCTTGTTTATTTCAGTGTACAGTGAGCTGCGGTTTTCATAGCTGTATTGGCATACCTTCGGCTATTGTTGGCTTTATCTTGTTGCTATGACGGAATACAATTTTTTTGTGGTGAAAATGTTTTTATGAATGCCCAGGTAGACATTATTTTCCAGTGTGTCATGGGTGAGGGGTGTAGTTGCAGATGAGACTGCAGGGAGGAGGTGCTTCGTAAATGGACAACCAGCACGATAACAGTGGCGCTTAGAAACTCCGTCTTCGGCATTGTTGTCCTGAATTGTTTTCTAATGAAGCTAAAACACAGAGTTTGTCTTTTCAACTCATAGTTTGGTTGTAGGAGTAGTTGTAAGAGTAGTTTTAATGCAACATACTTTTCACTTTTACTCGAGTATATTTGAGAAGAAAAAATGTTACTTTTACTCCGTTATATTCGGCTACATTCCGCTCGTTACTTTTATTTTTTACCCATTTTTTATTCAATGCACGTTCTGTTTGTTTCATTCTCTCAGAGAGACTTCAGCCAAAGAGGCTGACTGGTCTTTGCTTTGGCTCTGTCACAGCCCCAAATGACTCCCTTTCACCAATCAAACGTAGCCAGTCACAGCACACAGAAGGATGAGCGGGCGACAACAATGGCTGAAACAACGGCGGGTGATTTGTAGGAGGCAGAACACCCCTGGCCTCACGTTCAAACTATGTTTTACTTACAGACTACCAAAAACAGTAGTTACATTATGCGCAGCCTTCTTTGTCTGCCTAGAAATGTGGACATTTCAGCCTACAAGAACTCAACTTCGAACTTGAGAAAATATGTGGCGCTATGTTGTAGGTTAGTTTTGGCTGTGGATAGCTAACTATTTGACTGAGTGGTCATATATTGTCTTGGCCAATCCGTTTGGGAAATATACGAGCATTTGTGACGCCTGGGTATCTTCCAAAATAGCTGTGCCTAATACCACACGCCTTGTTTACGGCGTTGTCGCCCTTTTTAGTACAGTCTGGCTTGATTGACAATTCATTTATTCAGTAGGTGAGAGTATAAGCTTTCTAACGATGTATAACATGTCTAATTTTGCTTTTGGAATAGCGTTTTTTAGGTCAGCGTAACCGAAATTTTTCTTATCATCGCATTCACTTATGCATTCACTCACGAAACGTGGTCAATTATTATTCGTAATTTCTTGGGAAATACTATTATTATTGAGGACTTCTGGGCATAGCTAAGCCGCATGTTTGCTGATAGACCTAGCTGACATCGTTTTCTGGAGCAAAACAGAAGCGGATTGAACTGTATTGTTGATTTACTGTCTCTGTCTCCATCTACTGAACACAGATAAGATTTCATCATTGCTATGTAAGTAGGCTATTACTGTTCAAAATACTTCGGTTATATACGTTATTTTTGAAATTGAGTGTGTTTAAATAGGTTACTGGTATTAATGTGGATATTTCACACTGTAATGTAAGCGTTAGTTAGTAGTGTAATAGTTTTTGTGAAGCACGCAACAGTCATGACGTGAGGGCTGGAACGTTGCATAGCATTGCATAGCATACATAAAGTTTGTTTACGCTAAACCGGAAGTTCTGCACATATTCCGCGCAAGGCATCATGGGACTTTGGAATATTGTGGATAAGTGCATCATAAGGTACAATAATGGTGCGACAAAGCATTATGTTTTCCACATATAAAGTTTCTGTTTGAATTTGAGCAGGCTCCTCTTTGTTGTGATGATGAGTCTATTTTAATGGATAAATCCCCTGTAGCCTCATTGATATTTTTTCTGTCAACGGAGGGTTCACCCCAACAAACTGATGAGGTGTACAGACTTAATAGAGTACAACAGAAAGCGAAAATCCTCCTCTTCTGACGAACCTCCTGTGTATTGTTTTATTTAAAGGGATATGATTTAGGCCATATTTGAATTTGCACATGGCTATTTTATATTTTGTTTATTTCTATTGGACAAGCATTTACAATTTTATATTTTGGACATTTGGATTTTTACGTTCATCTTGCTCTGCTTATTTCAACATTAAATCAGATTATATGAAGTAACTCAGTACTTGAGTAGTCTTTTCACAAGATACTTTCTTACTCTTACTCAAGTAATTATTTGGATGACTACTTTTACTTCTACTTAAGTCATTATTATTTTAAAGTAACAATACTTTTACTTGAGTACAGTTTTTGGCTACTCTACCCACCTCTGTGTACAATGCATCTTGAGTAGTGTGTGTCCACCAAAAACGTTTTGGAAATGTTATTACATCATTAGAATGCACACGTGTTTTGTAGTTTTCTGAGCGTAAATGCCGCCGACAAAACCTAAGTTAGGTAGCTATCCATAACCATTGGCGGCTGGTGATAAAACATTTTTGGGGGGCACAGTTTTGGGGGAGGGACAAACAAACTGAAGCAGCACTTCATAGCTCAGGAAAAAAAAAAATCTAAAAACAACCCAACACACTGTAATGTTGCCTAAACACTGGCCAGTAGCACTACTTGAACATATTTTTCCCTCCTTAATAATATAAAATAATATGTAGAGATGACAAAATGCCCATTTAACCTACATCACCTAAAGTTACCAACAGGCAACAGCTCAATTTCTAAATTTGGAACTACTGAAGTCATTTGTATTGCCACTGTTCATTCTATGAAGTCATAAAAATAGTAGGAAAACATTAGCTAACTCCAAGGTCATTTATAGAGCCTTCTGTGCAAATCTGCTGGACAAAATGTGAATATGTGAATGCTGAAGTTTAAAAGAGGCAACAAAATTCACCAACCCACGGAATATCCTGGGTTTATCAGAGCTCTCACTCTCATCATGGCCACGCAAAGCCAAATCAAAGGCTCCACAAAATTTCACACAGTCTATTATTCTGGACATGATGTGTCGATTTTGTCACCTCTCAAAAATGTTTTGTCTCATACTACTGTCTAGATTGCTGCGGCTACTTTCGTGCCGTTTGCATTTTTCAGAAAGATGTTAGGTCTTGTACCCCCGTCATTGTCCACAACGCTTCGGTGCCGACACTTTTAAATAGCAAACAGGGAAAGCAATAAAAGGCATTACTTACACCACATCCAGCCAGCCAACTCCGTTTGTCATAACAAGAGTGGGAGAAGCCCCGGGTGTAGGCTCGTCTTTGATCACTTGCCTGCTGCTGAATTTGTAAATCGGGTTGATCCGGTGCAAGCTCCTTTATCCTCTTTTTTTCTTCCAGTGAACGCCTTGTGAAAGGGTGTTTTTGTAAGGAAATAACCAAATTTTCTTTTATTTCTGCGGTTCCACTTGAACTTGCCATCTCCTGAATGTACCGGTCAGCTAGCTAAGGAGCAGGAGTGACAGTCGCGCATCCGTAGTTATATTAATGGCTGGTGTGAACTTGAAAGATTGCGACGAGTATTGTCCAATCACATTAGATCAAAAAACATGAAAACAATACCAATTCGCTTCTAATAAAAGTGGGAGTGTCTGGGGCGCAGAGAGTTGCGCCCCATGGAAAATCTGAAGCAACCATTTAGAGAGCACCCTCAAGTCACCTGCTTGCCAAAAGTTGAAGGACTTGGCCAGCGCCCTTCACCCCGGAAGTATATGTATTCACACAGAAATTAGCCAAATACAATTTGATTTTGGAACCAATTTTTAATGAATGCTGACAGGCGCTGACGGACTACCAGGCGCATTGTACGAGTAAATCATTTTTATTTTATAATTATTTCGCATTTATGGGGACGGCGCCCCAGCTCCCCGCATTAATGAACTGCCACTGTCCATAACATTAACATAAAATTTATTAAACATTGTAGACAATAATGGTAGTGTTAAACAGAATTGGAGTGGCGAGGAAACCCGCTGCCTTTTGGCCCTTTGTTTGGATGCCTCCGTACAGGCAAGAACAGCCTTTGAAGCCTGACAGGTTTTGACGGTGCTCATTGACAACAAGGCGATTTCTGCCATGGCTGACAGACAGTCTCCTGCAAAACAGTGAAAACCATGATTAGGCCGATCGTTAAACTTTCAAAGGTAGGCTATTGTGTAGGTAGCGAACTGTTCATGCTGTTGTATGTGTACGCACAGGCTACAACCTTTGTATTCCCAACACATTCTAGAATGCTCTCAAAACAGACCCTGTACACACTGAGTTTTTTCCTCCATGTCACTTTTCAACCACTTGGTGAAATTCAGCAGATGCCAAACACATTTTAGAATAACAAATACAGGTAAAGTGGTAAGCTAGCTGAAGATGACATTATTATTTAGCTAGGCTGGTTATTTGCTTTCCTGAGGTAAATTTCAACAGTGTAAACAAATCCACTCTTCTGTTCAAGCCAGTTAAATAAAAGAGGTGCTCAACAGCCAAGACATTCAAACTATAGAGAAGGACTCCTTACCCAGACAACTTCCCATGGCCTAGCCCAAATAAGGAATGCTGGAGTATGCTGAACTCAGAGCAAAAGACACTGTTTAATGAAGAAGGGATACTGATGTTTCAGAAATGCGAGGACTGCACAATGAGGAATATAATAACCTCATCAATTACACAATATGAGGTATGCATTGGTAAAGACAAACTAGAAAGTACATTTTATGAACTTTAGAGTGTTTAACTGAGGAAGAAGTCAGAGAGCTATAGCATTTTAAAACATTACCAGTCTAACCATATGACCATTACTGTGAGGGTTATTATTATTATTGTTATTATTGGTAGTAGTAGTAGTAGTAGTAGTAGTAGTAGATGTATTAATTGTATTATTGATGTGCTGTTATTATTACATCCTTATTTATTTAGTATTCTTCATCATACTCTTCTGTAATATTATTATTATTATTATAATTACTCACTTTGTGGTATATAGGCTAGCTATAAAGTGTAGCCTAGACAGCGCATTCCCAAATGTTAGACCGATATAGATCGTAAGGTATATTTGTTCAATGGCTGCTACAAGTCTAGATAGTCTAGTTGTGTTTCACCATACATGTAACTGCAATACAGCCATTTGCTGAAAATAATGAGCATTAAAATAACAGAATGGTTAGCTAGAAGGCATATGAGGTCTTATTAACTTTCATAAAAAAATATGCAAAAGTTAACCACAAGAGGTAGCTAACTGTCTAATGAAATGCCCTAGAGGCCTACAGGATGAAAAAAAAAGGTTAAATATTTTGATTAAAGGCGTTTTTATCTTGTGAATATCTCAGTTGCAACACATTATTTATAGTGAAGCATTTTTGTGGTTAGGGGTGCGGTATTAGTCAAGTTTGAAAATATCAAAGTAACGTAGTTATATAGGGTAGATTACAATGACACAGCCGACTGGCTTAATGATACAGGTCACTAAATGCAGTTTTCATGCATTGGCATGCCAATTTGCAATTGAAATCTATACATTTTTTTATAAATGAATGATGCCTGTCTGTTGTGATATTATTGTTACATAACCAGTATTATAAGTATTTGATTACGATTAAGTTGGGTGGCTTGCTTTACAGGCACAAAATTGCATCTTTTCAATTTTCTCTATGTGTCCTATTGGCTGAAATAGCATCACATGTACTATTTCTATGTGTCCTATTGGCAAAAATAGCATCACAGGTACTATGAGTATGTATGACACAGTTACTTTTCCAATACCCCAAAATTTAAAAGAAGAAATCGAACCACTTTCGCATAGTCCACATTTTTAGTGCTGACCGTGGTCTTGTATTGAGCAATGCTAAGTTTGAGGGCTCTCTTAGTCTGACCAAAGTAAATTTTACAGCATATAAAAATTCAACATGTATATTTCGTGGGTAGTGTTGCAATTAATGAAATCTTTTATTTAGTATTCTTTGCCCGAACGTGGATGGCGGAAAACATTGACATGACTTGCTGGAGTTAAAACAGTGAACATAATGACCGTGATGATAGAACCCTCTAAGGGGGCGCTGGTAGCCAGGAGGGTTTTCTCTGAGGGCTTTTCACAACACTATCTTTTATGTTGGAAAGCCATCTGAATGGGCTAATGTTTCAGGATGGTGTTTTTAAGATCCCACAACTGGGGAGAAACAAATGCGAGGGGGGTGGTGCACTTTGACTTATTGGAGGAGTGACTTCCTGTCAGTATGACAAGCATGGTTAATGGTGGTGGTTATATCTGCAACATTGTATCCTCTCTGAAGAAGTCTATTCCGCATCTGACAGGCATTCTTTTCAAATTAAATATCAGTAGTACAACTGTGTCTCAATTGCAAGAACTGACCTATTGGTATGTTGCGTTTCAGTAGATGGGGGTAGCGAAGTGTTTCTATTTAGGGATTTACAAAAGATGGTGGATTCAAGTTTACCCTTTTCACTTTTAAATATATAATAAATAGTCCAGTGCAAAAGAGTTAAAGAATCTATCGCTATGTTCCTCTAAAGGACCAATGACCATCAACGGAACTGACATACCTTGAGAAATCCGCAAGTTCGTCTACAGTTCCATCCAAAATAAGCAGTGTGTCGTTTATGTACCTACACCACAACTACATTTTGGAAAGAAGGGGGTTAGTGGAGATAAATCTGTGTTCCCAATGACCCATGAATAGATTTGCATAGTTAGGTGCAAATGCTGTGCCAATTGCAGTACCCTGAGTGTGTAAGTATAAATTGCCTTGTATTGGAAATAATTCATTGTAAGTGCCAACTCCGTTAGGGTGACATGGAAGTCAGAGGGGGGCAATAACCCTTCTGGGTGTGTGGAAAGAGGACATAGCTTCCATTCTGCTTTTATGGAGAATATTGATATACCTTAACCATACCGAGTCTGTACATCTAAGGAAGCCAAAATGGTATTAGGGTTCACATTAATATCTTTAATGGCCCTTAGAATATCAGAAGTGTCACCCAAGTACGGGCAAGGTGGGAACAAGTTTCTTAATAGAAAAATAAATGTACTAAGTAAAAGGTTCTGTTAAACTGCCATTGCCTGATGGTATGGGGCGAAAAGGAGGATACGAAATAGACTTGTGGACTTTAGGAAGACCATAGAACACTGGACAAATGGGGTGTTGAGTAATTTTTAACAATCCATTTCATTTTTCATGATCCAACCTGCAGACAGAGAATTTTCAATGGTGGTGTGAATTTCAGATTTTATGGGTTGGCGTGGGGTTGGACTGGAGGGGTAAATAGAATTTTTTTATTCAGGAGTTGACTTTTTATCACCTTATCATACCAATCAAATGATTGAACATGTACTGCCCCGCTGTGAATGACCAAAACAATGTTAATCTGTAGATCTTTCAAGGCTTTTTTGAAAATATGAAAGATAATTTTCCACCAAGCAACAATATGTTATTAATATCTTATTTTTTGGCTAGTCACCATGAAATTGCCTGGATAAGGAGTCCTTCTGTACAGTAATTCGATACTTCGAGTTGTTTACTAACCAAGGTGAGTCAACACACCCCACAAATGCATTGAATCATTGATCATTTCCAAAGACTGTTCAAAAAAAGTATAGGTCATAGTAAATTTGTTTTTATTTATTTATTTATTTTTTGAACATCGCCATGTTATATTAAAAATTTTTTTTTAATTAATTAAATAGGTGGGGTGGCACACCCCTCCTAATTTATTGAAGGGGAATTCCTTCATTGGAAGAAAGTCCTCAGTGTGTCTAGGTGTCATTTACAGAAGGACAACAGTGATACAGCTCAAATCCAGGATGTTTTATTAGCCTACACTGGCCATTCACTTGAACGCATTTCTGCTGCAGAGGCAGTAAAGTTTTATGCAGGGAAGTCTAGACAGTTCAGACAGTGTCCCTGAATAGGGAATACCTTCCCTTACACAGCAGGAGCAGTGGTAAGGAGTCTGACAGGGCATGTCCTTCAACAGTGAACCGACATATACATGGCAGCAGGGAGAGAAGGTCACAGATAGATATATGAAACATCTGTGCTCCCAGGATCTGTCAGGCAGACTTTAAGCCTCAGAAAGAAAAACACAGTTTCGTTTTAGGAGGATATTTTTGACTTATTGTTGATGGTTTTATGTAAAGATTTATAGTTTATTCATGATGTGAAGTGAAAGTGGGGTGAATTGGCCAGTAATATAAAACTGTAACTGTTTACATGAAGGTATCATTCATAGCTTAATTTGTGACTAATTTTAATGCCCATAATTACTATAAAAGGGTTAAAAAACTTTCTCACATACCATTTTCTGGGTTAATAGAGTCAAATGAATAAGATTACATGCATGACAGAAAATGGTATTGACTGCCCTATGGACAAATACATTATTCAGCTTATTTAATAATTAAATTTAATACATTATTTAAATGAATATTAAAAGAATTGTATGAATTATAAAAATGTCATACAATTAAATAAACAAAATGTGTATGCTAAGTTATTTTTATTAGAAACAAAAGGTAAATAAACTCAATATATAAGGGGGAAGTGTGTGGCAGCTGACACTCAAGCCACTTTCTTAGCTGTGGACTTGTATCTATCTGCTACCCTCTTTGCTTTCTGTCCAAATTAAGCAAAAATATGAAAGAAGGGTAAATTGTCCCACTATCCTTTAAAAAAACTGAATACTGATGAACCTTACATGATTGTGAAATGATTAGGAATTATTATTTAGAGTGAAACTTCATTCACATTTTAAATATTAATTTTAAAAATATATCAAATAGTGACATTAAAAAAAAGAAATAGTTTACAGTATAATTGAGGTTTTTGAATGACGTAATGAAGAGTAAATACATTTACCAAATGTTTGGGACAAAGTCACTCTTTCTATGAAGCAAACACATACAATGCCTTTTAGCTGCATTTATAATGTCATGATGCACTTATAATCCACTATAAATACAACTACACTTTATTTATTTATGTGGACACTAGGGGTGGAGGGAGATGCCACTATTTGTGTTTGTACTTGTTCAACCAAGAATTATTTGTATTTCCGGATAAAAACTGGAAATGGGTGGAGTTTAACATGGAAGCTGTATAAATTGCCGAAAATCCCAGATTTTACCATTATAATCACTGTCACTGCTATTGTTGAGACATTAAAGCATTAAAGTCATGGTTTTACAATGACATCAATAATGATCCAGTTTGATAACAGGTAACCTGCTTTTTAAAGCTGTATTTAACAAACAACGACCCATGAATGGTCCTATATGTCCTATATGTTATGTAGCCATAACAGGCTTTTATAACACTGAGGTAAACAGTCAAATATAGGTGTAATGTTTTTATAAATCAAAACATACAGTTGGGGCCAAAAGTTTACATACACCAAGGCTAAAGATATTCAAACTTTTTTCACAACTTTGCACATTTCATGTTACCATACCTTTCTTTTGGCAAGTCAATTAGGATATCTACTCACGTCATAGGTAATTTTAAAACAATCAATTAGAGACAGATTTATTTCAGCTTTAATTCACTATATCAGAATTCCAGTGGGTTAAAAGTTTACATACACCAAGTTGACTGTCTCTTTAAACAGTCTGGAAGATTCCAAAAATTGATGTAATCACTTTTTAAAAGCTTCTGATTGGCCAATTGTCATAATTAAGAGTTCATTGGGAGTTAATTGGCACCTGTGGCTGTATTTAACCCTTGTGTTGTCTTAAGGGTCAAAAATGACCCGCCACTATGTTTAACAGCAGAGAAAACCCCCTAAATGATCTTTTTCCAACTTGAAATTTGATGACTTTTCCTAGAGCGAACCCAACATTCGAAAAAGTGAAACATCACCTTTATTCATATTTCTATGAAAGCTGTACACCACCAGGGTACAACGGTTGTCTTTGGGCCATTTTTGACCTGGCAGTTATAAAATCATTTACACACCACAAAGACACACACACACACAATGAGAAATTCAGATTATGTGTGCTATTGATTGAACTCAGACAAAACTAAAACTTTATTCTGCATGTGCAGCATCTCCCCTCCATGACCCTACACTCAAGTTCACAGACAAAATAAAAACAATTTCAGACAAAATAAACAAAATTTCAGACAACATAAACATTTCTTGAAAGCATTGTTTACAAATGGGGAATGCAGTCAGAGGCTATAAAGGTGCTGCAGATGACAGTATCCTCAGTTCTCTCTTTGCTGAAGCCATGAGTGCACGTTTCAGTGCCCAACAGGTCCTAGATCAGATTTTTTCAGATGTCCAGGAGCAACAAGAGTACAATGATTTAGAAGAGGAGGAGGTGCCACTGAAAGTCTTTCACACATTCTCAAGAATGCTACGATTTGATAACCGTGAGTCAAGACCTGCAAGACGTGTGAGAGACAAACTGGCGACCATAAGAGAGGTCTGGGAGAAGTGGGTGGAGTGTCTGCCATACCTCTACAACCCTGGGCCTGAAGTAACAGTGGATGAGCAGCTGGTTCCATTCAGAGATACATTTTTATATCTGTAATGTAAGTGATTTTCACTGTTAATTTTATTATGTATTGCTGTAATATCATTGATATATGTGATTGTTTTCTGTGACACTGATACTAATTACAGATAGTAATCTCTTTTGTCAAAATGTCGCTGTCCTTTCCGGCAGTATATGCCCAGCAAGCCAGCAAAGTATGGCATCAAGTTATGGGTGGCCTGTCACGCACAATCCAGCTACGCTTGGAAGATGCAAGTCTACACAGGGAAGCCGACCAGTGGAGGCCCAGAGAAGAACCAGGGGATGCGGGTTGTGCTTACTGTGACGGATGGACTGAGGGGGCACAATGTCACGTCACGTGTGACAGTTTCTTCACCTCTTATGAACTCAGCCAGCAGCTCCTGAAGAGGAAGATCACCATGGTTGGCACAGTTAGAAAGAACAAGCCTGAGCTCCCCCCTGCACTCCTCGCAACAAGGGGGAGAAAGGCCTTCTCATCAAAGTTTGCCTTCACCCCCACCACCACTCTAGTTTCTGACCTCCCAAAGAGGAACAAGAATGTGGTCCTCCTGAGCACACTGCACAAAACGACTGAGATCAGTGACCATGAGGACAGGAAGCCAGCTATCATCCTGGACTACAACCACAACAAAGGAGGCGTGGACAACCTGGACAAGGTGATTGGAACTTACAGCTGCAGGAGGATGACTGCCCGCTGGCCCCTGGTCATCTTCCATAACATCATTGATGTGTCCTCTGTGGCGCCCCGATCCCTGATCGGTGCTCCCCACGAGACCACCAAGACGGCCGAGCCCATCGACACCGGCGGCTGCTGGGAAAAGTCGTGAGTGGGCGCTACTTACCAAACCACAGCCTGGAGACGTTCAGGACCCTGGACAGCACCAGACAGAACACCTAAGGTGACACCAGGCAGCACCATGGACAGGGCTGCAGCAGAGGGAAGGTAAGGGGAATTTTCCACTCTGCTGCACACCTGCAGCTGCTTGATAGATTGGCTGCCGGCGCCCACCTGAAGCTGCTTGCGCTGACGAGCAGGCAGGCTTTTATAGACCAGCACAACCACAGGAAGGGAGAGCTGCTGGGGATTTCATCGGAGCTACACCAGGCGCCTTTCTGCACCTGGATCAGAGACCGTAAGTGGCCGTGGGCCACTCTCTCCTCGTGGAGAGGAATAGGTGTGACAACTTGCGAATTGTTTGGTGTAAAGAGCAACCGTGAGTCCAGGGGACCGTGTGACCGGGGGCGATGACAGGGACCGCTCAGGGCTGGAGCTGGGAGACCTTCACCCCTACACCCCCTCTCAGACGGGAGGAGAACCAGTCGGCACCTGGAGGAAGGAGCCGGACCCGGACCAGACTGACTAAGCCCCGCCCCCCTAACCGATGTGCTTCTTGTTTCTCTCCAGAAGGGAACCTCGTGAATACCTGGAGTGGAGCACCGATACCCCGACCGGGAAGACGTTTTAGTTGTTTTTGGCTCCCCCTACCTTTACCCCCACTCGTTACCACTATTAAAGAACTTTTTGTTAATCACTACCTCAGTCTCCCTGCTCTGGTTCTTCTGGACTTCCGTCACTCAACCCCGCGTTGGCTGAGAGAGTTCACACCTCATACAATGCCTTTGTGATATGGAACAAAATCAACCCTACCTGGATGCCTGATAAGCGGAACAAGAGAAGGGTGTTCCTGGAGCAGCTGGGAAAGGCATTGTAACCCCACACATTCAAAGAAAGGAGCGCCTCCCCCACACAGCAGCCTCTGCAGCACTTGTGAAAGCTGTTCAGGGGGCTTAATCTTGTCCTGATCCACCTGGCTGCTGCTGGGGCAGGCAAGAGGAGGAGATGCCAATTCTGCCCCCCAAAGAAGGACTGTAAAACAAATACTATGTGCTGCAGATGTGAGAAATACACGTGAAAGTCCATGCACACACACTTGCATACTGTCCTATATGTGCTAATTAGAGTTGATTGATTTATGTTCTTCACGTTGTTGTTTTGTATCTATAATCTTATTTTAATCTTATTTATTGTTGTTGTTTATACACCTTGTGGGTGGGGGCAATGGTTCAAAAGATGGGAGAAGACTTGTATTTTGTAGTTAAATTCCTCATTTTACAATATATAAGAATGTGTGTTGGTGTGTTGTAATAAAAACGAGTGGTGTCCACTGATTAAATGCAGTCTTTCTGCACTGTGAAGAAGGAAAACCCAGATATTCACAAAGTTTGTGATGAATGACAGGTTGTTTCTTCATGAAAAATAGATTTGGGGGTTAAAATTCAATTAAGCTGCTTTATTTTAGGGGTTTAGTGAAGGTGGGACTTTCTGACTCCTAGGACAAGGGGAGTATACAGAATGTTAAGACTACACAAGGGTTAAGGGCCTACTTTTAGAGCCACTACTTTTGCACCCTTGATACCATGGGAAAATCCAAGCAACTCAGACAAGACCTCAGAAAAACAATTGTGGACCTCCACAAGTCCGGTTCCTCCTTAGGAGCAATTTCCAAACAACTGAAGGTACTACAAGCATCTGTACAAACAATTTGGGCTGAACTTTGGGCTGAAAGGTTCAACTGAACCCCAAGACAACAATAAAGGAACTGGTGGAGTTGGAGGCATCAGGTACAGAAGTATCTACATCCACCATTAAGAGAATCCTACATCGCCATGGCCGAAAAGGCTGTCACACAAGGAAGAAGCCCCTACTCCAAGACCAGCATAAAAAAAGCCAGAATGAAGTTTGCAAATGATCACCAGAATGAAGACCTAGATGAAACAAAAAATGTAACTGTTTGGCTACAATGATCAGCATTATGTATGGAGGAAAAAAGGTGAGGCGTTTAACACCAACCCAACTGTGAAGCATGGGGGTCGCAGCATCATGTTGTGGGGGTGTTTTGCTGGAAAAGGGACCGGTGCACTTCAGAAAATAGATGGCATCATGAGGAAGGAGGATTATATAAAAATACTGAAGCAACACCTCAAGACATCAGCTAGATTCAAACTTGATTGCAACTGGGTCTTCCAGCAGGACAATGATCCTAAGCATACCTCCAAAGTTGTAACAAAATGGCTTAAAGACAACAAAGTGAAAGTATTTGAGTGGCCATCACAAAGCCCTGACCTGAATCCCACAGAAAATTTGTGAACTGAACTGAAAAAGCGTGTCCGAGCAAGGAGGCCTACAAACCTGACTGAGTTACACCAGTTCTGTCAGGAGGAATGTGCAAAAATTCCAGCAAAGTATTGTGAGAAGCTTGTGGAAGGCTACCCCAAGCATTTGATTCAAGTTAAGAAATTAAAAGGCAATGCCATCAAATACAAACAAAGTGTATGTAAACTTTTGACCCACTGAAAATCTGATATAGTACATAAAAGCTGAAATAAATCTGTCTCTTAGCTATTATTTTGAAATTACCTCTCATGGAAATAAAGTAGATACCCTAATTGACTTAACACAGGAAATGTATGGTAACATAGATGTGTGGAGATGCGAAAAATTGAGTTTGAATGCCTTTAGCCTCAGTATATGTAAACTTTTGGCCTCAACTGTAGCTACTCATCCTTACTCTGAACTGCATAGTACAAACCGCATGAACCCCACCACCACCCCTACCTGAGGGAAACTGAAATCAATAAATTATAAACTGAAAAAATGCTTTTATAATTAAAAATAATGAATTCCTTGTCCTCATTATGAACTACTATTTGCAATGAACCCATAATTAAATTTAAAAAAACTACAGAATGTAAGGCTAAAAGTTTGGTTGATTTTGTTTCTTTATACTTTATGTTACCTTTTTGTTGAAGCCACACTTTACCTGTATATTACTTTGGTAAATTGAAGACAAAATTAAAAAGCTTCCCTTGGTGGAATACATTTTCAGCAATTATGCTTTTACTCAAACTTCCCCAAGTTGTATTTTGTAAAGCCAAGCTCCTGCATGTGCTGGGAGTAGTCTAGAGCAAAGGTTGCTTGGAGGAAAATCTCCTTGGGGGGCAGATATTTTACAGCCACATGAGCCAGTGCTGGGTGTGTCACTAGCCAACAACCTGTGTCTGTAATGTTTTAACTCTAGAACGGCCACTTTTTTTTACTATGTACTACTGCCACGCTGATGGCCAGCAGCATCAGATGCATCAAGCATTACAGCATTGATTTCTGAACCAGCAGTGACCTAATTTCATAAAGATTACAAAACCATATATTGCCAAACTAACTACTTGACACAACTGAATCGATTTATACGTTTGTATTTCTAAATTATAACGGTTTTGTTATATAGACTAAGAGAATTTATTGAGGCATGTTATGGGGACGCCGAGAAAAGGACTAAAATATGCATGACAACATAAAATGGAAAAGTGGTTTAAGAAATACAAAGTGAAATATTTTTTAAAAAGAAATCACTTTGGTCATTCAGCACATTTCTCCCTCCCTTCTCTTTGGAGTGCACTTTTACATAGCCTTTGCACAGTTGTTCACCTCTTGGTATACACAGTTCATACAGTTGTCGTGTAGCTATACTATTCAGTTTGTTCAAAGTCTCAGTTTCAATGAAAACCCAAAAATATGTTGGTTATATCTGCAGAGTTCTAAACCTATCATTTCTATAGCTAGTGTCCACAATTATTCATCACCACCGTAATGGCTTTATCAACTTCACCACAATTGCAGTGAATGAATTTCATGTGACTATATGTGCAAAATTAGTTTTGATAGTACTTTATTGAGAAATTTGTATCAAAGCACTTGTCATTCAATTGCTGAATAGCGTGTTTGAGTAGACAGCAACACGTTCACACCGGGGCAATTGCACCTATTCTTGTCAATTGTCTGGTGAGGGATTTTGCAAGGAAAATGACACTTACTATTTATTTCCTGAGTCAATTTTATTAATTTATTTTTTTTCAAATTTTATTAATGCAGTCATTTTAAGCCCAGTTATTTAAGAAAGTTGTGGAGGGAGGAGCATATAGCATTCATGGCATTGGAGTAATTTTAATTACAAAGTCTCCAATGCCCAAGGAAAACTGTCACTCGTGGTGTCTCTGCAGGTGTGTGTGTGCAATTGAGAAACATGGTGCTGACTCCAGAGCAAATTGCATCAAAGAGGTAGACGCATCCATATTGTATTGGTCAAATTCAGGAGGAGAAAACATTCGGAGAGCCCACCTTCAAGAATATGGTATTTGTATTTGACACCATCCTTACTGGTCACCCCTTCTAATTACTGGTTCAGCCACTGCATTGCTAACAAGTGCATAAAATCAAGCATACAGCCACGTAATCTCCATTGACAAACACTGGCAGTAGAATGGGTTGCACTGAAGAGCTCAGTGATTTTTTTATGTGATACTGTCATAGGATGCCACCTTTCCAGCAAGTCTGTTCTGCCCTGCTACAGCTGCCTTAGTCAACTGTAAGTGCTCTTATTGTGAACTGGAAATGTATAGGAGCAACAACAGCTCAGTTGCGAAGTGGTAGGCCACACAAGCTCAAAAGGAGAGGACCACCTAGTGCTGAGGCGTGTAGTATGTAAAAATCATGTGCGCTCGGAATCAATGTAATGAAATGGGTTCCATGGCCAAGCAGCCGTACACAAGCCTAAGATTGCCATGTGCAATCAAAAATCGGCTAGAGTGGTGTAAAGCACACCAGAATTCAAGTCTGGAGCAGTGGAAACATGTTCTCTGGAGTGATGAATCACACTTCACTATCTGGCAGTCTGACAGATGAATCTGGGTTTGGCAGAATGCCTAGTGCCAACTGTACTGGCCCAAATAATGTTTTTCTCTGTCAGTTTGAAATTAGAGAGCAGGGCAAAACACTGGGTAAAATGTAACATGGACTTTTATACCCCGTGCTACATTAGTTTTTACCCAAACCTTGGGGTTAAATGCAACATTTCACACTCGGTACTTTCGGTCAGATTGCTAGTGAATGGTATAACCCAGAAATTTCATTGTGGTGTGTAATCACAGCAAAGGGATGTAGGTTGTTTGAATTAAAAAATGATTAATCTATCTCTAGTAATATTTTCAGAATTGTGCAAATAGGAAAACCGTTATTTCCCTGTTCTCCCCTAATATACAAGCACTCGTTTAGCCGCAATTGTTTGTTTTGTTTTTTTTTTTCCCCCTACGGTTTCCTTCTAGCAATGAAGATAGCTATGTTACTTCTTAATGTGGATGGATTTATGACAATGAGCAGCTGGTGGCAAAGATTTCCACTGCCTACTACACCAAAAGGGAGCTACTAGTTTGCCCTATTCATGACTTTATGATGTTACTGTAAATTTGATAGCTAGAACAAATCAAAACTAGACAAATTAAAGAAATCCTTTATAAAGTTACAAATTGCAGTTCTATAGTGAACAGTTGATATCTTACATCAATGTGAGCTAGCAAGTTGGATAACGTTAGACTTATCTTACCACTAATTAAGAATCACTGCTGCTCAATTATGAGAAGACTTAAAAATAAAAATGCTTGTCATCTCAGCATACTGTTGAGACTTAGCATATATTAGCATATATTTAAAAGTGTAGCCTTGCTGAAAATTTATTAAGAATTTGTGCATTCACTGATGCAATGTTATTGCTTTGGTCTGCACTCCAACAGGCTCTGCGCCAGTTATCCTCGATCCACTGCCCCAGTTAATACTGGACACATCCCACGCCACTAACTCCTAGATAGACTCCCCCTTTGTTCCTTCATGCTTCCAGCGCCCCCTCGCAATCTCAGAACGCCCCCTGGGGGATGGTACCGCCCGGATTGAGAAATCCTGTCCTTCACAGACTGAACCAGTTGCATGCTGCCATGATTAAAGGGCTTTTATTGCATGAACCCTTCTCATGCATGCAGTTATGAGTTTGTGAGTTCCTCTCAGATCCAAAAACAGTAAAGGTTAAAAACCTTTAACACCTAGATGAAGTGAAAGCTGATTATCAGGAATATTAACATATGTGTGACAGGGTTTCATAGTTGGTCCTAGTAGTTGTAGCACTGACAGGTGTTTGTGACAGAAAGGGATTAGCTAGCCAGTCAAAAATAGCCAATATGGCATGGAGGCTATTCAAGGAAACATATGCAAACCACAATATTAGCTCCATTTCTTGTATTATTTGGAATTTACTAGTCCTGTTTTTTCAACAAAATATGTTGGCAGTGAAGAAGCTGATTGCTTCAAACAGAAAGTAAAATTATATTGTAGGGACTGTACCATTCTTAGTTGAACTGAGTAATTTGCAGATCAGTAACAAAGCACTATCAATCAATCAATCAATCAAACTTTATAAAGCACATTTTTGACAGCAGGTGCAACTCAATGTGCTGGAGGCAAGCTAATTGAGAATCTCAGGAAGTTTAACAATGGTTGTCAAACTGCTAAAGAAGTGACAACGTGCATATTAGCATGTAAATAGGCCATGCGAATAAGGTCCCATCATTTCCAAGGGCATTGCAGTGGAGATATAGCCTACATTAATTGTCCTATAGAAGGGATACAATAATTACTGAGATATCTTGGCTTGCTGATAACCAATTACAAATCCAGCATGATTACTATTAACAATATGGGCACAATTAACGTCCCTTGAACAAATAATCCATGTAATTTAAATGCCGGCATTTTCATGCCTGATGAACACAAAGTCCTTGCAACATAAAAGCAGGTACACAAGGACATTTGAAATAATTACTGCAGCATTTTCATTACTACCAAATACTCTGCATACACTGGAAAGGCTATTATTAAATATGTGTGGCCATAAGAGATGACATTTAAATATTGCGCAGGAACCTGATCAAAATAGTCTATGGAAATAACTATTAATCATGTGACTTGACTGCCTCCACAAATTGAAAAATGACCATCCAACCATTTGCTTCACTCACTTTCATGAGATTTTTCAGCCATTGCTGTTGCTGAATTGACAGGTCATTACCATTTATGTGGTCTAAATTATTTTCAGTGCAGTAAAATTATACATTCAAATAGATGTCAAAAACACAACAAGTTCTACACTCCTCATACTTCATACTAAAATGGAGCCAGTAAACATAATAGATTTTTTTGTTTGTAGGTGCTGGCCTATCATGCTCCAGCAGACAGACAATAATTCATTTATCGGCCCCAGAATGGCCCAACATTAAAACATTATTTATTGGCAATGCCGCAATTACCCTTGTCTTAAAAATAGACAGGGTTAAAGAAACCACAGCGTTCTCACGTACTATTGGACTCCATGATCTGGAGTCCAGCATGACTGGGGTTTCACTGCATTACTTGTAAAGTGAGGTGAGGCACATAGAATTACACTGAACTCTGGTTTCTCAGGATGACTGCCTCTTTCTGCAGTTTTATTTATAAATATAGCCTCCTTATTAAACTACTTCAGTTGCTTGCTATGTGCAGCATGCTCCTCTTTCTTTTGAATTTTCACAGTTTCAGATGGAAGAGCAAGTTACAGTCTGCCAATTCAGCACACAACTCAATTATAAGTAGGCCAGTCTATTAAAGAAAGCCAAACAGAATATGAACTAAGTCTCTGATATTCTGTAGAACGATTCAGCCTTTAGTCAGCAACGGAACACTACTTTGCTATATTGGACATTTTAGGAATTTTTGCAGCCTATTGCGGTCAAAAGTCAAGAGTCTGATTCCCCAGGTCATGCCTACAAAAGATAGTTTTCAGCTGGCATAACTGGATAAATTGTTTTAATAAATAAAATAAAACAAAAGCATTTGTGCCTCATTTAAGATGCTAAGGGCCATACATTCACTTTAAAAACCATTTAGTTAATGGATTATTAATAATGCACGGTGTTATGTGAGCTGAAAGAATTTTACTTTTTACAGTAAAACATTGATAAGAAAACCACTCTCTACACACTGCACACTGTAAACTATAACATTTTGAACCCTTAAACTGCAGCCACTGAGCAGCCTTCAGGGTACAGTATTTGAAACACCAGGTTCACAGTGTCTTGAAATAACTTTCTGAGTTGATTGAAAAATCTCTTTTGGATTTTGAAGGGTGAGATTTTCAAAATATGTTAGAGCAATGGGGGCAACCTACAATAGCAAATCTGCCCTTCACAACTGGAAAATAATAAACAATGAGGTTAAAAAGCATAAAATGCTGAATAAATGTTTATAAATTTAAAAATACATATATAAAATATGTTCTTGGCTATAACATATAATCATTGTACAATCAGTATTATAGTTATCTATAGCATGCAGAGGCCTTTGTTTTAAATTAGAGTGGACTTTTATCGTTAATTTGAATGGCAGGTATTTTGCGTTTTTTCCTTCTTCTTTTCCCAAACTAGCAGTGGCGGCTGGTGATAAAATTTTTTTGGGGGGGCGCAGTTTTGGGGGGGGCAAACAAACTGAAGCAGCACTTCATAGCTCAGCAAATAAAATCAAATCAAATAAAATAAATAAATAAATAATAAATAAATAAATCTAAAAACAACACAACACACTAATGTTGCCTAAACACTTGCCAGTAGCACTACTTGAACATATTTTGCCTTCCTTAATAATATAAAATAATATGTAGAGATGACATTTCACCTACACCACCTACATTTACCAACAGGCAATTTCTAAATATGGAACTTCTAAAGTCATGTTTACTGCCACTGTTACATTCTATGAAGTCATAAAAAAGTAGGAAAATATAAGCTAACTCCAATGTCATTTATAGAGCCTTCTGCTCAACCCACGGAATATCCCGGGATTATCGGAGCTCTCACTCTCATCGTGGCCACGCAAAGCCAACTCAAAGGCTCCACAAAATTTAACACAGTCTATTATTCTGGACAGGATGTGTCGATTTTGTCATCTCTTCGTTGTGCCTTCTAATGCCAATCCTGTAGCCTTCATCTAGCTGTTCAGCAGTGCTAAACCTGCCAAAAAAATTTAGTCTCATACTATTGTCTAGACCATGGCTGCGGCTACTTTCGTGCCGTTTTCATTTTTCAGAAAGATGTTATAGGTCTTGTACCCCCGTTGTTGTCCACAACGCTTCCGTGCCGACACTTTGAAATAGCAAACAGGGAAAGCAATAAAAGGCATTACTTACACCACATCCAGCTAGCCAACTCCGTTTGTCATAACAAGAGTCCGCTCCGGGTGTATGCTCGTCCTCGATCACTTGCCTGCCGCTGAATTTGTAAAATGGGTCGGTCCGGTCCAAGCTCCTTTATCCTCTTTTTTTCTTCCAGTGAATGCCTTGTGAAAGGGCGTTTTTGTAAGGAAATAACCAAATTTTCTTTGATTTCCGCGGTTCTACTTGAAGTTGCCATCTCCTGAAAGTACCAGTCAGCTAGTTAAGGAGCAGGAGTGACAGTCGCGCATCCGTAGTTATATTAATGGCGGGCATGAACATAAAAGATAGCGTCGAGAATTGTCCAATCACATTAGATCAAAAAACATAAAAACAATACCAATTCACTGCCAATAAAAGTAGGAGTGGTGCCCCGTGGAAAATCTGAAGCAACCATTTAGAGAGCAGCCTCAGGTCACCTGCTTGCCAAAAGTTGAAAGACTTACATACACACTCATTTGGCCGGCGCCCTTCACCCAGGAAGTAGGCTATAATCACACAGAAATTAACCAAATACAATTTGATTTTGGAACCAATTTTTAATGAATGCTGGCAGGCGCTGACAGACAACCAGGTGCATTGTACGAGTAAACAATTTTTATTTGATAATTATTTCGCATTTAGGGGGGCGGCGCCCCGCATTATAGAACCGCCACTGCTAGCCAGTACATCATCGCAAAACCAGGTTTCTGAGCTACCTTCTTTCAAAGCACAAGAAAATGATTGCATTAAAGAAAAATGATGGTCTTCTTATTTCAAAGCCATTCCTGGCCATTTAACTAAGTATGTGTTTATAACTTTATTCCCTTATACAATACTGACATTCAAATTTTCTTAAAAAGTCAAAACACCACTGTGGCATTTCTACTGTTTAATTACTTTTACTGTAGCCAGCTAAGACAGCCAATATGGTTTCTTGCAGCTTGGCCTAATTTTGATATCAGTACTTTTAGTGGCAGGCCTAGATTTTGCTATTCTTAATGACTTAGACAGTGCTTATACACTGTAAAAACTGTTTTTTATCATACCAGAACTTCTGACCTCACCTTGTAAAGTGCAACTTAGTAGAAAACCTTCACAGTAGTGTCTTTTAGTGTGTATATATTAAAACATTTTAACATTAAAACAATTTACATACCAGAAATTCTGACCTGCAGCTTAGTATAAAACCTTCACAACATTCTGAAGAATCAAACTCATCAGGCTCAGAAAAATGTATAACATTCTTGAACACAACCAACAAAACAGCCGTTTATGAGTGCAAAGCCGACAGCCATGTTTGACTGCCTAGACAAACAAACTTGGACGTTGGTTTTGGGCACAGTGTATCGAGTCCCACAAAAAGTCTTTGAAAGATCTCAAAAGTTTTTGAAAGTTTGAATGGATACTTGATATTCAGGTACAACGTTCTGAACAATCCCACTAATCAGGCTCAGAAATATGTATAACATTCTTGAACACAAACAACAAAACAGCCGTTAATGAGTGCAAGGCCGACAGTCATGTTTGACTGTCTAGGCTAGAAGCTTGTTTTTGAGACTAACAAACTTGGAGGTTGTTTTTGGGCGCAGTGTATCGAGTCCCACAAAAAGTCTTTGAAAGATCTCAAAAGTTTTTGAAAGTTTGAACGGATACTTGATATTCGGGTACAACGTTCTGAACAATCCCATTAATCAGGCTCAGAAATATGTATAACATTCTTGAACGCAAACAACAAAACAGCCGTTAATAAGTGCAAGGCCGACAGTCATGTTTGACTGTCTAGGCTAGAAGCTTGTTTTTGAGACTAACAAACTTGGAGGTTGGTTTTTGGGCGCAGTGTATCGAGTCCCACAAAAAGTCTTTGAAAGACCTCGAAAGTTTTGTAAAGTTTGGATGGATATTGGGGATTCAGGGTGTATGTCACCCTGAGGAGTAGGCAGCATGCTCTGGCCAGATTGCCAAGATTAGTAAGCACTGGGATTCCCTCGATGATGATGCCCACTGCATCTGGCTCACGGCAAGCATAGATCCTCGTACTGTGCATTTTCAGGTCCTCATGCACATCGCTCTCTGCTGTTCCCTGTATGACATACTAGCAGAACACAATAATTAAGACAAACTGTATCATTTGTTGATGAAAGATAAAAAATAAAATTGAAGCCCTTTAAGATTATAATTTTTTCCCCATAAAACTAGCTATGTTTTGGATACCTTAATTCTTCATGTAAATGACAGATAACAGTTTGACACAAAAGCATGTATTGCAAAAACCTCTAAAACATTTACGTTAGTCTGATCTACTTAAGGGCTTACCTGATGTGTACCTGAATGAGACACAGGGTAGGTGAATTGCTCCTCCAAGTAGATCTGATGCTCTTCTGAAGAAGCAATACAAATGAAATAATACAGATAGTTAATTTATGAAAATATCAGGAAGGGGGATGACAATGCAAAGAACCATTTAGTCAAGAAAATCTTTAATTTCTCTTCACTTGAACAAATGGTTTAAAAATGTATCAAGAACGTTCAGACAAATATATCAACACATTAAAGTTAGGCATATGGTATTCATTTGCTACGAACAAATACATAGAACGATAATATATACGGTAATATATTCAAATAAATAATCCCTGAAAAAATATTTAATTAGCCCTTGTGTTTTGTTGACACTGAAGCCAGTGTACTTCCTCATTGTTTGGAAATCTCACACACTTCACTCCTGTATGTGTAAAAATATTAACTATTGCATCCTTCAAATATTGTATGACCTTATTAAAAGTCAATATGTATGTAAAATTAGGAAAAGTTATGAACTATCAACCTGATAAAACAATGTTCCTCTGAGTCGTTAAAGAGGGCCCGGGGTCTCCAGGACTCCAAACAAACATTAAGGTTGAACTATCATATGAAAATAATATTTCACAAAAGATTTACACTTCACAAACTAAATTTAGTCTAGTTTTGACAGCCAGATAGTTGTCTGTTAAAACTTGAACTTTGGAGGAAAAAAGGAGGCAAAATCTACAAGCCTTTGCTCCGTGAAATTGATTTTAACTTTTGAAAATCCCTTATATCCTCATCTTTCGCATGGGGACCAAGCAGGGACTACAAACCCAGCAGTTAACTGACACGTGGACATGTCTTGCTTGCTAGAGTTTGGACAGAGGCAGTAATTTAATGTTATTTTCTCCTTAAGCCTGCATCATGAGTAATTTCATACGACTGAGACTGAATAATTCACATTCACCGAGACTTTACTGCCGACCATCAACAACCCAAACATCTCTGCTTTCACTGTCAGTGTAAATGTTAATCTGCCACCGAAAGTCCAGGCATTGGGGCACACGAAGAATAGCCAATGTATTTGAAATGTCCGACTCATAAACGAACAAGAGGATGACATTTGTTGTTCACAAAAAGCCCACAAAGTAGAAACAGCATTTGGGGAAAAAAATGTAACTTTGTAACGTTAGTTGTTTGAGATTAGAGCACATTCAATAACGCCTCATGGTGCCCGCAAAATTGGCAAACATAATGGAGGAAACCGAGCGATGTTTTTGCATTAGAATAGCAATACAATCATATTTATTTGGGTAAAATCTAACTTTAAGCAATGCAAATGGTTACTTACTTCTTCATGTATGGTTGCATGTGAGCGGGTAATGATGTATTACATTTGATATAAGCCCTTAAACTGAGGTTTGTTAAATCAATTTATTGTGAAGTTCAATAAATTAAAAAAATTTCATAGATTTTATAGTGTGTATTCATTGAAAATAATAAGTTACTAAAATATTCACGCTTTCTATTTGTGTGTAACTTAAAAAAACACAAAAACGCATTTTTCTTCAGATTAGAATAAAAATTGATCAGACATTTGTTAACTGTTCTGCACTGACCAAAACACTAGTAGGACCATTCCATTTTACAGTACCTGTAGATCCATACAGTGCTCGATAGAAGAGAAAACTAATATTGTAGGGTTGTTTTGATTTAATGGTCACTGATGCACAGGGTGAATTGTTTTTGTGGAGGAAGGCTATTTAAATGAAGAATGGTTCAACAAGCTGTTCGAGGTATTTCATAAACAGTAGGAGTACAATTTGGGAGACAAGAATTTTGTTTGTTTTAAGAGAAGTGACAACAATGCCAAATTCTAAACTTGACTGACACCTTAGCAGAGACTCCCGAGGCTTTGCTGCAGAGCACTGAGCATTCATATTCAAGGGTTTACTTGTGTAACACAGCCATGAAATATATTTAAATATCAGCACACTGAGCTTGCACCCTGCTGGCAAAAGCATGCTCAAATATGAATGGATTAAAACTTATGCTCAAGAAGAGGGAAATGGATTAGCTGCACATTACATGGGCATGAAATTATTAGTGTCAGTTATCTTTCCAAAATCAAGCTCTGGGCTTAAAGAAGCTTGTAACCGTGAAATTTTTGATATTCAGAGCATTTCTGCCTTTTAAATACCAAAAGATGAGACTTAGTTGGCAAATTCCCTTCAAAACCCTTTGAATAGTATAACCAGCTAAGCTGTGGAAGTCACTGAATAAAACCCCATATTACTGTATGATTCTGACTGATCTGAAGAAAAACATTTTATGTGAAAAAACTCAAATTACTCAAAGCCACAAAGGAAACACTCAACGTATCTGCAAAAATAAATAAATAAATAAATTACTATCAAAAGTATTGTAATATCATCATTTTCATACATCTGAATTGGACTGTGCGATAGCCAAATAGGCTTAGCTGTTATGTATTTTGAAGAATCACATTTGGGTGGCAGTTTGTGCAATAAAAAAAGCAGACAACCCGTGCTTGAGCAGTTCTACTCTTCCTGTGCTTGTGTTTAAAGCTGCATTTCTTTTGCATTAATAAATGACTGCAATGGCTCAAAAATGTGATCTGCCTGGCATATCTCTTTCTGAAATTGTTACAGTACTAAACATGTCAACTTTCATTTATATAGCATTGATATGTCCCAGACATTAAGCTGCCCTGAAATGGGGCACTGTGTATAAAATACTCTAATTTCTACATGGTGAAACCAAAGTATACAAAAAATACCCTCTCATGAAAGCTGAGAATGTGCACTTTAACCACATTTAACTGTTTGATTAATTAAGTATAAAATTGTGGAGTACAGAGCCATATGAAGGAAAAATATGTCTTTATCCCAAATTATTATAGAACTCACTGTATAAGTTATGACAAAACAATGGAAACATCTAACAATATATGTATATCAAGTTATCAGAGCCACCATTTTCCATCAGAGCAGCATCAATCCTTGGAATGCTGCCATGCAAGTTCTGAACTGTGTCTGTTGAGAACATCCAGTTGACGGATGAAGGAGGTTGAAAACTAACACTTTGTACTCCAGAACTTCCCATAAAGGTTACATTTAAATCTGGTGATTGTGGAGGCCATGGAAATCATTTTACTTCATCCTAGTGTTCCTGAAATCAGTCTTGAATTTGTTTAGCAGCATGTATCAGGGTATTATCATCTTGAGAAATTAGGCCATCACGAGGGAACAGTGTTGGAACCATAGGGTGTACCTGGTCTTTTAAAATGGCTTCATATTCTTTAGCTATTATATAATCAGCTGCACATATTTTTATACATGCACCATAGATTCATCTACAGATATGGGCACGGGTTTGTTGGCTACAGATATGGGCATGGGTTTGTTGTAGGATTCATATGGCTTCCTATAATCATAAACCTGTCCAGATGAAGGAAAAAGATTAAAAGACAACTCATCAAACCATATTACTTTTTTCCATTACTCAGGGGTCCAGGTTTTGTGCTCCTTACACCAGGTTATGTGTATTTGTGCATTTGTTTTTATTACAAGCGATTTCCAAATTGTGGTCCTGTCATAAAGATCAACTTCGTGAACATCAAGACCAACAGTTCTTGTTGAAACTGGGTTACAGACTTGATTAAGATTCTGTGGTAATTCTTGAGGTATTAGTTTTGGGGTGTTTTGCAACTATCCTGTTAATTGTTCTGCTGTCCATGTAGATGAGCTTTGACTTGTGATCACTCTTCCTTTTTTCCTGTACAGTTTGTGTTTAGCAGTTTTTTGACTGATGCACCTGCAACCTGAGGACAGGCTATTTGGCCTTTTTGGGACTTTTTCTTAGTTACCTAATGCTGCTTTGGAAATTCAGATATAAAAATGCTGATTTTCAGATCTCTGACACGTACTGACCATTGGAATTTAGCTTAATGACTCATCAAAAAAAAAAAAGAAGTGCCGTCTCCTCATGAAGGTAATATACAGTATGTGTTACGAAATGATAATGAAAATATGAAGCTACTGCATTTTGCATATCAGAAAATTACTACATATTCATGGGGGATAAATGCCATGTTTTTGTGAATAGTACGCTGTTATAAATAATAATGCCAGTGTCACTGCATGTTCTGCAACAACAGATTTGTCAGTGTTGTTTATAATGTAATTACTAAACTGTCATCTTATATGGGGAGCAGGTGGCAGAATTAACAACAAGTGAAAGGTTGCATCACTGTCAATTAGCAAATGTGAATAATACTTTTGCCTTCATGATATGAGTAATGTAATCAACAAGCATTCATTGCGTGGGCAGCCCACAACAAAGGCACAGAGCTTTAGTATAGTGGTGGTGGTAACTTATGGTCAGAATTTGTATGATAGGTTGTCATGCACTGACTCAGATTATCTAGCTTTAATTGTTGTGGAACGGGGAGGTTAGGACCCAAACGCAGAGTGAGAAAAAAAAACACAGGGATTTAAACAGAGTCTTTACTTTAAGAAAAAACCAGGAAACCAAAAACAAGGCCACGCAGGGCAAGTCTCAAAAATACAAAAAGACTTACAAACAAAAGCAGAACTTCACAGGGTCCAAAAACATGCAGAGAAGAACTCGGGCAGGGCAGAACATGGGCAGAGACTCACAGGCGGAAGCACAGAGGCAGAAACACAGGCAGAAATACAAGGAACCAGCACCCGAGTCAGGGAAACAAAGAAATTAAATAAACCAGACACAGGTGAACTCAATACATAATCAGAATAGGGGGGGGGGGGATAACAAGACACAACCAAAAAACAAAAATTGAATAATTGAGAACAATAATACAATTAAACACCGGGAAAAGCCATGAGGGAAAAAAACAAACAGAACTACAAAACTGAAGTGCTGCCATCTGACGGCCCAAAAAGGAAAAACACAAATAGAAAATACAGAACCATGACATTAATTGATTGTGGTATGGTGTAAAATGCATTCTTCGGGAGAATGCAGTTGCCAGTTTTATCTAATTGCATTTTTAAATGAAAGCTGTATATCAGCTGTATATGATACAAGTCAGACCTGGCTTACTATTCCATAAATGTTAATTCACAGAAACATACAATTCTGATATAAGCTGTTAATTTGAACTGTGAAGTTAGTACTCCTACTAGCAGGAGAAGGACAAGTCTTTGTGGATAGTGAGAGAAGACAGCTGTAGGTAGATAGCAAGTTTGCCAACTATAACTCGACCACTATCATTAGCCCAGGGTTGCCAACATTGTACAGCTAGATGTGGTGAAATTTATTGGGGGTGGGGAGGGGGGATGATTGCAATCGCGGACCACAGCTATGTTTCGGTAGCGTATGAGCGTAAGAGAGAACATCAAAGAGTGTGTCTCGCCAAATGCTTGAGAGATGGCAACGCTGCATTAGCTGCATATTGGTTCATGTCATTCTGCAACTGGAGTGCCATCAAGGGGGCTGTTTTTATACTATGTTATTGGTTAAAGTAAAGTTTGACAAATGTGCACAGGTAATAGACTTAAATCCCAGACTGCAGTGTTTCTGGTGATGAAAATGGAAAAGGACAAAAGACAATAATGAAGAAGAAAAGGAAGAAACACATATTAAAGCCGCAAGCGGCATTGGGAGGGGTCCAAGCATTGGCACTATTGCGCCCCCTACGAAGCAATTTTAAAATGGTTTTGTCCTCATGATCATATACCTTCACCCAACATATCTACTGAATATCATGATGATTGTATAAAATATTAATGACTTATGGCCAATTTTGTGCTAAGAGACGCTCAGCGATAAAACGCTATTCCAAAAGCAAAATCAGACATGTTATACATCGTTAGAAAGCTTATACTCATCACCTACTGAATAAATGAATTGTCAATCAAGCCAGGCTGTACTAAAAATGGCGACAACGCCGTAAACAACAGGTGTGGTATTACGCACAGCTATTTTTGAAGGTACCCAGGCATCACAGATGCGCGTATATTTCACAAACGGATTGTCCAAGACAATATATGACCGCTCAGTCTCAAAAGGGACACCTCTACTCGTAAAACCAACAGTAAGGTTGTATATTTATTCAATACTTAGTCCCAGATATTGACTGTAGAATGACATGGTATCATTTTTTAAAACGTTGTCTCGTTTATGTCATTACTCAGTGAGCAGCGTTTTCACTGCCGTATTGGCATATCTTAGGGCTATTGTCGGGTTTATCTTGTTGCTATGATGGAATACGATTTTTTGAGTGGTGAAAGAATATTTTTATGAATGCCCAGATAGATAATATTGTTCATTATGAAGTTCAGACCCTCCCCTCACTGATAAAAACTAGACCCGATGGTGTTGGATTACTTAGTTGCGTCGCCATGGATATCTTCTAGCCGCTTGCCGTAAAAGAGTTTACTAGATGTCGTAACACTTTAGATTTGGAGCTACAGCTCTTCCGTACCCCAACTAATAAAAAAGCCCAAAAAAGTCCAGTTTGTTGGCGGGCAAACAATATGGCGGACATAGGTGGTCCCAATAGCAAAGTTGTAGAGCACATTCAGATGCATCGTTCGATCTGACTTATGGTGTGGGAGTCATGACCTTTTAAACATGACCCTTTGTTATAGCGCCACCACCTGGCCGACATAGGTGATTTGTAGTGCCTGAGTAGTGGGGGGCCATAGGAACCCACCTACCAAATTTGGTTTGTCTACAACTTATGGTTACTGAGCATCAGATACTTTTAGTGGAGAAAGCGTCCACGCCTCAACTAAAAAGTCAAAATGGCGGGCAAACAATATGGCGGACATAGGTGGTCCCAATAGCAAAGTTGTAGAGCAACTAAAATAATAATAATAATAATAATAATAATCCTAGCAGATACAATAGCGTTCCACCAGCTTTGCTGCTTGGACCCCTAAATAACTCATGACTGCAGTTTTATTATGTGTGTGTGAAGCAGAGTAAGGGGCATTACTTAAAAATCATATTACATATTACTCATTACTGCTTTAAAAAAATTAATGCGTTATATTACTATATTACTTTACATAAATGGTAACACTTTATATGACCTTTAATTGGTTATTGCCCTTTTAGAATTATGAATAAGCTAATTTTACCTGATGTGTTAGTTAAAATTGTGTTAAATTATGTAATAAATTGATTTTCCACAGCAAATCAGAAGCTTATTAACTTTTTAGCAACTGACAAATCTATTCCGTATTATGAAGGGCGGCAGTGTGTCACAGTGTGCAAGTGTGCTTGTAACCACAAGGTCATAGGTTCAATTCCTGGGTAGGACACTGCTGTTGTACCCTTGAGCAAGGTACTTAACCTGCATTGCTTCAGTAAATACCCAGCTGTAGAAATGGGTACAATGTAAAAAAAAATGCTATGTAAAAGTTGTGTAAGTCATTCTGGATAAGCGCGTCTGTTAAATGCCTGTAATGTAATGAAGGGGCTGTTTCTCTGGTGAAACCAACAAATCCTTAACAGGGCGTATCAGGCTAACATGAACAGACAAGACTAACACTCACAGTTTGCTTACAGTGCGCGATTGACAACTGACTTCTGCTTTCAAAAGAGGATTATTAATCAGTTTATTCATGGTGTGTGCATCTCAGATGCAGCATGAAATAGAATAGATGGTTAAGTGATGCATTACTAATTTTAAAATGGAAAACAATATTTAGCAACAGTCCACAATACTTTACTTAGGCATTACCCAAAACTCTGCAGTGAAGTATGTGTTCAGAAAGGTCAGAAAGTTCTCATGTTAGTATTTGTCTGGAGTGAGTGTCTGTGGTCATAGTAATTATTTTTTTTGGAAAGCCTCAAAACTCTCAACAGTGCATACGTAGATGTAACTTGGTGGATACCTGCCATCTCAGTTGTCAATTTTTGCAATTATTTTACTTTAGCATTGTATGTTTGAGGGCTTGTCGTGGAAACAGCAAATTTAGAAATAATAAGGACACACTGTGTCATTGATGCAAAGCACCATGTGTGCTAATAGCTCCCAATTGTTGAGAATCTTCAGCCTGCAAAATGTGAGTGAGTGTGAGTGAGTTACAAGCCAGGTCCATGAGGTGCTTTGCATCTAATAAAACATGCTTAACAAGACAAAAAATGTTAAATAACTTAGTTCCAATATTCTATAATGAGAACAATCCATCTCTAAGGTAATGAGAATGTGAATTTCAACAGTGACATTCAATAGATGACAGGCCCATGGCCCAGATCAACTCTGTTATTAAGAGCTGTAGATTCTTCCAGCATTTTTGGCCCATTCCTTAGCTGTCAGTTAGTGGCATTAGCTCAGCAATGCTCAGGTCAACCTCATTTACTGCTACATAAAAAACAGGACTGCCGAGACCAAGGCCAATGCTTTCCTCAGGAGTGGCAGGGATCTAACAGGATGCCGTAAATGACAGCCGTAATTAAAAGACTCTTTCAGTAGCCACATTGTTTTTAGCCTTTGGTGTCTGAAGGCCATTTCCTATATTTGGAGAGAACCATAAAATAACGAGGGGAATGGATGATCTCATTTTCAGGAGGTAAATGTGTTACCTCTGGCAATGAAATAAATATTGCCAATAAGGGATAATAGGAAAGGTATTTGCCATTTGACAACACATCATTTCCACAACAGACTCATCACCCTTTCAGAATCCCTTCAAATATACAAGATGTAGTAGTAAAAACCCATGGGTTGGAAAGGTCACAGTGTATTGATAAATTTGTTTTTATTTTTGGTGGCAATGACAATTTAATCATAGACTCTGCGGTTGCCAAGAATAGATTACATTTTGTCGGAATTTAGCAATGACCAATTTAAATACAAGCAAGTGTGCTTGCTTCTGTAAGTATTGGGATCTATAGTGAATATTTTAAGAACTGGCAGGACTGAAATGACATGGTTAATTTGTTCACTGCTGTGGATTAATCTGTTCCTTTAGGTAATGAATTAATAAACGACTGACTCGAGAGAGTGATTCTTGTATATCCCCAATACATTTAACAAAAAGAATAGCAGCTCTTATGTGAGACATTGTATCCTAGTATTGTATCATACACACACAGAATTTATTTCTTAGGTTATATTGTTCACTGATTTATGTTCACGTTTCACTAGCACGGGGAGAAGAATAATTTTATGGTTTAGGGCAGGGGTGCACACACAATGTGATCTACCAACCAGTATATTGGCGATATTGGTTCTTGACGGGCGGAGGACCAATGTTGGACCAGCAAATTTTAAATAAACCAGCATAGATAAATAGCAAACTGAATGTAGTTTTTCACTGTGCCATACCTATCTACATAATTGGATAGTGGTTGCACATATAATAAACTAGTTAGTGATTTGCCAGAGTCTGAAGAGGAATTTGAACCCAGGTCTTTCACTCATCCATAGATTTCATAGGCAAATGTGTTACCTTTCAGCTAAAGGCAAAATCACCCCCAACCAAGGGCAATGTAATTAGTTCTAAATTTTTAAATTTTTCACCATATAAAATGCATTGGCAAAGTTATTGTGTTGCTATCACATAATGCTGGACATTTCATATGACCATTTCACATTTTAAGTGCAAAATTGTGTCTATATCATTGATGGGCATGCTTAATGTTACAAAGTTCCCAACAGCAGCAGATTGGCCACATTTCATGACAATCAAGTATACCAATCAGTCAGAAGCCATAGAGAAGAGGGATGAAAACTTGGAGAATTCTAATTTTAATTAATATATTTTTTTAAATGACAGGCAATCTATCAGCATGGCCAGCGCAGTCAGCTGGTCGATCACAATCAACGTATTAGGCACCCCTGTTGTAGGGGAAGCAGGCTAATGTTATGGGTATATCATGTTGTTATGAAATGCACTCAGTGCGAAACATCTCAAGGAAGCTCAGACTTGCAACTCCAGATCAAACTAAGGCAGACTGAGAGCCTTGTTCCCAGTCACGTCTTACTGCAAGGCCAAGCTTATGCATTTTGCTCAGTACACAGAGTTATATAATAATACCTGACTTTTAACACCTTAAAATCATTAGAAACACTCAGATTGCTCTGTTTGCTTTGCTCAAATTCCTTGTTTTTTATGGCTTAGATGGTATACAATCCAAAATAAAGATGTTGCTATGGTTTATTTAGTTTGGAAAGTACAGCACCAATCTCAGCTCATATCAGGTTTACCTATGTTAAAGATCCAGAGAACTGGAGCCCAGAATCAGTGACTTTTATTTGAACCTGTATTTCACATTTCTGCTCCCCAGTTGACTTAAAATAATCAAGTTTAAATCTTGGCTCCCGGGCATGATTTTACAGTCCCGTCCAGACTCACATAAACACTGAGCTCCAACCTCGCCCTGCAGCTACCTCAGCTGACTGACAGGGCCTCAACGCGAGTGCCACTTTGGCAACCTATACATACTATCTGTTCATATACATGACTAAAGGTCAAGATTTGCCCCACAGACTGCTTGAAGTAAACATAATTCAAAGTTTGGTTTCACAGTCTGGTTCTGATGAATGCAACACAGTCACAATAAATCCAAATACTGCCTCTCAACCTAAAAGGTTCTGGCTGACAGTCAAACACTGTTAATTTTGTTGATGAAACCATTGTTGAAAAAATGGTCACACTTTAAATGAAGTGTTTCTCACAAAGGCTTTATATATCATATATAATACTTTCATAAATGTGATATAATGGTTTCATAAATTATACATAACCACATGACATGCTTCATAAAGGGTGACAAAACCACCTTATGCAACATGCTATGTGAAATGTGACATAACCAACCTGGCAATGTCACCTGACTAATGACTAAACATTATAAAGGGTGTCATAAAACAATCTTATGTAGGATGCTAGGCTAACTGTAACAAAACTCATGATGTAACTTGATGTCATGAACCAATCCAAATCAACCTATGAGAAGTTAGCCACCTTGAACCCTGTTACAATCGCAGTAAATATCTCGTATTAAAAGTGTGCCATGCAGTTGGCATGCAGGATGCATGACCCTACACAGTACAGTAATATGCTAAAATGAGTAGCCAATGTTTCATGAAGGAAAGTACAACATAGGTTATAACTCTGGTAGGGTGAAAATTCATATTAAACAAAATCAGAAGTGATGCAGAGTCAGGGATATCACATCAGAGACCAGTGAATGACCAAAGTTGGAAAGACTGAAGGTTCGTGTCATCTTGTGAGCCAAGAATAGGTGAGATTACTTAAAGGGCATTTTCATCACCAAGTACTATTAGCTATTGTGGTAGAACTGCATGGCATTATGCAAATAACTCAGCTTTGGAGATGCTGGACGTTGTATTTTCATCACTTCACTTCACAGAGCTAATGTTGCTTTCATCTGCAGCCATTCATAGTGGTAGCACAGTCAGCATGCAGCCGGTAGATATTGTCTAATAGTTTTGTACTGAACACACAGGGATGAAATTAGTATCAATCTTGTCCGTTAACTGTGTTAGATTCCAAAAAAACTATTTAGCCTATTTAGTTAGCCTGTCTGGAATATTGACCCTTGATCTGTTTTAAGCAACCCCAGGAAAATGATTTATGTATAATGTCGGCACACATCTCCCAATCAACAGACAAAATTAATCATTGATCATCCCATCCCATCAAACAGGATTTCCCTATGGTGCAACAAGATTACCAATTAGATATAGATATAAACGTATATTATTAGATATAAATGATGGCCAAGGTCTCCAGAAAGCACAAACTGTTGTTCTTTTTATTCATATTTATTACAGCCTAAATCAAGCTTCCAATGGCCAACACCAGCAGATCATAATACAAAGCATTTGTCATGGTTCTGTGTTTTCCTGTCTGTTTCCCTTGTTGGGCCGCCAGATGGCGGCACTTCTGTTTTGTGTCCTGCTTCCCCCTGTTAATTGTATGATTGTTTTCAATTGTCTCGTTATTCCATCATTGTTCCCACCTGTGTCTTGTGATCCCCTCTTCTGGTTTGATTGTTTTTTGAGTTCACCTGTGTCTTGTTACCCCCTGTCTATTTAAGTTCTTTGTCCCCTTGACTCGGGTGCTGGTTCCTTGTGTTTTGTTCCTGACTTATGTTTGTTTCCTACCTGTGTTTGCTTCCAACTTGTGCTTGTTCATGACCTGTATGTATCTTCTGGTGTTTCTTTTATGTGTTTGACTGTGTGTTCCACCTGCCTGTACCCTGCCTGCCTGCCTGTGTTCTGTTCTGTGTTTTTTTTGTTCTTAAGAATGTTTTGAGTTTGTTGTTTTGCCCTTTGTGGCCTTGCCTGTTCCCTGTTTGTGTTTGCCTTTTTTTGTTGTAGTAAAGTCCTTGTTCGTATCTATCCTTTTGAGTTTCGTGTTTTTTTTTTTTCCCCCTCTGCTTTTGGGTCCGTACCCCCCACGAGCCCTGACAGCGTTCCTTGGTGGCCATGAAAGTCCATTCACAAAAGTGCATTTTGTTGCCACAAAATACATTCTGTGCCACAAAATGCTTGTCAGTTGTGACAAAAGTGCATTTTGTGGCTGCAAAATGCTTGTAGCATATCTTTAGTATGGTAATTACATTATAATTCTATTATAATTCAAAATTCATTCACAATGTGTTAAATGCACATTGCATTTCGTGGACAAAATGAATTTTACATTATATATAAGAAATGGAATGCACATTTTACTTTCATGCACAAAATGCAGTAAGTTATTTCTACATTTCGTGGCACATAAACATTTTGCGGGCGGAATATAACATTACATAACAGATGTAGGAAAATAGGTTAATTATGGTAGTTATTCCCAGAAAGAAACCTCCCCTCCTCTTCACCAAAATACGACCTTCTCTACAGTGAGGGATCTTCGACATTTAATCAGCAAAGACATTTAGCATAGGTATATACCTCAAAAATAAAATGTTTAAATAAGTGAATTTGAAACAGGTGTTTGTGTACAACAGGTACACATACACAAAGTACACACTTTTTATTTCAAGTTCTACCTGCAATAACACAAAAAAGATTAATTATGGCTATGATTGTCCTTTGGCTATAATTCATTTAAATAAATTATTAATAATAGATTTAATTATGACCCATTAAATGTGCAGCATTCATGGGTGCAAGGTCATTTTATTATAAAGAAAAGTCACTGGAATCAAATGGAAACTCTGGAATACTCATCTGTATTAAGGAAAGGTAAGTAAGGTATTAGTAGCACCTTAGTAGTACTGTCCGTCCAACCTCCAATCGCTCATTTGCAAAACAAAATGAACCTGTGTTGTGCAGGGTGAATGGAGATCTCTATTGACATTTAAACTAATTTCACTTGCTTTCTTGCAAATTTTTGAGCTTTCACGCAAATCTTTGAGCTTTCACATTAATGTTTAAGTAGGGGAGAGTCGCTGCATATATACTGACACACAAGCAACTTTGTCTGGTCTTGAAGGGTGCGCTGAATATCTAGATGATGTCATTGTTTTCAGTGACACATGGTCCCAGCATTTTGACTGGATTACCATTGATCTTGCCAAATGCATGTTTGCCGAAGCAATAGTCACCCATTTACAGTAGGTATGGTTGTGGGGCATGGTGAGGTTCGACCAGCACATGCAGAAGTTGAGGCTACTGATCATTTTTCTGTGCCAATTAAGGAGTTACTAAGGAGGATTTTTAGGCATGACAGTTTATTACCATGGTTTCTGCCCAAATTTCTCCACTGTAGTTTCTCCTTTAACTGACCTCCTTGGGGGTAAGGTTCCATTCTCTAGGTCACCTGCCTGTCAGAACACCTTTGAAAAGGTCAAAGCTAGCTACTTTGGTGCCGGCGCTGTACTTGTAGAACAATGAGCAGCACATTGAAGTTTAACCAATATCAATGTAATTACTCCGCAGTTGAGAAGGAGGCCCTGGCTTTAGTGTGGGCAGTGTAGCATTTTTAAGTATATGCTTGTTCAGTGTCACATCCTGCAGTTATGTGTGTGCATGTGGTTGCTGCAGCCCTCCCTGCCTTATACTTGCATGCTTGCATGGATGGCTGGGAGGGCTTCCAGAACAGAGCCATACCGCCAAACGTAACTGTACTGCATTTTACTATTGTTAATAAAGATTTTAACTTTGACAACAAAGGTCCTGACTGAACTACTAATTAGGGTCCAAAAAATGTTTGTTATCTCACATGCATATCAGTCCACCACCAAGGGGTTGATAGAGTTTCTATTACAAGTCAGATATGAAATCATCATTCTGTTAATCACAGCAATTGTATCGGTTAATCTTGCAGTTACCATTTGATAAGACACATAAGAATGATTGAGCAATATTTATGTCTGTTGACAGTTACTGCATGCCAGACTGTTTAGCATATAGAGAAGTTATTTAGAATGTCCTACAATAAAATAATATTTTCACATCATAGGGTATGTAAATGAAGATGGACAGCTTTGAATATCACACATTTAAATAAAGGAAAAAGCCCAATGTTCTAAATGTTGCAGTTAAATTTTGTCTTGTATTTACATTAATGTGTGAAAATGAACACATAACACAAAACACTTCCTTTGACATTAGAATAATTATTAACAAAATAGCAAAGGGCATTTGACATTTGCTTAGAGTGAAAATTCTTGTCAAAGCCTAGAACGGAATCAAGTGGGAGTTTTATCCACACTGCAAACTTGACTAATCTCTCACGAGTCACCTCTCACTGCTATCTCTCTGCTTCTGACAGTTACTTTGCTTTTGCTCATTAAGCATTGGTCTATTGTAATCTGCGTTCTGCAGTATTAAGATAACTTGCAATACATGCCAAATACATTCAATCTGTTGCTATGCAATGTACCAGAAGGATACAGTTTTATTCTGTTGTCCGTCTTGACGTTTGTCCGTCCATGTTCCATTTCCTCCACACTTTTGTTGCACTGTACAAATGGAATTCTCAGAATTAAACCCTAATTGTAAAATTTGTCATCTGATCTGACTGCAAAATGATTGCTGAACTCAAGAATGCCTACAGCAACACCTTAGGGATAGCTGCACTCTAAAAAAGGATAATGGGAAAAGATAGTATCTTATTATCTTTTTGTGTAACTACCTTTGTGTTACTTGCTGCAAATTTTGTGTCAAGTTTACTACTTTTATGCCACAAATATGCAATTCATGTACAATGGGAAACAATTTAACAGCCTGTGTTAAAAGTTACACAGTTGAGCTCACAGGCACACACTACAGTCTACACACAGCATAGACAGTATTACTGAATGCAAGCACAATATTGTTTACTTGAATAATGGTTAAGTACTTAAAGGATATAGACTACTCTAAAGCTGCCGTTTACTGTTAACTGTTAAATACTTGAAGGTGTCAGGAGGTCTGCCTGAGTTTCCGTTCTGTCCCTGTTTCTCTTTATTTATTTTTATTTATTTTTTTTTTTCTGTTTATTTTTTATTTTTCGTATGTATGCTTTTGTGTGTGTGTGTGTGTGTGAGCGCATGGGGTTTCAGGTTCCTGGTTCCTGCCCACGCTCCGCCCCCAGTCCTGCCTGTCCGCCTCATTATTCCATCAAGCCTCACCGCACTAGGCAATCAAGCCTCGGCCGCCGTCTCCACCTGCAACTCATCTTCCACTCAGTTTCCTTTGCTATATATGTTTGTTAGCCCCATTAGCCTGTGCCAGATCGTGCCTCTGTTTTTCTCAGTTGCCGTTTGAGCCTTCGATTCTGTATCTCTGTATTTCCCGGTTTTTGAAATTTTTGCCTGTTTACTCCGACTACGAATTTAGCCTGCCTGCTCTGTTGTTTAGCTTCTGGTTTTTGACTCTTGCCTGTTCCCTTGACCTGGTATCTGCTTCCTGTTCTGTGCCTTTGCCCGTTTGGATTTCGTATTTTTTGGATTTTCGACCTACGCCTGTTTAGTGATTTCGAGACTGTTGCTGTTTTTGTACCCTGTTCGTGACCATAAATCACCAAGGGGTTTACTGGATTTTGGTCTGCTTTTGAGTCCTACCCCGGATCCTGACAGTACAATCTGGCCAGCATGGACTCAGCGGACTTGGGTCAGCTACAATCCGCGCTGGGACGGCAGGGAGCCCTGCTGGAACATCAGCACCAGTTGGAGACGGTAAAGCAGGCGCTGGATTCCTTTGCCCATACTATGACGGAGGTCACCGCTCAACTACAGCGACTCCAGCAGACGCCAGCCAGCGTCTTGTCCCCACCATCGACCCCCCCCCCGATCGGGGTCCGTTTGCCCTCCCAGCCCGGGAACCTCGCCTGTCGCCGCCGGAGCGCTATGCTGGGGAACCAGGTACATGCCGGTCGTTTTTAATTCAGTGCACCCTTATCTTTGATCAACAACCGTCCGTTTTTCCTACTGAACGCGCGAAGGTCGCGTATGTGATCACTCTGCTATCGGGTCGGGCCAGGGAGTGGGGAACGGCGGTTTGGGAGGCTGGTGCTAACTTCTGCAATGATTACAGTTCGTTTGCTGAGGAGATGCGCAAGGTGTTCGACCGCTCCGTGCATGGGAGAGAGGCTGGTAGCCAGATGCTCCGGATACGCCAGGGAGGACGGTCTGTGTCGGATTACGCAATTGAGTTCCGCACTCTCGCCACCACTAGCGAGTGGGATGGGGTTGCTCGGTACGACGCCTTCCTTAATGGGCTAGCCGATTACATCAAGGACGAGATCGTTACCCGTGAGCTCCCCTCCGGCTTTGATGACCTGGTGGATTTGGCAATCCGGGTGGACAACCGGCTATCCCAACGTCGCCGGGAGAGAACCGTAAGTGCCCCCTTGTGGTCGTCCACAGAAGTTTGTTCACATGTCTCTCCGGTTTCTAGGTCCCCTCCTCGGCGTGATTCAGAGTCCATGCAGGTTGACCGTGCTCATCTGACCCCGGCAGAGAGGCAGAGGAGAATGAACAATAGGTTTTGTCTCTACTGTGGCCGGGCTGGACACTTCATCGCCACTTGTGCGTTAAAAGACAGCGCTCACCAGTAGAACGAACTCCCCAGCCCTACGGACCCTGTTATCCGCCACTGTCTCCTGGGAGGGACAGCAGCGGCCCGTCACCGTTCTGAACGATTCTGGCGCGGACGAGAGCTTCATCGACGCTTCTCTGGCCGCCCAGTGGAGCCTGCCTGTCGCCACCCTTCTTACTCCGTTGAAGGCCAGCGCCCTGAACGGACAGAGGTTAGCCACCATTACCCACGTCACAGCCCCGGTGAGTCTTCTCCTTTCTGGCAACCATGGCGAGGAGATCGTTCTGTACCTGTTAGACTCACCCCAGGTCCCTGTGGTGTTGGGCCACCCCTGGTTGGTAAAACACAACCCGCACATTAATTGGTCCGAGAATTCTGTTATGGGATGGAGTACCTTTTGCCACACCCATTGTCTCCGTTCTGCCCAGTGTTTCCTGCCCTCTGCCCCAGCGCCTCAAGAGGAGTACCCTGATCTGTCTTCTGTTCCCCCCGAATATCAGGATCTACGAGCGGTATTCAGCAAGGCCCGAGCCACCTCGCTGCCTCTGCATCGCCCGTACGACTGCTCCATCGAGCTGCTGCCTGGTACTTCTCCGCCCCGGGGCCGTCTCTACTCGCTGTCTCCCCCGGAAGTCGAGGCGATGAACAGGTACATCAGTGAGTCTCTGCCTGCTGGAATTATTCGCCCCTCCTCCTCCCCTGCTGGTGCGGGGTTTTTCTTCGTGGGAAAGAAGGATGGCTCCCTGCGACCTTGCATTGACTACCGGGGGCTCAATGAAATTACCATCAAGAATCGTTACCCGTTACCCCTCATGTCATCTGCCTTTGAGCTCCTGCAGGGGGCGACCGTTTTTACTAAGCTGGACCTCCGCAGCGCCTACCATCTGGTCCGTATTCGGGAGGGAGACGAGTGGAAGACCGCTTTTAACACACCTACCGGACACTATGAATACCTGGTCATGCCGTTTGGCCTCATCAACGCTCCTGCCGTGTTCCAAGCTCTGGTCAACGACATCTTACGAGACATGGTAAATCGATTTGTGTTTGTTTACATTGACGATATTTTGATTTTCTCCAAGTCCATCCAGGAGCACGTGCAGCATGTCCGGCGGGTGCTACAACGGCTGTTAGAGAACCAGCTGTTTGTCAAGGCCGAGACCACCAGGAGTCGGTCTCCTTCCTGGGGTTCATCGTTTCCGCCAGAGGCGTCCAGATGGACGAAGGTAAGGTCCGGGCGGTGTCGGAGTGGTAAGGTTACAGTAAGGTTGCTGCCCCCCTCACTGCCCTCACTTCTAAGGCTGTAAGGTTCCACTGGACAGATATCGCTAGCCAGGCCTTTAACCCTCTGGGGTCTAAGGGTAAAATGAGGCACACTGGTGATTGTGCGATGCTCTGACATTTGTGTAAATTTCATCAACTTTATATACAGTGATTCCAAAGTGTTTCATATCTTTGTTTTCAGCACAAACTCAGCTACAATAATATGGCAGCAGTAAGTAGGTCATAATAATGTGTGGATTGTAAACTGCTCTAAAAACACACAAACTGTAAACAGTAGTTTTGAACATGCACAGGAATGTTGTAATAAAACACACTAAACAATTGTGAATAAGACTTTTGGTCACTGAAATGTGTTCGTCAAGGTCTTGGGTATCAAAAGATGACAAAATATTTTAGCAAATCCAATGAGAAATATAAAATAAATTGCTGAAAGTTAGTGTTGTGACTATTTTTCAACACGAGGTGAGAATGGGAGGGCAAATGGCCTTTCTGTAATGAATATGCATTGGGTAGGACGACCTGCCAGCTAAGTAGGCTATTCACACCTGGCCGCATGCCTCCCCACCACTAAGACAGACTCAGTGAGCCATTTAGAAGACAGAAACAAAGACATCTTTTGATTTTCAGAACATTTATTGAAGCAAACTATACGCATGGAAGATGAGATGAGACTGGTGTACTCTTGCAACGCTTGCATGGCCTCTTAGCTAGTGGTGAACTAGGCCGTGTTTCCTGATCAGCATCTCTGTGACATCAAATCAAACTTTATTTATATAGCACATTTCCTTCAACAGGTGAAAATTAAATGTGCTTTACAAAAAGGGGCAAACCACTAACTAATGAAAACAAAACATAGGAAATGTGACATGGTAACATCATATTCAAACAAAGAACCAAACAAACACAACCAGACGCAGAGAGGTAGCCTATAATTTTGAGAAGCAATGGTTAGAATCGTTCGTAGTGTGGGAATTTACAAGCGCGCATATTAGTGAATATTCCTACAAACACACAGATACGTTGCAATACAGTACACATATTTACCAATATGATCATAAGAAATATACCTACGCATGAAGTTGATCCTCAGCTGGATCAGTTCGCTGTTCGAAATGACACCGCTCTTCATCAGTGTTGGCTTCCGGACGGACCATTTTCCAAAATTAAACGAAATGTTCACCTCAAAAGAAGTGAATTAGGCGACACTTTGACATTCTAAAACAATTCATATTATTTGCCAATGGGCGCATTGGAAAGTCGCGATTCTAAGGTTTCTGTCAATGTTTTTGTTGCGTCTGTATGATAACAGCACGTGAAGTTAATCATCCAAATAGAAACGAAAGTTAATTTCATCTTGTCGAGCTCCGCCGGCGGAGCTCTCAACCCCAGAGGGTTAACAAGCTCAAGAGGCGCTTTACTGAAGCACCCATTCTGACCTCCGCAGACCCTACCCGCCAGTTCATTGTTGAGGTAGACGCCTCTGACGTGGGAGTAGGGGCGGTATTATCACAACGCTCTAGCCAGGATAACAAGCTTCACCCCTGTGCTTTCTTTTCCCACCGTCTCACTCCCTCAGAGCAGAATTACAGCATTGGAGACCGAGAGCTGTTGGCAGTGAAGCTGGCCCTAGAGGAGTGGCGCCACTGGTTGGAGGGCACCGAGATTCCATTTCTGGTCTGGACTGATCACAAAAACTTGGAGTACATCAGGAGAGCAAAGCGCCTCAACTCGCGTCAGGCTCGCTGGGCCTTGTTTTTTGCCCGCTTTAACACCCTGTCTTACAGACCAGGCTCCAAGAACACCAAGCCTGATGCCCTCTCCTGCCAGTTCAGCACCTCTGAGGGGAGTCCTGAGCAGGAGACCATCTTGCCCGCTAACTGCCTAGTGGCCGCAGTGGGGTGGGAGGTGGAGAGCGCGGTGCGCAACGCCCAGCAGACAGAGCCCTCGCCTAGTAACGTTCCTACTAACCTGTTGTTTGTCCCCAGATCTGTTCGTTCTCAGGTTCTCCAGTGGGGGCACTCCTCCCAGTTGACCTGTCACCCAGGTGTTAGAAGAACACTGGCCTTCATTCAACAGTGTTTCTGGTGGCCTGCTATGGTGGAGGAGATTAAGCGCTTCGTCGCTGCCTGCCAGGTCTGTGCTCGCAATAAGTCCGCCAACACCCCCCCCCCCGCTGGGTTGCTTCGCCCCCTGCCGGTGCCTAGACGTCCATGGTCCCACCTAGCCCTGGATTTTGTGACGGGGCTTCCCTCCTCCAATGGTTACACCACTGTCCTCACTGTAATTGATCGGTTTTCTAAATCTGCTCACTTCATTCCTTTGGTCAAACTCCCATCTGCTAAGGAGACAGCCAAACTTGTAATCAATCACGTTTTTAGAATTCACGGTTTACCTACAGACATTGTTTCCGACAGAGGCCCTCAATTTGTTTCCAACTTCTGGAGGGAGTTTTGCAGACTCATGGGAGCTTCTGTCAGCCTATCCTCTGGCTACCATCCCCAAACCAATGGCCAGACGGAGCGGGCCAATCAGGACCTGGAGCGCATGCTGCGCTGCCTTGCCTCCCACAACCCGTCCTCCTGGAGTCAGCAGTTGGCCTGGGCAGAGTATGCCCACAACTCCCTTCCTGTGGCCTCCACTGGTATGTCCCCATTTCAATGCTGCCTTGGTTACCAACCCCCTCTGTTCCCCTCCCAGGAGGGGGAGGCCAGTGTCCCTTCTGTCCAGGCGTTCATCCAGCGGTGTCGGCGTACCTGGAGGCAGGCTCGGGCGGCCTTGCTCCGGTCCGGTGAATGGGTGAGGAAAGCAGCAGACCGGCATAGGACCACGGCCCCCCGTTACCGACGTGGGCAGAGGGTATGGTTGTCTACTAGAGACCTTCCATTGAGGGAGAGCTCCCGGAAGCTAGCACCCTGTTTTATTGGCCCTTACCTGATCTCTCGGGTCATCAACCCTTCTGTGGTTCGCCTCAAGCTGCCTGGTTCCCTTCGCCGCGTCCACCCCTCCTTCCACGTCTCCCGAATCAAGCCCGTACGTCAGGATCCTCGCGTGCCCCCCGCCCCAGTTCCGCCCCCCCCACGGCTCATCGATGGCACGCCTGCCTACACCGTCAAGCGACTGCTGAAGGTTCGTCGCCGGGGGCGTGGTTTCCAGTACCTTGTGGACTGGGAGGGGTACGGCCCGGAGGAGAGAAGCTGGGTTCCTACCCGCGACAACCTGGACCAGTCCCTTATCCGGGATTTCCATCGCCAGCGTCCCCATGTGGTGACACCTGGAGGTGTCCGTCGGGGGGGGGGGGGGGGGGGGGGGGGGGGGGTACTGTCAGGAGGTCTGCCTGAGTTTCCGTTCTGTCCCTGTTTCTCTTTATTTATTTTATTTTTTTCTGTTTATTTTTTTTATTTTTCGTATGTATGCTTTTGTGTGTGTGTGTGTGTGTGTGTGCGTGAGCGCATGGGGTGTGCCTTGGGTTTCAGGTTCCTGGTTCCTGCCCACGCTCCGCCCCCAGTCCTTGCTGTCCACCTCATTATTCCATCAAGCCTCACCGCATTAGGCAATCAAGCCTCGGCCGCCGTCTCCACCTGCAACTCATCTTCCACTCAGTTTCCTTTGCTATATATGTCTGTTAGCCCCATTAGCCTGTGCCAGATCGTACCTCTGTTTTTCTCAGTTGCCGTTCGAGCCTTCGATTCTGTATCTCTGTATTTCCCGGTTTTTGAAATTTTTGCCTGTTTACTCCGACTACGAATTTAGCCTGCCTGCTCTGTTTAGCTTCTGGTTTTTGACTCTTGCCTGTTCCCTTGACCTGGTATCTGCTTCCTGTTCTGTGCCTTTGCCCGTTTGGATTTCGTATTTTTTGGATTTTCGACCTACGCCTGTTTAGTGATTTCGAGACTGTTGCTATTTTTGTACCCTGTTTGTGACAATAAATCGCCAAGGGGTTTACTGGATTTTTGTCTGCTTTTGAGTCCTACCCCGGATCCTGACAGAAGGTCACATGCCACTGTTCTAGATGTATTTTATTTTATGATGTTCCTACATCGTTTTTAAAATCCTTTGAAGAGCAGGTTTAAAAAAATATATATATTAGGTCAGTGTTCTAGCATTCAATTACCAGAAGTGATTGTTACGTCAGCATTAGAGTGAGTAGTTCAGAACATTCAAATCACATATTTGTGATCTTACACCTTAAAGGGTTAATAAAAGTGTGCTGAAGTACATGGGATTTCATTCTTTTTTTTACCATGGTATCAAAGTAGATATTGAAAATTGTGGAATTTCACTGGTATTCCTATCAGTTACCAAAATTTTGGTAATGTGAGATCCCTAGTCCTTAACTAGACAGAAAGGTGTGCTAAACAATGACATTTTGTGTGGTTTTAACACATCTGATTTGAGTGTGCTGAAATTCAGGCTGACAGCCCAGATGGCAGGAACATTGTACATCTTCAGGCATGTGCAGAAAGGGGGAGCTCTGGATGCCTGAGCCCCTGCCTTTTTGCCTCAAGTGGCTTTGATTTGATTGAGAAAATATTGTTGTTATTGCTGTTAATAATAAATTAATTTATTTTCATTCATTCATTTTGCTAAAAATATATTCAGTACAATAACTGGGTGCCATGAAACAGTTTTTCTAGGTTGGTATGCCCTCTTCTCATTTTGAGCACCTGCCCTTCAAAAGATCACTGCACAGCCTTGTACTTCCTAAGTACTGATCATCCACAGATATTGTGTGGTATCAGTAATAGTGCATTATAGTGCCTATCTGTTATGCTTTATATTTATTTTAGATAATGAGCTGCATAGCATTTATATAATGTATGTATTGTAATGTGATTATAAGCCACTTGTCTTTTCCTGTTGTCAAAAAAGTGATGCATTACAAAAGACATACAGACAAAACCATACTGCATATCATGGGCTAATTATAAATCACTGTAAATTATTATTGCTTTCAGTTAAAGCCTATTTAGTCCACGCAAGAATAACAAAAAAAAACATTTTTTTTTTAGAAATATATTTTTTATGGTTTAACCGAGGAGAAGATTGAGCTTACAAGAGTTAGCAACAGATGTTGAATTTTCCTCTTAAATTGTTAAAAAAAGCATGGGAATCACAGTTTTAAGTCAGTTGATATAAGTTTATACGGGCAAATGACATCAGCAGCCAATATATATATATTTAAATGAGATCATACCAGAGTGCATGAGAACAATAATTAGTCTCCTTTAAAGAGTTAGCTTTCTAACTGACTTCCCCGCAAATGAAAATGGGCAAAAAGAAAAAAAAGGCTTCTATTCTATGCTATTCTAACGTCTGGCTATCAAAATAATAGGCTTTACCATCATCAAAGGAAAAGATCCAGAATACAATTAACATTCAAAAAGCCCTCTCTCCCCTGGGATTGGTGCAGATATATATATATATATATATATATATATATATATATTTACACCTCCGGAAATCCATGATGTCCCAATCTGCAATCATAGTCAGGACGAATGTTAAGGAGAAGAAAACAAACAAAAAAAAAACACCCATGTTAGAGGCAACGATATACTAGGGGCGCAGAGGGGCTCACAGGGGAAAGCATAAGCCTTTGAGGGAAAGATTGCAGCACAGACAAACTTTATTTATATTGGACAACCTGCAATAGACCAACATTTAAAACCATACATCAATTTAGGTCTGCGATCAACATTGGGCGGGAAAACATATTTTAGTAGTAACTGGACATCATTCAAGTATAGTATATGATGTATAGAATAAGTCAGCGTTATGCACCTTTGTGGTCACCCATTGTACTATATTACAAAAAGTAATTTTAACACCAAAAATAAGGTTTTACTATAATTCTATTTTGATGCCTCAAAGATTTATTCATATAATGTACCAATCAGTATTCAATATATTTATATTTTATGACATCCCTACTGTACTGGCTTTAAGTGTATAAAAGTAAACTCCTCTGCAAGGGTGTATTCATTCAATTCAAATTCAAATAACGTTTCTGTTAGGAACTTCACTTGTGAAATAGTGTCCGTGGAGACAGACATAACAAGACTGACAGAAAACACAAAAAGTAAACAATGTACAGTCAGCTTAAAATCATATGTTTGGCTATTGAACAAAATATATGTGCAAAGAGCATGTCATTAAAGCATATGTTAGTAAAATTCTAAACATTTAACTGCAGGAGGCTCTCTGTTCAGTTGCTCTGAGCTGCTTCTCAGCCAGGTGTACTTTTTTCCTTTTGAAGGAACTTGTGAAATCACTCGGTTATAGAAAGAAGAAACTGAAAAGTCAGCAGTAAATACACTGTTGAGGACTTGTAAAGCTTCATTCTCAGCCCCATTGGGATTCCAACACAGACAGACATTTGCCAATAGCAGGGAAAGTGTGTCGAACTGCATAAATGGATCGCAGCTGGAATGCCCAGTCTGTTGTTTAAAGTTGCACAAGTGCAGTTGATGTCAGTCCAAGTTTGGATTGACATTCTCTTGACTTGGTATGCACAATCAGGGAGGTGCTAAAAAAGGAAAAGAAAGTCTCCAATAAGTTTACCTTGTGAGCATAGCAGTCCACATATATTGCCTCTGGTTGCAACTTTCTGAAATGTGCTTGCACACCCTCAGCTGACTAACTTATGACGGCTGTACCATCATATGTCTCTGATATACATATTTCAACTCTGATATAACCATTGTGTTGTGTTGCAACCCAGGTCCAATGGACTGGGCATCAGATGACTTCATAGTTCTAGAAAATGCTCCTTCACTGTCCCCTGTAACATATCTAACACACACAGCCAACTGGTCTGCCTATCCATCCCTGGCCACATCCACCACAATGGCATACAATCCAGACTGTACTCTCAGAAATGACATCAATGATTTATTGGGCACAACACTCTTTCATCTCATTTTGAGATGCTGGGGAGAGATATGTAGTGTGAGATTCAGAATTGTACTTTTGCAAGAAAGGGTCAAATTCCTTTAAAAGCATGCCTTTATTTCAGCTTCCATCAGCTTCATCATAGCCTCAAAAAGGGCAGTCCCTGCCTTCTTAACATAGAGGTGACAGCAACAATTTGCCATAGGTACTTCCTTCTCTCTTATCTTGATTATGTGTGCAAATAACATAAACTGGGCAATGCTTCCTTGACTGGTAGTTGCCTTGTAGTTTTGCAACGCTCCAACACTCTCCTTATGGATTTCTGCAATCTCATACTTTCCAAAGATTAACAAACCTTTCTTCAAATTTTTATAGCCATTACTGACCAAAGAATAATTTTATATTTTTTGCCAAATACCCTACATGGAAAGCAGAAGGCTGCATTTTTTTAACACTAGAAATGCATCGTTGTTTTACTTTCCATTATTGGCAAGCCTAACACTCAAAACCACTGTATCCATAGCTGAAAGATGAAAATGTATTCATTTATTTATTGCTCCGCAGCCTATTTCTTGCTCACTGTCAATGTCATCAACATTAATTTCTTCATTTCCTCCCCGGCATCTGATTTAGTCCCAATCCTCTTGTAACATTGCTAACACTAGGTCAGTGTTTGATTCGACATTGTAAATCTTTGTATGACTTTGAACAACTTTATATGACAGGGTTGTAGCTAACGTTAGCTAACTGAATATACTGTGTAGCTAGCATAACACCATAGCATAGCTAGTATAACTGTAATAACAACTAGATTTACCAGGCAACACAAGTACGTATGATGGCACATTTATTGGTTTTCTAAATGTGATAATTATCAAATTGACAGCTGCAGCCCTTCTGTCAGCGGAGTGCTATGAAGTGTTAGAATGGTCTGTTACCCATGGTCATTATACAGAAATATTTGACCACGGAATGCCTGAAGTGGCCAATCAGAATCGAGCCTTCAACAAAGCCGTGAAATAATTTGCAATAAATTTTAATTCATGAATTCAAATTCAGTAAATATATACCAGCAAACACATTACATCTAGCCAAGTGTTTCTATGGTCAGGGGTGCAGTATTGATTAAGTATGGAAATATTAATGTATAGTATTTGTATAGATTAGAGTAAATGACACACCTGGCTGGCAGCTCATGATACTGGTTGCAAAATGCACTAAATGCATCATACCAATAGTTAATGTATTCTTCATTATTCATTGTCTTTTCTCCTCTCTCGTGTTATTGATAGCTGATAATGATAGACTAGACGAGAATCTGAACTAGTGCCATCTACCGTTACCAGGGCTAAGTGTGCACATAATAGTTTTAGTTTTGTACTTGTTTAAATGTTTTAAAAACATTTTAAAACAAGAAATGTAATGACTAAAACTAGTGACTTTATTAACATATTTATAAGTCTGAGTGCACAGTAGATAGCATAATGATAATATGATGATGGAACAGCCAGCTACCGGTTTATACTAATCCACTAAGTTGAGGTTATTTTTTTACCATATTTGTGTCACCACATACACACATGTAACTACATTCATGTAGGCTTGAAATAGTTCCAGACATAACCTTGCGGCCGATTTTAATGCATGTTTTTTTCAATAGGATCAAAAGCAATTTATGTTAACTAGTATACACTCACCGGCCACTTCATTAGGTACACCTGTTCAACTGCTTGTTAATGCAAATATATAATCAGCCAATCACGGGGCAGCAACTCAATGCATTTAGGCATGTAGACATGGTCAAGACGATCTGCTGAAGCATCAGAATGGGGAAGAAAGGTGATTTAAGTGACTTGAACGTGGCATGGTTGTTGGTGCCAGACGGGCTGATTTGAGTATTTCAGAAACTGCGGATCTACTGGGGTTTTCACACACAACCATCTCTAGGGTTTACAGAGAATGGTCCAAAAAAGAGAAAATATCCAGTGAGCGGCAGTTCTCTGGGGGAAAATGCCTTGTTGATGGCAGAGGTCAAAGGAGAATGGCCAGACTGGTTCGAGCTGATAGACAGGCAACAGTAACTCAAGTAACCACTCATTACAACCGAGGAATGCAGAAGAGCATCTCTGAACGCACAACACGTCGAACCCTGATGCAGATGGGCTACAGCAGCAGAAGACCACACGGGTGCCACTCCTGTCACCTAATGAAGTGGCCGGTGAGTGTATATGCATTGATTTATAAATTACGATATATATAAATTGCAAGCCAATGTAGCCTATATTGGATGTATGTAGTTACATAAATATGGTAAAAATATTGTCATATGCAGTAGCTTAACTGCACAAATATCTATCTGAATAAAAATACATTTTCAACATTCAAAAAAGCCAAGTTACGCACACATACAAAGCACTGTCTATAAGTCATTCATTCTAATTTGCTATCCTAATTCGGCAAGGACTGTAGGCCTACTCACAATAACATTTTTACGTTTGAGTGCCGGAAGAAAGTTGCCCTTAACTCGTAAACCATGAGGCATACTTCATTCTTGACTTCTCTTTGTGTTTTCATGATTGTAGAAACTTATGTTGCCTCTCCACAATCTCCAGCCGGAATTATTCATTCATTGAGTATTCCATACCAATCAATGACGTCCACATTAAAAAAAACCCTAAAAAAATTTTATAAGTCTGAAACCTTAGCAACAGTCAGTCTGTCAGCATTGGACAGTCTACTAGGATTGGACTTGTGACCAAGTCTGTGAACCCCGTCAAACTGGATAGCTTGGATTGCCATAGTTATCATCTTCAGCTCCTCTTGCACAAATAGTTTCACCCATTTCTATGTGGTTTCGTAAGCTTCCGAGTCACCTTCTTTCAATACCCATACAGTAAATTGTCTCATGTTTCTGTATTGCAGATCAAGCAGGCTGGCCTGAAGTTTACCATTTATATTGAGAACTTTGGTAGTGGCTTGCAATTTCCCGACATCAGGTTTGAATGCTGCATCTTCTTTAGATTAACGCACCGTTGCATCAGATGGTTGCTATCAGTTATGTTACATCTTTTATTAATTTATGTAATAGATCTAATTTGCAATCCTCCACGGTTATCATCTCTTCAGCGTCACCTGAACTAAGTTAGTCTCTCCCATGCTTCAATTCATGTTAAGCACTCATGTTTATGTAATAAGATTCAATAAATCTAGATAATAAATATTTTGTGTCACATTCTTTACTTTATCCAATTCCAGTGTATTTGGTGCTCCAGATCAATTATTTCATTGGGACAAGGCAAGAGTAGCAAACTCTGTTCACTGCTCACCTTCCTGCTCACTGCTAAGTGTGCCTACAGTTGTGAGGACATAACTTTGTTGGAGTAAACAAAAAGTCTGTGACTTTTTGTTTTTGTAGACCTTTTACATTTTCAGGTCCAAAATTGCATACTATGCACTACATATACTATCATTCAGCGCATTTACAATCCCAAAAATGTTTGGATGGCAAATGAAACGCAAATAAAACAGAACTTTGGACAGGGGAAATTTAGGACTAATAATGATGTGACAAGTTGAAATAACAAGGTGATGTGAAACAGGTGATGTTAAACAGGTGAGGCAATCGTGTTGTAGTATATAAGAAAGGCCTAGTCCTTCAAGAGCAAGGATGGGTCGAGGCTCGCCAATTTGCCAACAGATGCGTCAGCGAATAATCCAGCACTTTGAGAACAACGTTCCCCAAAGATAAATCGGTAGGATTTTGGGCATTTCACCCTCTACAGTGCACAATATAATTAAAAGATTCAAGGAATCCTGTCAAATCTCAATGCGTAAAGGGCAAGGCCGAAAACTACTTCTGAATGAGCGTGATCTCCGATCCCTCAGACGTCACTGTCTTAAAAGTCGTCATGCGTCTGTAATAGACATCATGACATGGGCTCGGGAATACTTCAGTAAACCTTTGTCAGTCAGCACCATTCGCCGCTTCATCTACAGGTGCAAGTTAAGGCTTCACTATACAAAGCAGAAGCCATACATCAACACTGTCCAGTAGTGCCGCCGACTTCTCTGGGCTCGGTCTCATCTGAGACGGACAATAGCACAGTGGAAGCGTGTTTTGTGGTCCGATGAGTCAACATTTCAAGTAGTTTTTGGACAAAACAGCCGTCGTGTCCTCCGAGCCAAAGAGGAAAAGGACCATCCAAGCTGTTATCAGCGTCAGGTCCAAAAGCCAGCGTCTGTCATGGTATGGGGGTATGTCAGTGCCCATTGCATGGGTAACTTGCACATGTACAAATTTTGGAGCAACATATGCTGCCATCCAGATGCCATCTTCTCCAGGGATGTCCCTGCATTTTCCAGCAGGACAATGCCAAACCACATTCTGCCTGGATTACAAATGCATGGCTGCATAAGCAGAGAGTGCAGGTGCTAGATTGGCCTGCCTGCAGTCCTGATCTGTCTCCGATTGAGAATGTGTGGCGCATTATGAAGCACAAAATACGTCAATGAAGTGCCTCGCACAATTGTGCAGCTGAAGACCTACATAATGTAAGAATGGGGGGAAATCCCACTTGCTAAACTTAACCAACTGGTGTTTTCAGTGCCCAAACGCTTAAGTGTTAATAAAAGAAATGATGATGTTATACAGTGGTAAACACTCGTGTTGCAGTCATCAGATTTGAAATGAGTGTATATTTTCAAAAAACAATTAAATTCACAAGGTAAAACATCAAATAATGTGCTGTTGTAGTGTTTTTAATGTAGCACAGGGTGAACAGAATTTACACTATTTACATTATCACTCCTTTTTATTTTTATTAGCATTTTCCATACAGTCCCAACTTTTTTGGAATTGGGGTTGTAGTATGTGAGTAACAAGTCCATCAACTTTTTCAGACGTACTATGTTATCATAGAAAAGCTTCACTTTCTTTCAGCACTTTGTACGTTGATGGTGAAAGACAGGTGTGCAATGTCTCACATGACAGTGCCTTATGCTATTATTGGTTGATGTCTGGTTGCTTGGGTTGTGAACTGTCACCATGCATTGTGGGATACTCATTCCAATACATGTGTTTGCATGCTACAATATTTCATCAGATGTAGTATGACATACTGGTATTTTTCGCATAATATTTAATTCATGCTATTATTTTGGACATGTTAAAAACAGTATATAGTATGTAGCACATAGTATGCAATTTCAGACGTTGTCAAACTGTACAGCAGATTTAAATTTGAATGCTGGCATTTTAGTAATACCAATGGGATTCAGATATAGAGATTGGTTTGAGGAATCCACTTTATTCATTATGGTGCCATTGAGCTATAATTACTTGCTTTATCCCAATTATAATTCCACACACGATCAGTCCCCAGTCAGCCATTCTCCAGGCAGCCAAAGTACAGCCATGCACAGAAATCAATTTGTTCATGGGGTAAACAGGTATCAAATTTTTTGTTCCTGTGACTTAGAACTATGAGGAACTGGAATAGAATCTGAGGGGTGTGTTCATGGAAACGGGCCAAAACCAGGATCAGCTCTCCAAAACTTTAAAGGTCCTGGATGGCATGAAAGATAAGTCTTAAACCAGGAGGCTATGTTTTGATACAGGTATTACAAAATAATTTTGTCTGCATAGTGCAGTTGTGATGGTTTTTAATGATGATGCATTTCCTATCATAAAAATTTTAGCCTATTCTTAATGCTATGAACTTTTTGTTATGTGTATTATTATTATGTGTATTCTACATGTTGATGTGCTTTGCACATTTTTAACGACAATGTGGTGATCACAAATGGCAAAAAAAAAAGAAAACGACTCTTGAATTAGAACACGACTTAAAATAAACCTTAGAAAACATCAATTAAACTCATTCTTGGTAGTTACTTAACACTGGTTAGGGTTAGGTATGATGAGAAAATGTATTTATTTCTAGCCACGTTTTCAAAGGACTGTGCAGTGAAAATGTTAATAAAAAAACAGTGAAATGCTAATAAAATAAAATGCATGATCAACAGTAAAGTGCCGATAAAACAAAATAGAATAAAATAAATAATGATGATTAAAAAAAAAATAAGTGTAAATACTAAGAACATAAAATGATAAAACTCTACATAAAAGCCAGACTGAATAGATGGGTTTTTAGTTTACGTTTAAAAATATCAGTATTTTCAGCTTCTCTCACATCCACTGGAAGGCTGTTCCAGCGGCTTGGAGCGTAATGGCTGAAGGCAGCAGCACCAAATGTTTTTTTCTGCTTTGCGGAACAGCTAAAAGAGAGTAACCAGAGGATCTGAGGAGCCTTCTTTGTTCATAAACCAAAAGCATTTCTGAGAGGTCGTCTGGTGCAAGGCCATGTAGTGCCTTATAAACTAATAAAAGAATTTTTAAATCAATGCGAAAACTAACAGGTAACCAGTGTAAAGACTTTAAAATAGGCGTAATGTGTGCTCTCCTTTTGGTCTTAGTCAGCACTCATGCAGCAGAGTTTTGAATTAATTGTAGCTGATTTATTGTATTCTTCGGTAGACCGGAAAGGAGAGTATTACAGTAGTCTAGCCTGCTAGTTACAAAAGCATGCATCAGTCTCTCTGTGTTGCTCAGAGAGAAATGGCCTCACTTTGGAGATGTTCTTCAAGTGTAAAAATGCTGTTTTTGTGACACCCCGCACATGTGCCTTGAAGTTAAAATCAGAGTTAAAATCACTCCTAGATTTCTTACTTCTTGGCTTGGGTTAAGTGTATTTAGTTTGGGGGTCAGTTTCTCTCTCTGAGCCTTTGAACCAATGATCAATAGTTCCGTTTTATCCTGGTTGAGCTGTAAAAAATTCTGTGACATCTAAATACTGTTAACAAGTGAGTCAGTGGGCCCAGTGTCATCAGGAGACATGAACACACAGAGCTGAGTGTCATCAGCATAGCTGTGGAAAGAAATGCCGTGCCTCCTGATGACTAGGGATGAGCGAGTACACCATTATCTGTATCTGTATCTGTTCAACCAACAAAATTATCTGTATCCGTATCCGTACTCGGAATGGGCGGGTCTTAAACCGGAAGTAGATAGTACATAACCGGAAGTTGGTATTTTAATGTCTTAGCAAAGCCCCTAGTGGTCGGCACGCCGGCGTGCCGAGATTACTGAACTCAGACATTCAGTGCTACTGCAACCAAAGTATGAGTTAAAAACAGAAACGCGTTGTTTTAGTTCCATTAGTAGACGATACATGAGAACTATGCCGAATACGGAATTTCGCCGCGCCACCATTGTCGCTCTGGTCGCACCCCTTCCCTGCAGTCTCATCTGCAACTACACCCCCCACCCATGACATAATGGACAATATTGTCTATCTGGGCATTCATAAAAATATTCTTTCACCACTCAAAAATTGTATTCCGTCATAGCAACAAGATAAACCTGGCAATAGCCCTATAATATGACAATACAGCAGTGAAACGTTGCTCACTGAATAACGAAATAAACGAGACAAAGTTTTTAAAAAATGATACCATGTCATTCTACAGTCAATATCTGGGACTAAATATTGAATAAATACACAACCTTACCGTTGGTTTAACACGTAGAGATGTCCCTTTTGAGAATGAGTGGTCATATATTGTCTTGGACAATCCGTTTGTGAAATATACGCGCATTTGTGATGCTTGGGTACCTTCCAAAATAGCTGTGCGTAATACCACGTGTCGTTTACGGCGTTGTCGCCGTTTTTAGTACAGACTGGCTTGATTGACAACATTTATTCAGTAGGTGAGAGTATAAGCTTTCTAACGATGTATAACATGTCTAATTTTGCTTTTGGAATAGCGTTTTATAGGTCAGCATAACCAAAGATTTTCTTACTGTTACCACAGAGTGAATGCGATATTCACTCTGTGGTAGCAGTAAGATACGCTGTTATCGTTGCTCTGGTTTTAGTTTTTTAAATGAACTGACGGTGTACAGTTGGCTAACTACGATGTACTGTATGTCTTGTGATTTCAGGTGAGCGATGACGTTTAAATTTACACAAAAGTGAAACTGCATTAGTACAGTGGATGTATAAGAATAAGAATGCTAGGATGTCAATGATGCTAGTAGAGTGTGTGTATGAGATTGCTAAATGTTTGGAAATACAAGTACATGCTTATATCATGTAGTCGCTAGCTAACTGGCTAGTTAGCCCCACTGTAGCAGCTAGTTAACTGGCTAGTTAGCCCCACTGTAGCAAGCTAGAAGCTACAAAAGTCCGTTTGTAATCAGTAATATGTGCTTACGTGTGAATGTCCAGTAAATGTGTGTTTAGCTATGGTGAGAATAATGTGTTGATCCGAATCTGAGAATTGCAAACTTTATTTTATTGAGAATATATGACAATAGATAATAGATCACTTTGGACAAAGTGGCTGTGACGATGGCAAGATTGTGTTGTGTGGCTCAGCAGCAGTGAACTTTGTACAGGCTCTGGGTAGAGGAGGATCTCTGTGCGTGGCTGGCATATCACGAGTACGGATATTGACACATTTTACTCGGATGGTACTCGTGCTCGTAAAAAGTACATTATCCGTACCGGATACTCGTTTCATCCGAGTATTCAGCTCAACCCTACTGATGACACTGCCCAGGGGTAGCATGTACAAATTAAAAAGTAATGGTCCTAAGATTGATCCTTGTGGTACCCCACAGGTAACCTCATAATGTTTGGAAGAGTGGTTATCTATAGATACAAAAAATTTTCTTCTGCAAAGATATGAGGTAAACCAGTTAAAAACAATTCCAGACAGGTCAACATGCTCACTTAATCTATCTAAAAGAATCTGGTTGTCCACAGTATCAAAGGCAGCGCTCAGGTCAAGTAGCACCAGAACTGAAGGCTTTTTGCTATCAAGATTTGTTCTGATATCGCCCACTACTTTTAGCAAGGCTGTCTCTGTGCTGTGATGTGTCCTAAAACCTGATTGGAACATTTCTAATTTAGTGTTTGAGTATAAAAATGTACATAGCTGATTAAAAACTAGTTTCGGTAACACTTCATTTGAAATCGTATACATAAGGTATACATGACACCTACATAAGCACTACATGACACCTGACATAAACATACATAACCATTCATAAATGTTTGTTCCACCTGGTGTCAACTGTCATAAAGGGTTATTATGTCACTTTCAATGTCAAATTGACATCAACCTCTAAGTCAAGTGACATAGTTGTCAGTTGACATATACTGTCATACTTGACATCGTCGTTCTGCGTGTTCCTCATTAAGTCAAAATGACATAACAATTTAAATGAAGTGACATAGCTGGCCAACCTAGACAGGTTGGAAAATTAGTATTTAAGTATTCTGTCATTGAGCTGCTCTTCATTGACTGTCATGACACTGCTATGTAGGATTTTTAGGACCCTCAATGAAGTGGTATCTATTTCTCTATTCATAAGATTGATATGAAAAACTATGACAATGTCATACAATGAATAGTTTGGCATTGACTTTCATGACACCAGCATAACACTGCTATGTGGGATTTTTAGGACTCTCAAGTGAAGTGATATCTATTTTTCTATTCATAACATTGATATGAAAAACTATGAAAAACTATGACAATGTCATACACTGAATAGTTTTACATTGACTGTCATGACAAATGCATAACAATGCTATGTAGGATTTCCAAGACCTGGAATGACGTGATAGCAATTGTTTTATTCATAAGATTGATATGAAAAACTATGACAATGCCATACACTGAATAGATTGACACTGACGGTCATGACACCAGCATGACACTGCTATGTAGGATTTTTAGGACCCTCAAGTGAAGTGATATCTATTTCTCTATTCATAAGATTGATATGAAAAACTATGACAATGCCATATGACATAAAGGATTATAGTAACATACAGAGCAAGAAAGTCTTGAGAAATGTTAGTTATTTCAAAAATAATCACAAGGACGCTTAGGCTAAGGTCACATTTCTAGGTTAAATCCCTGTAAGGCTCTTCAAAAAAAGAAAAAGTACTACTCAGTACCTGCTCAGTACCAGTACACACAAAAAAAAATAGCTAACACATTTGCTGGTAGTGATAATCGTATGTGAATTTGAAAAAATAAATCTGTGAGGTACAGATGTCTTCTTCCTCCAGTGATTTCTGCTGCAAATCCTTAGGGAACATAAATACATAACATTTATAAATATGTAGTTTATTTAATACAGCAGGAATACTTCTAAAGAACACTTAGCTAACTTACATAAGTGAGAGGATACACAAGGGTTTTTGCAAATTTATCATATCTATTAAGTAAACTGTCATTGATTCAACTGTTTGTCACAGTTATTAATCTGAAATGCAAACGCTTCAGTTGTCATAAAGCTTGCATGTTGTCATACACATGGCATCAATAACGTTTCGTTACTGAATCAGCTTCATCGACATTAACGTTGAATGTCGCCATAACGTTGGCAATTTATTTGAAAGATGATAAAGAGAACAAGACAGCTGGCATTGACGTGATGTAACATTACGTGATACCCCAAAATCCAGTAACTTTTTAAAATGTAGGTACATTTTGGAATCATGTAGGCTAGGTGAAGCTCACTAACCATGTAAAGCCATCATTGCGATAGTATCTTTTCAGTTGCATGCGATCATGGCAAATCATGCATCGCATCGAACTCCTCAAAATCCCCCGTTGTTGCATCCATTTAACCGTTTTTCTTTTATTTTTCATGGATGGTCTGGAACCAGCTAACTTTAAACGTAGTTCTTTTAATCGACCCATTTTAAGTTACCGTGCCTAGCTGTCTAAAACATCCCATAACGGGGGACTCTCGGAAATGAATTAAATGCAATTATTTTAAACTGACCAATCAGGGACCGGTAATACATAAAGGCTACTTTCTCTCGGAAACGACCTGATTTTTCTACGCGCACTTTCCGACTGCACTGTTTGATAAGAGAAAGTTACGGTGGAATTGTGGTAAATCTAATTTACAACAATAATTTACAACAATAATTTACAGTAACGTTATAACGACAAACTGTATAGCCTATTCCAACGCCTGATACTACGTGCCATGTACTGTATGATATTTACGAGAAAATTATAAATATTAAATGAACTCCAACATGCATGCTAACGTTACGTTAGCTAGCTAACGATCGATTACTAGCTAGCTGCCTGGCTAGCACTAGTTAGCTCATTTTAACTAGCTAGCGAGTCAATGAATCTATGGCATGTTTGCTTATTTGCTTAGCGTAAAGTATTGATACTAGTTAACTTATACTGTACTAACTTTATACAGAAAAAATGAAAACAAGCTCAAAAAAGAACATAATGGACAAACCCACAGAGGACAAGATTGATATTGAATCCAGTCCAGAAAAGGTTTCCTCAAACTCCCCTCCCAAAACGGCACTCCAACTGTCCCCTCTTGAAGGTATGTAATCTACTATGGTTATCTAGCTAATGGTATAGCATAGAATGTTAGCTGTTTGCCATAAAGCCTATGATATAGGCCTATACCTGTAGCTTGCTAGCTAGCTATCTCAAACACGTTATGACTGCTGCCCAGACGGGTTATGTCCATTGAAATCAACAAAGTGAGAAGTCAAGTGTCATGTCAAGCACGTTTATGTGATGTTAGAACCCAAAGTGACATTTTACTGAAATTGGTTTTGATGAAGGGTTAATTTAGTTGCAACCAGTTTCCACTCAAGTATTGTCTAGGCAATAGTTATTGAATTATATTCATTATGTGAAGACCTTATTGTCCTTAATAAATGAATGTTCATGTGTAAATGCATAGATGACGAGAAGCTTTTGGAAATTGTTGCCAGCCCAGAAAAGCATCCAACAAAGGGGAAAAGGAGGCTGCAACTGAGGTCCCTTCTTAAAAAAGGCAAGTAACGTAGGCTAGCTAGCTAACGTTAAGTAAGCTTTATAACAGCTAGGAAAATGTTTAGCTGCTTTTGGTACTAATTTCTGCTCATTGCCATAAGGCCTACAGAAAAATGTAGCTTTCTAGTTAGCTGGCTATCACAAACATGTTATGACAGTAGCCATGGCATTTTGTATCAACTAAAAACTGGCATGACATGTCATATGAAGCATATGTTCATGTTGGGCCCAAATTTCAATGAAATTAATTTTGATTAAGGGTTAAGTTATTTTCAGTCAGGTTACACTCAGGTCACTTTCTCACATAATTCATATTCTTTGGCCGAATCATATACATTTTTTTGGTTTGGTTCAGTTAGGTTTGTTTTTAGGCAAACTACTTTTGGTGCGCGCCCGAGTTCGAACAGCGTTCTCACCTGCCCCAAAGTACCGAACTAAAGGGCTAAACGCTCCCGGGTTTGATTAAATCAATCCAAAAATAGTAGGTGTGAAAGCACCCTCAAATATTGTTTCGAGGTCAGGTATCAAATTATATTAAGGGAAATGTGAACATTGCTGAAAAGAAAAACTCTATATAAACTAAAATCCTATTAACATAATGTTAATGTGCTAATGTTCATTGCAGGGTTATCTCCTACTGCTGCTCTGGAGCTGCAAAAACTGAGGCACATGGTTCAACTGGGGAGAGGGAGAGCTGAAAACCTGGAGGTGAAGGTTAAAATGCTGGAAGAAGCACACAAGGGCCTGAAAGACGATAAAGAGTTTTTGCTTCACCAATTGAAACCAACCCAAGCTCCACAAATGAGTATGTGAAAACAAAATGTTATATAAACTATGTATGAACTCTAAATGTGTTAATGCTAATCCAGTAGGCCTACAGGTAATCGCTAATGTACGTTCTTCCATTACATTACATTACATTTATTTGGCAGACGCTTTTATCCAAAGCGACGTACAAAAAGTGCATTTCATAGTCATAGACAACTGCTAAACACAGGTTCAGTAAGGTACAATACTTATTTTGTACAGCTATTTCTAGCCAAAAACACAGTTTACTTCACACAGTGAACACTATTCAGACCTAACCTCTGCAAAGCCAACTAGGCGGAAGAATAAGCTACAGTATTAGGACAAATACAAATTACCAAAAAGTGCTGGGATGGGGCAACATGTAACAAGTGTCATGAAAAAGGGGGAGGGGGGGCGGGGGGGGGAGTTTTGGAGTGAAATATACAGCGTGGTGGTGGTTAGTCTAGGTATAGTCTGAAGAGATGAGTCTTCAGGTCACGGCGGAAGATAGGTAGTGAGGGGGAGGTTCGGAGAGGGACGGGTAGTTCGTTCCACCACTGGGGAGCTAGGGTGGAGAAGCTCTGTGATCCCTTTGGGTGGGTGGGAGCGGTTACAATGCGCCCTGCTGCCGCAGAGCGGAGTGGTCGAGCAGGCACATAGAATCGAGTCATGTCCTGCAAGTAGATGGGGGCTGTCCTGTTGGCAGCAGTGTAGGCAAGGGTAAGGGCTTTGAACCGGTCCTGGCAGCGACCGGTAGCCAGTGGAGTGATCGCAGCAGAGGAGTGACGTGGGAGAATTTGGGAAGGTTGTAGATGAGTCGGGCAGCGGCATTCTGAATCATCTGTAGTGGCTGTATGGCACAAGCTGGCTGGCAGGCTTGCAAGGAGAAAGTTGCAGTAATCAAGGTGAGAGGTCACCGTAGCCTGGACGAGCCGCTGGGTGGAGTGCGTCGTCAGGTATGGTCGAATCCTTCTGATGTTGTACAGAAGGAATCTGCAGGACCGTGATGTTGCCTTGATGTGCTCCTTGAGGTCCAGTTGGTCATCCAGGACCACCCCCAAGCTCTTGGCAGAGTGAGAGGCAGTCACTGTGGTGCCATCAACCGTGATTGAGAGCTCACGAAGTAAGGAGGTCTTGCACGGGAAGAAGAGCAGCTCAGTTTTGTTGAGGTTGAGCTTCAGATGGTGGCTGGCCATCCAGGTAGAGATGTCAGCCAGGCAGGAAGATATCTTGTCATTGACCTGTGTGGCCGAGGGGGGGAAAGAAAAGAAGAGTTGTGTGTCATCTGCATAACAATGATAGGAGAAGCCATGTGAATTAATAACTGAACCAAGAGATCTGGTGTATAAGAGCAGCAGAGGACCCAGTACAGATCCCTGCGGCACTCCTGTAACAAGGGGATGAGAAGCAGAGGCAGACCGCTTCCAGGTGACCTGGTAGGACCTATCTACAAGATAGGAAGCGAACCAAGACAGGGCAGTCCCGGCGATGCCCATCCCAGCCAAGGTGGAGAGGAGTATTTTATGGTTGACCGTGTCGAAAGCTGCAGACAGGTCAAGAAGGATCAGGACAGAGGAGAGGCGTGAGGCTCTTGCAGTGGCAAGTGCCTTCGTCACAGCTAGGAGCGCAGTCTCTGTTGAGTGCCCGGATCGGAAGCCAGACCGGTGAGGGTCTAGCAGGTTGTTCTGATGGAGAAAAGAGGTTAGTTGTTTAAGAACTGCTCGTTCAAGGGTTTTGGACAGAAAGGGTAGAAGCGATACGGGTCGATAATTCATTACATCGGAGGGGTCTGAGGTGGGTTTTTTGAGAAGTGGGGTAACATGAGCCATCTTAAAATCAGAGGGAACATGACCAGAGGAAAGAGAGGAATTAACAATGGAGGACAGATAGGGAAGGAACTTGCTGGAAATGGATTGGAGAACTGTAGATGGGATGGGGTCAAGTGGACAGGTGGTTGCACGATGAGAGATGATGAGTTGTTGTACATCGGAATCCTCCAGCATCTCGAAGGAGGTCAGTGTGGCTGTGGGTTTGTCCCGGGGGGTTGGGGGGCTCTTCCTTCTAATGTATTTCTGCTTTAACGTATGACAATTTCTAAACTTTCAGCAAAGTCTATAATGCAGTCATGTAAATTGCTTCATAAGTAGCCACACCAATGCAGCCACTCCTCCGACTATGTTATTCATACTGGACCACACATGCAAGGAAGCCATTAGTCAGGTGGCTAATCTAGGTTCTAGGTGATATTCAACAAGGTAATCAGTGTTTCCCTTGTCATAGACATTAGTGGGCAGTCCGCCCACCTGAAAGTAGCCCCCCCCCAATCGACGTTGCTGCCCACTAAGTGGTAATAGTGCAAGTGTATTAATATGTTGTTGCCACTTTTTTGGTTTGTATAATACTTACAGAACGGAAGAAGCAAAGTGTGGAAGTGTCCTCTGATGATAAATTAAGCTCTTCATCATTCCACTCAAGCTCTACCAAAGAAGAGGAGATGCCAAAGAACAAAAAGACCCGTCGCTGAAGGGAAGACAATAGCTCACGGTTTGAGAAAAATCGGACCCACAGTAAGTGCAATTATGATATTGGTTCTGAAATTTCTTATTTCTTTTTTTAAACTTGGGCTCAGTTAATATTGAAACCTGAAACATTAAGTAATTGATAATTACAGTAAATCAAATACTTACAATCAATGAAAAAAAAAAGTTATTTAAAAATAATTTAGCACAACTTACTGAGGTTTATTGATATTATACACAGGGACAAGAGCATTCATATTAATGTCACATATTTTCTTGCAGTGAATACCATAGAGGGAGTAATTAATCTGTACAGGTCAGCTTTAAAGAGCTACAAGAGATGTGGCTCAATGAAACGGGAATTCGCGCATGAGAGATTTGACCGCAATACCATCGCGCGAACCGCTCCCATTGCCATGCTATGCCGACTGTTGCAGAAAGGTAATAAGTGAGGCTGGAAAAATTAAAGCGATGAAGAACAAAAGCCAGCTTCTGCCAGTCGTTTATAAATACACCTGACTCTACAATAGCATCCAGTAATGTTGTAATCCTAACTTTTTGAATTTCTGTTAGGAACAGATGTCAAAAGGAACTCAAGATATTGTTAGCTGTTATAATTAAGGTTATACCAATTACTTAATAGTTCTCTTACTTTGTATGTAGTTAGTGGGACAGTAGTGTCTGCAAACTGCCCCTTGACTTCTGCTGTTTTGCTGCAGCTAATGCTGTCTTCATTATGGAATTTCAGGGTCCCATACACTACATGGCAATCTAGGCTTAATGTATGGGGCCCTCAAATTCCATTATGAAGCTAATATTAGCCACAACAGAAGCCAAGGGGCAGTTTGTGGACACTACTGGCTCATAGACTACTTGGAAGGTAAGACAGTTATACAGTACAGTTATACAATTTGGGTGAATGATCCCTTTAAAATGTTAATGTGTTTGTGGAGAAACATCACAATGTTTCAAATTTTCTAGTCAGGATGCAAATGGGTTTGCTATTTTTTGTGTACTGGTACTGAGTAGTACTTTTTTTATTGAAGAGCCTTACAGTGTCACGTAACGGGTAGGGGGGACCCAGACGCAGAGGGAAAAAAAAAACACAAACTCAAAAAGGGAAAATTAACAAAGACTTTACTTACACGACAGGCAAACAAGCAGGGAACAGAAAAGGCCACGATGGGCAAAAACACAAACTCAAAAAATATCTAATAAAACAGAAAACAACAGGAACTCAAAAACACAGGCAGGGCAGAACACAGGCAGGCAGAGTACAAGGGCAGGTACATTCAAACAGATCAAACACAAGTAGGAAACAAACACAAGGAACCAGCACCCGAGTCAAGGGAACAAAGAACTTAAATAGACGGGGTAACAAGACACAGGTGAACTCAAAAAACAATCAACCCAGAAAAGGAGGGGATAACAAGACACAGGTGGGAACAATGATAGAATAACGAGACAACAATACAATTAACAGGGTGGAGCAGGACACAAAACAGAAGTGCCGCCATCTGGCGGCCCAACAAGGGAAACACAGACAGGAAAACACAGAACCATGACATACAGGGGTTTAACCGAGAAATGTGAACTTAGCCTAAGTGTCCTTGTGATTATTTTTGAAATAACTAACATTTCGCAAGACTTTCTTGCTCTGTATGTTACTAAAAAAAATTTAAGTCTTTCTTGTTTATATATTTTTACAAGAAAGTAAGGTTTTTCAAAATTATGAGAGAAAGAAAATGTGAACTGAATTACTGTATCCTGCTGCTTGTTCTTGATAAAACAAAGTAAAATCTTGGAGACTTTCTTCTTGTTTTTACAAGAGCCTAAGGTGTTACAAAGGTATTGTAAAATGTAAAATATTTTAATCTTAATATGCCAGCATCATCATTTTTTATATCTAATGAATGAAAAGGTTCAGAATTCCTAAACAGTATTGTCATGTTGATGTCATGACATGCATTGTCAAATTAATCTGCATATAACGGTATCATACTTTTTCACGTCAATTTTATGAATGGAAAATGTGATGCCACTTTAGTTCGGCCTTGAAAATCATCCATAGCATTGTCATGCTGGTCACATGACAGCTAATGTAATAATTTCAGTGTATAACATTGTCATAGTTTTTCATATCAATCTTATGAATAGAACAATTGCTATCACGTCATTCCAGGTCTTGGAGATCCTACATAGCATTGTTATGCATTTGTCATGACAGTCAATGTCAAACTATTCAGTGTATGACATTGTCATAGTTTTTCATATCAATCTTATGAATAGAACAATTGCTATCACTTCATTCCAGGCCTTGGAAATCCTATATAGCATTGTTATGCATTTGTCATGACAGCCAATGTCAAACTATTCAGTGTATGACATTGTCATAGTTTTTCATATCAATCTTATGAATAGAACAATTGCTATCACTTCATTCCAGGCCTTGGAAATCCTATATAGCATTGTTATGCATTTGTCTTGACAGCCAATGTCAAACTATTAATTTTATGACATTGTTATGGTTTGTCATAGTTTTTCATATCAATCTCATCAATAGAGAAATAGATGTCACTTCACTTGAGGGTCCTAAAAATCCCACATAGCAGTGTCATGCTAGTGTCATGACAGTCAATGTCAAACTATTCATTGTATGACATTGTCATAGTTTTTCATATCAATCTCATCAATAGAGAAATAGATGTCACTTCACTTGAGGGTCCTAAAAATCCCACATAGCAGTGTCATGCTAGTGTCATGACAGTCAATGTCAAACTATTCATTGTATGACATTGTCATAGTTTTTCATATCAATCTTATGAATAGAGAAATAGATGCCACTTCATTTGAGGGTCCTAAAAATCCTACATAACAGTGTCATGACAGTCAATGTCAGGACAAAATACTGCCCTTTGTTCTTAAATACTAATTTTCCAACCTGTCTAGTTTGGCCAGCTGTGTCACTTCATTTAAATCGTTATGTCATTTTGACGTATTGAGGAACACACAGAACGACAATGTCAATTGTCATAAAGTGCTATGTAGTTTTGATGCTGAAAGTGTCATAACATATCAGTATGACAGTATATGTCAACTGACAACTATGTCACTTGACATAGAGGTTGATGTCAATTTGACATTGAAAGTGACATAATAACCCTTTATGACAGTTGACACCAGGTGGAACAAACATTTATGAATGGTTATGCATGTTTATGTCAAGTGTCATGTAGTGCTTATGTAGGTGTCATGTATGCCTTATGTATACCCCTTCAAATGAAGTGTTACCCTAGTTTCTGTAAAATTTAGCTTAAAAATCTGAGATTTGAAATTGGTCTAAAATTGCCTTGTGTTTCAATGTCCAGGTTCGCTTTCTTTAAAAGAGGTTTTATTAAAACAATGTTAAAATCAGTGGGGAAGACACCACGCTGTAAGGAGTGATTCACTATGGCAAGGATGTCTTCGGATACACAATTAAAAATAGTTTTAAAAAGGGAGGTTGGAATTGGGTCAAGGGAAGACGTGGAGGGCTTCAGTTCTGTTACTATTTTCCTGAGAGTTTCAGCATCAACCACGTCAAAACGTTCCAACTTGGCATTACTCTGTACACAAGATATAGGTAAAAGTACAGTGTGGTTCTTCTGCTGGCAGATACCAGATCTAATATTAATTATTTTCTCCCTGAATTAGCCAGCAAACTCTTCACATTTAGAACCTGGAAGCTCCCTACTATAGTTAGTTGTGGGGTTTACCAGAGAATCTATTGTACTAAAAAACAGTCTAGGATTTTGAATGTTGGTGTTTATCAGGTCTGAAAAATATGCTTGCCGTGATATTTGAATTTCCTTGTTGTAATTTTGTAGTTTTTCGTTCAGTATATTGTGATGGATTACTAATTTTGTTTTTCGCCATCTGCCCTCAGCAATTCTGAAGTCTCTTTTTAGTTCCATGGTTTGATTATTTTTCCATGGGGCAACCTTCTTCGTAGTTATTTTCCTGGTTTTAATTGGAGCGACTGCACCAAGCACTGTTTTCATTTTATGATTAAAATCATTAACTAAGTCTTCACAGTAAGACATTTTTGTAGGTTGCAATATATGATGTGAGAGTTTTGGTTACTTCAGGGTTAATGTAGCGTTTTTTGACAATACGTTCTGTGGTACTTGGCAGAGAATGATCAAAACTGTTAGAAAACACACAGTGGTGGTCAGACAGAGCCAGATCAGTGACAGACAATATATTGATGTATATATGTTTATGATATAATTAAATCCAAAGTGTGTCCATGTTTGTGAGTCAGTACATTAACATGCTGTTTAAAGGCCACACATTCCAACAATTCTAAAAAGTCTTTGGCTCTGGTATCTGCCAGATTATCAACATGTATGTTAAAATCACCAATTAATGTTTCCTCAATTCTTTCAAGTCACTTGGCCCTGTGTGTATAAGCATGCACTACATGGATAGGCCAAACATATGTGTGGATGGCTTTCTCACAGTCAAGATTGATTGAATAGGCGTCTATATGTCCAATTTGTATTGGTATGTATGTATTTCTCTGCCCAGCCTTTCTGTTGCGTGAATGATTGTATGTTTCTTGGTATAAATGTCTGTTCGTAAATGTGAATGTAACATGCTGCGAGGGAAATGTCCCCATGGGGATAAAGAAGTTCTCTATGTATGTATGTACAATATGTATTTTACATGCAGTATTCATTGAACGTAGCAAATATACAATCACTTGTACATTTACTCAAATTCATTCCAGAAGCAAGTATAAACATATGTTTCCTGGAGAAATATGCTTCCAGTTTTCTTCATGAATTTCAATGTGTTCCATGAGGCAATTCGAAATATTTGACACTTTGATCTGACACAAAGTTTGCATGACATTGTAAAATGGTAAGATTACAAAACACAGGGCCAAGTGACTTGAAAGAATTGAGGAAATATTGGGTAGCATTGCTTTGGAATACATTTAATTTCGGTGAGGCAAGATAGCCTATATTCTTTGTAGTACCGTAACTTGGCGTCATTTTGATATCAATACTTTTAATGGAAGGCCTGGATTGTGGCAGTCTGAATTAATGAGTTATAGATGGTGTATGTCTTGTATGTGTGAGTAACTTTAATTTTTGTACGTTGAAAACGTGTTTTTTATGAGATATCATTTATTTTTGCAAAGCATTTTATTATGAGAGTGAGAAATGCGAAGTGACCCTGTAAGAAACGGTTGTGGATTATGGCTATCCTTGTGTGAATTTGTACAGTCTGATGAGCGTGTACCGTTTAGCAGTTTCTGTTTGCTATATATGTAAAACAGTGGTTGTGACAAAGAGTGCGGTGGCGTGAGTGTAAACGCATGAGAAACGCAGGTGAAATATGGCCAGTGTATGTACTCACGGATTTGACGGCCATCCAACGAGCCTTGATTGACAAAAGAATCAGCAAGCCCGTAGAATTAGAGCTCCCTAGGTCGCAACTTGTGTCCTGCTCCGTTGTCTGTTATTTCGTGGAGATGCACTTTTAGTGTTTGTAAGGTTTATAAGGCATTTTGATAGGCTTATCTGCAGGTAGGAATCCTCTTCGCTGTTTTGCTAAGCTAGAACCAGAAAACTTGATAGTGGAGAATAGGAGCAGACGCATATGTCCCAGCAGGCTTTGCATATGAGAAAATAACAACAGTGTGAGAGAAATTAGGAGAAAGGATGAAATTGCATAGTTGAAACAATATGTTTTTAGCAGAATGGGCATGTAGGTGAAGGTTGACATGATCACAGACTATAGTGTGAAGTAAATGAAGTGACCATGAGTGAGCTTAGTTTCCTTATCGAATGGTATATATAACAGTCTGTATAAAGCATTAGTCGTTAAAGTGGAGGGTTAAGTAACCTGTGAAATCTATTGCACTGATGTGCTTTTCTCATGTTCAGTACTAGTAGTTATAATTATGAGTGAGTCATGATTTTAAATGTAATGTTTTAATGGGGAGTTGCAGAACGTACATACGTATTAATTGTTTGTATGTGACTAGATAGAGAACAGGGCGAGGTAACATGAATGTAGAAACGTGGCGTTTGCTGATAAGAAGGTTTTGTACGGTAGCCAAGTGAAGAAATATAGTTAGTAGATATGGCACAGTGGTGAACTGGTGTAACTTTTTAATAAAAGGAATACATTTGCCGTCATGAAATGCATATGGGTGGCTGTGAGTGAGTTTTGGTAAAGCAAATATAAGCGTAAGAAAACGTTAGTGTAAAAGAGGAAATTATCTGTCTGAGGGCGAGGCGAGATTCAATCCTTCAACCGGAGGTTTACCAGTCTGTGACTTTGTTAGCGCAGCACCATGACATAGCTATGCAATGCGTGAAATATCATTAGCAAACCTGTCCGTGGTTTTAAAGAAGAACACAGGCCAGTAAGCACAGAAGAGCTCCCGTTGAATCCATATGGCTTCGCAAATTGCCAAGGAACTGTATTGGAATTTCTATTACATTTACATTTATAGTCAAATCATTTAAATAAAAAAAATAAAAAAAAATTCTTATTCCTTACATATATTTATTAAAATGGTGTATTACACAAGAAGGACACGTCTTTGAGGCCATACTGGAAATATTTATAGAATACATTTTGCTTTAAATAATGTAAAATATGTATCATTAGTGTCAGCATTTGGAATAATACAGATCAGAGAGAACATAAGTTGGCTCCGCTTTTGGCAAGGTAACTAATAATTTATGGGCACTGTTTGTTTTCTTTCCTTGGATTTATTTGCCATTTGTAATTCCATCAATTCCATAGCTCTGTGCATTAAAAGGCAGTAGCCCATTAAATGTTGTAGGTTTATCCTTATGCAAGTTCTGTGCTCTAATATGTTCACTATCTAGACATCTTAGATTCAGAACCCATACCTAAATACTTTTTTGTTTGCCTCAATAACATTTCCCCCTTTAATATTCTGCATTAATTTCTGTGTTCACCAATAAGTGATTTCCGAGCAGCTGATTTCTCTAGAAAGTTTGAGATGCACTTGTGAAATGAAAATGAAAAAATAGATTTTTTTGTGAAATTCTCCCAAAACAGGTGGAAATGGTCCAGCTGATATATGATGCAGAACGAGGACCAGGGAAAGTGCTTATTTTTCTATGCCGGAGTTTACTTGCTGATACTATTTGAACTTAGTAGTAGCAGACAGGATGAGAACACCATGAAAATCTTCCTCACATACATGCTTAACCTGAAAGGTTAAGCAGACAATACAAGGGCATTAATCAAAAGCGACTTAACATTTTCAGAAGTCCACTCATATTTATCAGGCCAACAGAAGTCAGCCTTGGGGCTGTGAGATTAGTTAAAGGGCAAGGAACAATAGAGGAGCATCTACATTAACTTCAGTAATGCTCAATATAAATTACCAAAGCTCACATTGTTTAGTTGGAAATGCTCATGTGGCTGATTTCGTGACAAAGGAGGCAGAACTCACGGTCAATACAGCCATCCAGTCAGAGGAAGGCTAATGGCCATGTTTCGTGTTTTTGCTTTCTGTTATTCAATACAAAAGTGAAGTGGAGGTGACTCCACATGGTCGGTCACTCGTACAGCATATTTAATGGAAAAGAAACAGTTAGTATCATCATGTTTTAATTAAATTGTGTCTTTCGCATCATATTTCTGTGCTACCAATTGATGTAATGTTAGCTAGTTGGAACTACACAATGGCATTCCATACGTCAGGAGCACAAAAAAGAAAAGAAAAAAGGGACAATGAATGCCTCCTCACAAAAGTAAGGTTAGAGCATGGGCCTTGCCAGCTTGGCTTAAATGATGCCAGTGAAAACATTAACTTAATTATTGCGTTTCAGTGGAATGACAGGGCAAATTGATGTATTTGACCCAAACATTGTAGACAATATAACTACACGTGACATGTCTACATTGACTACATTTAATTTTTAACTTGCAGCAGAACTGGTTATACTGCAAATTGTTTTCTCTTAGTCAGACCCACTGACTTTATTCCACTAAAATGAAAGCAGGTTATGCTTATCACTTGATGTGTCCTTTGGAAAAGCAATGAAAAATGGCAATGAAAGAACCACAGACAAACTTGATATTTTTGTCAATTTATTGAAACATATTCACAGAGATGTATACAGCTGAGGCTAAGTTTACATACACCTAGGCTAAAGACATTCAAACTCAATTCTGCACAACTCCACACATGTCATGTTACCCTAACTAACACAGGAAATGTATGGTACCTACTTTATTTCCATAAGAGGAAATTTCTAAATAATAGTTAATAGACATATTTATTTCAGCTTTTATGTACTATCAGATTTTCTGTTGGTCAAAGTTTACGTACACTTTGTTAGTATCTGCCTCCCCCATGCTTCACAGTTGGGATGGTGTTCTTTGGATTAAAAGCCTCACCCTTTATCCTCCATACATAGCGCTGATCATTATGGCCAACCAGTATTTTTATTTTTTTATTTTTATTTATTTTTTTTCATCCGATCAGAGAACACTCCTCTAGAAGGCTAGGTTTTCGTCCTGGTGATCACCTGCGAACTTCATTCTGGCTTTTTTATTCCGGTCTTGGAGAAGGGTTTTTCCTTGTGTGACAGCCTTTCAGGCCATGGCGATGTAGCATTCTCTTAATGGTGGATGTCGATACTTTGGTACCTGATGCCTCCAACTACTTCTCCAGTTTCTTTGTTGCTGTCTTGGATTCAACTGAACCTTTTGGATCAAAGTTTGTTCAGCCCTGGGAATGAATTTGTGCCTCCTTCCTGAAAGATGCAGTGTGTGTGGTCCCGAGATTTTTATATTTGCATACAATTGTTTGTACAGATGCTTGTGGTACCTTCAGTTGTTTGGAAATTGCTCCTAAGGAGGAACCAAACTTAAAACAATTGAGGACACGGTGGGTAGCATTGCTTTGGAATACAGCTTATTTAATTTCTGTGAGGCAAGATAGCCTATATTTTTGTAGTACAGTAACTTAGCATTAATTTGATATCAATACTTTTAATGGCAGGCCTAGATTTAGCCAGCTTATAGACGGTGCTTTGTAACGGAGAGTAACTTGGCATTTTTGTACGTTGGGAACATGGTTTAATGAGATTTAAACAAGTAAACAAAAAAGTAAAGTTAGACCTCACTCACTCTCACAAAATAGTTTATTGGGCTATGTTATCAACGTGTTTCATTCCCTGGTTGTCTTGGCGGGGTTCTACATTTGTTTGTGTGATAGCGTATCTGACTCACTGCACTGTTGATTGGTGGTCATATATGTGGGGTAGACCACATTGTGGTTTTTTCAAGTGCGTCACACCCACAGAAGAAACCAGAAGGAGATTTCATTACAGCAATCAGGGGAAATAGGTAAACTCTATTCCCCTCATTGGAGTTGAGTGAACTTGGAAAGGTTTTTTTGACAAAACAGGTGTTTGAGAAAATCCTTAAGATTAACAGCATAGGAGTATTGCAGTAAAATGAAATACCTTTCAAGAAAAATAGGTAAAGAAACAAAGCATCGCATACATCTGTCTCATAAAACAACCAGATTGATGGAAGTTATGCCCTGCAAAACACCCATAAATTGCCCTCAGGGTTATTAATTAAAGTCCCATTCCAACATTTCCGGATTTGTATTGATGGAGTCTAATTGGTGGGTGTTGATAGTTCCAAACCTGAGGAGAGAAAGGCAAATACTGTATATTCATTCCTTCAAGGGACCATAGTCAAATAGGCTAGACAATCCAGTAGGGAGGGGATGAGAGGAAACTCTGGCCATCTTTAAAATGTAGCTATATGGGACAGGCAGTCTGCATCTGCCCAGATTGTTCATGGAAGTCCTTAAATTGTCTGAGGTAGATCTGAAGCAGTCTTTCAGTCCAGACCATTTCATAATGACATCTGTAAAAAGGGTTGCTGGGACCCTTCCAGGCAACTCCAAAAGAATGTGAAAAATCTAATGTATTTAATGGAAGCTAACTGCACAATATAGTTCCTCCTACATGTGATTAAAAGCTGTCCTGGTGTTTGGGAAATGATAGATAAGTTTGCTGTGATGATGTGAATGTCTTGTACAGTCTCTCTCCTCCTTCAGTCCCTCCTGTGGTTAAGCGTCTGTTTGGAGGACTTGTGAGCCGCCTAATTCCTCAAGCTTGAGTTGATTTTACCTCAGCATCTATCCAGGTAGGTATTCCAAAACTTGTTCTGGTTACTCCAAGTATGTACTCCATGAAAGGCAATAATTTCCATTTCCATCAATGAATCCCAATAATTTTTATTTAAATGGGGTCTTTAGGACAGAGTTTGGTGCTCATCTACCAACTGGTCCATATTTGAACTGGTTGCTACTGCACTTTGGTATTTCTGGAATGCTGTCTTCAGGAGGTCCTTGTACATTCCTGAAACGCTTTCTCCCTTGCACTGCTCAACAACATGTTTTATTAATTATAGTGACACTAATGAAGACTTCATAAGGGATATAGTCCTTTGACAATTGCATTACATAGGGAGCATTCCTCTTTTGTAGTTTCTTTATGAGTAACACTGATAAGCCTATTACATCTTTCTCAGTACTTATACAACATTAGCTGTCAGTCATAGTAATACTGAAAAAATATAATGATGTAACACTTTCTGATATTTAATGGTCTATAAGATAATGATGTGAGGGCATATTATCATGAACGCGCTGTTATGCATGAAAGCGCTCAAACCCGCCACTTCTGTATTTTTCACTCCCGGACACCTTAAAAATAAACTTTCACGAACTCTCATAATACACTGTACATCTTTTCTCTCATGACTGTTGCATTGTGAATTAATAAGTGCACAATTAATTCACATGGCATGAAACAGCTGAGAGAATAATATGGTTTAAATGCTGTTTAAATGTGAACTGCTTTCCATTCGTTACTCATGCTCAGATCTGTTTGTCAATTCATCACATCTGGTTTCCCACTCGCAAATGGCACGCCAGGGCACACATATGGTTATAGGAATAAGCGCATCTATTGTGTTTAGCGAGGGGGGGGGGTGTAAACTTTGCTGGTATAACTAATTGATCTACGGGAATTTGAATGTGGTTTGTCCCTCCACTTTAGCAGGAGGCTGAAGTGTTTAAAAGCCAGTGGGTGCAGGACTGCTGGGGGATGGGTCTTAATAACTGCTGCAAGTTATTGCCCTGAGATGCATGTGTTGCAATGAGTGCAACTTCGGATTAGACTAAGACAAGTCTGAGCACTTGTAAATATATAAATTATTTTCTTTTTTTGTTTTGTTTTTGTCAACGTCTGTATTTCACTGTAAATATTTCACCACTGTAACACCAGCTGCTGGAAGAAAAATGAATATCAGTTCTGCTGAATTCCTGCCTTCCGACAACCTCCCTTGACCATGAGACACAATTTACCTTATTACAGTCATAGTTTAGTACTTGCCACAGCCATTTTCTTTGCTATAAATTTCAATCTTTGCATATTTTATGTATAGCTCTATGAATTTGGCATTCACAGAAACACACACACATGGACCACATACGTAATTTTATCAGTCAGTTACAGCTAAAGTGCTTTGCATTTAAATTAAGCATTGGACCTCTTCCCTCTGCTATTTCTTTTTTGACTGGAGCCAGACACATGGTATCTCTGGCGTACTCTAACCGTGTATCAGTCCAGTGGTCATTTGGGTTCTCATTCAGACCTTGGTTTCTGTAGACAGCTGGCTGAAATGAGGGCTGACAGTAGTGAGTTGACAGAGTTGTAAATGAGTCATGGTCTCCTTTTTGTGTGTGACAGTGTCCCCTGGGCTTCTTGCCAGACTTTCGTCACTCCTCAGTCCAGAAAATGACACTGGGGGAACAAGGCTGTTGCTGAAATGGCAATAGGTATTAACCTGTAGGGGTGAGGCAATCAGCCGTGTATTAAACAAATTGGCTTTTTGAGGGTGATTTACTTCCCTGTGAGTGTTTGATTCAGCCTAGAAATTGGGCTCAATAATCTGAATGACACTTTCCACACCTGACCCTAAAATCATGGCAGAATCTGTTGTTAGAAAATGTAAAAGCTTAGACAGATTCTAACCATCCATCAATCTACCCATCTTACAGTGTTTTAGGGCATAGCTTCCGCTATATACATATTTTACACAGGTACTACTTGTGTTGTTTGCAAATATGAGCACCTAAATCCATATCCAATGCTGTAGAACAATAAAAATAACATCAGTCACAGGTGACTACATTGTCCTCTAGTCATTCTTGTAAGTAGTCTTCTTGTATGTTTTCATGTACAGTAATTTACAGTAATGGTAGTAAAAATACAGTATAATTTATCCAACTTGATTAAGTTGTGAATGTAAATAAAACAGGCAATGACTACTGACATATCAGATCCATTTAACTAAATTTCATAGAGCTGGGCTAAATAATTTCGGAGTAAATGAGCACAATTTCCAAAAACACAAATTTTTGTGCTTCAAACACAAATTTGGCATCTAGGCTCGCTTTAACAGGTCATTTAACAAGGAAATAGACAATATAGAGGAGATAAAACTTGTTTTTAGAGCCCTGGCAGTTCATCGATGCTACTTTTTCAGTTTTGAAGTCATAAAATATTATGCTAATTTGACTGTATACAAGCATTTGTGCTGCACCGAAAAGAATGGGGCCATTATGAAAAATGTAATGGCGCTGAAGACATTGTTACACACCTTATTACAAGCAAAACGCACAGAAAAATGTTTTAGATGTCAATCAATTATTAGCCTATTTATTCATACCTTCGTGTAGGCTATTTTGTACAACGAGACATTATACACAGAAAACAAATGCGTTTCTGCTCCCTATTAAGCCGCGTTTCCACCGCAGGAACTTTACCCCGGAACTATGAACCTTTTGAGGAACTCAGTGCGTTTCCACCGCAGGAACTAGGGTCTAAATTTAGTTCCGGGGGCTTTATTTTACCCCCCAAAAAGTTCCTGCTCGGGGCGTAGTACTTTCTGTAAGTACAGGAACCTTTTGGGTGGAGCTTGCAGCACTGAACATTTCTGATTGGTCGAGTACTCGCAGCATTTTTTTGTGTTTATTTTCAGCCGCCATGTTTAAAAATATGCAGCCGCAAACCAATTCATTTTCATAATAACTTCAAATAAAACTTGTATGTTATGCGGCGCAGTAGCCTAGTTTTGGTTATAGCCTGCCAACGTCTTGGAATTATAACGTGTGCTCTTCTGTTCTTTTCTTGCTTTAGTATTAGTTTTATAATTTTTTTTTAAGAAAAAGCATTCGTGCTGGGACAGCATATTACGTACCAAAACATTCAAACGGATTAATTCGGTTGCTGAGTATTTTCTTCCGGATTTTCTTTGTTAGCCCGTTGTAATTGACTCAAAACGTTTGATACAGTTATGTGAAGTATGCGGTAGTTCTGTGTAATTCACATTGGTAATATAGTAAAAGCAAACTGGAAATCACCTTCTGCACTTTTTGTCAGGGTAAAATAACAGGTTAATTCTAGTAATCGTCCCTTCAGTTTTTTCAGACAGCCGTAATTTTACTCTGCCATTCTTCAATTCCACAAAAAGACCAGGAAGACTATGGACTAATTTATGGTGCATGGTTCGCATCTGGAGGACACACTTCGCTGCTCGGCTAGCAGTAACTTCGAAGGAAAGCAAACGGTGGCTGTACCACTACTAATTTAAATTTTCACGCAAGTCCGAGTTTTCGTTCTATTCTTGTCATTTTGCGATTAGCCTATATGGAATTGACGATGAGAAAGTAATCAAACAGCAAATTGTTTACAACGTGTGCATGTTTTCTGCTGTTGTTGCCAGTTATACATATAAATGTGAATGCATTCTGTCGCTTCGGATGTCAAGACATGAAAGCGAATGTTCGCATAAAAACATAATGAATGTGTTTGAGAGGATATATAAAACAGTTACAATCTGACTATTGGCCTGTTATATCCTATTTGTTGCATAACAACGGTCCAAGTTCAACTACCAACGACAGTTTTGCTTGACAACGGTAAAATATGCCCAAATGGCTGCAGAAGAATATTTCAATTCCAGGTGATTAAATCGATAAAAAAAATAAATACAAAAGTAACCATATATAATCATTGTTGGTAACCCGTTGTATATAAGTGGAATAAACCCCTCCGGGCTGTCCCGGTTATTAGAAAATAATGTAGGCTACTTCGGTGGTAGTATGGGGTTACAGAAGAAATCATAGGACAGATGGACCGAGGACAACGTCGCTTTTTCATACGTCAGTGGGCTAATTTGCCTAATCTTCGCGGGACTTTAGACCGCGGTGGAAACGCAGACAACCATGGGCTGAAGGAACCTTTTAGTTCCTTGAAAAGTAGTTCCTGGGACTAAAAGTTCTGGGTACTTTTGGTGTAAACGCGGCTTTAGTTGCATTCAGACCAAATCAGGCAACGCAGCAAAAATGGCAGTCCTCCCATTCATTTGAATGGAGGTAGTGCGTTTAGGCTGCGGTAGTGGGGACCACATGGGGTGCAGAAAAAACCACAGCGGCGGTGCGGGAAGAAGTAGAACCAGAATCAAGTTTTGCTGTAACGCAACCCAACGTTACGCTACGGTGGCCAATCACGTAAGCCGGCGAAATTAAACCGGTAATACAATGCAGTCTCTTTCCATCGTTAAATATTATAGTGAGTAAAAGAAATAACGAAGTATGTATTAACAGCTCGTGTGTACTATTCTACATACGAGAGCACTCGCTTTGTTTGTGTGTGCGCACACGTGTGTCTTTTGTGGCAGTAACGATACTACAGTGATGATAATCAAAAGGAATTCTACAGATATTTTAAGCCAACATGACATCACACAAATGGGCCATGTAGTGACACGCCCACACCTCCGCACAACCCTGCGGGAAGGTGCCGCATTGCCTGATCTGGTCTGAATGCAGCCTTAGGGTCTTGGGTTTTTCCATTGCAGGCTGTTATAATATGACAAGAGAGTTGCCAGATGCATAAAAATATTTGAAAGGCGGCTACACTGACAAATATCCTAAAGTAGGCCTATGCCGGCAGATACCAGTCCAATATTAGTTGCAGCTTCATTTCTCCCAAATATGAATGATATCTCCAAATAACATAGCTAAGCGCTCCTACAAAGATGGCAATTTGGTGTGATGTCAACTATATTTTCTCAATGCAGAATGATAGAAGCTGTCCTTATGAGCTGTTGTCCCCTACTCAGAAATCCACAAGTATTTCCCTCTGGCCACAGATCCACTGCTGCAGAGGCAAATGTGTCAAATGAAACCCTAAACCACTGAACAAACCTTCTGGTTACCAATATGGTTCCCTAACTCCCACAAGGATTTTTAGCTGTCTGTAAAAAAACATGGATTAATTTTTCCTGAAATCATAAAATTCTCCAAGGATCATGCATGGCAAAATGTGCATTAATACATATATGTAGTAATGAAACAAAGGTGTGATAATTTTCATTAGAATTCAATTGACAGAGTCGGAGCACATGACACTATGAAAGTTGTTAAATAATGCCTATTGAACCAATATGGTGGAATTGGCTAAATTATTTAAGTATATTATCGCTAATGTTCAGGTCAATTCATCTTTTTTCTTAGAATTGTCCCCATGCCATATTCAGTATTCCATGGATACCATATTCTAACAACTGTGCATCATCACCTTCTACATATCTATCGGTTTGCTGTCAAAGTTTATGGCTAGTCCTCTTGATTTGTTATCCATGAAAGCAGCATTACCAGGCCCATGCCCAGTTTGTACGAGCTTGTTAATTATTAATACTGTCTGTACAATGTGCCTTAATTATAACTTTCTGTATGTCTTTTTTACACCCTTTTTTCTCCAAGTCTCAAGTCTCCACACATCTTTTTAACACAATTGCCTGAGCATTCTGCAATTTAAATTGATATTTGTTTGATTTACTGTCATACATTCAACCCTTAAAACTATAATACTTCCTCATTTTGTACAAAAGAACAATGACAGCTGCTTAGCTGCTTAGCTGACAATTACCTAGCAGGGGCAACAGGAATTTCTTCAGGGACATAAAAAAAACTGACATTTCCTTTTGTTTTCTGGTCTTTTGGAAGTTTTAATTGTTCTATATTAATTTGATGCGTTAATATTATTTGACAGTGGACTGTTGTAAAATAAGACAAAAAGAAGAAAAGACATGCCGTGAAAATGAAGTGAAAAACAGAACTGGCCTTTTTATAAAATAGGTCTTATGTTTAAAATACAGATGTATATATTGAGTAAATGTGTGTCTCCCGCACTTATATTTCAGTCCTCGACTCTAGTGTCTTGCAGTTTGGCAGAAGTTTTCCAAGATCTCACATTGATAAGTCTCCCTCTTTCATCTAGTCTGTGAAAAATGGGGAGAGGGTGCCCAAAGAGGATGTTCAGAGTATCCTGGAACTTGGAACTCAGCCAGAAACAAAGGTAAATCGCTGCTGTGTATACATCCTTTCATTTCCTCCAGTATCCTCATTTGTGCTGAGGGATAGAAGCGGTTTAAAAGCCACTCTGCTTGTTTCCTGGCTGGAAAATGTCTTCAAGAGCCCACTTTTTCAAATTGCATGCAACTTGATAAGTCCCACTGCAGGTACTCAAGTAGAGAACCAGGCCTCCCAAGTTACAGGCAGTGGGCTTAACGACATGAAATGTGCATTTCATAACTATGTCACACTGAGCCTTGTTTTGTAAATGCCATATTTCCCTGGATTATTTCAAAACCCGCTAAGCTGAATTCGTACACTTGAATTTTACACTTGAAAGGGGGGGTCCTTCCTGGATTACTCAACCACTGTATCTCAGCAAACTGTCTTCTCATCATACTAAGATACAATAGAGGAAGCTTTGAATTTGCATTAAATTGAGATATATTGTCACTGAATGATAGCCACTGTGGATTGCGTTTAGAAGGCAAAAAATTTAATTTGAATATTTGGACTAACTTTCAGCCAAACAACAAAAAATGTCCAACCCAGTCAAGCAGACAAGATGTATAAAGCTACAGGCAGTTTCTTTTGGGACAGAAATATGACAATATGTTCAGTGAGATATTGAGTATGAACATTTTTGAGATGGCAAGCAAGATCTCATAAAAATACTGTAAAAACAGAACATTTTAATCTATCAGGTTTTATTTTCTTCAAAAAAGAAGTCTGTATGACACAGCAGAACACATACAGAAATACAGGGCCAAGCTGCAGGGACTGGTTTCCATTCAGCCAGAAGAGCATTAGTGAGGTCATATGTTTGGGACATTTTTTTCTTGATTTGGCTCTGTACTCTCAATTTTACATTTGTAATCAAAGAACACTCATGTGGTTAAAGTACAGATTCTCAGCTTTTATTGAAGGATTTTTTAAATACATTTCATATCACAAACATTTTTTACATGCAGAAATTACAGTACTTTTTATACAAAGCCCCCTCCATTTCCAGGAACCATCATTTTTGTACTTTTTTCATATCATTTGCATGCAATGACTGCTTGAAGCCTGTGACCCATTGACATCACCAATTGCTGAGTATCTGCTCTAGCAACACTTTATCTGGCCTGTACTTCAGCCATCTTCAGCTCCTGTTAGTTTTGTGAGCTAGTTGCCTTACGTTTTCTCTTCAGCATATGTTCATGTTCAGTTGGATTCAGATCAGGTAAATGACTTAGCCAATCAAGAATTTTCTGGTTTTTGGCTTTGTTCCTTTAGCAGTATGGTTGGGAAAATTATACCATGTCATTCTACTGTCAATATCTGTGACTAAAAATTGAGTACATGTACAACCTTACCATTGGTTTTACATGTACAGATGTCCCTTTTGAGATTGAGTGGTCATATATTGTCTTGGACAGTCCATTTGTGAAATATATGCTCATTTGTGACACCTGTGTACCTTTCGAAATAGCTGTGCGTAATACCACTCATGTTGTTTACGGTGTTGTTGTCCTTTGTAGTACAATCTGGCTTGTTTGACAATGAATCTATCCAACAGGTGACAGAATAAGCTTTCTAACAATGTATATGTCTAATTTTACTTTTGGAGTAGTGTTTTATAGCTCAGCGTAACTGAAAGTTTTGTCTCATTATCACTGCATTACGCATTCAGTCTGTGGTAGCTGTAAAAAACACTGCATCTGGCAAAACCTTATTGATGACTTTCGTCATTTCTTGGAAAATGTTATTATTCTTGAGAAATTCTGAGCATGGCTAAGGCATATGATTGCTGATAGACCTACTGTTTTCTGGACAGAAATCAGGACTGGGGAACGACAGCATTGATTTGGTCTCTGTTTCCATCTACTGAACACAGATAAGATTTCATCTTCCAAATGTAAGTGTTACCGCTGAAAATATTTCGGTCATATACATTATTTTTGAAATTGAATGTCTTTAAATAGGTTAGTGGTATTTTATAATGAGGATATTTCACAGTGTAACATAAGTGTTCATTGATAGCAAAGTAGTGTTTGTTTGTTTGTGTTTAATGTAATATACAGTATATATACAGTATATATATATATATATATATATATATATATAGAACAAAAATATAAACTTAACAATTTCAAAGATTTTATTGAGTTCAAAGGTAATAAACGTACATCTGTCAACTGAAATAGATTCATTAAGCACTTATCTATTGATTTCATGTGATTGGGGATACAGATATGCATTTGTTAGTCACAGATTCCCCAAAAAAGAAGATACCATGAAATGAACAGAATACCGATCAGTATCTTGTGTGACCACTCATGCAACGCAACACATCTCTTTTGCATTGAATTGATCAAATTTTTGATTGTAGCCTGTGGAATATTGTCCCACTCCTCTTCAATGGCTGTACGCAGTTTTTGGATATTGGTGGGAACTGGAACACGCTGTTGTATGTGCCGGTCCAGAGCATCCTAAACATGCTCAATGGGTGACATGTCTGCTGAGTATGCAGGCCATGGAAAACTGGGACATTTTCATCTTCAAGGAATTGTGTACAGATCCTTGCAACATGGGGCCATGCATTGTCATGCTGAAACATGAGGTGATGGCAGTGGATGATGGCAGTGGGCCTCAGGATCTCATCACGATATCTCTGTGCATTCAAATTGCCATAGATAAAATGCACTTGAGTTCTCTGCCCATAGGATATGCCTACCCATACCAACACCCCACCACCACGGGCCACTCTGTTCACAACCATGACATTAGCAAACCGCTCACCCACCCGATGCCATACACGCTGCCTGCCATCTGCCCTGTACAGCTGAAACCGTGATTCATCAGTGAAGACAGGGTTCCTGCAGGTTTCAACAAGTTAAATTTAAGACTTTTTAAGACCTTTTTCAGACCACTTTGAATAGAATTTAATACCTATTTCACGGCCATACTGGCAAAAAAGTATGAAGGAAAATTACTATGAAAGAAGAAAACCCACAAAACGATGTGGGTCGAGGTAGCCTATATCCACTGAAGTCTAACCAAGCTGAGGATGTAGCATAATGCATTGTGGATTCTGTATTGGATTGGAGCTCTTAAAAGAATTCTCACCGACTGAGGAGGGGAATTTGGGAATGAGGTGCTGTCCTATCATCCTACTACTTGAATAAAGAAACTTTGACAAGTTGGACCCCATAAAGTTTTATAATCACACTAATATAGCATTCTTTCTTAAAATAAGAAAGCCTATTTCGTTCACTTTTGAACAAGTATAGGCCTACACATCAGGAAAATATACTTAAGATTATTTGCAACATTTAGTACACCAAGTATTCTCAAGCAGGCTGCAGAATTTATACTAAAAAGCTTAACCAGTAGTAAGACACTAGTGCTCAGCGGATGTTTTAGTTACTTCTGAGTTTTATAAACTAAGACGTGAACCAGTTAAATCACAAAGTTGTCAAAATCAGACTAGTTGGCCTATATTTAAAGTTAACGAGTAGCCTACAGTTTTTATATTATATTATTAAGGGGGTGGTTTTATGTTTTTAAACACTTTGCACTATGATGACATTATACACAGATTGACATATTGTTTTATATTATATAGTTTTTATATTTTTGTGCATGGTAGGTTTGATCTAAATTCAGTTACAGAATATAGCATTTTTTTCCAAAAATAGTATTTCTCGATGTAATTGTGTCGCAGTGTTAACATATTTCTATGGTTGCGGGTCAGGCACTTTTCACGGTAAGAACAAATTTTAGGATAGCGCTTCCGATATTGCTTGTGTCAAAACTGCTGCGACGAAAACAACGATAGATTTACCCAGGAGCCACATCTGTTCAAAATGTAAACAAGTAAGGCATTCTTCACCGTCGGGAAACTTTTTTGGGAACGCTACATTGGACACACTTGATGCTCCCGCAGCAGGGGCGAACACGGAAGAGATGGCAGATGTTTGTTGTTGGTTTTTTACTTGGGTCTTGTGTTTCTCTGACTGACCATGTGATTCTAAAGCCTTTACCCCCAATGTTCGTAGTTTAACTGTTTTCTTGCATAAGGTGCAGCAGGCTTCAAAAACGTTCCCCTCCACTGGTTTCAACCAAGCACTAAACATGCTTTTCCCAACCACGTATTGTTAAACCTACACTTCCCCGTAGTTTCCCAAGTTACAAAAATAAGGACATTCCTGCAGTCAACATGCCAATTGCATGATCTCTTAACTCTTGAGGCATCTGTGACATGGTGTTGAACAACAAAATACTCAACATTATAGGGTGTCTTTTTATTGACCCCATCATAAGTAACACCTATGTAGTGATCATGCATCTTGATATGCCACACCTGTGCAGGAGATGGATTATCTTGACAAAGGAGAAATGCTAGCTAACAGTTATATAAACAAATTTGTGGGCCAAATTTTAGAGAAATAAGATCTTTGTGTACATAGAACAAATCTTTGAGGTATTATTTAAACGCATTATTTAAAAGTGTTGCGTTTATGTTCAGTACACACACACACACATATATATATATATATATATATATATATATATATATTAAATAATAATAATAAAATATATATAAAATATAAATATAATAATATAATTATTATTATTATTTTTGTTGAGTACATATATATATATGAGGGGCCAAACAGGAAATATTTAATGAAGTCTGATATATACATCATTTTTGATATATATACATTGAACTGTGATATATATATATCATTTCTTGATATATATACATCAAAACCGATATATATATACATTGTTTTTGATATTTATACATTGAAAATGATATATATATACACATCATATTTGATATTTATACATCAAAACCGATATATATATATATATACACATAATTTCTGATATATACATTGAAAACAATATATCATTCGGAACAGGCATATATTTGGGCATCCCATTGGGTCTTTATTAAGACATAATCAGTGCAATCCAAATAAATTTTTAATTGGATTGAGACTGAAAATTATATTATTATATTCTGTAAGAATTTTGATGTGAATATAACAAGTGAGACAGTGAAATGTCGCTTGCTCTCAGGATTTTAATACAGGCACATATTTGGTCCGCTTCTTATGGGTCTTCCTGGGGTTTGCCCGGGTTTGTTAATGTGAGCCGTGCTGTTTCTGAATGAACTTCGCTTTTAATTTCAGCTACTGTATGCTTTGTGGTGAACGTGCTTCGCCCTTATTTTTTAATGGTACGCAATGGCTGACAGAGCCAGAGAACTTGTCCAAACACTTTTAGACAGTGACACATTTATTGAAACACTTGCAAATGCATGTGGTAGACCTGACACTACAAATGCTCCACCACGAGACAGCCATGCCCAAACACGCCACCAAACCACTGAGGATGAGGTAAACTCTTTGTTCAGTCGAGGCCAACAAATTAGTTTTCCAGCACCGCTGTATAATCTGAGACGGTTTCCGAGGAACAGCAGACAATCTTACAGGTAGGCTTTTTTTCTTCTTCCTCGCTAAACAATATGAAGTGTTGGATGTTTGAGTAGTGTTTAGTTGGTTAATGTTAGCAAGCAATCAATCTTGTAAAGTAAGCTAACTTCACATTCAGTAGTATATTACTAACTAGCTAAGTATGCCAAAAAGTTTTGTGAAAGTGTAGGTTGGGAGGGACAGGGTGTTCAAAAGGCTGCATATAGTACAAAGACCTTATTCTATAGAAACTGTGATTGTGAATAATATCAGAAATAGTTTCAACCCCTTGTCTGTTGAATATTTTGTAGGGGTTTTCCTGAAGATGTAAACAAACCTGTAGTATAATAATGTACTAATTTTTTGTTGTGATTCTCTTCTGTTCTACAGTTCATGATGATGCTGTAACCCTTGAGGAGCTCCTTATTTTCACAAGTGGATGTGACCAGATTCCACCTCTGGGCTTTTTTCCGGAGCCTTCTTTAGAGTTCATCCCTGGTGCCAAATTCCCGGTAGCAAACACCTGTGACAATGTAATTCGGATTCCCCTGAAAAATAGTTATTCTGCTTTCAAAGCTGACATGAATTTTGGAATTAAGAATTCTCCAGGGTTTGGCATGGCTTAAACTTTACATGCCCACACAATAAACCCCCAAACTAAGGGGATTTTGCGTTTTCTCCTTCTTCTTCTTCTTCTTATTTTTTCCCCCGCCTATCCCACTAACAACATGTCTCCCCATTGGACATTTTACCGACACCAGCCAAATATTCACCTACACGACCCAATCAAAAACTTGCATACACATGCAAAATACCCATACCTTTTTACTCTGAAACATTTCAGTTTAGACAGCTAGTCTGCCTGTGGCCTAGTGGGCAAGGTTACAGTCTTGAGAACAGGGGGTAGTAGGTTCAAGCCCAGCTAGGAACACGTTTCTTTAACCAGCTTTTACCCTCACTAATAATTGTCTACTACTTCTCAATTATTGCTTTTGCACCATATCTACCCGCCGTTTACCGAACGTATACACTGCATTATGACGTACCGTCTGCACGTTCAGTTATTAACCGGCTACAATATTGCAAAGCCGTATGGATTCAACGGGAGCTCTTCTGTGCTTACTGGCCTATGTTCTTCTTTAAAACCACGGACAAGTTTGCTAATGATATTTCACACATTACATAGCTATGTCATGGTGCTGCACTAACAAAGTCACAGACTGGTAAACCTCTGGTTGAAGGATTGAATCCCGCCTCGCCCTCAGGCAGATAATTTCCTTTTTTACACTAACATTTTCTTACGCTTATATTTGCTTTACCAAAACTCACTCACGGCCACCCATATGCATTTCATGACGGCAAATGTATTCCTTTTATTAAAAAGTTACACCAGTTCACCACTGTGCCATTTCTACTAACTATATTTCTTCACTTCACTACCGTACAAAACCTTCTTATCGGCAAACGCCACGTTTCTACATTCATGATACCTCGCCCTGTTCTCTATCTAGCCACATACAAACAATTACTACGTATGTACGTTCTGCAACTCCCCATTAAAACATTACATTTAAAATCATGACTCACTCATAATTATAACTACTAGTACTTAACATGAGAAAAGCACATCAGTGCAATAGATTTCACAGGTTACTTAACCCTCCACTTTAACGACTAATGCTTTATACAGACTGTTATATATACCATTCGATAAGGAAACTAAGCTCACTCATGGTCACTTCATTTACTTCACACTATAGTCTGTGATCATGTCAACCTTCACCTACATGCCCATTCTGCTAAAAACATTGTTTCAACTATGCAATTTCATCCTTTCTCCTAATTTCTCTCACACTGTTGTTATTTTCTCATATGCAAAGCCTGCTGGGACATATGCGTCTGCTCCTATTCTCCACTATCAAGTTTTCTGGTTCTAGCTTAGCAAAACAGCGAAGAGGATTCCTACCTGCAGATAAGCCTATCAAAATGCCTTATAAACCTTACAAACACTAAAAGTGCATCTCCACGAAATAACAGACAACGGAGCAGGACAGAAGGGTACACAAGTTGCGACCTAGGGAGCTCTAATTCTACGGGCTTGCTGATTCTTTTGGCAATCAAGGCTCGTTGGATGGCCGTCAAATCCGTGAGTACATACACTGGCCATATTTCACCTGCGTTTCTCATGCGTTTACACTTACGCCACTGCACCCTTTGTCACAGCCACTGTTTTACATATATAGCAAACCGAAACTGCTAAACGGTACACGCCCATCAGACAAATTCACACAAGGATAGCCATAATCCACAACCGTTTCTTACAGGGTCACTTCGCATTTCTCACTCTCATAATAAAACGCTTTGCAAAAAGAAATGATGTCTCATAAAAAACACGTTTTCTACGTACAAAAATGCTGTTAGTCACACATACAAGACATACACCGTCTATAACTCATTCATTCAGACTGCCAAAATCCAGGCCTGCCATTAAAAGTATTGATATCAAAATGACGCCAAGTTACGGTACTACAAACAATATAGGCTATCTTGTCTCGAAATTAAATAAGATGTATTCCAAAGCAATGCTACCCAATATTTCCTCAATTCTTTCAAGTCACTGTCAAATGATGTATATATATCAGACTTCATTAAATATTTCCAGTTTGGCCCCTCATATATATATATATATATATATATGTCTGAAGATGAATCTGAACTCTGTATGTTTACATGAGATCTGTGGGCAATGTTAATGCATTCACAGAATCAGTTAGTGGTCCATTTACTTTTTCCATATACTTTATATAAAATATACGTATATATAACACTGATTTCTTTTCTTTTCATTGTTTGCTCTTCTAGTCTCTGTGGCAATATTTTCTTACATTTGATTGATTACCAGGGTAACTAATTGTGAAAGGAGTGAGTTGGCCTGACCTCACATTTATCAAATTGAAGGTGGAGTTGCAGTTCATGCTTGCAGCAGTCATTAATAAAGTATGCAGGTTGTTAATATAATTATTGATTATTTTTCTGCTTTTCAGTTTTCTCCCTTGTTTGTAATAAGATTGAAGGCACACTTGTTTGTTACCAAGTATCCTAGTTCTTTGCTGACAAATTCACTTTACTTGTTTAAAATATCATTATTACAAGGCTGCATTGTGTGTTGTGTTTGGTGCTCAACTGTACAAGTGCAAGCCAATGTATTCATTTGTGTATTGCAACTCTTTTTTTATCGGTCCTAAAATGGTGAAAAATACAGGAAGGAACATCACAAACAAATGAATACCTACATTGGATTATGTCTGAAGGTAGGTCAAATGAATTAAGACTAAGTGTTTAAACAAAGATAAGGAAAAAAATGTTGATTGGATCCAGGCACAGACAGCTAAGTTCAAGAAGCAGGATTTATTTAAAAAACACTTGTGCATATAGGGAAATCAGGATAACAGCTCAATATTTATTTATTTAATTCAGCCCAATATGCCCATTGATCCACAAAGGATGATAATATAGTTGCCCAGTGGTGTGTACACCTAGGTAGGCATGCCAGGTTTTTCTGAGGCTTATGTCATCTGATTCTGCAAGAAAAAAATAGTGGTTTGAAGGATAACTAGGATGGAAGTTAGTATTATGGCTGTTGCACAATATTCCTATTCCCCACAATTTTTCTAGAGCTGCCTGTGGTTGGGGGTAAGTGTGTGACAATAGTTAGTAGACTCCCGGATTCAGCACAGGTTAGCTCCTGCAGTGGCAGCCAGTGAGTTTTACTGCAGGGCTACTCACAGCACAGTTCAGTTCTACACGGTATTTCTGCATTAAAGTATCTTTTACTTCACTAAAAGGCACCACAAAATATTTAGCACTGTTTACAGTGTTTTTTTAATGAACAGGGTGCTCTCACCTGCAGATTATCTGCTCTATTTATTTACTGATTTATTTTGTAGGAGGTTATGCAGAATGGCTCGAAATGATCAGCAGACAGTGAAAGAAATAATGACTCCATTGTGCCCATTGCACAGATGCCAAAAGCAACCCCAAAGGAATCCTCATCCCTGCTAAATTCAGATAATTTCAGGAGAAAAAAGGATTGCAAAAGGGACATAAAATGATGGGGACTCACTCTGGTGACAACAAAAATTTTATCCAGTTTTAAATGACAACCAATTGAAGATCAGATGGGTATCGTTAGTTCCTGACAAAATCGGTATCAAAACAAAACTATTCATTCAGTAATATCAGAGCACGGCTCAGCTACCTTTTAAATACAGCTTCTGTAATAATAAAAAGAAATGCTAGTGTAACTGAACAGACGTGCTTAATTTCTTAGGTTTATGGAATCCAACACGATCAATCAATATAACTCCAGCAATGCCACTAAGTCTAAAACCTAAATGGAAAGCAGAAATACAGACATGTATATGGATTCAGCTTTACAGTATGTATGCATGCATGTATGCGCTGTGGCAGAACAGGGAGAAGGATGATTGAGGGCCACTAGGTTCCTGCTCTCTGGCTCCATGCGCTGATCAAGTGGGGTGATTCCATGCTGCTTACCTCCCTGAATTAAGCACACCTATAGGCTATTGCCAAATCTGCAGACAGTATAACCCTCAGCATATTGTGTAATATGAGTGGAAAAAATTGGTGGTCAAGTAGCATATTCTTGGAAAGTTTAATTTTGAATTGTTTTTTGAAACATTTACCCTTGCCTGAGGAATCAAGTAGAATTCTGATCCTTGCCCATGCTCAAGACATCATTACTAGAACTAGATGTTTGTTGTGGTGACCCTGAGCTGGCCACATATAGGGAGAGTATATCCACCTGTCACACAAGGTAAGCTCAAAAACAAAACAAGCTAAGATGCTGTTTTCTTATGTTCTTCTTGTTCTAGATGCCATATTTACTTGGCAATTACCATCAGGGCCGCATAATTATGCGTCGCCGCATGTTTTCAATTTAGTGGGACATTTGCTAAGACTGATTATGTAAATGAGCACAGCCTCAGAACGTTTATTTAAATGCACTGTCTGTATTTAAGATGTGTTTTGTGCATAGCAGGAAATGTTGAACTGCTCCATTTCTGGTGAAGTCGGGTTTTGGACAGGTGTCAGGATCCACTGATGCAATGGATAGGCACTGTCACCATATTTTTTAGACTTATTAGACTTAAAAAGTCTACAATTACACATATATGGAGTGACAGCATTGCTTATTGCATATGGATAAGTTAATGCTTATGCGACACTTCTCATGCTGCACCACTCACTCCTTGTACTATCGTTTGGTTACTCATAGACAAACGCTTTTACGCTATTTTCGGATAATAATATGTTATAGTACTGCATTGTTCCTTGTCCCTTTGGGGGGTTGGTGACGGGGATGCAGGAAGACAGAGGGAGATGGACTGGGGGACTGGCGGTGGTATGGCTGAAGATAGCCAGCACAGGAGTTGATGTAGGTCCTCTTCTGTGGCTGGGGGTGGTGGCCCCACACCCTCTTCTTCTTGCCGCGCCTCCTCATCCTCTTCTGCCATTGGTCTCCCTTGCTGCCTGCCTCCGTGCCTTATTCTTCTCTACTTTCTTCTCTTGCTTCCTTCTCCTTCAGAGCACTGTAATATTATTCAGAGGTCATCACCTAAACCAACACTGCAAGTCTTATCTATTTCTGATATGATAGTTAACTTCCACCAGGATGTCTGCCATTATTTCATCAATAATTCCCTGAGCACAAGAAGATTCTGGTGGTGGCTGTGAGGTATTACTGGGGTGATGGACATCCCAGGACACACAGAGGTGGTCCAGGGGGTGGTGGAGGGGGAGGTCCTGCGGGTGGAGATCCCTGGGTTGGTGGCGGATGGCATCAGCAACCTCGTTGTAGGGGTACCTAAACACTGCCAAAAATTACTTTTTGGAGCACTGGAAGGAGTTCTCCATAAGGCAGGGGTTTTCCAAACCCCCACCTCGAGTGGTAGCAGAACATGTGAGCAGTATGGAGGCAAACACAAAAGCATGACATTCTCCCTCCTCACCACCTTGATGACCTACAGGGTCAGGTGTTATTTGTGACAATCAAAAATTAGTGGGTGGTCTTGAGGGTGTGCTTGCTAAAGTGTGTGAACCACTTCTCAAATACATGGGAGTCGATGTAGCCCGACTCTGTCCAACTGTAGAGGCTGTCCAACTGTAGAGTGCGTTAGGGACTCCAGCCTCCCCGGAGAGGCCACCTGGGTACCCCTTTACAAAGATGGTAAATGGGGTACATCCTCCCCAGCCTCACTGAAGTAAGAAAGAACTGAGATGTGCTCCCTGGTCCCCACTGGCCCAACTTGTGAAAATCCCTCTCTGGGTTCTGGTGGTGGAAATGGCAGAGGCAAAGCAGATGACCTGCTCTCTTGTGAATGGGAACCCATGCTTGACCATATACAGGGAATAATTCTCAATGGTCTGCTCACCTTCGAAGAATGGAAGCGGTTTGGGCCCCATCCAGCAACATACCTTGAGCTTACCACGTACTACTACCAAGGTGGATCGAGGGACCCCATATTCCCTGGCCACCTGCCTGCTCGATCTTACCCCATCCAGTGCATTAGCCATGGCCTCCTCACCCCAGTTCCTCAGATTCTTGGCCTTTTTTGTGAGCTGCCTCATTGATGTCATGATGAAATGTTTTTTCGGTGGATGGATGTTTTTTGTTGCTAGGGAAAAGAATAAGATAGACATATACACTCACCGGCCACTTTATTAGGTACACCTGTTCAACTGCTCGTTAATGCAAATATCTAATCAGCTAATCACATGGCAGCAACTCAATGCATTTAGGCATGTAGACATGGTCAAGATGATCTGCTGAAGTTCAAACCAAGCATCAGATTGGGGAAGAAAGGTGATTTAAGTGACTAATTACAGTGGCATGGTTGCTGGTGCCAGACGGGCTGGTTTGAGTATTTCAGAAACTGCTGATCTACTGGGATTTTCAAGCACAACCATCTCTAGGGTTTACAGAGAATGGTCCAAAAAAGAGAAAATATCCAGTGAGCATCAGTTCTCTGGGCGAAAATGCCTTGTTGATGGCAGAGGTCGGAGGAGAATGGCCAGACTGGTTCGAGCTGGTAGAAAGGCAACAGTAACTCAAATAACCACTTGTTACCGAGGTATGCAGAAGAGCATCTCTGCATGCACAACACGTCAAACCTTGAAGAAGTTCTGAAGGCAAAAGGGGGTCCAACCCGGTACTAGCAAGGTGTACCTAATCAAGTGACCGGTGAGTGTATATATTAAAACACTGCATATTTTCATATTTGTAAGAATTTACACGAATAACAATGGTCTTGAAAGCCAGCTCAAAGGCTAAACGATGAGCCAACCTATTGGTTAGTCATGTAAGAAAATGTCACAGCATTGAACTTTTATGAAGTGCATAAATAATATTTTCAGACATACACAATGAAAACCAAATAAAATAATTACTATGATATCACAATGTCACATAGGGGAGTGATATAAAATCTTTCCCCATAAAATTAATTAAAATATTTCTTAGTACTGTATACTGTATGTATTCGCAAAATGTGAGCCATTCATTCAAATATTCAACTGTATTTTCACAATTAAAAACAAAGTAAAAGCTGAAAGTAATCTTGCCAAAGATGTGCAGATGCAATCATGGAACTTATGTATGTATGTCTGATTGTAGATCCACTATAATGAGGATCCATTAAAAAAAATCAAGGGGGTTGTTGCTGTCATTAGCTTAACTGTGGTTTAAACCTGCATGGTCCGGAACAGGTCATGTGGTCTCGTAAACCTGAGCACTGTGTCCACTGCATTTTAGTGTGCACCTGTGGTTTAGACTAAACCTAGTTTTTGTGTCTTGTTGAAATCACCAGTAGAAATCAACTGCCAGTAGAGTCTCTTTCACTGAGGTTTTAGTAAGAACTGCGACACCCATGGTTTAACTGAGGTTTAAGATAGCGATATCTACTACTCAGCAGTGGGTTTACCGAAAGCTTCTTAACACTAAGAAGCTCTTTAAATACCTCTTACGATCATTCTTGGGTGTGGGTTTCTCAAACAAATTTCTATCAAATTTCTTTCAAAATAAAAGTGTTACTTTAGTTTGCTCTGAACCCCTCCACGCAAGCCCACTAGTGGCCAGGATGTCGACATCCTGAGATTGCTCAACTCAGACATTCAGTGCACCTGCAACCAAACAATGAGTGGAAACCAAAAACTCTCTGTTCTAGCTTTATTAGTAGACAATAAATGACAACTATACCAAACATGGAGTTTGTAAGTGACACCATTGTTGTGTAGACCCTGTCTCTGCTGTCTCATCTGAGATACACCCAAGCATGACACACTGAAAAACCTAATCTATCTGAGAGTTCATAAAATATTATTTCGCCAACAACAATTTGTATTCCATCATAGCAACAAGATTAAGCCAACAATAGCCTGAAGGTACAGCAGTGAAAAATGCTGCTCATTGAATAGCGAAATAAGTGAATTTCTTGTGCAATTATACCACATCATTCTACTCTCAATATCAGGAAGAGTGATTTAAGTTCTAGTGCAACAGCAAGTTTGGTCACATCATCATAGCTTTACGCATTCAGCCGCAGTGTTAGAAGAAAAAGACATGCACCCAGTGAGGCATAATTGTGGTTTTCCTTCAATTTTTGAAAGATGTTATTAATCTTGAGAACTTCTCAGCATGGCTAAGGCATATCCTCACCTAGCTGATTTGGATATGGGCAGTAATGTGGAAGAGGAGAGTGCGGGAGGCTACTCTGAGCCCGACAGCATTGATTCTCGCAGGAAGTGTATGCACAAACTTGGCAAAGATGTACTCTTTGATATATAAGTATTGCTGTTTGAAATACTGAAATGATATGCAACCCCAATTCCAAAAAAAAGTTGGGACGGTAAATGAAATTCAAATAAAAACAGAAAGCACTCATTTTTAAATTTACTTTGACATATATTCAAACAAAAACAGTATAAAGACAAGGCATTTCATGTTTTTCATGTGTTATTAAAAGAAATGGTGATGTTACACAGTGGTAAACACTCGACTCTCCCAACGTTTTTGGAGTGTGTTGCAGTCATCAGATTTGAAATTAGTGTGTATTTTCAAAAACAATTAAATTCGCAAGGTAAAACATCTAATAATTTTCTATTGTAGTGTTTTCAATATAGTACAGGGTGAATAGAATTTACATTATCACTCCTTATTGTTTTATTAGCATTTTCCATACTGTCCAAACTGTTTTGGAATTGGGGTTATACACAGAGTACAGATAAATTTGTCTTTTAATAAAATACAGGAGTGTATGATTACATATTTAGGTGTGTGTACCAAAAATTGTTATAATGCTTTTGCATTATATCATTTGTTCCTATTCTAACATTTCTAATGAGGCTCTGGTGAAAATGCCCATGGATTTTGCCTACATTCTGGTGGAGTCGTAAAGATCAGAAGGCTGTAAACACAGCTGAAAAGACAATTGCCGTGGGACAGTCTTGTGACCTTTTTACCCCACCAACACTTGTGGCCTGCAGGAACAAGGATAAACAGATGACCAGGACAGTGTCTGTTTTCACATGATAAAATCACCCACAGGCACCATTGGGTCAGATGGGAAACTAACTGACCATTACCCACATTATGGACTGTTGAAACCATTATATGTATGTGCATGTAAATAACTGGGAATAGTATGATAAATGTGGTGGACTGTGAATAATATCATCTGCAATGCAGGGGATACTGTATGATATACGGACAGGCACACTGGGCTGTTATAAGTTGGTAAGGGAGGTGTATCCCAAGTATGTGTTGCCTACATAAGTGTTTGAATTATAGAAAGACCACCACCTTGTGCCTCCATAGAAAAGTATCTAAGAGACAGGTAAGGCTTGCACAGGATTGAATTTAAGAAAGTCCAAAGATTGAAGGAGAATCTGCTTAACAGTTCTCCTGGTACCATCGTCGGAGGAGAATCTGTTTAACACACGTTTGCTTTGCCAAAATCTTTGTTTTCACAAAAAACTCTTGCAGGCAATGCTGTGTACTTATAGCCTGCGAGCACTTTCCCTTCACAGAACCTTTCACGCTTTTAAAAACTAGTATAAAAAAATAAATGTCAAAAACTTCTGCTGGACAAACACACACACAATGACCTCCAAAAATAAACAGAACCAAAAATGGACGAGTCATAAAAAAAAGAAAAGAATAATAACTAATAATTAACTGACCTTACTGACCTATTTGTCATAAATCAAATTTTGTCATTTTCTGCCACCCATTATCCCTTCGTCAGTATTTGATATAAAATGGTGAGATTAAGAATTTGGATATGACTTCTGTTTTGATTTGTGGGGGGGTTGGAATTTAGCTGCATTATAATGAGGAAATAGAATTGCTTTCTCTGTGGTACTGTACATGTAACAATGACAAGGAGATTACAGGAAATATTTATCACAACTCACCATTTCCAAAACTTAATTTGGAACTGAATAGCTAATTACCAATAATTTGTTCATACATTTATTCATATTCATGTGTGTGTGACTTTAACATACCTACTACGCAATAATAACAACATAAATGTTCTCACAAAGCAATACAGTAAATGGTGAGAGACAGGTAGGGAGACGGCTTTTCCTCATGCTGCGCTGGCTTTCATTTCAGGCACCTGCAATTGTCTTCATTTTTTCCATTACTCCTATGGGCATTATCCGTTGGTACCTTCCAATTACTGTACCAGAACATGTGCACAGCCAAGACACACACACGCACACACGCAAACTCACTCACTCACCCACTACATCACAATGTAATCGACAGTACATGGGGGAAAAAATGTGATGGAAGCTTTTAGTAAAACTTTGCATGCACTGCACTTTGGGATTCAGAGAATGGAAGCTTTTTAATTTCTCTGTGGCATTGAATAGAAAACATGCTAAAATGAGAAAGGGAAAATAACTGAATCACTGGAGTAAATTAGGCCTGCACTAATGTGAGGCATTATTTCCACACCATAAATTTTTTTAACGTGCTGTGACACTAATTACATATTCCCTCACACGGCACTTTATACACAGCACTGACAAGACTGTTCACAGTATTTTTATACAATGGTCTAATTATCCCCACAGATATTCAATGCAGAATAAACACTCAAAGAAACACAAACATTTAGTCTGGAACAATTAATGGAAATAATGTTTATTTTGTAGCTATGAATTGCAGAACAGTCTAAGTCTGGGTATTGAAACTGGTTGCATGCTTGCATCACTATCAACCAAGAAATTGTCTATCCATCCATTATCTATACCTACTTATCCTGGGCAGAGTTGCAGGGAGTGCTGGAGCCTATCCCAGCATGCATTGGGCGAGAGGCAGGAATACACCCTGGACAGGTCGCCAGTCTATCGCAGGGCACACACCATTCATTCATTCACTCACACACTCATACCCATGAGCAATTTAGAGTCACCAATCAGCCTACCTGCATGTCTTTGGACTGTGGGAGGAAGCCCACTCAGACATGGGCAAAACCCATGCAGACACAGGGAGAACATGCAAACTCTACACAGAAAGGTTGCGAGAGGTTTGCTGTGAGGCGGCACTGCTACCCACTGCACCACCATGCCACCCCCATGAAATCATACTCAGGAGAAACATGCCCTTCAAACTAATTTTCTTTTTTCTTCTTTGAAAAGAGGAAATAAAAAGAGCCAGTGGGAATGCAGTGATGAAGTAAAAAGGGCTTTGTTGAAGGTAAAAACCATAAGCTCGCAGATGGATTGCAAATAAGCTGAACATATATGGCTGCTATTCATATTAATGTGCTCGGTGAGGAAAGCACTCGTCTCAATATACTGTATGTATATCTGAAGGCTACATATCTGTCTTTAATAATCCAATAGTATTAAAGGTGACTCTCCAAAAGGGTAATGCTGGTGGTCATGAAACTAGAAAAATAGGGTGTGCATGCACATTTAAACCTTTCAACAGAAATCTCAGTTTTGATAAGTCACACACATACCAAGAAAATTGCTTATACATTGTGTAGGGTAACCTTTATGCATTTGCAAGTTTGATGAATGAGGACTCAAGAAGCCATACTGCTAAGACTCATGCACAGACCCCAGACCCCATTGATCAAGTTTGTGTGCGCAAATGTTTCAATCCAGCATGCATGGGCACATCAGTACAGCACAACTGTGTAATTCATCATGGCAAAGTTGCATGAAAATCATGTGGTAGAATAATGGCCCTCCACGATAGAAGTGCACCCCTACGTCCTTTGAGTCAGGATGATTGACTGCTATACAGTCAGGCAACTTGAAATACTACTTTACATTTTAAACTCCATTAAAATCTGTATGTAAAAAGAAAGATATATTATCATATGGCTGTACTTTTATATCAAATAGCACAAACCATTTAAATGTTTCATGCATTGTATTTAGCACAATTTACAAAAAAATGACTACCTACAAAGACATTTCCTGTTATTTTGATAATAAATATTTATGACACCCAATATGATAATCAGATGATATTTTTGTTTCCCAAATAAAAATCTGATGTTGTTAGATATTGATAAGTGAAAAAGTAGCATCATGATGCACATAAAGCATATCCCAGCAGTTCTCCCCAGGCCACAGATACTTCAAAGGACTGCTTTCTGCCAATGGCTCAATCTGTTTGCCAGATAACAGCATTTTCCATGCAGGTAATGAAGAGTCTGCTGATCAAATTATTTGTAAATTTGAATTTAAGCATTGAGGCAGCGGCGTGCATTGACCCTTCTAAGGGGCAGAGATGAAAATGAAAAAGGGCCACCTACTCTGCGTGCATCAACATGGGGCCTTACCATGGTGGGGTGGGTGTGTATAAGGTCACACTCAGTTGCACACACTGACATGTAGACACACCCTAAGCAAGACTCTCACTGGCATGCTCAGACTTACTGAGAAGACTTTTTTTATTTCCTTTGCTATAGTGTTGTTACTTATGTATGGTCCAAGGGCTCACCTATGACTTTACATACAAAACAACAACAACAAAAGCAACTTAAAGTTGTTGTTTGCTCTTTATTTTAAAGAAGGTATCGGTTCAGGCACCGTTTAAGAATCGGTACCATTTTAAAGTATCGGTTTAAATCCAAATGATACCCAACCCTATATATGAGTATATATGCCCCCATCTACTTGCAGGACATGATTCGATCCTATGTGCCTGCTTGACCACTCCGCACTGCGGCAGCAGGGCGCCTTGTAACCCCTCCCACCCGACCAAAGGGATCACAGAGCTTCTCCATCCTAGCTCCCCAGTGGTGGAACGATCTCCCCGTCCCTCTCTGAACCTCCCCCTCACTACCCATCTTCCGCCGTGGCCTGAAGACTCATCTCTTCAGACTATACCTAGACTAACCACCACCACGCTGTATATTTCACTCTAAATCCCCCTCCCCCCCTTGTTCATGACACTTGTTACATGTTTCCCCATCCCAGTAATTTTGGTAATTTGTATTTGTCCTAATACTGTAGCTTATTCTTCTGCCTAGTTGGCTTTGCAGAGGTTAGGTCTGAATAGTGTTCACTGTGTGAACTAAACTGTGTTCTTGGCTAGAAATAGCTGTACAAAATAAGTATTGTATCTTACTGAACCTGTGTTTAGTAGTTGTCTATGACCATGAAATGCACTTTTTGTACGTCGCTTTGGATAAAAGCGTCAAATAAATGTAATATGAGTTACTGGCTCCAAAGTTCTTTTCATATCAGAACGAAATCGTAGGAAAAATGTTAGGTCATAACACTGCAACTCGCAAGGTATGAGATACCATTCCGAACTGATCTAACTGGTCTACAGTGCCCGATCATTTTTTTACGTGAGAACAATTTGGCCACTGTCAGATTGAATTAGTCATGTGTGAGAGATCCTGTGAGCCGAATTTGTGCATCAATTCCCGTTGACTAATCAGGAGGTGGCTTGGTGTATGATATTTAACTCGCCGTGCTTTGCTTACTAACATTATCTGATCTATTCCGTAGTTACAAGTAATGTTATGGCTTCAGAAAAATGTGGACAAGGGAGAAAGAGGACAAGCTACTTCATTAGTGGCATCAAAATAGGTCACTTTATGACATTGCAAGTAACATTTATCACGATTGTGTAAGAAAAGACCAAACATTGAGGGACATTGCCCATGACCTGAAAATTAGTGGTGGGCGTTCAAGTTTCCTAAAATTATTTGTTCCTGGATTTGTTCACCTGTTCCTTTGCATCTCTCGTCCTGCCTCCGAATTCTGACTCTTCGTTCACTGACTACAGTTCCTTGTGAACAAGAACGATAGTCATGACTAGTTACGACTTCTGACTCTTTGTTCACTGACTCCAGTTATTCGCGATGGTAGCAAAGCATACCCCACTCAATTGAATCAATGTTGTCGTTAGCTAATGGCTACTACAGACAACAGAGCCTAATGGTGAAAAATGGCTAAATGGAAGGAGTAGCTGCAGCTTCAGCGAATGGCAAGTTCCCAATTCAACTTACAAAGGGGTGTACGAAAGGAACAAATCCTTACATGGAGGTGAGTCAGTTCCTTTCGTTCACCAAAAATATTTGTTGTAAAGGAACTAATTGTTCACAAACGACACACCACTATTGCAAATGTCTAGTAAATAGTGGTCTAATGCTGAATATTCAAGCCAAATAGCTGATATGTGTAGCCAGCCTACTTGACATTGACCAAAAAACAAACAAGATAACGTATAAAACATGAAATAAGTTACCAGCCATTTTTTTCCCAAGTAACATTGTTATAAAATTTCTTCTTAACGCGAAGAATGCCGTACTTTTGTTTGCAATACTGTAGCCTTAACGATAAAAAGAAATCTGTAATGTATGAGCAAATTAATTTTGGCCCCAAAATGTTAATATCAAGCCCTCATATAAGTTAGTAATTGCTCTCTCTCTCTCTCACACACACACACACACAGCTTCCCTTCCTTATCTCTCACACACTCACAATTTCTTCTTTCCCTCATCTATTTCGATAATAAAATAAAATATCAATAAAGAAGATGCCTAATGCGCTTAAAGCTAGATAAAAGAGGACTGAATATGTGCTCAACAACCAGGATGGACAAACTATAGTAAAAACTCCTTACCCGAGCACTTCATGGGGACTCGCCCAAAATAAGGAACATTGGAGCACATATTGCTCAGGGCAAAAGACACTGTTCAGTGAGTTACTGAAAGCCAATAGTCTTTCTATGAATTTATTTGCTACAATTCACAATTTTGAGAACTATCAAAATAACTATCAAACAGATGCACTAGTTGAACAGCAGGTAATCGAAACATAGGCCCTGTTTACACTTGGTTTTAAAATGTGTCTTGGGTGATCGGATCACAAGTGGACCACATGTCTTTTGTAGTGTAAATGCTAATGCTTCCTGATGCGTCCCTGACAAGGATGTAACAGGAAAATACGTCATCAATGCAGGACGTGGTGGTTGTTTTGGTGACCGCGCACCAACGCTGTAAAAAATGAAGAGGAGCACTACTGATGTTTGTGGTTGGAGTGCGAGTGAAACTAAATGCCTAATCTCCATTTGGGCAGAAGATTCAGTCCAAAGAAAACTAGACGACTCCTATCGTAACCGGGCTGTTTATAAGGGTATTGCTAGGAAGATGGAAGAAAATGGCTACAACCGTAGCTGGCAGCAATGCCTGCGTAAAATCAAACATTTGCTAGCATACCGTAAAGCCAAACAATAGCAAGTCTGGAAGGGACAGGATAACTTGCCCATTTTATGACGAGTGGGACAAAGTGATGCGTGACCGTCCATCGTTTTGCCCTATGGAAGGAGATGTGTTGGATTCTGCTGACAGCGCTATCTCCAGCTGTACCGACACAACCGCTAACGTGACTGACAAGAGTGTGGACGATACATCTGGAGAAGATAATGATGGTATGTTGCAGGTTTAACGTTTTTAACAAAACGACGGTCGCACAGTATTATAGTATGTATTGTAATTCTGAGAATGTATGTATAGTATTTATTGTAATTCTGAGAATTTGGCTGTTGTAAGCAGAGATTTTTGCATTTTTGGTGTGAGATTAAAACCTATTGGTTGGTAAGGAGTCTACTTTGTAACAATAGACACTACTGGGTCCAAGGTAGCAACTCCAGCTTCATGTGCATCTGACCAGAGGAAGAAAGAGGCAGAGAAGGGCACAACCAGAAGAAAGTAATCTAGGTTCGAAGCCACATTGGAGGGGTTCAGTCCATTTCTTCCTTTGCGTCTGCCCAACATCCTCCTGGCCACTCAGCCCCTTACCCCTGGTACCCACCAGTGCACCCACCACAACCTGGCCCTGCGTTCCACAATCCGGTGATGGCCACAGGATTGCAACATACTACTGACCTCCCACACTGCAGCACATCCATATCACCCAATCCACCTGTGTCACCCCATCCGTTCACCTCATCACCTGTGTCACCTCTTCAGTTTCAGTCATTCACACATCACAGCAATAACTCACTTCAACAGTTCTTTTTGGTTAATTTTTCTAAGTTGGCCTATTTGTTTACTTAGTCCACGTTTACTCCATGCATTCCAGACATTGTAAGATTTGTGTTCAACACAAGTCTTGTTGTTTGCTTACTTCATGCTTACATGTTCCAGACATTGCAGTACTACTGTAAGTTGTGTTCCATAAAGTCTTTTATATGATAATATTGTCTTGTTTTTGACAGTGTTATTACAGATAAGGCAATATATTGTGTCTGTTTATTTGTTGCTAGTTTTATAGCATATGGAGTTATATGCCTTGGTTTATTTTGGCAGACTTTTACAAGGTTATGCGCTGATGGTTAACTTCGCAAGCAGCACCAATAAAAGCTCTTGGGTTATACTATGTTGATCTTCCTGTCTGATTTCCTTTGACAACTATATACTGTTTACCCTTAATATTTTATCTGTAGTACTACATTAACTCATTAAGTGCAGAGGGTGACAAAGTGGCCATTGACACAGAGATGTGCCGCTAGAGAGAGATGGAAGGATGCACCTGGAGGCGCATCCTTCCATTGAAGTGAATGGACCTCAAAGCGTCTTTCCTTAGCAGCGCATCTCTGTGTGAATGGCCACCTTGTCACTCTTTGCACAGAATGTGTTAAAGGTTGGCTGCTGTCCAGCACAGGTAATCAACTTAATAAGAACAGAGGGGTGTACTACAAGGCTGGCTACCTGAATTAGTTGGCTATCTTGTGCTGAGTAAAACCCGGAACCCTCCAAATCTGGAACATGGACTGAAGGGAAAAACACTGTTAAGGGTTTTACTCAGCACAAGTCTGGCAGCTAACTCAGCCAGCTTCGTAGTACACAGGTGAATTTATTAGGATGGGATTCTGAATGTTCTTACACTCACATTAGGAAGCCATTATGCTCTTTAATAACAATTGGACAAGTTTCTCAAAGAGTACTGCTTTTTGTCCAATGAAGGACAAGTGATTGATATAAACTGAAAGCAAACAAATGCTCACTGCAGTAAACCCTGAGATCACTGACAACACTAATCATTCTGCCCAGAAAAATACTGAGCAAGGGCCCGTCTCACAACAAGTGGTTGTTCTCTCTCAGCTATTGGAATGTCAGGTGCATTAACTTCTGCAGGCTCCTCAGTGTCCTGCAACCAAGCATCCAAAAAGTCATATCCTTGCAATGCACACAAATTGTGCAGGACACAGCAGCTGCTGACAATAGTGGGGGGCTTCGAGATGTCAACTTCCAGTTTCTTCAATAAATACCTCCATCTCCCCTTCAACCGTCCAAAGGCACATTCTACTGTCATTCGCACATGGCTCAGTCTGTAGTTGAAGTTGTAGAGATGTCCATTGTCTGGGTATCCCTTAATTTCCTTGTTGTATGTCTTCTGTTTTGTAATTTAGAAGTAGTGAGCCTGCGTTCAATAAAGAATGTATGATTTAAATTAATTTATATGACTGCTTCATATTAAATTCAATTATTTAGTCTTGAAACCTGATATGCAACTTGTTTTGACTTGTTGGTTGATTCCACCAGTTTTCTGTAGACTGACCTAGCAAAGGATTTGGCGATTTAAATGATAATTCACATTTACAATAATAATTATTAAATTAAATCACATTAAATATATTTTACATGTAGGTTAAGTGAGGGGTTCTAGCATGCAATATCGCTTGGTTCAGTATTCAGAGTGCTGAACGATTTAACAAGGGCATTGACTGTTGGAGCTGCTGGATTCACAAGATAACCATATTCTTAATTAATCCTTACTTGTCCGACATTCTGTTTATGTATTTTTCATCTAATATTTTGAAAGGCCGAAAATGTTATTTGTTAATTGCTATATGTTATTTTATATTAGTTATTTGTACAACATATACCTGTTTATTGTTAAGTTTTAAAGTGGAGGAAAAAATAATTTGTAGTGTAGTTGCTTAATTATTTGAGAAAATTGTTGGATTTTCCCCCGAGAAAGGACAATTTCACGTTATTTGTTAACCATTCAGTTTTGATACAAAGTTTTTGATTGAGTGATATCATTATACCTTTTCAATAGTGAAATTAATCCTGAAAAACACTAATTGCCTAGTAATTGTGCACACAGTGTAGAACTGATGTGTATCTGCAGGCAAAACATGTTATGTGAAGAATAATGCATAGGTAAACTTGTGAATAGTAGGCCAAAACATTTTTAAAAATGTCTCACCGGTGGGAAAAGGTTGCCACTCTCTGCCAGCTCAAACAAGGTAGAGTTTTGGAGTACTCTCGCATCATGGACACTTCCGGGCCAACCCACGTTGATGTTTGTAAATCTGTAGATGAAAAATACGCCAACAGAATGATGACTACTTACTAGGACATGCCTGCATGAGAGAATAACAAACATTGACAGATTGGGATGGCAGGTATGGCATCCCGCCAAGTTACGCCTTGGCGGGGGCATGCCCCATACCTATACAGCACCGAGAGTTTGGCACTTTTCAGGGTTCCCCACAGAAATAACCACAACAGCCACAGACACTCAGCCCTTAAAAACATTAAATTCTGTACATTCTCACCCCATTTCAACAGACAGATTTCATAAACAACTTCACATGTCCACACAATAAAGCCCCAAACTAAGGGGATTTTGCGTTTTCTCCTTCTTCTTCTTCTTCTTCTTATTATTATTTTTCCTGCCGCCTATCCTACTAACAACATGTCTCCCCATTGGACATTTTACCAACACCAGCCAAATCTTGAGCTACACAACCCAATCAAAAACTCGCATACACACGCATACCCATACCTTTTTACTTAAGTTTAAACAGCTAATCTGCCTGTGGCCTAGTGCAGCGATCCCCAACCCCCGGCCCACGGACCGGTACCGGTCCGTGGGTCATTTGGTACCGGGCCGCACAAGAAAGAATAAATAACTTACATTATTTCCGTTTTATTTATTATCTGAGTCTGAATGATGTTTTATTTTGAAAAATGACCGGATTCTCTCCGTTACATCTCGGTCACGTGATACGTTAACGCTAAAATTTAACCCACAAGCAAGCAAAATGAGTAAAAAACAGACGTCTTTGGAAAGTTTCTTTGCGAAGGGGAAAAGGCCCAGTGAGGAGACAGAAGAAGAGCCTACGACTTCCAAGAAAAAGAAAGCTGCATTTAACAGACAATACCAGGAGTCCTACTTAAAATATGGATTTATCGCGACAGGTGATTCCCACGCACCAAGCCCGCTCTGCATAATATGCGGCGACCGGCTCTCTAATGAGGCAATGAAGCCTTCAAAACTGCTTCGCCACTTGGAGACCAAGCACCCTGCATTAAAAGACAAGCCCTCAGAGTATTTTGAAAGAAAAAAAACAGGAACAAGAAGGACAGAAGCAATTACTGAGGGCCACCACATCAACAAATGCGAGTGCACTGAGAGCATCATACTTGGTGGCTAACCGTATTGCTAAGGCTAAGAAGCCATTCACTATTGGTGAAGAATTGATCCTGCCCGCCACTAAAGACATTTGCCGTGAACTTCTAGGAGAGGCTGCGGTTAAAAAGATAGCACAGGTGCCTCTGTCGGCTAGCACCGTCACTCGGCGCATTGAGGAAATAGCAGAAGACATTGAGACACAATTGTTGGAGAGGATTAATACATCACGTCCAGGTTGACGAGTCTACAGATGTTGACAACAAGGCAATACTACTTGTTTATGTGCAATATCTTTATCAGGAGGATGTGCATGAGGATATGTTATGTGCACTATCGTTGCCAACCAAAACCACAGCCACAGAACTATTCAAGTCTGGATGATTATATATCAGGAAAACTGAAATGGTCCTTTTGTGTCGGCATATGCACAGACGGAGCTGCTGCCATGACCGGACAGCTGTCTGGTTTAACTGCTCGGATTAAGGAGGTTGCACCTGAATGTGAATCTACGCATTGTGTCATTCACAGGGAAATGCTGGCTAGCCGAAAAATGCCACCGGAACTTAACAGCGTATTGAATGATGTCGTTAAAGTTATTAACCACATCAAAGCACACGCCCTTAACTTGCGCCTGTTTGAGCAGCTTTGTGAGGAGATGGACGCGGAGCACAGACGCCTTCTCTTATACACAGAAATAAGATGGTTATCCCGAGGGAAATCGCTGGACAGAGTGTTTGAATTACGAGAGCCGCTGCAGAGATTTCTCTCAGAAAAGAAGTCACCGCTGGCAGCACATTTCAGTGACGAATGGGTCACTGAAATGTGACTGGCTTACTTGTGCGACATATTCAACCTGCTCAATGAACTCAATCTGTCACTTCAGGGGAAAATGACAACTGTCTTCAAGTTGGCAGATAAAGTAGCTGCATTTAAAGCCAAACTGGATTTGTGGGGACGGCGCGTGAACAGAGGCATATTGGACATGTTTCAAACATTAGCGGCGATTTTGGGTGAGACTGAGTCCGAGCCTTCATTCTCCCAGCTGGTGCACGATCACCTGTCTTTGCTTTTAAAAGAGTTTGAGCGCTACGTCCCAACCACAAAAGACCCACAAACTGCCAAGGAATGGATCCGCGACCCATTTGTCAACAAACCAGGTGAATCCAGCATGTCTGTGCAAGAAGAAGATCAACTGCTGGAGATCACAAATGACAGAAAGAATTGAGGAAATATTGGGTAGCATTGCTTTGGAATACATCTTATTTAATTTCGGTGAGGCAAGATAGCCTATATTGTTTGTAGTACCGTAACTTGGCGTCATTTTTATATCAGTACTTTTAATGGCAGGCCGGGATTTTGGCAGTCTGAATGAATGAGTTATAGACGGTGTATGTCTTGTATGTGTGAGTAACTTGGCATTTTTGTACGTTGAAAACGTGTTTTTTATGAGATCGATATTTACAGCAGGGGGATTTGGGTTGTGTGGGTACCAGACTTATATTACTCACCGAGAGAGATGATCTACTACAGCTTGCAATATAATTGAGTAGCTGCCTTTGCGTTTGTAATAGTCCTTTGCATTATTGCTAGGAGGAGTAATTGGGATATGGGATCCATGCACCAATCCACAGCACTGAAGGAAGCCCCATCTCTCTTCAAAGCCGTCCAAGATCTCCTGCAGTTTTTCCCCCTTAGGCAGACTTATGAATTGGCTTTGTAATGTCCGTATAGCAACGCACACCTCCCAAACACAGAAATGTACAGTTGTTTTACCTATTCCAAACAACTCAGACAGGGTTCTGAAGTCAGTGCCGGTTGCTAGGTACCAAATGGCAACAGCAACCCTCTTCTTCAACTGAATGGTTTGGCGTAAATGTGTTTGCTCTTTGTCTAAAAGCAGTCAGTTTTCTACAGAGGATATTAAAAGTGTCACATCGAATGCGAAAATGTGCGAGCCACTGGTCACCTGTGAATGTCCCAAGCACTATTGTCTGCCACCAATGCTGAGATCGAGGTCTAACCCATATCGCTCTTCGGGGTCTTGTGGCTATCACAGCAGCAGCGAAAGCCACTGCTTTTCTAACATTCTTCCTTTTTCGTCTTGTCCTGCGCTCTTTTGCAAGTCACAAATTACTTTGTCCTGCCAATCTCAACAGTTGGAATAGCCTGTACATGTATATTAGTTCTTGAAACATTTTTGTTTTCTTAGCTAGCCCGTGCGAAACAAATCTGGCGCTTGTCTGGCGACAGACTGACGTATTAACTGCGCGCGGGGCCCTTTGACCTTCTAGTGGAAGTGCCGTAGCCAGTAACGAAATCTGAACACAAGTGGTCAGCTGGACACCTTGGAGACGCATGATAGGCACAGGTGTGAACGGTGATGTGTCTCGGTTGTCCACTTGTGTTCGGATCACCAAAACGCATTTTAAAACCAAGTGTAAACAGGGTCATATTTTTCTATGTATATTATTTGATTCCAGAGAGGAATAACATTTGCTTGTGTTGTATTGAGACAATTGGCATACTTAACTGTTAACTGTTGCTCTGATATAAAATTACATATACTGTGACAACTACTATAAGGTAAATTGTTTATTGTAAATAAATGTATTGTAATATTGATGTTTGGATTTTTGTGAAATTGGTTATTTAGTAGAGGATGTGATAACAAGAATGGCTACCCAATGAACACAGTTTGGCAAATTTGTGAAGGCCACACCAAGTGGAAGTGGCGCAAAGGATGCAACATCCAGGCAAAAGTGGATTCTAAACACTTGAAATTAGAGGCCACATGTTGCGCACAGTGAAACCAGTTTGGAAGCACGTCTAAACAAAATGCATTCATTAGCTTTCAAAATATGTTGGTTTTTATTACTGATAATTTGACAAGCTAATATATGTTTTTATTTTCCAGTATGATGAGCAGACCGCCACCCAAACTGAAGGACCAGAAGAGAGTGTGACTGATGATGAACGTGACTTGGCTCCACCCCCATTCCGTAGCGCACTCAAATTCCCCACCGTCACCTTTGTTTGGCTCACCTTCTAAAACAAAATCTGCTGCTGCACCACCAGGCTGCACCAAGTCTGAGGCCAAAACAAAGGAGAACAATATTTAACTCCAAATACCTGCCTCAACCAGGTTGCTGAAAGAATAACCACCAAAGAGGGCACAGGGGAATGTATGTTTGGGAAGCAGGTTGGTAAGGAGCTGGGAAGAATTAAAAACCCTACCCTAACATTAAGATGAAAAAGATTGATAATGGTGCAGATGTATGACACTCAAGAGAGTGAAATGTCTGACAATTCAATACAACCACGTACACCTCATTCAGGCTTCTGTCCAGTGTATTTAGATTACATGTACCAGCCAAGATATATTCCTCCTCCACCATCACCACCAGCACCCCCACCTCCACAATCCCAGAAAAAAATTACTGCACTGTTGCAACAACATGATGAAGGGGAACTCTATCACCTACAAGAGCTGTAGTCTTTTGTCATTACTATTGTATTTTTTTCCAATGCTGTTTTAAAGTTGTAAAATACTACCCATAATCAACAATACACAATTGTCCTTGTGTTAATGTTTATGTTTAATTAACTTTATTTGATGTTCAATGTCATTTTAATGTTTAAAATGTTTATGACACTCTCTCTCCATGACCCACTGTGAGGCCAGTGGTTTTGATCCTCTCAGTCACTAAAACCTGGTGGAAGGTACTGTAGGCCTCAGACTGTTTTCCATGCAAGAAATTGTGAAGGCACAATGCTGCTTGTGTGACCTTCACTGCTTTCTTTGGTGGTACGAAAGACCCTAGCTAGGGCCTCAGCAGCATAAAGCATGAACGTGTTTCCATCAAGGGGATTTTTAAAGTCAGAGTGTGCAAAAAGGCCTGCATTTGAAACCCTGCCTTGTACACCTACATTTGTGTAAATACATTTGTAGTTTGCATCAGCCACAGCCATCAAGAGGATAGAGAACCTTGACTTATAGTTGTAGAAGGTGCTGCCACTCATTGCAGGAGGCTGTGTAAAAATGCGTTTTCCATATATTTCTCCAAGGCAATGAGGAAACTGCAATCTCTGCTGGAATTCATCAGCAATTTTCTTCCACTCTCCCTCAGATGTGGGTATCTGAACAGAAAAGCACAGAGATGGGAAATATTCATTACACTCAAAAATAAATCATAAAAATTACTTTGATGTGAAATAAGTGCAATACTTGTAAAACAAAAATACAAAAAACACTGGTATGCACATCCACCCAAATTGGGTTCGGGTGTAAGATAAAGGGGAATAATGTAAAGGACTGGATATCCACACACTTAAGTAACATCAAGTTCCAAAGGATTTATTTTTGTGACGTTTCAGTCAAAGACCTTCATCCGGTATCCAGCCCTCAGTGTGCACATATCCAGGCCTTTACATAGTAGGTGCATGTACATTTTTGGCATATGCACTTTGCGCTGTATTCTACATTGTTACATAGCTAGGAATACTTAAAAACAAAGATGCTAAGACAACCTGTAGTCTAGAGTATTAAGACTAATTATTTCTATGCATGGGATTGCAGTTCTTCAAAAAGTTATTTTTCAGTTTGTGGAGCAAAGCCTCAAAGGTTTCAACCACCATTAATGTCAATGGTTGTACTTCCCATTCAGAACTGGAAACCAAATTACTTAAAGCTCTGCCCTCCCTGTGACAAGGAATCTCAGGGTCACTGAGAGTCTGTCTTTGGCACTGATGCTCTCTCTCATCCGTGTACTGGATTTCAATATAAGAGGTTCAATCATGTTCAGCAATTCATGAAAATTGTGAACAGTCACCCTCAGTAGTTCTCTGAACCCTCTAATTCATCTGTAAAATATTAAACATGTAAGCATCCAGAGTTGAAACTTAAAGGATATGCATTCTCTGAGTACTACTGTCATTGTAATTGGGAAATAATGTCTGGCTGCTGCAAATAGGAGTCATTTTTAAACACAGGGCAGGGGGGCGATGTGTGATATTGTCATGCTTATTAGTGGGAGAGAGGGAGTTTTGCTCAACTTATTCTTTTTACTTTGTAAAGGAATAATTATTTTCCATCTACTTTCTTCTTTTTAGTTTGTTTATTATTATATTGCACAAAAGACATTTACAGATTTACAGAACATATCACAAGTAAATTATAGTAAAATGCTAATTTACTGAAGTAATCATGTTAAATCTATAAATTGGCAAAATGTGTTGCAGATTGAACCATAAAATATTAAGTAACAAATATCTTCACTTTACACAATTTCCGGTAAAAAAATAGGTCCAGTAAAGATATGGTTAGATATGGTATTGATTTATGATACTGCTGATCATTCAGCATTATTTGCATTTAAACTGTATACCTGAAAAATCTGTTTTTACTTAAACAATGTAGTATTCACATGTAAAAATGTATTTCATGATTAGGGTTACAATTCCTTTTGAAATTGTACACTTGTACTTCTTAGAAAACATGCAACATGTACACTCTATGCAGTGGCAACTGCCCCTGCCCTATTTGCTCCTTTTTGAAACCATTATATATTTAGGGTATGTCTGTGCCTTAAAGGGACACTTATATGCTTATTTTTTGTCCTTCTTCTATGCTTCATCTTTGCCTAATATCACACCAGAGGGGCACTCAAAAATTGATTGAAAATTTTTTTTTTTTTATACCTGCACCCTAGTTGGACAAGTTTTTCATCCAAAGGTGGCATCCTAATAGGACATTTCCATGCTTCATGTTTGTCGAGGTCTCAAGGAGCTTGCGGCAAAAACTAAGGGCAAGATTTACTAAGCCTTTTGAAACTAATTTCAGGCACAGATATTACATATTCTGGATAACATAAATACTGTATTTTGTGGAAAAACTATTTAACCAAAGACCATAAAGTTGTTTGTAATGTCAACATTATAGCAACAATCATGCATAGTAACTCTCAAATCTCATTTCACTATGTGTGCAGAAGCAGTGCATATGTAAACAGTAAATGTTTAAGTATTCAAGCCTGGGTTAATTCTAGACTCTGATCTCAGTTTTAAACCTCACATCAACAAGGTGACAAAGACTGGTTTCTTCCATCTAAGAAACATTGCCAAGGTATGGCCATTTCTATCAAGACAGGATTCTGAGAAGTTAGTCCATGCATTTATTTCAAGTAGGTTGGACTATTGTAATGCGCTTTTTACTGGTCTTCCAAAAAAGTCAATTGAAAGATTACAACTAATTCGGAACTCTGCCACTAGACCTTTAACAAAAACAAGGAAGAGAAAGCATATTACTCCTGTTTTAGCTACACTGCACTGACTCCCTGTATCTTTTAGAATTGATTTTAAAATCCTTTTACTTGTATATAAAGCTCTTAATGGTTTAGCACTCTCTTACATTTAAGATTCCCTGCTGTTTTATGTCCCTTCACAAGCCTTAAGGTAATCTGCAGCTGGTTTATTAATGGTTTCCAATAGTTCACAAAAGAAAATTGGGGATGCCTCTTTTAATCATTATGCCCCTGAACTATGGAACACCCTACCAATTCATATCAGAAAGGCTAGCTCTGTGGACATTTTTAAGCGGCAACTCAAACCATACCTTTTTAATCTAGCTCATATCTAGAAGCACTGTTTTTAGCACTGTTCTTTATTATTTTTATAATTTTGTCGTATTATATGTTTTTATTTTTGTTTTCACTGATTTCTTTGTCTGCATTTTATTTTATTTTTTAAATTTTATTTCTGTATTCTGTATTTTTATCTTTTCAATTCTTTGTAATTGCTTTGATGCTGAATGTAAAGCACTTTTAGCTACATTTTAGGTATGAAAGGTGCTATATAAATAAAGCTTATTATTATTATTATTATTTTCTTAAACCATTGTAAACCATGAACCATATTTTGGACATTTGCATCAAATTATGTCCAATTACATCACAAATTAATCTAGAAATATATGTTGGCCATTTCTAATGTTTGGTCAAACAACAACTAAATCTGTTCACCATGTCTGCATGCTTTATATATTGAGTTTCAGCTATGATTCAGTGTTTTTAAGGAGCAAACTATCTGCATTAACAAGCAGGTGTACCTGATATTTACATACGTAATGGGCTCCTCCATCTAATCGACTCCTGTTAGTCAGATAATCTCATAAAATTCGCCAACAAATGGGTTATGGATTAAAGGGATTCTACTGTATTACAGCATCAGTCTAACCTGACAGGCTTTTTTGTATTGCATCATTTTTAGAAAACTGAAAAAAGGACCTCATCCTCTATGTTTGTGCATCCAGGGAAGGCACATACACTGGGTAAATTTGGCATGCTTGCAATAAAATCCAAGGCTTAATAATGAAATGAAATGAAATTATGACAACAAAGTGAAATCTAGCTTCAGAGGTAATACAACTAGCATAGCTGGCCAGCCAGCTGGGTACCACCACCACATGGATGTGGTGGGAGGAGGAGCAGGTTTGTGAAGGAGGGAGACTGGGAGAAGAATAAGTTTGGTAGAGGCATTAAGTGGAAAATAGCAAAATAACTAAAGCTAACTATTACAAATCTCTCCTGATAAAATGGATAGCACAATTCTCTATGGCAAATGAGAGTTTCGCTCAGAATTAAAGAGACTGTTTTAGTGGGACAGAATACTTTTCTTTGCGTCAAACTATGGGAGTAGATATGCGGTGAGATTAAAACCTGTATTGGCCATTACATCAGGTCCTTCATAAAATCATGAAGGAATGAACCCAATAGTTCAATCTGCACATAGATACAGATGGAAATGTTTAGACCAGTGGTCTCCAACCCTGGTCCTGGAGAGCTACAGGGTCTGCTGGTTTTTGTTTTCACCTTAATACACACCATTATAACCTCATACAATGTAGTCTGAAGCCATTCATAGATTTACCTTTATAGTCACTTTAAACACTCATAACTCATGCTCTATTTGAGCTTGCAACATGAAACCATTAGATGACCTGTCCATATAGAACTTTTCGAAAAACCTTGCCTGGGTAGATTTTCCACCATTTAGATTTTTTTTAAACCTTTAATAACATCTCCTCCTAGGCCATTTGACATATTGACATCGGACTTTCCCCACTTTGTTCCGTCAAGTGGTCCTCTTTAAAGTTTACTAAAGAAAATTGAAACAAAAAACATGGCTGCAGTTTTCAAATATGCATTGATGTCACCATGGGTTTTCACATAGTTTGACATAAATTGATGCAATTTGGTAGATATATTTGAACTAAGATCACTAGTCCAACCCTAAAATCGTGGCCCAACTGAAACACATGTTGGTGCTATAAAGCACAAATATATATTTCAAAAAATTTATAAATTCATGAAAAATCACTGTTGCCTTTTAGACATTTAAACCGTGTCGTACTGATCAATTTCCTTATCTGGAATACATATCTGTACCTTATGTGTTACCGTCATCTTTGATTGCCGCCATTTTGGATTTAACTATTTTAAATTTACCCATTCCCCAGTTTTGGCCAAACCACAAGCATGCGACCTGTGAAAAGCACATTGGTAGAGGATATGTCCATATGGACACTGTAATTTTCAACAATGTAAGATGTTTTTTTTTTTCCTTTAAATTTAGGTTTACTACATGTTGCAAGATTTGAGTCTTCTGACACTAATAATGTTACCATAGCACAGGAAGAATGCTGAAAAATCATGAAAATTCATGGCACTGCCAACGAAAGACAAAAATAATGGAATTCATGAAACCTGCACTTCGGTGGCAAGCACCCAGCCATAGAAATAAGAAATAAAAGAAGGCCTAGAAACTCTCGCACGTTCCTTTTTCATCCTGGCAATAGGCAAGCTCCTTGCAACATTACATTATCCTACATCTGGATTAACTGAATTGGCAATTGCCACCACAGCTAGATTATACAAATTTTGTTCTGTGCAGTCCTAGTGCTGGATAGCCATATTCTCTTATGTGCCACCAGAAAATATATCAATTTCCCCATATCCAGTGAAGCTACGCAGAAGATACAAAATACAATGTTAATTTTTTTTTGTTTATCTGTGCCTTTTAAGCTCTGCTTCATATTCAAAATGTGAATAGTAAGGAGTGCCATTTGCTGATTGCATAATTAGCTGTAGACTTAGTAAATAAGACATTCATTTCAGGCAGACTGCAAATGCACTAACATACCCCTCGTCAGCCAGCAATTTGCACTGCAAGATTTATGTATGTAAATCTGGCCCATAAAGTCCACCATTTTGAATGTACTGCAATTTAGAATTTTTCTGACAAACCAGTAAAACACATCTCAGACTGTTTGATATATATATATATATATATATATATATATATATATATATATATGATATATACAACTTTCAGAGATTTGTGCATTGTAAGTCCTCTGAAACATTACTAAAAAGACAGCTGATCTAATAGATCTGCAGCAGAACACATTGACTTATTACATTTTTCAGCAAAATATACATGGGTCACTATACTACTTCTATGACTTTATGACTTATGACTGAGGATATTTTTGCTTGGTCCCCTTAATTGCTTCTTCCATTATTATTATTATTATTATTATTCACTGGCATGTCAGTGGCTTCTGCATTTGACAATATAGTTCCTCTTTTGACCACGCCCCCTTCTGCTGTGCAACATCCAAGGAATAGTAAGTTGTCATCTGCAGAACAATGATTAGGCAGGCCATAAGTAGAGGGATCCTTACCAAAACATATAGTGTAAAGAGACTGATGGAAGCAAGATTTGTGGTCCAGTTCGTAGGGTGGCTGACTCAAGCCATGTGAGAAACCCTGCCATGGCATCCTCTGGGCTGAGATGCCTTCTCTATCGGTTAGCATTTCTGCTTTCCACATATCTGAATACATAAAAAATACAAATGGAAAAAAGCCAACATGTCCTGGCACCATTCCTTATGGGATACCGACCAAGAGGATGCAGGGGCCGGACACAAATCCTGTCCAGGCTTGTTGCTAAGGACAACAATATATTATGACATGAAAAAGGGCAGATTCTGAGATGTTCATCGCCACAAGGGACAAGAGCACAATCTGGTGAAATGTTTAACAGTGTCGAATGGAACAGACAAGGTCACAATGAATATGGAACTGAGTGAATTAGCTCTCCCCAAGTGAAGAGCCTATGTGAGCAGTCTCAGTGGCTTGAACAACTTTAAAGGCTGATTGGTTTGCATTAAGGAGGTCAATTTACAGGACACAGCTGGATACAAGAGAGTGTAGAAAATAGCTTTTTGTGACATAGAAGAAGCAGATTAAAATTTGGAGTGAAAGAAACTTTACATATCTTTCTCAGAATACTGGAAACAAATGAAAATGGTCATCTATCCATCCATCTGAACCTATTTCAACATGCAGTGGATGAGGAATACGTGAAATACCCTTACACAATTAACTTAACCACTTTTCCCTTCAGGTATACATGACCATGTACCTCTATGCCCCCTTGTGCCAGCTGTTTTTGGTATCTGTCCCTGCTCAACTTCACCTTTGTGTTTTAAGTTGTCTTCTTTCTCTTTGATGTCCAAATCAGGAGGTCAGCAACTTTGTTCCATGGCCAGGTGTTCTCCTGTTTCTGGGCTCCAAGCCCAAGATCAGATGCATTTTAAATGCTCCTAATAGAATATCCTTTTTGTTCATACTTCGATGTTCATTATCCTGAATTCTAATGGTAAAACTGTCCGAGCAATTAACTATTTTTATTTTTATTATCTTTTTATTCAGTATAGTCCTTAAAGGGTACCTTTACTAGAAAACATGAAACTATAAGACAGAGAATGGTAAATTAAGAATACTTCTCATTTGGGTCCTGTTTGAAAATTGCCCCTTTGTTACTTGCCTTCAAAAGACTTTTGTGTATAAACACAATGGAGCAATGCGCTATGACATTTCTGATTTTACAGCTCCAAAGTCTCTTTTTGAAGTGGTAATTCACTTTCCTTAGTATCTAAGGGGTTTTATGTTGTTGGTTTGCATTAATGCATGTGCATTCAACTGACTATCTTGGGTTCAAAACATCCATGGGTACTGAGAGCAATGAACTGCCCCCCTCAAAGAGACTTCAGAGCCAGAGAGCCAACAAATCCATAATGCATTGCTCAAAAGCATTGTACATTGTGTTTTTATTTTTATTTATTTTCTTCATAAGCAACATCATTTTTTAAAAGCAAAAAGCAAGCACTTTTGGGAAATAAATCAAATAAGAAATAATTCTAATTCCCTATTTCTTGCATTTTGAGTTCATGAATTTAGTTTTTCCTGTGGAGGTTCCCTTTAAAATCAACATTCTCACCATTGGAAAATTCGGCAATTTGTAGACTGAAGGTTGCATTTTATTGCACAGTTAAATCTCTCCAAACATCTGAAACACATATTGTGGCTGCTTCAGCTACAAAGGTGTAAATTATTGCAAGTGTCTTCTTAAAGCCCCCCCCCCCCCCACCACCACCACTATCAGTCCAGTAGTGTTTTTGAGAAAGGAACGGATTCTCTTTGATTTGAAGCACCTCTCTGACTATGCTGATATCATAGGGGGCTGTGATACCTTCTGTGGTAATTTCAAAGTTTAATAAAATGTGTCATTTCATTTTCATCAATTAAAAAAATGATTTCACCCCATCTATTTCTTGCTATACAACATTATGTTTGCTTCTTAGTTTTGTAAACTGCTAGACATTGCATTTACCTGTTTTGCAATTTGGATAACATCTTTGTGGTTTTAGATGTTTAAGGAACTAGCAAAAAAGACAGCAAGGGATTTGCTTTCTCAAAACATGCTTTAGACTGCTCAGTCATATAAGAACATTGTGACTACTGTCACATTGCTATTTTTGTAGTGTCACAGTTGGATGTTAGTTGATCATAAGCTGGAAGCTTGACGTTTATGTCTGACAAAGATCCACATATATTCTTCAAAGTCAGTGGACCTGCATTTTGTTTCCCTGTGATCTTGTTTCGGACAGTGACAAGTATGAGAGCAGAAAGGGGGGAAAAAGAGAGAAAACAAATAGTTCTGCCCCTGGATGCTGATTGGTCAAACAGCATTTTAAGCCATGCTAAAATGCAGAATACAGTAGGAAGTATGATTCAGCACACCTGTTTACCTTACTGTGTTGAATATCACTTTGTACGTTCAAGAGATGGGACCGAGAGCGGAAGTGAGGGAAGCAAAAAAGATTGGTGTCCATTATCACCACAGTGCCAGTTGAAGTGGGACATATTTTTCATGCATGCACAATGAACACGAATGTCCAAATCAATATGAATAAAACATAAGTTTACTGATCTTTTACTATGAAGTTTGGCTACACTAATGTTAGCTAACTAGTAGTAGTTAGCTTAGCTGGTTAACTTAAGCTGAATGATATTTCAATTGCATAGCAATAACTTATTCTTATTTACACATTATTTACGTGTCAGCAACTACATCCTTTGGTGAACAGATGGTATTTACTGAATTTTATTATAATTTGTTTTTCATCTATCAAGTCTTAAGAATACACAAGCTTCCTGAACTGATTGATCATCTCAAGTGTTAGTTTTTTAGGTTCTCTGATATACAAATAATGTATGCATGTAAAATTCCACCCTGTAATGATCCACTGGCTGTCTAATTCATTTGAGATTGCTCTTCTTTATGGGCTAGCAATGTTTATTTAGTTTAGCTAATGTTGTTTCGTTGATAGCTTGCATTATTTGTAAATGTGTGCTGTATTGCATTCTCTGTGTGTTTGTAGGAATATTCACTAATATGCGCGCTTGTAAATTCCCACACTACGAATGATTCTAACCATTGCTTCTCAAAATTATAGGCTACCTCTCTGCGTCTGGTTGTGTTTGTTTGGTTCTTTGTTTGTATATGATGTAACCATGTCACATTTCCTAAGTTTTGTTTTCATTAGTTAGTGGTTTGCCCCTTTTTTGTAAAGCACATTTAATTTTCACCTGTTGAAGGAAATGTGCTATATAAATGAAGTTTGATTTGATGTCACATTTCCTAACAATTTTGTTTTTATCATATTTACAGAGATGCTGATCAGGAAACACGGCCTAGTTCACCACTAGCTAAGAGGCCACGCAAGCGTTGCAAGAGTACACCAGTCTCATCTCATCTTCCATGCGTATAGTTTGTTTCAATAAATGTTCTGAAAATAAAAAGATGTCTTTGTTTCTGTCTTCTAAATGGCTCACTGAGTCTTTGTCTTAGTGGTGGGGAGGCATGCGGCCAGGTGTGAATAGCCTACTTAGCTGGCAGGTCGTCCAACCCAATGCATATTCATTACAGAAAGGCCATTTGCCCTCCCATTCTCACCTCGTGTTGAAAAATAGTAGTCACAACACTAACTTTTAGCAATGTATTTTATATTTCTCATTGGATTTGCTAAAATGTTTTGTCATCTTTTGATACCCAAGACCTTGATGAACACATTTCAGTGACCAAAAGTCTTAGTCACAATTGTTCAGTGTGCTTTATTACAACATTCCTGTGCATGTTCAAAACTACTGTTTACAGTTTGTGTGTTTTTAGAGCAGTTTACAATCCACACATGATTATGACCTACTTACTGCTGCCATATTATTGTAGCTGAGTCTATGCTGAAAACAAAGATATGAAACACTTTGGAATCACTGTATATAAAGTTGATGAAATTTACACAAATGTCAGAGCATCGCACAATCACCAGTGTGCCTCATTTTACCCTTAGACCCCAGAGGGTTAAAGCTTTATAAGACTTGAAAAATGGTTTAAATGAAGCAAGACATTTGTACAATTTACAATACTAATGCAGATTAGTTTATATTCATAATTTTGGAAGAAATAAAGTGCCACAAATGCAATTGTCTAGACAAAAAATCTAAAATTAATTAGCACTTTTTTAGTTTGCAATGAAATACTGAGAGATTGCATATATACAGCAGGTTAAACTATACATGTGCTGGATCAAAAACTTCATAAAATCTAAGGGTGGATATGTAGAACTACTATAGATATATGAAGCAAAAACTAAGCAGTGTACCCAGCGTCTCCAAATCTATCCAAAATGTCTAAATTATGCATTGCTGTGAATCATAACATATTCACGTCACTAGAAATCAACTGTTTTGACTCAAGAAAATCACTGTTGCCTCATTTTCAAGTCTGAATTACAAGCTTTCAGTCAGTACAGTGGTCTAAAATATCTAGGGGTCCAAAAACATATCCAAAATCTCTCCAAAATTAAATAAAATGCTGTTTGTCCATTATAAAGCATAAAATGAGCCCCTTATGAAGTTTTAAAATGGAACATTGCTATCAGGTTAAAAAACAATGCAAAAATATTGTCACACAATGCGGTACAGTACCTAAATGTGTAATTAACTCTTGTATGTATTTCTATACTTTATACTCTCGTATGTTTTCTTGTATGGGGATGGGACGACGACATGAAAACAATGTTCAACCCTCCACCACGTTTTGGCAATGCTCCAACTCTTATGTCATCACTGTTGCATGGCTTCTCAAAAATTATTACACTACTAACTAACGCTTACATTACAGTGTGAAATATCCACATTATAAAATACCACTAACCTATTTAAAGACACTCAATTTCAAAAATAACGTATATAACCGAAGTATTTTGAGCAGTAATACTTACATAGCAATGATGAAATCTTATGTTTTCAGTAGATGGAGACAGAAACAGGAAATCAATGATATAGATATCCGCTCCTGTCTTACACCAGAAAACTATGTCAGCTAGGTCTATCAGCAAACATATGGCTTAGCTATGCTCAGAAGTCCTCAATGATAATAGTATCTTCCAAGAAATTTCGAAAAATCGTTGACAAGGTTTTGTTAGCAACGTCTTTGTTTTACTGCTACCACGTGAATGCGTAATTGAATGCGATGATAAGAAATTTTCCGGTTACCCTGACCTATCAAACGCTATTCCAATAGCAAAATTAGACATGTTATACATCGTTAGAAAGCTTATACTCTCACCTACTGAATAAATGAATTGTCAATCAAGTCAGACTGTACTATAAAGGGCGACGACGCCGTAAACAACAGGTGTGGTATTACGCACAGCTATTTTGGAAGGTACCCAGGCATCACACATGCGCGTATATTTCCCAAACGGATTGTCCAAGACAATATATGACCACTCAGTCTCAAAAGGGACATCTATATGCGTAAAACCAATGGTAAGTGTGTATATTTATTCAATATTTAGTCCCAGATATTGACTGTAGAATGACATGGTATCATTTTTAAAAACCTTTTCTCCTTTATTTCGTTATTCAGTGAGCAGCGTTTTCACTGCTGTATCTTAGGGATATTGTCGGGTTATATATCTTGTTGCTATGACAGAATACGATTTTTTAGTGGTGAAAGAATATTTTTATGAATGCTAGGATAGACAATATTGTCCATTATGTCAAGGGTGGGGGGTGTTTTGTAGATGAGACTGCAGGGAGGGGGTGCGTGTTAAATGAACGACCAGAGCTACAATGGTGGCAGTGCGAAACTCCGTATTCGGCATAGTTGTTGTGTATTGTCTACTAATGAAACTAAAACAACGCGTTTCTGTTTTTAACTCATACTTTGTTCGCAGTAGCACCGAATGTCTGAGTTTAGTAATCTCGGCCCGCCGGCGTGCCGACCACTAAGGTTATCCTTAATCACAGCTATCCCATGATAGGTTTGAACAATCAGTTTGTTTTTTAATTTGTTATGGTGCTGAAGTTTTTGTTTGCGCTGCCAACCAATCCCTCTACAAAAAAAGCAAATCATTCTACAGCCCAGTAATGTACCAAAGTGCAATTGCACGCTGAGTAAGATGGGGCATATCTGTTGTTTCATCTGCATCAGCCATTTCATCTGCCAAAGCCTGCTCATAAACAGCAAACAGAGGCCAGTAGCTCATTTGAATGGTCTCTGTTGTGTTTTTTAAAAGATCTGAGGTGTCTGAGGTGATAAGCTAACAATCTAACATGGAATAAAGTTGACTATCCTCAAGAGTTCATTATACTTCTGTATAAAGCGGCTGTAATCTGCATCAAGTGGACTTGCAAGCCAGTCCTTTTCGGCTAAGCACTAATGCTTTGATTCTGTTTGTACATTTTCTTGTTTTCATAGTGTGATAAATATCTTTATGCAAATTTCTTCTGCTGCCATTTCGGTAAATTAGAGTAAATAATCTACCTTGTTCATGTGTGTCTCTAGTATTCCTACTGCTGGCATTATCTGAATGGCCTTCATATAACGTGATCAATGGAAATGTGCATTAGGTTCATACTTTTTCATATCATCTTCATGCCGAGGGGTAAGAGTGATTAACCCTAACTGCTAATGTATTCGGTGGGCATCAAAAAGTAAGTTTGAAATCACATGATCATCACTGCAACTAGTTCAAGTTTAAGTCAAATGTCTGTGGGAGCTTTTAGCTTCAAAATTAAAATGAAAGGGAAGATAAGAGGTGTGAAAAGGACGAGTGTGATGAGACTTACAAATATGTCCAGGTAAGACTTACAAATCTGTCCAGGGAAGACCTAACCATGTTAGCCTATTTACACGCATCAAGTTTCTAATTGGTCCAGCTGGCCCATTTGAGAAAATATGCTCCTGCCAAATATGTTTGTTTCAGCCTGGTGGGTTTTGTTCTTTGAATAATCACTATTTGGTAACACGTAAACACAGAATAGTAATTAAACAGACTGAACAATTGGCTGACCTAAAAGTGAACCAAAAAGAGATGGGTAAAAAAATGGAGCTAGTACTTGTCCTGCATTTGTCACATTTACTATTAGCAAATAAAGAGAATAGCAACATACAATAAATGTACTCCGACACAGTATGATTGTTTAATATGTATTATGCTATATCATTATATAATACTTGCTTTTTTGAACAATACAATACAATACTTTTGCAATTTTGCTTTTAAAAAAGGTGTGGCAACCCATTAGTTATATGGGATTTTATTTTATTTTTTCAGTATAGTTTGATTTAAAAAAAAACAAAAAAAAAAACATGCTAGTCCACATCCACATTTCTTGTTCATGAAGGAAAGGATGAAACTGAAACTCACTTGAAGCAAGTCAGAAATAGCACTTCAAGTACCAGTAAAAAAGCTAAAGTCAGTGGAGTAAGGGACTCACACACCTCTTCACACAAGAGAATATCCCCAAAGAGAACAAATACCAAGATTTTCAGACAAAAATACACATATTCATTGTTCAGACCTTATGCTATATTGTGCCAGTCATATATAGAAAATCTGACATTTCAGTCATATATGATGTTCAGAGCTGTAAAATATTTTGGTAACTGCAGATATTTGAAAATAAACGTTACATCATGAAGACTGTCCTTGCAGTTTTACAGCACGTTTGCAAAATGTACATTACCTACCCTATAGGTGGTATGCATTTTCATACCATCGCAAAGAATTTGTTGCTGTGACTACCAGCAGACATACATTTGGTGCTGAAGCTTCAAGCAGCTCATAATACTGAATACATTTAGAAAAAAATTCAATTCAAATGTTCCATTGTTTGAATCGGTTTGTTTTACTACAGGACTACATTCAGCAAGAGAAAAATGGATATAGTAATTTAGGAGGGATTATTATTATTCAAGTCTGTGGGACATAACACCTAACATGGAAATCAGTAACATCACAGAATTACTTCTTTAATACCTTTAAGAGCAATAATACTATACATAGGAAACAAAGACAAAAAGTATGCAAAATATGTTCTGTAGAGTACCGTTTGCAACATGCAATGGCTGCTGAAAGAGGAGCATTAAACCTGGTGTGCTTGGTGAGCAGAGTGACATCAGGAACGGCGTCAGATTTAATGCATCCTTCTGAGTAGTGGTGAATTAAGAGACTCCTGTGAGTCTACCTACGTGCTGCAATTAGGTTGGGTAAACTGTTGCGATCAGTTGTATAACCTGAAACGGTGTTACTGTACATTGCACATTCAGTTTATGTTTATAGAAGACTAACTATGTATCAACTGCAATGATATGTATCAAGGAACGCTGTGATGCTGTGAGCACAGAGTGGGTTCGTAAATGTCACATACCCAATGCGCGTACTTAATGAATCCTGTGCTACTTTTGGGTATTGTACTTGTTTAGCTCTTTAATTAATGTGATAATACACAGTCCTCCAGTGAATCTGCCTCTGAATAGCATGAATTACTGCAATGCAATGTATTCCAGAGGCAGAGTGTGTGGTTAGTCCACCACATACATATGTTTTTTTTATAAATATGTGTAAATATGTGTTTTTGTCTACCCTAACTCAGACCAGAACAATCCGTTTGTGCATACACATGTCAGGAAAACAGCTGCTGTTCTGACTTTTCACCAGTTAAGTGGTCTTGTGCCACTGGTGGGTTGTGGCATCAATCCCAAGGTGAGGCATCTAATGGGTTTTAAATTGGCATCCATTAGACTGCATCAAGGGAGTGCATGTGCTTCTGTAGTAGTATCCTTGAAGAGGTGTAGCTGGTACAGTTCTGACTCAAGAGGCACAAGTGTGGATTCCAAAAAAGGTATTTAAAAAAATTAATTGGCTTCCGTTGTTTTTTACTTGATGCAAAACCTTAACACTTGTATTACGGCTTCCTTATAGAGTGTAATATTATAATGTTCTTCTTCTTATTATTATTGTTAATAATAATAATAATAATAATAATAATAATAATATAAGAAGAATAACAACAAAAATAATATTTATCATCATCATCATTGTTTAAACAGCAATGGTAATTATACTTTTACTGCCCAAACTGCAATCTGTGAGGAAAATCAAACACAGTAAAATAAGTAGTACACAAACAATTTGCAAACAATTACTTCACCCTGAGAGAGGGTTCAGGTAAGAAAAGGAAGGGTAATGGCATCATTAGAGGTTTACCAACCTAGTCTCACTACACATTTGTATTTATTAAACAAAAAGTCCAACCCTCAAAATTGTGGCATGCTTGCAATGCAAACGGGGGCTTGATAATGGAACAAAAAATAACGATAATAAAACAAAAACCATTGCTCTATAGTTCTAAGGGTAAAACAACTAGTCTATCTAGCCAGCCTGATTGGTAGCACCACCACAAAGGGATGGAGAAGGTGGAAGAAAAAGATGGTTGGGGAAGGAGGGAGACAGATGAGGAGTAAGGTTGGTAGAGGGATTAAGAGCTGTAAAATGGCAAAATAAGTACAGCTAACTATGACAAATTTCTATTGATAAGGCACACAACGATTATCTGTGGTAAAGTAGTGTTTCGCTTGGACTAAAAGAGGCTGCTTTTGTGGGACAGAATACTTTTATTTGTCTCAGACTATTGGATGAGATATACAATGAAAAAATTAAAACTATTATCGGCTATTAATTTCAGGTCCTTCGTGGCATCATGTAGGGCCTGGATCCAATAGCTCAGAGCCGGGTAATGAATTGAACTCCACCCATTTAATACCCACATAGAATATCAGAATACTAAAAAGATCACCATCCTTTTAAACTTGAATGTACGGAATTTTATGGAATTCTTAATTTCTGTATGGAAAATGACTGTTGAGGCTATCATTAAAATCTTCATTATAAGAACCAATTCCAATTAGTAACCAATGTGGTACAATTTGGTTTTGTTACATGGAAAATATTTTGTCTGAAGTTGGAGATAGCAACTGGCAGGATTTTTCAATTATGTACCTACAGATATTGTAGTCAGAATTAAACTAGAATTATCCTTCCACTGGGTATGGTAATGGCATACTTTCACTTCCAAATGCCTGTGCTGGCCACCTGGCAGTGAATGGAATGGCTTCTGCACATCTACTGTCTACTATCAGACCTTACACACTGGCCAGACCACTCCATTTTGCAGCCTCTCATCTTGGTCTGTTCTCAATCCCTGTGCTGGAATACGCTGCCCTAAGAATCCAGAACAGAGTCACTGGCCATCTTTCAGCATAGACTCTCGCCTTTTCAGATTTCAGTCTAAACAAAGCAAAAGACCAATAAACTGTATAACTTTGTAGCAAAGGCATTTAATTGCTTACATTGCGTATAAGTGCCAGCGTCTTTTGATGGCTGGCAGTTAAGCCTGGAATCTATCATGTTTTTGTGCACCTGATCGTCACATGCCATTTTTGGTGATATCACACACTTCAAAAACTTGATTACTGGTATTAAAACTATCAATACTTGTGAACAGATTTTCAGAGTAATGGTAATGTGATATGTTCAGTTTGTTCATCAACATGGTAAAAAGGTGAGAAATGAAAATGTGTTTGAAAAACAACAAAACAAAACAGGCACAGGTTTACATGCACATAATTATTCCAATCATATTCAGAATCAAATTCGCAAATAAAATACATAGTCTAAGGCTGGAAAAATACAAGAATTTTACTTCGCTACGTGTACACAAAGTGGTCGCATCCCGAGCAACATTGTTCACATACTCGTCTGTTTACTTTATGTCTGATTGGGGGTTTAAAAGGTATATCCACTAGGGGGCAGTTCAGTATGGAGGACTAAATGTGCCAAAATGAAATAAATAATTAAATTGGTCAATAATTTAATAAATACTTAATTTCATTTAGAAATAATTAAATAATTGACACCTCATGATTATATTTTATTTCATAATGCTTTCATGGATTTTTTAATTTCATAATGACACTTTTCCAAATGACGTATTTCCGAATGGTGTTTTTATTTCCAATCGCCCTTTTTCATTTCATAATGACACTTTTCAAAATGGGAAGACTTCCTGCCAGTCAAACCCAGCGGGGCTGGACCAGCCCTCTGATTGGGCAATCTTTTGCGATTGATTACTTGGTCTTGTTCTGAGCAACGCCTAGGTGAATGGGTGGAATCGGGGCTCGTAGTTAGTTTGCTAACTGTGCTCGTTTTAATGCTATCATATAGCCTAACATAATATTCAGATAGGAGGGGCAAGGTAATGCATCTACTGACTGTATGATGCAGATGTTTTCTGTACAGAACAACAAAACAAACAATTTTCAGGGTTTTTTGGGCAGCGGGATGTTCCGTTTTGCACTACATGAATGAAAACAATACTAAAGTAATAAAAAAGTTAGGCAAAAGCTTGTGTGCTGGACCAAAATAACCACACTTTCAATTCTAGTTGCTAGCCGTGAAGACCAAGTGCTTACTGTCAGCATTCGAAGAGACAGTAATAAAGGAGATAGTCTAGCCCTGCTGGCCGGGAACTGTGAGTGGGGTGGCTAGCGGCATTAGCCCTGCTAGCTGGCTAGCTACCAAACAGTAGTTTCTTAACCCCTTAGCGCACAAGCCAAATCTTGTCAATCCTTGTTAGGGGGTACCCTATTTAAGTTTATAACTCCAGATGTGAACACCACAGAGACTTGAAAAATGGCTTAAATGAAGCAAGACATTTGTACAATTTACAATACTAATGCAGATTAGTTTATATTTATAATTTTGGAAGAAATAAAGTGCCACAAATGCAATTGTCTAGACAAAAATGAATTTGCACTTTGTTTAGTTTGCAATGAAATACTGAGAGATTGCATATATGCAGCAGGTTAAACTATACATGTGCTGGATCAAAAACTTCTTGACCACAAGTTCATAAAATCTAAGGGTGAATATGTAGAACTACTATAGATGTATGAAGCAAAAACTAAACAGTCTCCAAATCTATCCAAAATGTCTAAATTATGCATTGCTGTAAATCACAACATATTCACATTTTTCACTACAAATCAACTGTTTTGACTCAAGAAACTCACTGTTGCATCATTTTCAAGTTGGAATTACAAGCTTTCGGTCAGTACAGTGGTCTAAAATAGCTAGGGGTCCAGAAACATATCCAAAATCTCTCCAAAAGGGAATATAATGCTTTTTGTCCATTGTAAAGCATATAAATGAGTCCCTTATGAAGGTTTAAGATGAAACATTGATATCAGATTTTAAAATAATGCAAACATATTGTCACACAATGCTGTACAGTACCTAAATGTGCAATAATTAACTCTTGTATGTATTTCTATACTCTGTACTCTCATATGTTTTCTTGTATGGGGATGGAACAACATGAAAACAATTTTCAACCATCCACGACGTTTTGGCAAGGTTCAAACACTCTCGTCATCACTTTTGCGTGCATCACAAAAACTACTAGACTTCCAACGAACGCTTACATTACAGCAGGGGTAACCAACAGGTTGATCGCGATCGACTGGTCGATCTTCAAAGCCTTCACTGTCGATCCCTAGCATTTTCGCATTTTCTAAAAAAAATAATTTAAAAAAATAGTTTTTTTAATGTTCTGGTTGGTTGGTTGTATTAAAAAGCTTTTTAGACCTAGCTCTGGCTCGTTTATTTGAATCACGCATATGTCATATGTTATCTTACAATCTCTAATTGGTTATTTGATACGCTGAGGTCTATGAATGGCTGCATGCAATTGTGGGGGGGAGTAAAAAAAAATCATGTAACGAGGGTTGAAGAAGTAATAACCTTAACGCTAACAGTTTGTACAGCAGGAGTTGCGAGCGGTGCCAACTTTAACTAACATAGCAACATCGATATGGCTGAGGGTCCAGCAAAAAAGAAATCAAAAACTTGTTATTTCCACCCAGAATGGGAGCATGAATTTCTTTTCACGTCAGCGAATGAGAAGACTATATGCCTCATATGGCAACAGGCGGTAGCCTTGCCAAAACGTGGCAACCTGAAGCATCATCATGCTACCACCCATGCCAAATTCAAAGACTCGTATCCACTCAACAGCGCACTAAGATCAAAAATAATTGATGAACTGAAAAGAGGGCTAAAAGCACAGCAGTCGCTTTTCATCGCACCTACAGCAATAAGCAAGGCAGCTACAGAAACATCCAAGTTGGCAAGTTTTGGCAAGGCTACCACCTGTTGGCATATGAGGCATATAGTCTTCTAATTCGCTGACGTGAAAAGAAATTCATGCTCCCATAATACGTTTTTGATTTATTTTTCACTGAACCCTCAGCCATATCGATGTTGTTATGTTAGTTAAGGTGCATTCATTATTTTGGCTTCCAAAAGTAAAAATAAAACTGCAGGACTAACATGACAAGGTATCTGTAAATGTGAATATTATTGTGCATTGAACAGATACTGTAAATATGAATATTGTTCATTGAACTGAGAAACTAAATATTAATATATTGCATTGAACAGATACTGTAAATATGAATATTTTGCATTGAACAGATAGGCCTACCATAAATATGAATATTGTGCACTGAACAGATAACTGCATAACTGTGTCTTTCTTTGTGTGTAAAAAGTGATCTTGGGCTTGAAAAGGTTGGTTGACACTGCATTACAGCGTGAAATATCCGCATTATAAAATACCACTAACCTATTTAAAGACACTCAATTTCAAAAATAACGTATATAACCGAAATATTTTGAGCAGTAATACTTATACTAATATAGCAATGATGAAATCTTATCTGTGTTCAGTAGATAGAGACAGAGACAGTAAATCAATTATATAGTTCTATCCGCTTCTGTCTTACACCAGAAAACGATGTCAGCTAGGGCTATCAGCAAACATATGGCTTAGCTATGCCCAGAAGTCCTCAATAATGATAGTGTTTTCCAAGAAATTACGAAAAATCGTTGACCACGTTTCGTTAGGTGCAGCGTCTTCTACTGCTACCACAGAGTGAATGTGTAAGTGAATGCGATGATAAGAAAATTTTCGGTTACGCTGCGCTATAAAACGCTATTCCAAAAGTAAAATTAGAAATATTATACATCGTTAGAAAGCTTATACTCTCACCTGCTGAATAAATGAATTGTCAATCAAGCCAGACTGTACTGTGAAGGGCAACAATGCCGTAAACAACATGTGTGGTATTACGCACAGCTATTTTGGAAGGTACCCAGGCATCACAAATGCGCGTATGTTTCACAAACGGATTGTCGAAGACAATATATGACCACTCAGTCTCAAAAGGGACATCTCTATGCGTAAAACCAATGGTAAGGTTGTGTATTTATTCAATATTTAGTCCCAGATATTGACTGCAGAATGACATGGTATCATTTTTTAAAACTTTGTCTCGTTTCTTACGTTATTCTGTGAGCAGCGTTTTCACTGCTGTATTGGCACATCTTAGGGCTATTGTCAGGTTTATCTTGTTGCTATGACGGAATACGATTTTTGAGTGGTGAAAGAATATTTTTATGAATGCCAAGATAGACAATATTGTCCATTATGTCAAGGGTGGGGGGTGTTTTCTAGATGAGACTGCAGGGAGGGGGTGCGTGTTAAATGAACGACCAGAGCGACAATGGTGGCAGTGCGAAACTCCGTATTCGGCATAGTTGTCATGTACCGTCTACTAATGAAATTAAAACAATGCATTTCTGTTTTTTAACTCACACTTTGGTTGCAATAGCACCGAATGTCTGAGTTTAGTAATCTCGGCATGTCGGCATGCCAACCACTAGGGGCATTGCGCTAAGAGGTTAATGATCTTCTCTGATCAGGCTGTGACTGAGGATGAAATGCTTTGTCTGTGGGTTACTGTACACAAGCTGGTGTGCCCATGCTCAAATTAATAACTGTCAGTATTGTCTAAAGATAATTTGAGAACGGTATATCAAATTGTTGTGCCATACGAACATCGTCCAGAAACTTTGGCCCATGCCAACCCATTTAGGCATAATGAAAACATATGACTGCATTTTGCAACAATTTTCCTGGCCTGGTTTAAAGTGAGGTACTGTAGCTCACTACAAATCATGTCACAAGTGTCAAGTCTCGGGAAAGCCAAATCAGTCCATTCCACCTGATCTTTTATACCTGATTTCTATGTTTTGAGCAGTGGCGTCGCTAGGGGTGGGCTTCCGGGGCTGAAGCCCCGGATGTTTTTTGTCCAGCCCCGGAACTTTTGACAACAACAAAAAAAAATACTATTTTTTATTTTTTTTTGACACCCGAATACAGCACCAAATATTATTCCATTTAATGGAGCCCTAATGTAAACAAATCACCTCCTTCAAATTGAGCAGTAAGTAACCTAACCGACTAGTAGGCGCTGTAGGTTGCAATCAGACAATTCGATGGCTAGCACTGGTACAGTAAAGTTCAGTCACAGAGTTCTGAGTGACAGACTGACAGTTCCGCTTGTCTGACAAACGTACGCAGACTACACACTAGTACTACGCAGCAGAGTTCTGTAGACGAGTCCGAATATACTCGTTCAGTAACGTTAGTGTCAGTGAACTGTCTGAAACGATGGATATCCACAGATTGTTTAAATATCGAGGTAGGTTGTTGAGGAGGAGATTCAGGAGAATAATGATGAGATTGAGAATGTAACTAACGTTACAGCAGATGTTGAGAGCCAGTCAGCAGCTCAGCCGGAGAGTGCAGAGCAGCTAGCTTCAGGTTTGTGCAGGGCAGCACAGGGTTGATGATACTGGCTATACATGCAGCTAATTGTGATTAACTGAAATTAGGCTATTAGCGAGCTAAAATCAGATTTAGAAGTGTAACGTCAGCAAAATAATTATTCGTGATGCCAGCTCAGTAATGTTAGTACGGCTACCATTAGCTAACAATGTTAGCTAGCTAGCTAACGTAACTGGCTGGCTAAGCCAGCTAATGTTGTTAGCTATGTATTCTTTTTAGCTTGCCTGCCCAGTGCCTTGCCAGTTTACATGCTAGTATGAAAGATTTTTTTAAAAGCCATCATCACTCACAGCTGCATGGAATAAGCAGCTAGGTAATTCGCTAGCTATTTATGGATAGTATTTTGTTTATAGTATATGTTATACATATTCTGGTAACTAAGTGTGTTTGTATAGCCAGTTATATTGAATCACTTAGCTATTTACTCTGTTAGTCTGTTTCTCTACTGTAACATAACCAGTTACATTAATTATGTAACTACATCTAGCCGTCTTCATTCTGCTTTGCAATATAGCCACATACATACATATTACATTCATTCAACATTATATCCCTATACTAGCCAGATTAGTATAGGACTGTCACTATTATTTTTTGTAATCTACAGTAATGTTTGTATGTGTAATAATATAATATATGGGCCCCAAAAAAATTTGCGGGCCCCAAAAACCCTTGTGTGCGCGCCAAACTAAAACTCCCCTTGGGGCTAAGCCCCTGATGTCTTTGAATCGTAGAAAGCCTCTGCGTTTGAGTAATTACTGATTGAATTACTGAACTTTCACCAAATGTTAAAATAATAATCTTGAAGATTTTCATTTAAATAAATGTCTGTTAAGTCACTATCTATCGCCAAATGAGGTAACACAATGGTGATTGAGCCTATGGCCCACTGATGAAAGCCCTTGCATTTGCAGTATTACCAAGTATTATGAACAGGGTGTCTGTGGCGACATTCCCGGGAAAAATCACAAGCAGCGCACGGTTAGTGACGCATTTTCCATCATCCATCAGTGGTTGGTCCGCCAGAAAGGGTCGGCAGAGCTAACGCAACAGGCTCATTCTTCAACTCACTTGTGTGTGACCAGCGTACTGTTTTTTTCTGGTGTCTGCTAGCGTTACAATAACAGAGGGGGGGGGGGGGGGGGGGGGGGGGGGGGGGTTTATGGAATCCTAAAAAGTTTTTGTGTAACGAGAGGTCGTATTATTTGTTGATGTAGATTTCGTATTACATTTGATGACAATGTAATGTTACAAAATGACATAGGTATTTGCACAGCTAACACTAGATACCGGACCATGTCAAGAAATGCAACATTAGTTTAGACAACATTGCGCACAGTAGCCATTTCTCATATCAGGTAACGTTACGTTAGCTAGCTAGCTAATGTAATTAACATAGTCTAATGTCAGCTAACAATTAGAAAAAACGCTAGCTAACGCTACCGACCAGTACTGACCTCGCAAACCGTCTCTCGAATTCAATGCTGTAACGTTGCAATGTACCTAACTAAAGGCCAGTTCAGATCAATGATTCGCAACGAGACTGGATGCAACTTGCAAAATTCCAAGACGTCTGATTGTAAATGTTCTAAAACTGCACTTGGTGATTTGACAAGGGGGGTCTTTTGAGACCCCAGACAACGGCTTCAGATGCTCTGGAAATAACCAGTTCATACTGCTGCAATTTTCTCTGCAACATTCTAAAACCATTTTGTCTCGTTGCGAATCATTGATTTCAACTGGCCTTAACGTTACCGTTATTTACATTGCCATGTTCATCAATATATTATAATGATCGGAATAAGTTAGCCTAATGTTGGACAATGAATCAGCATTTACATAACGTTGCTTTTATAACAACCATTTTTTATTCAGTAAATAGTAAGTGCAATAATTACCATCTCAGAAGACGTCATTCCCTTTTCGCTTTCATGTGTACTGGTGACCTCAAATTGTTATGGAGGCGTGGCCCAGGTGCCAACTGACTAACGTCACACAGGCGACAATGTTTGGATCTCTGGGAAGTGACATCCAAAAACACACCTGCAATTACCACTTATCGCCATAGATGCTGCCAATGAAAACAAAACGGAGATCTTCGAGATTGTTACTTTAAAATCAGTGTTGCACACTCTCTGAGGAAACAGATTGGGATGGAGGAGTTCCGTTGTTGCTCTTTGCTGTTTGACAGGTAGCACATAAGTTGCATGGTTTTAGCTCCATTGACTTGGTATTTGGTCATACTGTGCTTGGCCCACTCAAACAATTAAGAGAAATTTTTGGCATCTGATGAACCCAAAAACCTTTTGGATTATGTATTTTGAATTGTGTTTCCGGAATGCTTGGACATTGGCTAAATCCACACTTGCAGTGTCGCAGCCCCACATGGAAAGACTTTTGACAATCATGCTAAGGTTAGGGGCGGTGTAGTAATAATAGGTAAGGAGTTAGTCTTGTAACCTAAAGGTTCAATTCCACGGTGGGACACTGTCGTGGTACCCTTCAAAACAACCCGCATTGTATCAATATATATCAAGCTGTATAATTGGATACAATCCAGCTGCTCTGGATAAGAGTGTCTGATAAATTAATGTAATGCTAGGTCGTTTTCCTCTGGGCATCAAGCATTGTCATTTTTCCGAGTTCCTGGTTCGGCACTCCAAGCCCGGTATAGTGGACCATATACTGTGACCACCAAAGTAGGTGATTCAGATTATATTATTGCTATTCCTGAGAAACAGACTCGCTTGTGCCATGTAAATATGCTAAAAGCTCATCATGAACAAAGTTTCACTTTCAGCCTTCAGCTGTTGTATCATCTACTTTCCCGGAGGAGTCTGCAAATGGAGTAATAGGGCCGTACAAATGTTTTGTGGAGGGGTGGCTAACAATTCTGAGATGTTGTTTTGTCTGTCTGGAACATCTCTCAGATTCCAGCCAGGCTGACATTTTGGATCTTGTTCACTCACACCGTGAGCCACATCCAGACGTGCTAAGCCAAACCCCCTCTAGTGGATCACAATATTGATGTTGGTAATGCCATCCACTAAAACAGCATACATACCACGCAAACCCAGTGTTACAGGCACAACTAAAAGGAAACAGAGTATGTTAATGCATTACATTGCTGAGCCTAGCTCAAGTGCATAGAGCTCTCCATGCATTTTAGTTGACAAACCAGATTGTTCTTATAGTTGTCGTGCTGATTTCCACTGTGTAAATGTTCAAAAAATGTACAAAACAGTACCCCCTGCCAAGAATGGGCAACTGCATTGACCGAGTTGGATCCCCCTCCTTCATTAGTTCACTTGATCTCTTAAAGGGGTAGCAGATCCCTTTGCCTGCTCATTCCTGTGAAATTTCGGCTTTTGTTACCCCCGATTCGTCCCTGCAGTACACAGTCATGGCATCATAGAATTTTGAGGTTTATGTTGGATCTTCCACCTTTCCAGTGCTTGTGAATACAGATCATAACCCACCAGTTTTTCTTCATAAAATGAATAATGTTAATCAGCAGTTAATGTGATGGAACCTTTTCCTTCAGGGATTTGATCTAATCATTAAATGCATAAAGGGAAGGAACCAGGGGCGACATAGCTCAGGAGGTAAGACCGATTGTCTGGCAGTCGGAGGGTTGCCGGTTCAAACCCCGCCCTGGGCATGTCGAAGTGTCCTTGAGCAAGACACCTAACCCCTAACTGCTCTGGCGAATGAGAGGCATCAATTGTAAAGCGCTTTGGATAAAAGCGCTATATAAATGCAGTCCATTTACCATTTACCTTACTGCAGATGTATTGTCCAGGATATAAACCTGCTGGTATTACTCATTTTTCACTCATCCTGATTTTTCTGATGTCAACTTTTATGGTTTGCACTTTTTAGTATTATTTTTTGCATTATTGTAAAACTGTAGCGGTCATGCAGTCTTAATGCACTACTATTGTTGGTAATTGTACTAAAAGAATTGAAACGTACAAAATAGTACAGAATGTATTCTCTGTGACTCATTCTGCAGCCACTGGCCACAGTTTGGAGGTGGGTATGTAATTGCCATTACTTTTTTTGCCTTTCCCTTTTTCTGTGTTCCTGTGGATCAGGAGTAATTGGTGGCACCTCATCTCACCTTTTTTTAATTTGAGGTAGCCAGCACCCGAGGCTGCTGCTCTTAGTTTTCTGCTGCTACTGACCGCTGGATTTTTTCGCAAGCTGTGGTGCAGTCTCCACCGGTTTTGCCATGAGTTCTTTTGTGCCTCACTCACATGCACCCATACATGTAATGTAAATTTAGTAAACTTATTTTCTGTCTCTTGTGCACTTATGTTGTAATTAAAATGTGTGTGATATAAGTATAGGGCGGTTTAAAGAAGTATGCCCCTTATCAGACCCCCAAAGAAAAACAGACTGCTTTAACTGTGTTGAGAGGGAGTCAGCAGGTCTGACACAGTGCTCAGTTTCAAAGCTAGTAGATCAGCATTATGTAAACCTTTGGTTCTTCATAATACAGTGTAATTGTCGGGTTTTGAGGGTGAAGACCCAGGTGCGGAGTGAGAAAAACCTCACAGAACAAACAAAGAGCCACAAAGGGCAAAACTAAAAAATACAAAAAACTTCAGGACAAAACAGAACTTCACAAAGTACAGAAAACTAGTGGCAGAAGCACAGGCAGAGACAAAGGGAGAAACACACAGGCGGAAACAAAGCCAGAAACACAAACAGGTCAAAGCATGGGCAGGCTGAAACACAAGGAACCAGCACCCAAGTCAGGAAACAAAGAACTTAAATAGACAAGGGTAACAAGACACAGGTGAACTCAAAGAACAATCAAACCAGAAAAGGAGGGGATAACAAGACACAGGTGGGAACAATGATAGAATAATTAAAACCAATAATAAAATTAACACAGGGAGGAAGAACGAACTGAAACACAAAACTGAAGTGCCGCCATCTGGCGGCCAAAAGGGGAAAAACAGAAACAGAAAATACAGAACCTTGACAGTAATCATGTTTTATATGGCTGGAAAGCCAATGTCATGGAGAACAAGTTGGTGTCTTTGGTGGAGGGATGCTGAATAAAGATCTTGTTCTCTATGGGTCAGTGCACAGCCATATACAGTTGAGGCCAAAGGTTTACATACACCTAGGCTAAAGATATTCAAAAAACAGCTTATCACAACTCCGCACATTTCATGTTACCATACAGCTTAGGAAAAGACAACCGCGGTGCTAATAAAATCCGACTGCATTTACACTAGGCTACGTAATTATGCGATGGCGGATGTTATTGACGTGGGTCTGCCATGGTGAAACTACAACGTTCCGAAGATGGACTACTAAAAGCACATCTTAGATACTTCGCCCCGTGCGTTCTTACAGTGTTGTTTCATGCAGGCTATATAAACGTGGACAACCTGTTGAAAAATATAATTCATTACCAAGGTTGGAATTGAAATAAAAAAGGAATATAGGCTATCAGTTACAAAACTGAAACGAAATGGTTGTCACATTGAGAATGGTTCCTCACGCTCACCTTTCTGTCCACTCATATTTATCGACATGAATCCCAATTAGTATGATTGTATGAAAATAATTGTTAAATTTATGCAAGATACAAATCTACTGCTGTACATATAATCATTCTTAAGTTTCAAACATGTTGAATTAAAAACATCATCTGACTAAAAACGTCTCTTATCCCTTTCTCTTGAAAGACAGACTTTTGTGTTATGGTTAATATGCTGATTACGATCTGATTATAAGCCTAAGCATATAATAGTTTAAGAACCACCACACAACTCAGTAAACACCTTGAAATGTTGACTTGATTGTGCTTTGAAGTTCTTATGGCTGATACAGGCTGTGGATGTGTAATGTGACAATTGTTGATTCCCCAACAATATTACTATCAGATAATGAAGGGCCCAACACTACTGCACTCAATGAATGACCAATAACCAATCTACCCAGCTGAGTAGTATACAGTCAGGTCCATAAATATTTGGACATTGACCAAGTTATTGTTATTTTAGCTGTCTACCACAGCATATTGGGGTTGAAATTAATTAATGAATATGAGCTCAAAGTACAGACCTTCAGCTTTAATTTGAAGGTATTTACATCCAAATCGGGTGAACAATGTAGGAATCACAGCACTTTTTATATGTGGTCCCCCCCCCCCTTTTTAAGGGACCAAAGGTAATTGGACAATTGGCTGCTCAGCTGTTCCATGGCCAGGTGTGTGTTATTCCCTCATCATTTCATTTACAAGTAAGCAGATAAAAGGTCTAGAATTGATTTCAAGTGTGGCATTTGGAATCTGTTGCTGTTAACTCTCAATATGAAGTCCAAAGAGCTGTCACTGTTGGTGAAGCAAGCCATCATTAGACTGAAAAAAAAACAGAGAGATAGCAAAAGCATTAGGTGTGGCCAAATCAACCATTTGGTACATTCTTAGAAAGAACGCACTGGTGAGCTCAGGAACACCAAAAGGCCCGGAAGACCATGGTAAACAACTGTGGTGGATGACAAAAGAATACTTTCCCTGGTGAAGATAAACCCCTTCACAACAGTTGACCAGATCAAGAACACCCTCCAGGAGGTAGGCGTATCTGTGTCAAAGTCAACAATCAAGAGAAGAGTTCACCAGAGTAAATACAGAGGGTTTACCACAAGATGTAAACCATTGGTAAGCCTCAAAAACAGGAAGACCAGATTAGAGTTTGCCAAAAAAAAAAACACTAAAAAAGCCTGTACAGTTCTGGAACAACATCCTATGGACATATGAGACAAAGGTCAACTTGTACCAGAATGATGGGAAGAGAAGAGTATAGAGAAGGGAAGGAACTGCTCATTATCCAAAGCATACCACCTCATCTGTGAAGCATGGTGGAGGTAGTGTTATGGCGTGGGCATGTATGGCTGCCACTGGAACTGGTTCCCTTGTATTTATTGATGATGTGACTGCTGACAAAAGCAGCAGGATGAATTCTGAAGTGTATAGGGCTGTATTATCTGCTCAGATTCAGCCAAATGTATAAATGGTTGTAATACCTGCACTGTTCATACAATATTTTTGACAAAACCCTTAAATTAAAGCTGAAAGTCTACACTTAAATCACATCTTGATTGCTTCATTTCAAATCCATTGTGGTGGCGTACAGAGCCAAAATGATGAAAATTGTGTCACTGTTCAAATACTTATGGACCTGACTGTATATCCCGATGAGCAAATTAAATTAGTGGCCTATAAAAGGGCAGCTGGGGAGTATCACAGTTATAGAGCAAAATGGGAGATATGGAGCTTGCTGCTGCTGTGTGGCTCACCTTAAAGCGAAACCGAAGAGACATTCACAGGAGGAGGGTACGACTGCGGAGGCTCATGGCATTGACGGCGAACCTATCATAAAACTAGCTGGCATTCAAACCCGGTTTCAGAGGGTCTTGGAAAAACGCTGTACAGTGCGTGACCGCACCATTTTAAAAAGCAAGACAGAGCTAGGGAGATGAATTTGATTCATCTCCCTAGCTTCACCACCCCCGTCGTACATTATTTTCCAATAACGGGACAGCCCGTCGTGGTTTATTCCTTACGTATTCCATGCATTCAACATCAAATAGGTAGAATATACCACCACAATGCATTATGTGTAATTTGGTGTAACTGGTACCTATTTAAACACATGGTTGCTAAGGAAATATGTCACAAAAGTGTGGGAAGCCCTTGTCAATCTTTGGCAGTGAAAATCTCTGGTTTTCTGGCAGCCCATTCAGCATAAATGTCTAACTTCAAAATAGCACAACTTCCTCAGTAATTGTCCAATCTCCATGTATGATACATCTATTTGAAGCTCTGCTTCTCAGCTTGCATACGCATATGCTATATGCTAAAATAAAATAAAACTTTCCTGCACTTAAGCCTGGTTTTCTGGCTCCTGTCACATATTTGTTGGTTACCCTGGTTCAGTCCACGACACCAGGGTGCTAAGAAATAGTCCAGTGTTTGTCAGGGGCTGTTACCCACCAGCTGGTTACTTCATCCTGGGGGATGGGGGATACCCATGTCTGACTGCACCAGTCAACCATACCAGGAACCAGTGAGGGGAATAGTGGAGGCACGCTTCAACGCTCACCATGCCAGAGCCCGATCCATTATAGAGAGGGCCTTTGGCATGATGAAAGCACGGTGGTGAGGGATCTTCTTCAAAGCCCTGGAAGTGGAACACACCTTTACTACTAATGTCGTCGCAGTGTGTGCACTGATCCATAACATCTGCATCTCTGCTGGGGACATCCTGGAGCCGGCTGAGGAAGAAGATCCAGTGCCACCACCACCACTTGTGTAAGGGGATGAACATGGAGGTCAGCATTACAAGGACAGACTGGCAGCCCCAAACCAGTGTCCCTCACCTCTGCAAGATCATGACTATTTCATTTTGTAAAGTGAATAAATGGCTTTTCTGTTACATTTTACGTTTCAGTCAATAATTCAAGAACTTTTCTTCTACATTTTTGTTTGCACATTAATAAATCAAGAACTTGCCTTTTCTTTCACACAGTGTTTGTCATATTTATTACAGTGGATCTTTCTGTGAGAGATGCAACGACCATGGGCTGCCTAAGAAACACTAAAATCATTAACTCTCTGTAAAACCAGTGGTGAAGGGGCTTCCAACTGGTCAAACTATTCTAAATAATAAATGTAGAGTGTCTGAATGTAAATGGAAGTATTTAGTAAATAGGACAACATGGTGGCTATGTCCTGCATTTGTAGCCTACATGTCTTCCATTACTGCTAGACTCCTTTTTTCATGTGTTGTCATTATATTTAGCTTGTATATTTCCCAGGAGTAGGTTGGTCACTTTGCATTCGGGTACTTCTACCTTTACTCACCAGGTACGCCCTGGTGTTGAGAAAATTTCAATGCGCTTCACAGTAAAGAACATACATTATATTGTATGTACAGCAGAAATCTTATGTGTGTAACGTGACAGTTCTGAAAAGGGCGCTCCTGACATCTATTGCTATTGGCCATCTTGTAAGAGGTGGGAGGAAGGGGCTTGCACAGTACAGTGCGTTAGGCAGTGGTGAGAGCAGTGGTCGGGGACAGCTCTGACAGGTGAGCTAGGCTTCTGTTTGTGGATTGAAGCAATGTGTTTCTCAATACTATTCCATTCATTCTGCAACTGAAGAGCTTTGTATTTGACTTCTTTCAATTAACACAACAGGACTCCATATAAGTCTTTAAGTTTTTAACAAGTTCAGCAAAAAGGCCAAGGAATCATTCATTTTGATTGTATAGAGCAGCATCCCTTGCTTCCTCCTTTTCAGCCTGCTTTTTGAGGAAGGCCAACATGCCCCCACCACTCTTTGGCCTTTTAGTGGGTGGCTGGGAGCAGGTGGAGGGCATGGACTCCTCCTCACGATCTGTGCCAGGCAGGACGGACATTTGGGAAGGCTCTTCACATCCAGAGGTTGAGGCTTCAGCAGCAGTCTGGCCATGGTTTGGCACCAAGCATGAGGCAACGAGGTGTGAAATGCTGAATGGACGGCCTTTCCTGAAGTGCCTCATGCATGGCATAAAACCACGGCCAAGTAGCTGCTGTTGCCTCACCACTGTCCGTGCCTGTGCCGGTGAGGGGATTCTTCAACTCCTATTAACACCATGGATAACAGAATGTTACTGAAAGGGCAGCTGGAGCAGAATGAACAGTGACCAATAATGGACCAGTCTAACTGTTACTTCAACTTTGTGGCTACTCATAATTGCTTTCGCCTCAAATGTTAAAAAGTTAATCAAATGTGTAGATAACTCATTAATAGGCACATTACATTTCCATATAGAAGGCTGGGGTAGCCAATGTAAACCTGTTTTAATTGTACAACATAATATCCACAAACACTAGCCCACCACAGTGCCCAGCCATATGATTTGCTTTACCTTGTATTTGCATACCCATTTATAATAACAACATTTTAACCCACAAATATACTTACTCCCAGCCTGATTTGGCTGCATTTCTCTTCCTGCTGAAGAGATGATCCAGTTTAACCCTTGCGTTTATTCCTAAAGGCTGGCAATACAACAACGCTCAAAATGAAGAAATAACTAATGCAAACTGAGCATAGGTTACGCTACAACGTTAACTTCACTTTGATCATTTTACAACAGTAGCATAATGTTCATAGTTTGCATATGGGTTTAACATATTGTTGAAAGTTCAAAACATATAGGGAGCATATTAAAAGTTATGGCATAAGATGGAAAATGCTTAATAAGCAAAGGTAACTTACATGATGATCTGCGTCCCTTGTCGGTCATGTTGATCGTTTGTTTTCATGAACGGCCGAATGGTGCGTCACTTTAAATGTTGCTGCCGCAAGGAATTGCGGGACAGCATTGTCTCCTTTCCTTTCGTAAAGGATTATCCAGTGTACCCTATGCTAAAGGAGATAAGAAAGAAAGCATTGAAGCACCTTTCCTTAGCATTTAGAGAATTCGACCAGCTCTTATCATGGCTTTGTCACAACAAATTTCATCCCCCCATTCCCTTCCAGGGTTACGTTGCGCAGTTACATTACGCAGATTGGTCAGATCTTTCTGTCAGATTCAAATTCAAAATAAGCTTTATTGGCATGACGTGTGTATATATATATATATTTACAGGGTTCGTACGGTCATGGAAAACCTGGAAAAGTCATTGAAATTTAAAATTCAATTTCCAGGCCCTGGTAAAGTTATGGAAAATAATATTTTTGAAAAGTTTTGGAAAAGTAATGGAAACACAGCTAAAGTTGCATCAAATATAATTACTAATTTATCCAATCATAAAAATAGTATGTATAGTAATAAAACGTAAATTGGCACGTAACCTTTGTGGTATTTTGGTGCTGTGAGAAGTTAATTCGGTCTGGCTCAGTCTGTTTACAGGCACGCCCAACAGGCACTCTTCTGCTAATGTAGCAGTTAGTAAAGGTAGGCCCTACTGTGCCGACAATATGCCAGGGAAGTGCAGCTTCAATAATATATCAGGGCTCGAAATTAACTTTTTTACTTGGTTGCACCGGTGCTCCCAACTTCAAAAAGTTAGGAGCACCCACCAAAATGTAAGGAGCACCAACAATATATGCAATAGATTTTTTATTGATGAAAAACGGCAATATAACAGTACGGTTTACAAGTAACAGTTAAACTGTCACGCCTAAAATGTGTCGACTCTTCAAGGAATTGCGTGTTATGCATTCAAATGACAAAGCGCTTCTCGTCACATTAATACCGCTAATTAAATCAACCGCCAGTAAACTGCATCGGAAAAATTAGCTGTTTAAACCCGGTTGCTACACAAAACACTACGTTAACGTTTAAAAAAAAATGCTGTAGTTGTTCTCTTCAACTTTTCAGCTTTCGATAACGCTAATAAATTGAACATAAAGTTTCAATTCAGGTAACATTAGTTAACGCGTTTGCTCTCTGTGTCGCGTGACAGTGGAGTGCAGCGAAAGGGAGTGATTGAAGGCTAATATTAAACAATTTAAAATCAGCATTAAAGGTAAGAATGTCAAGCTCACGATTGGTTAGAAGGGTCACCGTCAGCTCACAAGGCACATACTGAGTGTACTAACTAGTAAATGTACAGAGAAAGACGTTCGACTGGAAAAAGAAAAAAAAAAAGGTCGCACCAGAACAATTATTTGCACTCGCACATATGCTCCCAATTATATTTCGAGGTCGCACAGATTAAATTTCGGGAGCATATGCGACCAAAATGGTCGCAATTTCAAGCCCTGTTTGAGACATTGACAAAAATGTTAAACGATTTGAATGTGTCTGTCTGGTGTTTATTTATTTTAGAGAGGCACCATATGTTTCAGATGCAGACCTAATTTTACTTAGTGTTACAATAAATAATTTTAAATCGTCCCGCTGAGATAAAGTAATTTGTTTTGGTCATGGAAATTCAGTTAAAGGTTGTGGAGAAGTCATGGAAAAGTCATTGAAAATTATTGGTGAAAAAGTGTATGAACCCTGTATATATATATGTTACGACCCTTCTAGGGGTTAAGGGTGCAATATTTAAAATGATGCTTGGCACCAGGAGATGTAACTAAATATATAAGCTTTCTTGTGAGAACAATGAGAGACACACAAGGCTGACTACGGTGAAAGGGATTTTACTGTGTGGGGGGTAGGGCTATTTACAAATATTTACAGACATTTCCAAACATAAAACATGCCAAGACACACAACCGAGACCAGTAAAAAAAGGAGTGGTGCCAAAAATAACAAACACAATACCCTAACTACAAATTTGTAATATAACTAACCAATTATGGGGTGACATAGCTCAGGAGGTAAGACCGATTGTCTGGCAGTCGGAGGGTTGCTGGTTCAAACCCCGCCCTGGGCGTGTCGAAGTGTCCTTGAGCAAGACACCTAACCCCTAACCCCTAACTGCTCTGGCGAATGAGAGGCATCAATTGTAAAGCGCTTTGGATAAAAGCGCTATATAAATGCAGTCCATTTACCATTTACCAATTAACAATACAGAAAACAAAACTTGTCTAACTAACCTAACTGCGACCAGCAGTCATAAATACAGGGGGCGACACCACCACTAAACTAATGTGCTTAGACAGAGCCCTTACCCTACGTGTCAACACGTGTATAGGGGCCCCCGGAACTTACCTAACACTGGTCTCTGAAGTGAACCAGGGAGGACGAAATTTTAGACAGCACAACTCTCTCAAATAACACACACAATCTAGCATTTTCCCAAACACACAGCACAAATGAGGAAACGGCAGGCTCCTGCAGGAACGAAATGGGGACATTTTAAATTGAGAGCTGAGGCATGATTGGAGGAGACATGATTGCAGGAGGGAGTTGATTGGCAGATGGGGGGGGATGAGCGGGAGAATTCTGATGATTGACAGCGGGGATGATCAATGGGAATAACGAAGGGCGGCACACAGACTCCTGCGGAAATGACAGCAACCGAGAGAGAGCAGAACGAAAGAGGGGAGAAAAACGCACGCCCGCATCTCACACGCGAACGTAACAATATATATATATATATATATTAGAGCCCGACCGATGCCAGATTTTTGGGTCCAATGCCGATCCCGATTTTGGAGAGTCCTAGCCCACCAATTACCGATGTTTCGACCGGTATTCTGTCAAAAAGTGCAACATTTTCAAAACAATTTGAAAAACTTATATTTTATCAAAGTTTCTATATTTGAGAACATTTAACTTATAAGATAACAAATAAATTAAAATAAACACACAAAGAATTTTGATCGATAAAAAAATGTAAAAGATGATATTAAATTAAATATATATATTAACACCATCTTCAAGTGGTGTGAATTCAAAATAACTGCACACATTGCTTTTACTCCTTTCTTTTCCAGCCATCTATAAAATAAAAAAAATAAAAAAAAATCAGTTTCCCAGTTTCAAACTTGTATTTTTATGAATATTATTATTGTTGTTGTTATTAATTTATTATTATTTCTTATTATTTATTCTCAGTAAGTTAAATGAATAATATTTTCTTATTTTATTACTACTACATGATCTCAAAGAGTAAGACTTTATCTAGCGGAGCTAAGGAGTGAATCAAGTGTAACGTTAGATGAAACTAAATTGACTGGATGAAATACGTAACGTGAGGCTTGTCCATAAGAATTCGGTGGTGAAAAAAAATACAATGCGCTTTTGTGCAGGTTACCAGCGCTAAGTGTTGGTTGATTCACTTCTCCAACAGCAATCCTTCTCTCATGTTACCACGACAAAGCTAGATAGCATAAAATGATCCACGTTATAAGTGTTTTATCAGCGTTTTTACTGTCTGGTTAGCTTGCTACGATGACGCATGACTAGATGACACACTCGCTTGCAATAACGCGTTGGCTATTGACACAGCATCATATAGTAGCTAATATCATTATCTCAGATAAAAAAAACAAATGTGTGATGCATTCAATCACCATTTTATTTTGGCTGGTTATTTATTTGGGAATACAGCGATGTCCTCTGGAAATGTAGATCCTACACTGCTTATGTGCTCACTGCCAGTTCATAAAGGCTTGCTAGCCAGCTAGCTTGCTAAAGTGAACCAAATGTTAGCTAGCTCGCTTGATAATGAGGATTGATAAACATAGTGGTCATATAAACGCATTTAATTAAAAACTTTCACTAAATATACATACCTTTATTGTGGCAATCGAATCTGTGCAGACAAGTCTTGCAGTGGAGAATATTGGATGAGGCACGAGTGACAAATGTCTTATTACAGAAGTAACACGTCAGCTGCTGCAGTTCACACTTGTTTTAGAGCTCCCTCTACTGGATAATTCTAGTAAATAGCAATTACAACGTTCGAACAGACAAGTACAGATAAATAATCAATGTTTTTTTGTTTACTATACTTATTTAAAAATCGGGACACATCAGCTGCATAACTGCCGATCCCGATGTCGTCAAAAAAGTCAAATAATGGCCGATATATCGGCCAAACCGATATATCGGTCGGGCTCTAATATATATTGCACTAACACGAGTGCAACAAACAATAAACATATGAACAGAATACGACTTTGTGTGTGTGTGTGTGGTATGTCTGTATCTTAGCTTGTGTAATGGCATGTGTAAATTAGGTAAAACAGTGAGTACAATAATTAATATAAAAAAGTCTCTCTCTTTAGCAAGATTCATAGATTGCTAGCTAGCTAGCAAGAGAAATAAATAGATAGCCAACGAGACAGACCACTAGCTAGCTAGTTGGAAGAGCTTCTCTTAGAATTATATATCTCTTCCTAGCTAGCCAGTTAGCTAGCGATTGCTCACTGTCGTTAGCAACCAGTAGAGAACGCTTGGAAACCATGCATGCAAAGTAGTCAATTTGACGCTAACTTACGCCTTAAGGGATCATAACCCCGGAAGAGATAGGGGCGATGAAATTTGTTGTGACAGCTGCCACTTAGATACTTCCGGATCATTTCACTCAGTTAGGAACCTTCCTAAGCAAAAAAGACTATTTTACTGCAGTCCTAGTCTTTTGGAGGAGTGTTCTCTGGTCAGAAGAAACAAAAATTAAACTGTGGCCGTAATGATCAGTGCTACATATGGAGGAAAAAGGGTGATGTTTTTAATCTGAAGAACACCATCCCACTGTGACGCATGGTGGTGGTAGCATCATGTTGTGTGGATGTTTTGCTGGAAAAGGGAATGTTACACTTTAGAAAATGGGTAGCATCATGAGGAAGGAGGATTATCTAGAAATACTGAAGCAACACCTCAAGACATCAGCGAGAAAGTTCGCAACTGGGTCTTCCAGCAGGACAATGATCCTAAGCATACCTCCAAAGTTGTAACAAAATGGCTTAAAGACAACAAAGTGAAAACATTGGAGTGGCCATCACAAAGCCCTGACCTGAATCCCATAGAAAATTTGTGGACTGAACTGAAAAAGCATGTCCGAGCAAGGAGGCCCACAAACCTGACTGAGTTACACCAGTTCTGTCAGGAGGAATAGGCAAAAATTCCAAAGTATTGTGAGAAGCTTGTGGAAGGCTACCCTGAGCGTTTGATTCAAGTTAAGCAATTTAAAGGAAATGCCACTAAATACTAACAAAGTTTATGTAAACATTTGGCCCACTGAAAATCTGATATGGTACATAAAAGCTGAAAAAAAAAAGCTGAAACAGTTTAGAAAATTCTCCGCCTGAACTGATTGTTACGTATCTCAATGAGCAGAAAGTCACAGAAGTCAGGAAAGCTGCAGTTGTAGCAGATCTTTTCAGCAATTTAATTTTGAAAAAGTACTTGGCAGAAGCATAGTGGTTCAGAAAAGTCCACTTTCTGCCATGAAGACTGATCATCCTCAGTGTAGTAAACAGGTCTATGCCCAGTGGCGATTTTAGCATGGCATTTCTGGTGGGGCAGTTTTGTATGACGTCACCATAACAAAAAATAAAGGTAGCCAATTAGTGTACGGTAGGCCTATGCTATTATATGTGCTGCGCTGTAAATGCCAGGGAGCAGAAAGATTTCCAAACTGAATAATAAAATAAAGCTAGCTAGAATGAAAGCACCTATTATCGACCACCGGAAGGGGGGGGGGACGTGTATCGGCCACTCTAACCGGTAGTGTATTTACTTCGTATTTATTAGACAGAGCTGGACATCGTTAAATGTAAGTCCTGTAAAAATACACATAATAAACTGTCTAAATGTAAAAAAAAAAACAGCTTCATACATATACAATTAGTTATATTAATACAGCCTTATTTACAATATCAACTTTAAGATAAGCAACACGGTCGGAATTATCTCATCCCGACCCATGCAATGGCACAGAGGTTGCTTCATAATTTCAAACTGCTTTCCTGATGGCTATTTTGCGTCCTGCGACTTGGGTTACAACAGTGAATATGTACGGATTTCAAGACATGCTGATAGCAATCACCCTTTCTCATATTAACCTCAAATACGCAAGATAGGACACTTATACAGTATGCTAGCAAATGTATGTCAAGTTCCATTCATTTATATGGGGTGGTCGATACACGTCCACTTAGCAACCAAAAGCTAGCGCAGGACCACCTCTTACTTATTTGCCGGCATAGAAAAAAATCACGAAAGTACTGAAAAAATAACCACTGGAGGATAACAAGGACATTTTTTACTACATAACTAGGTACAGGTTGTTACCGATATTTCGCCTATTTCATATATAGTTGCAAGTCTGTTTACGTTTTCTTGTCTGTCGAACGAAGGTGGTAGCTAATAGGTGTTCTCACTCTAGCATTAGCGATAGACGCACATAAACTGACTAACGGTTGCGTTTATTATTTTTTTGTCACCTCAGGTGGTTCACCTGTTGCTAGATAGAATTTGTAGGGGCAAAAACATTTCTGCCCCTCCGCCCAACATAATTTGCGGGAGGTGTTCCCTGCTTACGCAGATCACGCTCACATTGTTCTCCTAGCAACGATGGGGCAGAATGCTCTGCTGCCCCACAGCAGAGAGATAGGACAGGGAGCGCAGTCCGCAGCGCTCACACATACACACAAAGGAAATTACTCCAAAACCGCACTATAAGGATTGTGACTCGTGTATTATATTTATACATGGCAATTTCACCACTGAATCACTATTTTGTATTCAATAGAAAATACATTTTACCACAACGTTCAGATGTTACGATAATCTTGCACCACAGCGCCACCTTTGGTGGGGCACTGCCCCATGTGCCCCTAATGTAAAAATGCCCCAGTTTATGCCTACTGTAAAAATGACAGTGAATGTCCCAAATACGCTAAGAAGAATGCAAAACCTCAATTGTTGGTTGGGACACATGAAGTCTCTTCTCCTTCAAGTACCAGCAGTATTTCTCATAGTGAAAAGGACATTTTTTCTGACGCTTCAGATTATGCGCCTTTTCTCCTTAACGGTGTTGTCTCATTCCCTGGTAGCCCTGGCACTGATGTAAATATACTTAGTGATACAGGAGCTGCACAGTCTTTTATCTTTGCTTGAACAGTCCTTTCCGAAAGTGTTTCCTACATGTAACATATCATGAGCCATAGCCAAGATGTTTGATATTGTAGATCTAAGCAGGTCATGTATTTGTGGCCCTCAATTGGGGGATTTTACACACTCACTTGATGCAACCACTGTGCAATCCGTTTGTGGCACAAACCAGAAAGGTACATTGTCAGATGTTAAGGAACAACTAATCAATTCGATAAAAAAGTATTCTTAATGATCTTCTCTGATCAGGCTGTGACTGAGGATGAAATGCTTTGTCTGTGGATTACTGTACACAAGCTGGTGTGTCGATGCACAAATGAATACCTGTCAGTGTTGTTCTAAGATAATTTGAGAACGGTATATCAAATTGTTGTGGCATCCGAATATCATCCGGAAATACTAACTTTAGCCCATGACATCCCATTTGCTGCCCATTTAGGCATAATGAAAACGTATGACTGCACTTTGCAACAATTTGCCTGGCCTGGTTTAAAGTGAGATACTGTAGCCCACTGCAAGTCATGTCAAAAGTGTCAAGTCTCGGGAAAGCCACGTCAGACCATTCCGCCTGCTCCTTTATACCTGATTTCTATGTTTGGGGAACCGTTTGAGTAATTACTGATTGAATTACTGAAGTCACAGGGCTTTAGAAAACTTTCACCAAATGTTGCACACTCTCTGAGAAAACAGATTGGGATGGAGGAGTTCCATTGTTTCTCTTTGCTGTTAGAGAGGTAGCACATGGAAGTTGCATGGTTTTAGCTCCACTGACTTGGTATTTGGTCATACTGTGCTTGGTCCACTCAAACAATTAAGAGGAATTTTTGGTATGTGATGAACCCAAAGACCTTTTGGATTATGTATTGTGTTTGCGGAATGCTTGGAAATTGGATAAATCCACACTTGCAGTGTCGCAGCCCCACATGAAAAGACTTTTGACAAGCATGCTTAGGTTTGGGGCAGCAGTGTAGTATAATGGGTAAGGAGTTTGTCTTGTAAACTAAAGGTTCTATTACCCAGTGGTACACTGCCATTGAACCCTTGAGCAACCGCATTGTCTTAGTATATATCCAGCTGTATAATTGAATACAATGTAAAAAATGCTATGTAAAGAGTTATGTAAGTTGCTGTGCATAAGAGCGTCTGATAAATTCCTGTAATGCTAGGTCGTTTTCCTCTGGGGATCAAGCATTGGCATTTGTCCTAGTTCCTGGTTTGGCACTCCAAGCTGGGTATAGCGGACCATTTACTGTCAGTGTGTTTACATGCACAGTTGAAATCGATCTATATTAATAGCTCGATTTGGCCAAAGATGAGATTTAATTGGATTATTGTCGTTGTCCCAATATACATGACTTGGAAAGAATCCATTTATTGACTGAGGTGTCTGATGAAGGCTTCTTATAAATACTGCTCCAATTTTGTCACAACTTTTTTGAATAGTTTGCTATTCCGCATTTTTCTTCCATCCATGTATTTTAGGATATTTAACTCCTTTAGTTGCAATAACATGATCTTGGTCTCCTCGTCCGTCCAGAAATGTGTTTTTTTTTTCGCCATGATACTAGGGAGAGAAAAATGGAGCTTTAGAATGTCAGCAACAGTGTATGCGTGTGAGCTCGACAATGCATTTCTCACAGAAAAGGTCGTTTTTCCGCATTTTTTTAGTTCAGTGGTGATAGAAGTGACAATAATTAAGTGGTACTGTCCTGTTAGCCTTTATTGATCGCCGTACAAGGTTAATGTGAAGTAGGTAGCACAATCGGACAGCACTAACCCATAAAAACGTACTTTGAATGGTACTTGCTCAATCGAACAGTAAATGTGAAAAACATTCAATTATAGTCAGCGGCACCAAAATTTTCTGTCACACCCTCAATACATGACAGAAGTCCCAGCAGAAAAGTTATATATTTTCTGAAACGTTATCGATTCCGCTTGGCCACTGTGAGCGTATAGTTGCTATGTAAATTATGGAACATGCGCAGAACGCCTAGGCCAGTTTTCGGCCTATTGAAGCGTATACATGCGGTAGTAAATCGACCACAACTGCATTATCTAGGTATGTTAGTCAGACTATAAAAAATCGACTTTGTACGATTTCAGTCAGACTACAATGTTTACATTATTTTGTAAAAGTCCAGTTTTAGCCGGACTAAAACAATAAATCAACTTTTTCAAACATCATGTAAACCCACTGTGTGACCAGCAAAGTAGGTGATTCGGATTATATTATGCTACTCCTGAGAAACAGACTTGCGTGTGCCATGTAAATATGCTTAAAATAATCTATCCATCCATTATCTATACCCGCTTATCCTTGGCAGAGTCGAGGGGGATCCCAGCATGCATTGGGTAAGAGGCAGGATTACATCCTGGACAGGCTGCCAATCTATTGCAGGGCACAGTTAAAATGATTTTTTTTTTTAAGTTAATAGCAAAAAAGCAACAACAAGAAAACACTTCACTTTAAAAAGAGGTTAATTGTACAAAGGTAATTCATGTTGAGACATCTGTGGATTCTGAATAATGGCACAGAAGTACACAAAAGCGGAGTATTGAAGCATTTTCTTTGAAATGATTTTCTGAGCCCCAAAACACCCTGCTGGCATTTGGTTCTCTCAGCATGAGCAATTTCATAAACCGCATTAACTGAGTTATTTATCCAGATTGTCAGTCGCATCACTATTTCTGGAAGATTATCCAACTTCTTCTGAAGTCTTCTGCCACATTCCTTTTCTGCCATGTTCTTTTTACACATCCTTTAATCTATTCAGTTGTGAACTATTTAAAGTAAATAGCTCAAAGACTGAAGTAAATAAGATATTCTAGGACCTATGCTAATAATGGAATATAAGCCAAATATACAGTGCTGTATATGGACAGTGACACAATTGTTTTAGTCCAGCACTTTGGATGTAAAACATTCATTTAAATGAGGTCTTCTTCCATGTGCCATTTTTTAAAATTTTATTTGACACTTTGATGTGGCATAACATTTGAATGACCACATTCTCTTCAGATGGTAAGATGAAAAAACACAGGGCCAAGTTTATTTAGGAAAAAGCCAGTGTTTTTTCTTGTAACTTGGCTTAATTTTGATATCAGTACTTTTAATAGCAGGCATAGATTTAGCAAGTTTGAATAAATGACTTATAGACGGTACTTTATATGTGTGAGTAACTTGCCATTTTCTTTACATTGAAAAACATGTTTTTCTTCATATTATACAGTATATTCTGTGTAAAACCGAGATACACTTAATTTAAAGCGTGACCCGAATTTATAATGGTAAAGCTGTGACTATGAAATATGTTATGAAACATGTTGCACATAACTTTCACTGAAGCTCCCTATATTAAGATTTTATTCTAATTGTATTAAAAATCTAGTATAAGTAAAATCGTATAGCTCTTTACTGTATATAAAGCTATTTTCATAAAATTTCCATAATTTCTCTTAATATTTTCTCAGAATAGGGAAAACCAGGAAAGGAATTTGGATGCTGACAATCACAGTAGCAAGGTAGTAAGGACTATGAATCATCAAGGACAGACAAGAGATGTGTTTTGTTAACACTTGTGATAAACACTTGTGTTAAAATAAAAATGAAATGGATTCAAACAGAGGTCAGCTTTCTGAATATTTTCTCAGTTATTCTGCACCACTTCACAACTGATGCTTTTAAGCAAGTAATATGGATATTGAACAGTTGAAAATATTAAGTCCATCCTTTTGATCACAATTTGCTGAAGTATAGAAACATCTTGGGAGTTGTGCTTCTATCACTGAGATCATCATCCATCCTGGTTTGTGCTCTTTCCTGTATACAATTCAAATGCTAGGTCAGTTCCATGTGTAATTGAAGTATGTGGTACACCAGAGCCTAATCTATATACGCCTCTTTGTACATGGAGCAAATTGTTTCCTCTTTAGCGGATTAGGCTATAAATAGCCATTAGAGCAACATTATTATGGTTCCCCTTGAAAATGTCATGTTTTGTGCAGGTTCTGAACTTTCCCCAAATTTAAATTACTTAAAAAGCCAGGGAGGTTAAAGAATACATTTTATTTTCTGAATGTAATTTCTTTCTTCCAATTTTTATGCACGATGCAGACAGAGAGGCTCTGAAAAATCATTTTATTTAGTATTTATAGACTAGATTGGAAGAAAAACAAACTGCTTTATGCTGGAGGTCAGTGCAGAGTGAGGAAATTAATATAAAACCGTCCAAGTTGATGCAAATTCAATGTTGCCCAAAGAGAATTTCATCATTAGAATCTTTCTTTGGTCAGTCAGTGCTTGTACACTGTATGGTAAAAGTATGCAAAAACACACGTTCAAAATCAGCCTGAGGGCTCCATTCCTCATTTATGTGGTCCGTTTGTGGACTGAAATAAGAAAAAATAGATTTAATCTCCTTCCACATACACCAAATACTTCCTTCAAAAGCTAAAAGAGAGTTGGTAGACTTGGATGGATACGTTCCCCATCCTTTTCAGCCAGTAACTCTGTACTTAACTTTAAAGTTAAATGAATTATTTTGAGAGCTTTGGGAATAGGGGTCATTCAGAACTCTTAAATGTTTGAAATTTCGAAAAGTCAAAATAGTAATTTTAATGATTTACAATGGTTACTTACATTACTGTAACCTTATTTTTTATACATGCTCTCACTTTGCAAATAGTAAGCATTACCTCAGAAGAGCTCACCGGTGATGGTCATCTAGTTTTCCACTAGGAAAAAAAAATACAGTTAGTTGATCTTACGTTTCATATATGGATGAATTTGTGTCAAGTTTTGCCTGGTTTTCAAACTTTTTATTTTCAGGTAAACAACAGAGAAAGTAGTGAAGAAGTGTCCATCAGTGAGTAATGTGGTGCTGATCATGTAGCTGTCTGAGTCATTAAACAATATGTATGTGGAGTTTGCATGTGAAGCGATAGAGAATGCATTTAAATTAAATATAATTGAGCTTCCAAAAAAGATTATACAGCTCTAAAAGCGATTATCATTTAGTAAGCAAGCCAGCTTCCACACAAAACCAAAATGGCAACCACAAAGTTTTAACAACGTCCTTTTGCGTGTGTATCGATTGTCCTGCAATTGGTTATTTTCAAGATGAGATGTTGTCATTGGCAGATGTAGCTAAATGTCCAATAGAGAGAATAATTGATTGTGGTACTGGAACATTTGTGAGCATTTGCAGGAAAAAGAAGAACATGTTGGGGCTTTATTGTATTAAGTTGTTTGTGAATTATGTCTATTTACATGAGGTCAGAAGGTACAGAAGTTAATATTCTTAAGGGCTGAGAGTCTGTGGTCATTAGGTTATTTCTGTAGGAAACCCTGAAAGTGCCAAACTCTCAGTGCTGAATGGGGAATGTGCTGCCACTTGGTGGACTGCATACCTGCCATCCCAGTATTTATTAAATTGCCTACACTTGCTATGCTTGGGTCAACATTCACTTGATATGAACATCAAAGTGTTAAGGTTCCTTTTAAGCTGTATACCCTGCTGTTAGTTAATATGATTGGCATCTTAAAATATCTGTGTATACTTATGTTGAGGGTATCTGTTCAGAGAATTCAAGAAATAAAAATAAAAGTAGTAAATAATTTTATTGTTTTACACTCTAGGGCTTGTTTTAGTGTTGCAGTCATCCAGTATTTCGTGGTTTGCTTTTCTTGTCTTCACTAAATCAAAGCAACTTGTAAAAAATAGTCTGTATATTTGTCTACTAAACTGAAGTATCCCACACTCCAACTATTTTGTGAAATGTTGGTCTTGTGTACACCATTAACAGACTATCTGTAAAATGTTTTGAGGCATTAGTCCTATTGATGAAGAGATTTATGAATAAAATTGAACTTGAACGCAAGCTTCTGTGCCATTTGACATTAAAATATTTTCCTGAGCTACATCAGAGCTGTGGGAGTATTATGTTGTTTTCCTCTTTCTAACATTAACTATTTTGGAATCCTGTAAAGAAATCTATTTTATATTAAATGTCATAGGCCTGGTCTTTAGTTTCATACTGGTTTCTGTTCACATAATGTCACAGAATATTACAGTATTATCATTTTATGTTGAACATTTTATTGTGTGTGTGTGTATGGGGGTGGGGGACAGCACCAAGAAAAAGGGGTAGTGTGGGGGGGGCGGGGGGGCTTCAAATGAAAACGATTGAAGGCGCATGAGGTGAAAGGTTACAAGGGCCTCAGCAAATATCATGCAATTTGTGCCTCATTTTCAGCTAACTCTTTAAGGTATGAGACTCCTTTTAAAATAGCTAAATAAACAATACTGTTCTTTCCAAGATAACATTTAAATTGCTTCTACAGGTTTGCATCATTCTCGCAGTGTTTTTACACTTATAATCAACATCATAATCATGAATTACTGTAATTATATGGTTAACAATTAAACTTAAATGTTTGTTTTTTTGTTCAAATGAATGGAAGTATAATAGTTGCTTGTCAAACTACAAACTGTGCTTGTGAAGAAAAGGAATTCAGACCATAGCATGATTTCTTTTTTTTTAAACCTACCATAATGATATTTAAAAGGGCTATAGCAGCTGAGATCCACTGAGAATGAAACAGATAGCCATGCCAATCACTACTTATAAACATGCACTGCATTTGTGCAGCAGCACAGATGATCATTATTTCAAATTTATATTGCTATTTGCAGAAGAATTGTTGGAAAATGAATCCAGTATATCTGTACAAAGTGTTCATGGAGTTCAATTCTTAAATTGTGTTGGATAATTGGGATGGCAGGTATGCCATCCCGCCAAGTTACGCCTTGGCGGGGGCATGCCCCATACCTATACAGCACCGAGAGTTTGGCACTTTTCAGGGTTCCCCACAGAAATAACCACAACAGCCACAGACACTCAGCCCTTAAAAACATTAAATTCTGTACATTCTGACCCCATTTCAACAGACAGATTTCATAAACAACTTCACATGTCCACACAATAAAGCCCCAAACGGATTTTGCGTTTTCTCCTTCTTCTCTTTCTTCTTCTTCTTCTTCTTCTCATTCTTATTTTTCCTGCCGCCTATCCCACTAATAACATGTCTCCCCATTGGACATTTTACCGACACCTGCCAAATCTTCACCTACACGACCCAATCAAAAACTCGCATACACACGCAAAATACCCATACCTTTTTACTCTGAAACATTCTCAATACAAACAGCTAGTCTGCCTGTGGCCTAGTGGGTAAGGTTACAGTCTTGGGAACACAGGGTCCTAGGTTCAAGCCCAGCTAAGAACGTGTTTCTTTAACCTGCTTTTACCCTCACTAATAATTGTCTACTACTTCTCAATTATTGCTTTTGCACCATATCTACCAGCCGTTCCCCAAACGTATACACTGTATTATGACGTACCGTCTGCACGTTCAATTGTTAACTGGCTACAATATTGCAAAGCCATATGGATTCAACGGGAGCTCTTCTGTGCTTACTCGCCTGTGTTCTTCTTTAAACCCATGGACAGGTTTGCTAATGATATTTCACGCATTGCATAGCTATGTCATGGTGCTGCCCTAACAAAGTGACAGACTGGTAAACCTCCGGTTGAACGATTGAATTCCGCCTCCTCCTCAGGCAGATAATTTCCTCTTTTACACTAACGTTCTCTTACGCTTATATTTGCTTTACCAAAACTCACTCATGGCCACCCATATGCATTTCATGACGGCAAATGTATTCCTTTTATTAAAAAGTTACACCAGTTCACCGCTGTGCCATTTCTACTAACTACATTTCTTCACTTGGCTACCGTACAAAACCTTCTTATCGGCAAACGCCACGTTTCTACATTCATGTTACCTCGCCCTGTTCTCTCTCTAGCCACATACAAACAATTACTACGTATGTACGTTCTGCAACTCCCCATTAAAACATTACATTTAAAATCATGATTCACTCATAATTATAACTACTAGTACTGAACATGAAAAAAACACAGCAGTGCAATAGATTTCACACATTACTTAACCCTCCACTTTAACAGTTAATGCTTTATAGCGACTGTTATATATACCGTTCGATAAGGAATATAAGCTCGCTCATGGTTACTCCATTTACTGCGCACTATACTCCGTGATCATGTCAACGTTCACCTACATGCCCATTCTGCTAAAAACATACTGTTTCAACTACGCTATTTCATAATTTCATTCTAATTTCTCTCACACTGTTGTTATTTTCTCATATGCAAAGCCTGCTGGGACATATGCGTCTGCTCCTATTCTTCACTATCATGTTTTCCGGTTCTAGTTTAGCAAAACAGCGAACAGGATTCCCACCTGCAGATAAGCCTATCAAAATGCCTTACAAACCTTACAAACACTAAAAGTGCATCTCCACGAAATAACCGACAACGGAGCAGGACAGAAGGGTACACAAGTTGCGACCTAGGGAGTTATAATTCTACGGGCTTGCTGATTATTTTGTCAGTCAAGGCTCGTTGGATGGACGTCAAATCCGTGAGTACATACTGGCCATATTTCATCTGCGTTTCTCATGCGTTTACGCTTACGCCACCGTACCCTTTCTCACAGCCACTGTTTTATATATATAGCAAACGGAAACTGCTGAACGGTACACGTTCATCAGACTGTATACAAATTCACACAACGATAGCCATAATCCACAACCGTTTCTTACAGGGTCACTTCGCATTTCTCACTCTCATAATAAAACGCTTTGCAAAAAGAAATGATATCTCATAAAAAACATGTTTTCAACGTACAAAAATGCCAAGTTACTCAAAAGTATTGATATCAAAATGACGCCAAGTTACGGTACTACAAACAATATAGGCTATCTTGCCTCACCGAAATGACATAAGATGTATTTCAAAGCAATGCTACCCAATATTTCCTCAATTCTTTCAAGTCACTTGGCCCTGTGTGTATAAGCATGCACTACATGGACAGGCCAAACATATGTGTGGATGGCTCTCTCACAGTCAAGATTGATTGAATAGGCGTGTATATGTCCAATTTGTATTGGTATGTATGTATTTCGCTGCCCAGCCTTTCTGTTGCGTGAATGATAGTACGTTTCTTGGTATAAGTGTGTGTTCGTAAATGTGAATGTAACATGCTGCAAGGGAAATGTCCCCATGGGGATAAAGAAGTTCTCTATGTATGTATGTATAATATGTATTTTACATGCAGTATTTATTGTACGTAACAAATATACAATAACTTGCACATGTACTCAAATTCAGTTCAGAAGCAAGTATAAACATGTTTTCTGGAGAAATATGCTTCCTGTAGTTACTCAGCAGCAGTTTTGTACATTAATTTCAATGTGTTCCATGAGGCAATTCGAAATATTTGACTCTATGACATTGACATTGTAAAATGGTAAGATTACAAAACACAGGGCCAAGTGACTTGAAAGAATTGAGGAAATATTGGGTAGCATTGCTTTGGAAATACATCTTATGTCATTTCGGTGAGGCAAGATAGCCTATATTGTTTGTAGTACCGTAACTTGGCGTCATTTTGATATCAATACTTTTGAGTAACTTGGCATTTTTGTACGTTGAAAACGTGTTTTTTATGAGATGTAATTTACAGTTAATGATGGTAACAAGAAGTTTAGTTTAGTATTATATGTTACATTTTTTATCAGGTAAAATAAATGAACTTCTATTAAGCTGCGCAAGCATTTAAGTGAATAGCTAATCAGCATTTTACATAGACTAGTAATGTATTGGGTGCAGTATTGACGGTTTCATTCAAGAAACAATAACCATCCATTTTGAAAATGACCACCCCTGCTTTATTTAATGGTTTGATTCAATTTGAATATTATGGATGTAGACACTGTTATTACCTCTGCTGAATGAATGCCACACAGCTTGTTGCCAGAAAGCAATTTTATGTTCAGGCTTTTGTTCTGGGGGAAAAAATAAAAACAAATTAGAATTCATGAATTCATGGTCTCTTTGTGTTCATATGTACTGCTGGTTCCTCAGGACTCTTCTCATCCCTGGGAAGTTGCCCTTACATCACCAATAACATTGTGCATCCGATTACTATGCAAATAGACTTCTCGTGTTAACATCACTGAAACTAAATGAGGAGACCTTGGAGCTCCATTAAGACAGCAGCCTGAAGACAGATGTGTGCATGGAAACGGCAGAGGATAATTACTTTTTTAACACTTTAAATACGAGTAAATCCTTTGGTTGACTGGTTAAATGGTTAACTGTAAACTGTTTTAATTTGACTTAACCCTAAGCCCAGCCAACTCCCCTTTGGTTCCATGATTCTGATCTGATCTCAATCTGCACATTGGCTGGGTTTAAATGAAACCCACTGAACCACTTCATGGGTATAATGCAATTCAGTTCAACCAAAACAAACCTTCCCCAAATAATCTCATCTAATCAAAATTCCATCACAATATTGTCTGATGTGAATGCTCTCTTCTCTGTAAAAGTGGAGGAAGTTAGAAGTTGTAGCCAATGCAAAATTAGTTTTCATCAAATGAAATGGCACATAATTTTTGGGTGATTGGTCAGCACATATTAAACACACTTGCATTTTTGTGCTAAATGTGTCTGTTCAGGGAAAACATTTCAAACTCATTCGGTAAAAGATTTCAAAAAAGCTTCATTCCCATGCTACATAATAATAAATGAATGCAAGAAAGAATGAATGGATTTTATTTTGAAAAACAACACATACGTGTCAAAACTGAAAATAAAATAGTCAAAAAAGAGTGGATGCAAAATGAATATGAGTGGAAACAATGAATATAAGGTTAAAGTGCAGACTGTCAGCAAAGTTATGTATCTCTGTCACAGGGCACACACACCATTCACTCACACACTGGAGTCTCCAATTAGCCTTCCTGCACGTCTTTGGACTGTACCCGGATTCACGTACCTGGAACACCCGGAGGAAACCCATGCGGACACAGGGAGAACATGCAAAATCCACACAGAAAGGCTGAGGCCGGATTCAAACTCTTGCTGTGAGGCTACAGTGCTACCCACTGCACCACTGTAGATCATGACATTTCTTAAGCATCTACATATAATACAATGCACAAAATAGAATACAGTGACAAAAGACATACAAACATGTAGCAACAGAAAACAGAATAGTTGGTTCAAACAAAACAATAGTCTGTATTTGTTTGCAGAAAATGAGAAATAGAAAGAGAACCACTGCCAGAGGGCTCCAGGCAGGTTTTTGATGTGTTGGAAATAAATTTATTTTTTTATTGAAATTAACAGCTTGTTGTCAATAGACTATTAGATAACCAAATGATTGGATTTGTTCAACTCAGACCTGATCTTCATAAATATATTTAACTCTATTTAACATCAATGAAAAATAGCATAGCCTATCTTTATGTGGTGACATGTGGCATTGACTGATGCAGCTGTTTGATCCAAACATTCGACAGGAACCTAAGAATAATGTCTTCTGATAAGTTTTCTTCGATATAGCCTAGGTAGGCTACGAAACACATTTAAATGTAATTGATCAATAAATTAAAGACTGTGTTTGTATCCTATAACATTGAATTGTATTGAATTACCTTACTATGTGGGAACTTTTACAGCTATTAATCCTGTTAGGTGTACCCCCTGTTGTTTTAGGTTTTTTCCCCCACCCACAAGGTTAAATGTAACATTTCACTCCCAGTACTTCTGCTGAAATTGTTAGTGAATGGTATGTCCCAAATTTCATTATGGTATACAATCATAGTCAAGATATGTAGGTTACTTGTATTCAAATCATTAATCTAGTTTTAGTAATATTTTCAGAATTGAGCCAAATACGAAAACTGTTTATTACTTCCCCAATCTCTCCTATACTAATAGCTGCATACTGGCTAGACATAGCCAGAGATTTGAGACTCGTGTCTAACATAGCTGAAAATGTTAATTATTTACTCTTTCACATGGATGCTTTGACAAACAGTTTGTTCCAGATAGCAGTATCTATGGACACAGAGGTTCGCCCTTTAGTGTTCAGCAATTTTGCAGCAATTTGTGGCTCATCGCCTGATTATTTCACTCCGAAATTCAGATTACGCCTGATCAGTTGGACGCCTTTCCCACATACTGCCTGTGGAAGCTATGGGTAGTTGTTTATTATCTGGTTTGTCTGACTGTGACATTGCAACTCTATTTGGGGTTGGTGAGAGAACTGTTCATTGTTGAATGGCAGAGCATGGCAGAAGGTGAGTCTGTGACCTTCAGGCAACAAGCCTCTATCGAGTAAAGTTTGCCTAGGTGTATGAGTGCATCTTAACTTGATTTACTGTTGTATGGAGCAGAGCTCAAGTTTGGGCCACAGACCATCTGGTCAATAAGACATAGGAACTGTGCACTCTACCCCCCCCCCCCCCCCCCCCCCCCAAACCGGGCTTGATTTCTATGCCTGAACGTAAAAGCTGCACCCCCTTATTATCATATGGATGAAGAAAAACAGAAATAAAGAAATATACAGAAAAAAATGAATCAAAAAATACATAAATGAATATGGAAATTAATACAGAAATTATTGATATAGGAAATACATAAATATGGAAATCAGTACAGAAATTAATAAATAAGGAAATACATAGGCAAATAAATAAATGCAGAAATAGCCATTTATATCAGATTTTATCCATTAATTTATTTCTGTGTACAGTTATTTATTTTTACATTTTTCTAGCATTTATATGTATTTATTATTTAGTCATTTATTTATTCATGTACTTATTCTTAACTTTGGCATTTTTGGTCCTCCATACACTTATTATGGTTCTTTGAGAGGGAACAGCTTCAACTGAAACAGTAATAGTTGGGGAGTATCAAATCCTATCAGGGTCTGGTCAATGTGCTGCAGCAGTAAAAAAAAAAAAAAAAAGCCAACAGGATGCTGGGATACATAGCCAGAATTATTGAGTATAAATCTAAGGAGATCATACTCACCCTATACAATACCCTTGTCAGACCACACTTAGAGTATTGTGTGCAGTTCTGGAGACCGTACTACAAGAAAGATATAGAGGCACTGGATAAGGTCCAAAGACGGGCAACCAGATTGATTCCGGGTATAAAAGATATGTGTTATGAGGATAGGCTTGAGAAGCTTGGACTTTTCAAGCTTAGTAAAAGGAGACTCAGGGGAGATTTGATCGAGGCTTTTAAATGTATTAAAGGGATTAACAAAGCGAACTACAGGAAATTATTCAAGTTGAGTTCAGTTAGCAGAATGAGGGGGCATAAATGGAAACTGGCAAAGGGTAAATTTCACACAGACATTACAAAATATTTTTTCATAATATTTCATGGCCAATGTGTGGAGCAGTTTGCCTGGACATGTAATGTAGGCAGAAACACTGGGGGTATTCAAGGCCTGGCTTGATACAGTGTTACATACTATCTCGCTTTTAGGGAAACTAAGCATTAAGTACAGTTTAGTGGTAGGAATAGACGAGCAGTGTTGGGCTGAATGGCCTGTTCTCGTCTTACGTTATGTTAAATGTTATGTTAAATCACTAAACACAAAAAAGTGATGTTACGCTTCATACCAGAGTATGTGTCAAAATTATGAAGCAGTTTAATCCATAGCACTCTGCCGCTGCCTGTTTTGTATTATCGGAAGCAGGTAATCAGTGACGTCCAAAGCTTAGTTTTGTCACACACACAACCACCTCATTGGTTTAGTTTAGTTGAAACAAGCTGTAGGTTTGAAGACATGGTGGGCTACAAGCACATTCGCTGCTCAGCAACAAATGCACTTCACTGCCGAATTGAAACTCACTCCCTGTCATCCATGTGTATTTCACTCTTAGTAAACCTTAATACATTTTCTGGCAACATACTTAAACAGAAAAAGTTTATATAATTCTATTTTTCTAAACTTTTGCAACAGAAATAAGCCAAGGATACTTAATGCTGCGGGCTAACCACCTATCCGTATAGCTTACCTCTCGTAGACTACTATATATAAAATGCACACACATCCATACATGTAGTAGGGTGTGTGTATATACAGACGAGTGACAAATTAAAGGAAAACCAATATCAAGTGTCTTAGTAAGGTGTTGGGCCAGCACAAGCTACCAGAACAGCTTCAATGCGCATTTGCATAGATTCTACAAGTCTCCGGAAATGTATTGGAGCTATGGAGCACCATTCTTCCAAGATATTCCCTCATTTGGTGTTTTGATGATGGTGATGGAGAGCGCTCTCTAACACATCAGTTCAAAATCTCCCACAGGTGTTCAATTGCATTGAGAAGGCCATAGCATATGATTCACGTCATTTTCATACTTATTATATCAATCAGTGGCCCCTCGTGCCCCATGGATGAGAGATTTGTCATCATGAAAGAGACCACTCCCATCAGGATAGAAATATTTCATCATAGGATAAAGGTGATCACTAGGATGAAGGTGATTGTATTGATTTGTAGTGTAACCCTTCCCTCTAAGGTGATTAGTGAACCGAAACCATGCCAGGAAACTGCATCCACAGCATAACAGAGCCAACGAACCCCCTCACTGTTGGGGTCAAGCATTCAGGCCTGTACCATTCTCTTGGTGTATACCACACATGCACTTAGCACTGGGTAGCACTGTCACCTCACAGCAAGAAGGTTGTGGGTTCGAATCTCGGCTTGGGACCTTTCTGTGTGGAGTTTGCATGTTCTCCCCGTGTCCACGTGGGTTTCCTTTGGGTACTCCGGTTTCCTCCCACAGTCCAAAGACAAGCAGGTATGCTAATTGGAGACTCTAAATTGCCCGTAGATATGAGTGTGTGTGTGAATGGTGTGTGTGCCCTGTGATAGATTGGCGGCCTGTTCACAGTGTATTCCTGCCTCTCGCCCAATGCACGCTGGGATAGGCTCCAGCACCCCCCACGACCCTGATAAGGATAAGCGGGTATAGATAATGGATGGATGGATGGATGACTTATCAGACCATATAACTTTTTTTTCCACATCTCAGTAGACCAGTGCTTTTGATTTTTGCACCAATGAACTCTCAAATGTGCATTTGTCTTTGTAATGAGGGGTTTATGCAACCCTACCAAAATATCCATCCCTATGTAGTCGTCAACGGACTGTTCTTACTGACACATTTTGATCACATCGTACACTGACATTCTCAATCACCTGAGAAATAGTTGCTCCTCTGTTTTTCCTTCGACCAAAATTTCCGACCCTATTTTCCGATTTCTTTCCCATATATCTAAATGCATTGTAGATTTGCATTTGAGGGGAGGTGGGATAGGATAGGGGGTTGAGGGGGTCCGCCTCACAAGCAACTTTGGAAAAAACCAACATCAAACCGTGGAGCTATTCCATCAGACCAGGGAGTCAATGACATGTCAATTCATTAGTAACTACCACAAAATTTATTCCATCAGTTACTCTGACCAGACATTACATTGACCGGTTATGAGCACAAACTGGCAATGCTACTCTTGAGTCAGACTTACAATATCAGTGGCACTGTACAAAATGGGATGGAAGTCACACTACAGCAAGATTCATCAATTTCAACTCATCTTAACTGCAGGGAAGTCGCAGTTTGTGAGGCCTCAGGATTTTAGCATATTTTTAGCAGAAACCAATCCAATTGGTTCTCGCAAAGTTTAACCAGCATTGAGTTAGATTAGTTCAGTTAGCCCCACCTACATCATTTCTTGACCATAGCTTGTGAAAATAAGTAACTGCTGACTGATTTAGGAGCATGACACATCTCTGGATGTTGAATGAACTTAGACTCTATCTAGACACAGAAATGGTTGCACAGTAACAAATGAAACTGCGCACATCTCTGTCTTTCTTCCAGCAGTGCAAACATCTACAGTTTAAATGTGCAGTAACTATGTTTTCAGGTCATCAGTCATCTAGAAGGTACAGTTATCCCTTTGGGCACTAAATCAATTAAGTTGGAGGAGTGGAAAGACCTTTAGTTCCAGAGAATGCACATTACAAATTGTTACACCAGCTAAAGAAGAAATGTTCTGAAAACAGTATATTATACTGCGCAGTATTCCAGTTTATCTGTGCAATTAACTCCAATGGTGCAATCAGTCAAACCATTTAAATTATTTTTTATTTAAGCTTGAACAGCAAGCTGCTTACAGGGAATCGGAAAATCAGGGGTTCATGCAAACTCAGGTCTTAAAATCTACTACTTTATGTTAGACCATAGGATTCTGATATTTTCTGTACATTTTAAAACCCTCTCTCAGGACACCCACAAGTTGTGAAACATCTTTCCCAGAATATGTCCTTAGAATTTCCTGTTCCTTAACCCCTTAGCGCACATGCCAAATCTAGCTAATCCTTGCCCATTTAGGGGGTACCCTATTTAAAGCTTTATAACTCCAGATGTGAACACCACAGAGACTTGAAAAATGGCTTAAATTAAGCATTTGTACCATTTACAATAATAACTTAGATTAGTTTATATTCATAATTTTGGAAGAAATAAAGTGCCACAAATGCAATTGTCTAGGCAAAAAATAAAAAATGAATTGCTCTTTTTTAGTTTGCAATTAAATACTGAGAGATTGCATATATACAGCAGGTTAAACTATACATGTCATGGATCAAAAACTTCTTGACCACAAGTTCATAAAATCTAAGGGTGGATATGTAGAACTACTAAAATTGATGAAGCAAAATCTAAGCAATGTACCCAGCGTCTCAAAATCTATCCAAAATGTTTAAATTACGCATTGCTGTAAATCACAACATATTCACGTATTTCACTACAAATCAACTGTTTTGACTCAAGAAACTCACTCTTGCATAATTTTCAAGTGGGAATTACAAGCTTTCCGTGAGTACAGTGGTCTAAAATATCTAGGGGTCCAGAAACATCCAAAATATCTCCAAAAATGAGTAAAGTGCTTTTTGTCCATTATAAAGCATATAAACGAGCCTCTTATGAAGGTTTAAGATGAAAAATTTATATCAGATTTAAAAATAATGCAAAAATATTGTCACACCCCAAGTGAAAAAATAGTATACTTAAGTGTATTAGAAATATAATAAATGTATACAAAAGCTATCACAAGTATACTTTTACTTTTTGTGCTTAATTTAAAGTATATTTAACATGTACTTTTAAAAATTGTACTTCAAATAGATTTAGATCAACTTCACTGTACTAAAAATAAATATACTAATTCTGCAATACTTAAAGTGGTATTTCAGTATACTTATAAAAAGTGTACTTTATTGTAAGTGTATTGTAAATTGTACATAAGTGTACTTTTAAAAAGTATACTAAATTGCAAATACTTATAGTGGTAATTTAGTGTACTTATGAAAAGTATACTTATTTTCAAGTCCTTTGTAATACACTATTAGTATGCCGTATTAAAGATGACTTTAATTTCACTTAATTAGAAGTGTATTTAAGTATACTTACAAAAAGTGCACTTTAATGTTAGTTCATTTTAAGCTGTACTTCAGTGTACTTTGAAAAAGTATATTAAATTCCAAATACTTATAGTGGTAATTTAGTGTACTTATGAAAAGTATACTTGAATTTATTGTCTTTTAATTTATACTTGAATATACTTAGTCAAAGTATACTTGATTTGTATTTGTACTTCAGTATACTTATTCAAAGTATACTTGAATTTTACTTTATATTTTAATGTACTTATTCAAAATATACTTGATATTAATGTCCTTTCATTTGTACTTCATTATACCTATTCAAAATATACGTGTATTTCATGTTATTTAATGTGAACTTTAATATACTTTAATATACGAGTCAAAGTTTACTTACATTTCAGGTTGTATGAATTGTGATTCCTTTATACAAAGCAATGATCAAATTAATGAATAAAAAACATTTACTTAAACATAGTAGACATGCTTAAACTACACAAAAATATATTGTGCTAAAATGTATATCAAAATAATCTGCGTGCATGCACGTAAATTTCTTTAAGGGGCGACATAGCTCAGGAGGTAAAAGCGGTTGTCTGGCAGTCGGAGGGTTGCCGGTTCGATCCCTGCCCTGGGCATGTCGAAGTGTCCCTGAGCAAGACACCTAACCCCTAACTGCTCTGGTGAATGAGAGGCATCAATTGTAAAGCGCTTTGGATAAAAGCGGTATATAAATGCAGTCCATTTACCATTTACCATTCCAGGATGTACCTACTATCATAGTGCAACTTCCTGTGTGACACCAACAACACAATTCCAATCTGCCAAGATTTCTACCTTTCACAATGAGCTCCCTCCCTGCATGCAAAGCAGATTTTAACTGTTATGTTGTCACCTGTAAGCCAGAACTTGCTGTGTATGATGATTTCATATTTATAAACCAGCTATACGGATGAAAATGCTTTCAATTAAATACATTTATTACACTTTAAATGCACAGAGATATCATTACATTACATTCATTTGGCAGACGCTTTTATCCAAAGCGACGTACAAAAGTGCATTTTCATGATCGTAGACAACTGCTGAACACGGGTTCAGTAAGGTACAATTACTTATTTTGTACAGCTATTTCTAGCCGAGAACAATGAACACTATCCTGGTCTAACATCTGCAAAGCCAACTAGGCAGAAGAATAAGCTACAGTATTAGGACAAATACAATTTACCAAGAAGTGCAGGGATGGGGCAACATGTTACAAGTGACAGGAAAAAGGGTTTTTTTTTTTTTTTAAATTTATTTTTTATTTTTTATTTATACAGCGTGGTGGTGGTTAGTCTAGGTATAGTCTGAATAGATGAGTCTTCAGGCCACGGCGGAAGATGGATAGTGAGGGGGAGGTTCGGAGAGGGACGGGGAGTTCGTTCCACCACTGGGGAGCTAGGGTGGAGAAGCTCTGTGATCCCTTTGGGTGGGTGGGAGGGGTTACAAGGCGCCCTGCTGCCGCAGAGCGGAGTGGTCGAGCAGGCACATAGAATTGAGTCATGTCCTGCAAGTAGATGGGGGCTGTCCTGTTGGCGGCAGTGTAGGCAAGGGTCAGGGCTTTGAATCGGATCATGGCAGCGACCGGTAGCCAGTGAAGTGATCGCAGCAGAGGAGTGACGTGGGAGAATTTGGGGAGGTTGTAGATGAGTCGGGCAGCGGCATTCTGAATCATCTGTAGTGGCTGTATGGCACAAGCTGGCAGGTTTGCAAGGAGAGAGTTGCAGTAATCAAGGTGAGAGGTCACCGTAGCCTGGACGAGCAGCTGGGTGGAGTGCGTCGTCAGGTATGGTCGAATCCTCCTGATGTTGTACAGGAGGAATCTGCAGGACCGTGATGTTGCCTTGATGTGCTCCTTGAGGTCCAGTTGGTCATCCAGGACCACCCCCAAGCTCTTGGCAGAGTGAGAGGCAGTCACTGTGGTGCCATCAACCGTGATTGAGAGTTCACGAAGCAAGGAGGTCTTGTACGGGAAGAAGAGCAGCTCAGTTTTGTCGAGGTTGAGCTTCAGATGGTGGCTGGCCATCCAGGTGGAGATGTCAGCCAGGCAGGAAGAGATCTTATCATTGACCTGTGTGGCCGAGGGGGGGAAAGAAAAGAAGAGTTGTGTGTCATCTGCATAACAATGATAGGAAAAGCCATGTGAATTAATGACTGAACCAAGAGATCTGGTGTATAAGGAGAACAGCAGAGGACCCAGTACAGATCCCTGCGGCACTCCCGTAACAAGTGGATGAGAACCAGAGGCAGACCCCTTCCAGGTGACCTGGTAGGTCCTATCTGCAAGATAGGAAGCAAACCAAGACAGGGCAGTCCCGGCAATTCCCATCCCAGCCAAGGTGGAGAGGAGTATTTTATGGTTGACCGTGTCAAAAGCTGCAGACAGGTCAAGAAGGATCAGGACAGAGGAAAGGCGTGAGGCTCTTGCAGTGGCAAGTGCCTCCGTCACAGCTAGGAGTGCAGTCTCTGTTGAGTGCCCGGATCGGAAGCCAGACTGGTGAGGGTCTAGCAGGTTGTTCTGATGGAGAAAAGAGGTTAATTGTTTAAGAACTGCTCGTTCAAGGGTTTTGGACAGAAAGGGTAGAAGGGATACGGGTCGATAATTTGTTACATCGGAGGGGTCTAAGGTGGGTTTTTTGAGTAGTGGGGTAACACGAGCCATCTTAAAAACAGAGGGAACATGACCAGAGGAGAGAGAGGAATTAACAATGGAAGACAGATAGGGAAGGAGCTCGCTGGAGATGGATTGGAGAACTTTAGATGGGATGGGGTTAAGTGGACAGGTGGTTGCGCGATGAGAGGTGATGAGTTGTAATACATCGGAGTCCTCCAGCATTTCAAAGGAGGTCAGTGTGGCTGTGGGTTTGTCCTGGGGGGTTGGGGGGCTCACTGGAAGGGCGAAGGAGTTCCGGATTGTAGCCACCTTTCCTTCAAAGGCGGCCAGAAAGTCATCTGCGGAGAGGGAAGAGGGAGGTGGAGGTGGAGGAGGAATGAGGAGGGAAGAGAAGGTGGAGAATAGTTTACGTGGATTAGAGACACATGCACTGATCTTGGATTGGAAAAAAGAGGCTTTCGCAGACATGAGGGCAGATGTAAAAGTCGCCAGCAGGGTATGGTATGCGGTCAGGTCATCAGAGGATCGGGATTTTCTCCACTTCCTCTCTGCAGCCCACAGTGATGTTCTGCTGGAGCGTAGTGACTCGGTCAGCCATGGGCAGGGGGGGTGAGGAGCGTGCTGGTTTGGAGACAAGAGGACAAAGTGAGTCGAGGGACTGAGAGAGGCAGGAGTTGAGGGTGGAGGTGGCAAGATCAACTGGCAGGTTAGAGAAAGACGCAGGAGGGGGAAGTGTAGACAGAGCATTGGAGATGAGGGAGGATTGTGACAGAGTAGGGAGATTTCTCCTGAAAGTTACTGTGGGTGAGCTATTGGATGAATTGTGGGGGAGTAAATAGGAGAGGGAGAAAGAAAGAAAGAAGTGGTCCGAGACATGGAGGGGAGTCACTGTAAGTTGGGGAATGGAGCAGCTTCTGTTGAATACAAGGTCTAGTTGGTTACCAGCCTTGTGTGTGGGGGGGGGAGGAGGACAGGGATAGGGCGAAAGACTGGAGGAGTGAGGCAACCCTGGACAGTTGGGAGATTTCTGGTGGGAGGTTGAAGTCTCCCAGTAGAATAGCATGTTAAACTTACATCACATAATCCTATCAATTAATAGCAGCAGTCACACAATGTGGTATGTGGTAAACAAATGGCCATGGGTTAAATTGAGCCCATATTAAATCAATTAGAAAAATCATTCATTCATTCATTTGACAAAATCCTATTATATGAATATCGTTACCTAAGTTGTGCCAAAACCTAGCCCTGGTGCCACAATGTTCTCTGGCGGCTGGCTTTTGTCAAAGCAGCCAGAATAGAGTCGTGGGACCATGGCTACCAACACCTTTTCAGTGATCAATCATTTGTAAACTACTGTACGTTATCTAGGCAAATGTTTAAGCAATAACACACGAGAAGCCGTGCTATATCATGAATATCGGAACGGCTGTGCTGCGGTCGTAGGCACGAGAGCGCAGCTCGAATATAAATATCTTTGATGGTAGTACTCTATATCTGAACTCATGGAATGCCTCTTGTCCTATCAAATTAGTTGAACGGAACTAACTGTTGTATGATGTTGTTTATCCACCTTATTCCTAGCTCCCATGATACCTTGCATGAATTATAGGCGCTTTGTTACACCACTGAACCGGAACCGGCATTTGCGAGCGATAGCAAAATAACAAATCAAGGTTAATATGAGAAAGGGTAGTCGCTATCAGCACGTCTAGGAATCCGTTCCGTACATATTCACTGTTGTAACCCAAACACGCAGAATAGCCATTAGGAAAGCAGTTTGAAACTAGAAGAGTGCAGATCTCCGCAAGGTGTGTTAGCTTTGCTGATGCAACAATAGAGGCTACACAATCAATGCAACCAGACAAAGACAAGTTTTTACCATGTGCCACTGAGAATCCCAAAAACGCCGATTCAGTGAAGTAACGCTAAAGGTGGTGACATGTTAGCTAATGTCATTCATATCAGCCACAATGTGTTAGACAGAGCTAACGTTGATGTTATAGTTTGGCACTTTTGTTTCAAATCTGGACAGGAACAATTCCAAAAGACCAGCGATGTAAAATCAATTTAAACGTGAAAATGGCAACAAAATAATTGGCACAGATTCAAACATTAACGTACCCTGTTAGTTGGCGGATTATTTTGTTGGCATTTTAACATTGAAATTGATGTTTTACATCACTGGTCTTTCATTCCAAACGGGAGCCAGTTTAGTCCCAAAGTTGTCAAAGTCAGACTAGTTTGTCTATATTTAACGTTAAAGTATAGCCTACACTTTTAATTACATTTTTTGGTAGCCTAAGGGATGGTTTTTTGGTTTTAAACACTCTGTGCTATGATGGCATTATAAATAGATAAAGTGGGAGCTTTTTTTATGCTTGGCAAGTTTGATCTAAATTCATTTACAGAATATAGTGTTTTTTCTCTCCCAAAGATGGTATTTCTCGATATAATTGTTCCTCCATCATGTTAACACATTTCTACGGTTGCGGGTCAGGCACTCTTCACGGTAAGAAGAAATTTTAGGATAGCGCTTCCGATATTGCTTGTGTCGAAAGTGCTGCTGCGACGGAAACAACGATAGATTTACCCACTAGCTGTCCAAATGGCAGTTTTCACGGTCGGGAAAATTTGACACCGTGGGTGGCTAGCAGAGACGGTGGCTAGCCACTCTGAAGCATAATAAATTGTTGCTGCTTACGGCTACTTCCGCTGCTTCACCAGAAGTTACACCCATAATCGTTTCCACAGTAGCACCCCCAGGAATAAGGTGGATAGCACAAGAACCTAAAGTATGCATACCGTATGTATCATTATTAAATTGAAAGTTATATTTTCCTGGTCATGATAATGCCAAGCGTAAGTGGGTCATGCTATACAAATAAAGATATTATTATTATTCATTGCGTAGTTATGTCAAAGTAATGGTAGCTAGCTACATGGAAAAACATATTTTTTATTATTCAAAAAGAACTTACTGACAACAAGGCAGTTTCTTTTTCCCAACCAGACCTCTTGTTGAACCGCCAGTGGTCCACAGTTCAAGATTTTGCGCCAATAAACATGGGTCAAAGGGCAATGTAATATGACGTCACGTGACGTTGTCTAATGTATCCGTTGGAATTTAAACAGTCTCTTGTGCTTTTTCCATTCACAATTGAGCCTAGCTAGTAGGCAGCTAAAATCATTGATATGGCTTATAAATACACATTGTTTTTCTTTAGCGACAGTTCAATCAGTGTTGAAAACACTGACATTATCAAGAGAAAAGAAGACTGAGAGAAAATTGTCCAAGTCACCGCCTGTCCCGATTTACAAAGCGAGACAGGCTGGGTGGAAGTCAACTGGCCCCGGGGAAGCTCGATGAAAACATTTTCAGCAAAAATATTACTTGGAGGTGAGTGAAATTTCTAGTATGACTGCCTAACTAGCATATTATTTTGGCATATTTATTTTACATAACATTAGCTTTCAGCTCAGTGTTTTTTTTTCACAATTTACTGTGTGATGTGGTTTTTTTCAGTGTGCTTTCGGCACGCGCCCAAAAACAAAACAATTTTTTTTGTAGCAGCAGCAGCAGAAGCCAAAAGGCAGTTTGCAAACACTACTGGCCCGTATACTACTTACTAGGTAAGACAGCTACTACAGAATTATGCATTATGCAAATTATTCAAATTATGTTTGGGTGAACTATCCCTTTAAACTCATAGTTAGAGACTCCTACGCATGAGTACAAAAGTGACTCCATAAATTGTCTGTTAAGTAGTGTGATCATTACACTTAAGCTAAACTGAAGAAGTCTGGGAAACTGGTGAACTATACCCCCTGTGGCTGCGAGACCGACATTAAAGCAAGCCGTGTTGTTGGATGTCAGATGCCGAGGATATGAGTATTAAAAAAACCTGTCTATGCATGTAGGAGCCATTATGTTGGTTTATAGTAATTATAATAAGAACCCCAAAAAAGTATTATGGCATTTATTTATTCTGTTCTACATTTAAGTTGAAGTTATAATGGAATTTATTATGCATTTGTTATTTATTGTTTAGTGTGCATTAATTATTTTATGAGTGTGTCCCTCTATAGGTGAAGGGGGAATAAATTATATTTAAGATGGTGTGGTGACGCGGGCCGGCGGGAGTAGACGGGTGCGAGCGGAAACGGTCATTGACCGTGTTTTGCACAACCAAAGTGGACCTGTGGAAGCTGGAAAAGTTTAAATGGACTTTAATATTGTTTTTGTTTATTATTGCAGTTTATGTTCATTTAATTTGTAAATAAATTCAACAAGAGCAACAACAATAATACGTTTTTATTTCAATTGCAACACGCGTCAGACAACTGCACCTAACTCCCAGTGAAGTGGATAAAAGTGGGAAAACGTTTACTGGAACATAGGAAACAAAAGGACAGAAACTGAACCTATTTTTACCACTACAATGCATGTAAAAATGGTCTCACTCAATCGAACACATTGCTGAAATTACAGCAAAAAATGCCAGAAAGTGAACTGTCGCTTTAAGCCAAATTCAGCTTGTTGACGAGAGCTTGTTGCAGATAAACAGCCATTGCAGCAACCTTGAATGGCTGGCGTTTCACTGAGGTGCTCATTCACAGATTCCTCTCGATTTATCATAGCAATGTAAAGATATTTCAATGTATTAAATCTTATTTACTGTAGTTTTAACTGTTTTTACTACCAATGTGTCAAACATTTCATTGTATTTCAATTGGAGACTGAAACTCCAATTCTTGTTTTCTTATTTTAATAGACAGTGTCCTAGAAGACTTTCCTGGCACTTCCACCCAGGATGTCAGGAACATTCTGAGAAGAAAATGTAACAACGAAAGCTGCGCCAGGAGGCTGAGCCAGGGCGGCGGATCCCAAACGTCTGCATAGAAAACCAGCACTCAGTATTCTCTTTAAATTAGATTTACGTTATTTATACTTTATATAATGTTTTCCTTTTTTTCTTGATTGCACTGATCTGCGTACATAGGGCCACGTTTTTATTTAGTTTATACCCATCTATGGCGACTTCTGTCGCTTTACTTTATTCAGTTTAGTTATTTTATTTTTTCAACTGCAGTCCCTAGGAACGCAGAAGTGCATGTTAAGGCTGTGTTCTGCAAGTTTGGAAATAAAAGAAAAAAGATCCTGACAAGTGTCTTCTTTCAGCCGCATGTAAAACAAGTATGCTCGAATTACCATTTAGTGTCAATATGGGAACACTTTAAATGTTAAAGTGCTGTAATAGTATTTTAAAATGACTACAGACACATTTATGTATTATTTTGTAAAAAATGTTAAGTAGTATATCGGTAGATGTGTTTGTAATTCACTGAAGGTATGCACATTATATATTTACAATGAATGCAAAATTATGACAATGTAAGTATAGTGAAATGCTATATGTATTGCTTTTTATGTATTACAATACAAAAGAAAAGTACTATTTTTATGCAATTAGCATTCAGGTAGAGCATTTTTAATACACTTAATTTATACTTACTAATATTTGGGGATACTCTGAAATATGACTTACAGTTACTTACATTGTTCTATTGACACTAATTTAATATGCTCATGTTTATCACTCAGAAGTGTACTTAAGTATGCTATAAGTTGTTCCAATTTAACATACTTTAGTATACTTTAGTTTACTTAAAATTGTGATATAGCACAAATTTAATGTATTTATTACAACTTAAATACAAATTAAGGTGGGTCAAAAGAGCACGCTCAAGTATACTTGAAGTCCATGTATACAGTATACTAAATTAAGTATACTTCAGCATGATATTTTTTCACAAGGGACAATGCGGTACAGTACCTAAATGTGTAATAATTAACTTTTGTATGTATTTCTATACTCAGTACTCTCGTATGTTTTCTTGTATGGGGATGGGACGACATGAAAACAATTTTCAACCGTCCACCACGTTTTGCCAATGTTCTAATTCTCACGTAATCACTGTTGCATGCATCACAAAAACTACTAAATTACCAACGAACGCGTACATTACAGTGTGAAATATCCTCATTATAAAATACCACTAACCTATTTAAAGACATTCGATTTCAAAAATAACGTATATAACCGAAATATTTTGAGCAGTAATACTTACATGGCAATGATGAAATCTTATCTGTGTTCAGTAGATAGAGACAGAGACAGTAAATCAATGATACAGGTCTATCCGCTTCTGTATTACTCCAGAAAACGATGTCAGCTAGGTCTATCAAGCAAACATATGGCTTAGCTATGCCCAGAAGTCCTCAATATTACTAGTACGGTGTTCATACACATTTTTACCAATAAATGTCCATGACTTTTCCATGCCTTTGAGGCACATTTTCATGACCATACACTCTGAAACATCTGTGTATCCATGAAAAATAAGAATAAAAATCCATGTCAACATTTACCACAGTATATCTTAACTAAAATTAATGACAAGCTATGTGGTTTGATACAAAATAAACATTTATTTAAGCAACGCTGACACACCAGTAAGATGTTTACAGATAAGATGTGTCAAACCCTGAGAACTCCATTGTGTAGCCCTAATTAACATAAACGACTGGGAGACAACGATGTTTGAAAAATAAATAAGTAAATAAAGGTGTCCAGTAACACTGACCGAAGAAGGCGGCAGTGTCAGAGAGAAACTGTCTTTTGGAATACAAGATTTTGTAATGTGGCACCGCACTGGGCGTGACGGTGCAGGCGGGGCGGCACAGAAATGCACAGACCGGAGGTTTGGGGAAAAATAGCCCAACAAGGCCTTTTATTTACCAAAATTATATACAAAAAACCCAAAACCAAACTCAACAACTAAAGTCTCTTGTCAGAATTAACTTAAAGTAAAGCAACCAAAATTAGGAGTAACGGCGTCCGGGAGACCGCTGAGGGGATCCCTCTTCAAAGCAGGAAGAGGGATGTGGTCCTGCGTCTCCACCGGATTCTGCAAAGTAGGGAAAAAGTTATAAACAGTTTCAACAGCTCTCCTGCAGCCCAAAACCCCTCTCCTCAAGGGAGACAAAAGGCCTCCTTTTAAGCTCCCAGTCATCTCCCTGGAGTGGCGGCAGCTGTGTTGCCTCATTGATTGCAGGTGTGTTGACTGCAAAGGAGGGAGTTGGGGAATTTCCAGTTTGCCGCTCTCCAGGGTCCTGTGGCTGGGCTTCATAGTGGGGCGCTGTCCTGGGTCCTGAAGAGCTGGCCTGGTGGCAGGTTTTAGCTGATGCCTATAAGGCTGGGAGGGGCACTGTGGGGGCATGCCCCGATCCACGCCACAGTAACTAAGAAGATTTTAAACCAACTATTTACCATTAACCTAATTGAGCATTAACAGAAGATAACCTTCCCTGACTGAATCCCCCAAAAACAATCTGCACACAGTTTATTTTTTTCATTTCTGAAGCTTCTCATCAATGTGCTTTTCAATCTTCGGCAGAGATGCTTTCTTTTCTTTTGCAGTTCGGCAGAAACTGTTGGATTTGGTGATGAAGGTCAGTTTGCTTGTAGTTTCTGCTTTCTCAGCGTATTCATCCACCGATTTCTCAAGGGCACAAATATCAGCCTCCATCCTAGCTGTCAGGCGAGGGGTGCGGGGATGGACCCAAACGCAGAGTGAAAAAACAAAAAGTCCAAAAATGGGAAAACAAGACTTTAATAAACTAACAGGGAACAGGGAACAAAAGGCCTCGCAGGGCAAAATTCACAAATAACAAAATCCTCAAAAAACACAAGAAAACAAAAATACAAAAATACAAAAACGAAGGGAAACAGGGCAGGTAGGGCACAGGCAGGCAAACAACAGGTAACCAGGAAAACAGGCAGGTACAGGAACAAACAGGCAGGCAGGTAGCGTAGCAAACCAAACCAAACTAACCAAACCAAAGCAAAAGGTTCCAGCGCCTGAGTCGGGGAGAGGGAGACTTAAATAGAAAGACGGAGACGAGACACAGGAGGGCACGATGAACAATCAAGCCACAGAGAGGGAGGGGAACACGAGACAAAACGCAACTAATAATTAGATAACGAGAAACAATAAACCAATCAACTGAACACAAAACAGAGGTACCGCCATCTGGCGGCCCAACAGGGCACAACAAGGGGGAAGACAACAGAAGACAACAGAACCCTGACACTAGCCCTATTCTTTTTCAAATCATCTAGCTCATCTGTGAGGGCCTTCCTGTTCAAGTCAACAGCTTGCTGTTCTTTCTTTCTCTTCTCTTCTCTTCTGCCTGGCTCCTGCAGCCGAAAGGAACAGCTCTATTGTGATCTCTACCTTGGATATGCCCCCAACAGACCTGACATGGTCAACAATGAGTTTCTGAGCCACCAGAGACCTCTCCTTCTGATTCTCCACTGTCAATTCTTTGTGAATGGAAAATCCTCTCTCCACATTGGCCTGTCCATGAGACAAGACAAGTAGAATCTTCACCACATCCCACACTCTGGAAAATTATGGTTTTGTCCCCATTGTCCCAAAGTGAGGAAAGGGTCTCAAATGCAGAACAATTTTCAAGAAAACACATCGGAAGGCTAGTTTGGGTCAAACAGCTCATTAACACTATATTCGAGTAGCATGTACAACATAGATGTGGTTTCAATGATAATCAATTCTTAACACACATATTTCAAAAATACAAGGCTCAATAGTTGCCTAGCCTGTAGCTTCAACAAGGTAATTTACTTCTCACCCAAACGTATCAATGTAACACGCAAGCAGTCAAATCCCACATCCACCTGATAATAAAAGTGAAAGCAATTTGCCTCAAACAAGAGCGGTACACCAGATTAAAGTGAGTTGTGCTCCCATAAGAAGAAAATATTGCAAATGACGTAGCCAAACAACCCAGCAGGATAACATATAATACAAATAGTAGTAATGCTGAAAAATCTGTAGCATGTACAAAGTAGCAGTGGTTAGCTATGAAACAAGTGAAGACTTAAACAAGAACCTTAAAACATGCATATACAAATGTCAATACTATTAAGCTGTTTACCAACCAAACACATAGAAAATAATCAATACAGCACAATACACAGCAACAAACAATAACTACATTTACTGTCAAAGAGTTGTCATATTGAAAAAAGGGGTCTTACCTTTCACGAAAATGCTCTCACCACAAAGAGAGAGACACATGAACTGATTGGCTCCTCACACCCCAACACCATGCTCCACTGCTGATACACTGCTTCCCACAGCAAACACAACGCTACTGAAAAATGATTATCAAAAATAATAGAATAGACTACATCAAAAATGACTCAAAAAGCATCCAAATCTCAGATGAGCCCCCAGTATTTATGTTACAGTCAGATCCACAAACTCCAACCGATTGCAAGAATAACTTTAATTGTGATCCCTTCATTAGTTTAATACAGGGGTCTGCAAACCATATCATAGACAACCACAAATATGTTTTTTATAGAATATATTTAAGAATAAAGCGTGTAAGCAAGATATGCTCATGGATATATGGATGCGTATGTGTGTGAGGTGTGTCTGTGTAGAGTGTGGAAAAAATGGAACAATAAAAAGAAATTAATAACAAAAATGCCTCAAATGAATTTTCCACTTGGACTCATGGCAAAACTGGTGGGGACTGCTCAGTGGCTTGGGAACAATATAGCAGTAGCAGCAGAAAAGAAAAAGTAGCTGCCCGGAGTGCTAGCTACCTCCAGTTACTAAAAGGTATGCTCAGGTACCACCAATTACACCTGGTTGGGTCTGCAGGAAAACTCAGAAAAGGGGAAAGGCAAAAAGTAATGGCCATTACAAGGTCATATTTATACTTTTAAAGTTAATATATTACGAAATATTGCAATAATAATTTTAATTGTATATTCCTTCATTAGTTTAATACTGGGTTTTGCACCCCTTATCATAGACTACCACAAATCTGATTTTTGTTTTCTCTATAAAATAAGCACAGTCCTGACCCAAGAATTTGGGTTTTGTGAGTTAGCTGTGCAATTGTCTCCTTTTGTTGATCAACTAAGTGCCAAGACACAAGAAGCCAGATCCTGTGGCTTCTCTTCAGTGACCATACCACTTCCATTATACAAATATTTATCACACTTGTCAAATATGTTGCAGAAGTATCCAGACAATCCATTTTACCATCACTCTGTGGGAATTTAGGATTTTGTTTCCCCAAAAGCTGGTAAATATTATAGCTATTTACTATTCCATGACATGAATACAGAGCAAAATGAACCACAGGAAAATAATTATGATGGTGTAATGTGGAGCACACGTGTCCTGACACAGTTCAGTCCTTTGGACCTGGAATAAGAAAATAACAGGATTGGGGGCAATTAATATTGTGATGGTGCTTGATCCAGGATGGCTCCTTCTGTTAGGGTTTATCAGGATTACGGCAGTTTGAAGCGGCCAGATGTAAAATAAGTGGCCCTGACTGCATGCCAGTTAATTTCAGCACCATTATTCCAGTTTGTGATAGGAAAGAGATGCCAAGTATGGAACTGAGAGCGGGGGTGCCATTTGGAAATTTTATGTCCTGGTTCTGTAAGAGGGCCAGTCATTAAACATGGAGTTTCTAGTTGGTATAGGGAAAGCAGGTGGTTTTATAAGGAGTTTCTCATCCATGAACAATAGGCATCTCTTCATCTTGCCAAATTTGTCTTTCCAAAAGGGACAGCAGCTGGAATTGAAGCTAATGGCCACCAATGAGGACCTGGAGATGTCAGAACTAGACAATGTGTGTCTCATCAACCTCCACCATTGAATTAGAAGATGCCATATCAATGATGAAGGGTGATTCTTTGGGCTGCATTCAGCTAAGGCACAGGTACTCGGTGTAGTAATGTAACCTATAAAGCAGACTGAATCCTTACCATGCCAGTACCAGCTGTGGTGAACGATCAATGGTTATAGCTATGAGCAGCCAATGTAGAACAACTTTTGAAGCAATGTAAGCTTCTTCAGGCAGCAAAATTGACAATACTAACAGCAGTCAAAGCAACAAACAGGGAAGGAGGTTTACCACTGTACTCAACAGAACCTCCTCTGGATGAAAAGGTGAATGTGTGTGAAGTGCAGGTTCTGTCCAACAATGTAGTGCGGCAGTGCAATGTAGAGCTCAGCGCCAAAATAATTGCAACAGATAATGAACAATGAGTACTTTAAAAGTAAAATGTCCCCTCCTCCACTTTTTTGCAGCTTACATTTCACTACGGAGAATTTCCTTGAGAAATGATACCAAAATACCAAAAATTTGTACATTATTTGTTTTATTTTTGAAGTGCACTTAGTTAATAAGAAAACTTTGATGTCATTTTGTCGAGTAAAGGTAGCAGAAATTATTTTTCTAAATGCCATGTGTGACGACCCGCCCCCTTTTGGGTTGTTTCTGTTCACTTCTGTTCTACATTGTCATTGTAGGTTGGGTGGCGGCTCATCAGTGCTGAGGGCGTACACCTGGATCTGGGCATGGCCTCCAGCATAAAGGCTGCTGCCAGTTCCCAGGGCGGCCTCTCTCCAGTCTGCTGCACACTTAATTAGTTTGGTTATTGTTTGGGTTCACTCCTTGCAGCACACACAACATATTCTACACACCCACACTCACTTACACCATTGATTCTACTGACGCTCATATACATAACATAGTTGATGTAGTTCATTTCATTACCTTTGTTAATAAATTATTTGATTATTTAATGGTTTCATGTGTCCCCCATTCTTTGTTGCAACCTGAGAGCCAGGGGTTGTAACAAAATGGGGGCTCGTCCTTTAAATTAATTTCTAAATTTGGGTAAGCATTTCTTTGTAATTTGTTAATTTGTTGTATTGGTTTAATTGATAGCGCTGTTTGGTCACTTTCAGCCTCATATGAGTTCTATTGGAAGCGTAGGCTGGTAAGTGTATTGGCTTTTCATTTGTTTGGCTGTATAGTCATTTTGGGTTAAGTTGCGCTATTTGTTTGGGGGACACTGATTTTGTTAAGGTCTATTTGTCCTAAATTGGATTATTGTTTGTGCGCCGTGTGTGTAGTGGGGAGAGTCTGTTGCTAGGGGTATTGTGTTATATGCAAAATTGACCAAGGTAGGTAGGGGCTGCCACCTGTGTGCAATTAAGTTTCAGAATTCTTTCCCTGTTAGGAATAGCGGCGTGTCTCCTTTGGGGTACGTCGGATTAAAAACTGTAGTGTTGTGGTGAAAGTGATTAGTAGCAGTTGTCTCGGGGGCACTTCCGTGGTGTTGAGAGGGTTGCTGATTGCCAGTCGCTCCCTCACCCCATCGGGCTTTAGGTGCATAAGTACCCGTCGCCGGTAGCCACATGAAGGAGAGTTAGTTAGCTTCATGGTTAGGCAGTTAGTGGGGGAGTTCTGATACTTTTTTTTGCACACTTTTCCCGTTTTCTCTGTCCTTGTGTTAATTTGCATAGAGTGGTCCAGCATGGCAAATGTTGAGGAGTTTATCCGTTGTCCCTCAGAGGAATCGTTAGAGCAATGCACCAAGGAACAATTGCTTAAGATTGCAGAACATTACTCGCTTGATATTGGGGATAAAAGGCTTAGTAAAGAAAATGTTAAGGCTATGTTGAAATCCAATTTATGGGACATGGGGGTCTTGTCAGGAAAGTTAGATAAGAGCCCTGGTCAGCTTCTCCAGTCATCCGTAGGTGGTAACTTCACTTTTGAACAGCAGAAAGAGTTGCTCTTGTTACAGCTGGAACATGACAAATCAAAGCGTCATGCCGAGTTAGAAAGGAGAAAGCCAAACTGGAGTTACAGCATTTCAAACTGGATTTAATTAGGCAAGGTAAAATGGCAGGGGATCTAAGCGGGGATTGTGCTACTTCTCCTGGTGCTTCTCCACACCTGTTTGATGTTCGTAACTTGCGTCTTCTGCCGCAGTTTAGTGAACAAGATCCAGACACTTTCTTCTCTCTGTTTGAGCATGTTGCGGACTCAAGGGGGTGGCCTGACGCTGATCGCACTTTGTTACTGCAGTGCCTCTTGACGGGTAAGGCACAGGAGGCATATGCTGCTCTCAGTTCAGCTGATAGTTGTAGCTATGTGAAGGTGAAGTCTGCTGTGTTAAGGGCGTATGAACTAGTACCAGAGGCTTACCGACAGCGGTTCAGGTCGTGGAGAAAGGTAGAAAAGCAGACGCATGGTGAGTTTGCTAGGGACCTGGCTACTCATTTTAATCGGTGGTGCGCTGCTTTGGAGGTGGAAACATTTGAGGACCTGGCTGATCTTATTGTGCTTGAACAGTTCAAAGATTCAGTCCCTGGTTACATAGCCACATACATAAATGAGCATAAAGTTAAGACTGCTGCAGAGGCTGCTGTCCTAGCCGAGGAGTATGTTTTAACGCACAGAAGTACTTTTGGAGATGCGCACGCTCGCGAGTTGTTGGCCTAGGGCAAATGGTTCACATTCCGCGAGGCAAAATGTGTCAAAATCGGAATTAAGTTCATTCAATAATGATCGTGGGTCAAGTGGGAAGTTTGATCCCAACAGAGTTTGTAATTACTGCCAAGGGAAAGGCCATTGGAAGGCAGAATGTCCTGTTCTTAAAAATAAGGCTAAGCTCTCAGGAGGGGGCAGGTGAAGCCTATGGCGTTGGCTGCCCCTATCCAAATTGGTAGTCCTTTTGCACAGTGCCCAGAGCAGTTGCAACCGCCAACATCCTTGTGCCGCTCTGATAGCCCTGACTATTATTCTGACTACTCACCATTTATTACAGAGCGTTATGTCTCACTTGTGGGAAGTAATGTGAAAGTCCCAGTGAAGATCTTGCGAGACACTGGGGCTATGGATTCTTTTATTTTGGAATCAGTGCTTCCTTTTTTCTCACAAGTCTGATATAGGTGACAGCGTCTTAGTACGGGGCATGGGCTTAACCACATTGTCTGTTCCACTTCATCAGATGGTGCTCATGTCTGATCTGGTGCAGGGGGAAGTTGTGGCCGGCGTCCGCCCAGCGCTACCAGTTGAGGGGGTTCATCTCATCTTAGGTAAAGGACTAGCTGGGGGACGTGTTTGGGCTGATGGGCCGCCATCTCCAGTTGTTACCCCTTCACCGATTCTCCCGGGGGAGTCAGAGGACAGTGCTCAGAGATTGCCAGAGGTTTTCACGGCCTGTGCTGTGACGCGCACTATGAGCCGTGCCACACCTGAACCAGAGCTTGAGTCTAGTGGTAAAAAAGAGGACTGTACAATGCCATTGCTACCCTTGCCAGATTTGTCTGTCTTACCTTTCCCTGTTTCTTTAGAGGACGTGGCTAGAGAACAGCAGGTGGATCCCACCTTGAAAGAGCTCTTTGACAGTGCCCTCCCTGCTGGCGAGGGGATCAGCCTTGCGCGTGGTTATTTCATCCAAAATGGGCTGTTGGTGAGAAAATGGGTGCCCCATGGGGAGAGTTTTGTTGGCGACACCATGGTGCAAATTGTAGTACCAGGGAAATTTCGTAGTTTGGTGTTGGAGCTCTCTCATGATCAGTCGGGACATTTGGGGATGAGGAAAACATACGACCGTATTCTGAGATTTTTTTTGGCCTCGTTTGAAGAGGGAGGTTGCCACTCATGTCAAAACATGTCACACTTGTCAGCTGACGGGGAAACCAAATCAAAGCATCAAACCTGCACCCTTGCATCCCATTCCAGGCATTGGTAAACCATTTGAAAATCTTATTATTGACTGCGTTGGTCCCCTTTTGCGTTCTAAATCTGGTAGTAGCTACTTGCTTACAGTCATGTGTCAAAGCACTCGCTATCCCGCTGTGTACCCATTACGCAACATTACAACTAAGGCTGTAGTGAAGGCATTGTCACAATTCATTTCATTCTTTGGTATCCCTAGGACCATTCAAAGCGATCGGGGCAGTAATTTTTCTTCTCACATGTTTGCACAAATTTGACTAGTGGGACTCCCACCTCAAACAAATCCGTGCGCTATTTGACAGGTTGGCGGAGGCGCGCCTCACAGTCAATTTGGCGAAGTGTGAGTTTGCCAAAGCGACTGTGACGTACCTTGGTAAAGTAGTCGGGCGAGGTCAGGTGCGACCGGTACAGGCTAAAATATGGGCCATCCAGCAGTACCCTCCTCCTACTACGAAGGAGTTGATGCGTTTCCTTGGCCTTGTGGGCTACTATCGTAGTTTTTGCCACAATTTCTCCACTGTCGTTGTCCCGCTCACAGACCTGCTTAAAGGCAAAGCTCAGTTTGTTTGGTCGCCTAGCTGTCAATTAGCCTTTGAGAATGTCAAGTCAATTCTGTGTTCAGAGCCTGTGTTAGCTGCTCCTCAGCTTCATCAGCCTTTCACACTGCAGGTGGACGCCAGCAACGTGGGTGCTGGTGCTGTCATCCTGCAGTCAGATGTACATGGGATTGATCATCCCGTCAGCTTCTTCTCTCGCAAGTTCAACTCGTATCAGTTAAACTACTCCGTGGTTGAAAAGGAGGCACTTGCGCTTGTTTGGGCCTTGCAACATTTTGATGTTTATGTGGGTTCAAGTGTGCCCATAGTGGTTTATACAGACCACAACCCCTTAACATTTCTGAACTCTCTACAGTGCCCAAATCAACGGCTAATCTGTTGGTCACTGTTTCTGCAATGTTATTGCCTGGATATTCGCCACATCAAGGGCTCAGCAAATACCGTCGCTGACGCCCTGTCTCGGGCTCCTTGCCCCTAGTAACATGTTTTTCTTTTGTCCTCCTCTTGTTGCCCTCTCCTTCTCTTTCCTTAAATTGCTTCCTAGGAAGGCCTACTGGGTTGCTGAAGGTGGAGGGAGAGTGGCAGCCAGAGGATGGACAGCGGAATCAGGTGTTAATTTATGCGCATTTTCTATTTATATTTCATTAGGTTATTTGTATTTTCGGATTTCTGGAAGAAATTCCGTCTTATGAGAGGGGGTGTGACGACCCGCCCCCTTTTGGGTTGTTTCTGTTCACTTCTGTTCTACATTGTCATTCTAGGTTGGGAGGCGGCTCATCAGAGCTGAGGGCGTACACCTGGATCTGGGCATGGCCTCCAGCATAAAGGCTGCTGCCAGTTCCCAGTGCGGCCTCTCCAGTCTGCTGCACACTTAATTAGTTTGGTTATTGTTTGGGTTCACTCCTTGCAGCACACACAACATATTCTACACACCCACACTCACTCACACCATTGATTCTACTGACGCTCATATACATAACATAGTTGATGTAGTTCATTTCATTACCTTTGTTAATAAATTATTTGATTATTTAATGGTTTCATGTGTACCCCATTCTTTGTTGCAACCTGAGAGCCAGGGGTTGTAACACATGCTTCACATGTTGTAATTTTTTAGCAAAGGATGTTTACATACCTCAGTAAAAAAAATACAATAAAATAAACTCACACTCAACAGACTGTTGCCATGATTTAACTAAGTGCACTTAAATTAATTAATTGCAATTCAATCAAAGGAAAATACCTTCCCATATTCATCAAGTTTCTGTGTGTAAATTAAGGCCAAATTGGCAGAATTTTCAGTGATATTAACTAACATGAAATTATATATCAGCAGCCAAGTTATTTCCATTCCAAGATAAGTCAGTTTTAAGGCCTGCTTATTTTAATGTGATACAGAAATAAGACAAAAAAACCTGCACTATCCATGAGTTATAGTGTGAAGTAGCACTCCAAATGAATTCTGTATGAATTCATTTGATTATTGCTACTGGCTGTCAGCGTGAAGTTTCAAGAGATGTGGTCTTCTCGTGTCACAAAGAGGTGCAGTGCTAACTATTTCAGCCAGATTTAAGCGATAAACTACAGACTATATAAATTTTGAATTTCTTAGCATAATTAAACACACCAAGATGCAGATCACAACCAAATAACTGAAATACAATAAATTTCAAAAAGAGGAATGATTACCAATAAACTCTGCATCAGTTTCACTATCCCAGTATGAACAGTATGTTTTTTGTTAAAATTGTGAATTGCTCGATAAAGAACAGCTCCTTTAAACTACATATAAAGGAGACAATGCTGCTACAAATTCAAATTCCCACACATTTTGGGAGCTGATCCATGTAATTTACCTAATCCTTGAATGTATACTTAATGTCAATATCCCTGAGCTTGAAAAGGCATTTTGTGTCCTATATTTAAATATGAGGAGTTACGTATTTTATTCTGAAAACCATTATTGCTTTTTCATTGTTAGTTGTCAGAGTTCTGTTATGTCATGTCAAATATTTTGTTAATATTTTATTGTTTAATTAGAGAAAGAGCAGAAAAATCCATTTGCTTGAGAGAAATAACTGTTGTTTTAGTGCTGTTATGAAAATTTCATTAAATACAGAATAGTATACTGCAGACCAATTATGCCAAATATCACACTTCTGATTATTATCTAATCTTTTTAATTTTACCTGCTTAAAAGAAAATATTTTCTCATCACGGAAAAACAAAGACAGTGATTGGTGGACCAACTAATGGATGACAGAAAGTTGAGACACACTGTCTGTTTATTTGCTGCAGGAGTCCCAGCTAAAAGCCCAGAAGGACACAGCACATCTTTGCTTCTCTTCCATACAAGACAGCCAGCCCTCCACTTTCCCAGATATTCCCAGACATTGTGAGCCATTGCCTATACCTCTATAGGTATGGGCAACTGTAAGGTAATCCGCCACAGACAGAGAGGTCTCTCTAACGTGCACAGCTGGGGGAACTATAGAATGCATTGTATCCTCCAGGATTTCTTTGTAGGATTGGTGATGAGATTGTGCAACACAACCAAGTTGTGAGTCGCAGCGGGGTGGAGGGGTCGCTCTGCTGCAATCACGGACCGGGGGAGGGAATTTGGGAGTGCATGCAGTTGTATTTTATTGCTATTACTATTTTGTAGAAGAAGTTAGTGCTTCAGAATATCACACACACAAAAGAAAATAACTGACTGGAAAATAATGAAAAAGGATGCAAGAAGAAGTTCAGTTCAAAGTTTAACATTATGCTAAACAAGCTGGATAAAATAGTTTTTGTTTAAACGCTTCACTATGATAGGGATGTTTAATTTAGCTAAACTTATTTATTAATGAGTTACTCTCCTAGCCTTGTTTTATAAAACCGTGGTTTGTAGCGAGGGCCCTCAAGCCAGGCTATGTTCCACATAGACTCCTGGAGTTGACTGCAGTGTGCAGTCCCAGAGTTGACCGCAGACTTCAATTTTTAGTACGCAGCTGCGTATTAACACGGGTTTCCACAGTACCATAGTAACACATGATTTGCTGCACATTTTAGTTAGGACAACTCATGTTTTTCGATTAAATATATTGAGGAATAGTTATTATTTTTGGTTTGGCACTGAATGGGTCTGCTTTAGTTATGTCTGTGCATGCACCAGTATGCACTAATCCATTAAACAAGGATCACTGTACATATCCCCTTTGGGAGAAATACAAAAAACCCCAAACTGCAGAAAGACCAGGAAGCCCATATCGATATCCCTCTAGCACGGAGACATTAGCAATACTAACATTATGTATTCCTGTTAATAAACTATGTGTACAGCAGAGCACCTCCTGTTTCCTGAAGATCATGAGTCAAAACCAATATTCCCAGTCAAGGGCGTAGGTTTGGTCTCAACATTGGTAGGGACACATCAAACCAAACCCGGGGGCTGTATACATTGCGTACTGTCTAATGCAAAATCAATGACTAGGGAGGGTGTGTGACCACTGCAAAAAAAAAAAAAAAAAATTAGAGGACTGTTTAATGCTAACAACCAAATGGTTTAACATATAAGCTCTGTATTTACATTAAGATCTGTATTTACATTTAAATACAAATGATACACAGTAACAGATCAAAGACTAAAATAAAGTAAACTTTAGGCCAGTGGTTTTCAACCCTGGTCCTGGGGGCACACTGTGTATGCTGAATTTCGTTCCAACCACAATTGCAATCTCAGAATTTTAACAAGCTGTTCATTTTTCTTAATTAGGTGTTTTTCATGTTAAAAGGAATTATTTACCCTCTTAAGCCACATTATTTCAGAAATTGCTATGCGTGGCATGATGAATAAAATCTCATTGTGTTCTTGTGTTGCTTTTAAAGTGATTGCAAACAATCACTTAAAAGGAGGTAACATTTTTAACAGATCAAATTAACGAGGGGAATTAATAGGCTCCTAATTAGGTTTAAGTGCATAATATTTCCCTTAAACTAATTAGTACAATACAGGTTTGATTCGTTATCATTTTCTTTGTTTTTGAATTCTTCGTTATCTATCAAATGATTAGATTTAGTGGCCAGGTGTCCACACTTTCCCCAATTAGGAACCTGTTGATTTGCCTCAGTCTTTATTTTGATTAGTTAAAAAGTTTTTTTTAACCTCTTTACGTAATTGTCTAAAATATAGCATAATGTGAATATGGGACTTTTATTCTTTATGGCATTATTTTTCCTTAATTAGGTGCTTCTCACGTCAGAGGGATTATTTTCCCACTTAAGCCACCTTGTGTCAGAAATAGCTATGCATGCCATGAAGAATAAAAGTCTGTCATTGACACGGCCTTCTTCAAACTTTTCCTCATTCCTCTTTTTTTGAAGAGTTGAGCTAACATACTCAATAGCAGCCTGCATGCCTTCAATTGTTTGGGACTGCAAAGACTTTTGCAATGACTTGTTTAGGCACTCAAGCTCTCCCAACACCTCTGATGCTACCAGCAGTCCAAGAACAGTCTTGCCCTTCTGGAAGCAATCTAGGAGACCACTGGCCCTTGTGCCAGAGTCGGAACCAATTGAGGCCATTTCCTCCAAACTGGACAACAGAGCCTCAGACTGACTAAGAACTGTATCAACAGCTTGTCCACGCACTACCCACCTAGTCGGACACAGAGGTTTCACTGTTTTTGTATGCCCCTCTGATATCGCCTGTTCAGCCAATAGCCCCTTGAATTTCCCTGATTGGTTGCTAAGAGTTCCAAGTTCATGGACCCACTGCAATGCATCACGTACTAGGGGAGAGGCACTACAAGCACTTTTGTGTTATAAAATTCACACAATGTGCACCACAATGCACATACAGAGCCAATGGCTGATCTCTTTTCAGCACTGCCTGTGCTCCTGACCACTTCCCTGCCATATTAGCGGCGCCATCATAAGCCTGACCTCGTAAGCCTAAAATTGGAATATTCAATCTCAAGAGCACATCAATAGGTAGTTTGGCTATCTGCTCACCAGTTGTCCCTTGCACCTCATACAATCCCACAAAGACTTCCTGTGGCACCAGGTCTTGGTCCACATATCTAAAACATATGGAAATTTGCTCTTTGCCCAGTATATCCCGAGTGCCGTCCATTATAACTGAAAACTGAACCACTGGTAAGGACCTGATTGTTGCTGCAATGCCGCTGACAATTGTGTTACCAAACAAGGTTAAGTATTCATTTTGGCACTGTGGACTGACAATCATGGCAACGGGTTAGCCAAGAGGAAAGAACAGGGTCAGCATTTGCAAGTAACTTCACAAGGTGGTACAAATTCCCTTCTTTTGCCTCATGTCCTCAAAATGCTACTCCCTGCCTAGCAAGATACCTTACAGCACCCATTATTTTCTCCAGACAGTGCCTCGCCTCTTCCTGCGTTTTAGCCCATGCACTTGATATTTGTGTGTGAACTGGATTTTGCTCCTGTGCATTGATTGTAACTGCATGAGGGTGTGCTTTGCTGGCTTGGTGGCAACTAAAGCTACCTGTGGCATCCATTTATTGAAACCCTTTGTGCAGAAGGCAGGGTCATTCTTTTTTTCCAAAGTGGTCTTTTTATGGCGTATGCTTAGACACACTCAAAACAAAGAACCTTTTTCAGTGTTGGACTACAATGAAGCCATGGATACTGACTGTACCAGTTCACCTGAAACCGTAACATCTTGTTTGGAAGTCGCTGTACTTCTACAAATTTTGGATCAGGCTGGTATGGCTTACTCCCCATGTCCATGACACTGCTACACTGATTGCTTCAGGATCATCCTCACTCACACTTACTGTCTCCTAAAGAGAAAACAAAACATAACCTGGTCTGTATCAATATTAGCAAATTATTATTTTGCATCCTGTGTTATAACTTATAATAACTTACAATTAATTAACAACAAAATAGGTAGACTATGATTACATTACATGCGTGTTGGTAATTTACAATTAATCCATAATAGCATATGTTTATCATTTTAAGACCTTACCTGAAGCCCTGAAGGTCCAACTGCTTCTCCTTCAACCTGCTGTACAGCATATGTGCTGTGTGCAGACTGAAAGTCTATGTACACCGAAGCCTTGCGAAACTAAGTTTCGTTACATCGTGTACAGCACATGGTTTGTAATGACAAATACCTGACTTTGATAGCTAGCTAACTACCTGCTGATCCAGCCCTTCCTAACGTTAACGTTAGCTAACCGAAACTTTATAAACGATATCTTTCATGCTGGCGCTGACAGACCCGCTAATCTACCCTGGCTGTATATGACCTGCTCTACATGGTTGGACTTGCCATCTTCACTTTATTTCTGAGTTTCCTATGTGTAATAAAATGATGCATTGATGAATAAGATACATACAAACATATGGTTAAACTTGGGGTCCCATTTATTTTTGAGGGCAACTTTAAATATTGAGTGAATAGGATCTTATGAAACCAACTTGCTAAAAATCCTAAGAATAACTTCAATGCTGATGCCTCCCTATAATTCCAAACTATAATTCATAATTAGGACCTCACCTGAAACCCTGAAGATGCACCTGTTTCCTCATCAACCTGCTCTACCTCTCTAGCCTGCGGCTGTGTTTCCTGCATTCAAACAAATTAATTAATGAATCATTAATTCGTGAGATTTCTAGACTGAAATTCAACTCATAATTTGGTATATCCACCCATTTTATGTTTACTCCTGCTAGCAACCTGACTGCTAGCCTATAGGTGACAGAAGCCAGGGTTAGCTTGCTAGTTAACGCTACGAACATTCACCTCTGTTCGCTGAATTTGAACGCACCTATGGTTAACTAACAGCAGTTGACATTATTTTCCACAGTGGAAAGGCTGGTCACGTTAGGTAGCTAGCAGGTTTTAATTTTAAATCAACGTGGCTACTGGCTAATTAGTTTGCTACCTATTACTTGCGCTTTGGTTGGTGATAAAGCTCCTGATGTCCCTTCTCTTTTTTGATCTACAAAGTACAAAACGTGTTGGCATGGACAAAATTACTTTGTGTGCTGTGCAGTGCACGCAATAGATGAAAGGGATTAAGTCATCTGAAAGACTAAATTTTCGCCCATGCTTGAGGTATGGACTGACAGTGATCTTACCATTGTCAGCACACTGGTCAGCTCTCGCCTCCTTCATGTCTGAGTAGGTATGATATTTGCACATGACGTGAGCCTTCAGATAGCCCCTCCCTTTCAGCCAGTCAAATGCTAGCATGCCTAAATTGGTCGTCTTGGTGATAGCCTCTGAGAGGGCAGTTCGGAATTATGTAATATGATTTCACTCCAAAGATAATGCGAACGAGTTTGCTCAAATATTGGTAGGGACATTTCTGTCCTCCCAAAATATTGGTAGGGACATGTCCCTACCGTCCATATGCAAACCTACGCCCTTGTTCCCAGTTAACCACTGCAGATGCACCCTGGTGACACCGAGATCAGAAAAGGACATACTACTTTTAAATTAGGCTGTGCACAGCAACTACCTGAAATTTATTTATTAATTAAATGTATCAGTTATTAATTTATTTTTTAAATGTAGCAGCACAAGCAAGTAGCAAATGTTAGCGGTACATGCAAGCATATTTAGATGCTGACATTATACACTTGATTGATGCGCTTCATATTGCGCCTAGTGTAGCGTTCTGGCTTCTCCTCGGATCGCCACCTTGCTGTGGTGCAGAAGCTTGTGTGTTCCAGCGATCCTGAGAGCGATGCTGTCTGGAGCTTAGCTCCTGGTAGGGTCACCCATGGCGGTAAGGTCGAGGGGGAGGTTCCAGACGAAGTGCGATCCAACCAAGACCTCAATGGCGGAACTGGCGGAAGATGACGCAAGTCACAACGGCAGTGAAGGCGGATGAAGGCTGCAACAGTGGGTGGTCTCCAGTCGTCGTGGACTCCATGCCATTGGATCCTGGCCCCCCTCTGCCAAGGATCGTGTGGTGGCTGCAGGCGCATCAGTCTCGCCACGCTAAAAGATGTCACGCGCAGGCGTCCTCCCAAAACAGAGATCAGACCTATTCACATCCCGGGTTAAAAGTCCTATGGTGACGGGAACAGGACCGTGAAGTCTGGCAGCTCCTAGCCACAACCTTGCACATAGGCGGTGGGTGTCTGATTCAGTCGTTAAGCTCTTGGACCGAGGCAGATAGAGCTTTCCGGCAGCTGCACCCACGACTGAGCAGCCCTATTCAGGATCCACCCTGCTCACCCTAGTAGGCGAAGTGGCTAGAAAAGGTGCCCTAAACATAGCCTGCCTCAAACCTGCTGTCTGGACTATTGCATCCAGAGGGATCACCACCATGTGGTCAGAATAAAAGTAATAAAAGCAGGCACCTAAAGGCACTAGAGGCACATCAGCAGAGGTGCCTCAGAAAAATCCTTAAGATCAGCTGGGAGGACAGACGTACCAACACCAGCGTCCTGGAGGAGGCCAACATCCCCACCATCACTGCCACCATCACCCAACACCAGCTCAGATGGACTGGCCATGTTATCTGTATGCCTGACTTGCGCCTGCCGAAACAAGTCCTATACTCCCAGCTTCTTGTAGGACGACGTGCCCCAGGAGGTCAGAAGAAAAGGTACAAGGATAATATCAAAGAAAACATCAAAAAGTGCCACATAGACCTTAACACCTGGGAAGACACAGCAACCAACAGGGAGACCTGGAGAAATATAGTCTGTAAAGGAGCTGCACTCTATGACAGCAACCTCCGTTGTACTGCACAGGACAAGCGCAGACTCAGAAAGACCACCAAAAAGGCCCCAACTACACGCACAACTACTACCACTCACCCCTGCCCACACTGCACCAAATATGTGATTCCAGGATCGGCCTCTTCGCCCACCTGAAGACCCACAAGAACCCTGAAGGAGGACAGTCATACTCGACCCCGAGTGATCGCCGATGATGGAGCGTAGCGTTCAAAATCAGCTGTTGATTATTGCCATGATTTTTAAGTGTGGAGCTGCCATGGTGAACTTTAGGCGCTGCCATTGTAGCTGCACCGATTCTGAAGGAGTAGGCAGTTTTAGCGGCTATGAGGCACCCCTCTACTTTGGCAGAGAAGAAGGCGCTTACCACAGAACCTGTGGCTGAATGTACGTTGCTGGCATTAGTTGTGATCACGGGCTTATAGGAAATGCATAGATGACATTGAATGCCTGCAATAATGACTTTGATAGAGAGAGCTGGATATTACCAGACTGAAAGGAGTTAACTAGGTTAAAGCAGAGAAGGCAGCACAGAAATAGGAGAATGACCAAGCAGAGTGTTAATCTTGTCTTCACTATCCCTAACCTCATGAATTTAGTTGCTGTGGATGAATACATTTACAAAGAAAGGTTTAATACAGAATAATCTGACTGAAGACTGGGCAATTCAGACCAGTGGGCCTTGCTCCTGAAAGGCCAGAACCAACACCATTGGGTGTTTGGACTTTATAATTAAAATTACTGTAACACCGCAAATACAATATTTCACTCCTTCCCTGACTTATAGTATTTGGGCTTAAAATAACGGTTCTTTTAGAATAAAAAAAAGTGACTAATTCAATAAATACTGGCAATTTGTGCTATTTTCTTCACAAAATCCCCATACCACACATTAGGCAGCAGCTGCTGGTACCCAGGTGTGAATGTCTTGCTCTCTCCTCTGGCACAATATTCAGCGACTGAATGATCGATGCTTTATATGAATTGCTTTATCAATCTTAATTGAAACTAATTTTGCACGTACAATCACACAAAATTAATTCATTTCAATTGTTTGATGAAGATTATTTACTTTGATGATTGACCTCAGCATGAGGATCAATAATTGTGGGCATTGTAGTTATAGTTTTTCACTGAAACTGTGACTATTGGCTGAAGGCAACTGTGTGAAATGCAATCAATTTGTGTGCAGTCCCTGATCACACAAACAAACAAAGCTGTGCATTCCCTGAGGAATTGATGACTAAGAGGGGAGAGACAATACGTATGTAAAAGCACACTGCAATTAGTGTGAGCAGGGGAAGGGAGAAGTGAGCTGAATTTATGACTGAAGAAATAACTTATTGCACTTTGTATTTCTTTAACTACATTTCCCATTTGGTGTTTTGTGTTTTTCATATTTTACCGCTTTTCTCAGTGTGCCTCATACACCTCGGCACATTTTCCATTAGCCTATAAAACAAAACCGCTATAATTTAGAGATAAAAGTTGAAATCAATACAGTTGAGAAAATAGTTCTGCGACATATGGTTTCATAATCTTTATGAAATTAGGTCATTGTGGGTGCAGAAATCAATGTTGTAATGCTGGATCAGGCTGCCGGGCATCAGGCTTGGTGGTAGAAGGTACTAAAAAAACACAGCCTTTCTAGTGATATCCTAGCCTGCATGTCTTCGGACTGTGGGAGAAAACCAAAGAAAACCCACATGGACACTGGGAGAATATGGAAACTTCACACAGAAAGCCCAGCCTGGATTCAAATCTGAGACCTTTGTGCTGTGAGGTGATAGTGCTATCCATTGCACCACTGCCATTTATGCCATATATTGTTGAACCTTAGCACAGCATGATGTAATCATGGTGTGGTGTTGAATTAGGCTCATATATACCTAATATATAAATAATAATACACTGCAAAGGATAAACCTTGAACACAAGCTGAAGTACAAGTCTAAAAATAAACTACATAAAATACTTTTTTTTGTCTAACTCTATTTTTGAATCCCAGAAATGCATGTCTAAACAGCATCCTTCATTTAAAACGATTTGAGCATGTGGTGCAAATTCACTATGATTTTGAGAGACTAAGGGCCATGTCTGAATCAGTGCACTTGCCCAGCACTGAGTATAGAAGTTGAGCACACTGGATGAGAAAGTGATTGTTTGAGCAACACTTCTTTGAGCAGCAGTTCTTTGTGCAGTGGTTGTTAGAGCAATACTTTTTTGAGCACAATTCTGTGTGCTGCAGCAGTCGTAGCATGCAAAAAGCAGCACAGGCAATGAGCAGCACCTGAGAGCTCTTGGTTTAAAAAGATTTAAAAACATTAGTGATGTGTGCATGTGATTGGTTTAATGTGGTTACCGAGGTCGACAAATGGTTGGCTGCCGCAAGGGCCTCCTGACCTAACTCACTCTGTGCATTTTATGCGCATCTCTCATTAAGTTTAAAGTCTTGATTGCAGCAATAACAGATGTCTGTGTCAGGAATTTTTTAATGTCCTCTTTTGAATTTTTGATGTTTTGTTGTACAGTGGTGCACTTGGTTGCATTTTGAGACATTGGGGTCTACTGTGATTTTCTACTGATGCATATGCTTTCATTTCAGGGAGAATATAGCAATCAACCTTAGTCAAGCTTTACCGGAATAAGCCATATGAACTGTCTTGTTCTTTGGTTATTTTCATCTTAGCTGAGCTGCTAGGTACTGGGTAATCCTTGTATTCCTCATGAGACAATGGCATGCAAATTAAAATTCCTCTCCAGCACAGCATATTAACTGGCTTGTATTTTTGTTTTACCATTGGGATGGCAGGTATGCCATCCCGCCAAGTTACGCCTTGGCGGGGGCATGCCCCATACCTATACAGCACCGAGAGTTTGGCACTTTTCAGGGTTCCCCACAGAAATAACCACAACAGCCACAGACACTCAGCCCTTAAAAACATTAAATTCTGTACATTCTGACCCCATTTCAACAGACAGATTTCATAAACAACTTCACATGTCCACACAATAAAGCAATAAAACTAAGGGGATTTCTTCTTCTTCTTCTCTTTCTTCTTCTTCTTCTTCTTCTTCTTCTTCTTCTTCTCATTCTTCTTCTTCTCATTCTTATTTTTCCTGCCGCCTATCCCACTAACAACATGTCTCCCCATTGGACATTTTACCGACACCAGCCAAATCCTCACCCTCACGACCCAATCAAAAACTTGCATACACACGCAAAATACCCATACCTTTTTATTCTGAAACATTTCCAGTTTGAACAGCTAATCTGTCTGTGGCCTAGTGGGTAAGGTTACATACAGTCTTGGGAACATGGGGTCGTAGGTTCAAGCCCAGCTAGGGACACGTTTCTTTAACCTGCTTTTACCCTCACTAATAATTGTCTACTACTTCTCAATTATTGCTTTTGCACCATCTACCCGCCGTTCACCGAACGTATACACTGCATTATGACGTACCGTCTGCACGTTCAGTTATTAACCGGCTACAATATTGCAAAGCCATATGGATTCAACGGGAGCACTTCTGTGCTTAATGGCCTGTGTTCTTCTTTAAAACCACGGACAGGTTTGCTAATGATATTTCACACATTGCATAGCTATGTCATGGTGCTGCACTAACAAAGTCACAGACTGGTAAACCTCCGGTTGAAGGATTGAATCCCGCCTCGCCCTCAGGCAGATAATTTCCTCTTTTACACTAACGTTTTCTTACGCTTTTATATTTTCTTTACCAAAACTCACTCACGGCCACTCATATGCATTTCATGACGGCAAATGTATTCCTTTTATTAAACAGTTACACCAGTTCACCACTGTGCCATTTCTACTAACTATATTTCTTCACTTGGCTACCATACAAAACCTTATCAGCAAATGCCACGTTTCAACATTCATGTTACCTCGCCCTGTTCTCTATCTAGCCACATACAAACAATTACTACATATGTACGTTCTGCAACTCCCCATTAAAACATTACATTTAAAACCATGAGTCACTCATAAGTATAACAACTAGTACTGAACATGAGAAAAGCACATTAGTGCAATAGATGTCACACGTTACTTAACCCTCCACTTTAACAGCTAATGCTTTATACCGACTGTTATATATACCATTCCATAAGGAAACTAAGCTCGCTCATGGTCACTTTATTTACTCCGCACTATAGTCTGTGATCATGTCAACCTTCACCTACATGCCCATTCTGCTAAAAACATATTGTTTCAACTACGCTATTTCATCATTTCATCCTAATTTCTCTCACACTGTTGTTATTTTCTCATATGCAAAGCCTACTGGGACATATGCGTCTGCTCCTATTCTCCACTATCAAGTTTTCCGGTTCTAGCTTAGCAAAACAGCGAACAGGATTCCCACCTGCAGATAAGCCTATCAAAATGCCTTATAAACCTTACAAACACTAAAAGTGCACCTCCACGAAATAACAGACAACGGAGCAGGAGAGCAAGGTACACAAGTTGCGACCTAGGCAGCTCTAATTCTACGGGCTTGCTGATTCTTTTCTCAATCAAGGCTTGTTGGATGGCCGTCAAATCCGTGAGTACATACACTGGCCATATTTCACCTGCGTTTCTGTTGCGTTTACATTTACGCCACCACACCCTTTGTCACAGCCACTGTTTTACATATATAGCAAACCGAAACTGCTAAACAGTACACGCTCATCACGACTGTACGAAAAAAGTTACTCAAAAGTATTGATATCAAAATGACGCCAAGTTATGGTACTACAAACAATATAGGCTATCTTGCCTCACCGAAATTAAATAAGATGTTGTGGTGGGGTGGGCGTGGTTTGAGCGTCGGCTGCAGAGAGAGAGAGAGTGAGAAGAGCGGCTCTCGGATCCGTCGTCACAACTGTCAGGTGGAGGTAATCAGCGCCGATAATTATCAATTGTTTAATTGCGCTGATTGCCTCTGATTGTTTTCAACAGTGAGCCTGGGGTTTTTAAAAGCGGAGACCGGGAGGCTTCGGGAACGGACGCTGGAGAGAAGGACGCAGTGTTAAAAGAAACGAAAGACAAACCCAAGAAAAAAGCCGTGGGCTTTAATAAAGAGCACGGAAGTGCTAAAAACTAAAGCGGTTGTCTCACGTGAGTGTGTTGGAAGGCAGGAGGGGTGGCACTCTCTGCCACAGATGTATTCCAAAGCAATGCTACCCAATATTTCCTCAGTTCTTTCAAGTCACTTGGCCCTGTGTTTTGTAATCTTACCATTTTACAATGTCATGCAAACTTTGTGTAAGATCAAAGAGTCAAATATTTCGAATTGCCTCATGGAACCCATTGAAATTCATGTACAAAACTGCTGCTGAGTAACTACAGGAAGCATATTTCTCCAGAAAGCATGTTTATACTTGCTTCTGAACTGAATTTGAGTACATGTACAAGTTATTGTATATTTGCGACGTACAATAAATACTGCATGTAAAATACATATTGTACATACATACATAGAGAACTTCTTTATCCCCATGGGGACATTTCCCTCGCAGCATGTTACATTCACATTTACGAACACACACTTATACCAAGACACATACTATCATTCACGCAACAGAAAGGCTGGGCAGCGAAATACATACATACCAATACAAATTGGACATATACACGCCTATTCAATCAATCTTGACTGTGAGAGAGCCATCCACACATATGTTTGGCCTGTCCATGTAGTGCATGCTTATACACACAGGGCCAAGTGACTTGAAAGAACTGAGGAAATATTGGGTAGCATTGCTTTGGAGTACATCTTATTTAATTTCGGTGAGGCAAGATAGCCTATATTGTTTGTAGTACCGTAACTTGGCGTCATTTTGATATCAATACTTTTGAGTAACTTGGCATTTTTGTACGTTGAAAACGTGTTTTTTATGAGATACATATATACAGTGAGCTCCATAATACTTTTTCTTGATTTGCTCTGTACTCCACTATTTTAAATTTGCAATATAACAATGCACATGTGGTTAAATTGTAATTATCAGCTTTTATTAAAGGCTACTTTAATACATTTTGTTTCATCCTGTAGAAATAACACAACTTTTATACATAGTCACCCTCAAGACCTAGTCCCAAAACACATGCCCTAACCATTCTGCTGCTGCTATCAGCACTTAAATCATTAGAGAAGACAAGTGAGCCAGCACATGTAGCAGCCATACATGCCCAAATGGTAACAACCCTGCCACCATGTTTCACAGATGATGCCTTGGACCTTCATTAAAATTATTTTTGGTCTCCACACTTGTGAAGCTTTTGCCATCACTGATGTCATCTGTCCACCCTTTTCCAGAACTCTGCAGAGCACTTTTAGGTACTAAACTAACAAGCAAACTAACATGACCATCCTGTTTTTGCAGCTAACTAGTGGTTTGCATCTTGCAGTGTAGCCTTCTTATTTCTGTTAAGTCTTCTGTAGACAGTGGTCACTGACACATCCATGCCTGCCTCCTGAAGAGTGCTTCTTTATTATGGTGAGAATTGTTTTGTCATAACCTGTGGATTTAATCAAAAGCCCAGAATCAAGACTGAAAGCTGTTCTATACATGGGGGGGGGGGGGGGGGGAAATAAAAAGTGGTGTTACAGTACTTCTACATGGTGAAACCCAAATGTATTAAAATGCCCTTTAATAAAAGCTAATGGATTTTGCAAGGTCTGATAGAGAAAATGAAGTTAAAAAGCAACCCAGTACAAGAGGGCAAATCTAATACACTGACTCTCAGGTGCCAATGTATTACATTTTAGCAGAATACCAAGTGTCTACACAGTGGTGGATCTGTACAGCATGACTGCTCTCACTGTAACACCACCTGGTATGCAGTGTGTTATTACCTGGATTCTGCAGGAATCTTACCGTGCTTCGATGGGATGTCACAGTCATTGATTTCTAATCACCTTTTTTTGTTTACGAGCTCACACTGTGAGATGATCTTGATAGCTGGCATGCCATGAAGACAGTGTGGCTTATGTCCTTCTCTCACACCATTAAGCATAAGTACAGTCTTTGTTGTTTTTAACATCTGCTGATTGTTAATGAGGCATCTCTACAGAAACTGCAGCTTAATCAAAGTACTTAATAACTATTTAGAAGTTTAATAATGAGACCTATAATAGTCTGGATTCAGTCAATATTTGTACTTAACCTTGACATTTGGATTTAATCAGGATTTGTCTTTGACAAATTAATGAAAGTGTAACTTTTTATATTAGTTTTCAAAGTTAAGGACAAATGTTGATTTTGTTCTCTTTATGTCTACTTACATCCTGGTTGTTAGCCACGAGGCAGCAACAAGAACAGACAGACCCCTTGGATTTTGGCATAGTGACAAAGACACAAGAGGCAACTGTCATGTCTGTGTGGGTGAAGCAGATGGAGTGTACTCAGCAGCTAAAATACCTTACCAGCCAATGTGGTGGTTTAATTAAACAGACCACCCACCAGGAGTGAAGTTTACCCACATTTGGTGAGGAAGCAGATGTGAAATAAATTGGCAATCACAGATATTTTTAGAATAGTAAACAGAGAATGTCAGAACTGCATCAGAGGTAGGGGCTCATATATACTGCCAACTCTGCCACAACTACACTGCACCAGTTTATTGTCATCAGAAATATCCATGATTGATAATGACACATGTTTTATGGTATATTATTGTTCTCATTCAACATCCCCTGTTTAAATTTAAAAATTGATTCACCTTCTTGAATTGATGTTCAAACTCAGCAGGGACGTAGTCCCAGAATTGGAAACTCCACTTTTCAATTCCAAGATTTGATTACTAAGTCCGTAATGCATAGCCGTCCTGCATACATACTGTATAAGAAGGCACAAGCAAGCACTTAACTGAACTCCGGGCATAAACAAAAGAGCTGTTCCTAACAAAAAAATGGTATGTAATTAAGCCATTCTGCTGTAGCCACTTCACTAGATGCCGAAAAAGGCATATGCTTTTATTGTTAGGTTTTATTGACCAAAGCCAGAAATTATGAATTTCATATGATTTACTGTACACAAGAAAAAAGCACATTATTTATAAAGAAAAGCATTTGTAGGTGCAGTAGCTATATTTAGATTAGTGATCAGTCTAATAAAAGTATTAATCAGACTCATAAAATCATAAATATTGGAATTTTGACTAATTCGTAAAATACAAATATTAATGATAAAACGTATTTAATAGGGTTCTGAAGGTAATAGAAGAGGTTGGCTCCAATCAACTTGAATGAAATGACAGACAATTCAAATAAGGAAACAGAAATTTAACTCAAAGATTTCCAGGAGATGCAAGGAACAATGGATAGTGATGGGTAGATTGTAGGGAGAGATAGAGAGAGAAGGAGGTAGAGAATGTATGTAGTTAAGTGTGTATGGTCTCACCGATACGTACGTGTGTATGTCTGTGTGACTGCAGACATGGACACACGTGGTAGAGAAACAACTACACAAAGAAGTGGAGGGAGATCTGAACTCAGCTGCACATTGTGGCAGGTCTTACAAATATCTTACAAATAAGGTGCCATGAGTTCACAAGGCTTAACGTAACAAGCTGTGATGGCTTTAAAGGGGAACTGCACCCAGAAACTTTTAAAATATATTTCCCTGTGTTATTTAGCCATAATATGCTCAAAAATCCAGTTCTGAACTTAATTTCCATCCTATCGAACAGAACCACCACTTCCACATATTTCGACTGGTGAAACGCTCATATGGCTAGTTTTGAGCGTGAGTTAAGCTGGGGGACCCAAAAGCCACTGTGGTTCTTGCAATTCCTTTCCCTGTGCCTTTTTGATAAAGAAGTGCTGAAAATACAAATACTGTCTGCTGTCCTCACCTAGGCTCACACAAGAATAAAGAAAGGGCAAGAATAGGCCACACATCCACAACTGGGGATAACAATCTGTTGTGCTCCATAGGTATAGTATTAGCAGTCAGTGGATTACCAAGATTATAAAAATGCCGAAACATTATGTGTGGGGTTGTACAATTAACAAAGCCAGAAACCTCAATTTTAAGTTTTATGTAAAATGAGCAGAAAAAGTGGATTCAGGCCATTAAATGTAAGGGGAAAGTCGGAAAACTTTGGGATCCCAGATCAAGCCATTTGTAGTAAATTAGCAATTTGTCACCGGTAAGTAGTCTACTTATAACTTTCATTAGCAGTAAGAGGCTAGGCCAGAAATGGTCATTTGTATGTTTGTTTTTTCAGGTTGTGATGTAACGTAACTCAGTGGTCTCCAACCCTGGTCCTGGAGAGCTACAGGGTCTGCTGGTTTTCATAGTGACTCTGCACTTCATGAATCAATTAGAGCAGTTGATTACACAGTTAACTCAACTCACCTGGTGTATTGGTTCTCAACTGGGTGCTGATTTTAAGGTGAAAACAAAACCAGCAGACCCTGTAACTCTCCAGGACCAGGGTTGGAGACCACTGATGTAACTGCATAGTTAGCAATGTTACACATCGCATCACATCACATCCTAAAGAAATTACATTAGATAGCTAGGTTGATAGTTACAAACAGCTATGTTAATGTTAGTTAAAAGTGGATATCATAAAAACATTAGTTAAAAGCAGCGAAATTATAATATCTTCTTTTCAGACTAGCACTCCATGAGAACACTGTACTTCGGTTTCTTTTTCCCGGTTGACCCCATCATTACGGAGCGGATGACCGGTTCGCAATCATCGGGTTTGAAATGACGGCTACATACTTGAACTTGAGAGTATTTTTCTACTGGACAATTCTCATATTTCTTGTTTTCAGAGTATATTCCTGTCTTTCACGCAATGCATGCTGGGATAGAGCACGACCCTGATCAGGAATAAGTGGGAATAGATATTGGATGGATGTTCACTGTGGAATGTTTGAAATGTAATTTTATTGTCCCCTGCACATTTATTATTATTTTGTTTTTCTACTTCCACCACACTCAACTCTCTAACCTCCAATCCTTATTTCATAGACACCACATACCCTACAATCAACAGTGTTTGATGCTAATCATTGACATGTTGGGGACAACTGATTGGGATCAATTCCAGTAACAGAGCTGTTCAAATCTAAAGTGATTTGATAATAGGTTTAAAAATTGTCTTGCTCAGCACCACATGGTTTTACTTTTACACACACTCAGGGAATGCTTGTCACTATGTATTAAGTTTTGCTTTAAGACTATTATTTTGAAGGAAGGTGGAAATGATTGGATGCCATTGATGTTTCATTGCACGAGGAGGTGTTATTTTCATTAGTTACACTGCTACAACTGCCCCAGCTACACACAACATTTCTGGATATGACTCCATTACAGCAGAAAGTATTACATCTGGAGCATGACATGTCCTCTTGCCCTCATTTTTTAAAAGATAGGGGAACAAGAGGCAGGATGTACTGCAAAGACAGAAGGTGTCTCACACGGAACACTGAGCAAGCTAATGAGAACCAAGGCACCAGGATTTGCATATGCAGATGAGGATTTATAGCAGTCTCCATTAGCATATAAAATGGTTGGGGTTGTGTCCTCCTCACCACTGCTGTTCCCACCACCAGGAGCCTCTACTTCAGATTTTTATGTGATACCATCTGTGTCAGTGCTATACTACAATGTCATATTAATTCAGTGTCAGTATAACAGTCTGGGCCTTACTGAAAAGGCCATATTAGATATATTATACTGTGTTATTCTTGATTGATGTTGACCAGTCCTCGTAGGCTTTTCATACTGCGATCCTTGTAATATGCATGCCTTGAATATAGTAGTATGCTCATATAAACAGATGTTTTTAGCAAATATTATAACTGGAGTGTAGATCTGAGCAAGGCATTCTTTTTTCATAGAGCAAGAGTGCTACTGGAGCAGAGGACACGGATGGCACATAAAATGCCAAGCTGGGCAATTACAAAAGCTGCAATTATTCCCCCACATCTCCATTCATATGCTCTGCTCAGAGTAAGCCAAGCACCCAGACTGGTGAGTCAGTTCCTGCTGCAGTTTGTAGGCCACAGAGGACTGTTACAGATGAACTAGATTAGCCTCAAGGAAAAGATCACAAATTAACACCCTTGGTTTAATTGAGGAGCTACATTCTTATTGGATTCCCTGTGGTCTACTTTATAGTCTGAATAAAGACTGATATTTCAGCCTCAAGATGGTAGAATCAATCTGGACAGATTCCTGATTGACACTAGCAACTATAAGATGACACATTTTTTACCACTGATTTCTCTGATCCAGTGTCAGTGTTTCAGTTATTAAGTATTACGTCATTGTCATTATTATTAAGTGGTTATTATATTTGAGTTCATGTTCTCAAGAGTTTTCTATGTGGTGAGATGAATGTCTCGTAAAAAAATAACCTCCAATAATAAGAAACGTGATATTGCTGATGGAGTGTTTTGTTTAATAGGATGGAATGAATTAAAGTACTTTTTAATTCTTTTTTTTCACTCTTAAAAATAGGCGTCTTAATGTTACTTGATTTGCAATTATTTTTCCTATTTAAATGGCCTTCAACAACAGAGAAATTTCTGTCTTGAGTTCACTGACAGTTATGTGTCAGAATAATTAAATTAATTTTACAATTAAAGCATTGCAGAAGCATGTTGGTGTAAGACTACAAGGTATGAAGCAACTGGTATTGTGCTTGAGCAACTGTACAGAGGAAAGGGAGTTATTACCTTTCTGTGCTGGTAGAGGAATCACAGTCAAAGCTCAATTGTGAAACTACTGAGAGGTTGGTTTAAAATAAATTACCTGTGAGTGTGAGTGTGTGTTTGGGGGGGCGGGGGGGCGGGGGGGCAGGTGGGTTGGGTGGTTTCTTTATGGGCAATCAGAAAAGCTGCCTTTGTAACCTGCTCAGTTCAGCAAATAATGTAGCAGACAGTCAGTTCAACTCACATGCATTTATTGACTGGGAATATGACTGCATAAATGCATCATTAAAGGAATATCAGAAAAGTCATTGCTAGTTTCTCACAGAAAGCTTGTTATCTTTAAACCATTGGGCTGTGCGCAGTTAACATGACAGTTTTTGCATATTAAATTATAACATTTATTGATAAATAAATTAATATAAACATAGCCTTTTTCAATTATATTCACTTACCTGGGTAAAGGACATACACAAAGAAATAATCAGAAAAGCCTTCTCCAGCTCCTGTCATCCTCAAACAGAAATCTCTAAATAAAATCAATGAAAGCATACATGATGCACAAGTTAGGATGGCAAAAATAACAGAAAATATATACTGCTGACATTTTTTTTTTGTAATAAAGACTAACAATAAGTGCTAGCGTAGCACAAGCACCAAGTGTTTTAATTTAACTTTTAATTGAATGTTCAAAATGAAATTGGTTAATTATGGCCAGTGGCACTTTTCTGTCAGTCAGAATTCTAGGAGTTCTAACTTCAGCCATCTGCCAGAAATGTGCACAGGGAGTCATACAAGAAGAGGCTCCTGGACCAATGTTCCAAGACCCAATAAGTGTAAATAATGGAATACTCGATAATAGAATACAATGGTTCTCGGTATCCACTGCTATCTGGGTCCTACTCGTATTATTGATGGGCCATATTACTTTTTTCATTGCTCAGGGGTACAATTTTGTTGAGACTTTGGCAAAGGTGTTGATTTGATTCTGTAGTAATTTTGAGGTGGTAGTTTTTGGATTTTTGCCAAATATCCTGTTAAGTGTCTATCTGTCCTTGTTGGTGAGATTTGACCAGCGACCACTGTTCCTTTTTGCCAATGCAGTTTATTCATGTTTGGCAAAGACCTTCATAATGTCTGTTCCCTTGCCACATTAAATAATTTTCTAGTTTTTGTGACTGATGTACCTGCAATTTAGACACTAACTATTTGGCCTACTTGGCTCATGTGGCCTAACTCACATATCAAAGTACTGATTATCAGAGCTCTTTAGCTCCTTTATAGCTGAAGCATACTGCCATTTGGCAATGAGCTTTAATGGCTTAAATAGGCATAATAACTTTGTAGGCAGAGGCATGTTCTGGTGGGCTTCGCCAGTGGTTTAGCTGTATCCTAGATACGCGATGGAGCTACTGGGTGGGATCAGCTTTCATGCCTCCTTTCTGCAGGGCTTTCTCATATCTTGAGAGACTTTGAGGTTTGGGTCCATGGGTCCAGACTGATCATCCACATATTGGATCCATGTGCACCGGGCCATTCTGGGGTCTCGATGAAGAGATTCCAACACCCGTGACATGAAAAACTACAGACAAGCTGTGGAAACCTTGGGGACAATTAGCTCTCTAGTGTGCATCACCATGTTACAGTATATCATGCTATGTGTTAGTGTCTTTGTTATCCCCTGTTGGCGATCCTGTGCGTCTTTCTCTGTCTTCATCTCCCTGATAATTCGGAGCCCTACCTGGCTTTATAAGCAGCTGATTGCCTGAGGGCCACCTGCCTGTGGCCCTACATAAACCTTGCTTCAGCCGAAGATGCAGTTTCTAGCATACTGAGCAGAGTTTTGCGGCTGGATCCTACTTTTGTTTCAGACTGTGTTTTGTGGCTTGATTGTTGGTGGTTTTTGTGCTCACAGCTTATTGTTTTGTATTTTGTCATAATGACAAGCAGCATTCACTTTATTTGCCTTTTATGTACAATTGTTTTATTATTTTGGTAACAGTAGGAATCCTGTGGAATATCATTTTGGTATCCACAGGAGGAAGAATAACTACTGGTTTTAGATAAAGGTAATAGTCTTCCATAAACCCTACCATATCCTGTCGTTTGTCCTGTGCGATTCCACCTCCTACATATAGTTAATTGTATGTATTTTGTAATTTCTTTGGTTTTGTTGTCTGGTGTCTGGTGTCTTGTGATGATTGTTTATCTTATATTCAGGGTTTTTCAGCACCTTGTTTTATTTTGGGCCTCTAGGACTTAAGATTTATGTCCAAACCATTATCATCCAGGTTAATATAACGTGAGCGAAATTTGGGAAATAACACCAGTCACCCACATCATAATATCTGCCTGCATCAAGCATCACACCAGCCACCTTTGCAAGTCATAGTTCAGCTTCTCTGATGGAGTGGCAATACTCTTTTACAGTGATCTGACACTTCATCAATTGGCTCATCCCCAGAAAATCCACCCATGCGGTTACCATAAAAACTCAGTTTCATTAGCTTTTCAGGTTGTTTATTGAGCCATGTGAACTGCTCTGCTTGTACTTGTATGGTTGAATATCTTCTCTCTTCCAGTCTGTTAAGCACATGAAAACAATTTCAGGTCACCTCTCTTGCAGTACCACTCTCAATTCCATTCTCTAGCAGTAGCACTCTTAATTGCTTTATCTTTCACTCACGTACTCTTTTAGTATATTTGTTCTCCATAACCATCGGCAGAATCCATCCTTCTTATACTGTTTAGATGTGAACATTGCCACAAAAACTACTGTACTCACTTTCTGGGGACTTTGATTTGTTAGTCTGCCCTATGGCTCCTCTCCACTGCAGTGACAGAACCTCTCAGTGTCTGCTAGAGCACAAGACACTGACTCCCCTCCAGTCAGTGGAGTCAAGGTGTTTCCCCATATCGCACAGTCTAGCATTTGTCAGGTCAGTGATGCTTTCCCTAAGGTATCCTGTTCTTGATGCCATTTGGAGGAAAATGTTTTCAGAAACATGATCTTAGTTCTACATCTCTAGTTGGAGTAGAGTTTATTTAGAAACAGCACTGGGAGACCTTGCAGAGCACCCTATTTGTTACATTTGAACAACAGCCACTAGTATTTTATTCATAATGATAAAAATGGTGATTATTTTCTTCCTTTGGCTGGTTTAATTTTGGCTGTTCTTTTCAAGGCATCACACAAGATTATATTAATAAATATACTATTAATGAAAATGGGTCTTTGTTAATAAGAATATGGACTTATTTTGATTTAATGCTACTTATGCAATATGTGACTAATATTTGTTTGAAATTAATATTGGACAGAACATATGCACATAGATGGTGTATGAAGCAAAACACCACGCAGGTTTCATATAAAAAATAGACACCCAGACAAACAGGGAGGGAGGCTTACCCTTGAGAAGAATGGCACAACTAGAGAATGTGTCACAGTGCATCTTCAAAAACTTTGAGCAAGTCTACAGGCAGGAAACATTACTCCTCCCTGCATAAAGAAGTTGAAAATAATAATAATAATAATAATAATAATAATAATAATAATAAGCCCTTATGCCCTGCAAGAAAAGGAACATAAAAAGGGCAGAAAGAAAATACAACTGTGACACCCTGCCCCAGAGTTCTCCCACGAAAATGATAAAACATCTAAATACAATATTTAATAAAAAAATAGTTGAATGGGTATATTTCGGTTCTACCTAAAGTTTGGCATGTTCATCTGTATCTGTTTAGATGCAGATAGAGTATCTGTATTTGGATAGAAATGTGTAAGTGGGAGTTGCTTACACTGGTTGCATAAACAACAGAAAATGCCAGTTTTCTAGCCTAAAGATTAAGCTAGAAATCTGACATTTTTTTGTCTGCAGTTATGTGATTGACACATGTATGGGCAGATCCAGAATTATTGGTACCCTCAATAGAGATGGACAAAAAGAAAACAAGTAACACCATTACTGACAGACATTTTGCTTAGTTGTGTTGTAGTCTGTATTCCCGGTCACTTGTCTCCCCAGTACTGTCTCTGTGTCTGTGTTCCCTGAGCTGCTTCACTCCCCTGTACTTGTGTGATTTCACTATTCGGGTGGTTCCGGGTTTTCGTGGTTTCCCCCCTTCTTTCCAGTCTCGCTTTACTTACTTCCTGCTTATTTCTAGTTTTACTAATTTCTACTAATCCCTACTAATTTATAGATTGTAAAGTACTAACCTCACTAATATACTAACATGTGAATATTACTAATGGACTAACACACACTAGTTTTGGGTTTTTGATAGTTTAGATCACTATACTAATACATTAACCAGTCTCCCCTTTTCCATGCTGCGCTGTAGCTCTGCCCCTTTTCTTTCTAGCCTGCTCTAACGCCGAGTTCTGCAATTGCCTGCACCTGTCTCTTGCTCTGACTGCACCTCTCTCTCTCTGCATGTGTTCTACCTGCTTCACCCAGGCCGTCTATTATCATTGTTGTCTATGTGATTCCAGTCCGCGTTTTGTCGGTCCCCTGTCATTGAATTAGTTTTCCTAATGTTCTTCACCTGGATGTTGTTTGTTACTCCTCCCTCACTCACTTAACCCCTCCTTGATTGTTACCTTCCCCAGTGTATAAAGGTCAGTCTTTTCCACCAGCTCAGAGTCAGAACGTTGATAGAATTCATTGTGCCGATTGTTAGTAAGCCTTTGTCTATCGAGATTCCTGCGACACCCCTTTGTACGACTTCGAGTTTGCCTGCCCCTTTTGGTTTTGTTTGCTTCTGGTTTGACCTTCGCTTTGCCTTGACTTCTCTTTTGCCTGTCCCTTTGTACCTTCGCCATTCTGATCTCCTGGTTTTTGATTTTTTGCCTGTTTTTTCACTATTCTTTTGGAAACTCGATTCGGCACCGTCCTCTCTCTGATTACCTGGCTTCGAACCTCGGACTGAATAAAGACAACGTTTTTTGGATTTCCCTGGTCTGCGTGTGGGTCCTTACACAGAACATCACAAGTTGCATGTTTAACTGTTAATCTATTGTTTTTACTAACTACCTGTAGGTGAACAACCACGTATCTTTTTTTGATATGACAATTCTTTGACTTTCCCCATGGTGATGAATGCTTGCATTTTGCATCTTTTTTATACCCTAGTGCAGTAGTTCTATAACTGTCCTAGGAAACCCCTGTGTATGCTGGTTCTTGTTCTAACCACAATTGCAATCCTAGAATATGAACAAGCAGTTAAACTTTCTTAATGAGGTGTTTTTCTTGTTTAGAGGGATTATTTAGCTGTATGTGAAGACAATACAAGACAACTATGTTAAATATGGAGTTTCTAAGTGCCACCATTGTCGTGAAGGTAGTCCATCTACTATGCACCCCCTTTCTGAAGTCTAATCTGCAACTATATCCCCCAAGCGTGACCCACTGGATAATAGCATTTACTTGGTTGTTTATAAAAATATTTTTTCACCACCAAAATTTTATATTCCGTCATTGCATCAAGATAAAGCCAACAATAACCTGAAGGTATGCCAGTACAGCGGGCATAACAACGCTGCTTTCTGAATAATGAAATAAAAAGTAAAATGAAGACTTGTGTAATTGTACCAGGTCGTTCTACTATCAATATCTGCAACTAAATATTGAATAAATATACAGCCTTGCCATTGATTTTACGTGTAGAGATGTCCCTTTCCAGACGGAGTGGTCATATATTGTCTTGGACAATCCGATTGTGAAATATACGCTCATTTGTGACGTCTGGGTACCGTCCAAAATAGCTGTGCTTAATACCACACATGTTGTTATCGGTGTTGTCGTCCTTTGTAGTACAATCTGGCTTGATCGACAGGTAATCGATCCAATAGGTGACAGAATAAGCTTTCTAACGATATATAATATGTCTAATTTTACTTTTGGAAAAGCGTTTTACAGCTCAGCGTAACCAGACGTTTTGTCTCAGTATAGCTGCATTACGCATTCAGTCTGTGGTTGCAGTAAAAGACACTATTATTCTTGAGAAATTCTGAGCATGGCTGAGGCATATGTTTGCTAATAGACCTAGCTGATTTCCTGTTTCCTGGGCTAAGTTAGAACTGGGGAGCGACAGGATTCATTCTGTCTCTGTCTCTATCTACTGAACATAGATAAGATTTCATTGTCAAAATGTAAGTGTTACTGCTGAAAATATTTCGGTTATATACGTTATTTTTGAAATTGAGTGTCTTTAAATATGTTAGTGGTATTTCAGAATGAGGATATTTCACACTGTAACGTAAGCATTCGTTGGTTTGCTTGTAGTTTGTGTTTAATGTATGTACCGGATATGACCTCAACATGGCGGACGGTTGAATATTGTTTTAATGTAGTCCCATCCCCATTCAAAAAAACATCACATACTGTACAGAAAAACGTACGAGAGTTAATGATTACACATTTAGGTACTGTACCACAGTATGATCATGTTTTTGCATTATTTTTTAATCTGATATCAATGTTTCACCTTAAACTTTCATAAGGGGCACATGTAACACCAAGTTACGCCTTGGTGGGGCGGCATGCCCCGTATCTATACAGCACCGAGGGTTTGGCACTTTTCAGGGTTCCCCACAAAAATAACCGCAACAGCCTCTCAGCCCTTAAAAACATTAATTTAGGTACATTCTGACCCCATTTCAACAGACAGAATTCATTAACAACTTCACATGTCCACAAAATAAAGCCCCAAACTAAGGGGATTTTGCGTTTTCTCCTTCTTCTTTTTTCTGCCTCCTAGCCCATAAAGAATATGTCACCCCATTGGTCATTTTACGTACACCAAAATTGCCAGTCACTACAGCTAGTCACTTCATAGCCCAGTGGGAACGTTGCGGTCTATGAATCGTTGACTCACAGGTTCAAGCCCTACCTAAAACGAATTTCTTATACATGCTTATTTGCTCACTAATAATTGTCTTTTATTTCTCAACTCTTGCTTTTGCACCACACTACCTGCCTTTCACCGAACGTATAGACTGCATTATGACATACCATATGCACGTTCAGTTAACCTCCTACAATATCGCCAGGCCATATGGATACAACCAGAGCTCAGCTGTGCTTACTGACCTGTCTTCTTCTTTAAAACCATGCACACATTTGACAAAAAAATTTCACACTTTTACATAGCTACTTGACAGTGGCGCACTGCCAAAGTAAATGAGCGTGAAGCGCAAGGTTGGACGATCAAATACCGCCTCGCCCTCAGGGGCAGATCTTTTCATATCTTAAACTAGCATTTTCTTACACTTAAATTGCTAATTAATAATTGTCTATTGCTTTTGCTCTTATCAAAATATCAGAATCTTCATTGCAGTAAAAGTCAAATATTATAATAATATTAGCAAAGGCTAACACTTGTCTCTTACTTCATGATTCCTGTTCTTCTGGCCCATGCTCCAAATAATTTGCTTATGCCATGCTGATGAGTTGGCAAAATTAGTAAAATATTCCAAAAACTGAGGCTAAAAAACAATTACGCTGCAACGAGTGCTTGTATATTTCTGCGTAATGTTACAGTTGAATGCACAATGCTGCTGAAAAAAAACAATCAAGCAGATATGCGGAGCTTTCACTCTTTGTAATAAATTTCAAATGAAACATTCCATATACAGTTGGAAAGCTTGCACCATTCTCTACTTGATTAATTTGAATTATTCATCCTAATGAATTTGAGTAATGTCTGGGAAAACATACTGTTTCTGGATGATGTACATGCACATTTTCTGAAAGTCATGCCAGATCTGCAATGCTGTGTTGGCAGGGCAACGTTACCAAAAAGGATGCAAGAACCTGCTGCACAACATATCAGTGCAGAAACAATGCTGTTCAGCAACAGGTTCAGCAATTCTAAGTAACATGTATACAGATATATCCATTCCATTTAAACACAATTATTTTTATAACATTTCTTTATTTACTTCCTGCATTTCTGCTTATCAAATTTCAAATGCTCCACTGTAAGCTGCGTCTTTTTTACCCTAGTTTGTACACATTACTGTATATGTCCATGGCTCAGGGAACATGCAAATTTGCCAATTGGGACCAATCAAATATAATCAAAAATAACCTATCCTAACACTACATGTAAAAGATTTCAGAGGTATATACCTATCAAGTGTTCTTACAATATGTATCCCTTCCTTGCAGAAAGACACAGTGACAGCAAGTAAGCCTGAAACACTGCCCTTTTCGATGTACTGTGAAGCCTGACTATATAGCCTATTATAATTTTGCTCATGGATCCAATAACAACCACTGGGCGGAGTAAAGTGGAATATACTGTTAATTAATATTCTTTGTTGTGTTTCTATAATGAATACTACTTTAAATGCAATAATTTGCTTACATCACATGACTGCATTCAAAATGAATGCAATTCATCATTTGTTTAATGCTATATTGTAAATAAGGGCCCAAAGCTGAAATGAAATGGAATTTCAACGCAAATCCACATCATGTCTGAAGCCACATCATTATTAAATATTAAATATTTGAAAGAATGTGGCTGCATTATTCGGCATGTTCAAAATATCCAGCAAGAAAATAATAAGAGACAAAGTGCAATACATTCTTCCCATACAAATGTTTGAAAGTAATGAGAAACAAAGCCATTTTTAGAATGCACTGGTTTTTTCAGAGAATTTTTCTCTGCATTCCACTGCATTTCTCATTCCTTGGGGCTCTGCACGGTAGAATAAGGAACAAAAATGAGTCTGCTCTGTCTGAGATGAAGCCTCCTGGGGTCACCTCTGTATGGTTTGTCACTAGGAGAAGGAGAGGAGAGGGAGGATGTTGTTAATATCTCCAGTTATCGTCAATCATTTTCCCTCTGATGTTAGCAGCACTCAGACTTTATTTAATCAATTCCCTGGGCGTGTTTTACACAAGTACAAAGGCCAACAATTGGTGTCCTTATGTTTCCTGCTCACTGGCAATGAAAACAATAAAATAAAATAAAAAATCACGCTTTAAGTTGCATTATCTACTCTGATCCAACTGCATCAAAGTCTGAAACAATATGCAACTCTCTATAGGTGACTTTCAGTGCGTTGTATAATTCCTTTGTCTAACACAGCACCTTTATCCCTTTGTGAAAACTCTCTATGATCTTTCAGCTACTGTATATTAATTGATAATTCTAAATTAAGACCAATAAGACCACACTATAAATATGGATATATGCAAGAACAGCCACAGGCATACACACATTAATATAATTATAATGATGTTTATTCAAAACTAGGTTGAACCAAGCCTCATGGAAAATATGGAAACGCTCAACAAAAGTTAAATGCAATGCAATGAGTACAACAATTCAATACAAGTCAAATTAACATTTTTGTGATATTTTGAAGTATACCACTTTTAAATCATGTTAAACAATTGACAGAAAGGAATGGGTCCCTTTTTAATTCACAGCATACTGTCATTGATTATACAGCGTAGGAGTGAGTTTGACATCGGAAGGAACACTGTCACACGCCGTGACCACCCTAGTAGGGACAGAAGAGCAAGACACAGGGAGATGCGGGAATTCTGGAAAACTTTGGCGTTTTCTTTAATAGCAAGAGAGAACGCAATCACCCATGAGCACAAATAAATGAAATAACCTTCACCCGTCACCCTCACGGGATCTGGGCAAAAACAATAGACTAAAACAACAAAGAAAAAATAAATGAAATCATACACCGTCGCTTTTCAGCCTTTCTTTGCCTGAACGTGCTCTTTCTCGCCATAGTGGAGGATCCCCAGTCGCAGTCGCCTACTGTGTAAAGAAGCGAACTTTGAAATCCTGGACAGATTTGTAACATAATCCAGGTGTGTGCCTACTTAACCAGTAGGTGTGGTCCTCTAATTGCCCTGAATTCCTCACGCAAACCGAGCCCTGCCACAGACACATTCCCAGCCCCTACCCCTGCCCGCCCCCACAATAAATATTATAGTTAGTGGAAAAGTTCATTGGTTCCACCAGCTATGGGTATTCAGGATGCAGTCACATAGTATCCTCATGTTGTTTCTTTATTGTTCTGTATGTATGTGAGATTCTAGTGAGTAATAGACTAACAGTAGACAAACTCAAGAGGGCACAAGAATGAAAATATCATGTTTAATCAACTTAATTACAATGTATTTAACCCTCTGGTATTGAAATGTGTCAAATACATAAACTTTATTTTTTAAGACACATAACTAACTGCACACATAATACATGTGCAATGAATGTGTCTTACAAGAGTGTATGGTGCAAATGAGACATGCCAACTGGGCAAGGTTGAAGAAGAGCTACTCTACACCTTAACACCAACTCCCTTCCACCTCTCTACCCATCCAAACCATATACTGACACATGGAATCTATCAAAACATGTATTTACATAATCTGAGAATATCACATAGCAAAAGAAAGCTAATATTGATAGTTTGTCTTCAAGAGGAAATTATTTTCAGTTATGTGCAGGCATATGAGAACATTCCAAATACACAACACATACAAAAAAGTCAGCACAAAGGTCAAGTGTGTGGTGGTGGCTGCCTGACGAATGCATTGCCTGGGCATGCCTTCACAGCGGTCAGGATGAAAGAAAAAGGGGGCGGGGCTGGTCAAAGGGGGTTCAATTACAGTAGAGAAGCAATGGTAAAATATAAATAAAAATAAAAAATCATTCCTTTCCTTTTATGGCCCAAAATTGTTTGTAGTTTCAGTAGTTGACTACACAAAAAAATGGCAAAAAATTAATTTAACTACTTGAATCACTATGCAAATATGAATGTAGTTGAACTACCAGCAACTTACTGCAAAATGTAGTTAAACTACTAGTTTAATTACATGTAGTTCACTACTCCCCAACACTGCCTGTTAGTAATGTGCACACAAAGGCAGTTGCAGAGTTGGAGTTGACAGCATATGCCCATGGTAACTTATCACACGCAACACCAGTGTCTGGGTGGATTTCTATCTGCAAAATAAAAATACAAACATGTGAAGCAAAGTGGTGTACTATAAAGGTGACTACTCGCATGCATTTTAACCAAGCAGTACACTTCAAATCTTTTACCTTCTCACCGTGTCCTGATGCTGTGACAAGCTGTGTCTCACTATTTTGTGCAGTTTTTGGCATAAAGAGCAAACATCAGTCAACAGCACAGGTAAACCTGCTGGCAGATAAAACCAAGAAGCAAACTTTAAGCAAATGTCTACAGATTTCATACTGGCAATTGAAAAATATGTCCAATGAACTTATGCAAAAGTATATTATTAAATGGAATCAAAATTTTGTAGAGTGATCTTTTTTCCATTTTGACAGGTAATTTTTCATATATATATTCTCAATTTTCAGGTCATTATTTTCACACTCAAGGCAAGCTACTTTGGCCCTCAGGTCACTCTAGGGTTGGGGAGATGTGGTAGGCAGGTGATACTGGGCAAAAAGGCATCTTAATGTCAACATACTGGCAACTAAAAAACAGAGACAACTTTACCCATTAAACTTTGAAATTCACAAAAATGCGAGAAAAATTACTTTAACTGGTAGGTGCATTCAATGCATTACTACACTACAGTCTACTACTACATACCTGACTTTTGTCAGTTTCATCATCATCATCAGCATCCTGGGGGACTGCTTAATTTCTTGTCACTATAAACTCTATAATTGTTTTGCTGATGGCAGCTCGTTTGTCTGCAACAACAAAGTAACATAACTGAATAATCTCTCTCCATACAAGGCATTCTTAGAATTTGGACGCCCGCTCCAGGAGAGGGTGGGAGGGACTCGGGAGAAATGGGCAGATTTGTTAGAAAATAAGTGTATGCGTGATATTTTATTTTGTGCAAGTGAATGAATACAAGATATATATGAGAGAAGTGAATACAGGTAATTGAAAGAAAGGGGAGATTTTCTATGTTGCCTTTAATTGTGATGGAGTGCCTGTGTTAAAGTCTGCAAGATTAAGAGTCTGGCCTACCTATTTTTTGTTCTATGAGCTATCTCCTGGAAAAAGAGATGAGCATGCTTTTATGTGCATTGTGGTTTGGCCTTTTCGTTCAAGAATTTTCACATCTCTCCAATATTACATTACATGACATTTATTTTTTGACGCTTTTATCTAAAGCGATGTACAATAATGATATGGAGCAGAAGCATCCCTTTGACCATACTGTCAGATATGTCATGGTATATGCAGTCTGTTGCATCTGTGATTCTGTTACACGGTCATTGCTGTAGAACCTAAAACAGTACAATGGAGAGTATGGCTGTGGATGGTGCTTACATCCTAGGTAACATGATTTCAGAAATGGTCAGACAATCACAGATTTATAATTTTCTGTCTCTCAAAAACAAAGCCACTGTTAAGATTGCAGAAAGAGCTGACCAATGTGATCAAACTATTCTAGGTATTAAAGGTGCATCCCCATTTGTTAGCCTAATTTTGATCCGGAATGGTACCCAATGACATGCACTGTATTCTTCTAGGTGTGTGCAGACAGAAAGAAGCCTTATGGCTAGACTCATGCAATTCTGCCAGGCCGTGGTACATAGACAAGAAAACAAAGCTCATTGACAAACGGCTATTAGTGATAAGATACCGAAACAACTTTAGCACAAGTTCTGAAATCAGTACAAGACAGAAGATTTTGGAAAGCTCATGAGTGGCAAAACGGGCTTCTCTACTATAGCGTACCAGTTCTCAAAGGCATCTTCCTCAAAAATAGCTCTCACCTTAGTCCCTGCTTTTTGAAGGCGATTAGTGTGTTATTTGGTTAGGATATTATTAATAGCAATGATACTAAATAAGGTAAACACATTTTTGTAAATGAGTACAGTAAACTTCAGTTGAAGAGAGTTGCCTTTTGTGAATATCGTTGTACTGCTGCATATACAGTAATGTATGAAGATATTCCATGATATTTAAATTTGCTTTACAATATAATAGTGACTGATAACAGCAGCCTAGACTGCATGTAAATATACTTCTGTAAAAATAAATATAAGCTATGTAATGTTGAAATTTCATTTTTTACTTTTAGTGAATTTGTGAACTAATGTGATATACTTTGAATGTTTTTTACAATGTTAAACACAGTTCTTACAATCAGAAAATACACATTTTTTAGGCTTTCAGTAATGTGTCCTGTAGTGGATTCATACATGTCACAACACATAACTGCAAAAACATTGGTCAGTGTTAATATTTTCATATAAAAAACAAAGTATTCAATGTGCCATGTATAAGATTTCTCTGGTCCAACTACTTTATATGATAAACCATAAAAGCATCGTGTACCACAAATGTGTGTCATGTAAGGAGCTTGTAAAAAGCATAAGAAACATATTATAGTATCACATAAACGTTTTCTGCATGGGACTGTAGCTTAGACATAGCTACACATGCATAATTTATTGATATATATTCAGTGAACTCCATAATTTTTGGGACAAAGACATTTTTTTCTTGATTTGGCTCTGTACTCCACAACTTTTGATTTGTAACAAACAATTCTCATGTGGTTAAAGTGCATATTCTCATCTTTTATTAAAGGGTATTTTTATACATTTTGGTTTTGCCATGTAGAAATTACAGCATGTTTTATACATAGTCCCTCCATTTCAGGACACCATAATGTTTGGGACAAATGGTTTCACACTTGTTTTTGAACAGTCAGGTGTGTTCAATTGCTTCCTTAGTGCAGGCATAAGAGAGCTTCCACTATCTAGTCCTGATTCTAAGTTTTTGATTATCTTTGGAGTCTGTTATTGGCATTTGTCAACACAAGGACCAGTGGTGTGCCAATGAAAGTCAAGGAAGCCATTATGAGGCTGAGAAATAAAAAAATAATAACTGTCAGACACACGAGACAAACCTTAGGCCTACAAAAATCAAATGTTTAAAACATCACTAAGAAGAAAGGGAGCACTGGTAAGCTCAGTAATGACAAGGGGCCTGGTAAGCCAGGAAAAGGCCTCAACTGTTTATGACCGAAGAATTCTCAACATAATGCAGAAATACCCCCAAACACATGTCTGACAGATCCAAAACACTCTTTAGGAGACAGGTGAGAATACACCAGTGACTACTGTCTGCAGAAGACTTCACAAACAGAACTACAGAGGCTATACTCCAAGATTCAATCTACTGTTTAGCTGCAAAAACAGGATGGCGAGGTTACAGATCAATACTCATTTTGCAGATAAAGGCATAACTGATTAATTCTCCCTGTATGGCCAAAGCAATTTCTGTATGGAGATATCGGCAGAAAAAGTTGAAAATTATAATAGCATGCATGTGAAAATGACATACATCTCTACCCTTCCTCATTTTTGAAGAACAACAATGGGCAGGTAATTTGAATTTGGAGACACATACGACGTCGGCGAAGCGGGCGTTGACTGAACTCACGTCAGAGAGAGATTTCGGATAGCTGTTCCTCCAACTATATTAGCTTGCAAGCTAGCTAGCGTAGTGGACTTACTTGCTATTCTAGACCAGAGGCTGCAGTAGAATAACTGATCACCAAAAAAATGTCAGCCAAACCAAACACCAGACAATAGACTGTAGAAAAATATGGACAAAGTCACTGTGATGTCACCCATTGACTCTCCAAGGGCTTTATGAAAAGCGTTTTGAAGCCCAGGAAGTGTTTGTGGGGACCGGCATATTGTACAAATTGTAGCCAGAGACTGTGCAGTAGGGACATGAAGTCTGGTCATCCACTAAGTGCATGAGATACAGAGACTTGGTAGTGACGCAAACCATCCCTGGTTCGTCCACAAAATATATTCTTGTCCAAATAGCACAATAACTTAACAAATAGGCATATGGGGAGACATTATACAAAGAAAAAACACGTATTATGACTACATTTTCTTGTGCAAAAAAATAATTGACTTTTATTATTGACATTTTGACTGCATTGTTGCCATTGACTTGCATTAAACGGGTGGCTGAAACACCTAAACTGGAGCCAACTGCACTGGCCTTAGTGAGCAATGTCTCTCAACAAGACAAGTGAAAGGAAGTGAGCTTCAAAAATGCAGCCCAGTTTTGGCCACTTGCTTTAGACACCTCAATACCACAATAAAAAAAAAGGCCAGCAGCTGGTCAACCAACTAAAAGTGTCAAAAACACAACTTAAACCAGCTTCACCAGAATAGGCTGATTTAAGATGGAATTTTCAGCAGGGCTGTCTGTGAGACCACCCAGCAGGCACTTATATTATGCTTAAATAGGCCTGGTGTCAGTACCACCTTCTGTAAGTCTCTCTGGCTATAAGTGTCTGCCAAAAGCCTAATTGTAATTGTAAATCAGTGAAGCCATCCCATCTCCCTGGGACGTGGAGGTTTATGTAATGAACATTATTTGTTTCCCATCTGCCAGAACTTCCAAATAACTTCAGAGAATGTCATCAATACAGTGGAAGTAGATGTTTGCCCATGTTCTAAATTGAACCTTCATTGCTGTAATTGTTCTGAGTAAAATGTTCTGACAGCTTTAATTATACAATTACAATCAGCAGTATATGATTCATTGTCTCTGATTCTCTCTATCGTTGTCTTCTGGATGCACAACAAAAACAGCCAACTGTTGTAAAAGTCCTTTAAATGAAAATGTAATTACTGACAAGTGAAAACAGGCCCCACATGACAATGAAATAGAAGTTAAATGCAGGAGAAATGTGCCATGCAGTGTTTTGATTAACTCTATGTCCGTTTACCACAGTGTTGCTATTGTCAACACTATTCACTTTATGGAGCAAAACCAATTCTCAACCTGCACTCCTGTTTAGCTGCAAAGAAAGTGCAGTATCTCAGATAATTTGAATTTAATGATCCATCTTTGAATGCAGAACAACATTCTGATTAATTAAAATTATGGCACAATATATTAAAATAAATATATTCCTGCATCAGCTGACCAGCTTCACATTCACTGATAACTAATAGTATTACAATGATATGAAAAATGTACACCCACTTTCAATTCTATGGTTTTATATTATTACCAGGTATGAAAATTCTGACCAATACAGAGTCTGATTATTTGGGGGAAACATCAGCCAATGCCGATACCGACTGTTTCGTGGTTTTGCTTCCATAAGTTTTATGAACAATTTAAAACCATGCTATTCTAATAAACACAATTTTAATTACACAACTTTAAAAGCAATGCAACATTTATTTGTCATGACATTTCAATGTATTCATCCAACTTAAAATGCATTCTTCCAACTGAAAGTGCATTCCAGAAATATCAGCGTTTACCCCTAGATTTTTTTCAGGCCGGGTGGTATGTACTGAAAAAGCAAATGTGGCATGCAGGGTGGCATATTGACGTAGTCGGATGGTACAGCAGGCAGTCTGCAATTTATATGTGCTTTCAAATTTCTGTTTGCTCTGTATATTGAAGACTTAAAATGATCACAAAGAAAGGATAACTTAATACACTGTGTTTACTGCATATAAATAAGCTGTGTAAACTCATATTATAACTAAGACTCCACAGTTGCATACAGAGCAGCAATGTTATAAACTTTTGACAGCGAGTGTTTTTTTAGAACATTCAGTAAAAATATAATAATCCAATTTAATCTAATGTAAATTAATTTGACCTAAGTGCAAGGAAGTTGCTGGGTCTGAAGCATTGCTTTTGCAGGAAAAAATTGGGACACACCTGGCATTACTTTGCAGGTTAGACAAGGTTTATGCACCTTGTGCATTAATGTTAACATCCTCTAACCTTCACAAAATATTAGGACACCATGAACATAGTAGAAAAACGTTTAATACTTGGTTAGTCTGTCCCCTGCACTGGAGTTTTTCTTGTTTAGGCAACGCTCACGTTGTCAAAAAATTTCTTCTTATCATGAAGAATGCCTACTTTACATTCTGGACAGAGGTGAATGCAAGTGAAATCTATTGCTGTTACCATTGCATCACTTTTGACACAACCAATGCCGGAAAAGCTGTCCTAAAATTTCTTCTTACCGTGAAGAGTGTCTGACCCACAAGCGCTGGAAATGTGTTACAACAGCAGCACGATTTTATCAAGAAATACCATTTTAGACAAAAAGTCTGTCCCTGCATTTAGACCGAATATTGCCGTTGCTTGTGCCGAAAGTGCTGCGAGGGGTAAATGATAGATTCGCTTGCAGTCACATCTGTCCAAAATGTAAACGTCAGGGATTCTTCATTGTAAGAAGAAATATTATGACAACATTCAACCATACTGACACAATGTGGTAACATTACTTTGACAGTGCAAACTAGAGTCATACAGTGAAATTGCAGTTTCAAAACAAAATATTAAATATCAGAATATTGGGATGGCAGGTATGTCATCCCGCCAAGTTACGCCTTGGCGGGGGCATGCCCCATACCTATACAGCACCAAGAGTTTGGCACTTTTCAGGGTTCCCCACAGAAATAACCACAACAGCCACAGACACTCAGCCCTTAAAAACATTAAATTCTGTACATTCTGACCCCATTTCAACAGACAGATTTCATAAACAACTTCACATGTCCACACAATAAAGCTCCAAACTAAGGGGATTTTGCGTTTTCTCCTTTTTCTTCTTTTTCTTCTTCTTCTTCTTCTTCTTCTCATTCTTATTTTTCCTGCCGCCTATCCCACTAACAACATGTCTCCCCATTGGACATTTTACCGACACCAGCCAAATCTTCACCTACACGACCCAATCAAAAACTTGCATACACACGCAAAATACCCATACCTTTTTACTCTGAAACATTTCCAATTTAAACAGCTAGTCTGCCTGTGGCCTAGTGGGAACATGTTTCTTTAACCTGCTTTTACCCTCACTAATAATTGTCTACTACTTCTCAATTATTGCTTTTGCACCATATCTACTCGCCGTTCACCGAACGTATACACTGCATAATGACGTACCGTCTGCACGTTCAGTTATTAACCGGCTACAATATTGCAAAGCCATATGGATTCAACAGGAGCTCTTCTGTGCTTACTGGCCTGTGTTCTTCTTTAAAACCACGGACAGGTTTGCTAATGATATTTCACGCATTGCATAGCTATGTCATGGTGCTGCACTAACAAATTCACAGACTGGTAAACCTCCGGTTGAAGGATTGAATCCCGCCTCGCCCTCAGGCAGATCATTTCCTCTTTTACACTAACGTTTTCTTACGCTTATATTTGTTTTACCAAAACTCACTCACGGCCACCCATATGCATTTCATGACGGCAAATGTATTCCATTTATTAAAAAGTTACACCAGTTCACCACTGTGCCATTTATACTAACTATATTTCTTCACTTGGCTTCAAAACCTTCTTATCAGCAAACGCCACGTTTCTACATTCATGTTACCTCGCCCTGTTCTCTATCTAGCCACATACAAACAATTACTACGTATGTACGTTCTGCAACTCCTCATTAAAACATTACATTTAAAATCATGACTCACTCATAATTATAACTACTACTGCACATGAGAAAAGCACATCACTGCAATACATTTCACATGTTACTTAACCCTCCACTTTAATGACTAATATTTTATACTGACTGTTATATATACCGTTCGGTAAGGAAACTAAGCTCGCTCATGGTCACTTCATTTACTTCGCACTATAGTCTGTGATCATGTCAACCTTCACCTACATGCCCATTCTGCTAAAAACATATTGTTTCAACTACGCAATTTCATCATTTCTTCTAATTTCTCTCACACTGTTGTTATTTTCTCCTATGCAAAGCCTGCTGGGACATATGCATCTGCTCCTATTCTCCTCTATCAAGTTTTCCGGTTCTAGCTTAGCAAAACAGCAAAGAGGATTCTTACCTGCAGATAAGCCTATCAAAATGCCTTATAAACCTTACAAACACTAAAAGTGCATCTCCACAAAATAACAGACAACAGAGCAGGACAGAAGCGTACACAAGTTGCGACCTAGGCAGCTCTAATTCTACGGGCTTGCTGATTCTTGTGTCAATCAAGGCTCGTTGGATGGCCGTAAAATCCGTGAGTACATTCACTGGCCATATTTTACCTGCGTTTCTCATGCGTTTACACTTACGCCACCGCACCCTTTGTCACAGCCACTGTTTTACATATATAGCAAACCAAAACTGCTAAACGGTACACGCTCATCAGACTGTACAAATTCACACAAGGATAGCCATAATCCACAACCGTTTTTACAGTGTCACTTTGCATTTCTCACTCTCATAATAAAACACTTTGCAAAAAGAAATGATATCTCATAAAAAACACGTTTTCAACGTACAAAAATGCCAAGTTACTCACACATACAAGACATACACCGTCTATAACTCATTCATTCAGACTGCCAAAATCCAGGCCTACCATTAAAAGTATTGATATCAAAATGACGCCAAGTTACGGTACTACAAACAATACAGGCTATCTTGCCTCACCGAAATTAAATAAGATGTATTCCAAAGCAATACTACCCAATATTTCCTCAATTCTTTCAAGTCACTTGGCCCTTTGTGTATAAGCATGCAGTACATAGACAGGCCAAACATATGTGTGGATGGCTTTCTCACAGTCAAGATTGATTGAATAGGTGTCTATATGTCCAATTTGTATTGCTATGTATGTATTTCGCTGCCCAGCCTTTCTGTTGCTTGAATGATTGTATGTTTCTTGGTATAAATGTCTGTTCGTAAATGTGAATGTAACACGATGCAAGGGAAATGTCCCCATTGGGATAAAGAAGTTCTCTATGTATGTATGTATAATATGTATTTTACATGCAGTATTTATTGTACGTAGCAACTATACAATCACTTGTACATTTACTCAAATTCCGTTCAGAAGCAAGTATAAACAAATGTTTTCTGGAGAAATATGATTCCTGTAGTTACTCACCAGCAATTTTCTACATGAATTTCAATGTGTTCCATGAGGCAATTCAAAATATTTCACACTTTGATCTGACACAAAGTTTGCATGACATTGTGAAATGGTAAGATTACAAAACACAGGGCCAAGTGACTTGAAAGAACTGAGGAAATATGGGGTAGCATTGCTCTGGAATACATCTTATTTAATTTTGGTGAGGCAAGATAGCCTATTGTTTGTAGTACCGTAACTTGCCATCATTTTGATATCAATACTTTTAATGGCAGGCCTGGATTTTGGCAGTCTGAATGAATGAGTTATAGACAGTGTATGTCTTGTATGTGTGAGTAACTTGGCATTTTTGTACGTTGAAAATGTGTTTTTTATGAGATTACTTATCCCTGCTGAGCGAAGTGAAAGTAAAGTAAAGGAACAGACCACAGTTCAGTGAGACTGACAGCAGCATAGAACATTTTGAACTGTATAAGAACAAGTTATTATACAGTTCATTGATAGTACACTACTGTGACACTACCAGGAAACAAGACAGAGGTTGCCTCATATTTCGGAACAGTCGCCCGCGGGAGCTCCCAAGCCAAATGATTACTGATTTCAAAATGAATAGATATTTGGTGTTATTTTTTTGGTATTTAAAAAAATCATTTCGTTGTCAGGCAGCCCACCAGGTCTGTACAATTACAGGGGATACACTGAACATGGAAAACAAAGTGCAATTATTTTGTATCTGAAAGGCAAATAAAAACCCCTCTTGAATTACAAATACACAAGGTACTGTTTTTTCCTTTTGATTGACAGGACATAATTGGAGCTAAACATCAGATGTTTTCAAACCGATGGCTGATTGCAGTATTATCAGCCGATAACGATCAGTGACCGATCAATCAGTGCATCCCTAATTTTTACATTCTCATTGTAGGACATGTAGTGTTTAGATTTTGGCCTTAGAGAGGGAAACAGTGAATAAGAATGTGGCCTGGCCTCCCCATCACAAGCATCTAAGCAAATGTGATTGGGGCAATTTAAAATTCCACTGATACCCTAATCTAGGCTGACAATCTATGGGTCCCACCTCCTCAGAAGAGACAAACCATATGACACAGGACACCATATTGGGGGTTGGAGACCCTGCAGGCCTAACATTTCCCATTACTCTTAGTTTGAAACCAATCTTTAGGTAGGCCAGTCCTTGCCATAAATGAGTCTGACCCCCCTTTCCTTCTCTCCTAAACCTTAACCCGGCATCACCCATTCTGGGCAAACATCCTAAAGCCATGTTGGGTAAGGTATTTAAGATGGCCACAGGAAAAAGGTTTTTGTGTTGCATTTGGTTTTGGAGCCTGGAAGGAGAAGAGTTTTCTTCTTCTTATTTTGGTGGTGGTTCCTAGGTTGTGTGTTTTTAGCTGGTTTCCTTGTGGCGCTTACACTGGAAGTGGGTGATACTTTGGCAAGGCCTGGCCGATCCGTTTCTATCTCTCTCTCATCCATCTCTCTCTCTCTATTTTCTGGTATTTCTAGATTAGTTGTTTAATGTTTTGCTGTATGTCTTCTGTTGGGTAATTTAGAAGTAGAGTGCCTGCATTCAATAAAGAATGTATGTTTTCAATTCATTAATATAATTGACTGCTTCTTATTGAATTCAATTATTTAATCTTAAAACCTGGTATAGAGCTTGTTTTGACTTGGTTGGTTGATTCCACCAGTGCACTGTAAACTGACCTATCAATGAATTCAGGGATTGATAATTCTAATTTTAAACATAATTATTAAATTAAATCTAATAAAATATATTTTACATGTAGGTTAAGTAAGGGGTTCTAGCAGGCAATATCGCTTGAGTTCAGTATTCAGAGTGCTGAGCATCTTAACAAGGACATTGATTGTTGGAACCGCTGGATTCAGAAAATAAAGATATTCTTAATTAATCCTTGCTTGTCCGACATCATCTTGTCCTCACCAAGTTCTAACAGTTGATAAATCTAACCTCATGTGACTTGAAACACACACATTTGACTTATCCATTATTGTTTGGACCAAAAATAAACCAACATGCAGAATCCATGTGCAAAAGAGAAATTGTACCCTTACTGCTGCCATATCAGTTAAGAAGTCTAGAAGAACCAGGTGCTGCTAATCAAGTGCACATTATTAAATTATCATCAGCAATTGCTATCACCTGTAAATAAAAGCTGAAACCATGACAGATTGGTTTTGAGTACATGGACAAGGACAAGGGATATCTGCGATAGTCTCAGAAAATCAATTGTTGCTGTTAATCTGTTTGAAGGGTTATAAAACCATTTCAAAACAATATGATGTCCATGTCGGCTTTTATTTAGTACCTTCACACAGATGCCAAAACTGGCCAATCTTCATCCATTTAGGGGGTGTTCTATTTAAAGGTGCAGTATGTAGGTTTTTTAGAACACTGTTCATATTAGGTTAACATTTCTTCACATCCTGATGGATATAAATAAATTATAAGCTCTATGAAAAACAAGTTCAGTCTCTCTGACTGTCCCAGGCTCTGAAATTATTAACTCTAAATTTCCCCATGCCTGAATCTTAACAACCAATCAGGACAGTTCTCTGCAAGGAGGCCAATCAGGACAGCTCTGTCTGTCCATTATATTGCGAGTTTACAACCCTGTCAGAGCAGGCTACACAGTTAAGAGCAGAGCAGAGTACCACAATGATAGTGCTATAGCTAGCTAGTTGCCTAGAGAACAAAAGAATGGCAGAGGAAAAATCTGGAAGAATTAACAGTTCCGACTTTGAATGTGATGGCATATAAGGATATTAAAAAAAAACAAGAAAAGAAAGACTGATAAAGAAATGGTTTTGACCAAAATGAGATTGAACAAGTGAGAGACAAGACTCGAGTGAACATCTGTGATGGCAACAGCTCAGGAACTTGAAGGGCTTCAAAAGTGACACTAAAAGTGCAGTATTTCTGCTGGACAGGTAATTATTTTGCTTGTTCTATTTCTGTGGGAATTTGTTATCGCCCCAAACTGTGTAGCTGATGTAACTAGAAAATCTAATTTAAAAAAACACGTTTTCAACGTACAAAAATGCCAAGTTACTCACACATACAAAGCACTATCTACAAAGAAGCTGTATTCCAAAGCAATGCTACCCAATGTTTCCTAAATTGTTTCAAGTCACTTGTGTGTATAAGCATACAATACATTAACAGGAGAAACATATGTGTGGATGGGTTTCTAAGAGTCAAGATTGATTGAATAGGCCTCAATATGTCCAATTTGTGTCGGTATGTATGCATTTAGCTGCCCAGCCTTTCTGTTGCGTTGTTACACGCTCCCCCCCTCTTCTGCTTTTATTCCCCTTTGTCTGTCTCTCCTTCGCTCATCTCTTAGGTGCCTATGATTAGGGGCTGATTGCACCTGTAGTGCCCTCCCTTCAAAAGGGCTCAGTGGAGAGTGGAGAGAGAGACTCCTGGCTGGCAGCATTCCCTTGTGTTTGGTCCCGCTTCACCTTTAGTGTTTTTGTCAAAGTTTCCTATTTTTCCTTTTTCTTTTGGGGAGGGAGGTCTGGTAGTCTAGTTATCGTGGCATTATTGCTTTAGTTTTTTCTCTTTTGTTAGTTTAGGGAGAAGTCCTGGGTCCGACGGCCCACTGCATGGTTGGCCCAGGCTTCTCCTTCCTTTTGTTCTTTTTGGCCCGACCTCCCTGCACTTATTGTTTCATCATTTGGGAGTATTTTTGTGTTTTGTTAAATAAATTCATTTGCTTGTTTATTCTAACTCGGCGTGGCGTCCTATTAATATGTTTCTGCCTCATGGTAGAGGCAGTGGTTTTTGAGGCCGTAACATGTGTGAATGATTGTATGTTTCTTGGTATAAATGTCTATTTGTAAATGTGAATGTTACATGCTGCGAGGGAAGTACTATTCGTTATAATTATGAATGAATCATGTTTTTAAATGGAATTTTTGAATGGGGTGTTGCAGACAGTACATACGTACTAAGTCTTTATATGTGGGTAGATAGAGAACAGGGGAAGGTAACATGAATGTAGAGACATGGTGTTTGCTAATAAGAACGTTTTGTACAGTAGCCAAGTGAAGAAATATAGTTAGTAGAAACACCACAATGTTCAGCTGGCGTACCTTTTTAAGAAAATCAATAAATGTGCCGTCATGAAATGCATTTGGCTGCCCATGAGTGACTTTTGGTAAACATATGCATTGAATATTGTGATATTCTGATAAGTGCAAAAACAATAGTTGAAAAACAATAAGCATTGTTAGTTAGCAAATATAAGTGCAAGAAATTGTAAGATATGAAAAGACGTGCCTGAAGGTAAGGCGGGATTCGAGCGTCCAACCTTGCCCTTCCCAGTCAGTACCATTAGTAGTGCACCACTGTGAAATAGCTGTTCAAGGTGTGCATTTTTTTTGCTGAAATGTGTCTGTGGTTTTAAAAAAGAAGACAAGCCAGGAAGCACAGCTGAGCTCCGGTTCTATCCATATGGCCAGGCTATATTGTAGCCGAAGAACTGAACATGTGGATCGTATGTCATAAAGCAGTCTATACCTTCAGTGAAAGACGGAGTAAATGTGGCACAAAAGCAATAGTTGAGAAGTAATATATAATTATTAGTGAGCAAATAAGCATGTATAAGAAAATTTGCATCAGGCGGGATTTGACCCTGTGACTCAATGATTCGTGGACCAAAATATTACCACTGAGCCACGAACTGACTAGCTGTCGAGCCTGGAAATATTCTTGGATAAAAAAGTATAAGTCCATTTTGTGTAGGTAACATTTTGATTGGGTGGTGTAGGTGAAGGATTGGTGTAGGCATAAATGTCCAATGGGGAGACATTTTCTTTGTGGGCTAGGAGCATTTTTGGCAGGAAAAAGAATAAGAAGAACAAGAAGGAGAAAATGCTAAATTCCCTCAGTTTGGGACTTTATTGTGTGGACATGTGAAGTTGTTTATGAATTCTGTCTGTTGAAATGGGGTCAGAATGTACAAAAATTGATGTTTTTAAGGGCTGAGAGTCTGAGGCTGTTGTGGTTATTTCTGTGGGGAACCCTGAAAAGTTCCATACTTTTGGTGCATAGGTGTATAGGTATGAGGTATGCCCCGCCAAGGCGTAACTTGGCTGTTTGGCATACCTGCCATCCCAATGTTAGTTAGTTGTATTTAGCCCACTGTTTATATTATAGATATGCTGTACATCAAGTGTGTTGTATAAAGCTACCTAGTCTATGCTGTTCAAGTGGGGGGAAAAAAACAAATCGCACACTCCAGTTCCAGATGTGTTTAGTAACATTTATTTGAATGACGTTTCTCCTTTGGTGTCTGCATTTATTAACCCCTTTGCGCACATACCAAATCTGGTCAATCCTTTCCCATTCAGGGGGTACCCTATTTAAAGCTTTAGATGTGAGCATCACAGAGACTTGAAAAATGGCTTAAATTAAGCAAGACATTTGTACCATTTAGAATATTAACTAACGTAGATGTTTATATTCATAATTTAGGAATAAATAAAGTGCCACAAATGCAATTGTCTAGGCAAAAAAAATAACTCTCACAGCAGGTTAAAATATACATGTCTGGTTAAAAAACTCCTTGACCAAAAGTGCATAAAATATAAGGGTGGGTATGCAGAACTACTAAAGATCTATGAAGCAAAAGGTAAGCAGTGTATCCAGTGTCTTCAAATTATGCATTACTGTAAATCACAACATAATCATGTGTTCAACTAAAAATCAACTGTTTAGACTCAAGAAACTCACTGTTGCATAATTTTCACATGGGAATGACAAGCTTTCCGTCAGTACAGTGGCCTAAAATATGTAGAGGTCCTGAAACATATTCAAAATCTCTCCAAAAATGAATAAAGTGCTTTTTGTCCATTATAAAGCGTATACATATGCCCCTTATGAAGGTTTAAGATGAAACATTGATATCAGATAAAAAACATAATGCAAAAACATTATCACACAATGTGGTACAGTACCTAAATGTGTAATCATTAACTCTCGTTTGTTTTTCTGTACCCTACAGTAAGTGATGTTTTTTTTTATGGGGATGGGACAACATTAAACAATATTCAACCGTCCACCATGTTTTGGCAATATTCCAGTGTATTACATTACATTACATTACATTACATTACAGGCATTTGGCAGACGCTCTTATCCAGAGCGACGTACAACAAAGTGTATAACCATAACCAGGAACAAGTATGACGAAACCCCTAAACACAAACACTACTTAGCAAACCAACGAACGCTTACGTTACAGTGTGAAATATTCTCATTATAGAATACCACTAACCTATATAAAGACACTCAATTTCTATTTAAAAAATGATGTATATAACCAAAATATTTTCAGTAGTAACACCTGTTATCTGTGTTCAGTAGACAGAGACAGAATCAATGCTGCTGTTCCCCAGTTCTCACTTCGTCCAGAAAACAGTATATCAGCTAGGTCTCTCAGCAAACATATGCCTTAGCCATGCTCAGAATTTCTCAAAAATAATATTTTCCAAGAAATGACAAAAGTAATCGATAAAATGCCAGGGGCAGTGTCTTTTACTGCTACCACAGACTGAATGCGTAATGCAGCTATCATGCGACAAAACATTTGGTTATGCTGAGCTATAATACGCTATTCCAAAAGTAAAATTAGACATATTATACATCGTTAGAAAGCTTATTCTGTCACCTACTGGATCCATTGTCGATCAAGCCAGATTGTACTACAAAGGACGACAACACCGTAAACAACGTGTGTGGTATTACGCACACCAATTTTGGAAGGTACCCAGACTTCACATATTTCACAAACGGATTGTCCAAGACAATATATGACCACTCAGCCTCGAAAGGGACATCTCGTCATATAAAAACAATGGTAATGTTGTATATTTATTCCATATTTAGTTGCAGATATTGACAGTAGAATGACATGGTATAATTTTTGAAAAATTCCTTGTTTATTTCAGTGTTCAGTGAGCAGCGTTTTTCCACAGCTGTACTGGCCTACCTTCGGCTATTGTTGGCTTTATTTTGTTGCTACAACGGAGAATTTTTAGTAGTAAAAGAATGTTTCCATGTATGCCCAGATAGACACTATTGTCCAGTGTGTCATGCATGGGGGGTGTAGTTCCAGATGAGACTGCAGGGAGGGGGTGCTTGTTAAATGGACAACCTACACATCAATGTTGGCACTCTATTTAGCATCATTGTAGCGTATTGTGTATAAATAAATCTAAAACACAAAGTTTGTTTCCACTCATAGTTTGCTTGCAGGAGCAATGAGTGGCTACTTTGAGCAATCTGGGCATGCCAGCATCTCGGCCACTAGGGGGCTTGCGCAAAGGGGTTAAGAGTATTTTTATACTTTTTGGTTTCATTTTGTAGAAATGACAGCACTTTTTATAAATAGTTCTCCTATTTCAACGGTGAGAATGAGGCTGAGAAAAAAAATCTAATAAAAAACAGTCAGAGACATAGGCCAAACCTTAGCCTAACAAATCAAATGCTAGGAACATTATTTATTAATTAATAATTAATTAAGTGCAAGTGTTAGAGTCTCCACAAACAGGATATCCATCCATCCATTTCCTTACCCGCTTATTCTTGGTCAGGGTTGTGGGGGGAAAACAGAATATATTAGTTTTCCTTACAGAATTGAAATTATACAGGTTCAAATTACAACAACCCAATGTTGTGCTTAAAATATGCACAGTGGAAGACTAATAATAATAATAATAATAAGCCACATTATTGTGCAAATTTGGATATATCACGATTTCAGCAAGGATTCTGTAGTTGCAAGTTCAAAGCCTTGTAATCCACAAATATGGCTTCTACAGTTGCACACCATGACACCATTGCTCTCTGAGCTTTACACAATGAAAGCAGGCAATGTGTGGTTCTGCCATTACATTGGAGATTAAAACCCAATGCAATTAATAGTAATAATTTTTTTTGCGATGCTGAGGTGAAAAAAAAGTGACATTCAATGGGGTTGTTTACAAACCCTATTATTCAATCACGGGTATTATAATCTGGCTTCAACATGACTAGGAGCATCACCTTTATTTTCTGAAAAAGTAAGACATTCAGTTAAATCAATGCCATATGGCTTCATCTTAATTCCTGTCAACACTGATATTTAGTTTGAGTCTCAGTCTCCCTAGCAACACTGTCAATGAATCATGGTTTAATCCATGTACATTTCACTGAAAGATCATTAACAATTTAATAATCATCAGGATGTAGCAAAAGCTGCTGGAAAACAAAAACATCTCATCCTAAAAACAAACTATACACTCAATTAACCAAAACAGGAAAAGCAACACACAGTTGGCTTGTCATTTAGGCATAAGTGGCACCGTTTATGGTTGGGGAAATAAAGAATTTCCATCCCCCCAAAATTCACAGTTATTTTTCAAATGACGGACTCCTCACGAAACATAACATAACATAACAACGACAACAGGCCATTCAGCCCAACAATGCTCACCATTTTCCTAACTACCCAGGTATACACAGGGTAAATTTAGCATGCTTGCAATGCAAATGGAGGCTTAATAATGAAACAAAACAAAATGACAATAATGAAATGAAAATGATTTCTAGCTCTCTGGTTAATACAATTAGACAAGCTAGCCATCCAGCTTGGTAGCACCACCAAGAAGGGATGGAGAAGGTGGGAGAAAGAGCATGCTGGGGAAGGAGGGATATAGGTGCGGGATACGGTAGGCAGAGGGATTAAGAGCAGAGCAGAAAAATAGCGAAATAACTACAGTTATATTGACAAATACAAATACAAATCTTTTGATAGATCTATCATTGACAAATCTATGATTCTCTATGCCAAAGGGCTGTTTTGCTCTGAACAAAAGGGGCTGTTTGAGTGGGACAGAATGCGTTTATTTGCTTAAAACAATGGGAAGAAATATGCAATGAGACTAAAACATTTATTGGCCGTTGTGTCAAGTCCTTCATGACACGATTAAGGACCTGGACCCAATAGCTCAGAGCCTGGTAATAAATGGAACTCCACACATAATCCCCACATAGGAATAGATGGAAAGGTATAGGCTGATACAGGTTCATGTTGCAATGCAACTGATTTTTTTTCTGTACTGTTGCTGGGGCTTACCATAATAACCCCCATGAAATGTAGTCTGAAGCCATTCACAAATTTATCTTTAGAATCATTTTAATAGAAGCAATGCTGAGAAATGTACAGATGCTACATACTTATTAGTGAGAAATTCTATTTTCTCAATTATATGTAAGTGTAATCATTGAATTAGTCAAGCTGAATATGGCATAACTGAGTGACAGAATCCAACTTCAGAAAGATTCAAGCATCAAGTTGTATCCCACATAAACGAGTCCAACTTCAGAAATATTCAAGCATCATGCTGTATCCCACATAAACTATAGATGTTCTCTCCTCAACCGTCATTTTGTTCTACGAGATAAATTACACCCATTAATATTACAACCAAAAAAGTAAGTTGCTAACAACTTGCTATATTGAAACTACAACAATGGTCGCATTCTGGCACTCTAGTTTCCATACTAGCCCGCCTGAAAGCGAAAACCGTTGTAGTTTCAATATAGCAACTGGTTAGCAACTTATTTTTTTAAATCACATAACGGCTTTGAAAATCATGGTTGAGATATTAATGAGTGTGATTTATCTTGTAGAACAAAACGTGGAACTGTCTTAGGTATACATTGAGACCTTATTTTCGGCAGAAAATTAAATTCCTATAGGAAAAAAGCATTGGAAATCTGCCAAGGGAACCCATGGCGGAAAAAAACGTCCAGGTTGGCCTACAAAAAGACGTCATCACTGTAGCACTCTACTTACGATTGACACCAATTCTGGAACTGGACCAGAAGCAGAAAGCGAAAGGTTTTGCATGACAACTAACTTTGTATTGTGTCCGCCTAAATATTGCAATATTTTTCTGTTGAAATGAATGTATTTCACATGGGAAACTTGGTTTTGGTTATGCAAATGGCCATAAGGCTGATTGAATAGTACAATCCCATTTAAATCACGGCAGAGAGACAGGCAACAGATAGCCAGTGTCTCAATCTGGACCAAAATTAGCACAGATCTGTCCCGGAGCTTCTGGCTATCAGGGGCAATATGCATTCTGAGGATTGAGAATTCGTTTTAAATACAGACTTTTTTTTCCGAAATGCTGTAACAATACCGAAGAAATGAACCGCTAGTAATTGCTAGAATAACTTAACATGAGCAATTTACTTAACTATCTTAGCAAGGTGTTTATAGTTAGTTAACCAGATGGCCACATGGCTCACCATTATATGTTGTTGCTGTGTAAGCAATTTACCCTGACTTTGGCCAGAAATTGTATACATATCACGTGTTCCCAGCGTGAACAAGCACAAACTAGCTAAGCCTAGGCTAACCCTGCTTTCAAATGATGTCAGGTCATAGCTAGTTTTCTCCAAGTTGGGTCGTGTTGCACCTAGCTAGAATCATGATATCCCCAACTTGATCATCCAACATAATCAGGTGCTCATGTGGACCTTCCTGGTGGGAAATTTGTGTAGACTGTAAATCTGACACCACTTGAAAGCAGCATTAGCCCTAGTTAAGTTAACCATTACCTGACATTAAGGACATGCACAAGGTCAGGCTAAAGTTGCCCGAGCAACAGCCCATTTGCCCTCTTTGGCTGAGCTGCCCCTCTGGAGGCAAAAATAATAATTGTTTTATTTTTGCTGTTGCGTGGCTGCATAAATACGAGTAGCCCACAATTGCTAAAGTTAGACCAAATTAAATCGCCATATCATCCAAACTTTTATTACTTCTTGATAGGCATGCCTCCGTTGGACACAGAGATGGGGCAGCCCATTACGGTGGCTGAGACGTGTTGAACGAACTGCATATCCAAAACGCTTTGCAAATTCGAAAAACACAAGCACATTAACAGAAAACACAAATGCAAAAATCACAACACAAATGCAAAAGCCACAACATAACGGAAGTGAGCAACAACGGATGTTGACAATGAAACGGGCCGACTATTATTGCCGGCGGACATCAAATCACAAATCTTTAGAAGCTATACATACAAATAGGAAAGCAACAAATCTCAAATTATTCAATAACATCATATAACCAAAGTGGTAGAGACACCAAGAAGATTAAACATTGAGGGTGTATTAGGTATACAGAGTGCATAAATATAAAAATATAAAGACATTGCTCATTTGTGACGATCACATAGCAATAGTAATAAGATAAGATAAGATAAGATATACTTTATTGAACCCCGTGGGGTAATTTGTGCTCTGCGTTTTGACCCATCCTAGTTACTTAGGAGCAGTGGGCAGCCACAGTGCAGCGCCCGGGGACCAACTCCAGTTCTGAGGCCAGTGCCTTGGTCAAGGGCAACTGCAGGAGTGCACCTAACATGCATGTCTTTGAATGTGGGAGGAAACCGGAGTACCCGGAGTAAACCCACCCGAACACGGGGAGAACATGCAAACTTAATCATAGTTAGCTAGCGAACAGCGCTTCACTTCTCAAACGGGCAAGAACTTTCCTCTTCCACATGTGTAGGCAATAATAGTCCGCCAGCAATAATAGTTGACCCTTTTCATTGTCAACATCCGTTGTTGCTCACTTCCGTTATGTTGTGGCTTTTGCATTTGTGTTGTGATTTTTGCATTCGTGTTTTCCATTAATGTGCTTGTGTTTTTCAAATTTACAAAGTGTTTTGGATATGCAGTTCATTTGGCAGGTCTTTTCAGGGCCACTGGTATGATGAAAACCCCTGGTTAGAGTATTCTCTTCAGAATGATGCCATGTACTGCTTCAGCTGCTAGCTTTTTATGAATGACGAAAAGTATCAGAGCAGGTCTGCATGGAAGTCTGTGGGGTTAAACATTTGGAGGCAGGCCAAAGTCAGAATGAAGGAGCACTTCAGCAGTGAATCACACATGCTAGGCATGATCAGGTGGGATGAATTTAAAAGAAAGGAATTGGAGATGGCTTTTGCAGTGGTTGATTCTCAAATGCAAGCAGCCAAAGAAAGGGAGAGGCAGAAGAACAGAGAGATTATCTTCCGATTAATGGACATCACAATGTACCTAGCCAGACAAGGTTTGGTTCAGGGGTAGTGATGAAAGCTGGTTAAGTTCAAACAGAGGAAAAGTCCTGCATCTGGTGGATTTGCTAGGCCAATATGACAGTGTCCTCAAGCTTCATCTTGATGTAATCAAGGAAAAGCAAGCATCAAAGCAAAGACCCCATGTGTCTCTCCTTTCCAATAGAACACAATGCATCATTCGTAGAGACACAGAAAGCCATTAATCCAGGTCAGCGCATCCTTGAGCTACAGAAGCTCTCAGACACCCGGTGGAGCTGCAGTTAAAAAGACAATCAGAAAGGTCCTCTCTGCTGCCATGCAATATCTGAAGGATCTGAGGAAGTGTGAGCCACCTGATCTGGCTGCAGGAGAGGCAAAAATGCTTTTACTCAGCATAAATTTTGAATTCCTCCTCTGTTTGGAAATCACAACACCAGTGTTCCTGGAAGACCTGGACTTGGCAGCTGCGTACTCTGTTGTTGATGGTGTCCTGAGGCGAGTGGAGGAGCTGAGGCCAATTCACAGAGATTTTCCACAAAGCCACAGTAACAGCAGAGGCAGTGGACATTGACATGCCGGAAGAGATACCAGGCCAAGGAAGACGCAGAAAAGCTCCACGTCGGCAACAGAGGACCACCAGGTCCAGACACCGGAGGAGTACAGGAGAAGGCTATACTTCACCTTTCTGTACAAATTGAGGCAGGAGCTCGAGAGGCGGTTCCGAGGTGAAGGGCACACCAGTGACATCATTATGTCACTGCACAGCCTCACTGACTCGGCACAGTGGAAGGACATTGGCCAGGGTCTCAACACTGCATTCACTGTGTGAGTTCTATGGTTTCCAGGGGGAGGAGACCAAACTCCAAACCGAGCTGAGAGTCTTTCATTCATCATGCCCATGTCCCAAGAGGACCGGAAAGGCGATGCTGGATGTATTTAAAGAATTTGATGCTCGCACTGTATTCCCAACACTGTTCAAACTCATCAAAACATATGCCACTCTGCCTGTCTCAACAGCAACTACAGAACGCTCTTTTTCAAAGCTGGAACTGGTAAAAACAAGCTGAGAAATCTATGTGGTCAAGAGCGGCTGTCAGATCTCCTACTGGCCATAGAAAGAGAGATGCCTATTGACAACAATGAGGTCCTGAAGATTTTCATTGATATAGTCCCCAACAGGAAGCTTCTCCTGTAACGCTTTGAACTCCAGTGACTCAATTTGTTTAGGATGTTGCATTTCTAGATCTGAAAAGCACCGCTGCGGTTTGGTCCACCACAGCATTTTTGATGTCTGTGATGTTTACTCATTAGTACTCTGCTTTGCATTGTGTTTTGAATAAGAGCCAGAATAGTGCATTGTGGTGGTATATTCTACCTATTTGATGCTGAATGCATGGAATACGTAAGGAATAAACCACGACGGGCTGTCCCGTTATTGAAAAATAATGTACAACCGGGGTGGCGGTGCGGCCGAGGCGTAGCTGAGTTCGCTTAACCACCACTGAAGTACGTTATTTTCCAATAACAAGGCAGCCCAGAGGGGTTTATTCTACTTATACAATGGGTTACCAACAATGACTATAAATGGTTACTTTGATATTTATAGATTTTTATCGACTTAATCACCTGAAATTGATATATTCTTCCACGGCCGTTTGGGCATATTGCTTTACCGTTGTCAAGCAAAACTCTTGTTGGTAGTTGTATTTGGACTGTTGTTATGCAAAAACCACTGGTCATTAATTCTATGAAAACAATGATTCCATCTAGAAAAAATAGATCCTTCTTGTATTATACCATACAATTAGCACCAATTTTGGTCATTTTTGTAATTACATTATTTAAGAAAACTGCATGAAACCATGACTCAATCAAATGAATCTCCCTAGTTCTGTCTTGCTTTTTAAAATGGTGTGGTCATGCGTTGTAGACATAGCGTTTTTCCAAGACCCTCTGAAACCGGGGTTTAAATCCAGCTAGCTTTATGATAGGTTCGCCATCACTTGTTACCTAGCCAATATTAAAATTCAGCTGGGTTTTAGCTCAAAATGGTCTCACGGCTTACTTTTTATCCCGGTTAGCTAGCTAGCTAACTACTGAATTATATTAAAAACAGTGGTAACTATAAACGCAGTCGTTAACAAAGATACAGAAGAAAATGCGTCCCGAAGCCATGAGTTAAATACGCCTATTCTACTGGCCAAATAATGGACGATTCAGTATTTTGCGGGATAGTTGGTAACCCTAAATGAAGCCAGTAACTAGAACCGTGATTCAATGTTGCCATCAATTGCGAAATTGGACACTGAGAAACAGGGACGTAACAACAATTCAAAATCGAAAGAATAATTGCTGTTTTAACTACATTAAATGTCCGTATCTGATGAGACTGATAAACCATCTTCCAAGGCATCACCTCTATCCATAAAGTAATCCGTTACTTCCATTCAATCCATTCATTCTTGTCGCTGGCACTATCTAAATTCAGCTCGGTAATTTGGCGGAGAGCTTTAGCCACATTACCAGCATTGTCACACATGATAGAATCTCCCGAGACACTCGTAATCACTCGTAAACACTCGTAAAATAGTAGACTAGATTGTAAACAACACAAGGTATTTCCTGACTACTTATGCAGGAATGTCATGCGGAATGGTCATTAATATGGATGTCCCGCCCATTGTCCTGCCCCCTCGCAACAAGCAGACAGAGAGAGATAGAGAGAAAGAGAGTTTAATTATTTATTTTTTTCTCATGTTTACCGATCAAATATATTTGATATTAAGGTATTAGAAAGTATACATTTTTAAGAAGTCATTTCTGCAAAAAAACGTAATTTTGTTAAGTGTTTTCAATTAAAACGTGATTTTCTGGAGAATCACCTCATGTGATTTAAGCCTGGGTTGAGTGGCTCCTGTCACATATAGAAGAACCAAATAATTTAGGCATTAGACAAATTTACTTATCGTGAATTCAAAATGCCCAAGGGTTGCTGTGTTCCATTATGCAGAAGTAGTTCCCGAAAGGGAATTAGATTCTTCTTGTTTCCGAAAGAGAAAGAACAAAGAGCTGCTTGGTTATTGGCAGTAGGCCGTGGTTAGCTATTTTTTCGAGAAAGGACGGGTGATTATTCGGTATTATGTAGTTGGTTGACGGCAATAATCACAACTTATGTTAATAAGGGCACACAAAACATGTGGAAAAGTTTATTCACAGTTTAATAATTCATTATTTAATTTAATTTATAAATACAGTTTATGTCAGAGGTGGTCAAAATCTCAATCCTCAATTCATTTTAATAGTGAGTACCCCAGGTTGTACCCAGGGTGGGTGTGTTTTTTTACATGCCACATCACGCCGTGTGTCTTTATGCTGCTTGACTGACAGACCTTGTCACCTCATTTTGATATCGTGGCCCGGATGTGCCACATTCTCAAATATAATATTGGAGCAAGAAAATAGGAAATAGAAGAAGGAAAATACTAAATAGAAATACAATGAATAAATGTATTTGGCGAAATTAAATAAATATTAAAAATAAAATAATAAATCTGTGATTTGTGAGCAAAATACTAAATATAACAAATAATTAAGTACAGAGAAAAAATATATAAATAATTTAAACTATATTTATTTGTGTCCATTTAATTAGGTGAATGTAGATTTTATTATTTGAGAAGGTGGCACACAGGGGCCCCAATAATTGCAGACAAACCTTTCAAATAATTTGACAAGGTGTCCAAAGGATCCATAATATTATTTTTGATGAGAATGCAAGCTAATGATGAAAGTTTTATGCTCAGATCTTTCTTTTTGCTACCACCACTACATTAGACAAACTGTCAAGAAACCGTTCTTTTAACACCAAATTAGTCTATTGAAGCAACAATGGACTAGGCTCGGCCATATGATGAAGCTGTGAAGCTACTATGGTTGTGTCATGATCCTGTTCAGATCTCATCAGTTTTGTTCTTAACCAATCAGATCAGTGCACCTAGTCAGTACAATCAGAATAGTGATTTTTGGTCATATTTTTCTCTATTCTGTTCAGCCTAGGAAATATTTTGATTCAGGAAAAAAGTTAAATGTAATTGCCTGGTTCTATTGATTACCACAACTTGAGCTTTTGGCACCTAACTGCACATTGAGTTTGATGACTTTCTACAACACTCATAGGAAATACATGGCAGACTCATCAGTATAATACTATTTCTGGGCCATGGCAGCCATCTTACGGTGGTGCTGCATGCGGAAGTATCGAATGGAATAAGTTTTAATAGAACTATGTGATCACATTTCCCTTCTAATTCTTATACAGTTCATTGGGAGAAACTTGTTAAGTTACGTGATGTGAGGAGTCTCGTCATTCACAAAATAATTATGAATTTTGGGGGGGTGGAAATTTGTAGAGTGCATACGAATGTCATGAGAACAGGTTGAAAGGAGAGTTGCAGCAGATAAGTCACACAGCACTTTCCAAACGGAATCTAAAGAAATAATGTTCTTGCCGTAGTTTTAGCTTTGAACACTGATTTTTAATGACTCCATTATAATTCAACTCTACCTTTATCACTATAGCCATTAATAGACCCCAACTATCATGTTATAATGGGGTTCTACTGCATTAGTTTTCACAAAGTGCTGTGATACTAAAATTGCATGGTACGCATTACCTCATAAATCTGTACAGTACCACAAATAGGCTAGCTAAAACGTGCCACCTTTTATCTCATGTTGTGCTGTAAGGACATGCAGAAGTATGGTATGGCAAACTCCATTGCAGATCCCTGGTCAAGAAAATTTTTAGCACTTGTTAGGAACCAGATTCTTTCTGTGGAATCAGTCAGGACAATGTATATAAAAGAAAGTTTAAATATGTATGTAATGCCGGCCAGTGGACAAATCACTGAAACACAATAAAACTTTGTGGGACAGCATCTTCAGTGCTGGTAGTCTGGTTTAAATACCCTCAGAGGGCCTAACATAACACACGTTCCATCTTGTCTGAGGGCCTTTGTGTTCCAGAGTGACATATGCTTTGTTTATATACTACACCTGCGTTTAGTCTTACCCAATATCTGATGGCACTTCATGGTACTTTCAGGGAGATCAGAGACCAACCCAAGCCCCAGTGACCAGGCCTCACCTGCTACACCAAATCATTGATTAGTAAACACATGCTGAACTACTCTAATAGGACAAAACTGAACCCATCAGTTCCCCATTTTGAATTCATGATCAGGTACTCTTTTCCTCACTCTCCCACACAAAAGAGTGGAAAACAGTCTTTGTTTGGGACTAAAAGTATTACCAAATCATAACTTGATGAACATCATGTTACCTAACAACACTTGAATCACACAGTGGAGGGTGTGGTGAACAATATTCCATCCATCAATTATCTATACCCGCTTATCCTGGGCAGGGTCGCAGAGGGTGCTGGAGCCTATCCCAGTGTGCATTGGGAGAGAGGAATACACTATGGACAGGCTGCCAATCTATCACAGGGTGCACGATAAGTAAAACACACATATTGCCATGGGATTCCACTCCCAGACTTCTCAGAATTTTGTAACAGAGGTCACAGCAACTGCTTTTTCGATGGCGTCTTGATATTCCTGAAGATCCCTAGTTTGGCCTTGACAGCCTTTATAGTTGAAAGGAAAGCGTGCTCTCTTTTGGCTCCAGATTCTTTCTTTTCTTCTTTAAAAAAAATAATAAATATATATATATATATATATATATATATATATATATATATATATATGTGCCAGAGGGGTAAATGCAGTAAAAATTTTCAGGTGCCATGCAAAGTTGCAGCAAGGCACATAGAGGGTCATCCCCATACCATGGTTGCCTGCATGCTGCTACGTCTCCATTCAGTTTTGATAATGCAGAAATTTTCACATCACAATACACATTCCAGCATCTTTATCTTTTTCCTTCCCATCTTTAAGCCCTGACCACCATTCATTTATAGCCCGAGCTCCAACATCCTACTTTGTTCCCACTCCAGGGAACAGGGGAGTTGCCACAGACCTCAATGCCATCTCTCTCATCTCCCTGCTTAGCATACTTTCATCACACAAACTGCCTTCTCAGCTTCGTATGTCTGCCAAGTTCAATTTATGACCGATATGAATCTCTAGATATCACTTCTTGCTCTCCCACATACAATCAACCAAGTTTTCCTGCTTCGTCCCCTACTACACTAAATCACTTATCAATGTGCACATGCTAAGCTACTCTTTAGGACAAAGCTTCAAATCCATAACGGTTCTTCTCAAAAATGACCACCATTTTAAATGTTGTCTGTCATTGCCTTATTATTGATTACTGCCTTGATTATTATAATACACCAATTTTTCACCTTCACTTTCAAAGCAACAAAACAAGCACTCTTTTTAATCAAGTTGGTCTTGAATCAGGATCAGATCATTGCCTTTTGACAAATTCCCCTTGATAGCTGTCAGACCAATGAGGTGATCTGCAGGCCAATTGCTGTTCTTGTACTAATGGATCTAAAACATTTCTGCAGAAATTGCTCTTTTATCCTCAGAACTAAATAACAACCGAAGAAGTCATTTAAATGATGACAGAAGCTGGGCTAAAAGTAAAGTGTAAAGTGGTTAAAATAGCAGTAAGTTTCTTTGAAACGAAGTGTCTAAAGCTAAAAATTGTTTATTTTTGGAAAATTCAGTCATGTAGCATCTACATCTAAACTGCATCTACATAGCAGTGTTACTGAAGCTAATGAAACACATTTATTTATTGTTTTTACTGTTGCAATATGATAATATTACATTTATGCTGTTGATAGTGTATTTAAGGTATGTATAATAAGCATATTATATCATGCATATCATACAAAGACTTGCGGACTGCATACAGCATTTAATTAGCCTTTTATTGAAATTACGTTATTCTTATAAATGACAAAAAATGCATGCATGAATTGATATATTCATCTTAACATACATGCATAAACAAAGGGGATTCATTTCCTTAGATCCCGAGTATATGTTTTGGCATCAGTTCTATTTCAAGACTCAATTTGAGTGAGTTTTATTCAGTCCGTTAATTAACTTTCAGTTCCAAGTTCAGTTACTATAAATTGACAGAATTTAAAACAAATTGAACCCAAGCTTGCAGAATATTTTTTTCAATGTGGCTATATCCAAAGTGGAGACATGGGAACAATTTGGGAACTAATATCAGTTTATCGCAGGATAACCAATTTAATCATTGCAATTAATTGTTTATCTCCTTGTTCAACTCAATGTTTCTGATATCAGAAAAGAAAGTACAGGCATCAGACGCAACTCGTCATTGACTACTTATCTTTAGTCAAGGCCACAAGAAAATTGAATTGCTTACATAATCATATTTGCTTGACAGATTGTTTCAAACTCCTCAGGTAAATATTTTGGATTTTATGATATTGAATGGTAATCAATAATGGTAATCTCTTTAAAAAAATACCATTTAAAGTCATATTTTAGTCCTAGAGGAACTGTCACAACAAATGCTTACAATTGGTCTTGTACTGGTACGTGACGTAATTACAGAACATTTTTCTCACCACTCAGAAGGTCACCCAGGTGGGTTGCTGTGGATTCAAATGTATTCTCATGCAACATAAATCTAGGTATTTAGATGCAAACATCAATCAAATGTCAAACCTTGTACTGAGGCAGTTACTGGGCTTCTCCACCATTATGAGCACACGCACCAGACGTTGCTAAGAAACAGTTTTAGATCATTGTGCCTGCTTATTTGACTGATAGAATCTTTAGAACTATTGAATCTTTTTCAAGTTAAAACGTAAACATATGTTAATTGATGGTCTTCAAATTTGTAGTAAAATTATATGTGGAACATAGATGGAACATACAAAATTTCAGTCTACTTGGTCCAAGGAGAAAACACACTTATAATTGTGCTTATAATTGCTTAAATCTGAGGAACTATGGAGGGTAAAAGATAATAGAAACAATGTACCCCAGGGGTTTTCAAACTTGGGGGTGTGGAGAGGTTGCTGTTGGGGCACAGATATTGATCTCAAAGCTTGAAGTTTGCTGAGTCCTCCATGTTAATAATAAAAATGTATAATTGAACATTGCACGGTGGTGCAGTGGGTAGCACTGCCGCCTCATAGCAAGAATCGAATCTCGAATCTCGGCTTGGGGCCTTCCTGTGTGGAGTTTGCATGTTCTCCCCGTGTCCACTTGGGTTTCCTCCGGTTACTCCGGTTTCCTCCCACAGTCCAAAGACATGCAGGTCGTCCGATTGGAGAAGCTAAATTTCCCATAGGTATAAATGTGTGAGTGAATGGTGTGTTTGTCCTGTGATAGATTGGCGGCCTGTCCAGGGTGTATTCCTGCCTCTTACCCGATGCATGCTGGGATAGGCTCCACCACCCCCTGCAATCCTGCTCAGGATAAGTGGGTATAGATTATGGATGGATGGATGAAAATAACCATAAAAACACAAAGACAACAAAATGAAGGCAAGAAAATGTCATCCACTATGATTTTAAATTATAATGTTATTTTACTTTACTCTCTGCCACTCAGTTGGTAGACAGTCTGCAAGAGAATGTGAGATGGTGGCACTTTGGTTGTCAGCTCACTCACTAGCTAGCCAACATTGTAATATTAGCTATCAGAGGTAGAGATCAGATCACTAGCATGGAAAGGTTTTCAAACAGAAACATGTCAACTCTCTGAAGAAACCATGCTGGTATCGAAAATACCAACTGTAGTTTTTATATTTGGGTTTCACTTACACTGGGTCGGAGGAGCAGTCCCAGCTGCAATCTGCACCAAAGTTCTCACAAGTGACAGTATGAAGCGTTGTTGTCACCTCTAAACAAAACATCATGTACTGATGGACAAACCTCAAGACTTCTTTGAAGGGAAACAGTTGCATTTAAGATGTCAGGTTAGTTTACTGTTCGAAAGTGCTTTCAAAGGAGTAACATGGTGGTTTTCACACTTTCTCTGTTTTATGTGCTATTTGCACAAGAGGCATTGAAGAAACACGATGAGTAAAGTATTAAATAAAACAACAAGGCCGAATCCTTCTGACGTAATTTACATAGAAACTGTAGGCTCAGATTGCCTAGTTTCACTCACTGTGGCCAAGTGGAACCAATAACGTTTCAGAAAATATATAACTTTAAAAGGTTTAATTCAATCTTCTACTGGGACTTTTGCCGTTTATTGAGTGTGTGAAAGAAAATTTCGGTGCCGCTGACTATAATCGAATGTTTTTCCGATTTACTGTTCGATTGAGCAAGTATCATTCAAAGTACATTTTTATGGGTTAGTGCTGTCCGATTGTGCTAGCTACTTCACATTAACCTTGTACGGCGATCAGTAAAGGCTAACAGCACAGCACCACTTAATTATTGTCACTTCTATCACCACTGTAATGAACTAAAAAAAGGCAACGAACTATCTTTTCTGTGAGAAATGTATTGTCGAGCTCACGCGCATGCACTGCTGGCGACATTCTAAAGCTCCGTTTTCTCTCCCTACTGTCAGTCAGATTGCTGTGATAGCTCATTCTAAATCATATTTTGGGACCCATAGATAACTCGTGACCCATAGTTTGTGCCGCTGGCTTACAGGCAAGACAATGCAAATATTTGACTAACATTAGGTTCACTTATTAGAGTGCCTTTTAAGGACTATTAGACTATCTCTGGTTGGTTATATTCATTTATAGCTAGCTAGCTAACGTTAGCTAGCTATGTAGTTCGCTTTCATAATGTAATGTTATCGATAACGTTAGCTAGCTAGTTTGCTTTCATAAGGATGTTATAGTTGTGATTTTATCTTAACTTGGCTAGCTAGCTAGCAAAAATTATTATTGGATATAAGTCAACGTCCTTAGCTATCGATACTTGATATACTAAGTTAGCTAGCTTGTGAAAATTCAGTCTCCCAAAATGAGCGTGTATCATGGAGGTAGCTATGGTAACGGGGCACGGTCTGTCAATCATAGCTAACTGACAGTTCTCATTACCATGCCCAGACAGTTTGGGTGAACTTTTATAGTGGGAAATTTAGGCTTAGAAAAATACATTTAAATGACTGAATGATTAAAAAAATTATGCACATCTGTTTTGTTGTTGCCTAAAGACAACTGGCAAGTGTCACATTCAACCGCCATGTTACTCTTTTAAGCCATAGTTTAAAGACCACTAAGGCACTCAAGGCTTCCTATGCTGTTGCATACCAGATTGGGAAACACTCACACTATTGGGGAGGAACTGTTACTGTCGGGAGATGGCTTTGAGCGTTTGTGGGGATAAGGTCGCTGATCAACTGAAATGCATTCTTTATTTAGTCTACTTTTATGCGTTTACCCTGGCCAAAGGTGTTCTACTGTCTCAACTAACTCAACTACTCGACTAAGAAAAATCTAGGCCTATGTGTTCAGAGTCAGGAGATTGGCTCATGTATATATTTAGATGTGGGGCCTACAGACTTAAAATAATAATTTTTGGGGTCTCAGATATAAAAGTTTGGGAATCACTGATTCATTCTATTTAAAAAGTTATTTAACATCAACCTTTTAAAATTGCTGTGTGTATAGAAATAATATTATGGCTCAGTGTAATTATGGGTAAATATTTTGGTCTAGCTTTTAAGTACATATTAAAATTCCACAGAAGAATCTAGACAAGTGTTTGCAACTGATCAATTTCCCAATGAAATTGATTATGGTTTTTGGTGATCTAGTTATAATTGATCAGGCTTGTCTATAAATTGTATTAGCTATTTGCATAATTATTAAGCAAAAGGAACGCTGGAGATATTTTTATTTTGAATTACTTTGATAATATAAATATCTGTACTCCAGAACATTTTATATAGTTTATATTCAGTTTTTACTGAAAAAGAAAATTAGCAGCTTCTCTGGTGGGGTTAACAGAGATTAAAACAGAGATGGTAAATGGCTCTTTCAAGCCATTTACCAAGACAGATATGGCATCACAACCATAAGACCTCTTTCTGACAGGACCTGAATTTCAATTAGTCAGATGGCCTTTACCTACCCAGTGTATAAGCTATCTTTTAAATGTTAGGTGTCTGTATTGTATTTGGTTATGCAATGCCATTTATTTTGCATGTTATAGAATGGTGCAGTTCTGTGTTACTGTCCTAAAACTGTATAAATTTAAACACAAATCCTGTATAAGTCATTTATGTCTACTGTACTACAAAAAGCACATTTTTCACTTTTATCCCACAATGCATAAAGCTATACCGTGCAACTGTGGACATGTGAAACACTAGACAAACACATTGTTTAATACACAACTGCTGTGTTGTAAAGCCAAACATCTGAATAATTACTAAATTGTAATGTGTGCATTTTTTGACAGTATGCATAGCAGCACAGTTGTGCAAGCAAGAGGGTCAAGGTCGATTTTTATAAGCAGTTTTGCAGACAGTAGGAATTAGGTGGGTCGCCTCTCTCTCCAATGAAAATAAATGACTTCTGATGAGAGCGCTGTGGGAATGCCGTGTATGGTGTAAATCCAGGGTAACTCATAATGATTTTATGACCCAATAGATATCTCCCACAGTTTGTGCACCGCTGCCCTAACCGACTGAACTCTCCTGTACCATGAGAGATGCAATCGCCAATTGCATGTCGCCCTCTGGGCCTACAAGTCGCAATTGGCACTGGCTCAGTCCGAATTCGATCCAAGACCGTGGGGCTCATCCATGCACCAAAACATTGTGCCATAAGCAAATGAGTCTTATTTTTTGGTCTTGTTTTTTGTTTTGTATAACAAATGAGCTTCAACAGAATGAGCTCGTTCTGGGGTTGGCTATTGTTTGCATTTTCTGAACATAACATCATAGATATTTTTTGGTCCTTTTTTAAAGTCTTAGTTTCCATGTAGGTAATGGTTGTTAAGGCCTGAATAGTAGAGGCCTGAACTGTCCTTGTCACACGGAAGCACTATTGCTTCCACATGACAAGGACAGTCATACAAACTTGACCTCTACTTTAAACTGGAGCTGCCTAAAAAAAGTTCATTCTAAACATCTAAAATATTTCGTTTCAGTTTAGATTTAGTGTCTGTTAAGGTAGTTAACCTAAATGTGTGATATCTTGCTACTGTAACTTTTTTTTAAAACTTAATTTTCAATGATTTATTTAGCTGTCTACTTTCACCAAGGCAGATGCACCAGCTTTTTCTGCCATTTAACATATTTTGTGATTTAATAATAATTGGTAAATTAAATAAAGGAAGAAAAACAAAGAAACAACTTTGCACGTTAGACTTCAGGGTGCTGAACATGAAACAACCTGTTCAAAAAATAAGCAGTGGTCCTATGCATTTTAGGACATCTTTATCTCACTTCAAAACTCTCTCATTCTACCTACCTACCCTCCTGGTTCTACTATTCAACTTCATATGCCTCGTTCCACTTTACACATTCAAAACCAGCTTGGCTTAGTGGGTGGAAACACAGTGATTTAAAGTCAAGGAACATGTCTTAATGTGTGCCATGAACATTTACTCACTATGTCTAGCTTGCTACTGCTTACCAATTAGCTCACACTTATCCTCTTTATCCTCTTATATGGCTCATATGGCCTTCATACAGTATTACCAAATCATTGAAATATGTATTTTCTGTCCCACAATTTGTACACGCATTCATTTAAAAAATTTAATTCAGAAAATCTCAGTTGATATATCATAAAAAGGAAGCTCAAATGTTACACAAGGCATTATATCCCAGAGGGTAAAAGAAAGGGAACCCATCCATCCATGCATTATCTATACCTGCTTATCCTGGTCAGGGGTGGGGGGGTGCTGGAGCCTATCCCAGCGTACATTGGTGAGAGACAGGAATATACCCTGGACAGGTTGTCAATATATCGCAGGACGCAAACCAAATTATTATTATTATTATTATTATTATTATTATTATTAATAATAATAATAATAATAATAATAATAATATATTTATGCCTGTTACAAAGCCAAGACCGGCAGAATGACATTTACCTTTACCTCAGCTTCTGTAAAGATTTAATATATAAGAAGTTTTTGGGCAGCAATTATTACGTTTGACTACACAGGAAGCTCACTGGTGAGGTCCCTGGTGCCTGCTGGGACAGATTTAGCACATTTTCTTTTTGCTCACTTGAAAATGTGGAGCCCTGTTCAGTTGAAATAGGTGACACTAGCTCTGTTTGTGGGGTGAATGACCATTTGGTTCACACAACCATTTTTCAGAGAATGCCCTTTAAATGGAACATTTTCTTTGTAATATCCCGAGCCAGCAAATGTAATCAAATGGAGATAATAAATGGATGTTATCTTCCCAGATAACTCTCAGAAAACTCATGGAAGCAAATAGCCTTTAGCACAAAGAAAAGGAACATTGTAATGGCTGAGTGAATTGCACTACCTTCTGCTATATGGGCAACAAAAGTGCTGTTAGCATCATGTCATTTCCAAGCAGAATGGGTCTCTCACTGGACACATTATCAATGCAATTTACCACTGCTGTCTAAAGTATAAACCTGTTGAGTCACAGCCGTAAAGGAAGAGTGGGCCAACAAAATTACATTTAATTTCCCTCCCACAGATATTTACTCGATCCGTTTCCTAACACTCTTTCTCCTCTCCACACTAAATGTTACATGATAGAAAAATGGTACTGTGGAACAATACCCATTGATTTACCAGCCGTTATTGCTTCCACGTTGTACACAGTTGTAAGTACCATAGGATGTTTTCCTCTAATAGCACTTGGCTGAATTTTGGAACATTCTGCTGCGTTTGTAGCAACAAAGCAAGAAATTTGGCTCAACAGGCACATGGCTTTGAACATAACTTATATTTCATTTGGACAACTCACAATTTGACTTAAGTAATATTCATTGATGTTTAATATAAATGCAACTGTGGCATCAAGGCTCTGCCTCTTATCAATCCTTATATTGATAAGCCAGCCAAAATGTTAACAGGGAGTGAACACTACAAACCCCCCATGAGGATGAAAAGCAGAGCCCACAGATGGATGCTTGGGGTGGTGGTGGGAGCGCAAAAAGCATTCTGGAAGGCTTAAATACAGGAGCAAGCAGGGCAGGTCAAGCAAGGCTAGCAGCAGCAGCAGGGAGAGCAGGACAGCAGCAGCATGGCAGAATGAGCAATGGCAAAAACAGGTAAGATTGGTGATTAAGATAATTGCTCAAGATAATCACTCTTAAAGGGATAGTGCACCCATTTTTGTCCCCCCCCCGATTCCACCGACTATGTATCTATCTCCGTGTGTTCGTTCGTTAGTCACACTGTAACGTTGACTTTGTGCCGCTTGGGGGACGACGTTTACTATTTGCTTGTTTAAAACTTGATATTTCACTTACCCCCAAAGTGGTACATAGGACTGTAGTAACTTAAAGAAAGCTAGCTGGGGGGAAAGTCTACACAACGGCAGGATGCTAGCATTGGTCCCATCCGACACAACTGGAACAGTCAGTGCGTTTACATGCACAGTTGAAATTGATCTATATTAATAGCTCGATTTGGCCAAAGATGAGATTGAATTGGATTATTGTTGTTATCCCAATATACATAACTTGGAAAGAATCAATTTATTGACCGGAGATGTGTCTGACGAAGGCTTCTTATAAATCCTGCTTCCTCCAATTTTGTCGCAACTTTTTTGAATAGTTCGCCATTCCGCATTTTTCTTCCATCCATGTATTTTAGGATATTTAACTCCTTTAGTTGCGATAGCATGAAGTTGGTCTCCTCGTCCGTCCAGAAATGCGTTTTTTTGCCATGATACTAGGGAGGGCAAAACGGAGCTTTAGAATGTCGCCAGCAGTGTATGAGCGTGAGCTCGACAATACATTTCTCACAGAAAAGGTAGTTTGTTGCCTTTTTTTAGTTCATTATAGTGGTGATAGAAGTGACAATAATTAAGTGGTACTGTGCTGTTAGCTGTTAGTCAGCGGCACCGAAATTTTCTGTCTCACCCTCAATAAACGGCAAAAGTCCCAGTAGAAGATTGAATTAAATATTTTAAAGTTATATATTTTCTGAAACGTTATCGATTCCGCTTGGCCACAGTAGTTGCTATGTAAATTACGGAACATGCGCAGAACACCTAGGCCAATTTTTGGCCTATTGAAGCATATACATGCCGTAGTAAATTGACTCCCAATCGAATTATCTAGGTATGTTAGTCTGACTTTGAAAAATTTGAATTAGTACGATTTCAGTCAGACTACAATGTTTACATGATTTTTAAATGTCCAGTTTTAGCCGGACTAATACAATACATCAACTTTTTTAAGCATCATGTAAACCCACTGAGTGAGGCGAGGATACCATCACAACAGTCCTACCTACCACTTTGGGTTTACAGTGGTCACTGGTTTCAGATGACACGTTTGCCGCGGCCGCGGCAGTTCTGCTGGCCAGAAGGAAATGGTTGCGGGGTTCTGACAGTAGAGGGCAGCAGAGTGTAATATTTCCTCATAAGGACAGCTTCCACTAATCTGCATTGTACTTGACATCACACCGTGTTGCATTTTGGGGTGATTTGCGATCTTAAAATGAGTTCAACTCTGTGATTTTAAGATAACATTAGTACTTGGGAAAAATAAAACCCTAATACCAGCTGATATTGGGCTTGTATCAGCATAGAAGCCATTCATATATTTTTATAGATCTGGTGACTCTTTTTAAAAAATTTTAAATTATTACAACAGTCGTAAGACCCTAACAGGGACGTCAAACTCATTTTGGCGATTTTTCAGGAAACAAACAGTTTATTTTTCACAATTTCATAAATACTACTCAAATAGCAACATATAAATACCTAACTTATCAGAAAATAACAGCTGTTTTCTTTAATACGATTTAATACAAACCAATTGGGTAATTATAAAAAAAATCTAACCTTTTTGTTATAGGCTAATGAAAACTGAACATAAACTTTAAAATCGAGAGCTAGTTCAGTTTATATAATTGTATGTTTAATATCAGTCAGCAACATGAATAACCAATTGATTTTCGTTTTTCGATTTATGTTTTAAAATGAATATCGAACACCCATTAATTTCTTTTTTTTAAATTTCTGTTCCTGAAACGGAAAACAATTGGCCAAAAACTACACAGATCCTTTCTCCCCAATGACAGTTTTACTTGCTGAGCGAAGCAATTTTTAACATCGTATTAAAGGAAACAACTATTTTCTTATGTTCTGGAAAGTCAACGATTTATATTCTATTATTTGATTACACTGTAGCATTTATGCTATTATGGATTAAAAATAAACTGTCAAACTCTTGACTTGATCTTGATCTTCCGAGGGGTATGCATCATCTCACACTGGCAGCAGGTTGGAAACTGGGAATCGAAAAGACGCGTCTCCTTTTCACCGGATTAAAAAAATAAAAATTAAAAACACCCATTTGTAAAACAAAATGCATTATACCACACTGCAGACATGATCTTGGTGAAGCCTACCTAATGACCATGACCGATAGATGGCCTAATGTAACACTCTTCATCAATTTCTTTGATGACAGACTGTCCGATTTACGCCTCTAATAACACATTTGCAAAACAGAGGGAACCTGCCGGGTGAACAGAGATTTCACTTGCTTTCTTATAAATCTACGAGCAAATAGAACATAAAAAAATGTTTCTATAGGTTTTTACACAAATATGTGGTCGTTAAACATTTAAAAGGCTGTGTTTTCATTACTTCTGTTACTTCCAACAACAAGTTCATGCATATTATAAAACAATAGTCTATGTTGCAAAACTATTTTCTTGAAATAAAGTAGGATCAATTCCAGTAGTTGTATTTCTGAAATATAGCGTTTTTGTTATATAGGCGATAAGGGAGGTAGGCTATTACCCCTTTAAAATCACTACACATGTGAGAACATGTTTTCTTTAACCACTGCCCAGTGGCAGAGCTTGGATATTAGGACAGGCACATATTGGCACATCACACTTTGTTACAGAAATCTAACTCAAAGGCTATGACCACAGCAATCGCACAGCAAGGCTATATCAGAAACAAGTCAGGCTACGGTGAAAATGGAGACTTCATAGTTAATACTAGTTTGTGATAGTTAATACTTGCCAGGTAGCCTACTAATTAAAACGTTTTCATTTTTTAGGAGTTGGGTGAACATATGGGTGTTAAACAAACAAACTCAATAATATAGGCCAAGTCTGACAGGATGACTTTAAATTTGAGGGCAGTTTACTGGAGTTTGGCTTGTCTTCACACGCCCACTGCCTGACAGTAGCCAGGTGTTGATGCGGATGTGCGAATGTGTCTGTCTCTCCTCTGGCAGGTTATTTAGCAACGGAACGATCAAACCTCAAACATTATCAGTGGAATAAACTATATTCACACTGTAGGCTAATGTAGGATGCTACCAAGGATAAATTGACGGTAAATTTGCACAAGCCAATATATTTGAGGAAAAAGGATTTTAATGATATCGAAACAGCAACACCAGACCAAAGTAGTGGGATGAATTTTGCTCCAATTAAATTACAAAGGCTACATTCCAGTTGGTCCACCTCGCAATTCCACAACTCGGCACAACACTTTGTTCAGATGATCAATGTATCTGTTGCAGAGCTCTGTGTGTTGATACGGAATGTGGATGTGCGAATGTGTATGAACGATCCAACATCAAACATTATCAGCGGAATAAACTATATTCACACTGTAAGCTACTGTAGAATACAGTGCTACTGAGGATAAATTGACAATACATTTCCCCAAGACTTCTGGACCACAACAACCATTGTTTCAGAAACTGCTGCACATAATGAAATTTATAATCACAAAAAAATGGACAGATGAGGTTTTCCTTGGTTGTTAAAACACCTTGAATTTCTACATTAACTTCAATGAGCAGCAAGCGCTTTTGCCCTGAAGAATGCGCAGTAGAGGCGGTTTCTTCCTAGGCTTCACCGCCTGGCCCCTCCTACCATCTCCAGTTCTTATGTATGCAAGATGGTCTGCGCACATCTTTGCCAGTCTCTCTCAAAAATGCCTAAAAAAAAACATCAGACAAAACAAATCACGGGAATGCCGAGGTAGAGACAGCGGTAATGAACCGACATTATCTACGCTCGTTTCGTTCATTACCCCTTTAACCATGAGCAAATACTCAAATGTTAAACAATGATGGTTTATTTAAATGATTCAGTAATTTCAATAATTGTCCATTCCCCCTATTCGGTAAACGAGGAACTAGACACTGGCAGGAGAGAAACGACTACGGGGAATTTGCCTTGAATACATTCTAATGTAAAACAATTCACACAAAACCAAATAGCCAAAGCAGACCAATCTGGTGTGTGCTCATAATAAATGTGTGTGATAAATAGAGCATCGCGTAGTTCTGGCAGGTCACGAGAGTCAAGCGCTCCGGCCGAATCAGCTGATGGCTCAGCTGAGTGATGTTAGCCTATCACAGTACATTCACTAACAGGGCGGTCTACTTAAACAGCCTCCCTCTACTCATTCGGCTGCTCCTCCTGCATGCAAGCGCTGCACGTTGCTTCGTAAATCGGCGCTTCTTCCTGCAATCCAGCTAGCCTACGGCACGTTGCCAGTCTAAACCAAGTCTACTTGCTACATGTTAGCTGCTAGTCTAAGCTCACAGCCTAGGCACTATGAAGAAGTCTCGCTATTCATTTGCATTGCTCCTTACCTCTAAGCTCTAGCTGCAGCAGGCAGGCGATCCATTTCGGGGCCAGCCACGCAAAGCGTTGTCTAAAGCGGCTTATTCCAAATATTGAGGATACCGGTGCACTGTCCTCACTGCTAACTGGCCAGGGAGCTTCATTCAAGGAGCGCTGCTTTGCGGCGACGCCGCCCCTCCGTGGAGGACGCCATGTTCAAGCCTGGAAGCTGCTGCCACGTCCATATCTGCTAGCTGCAGATTTTTGCCGGGTAATGTCATCAACCTTATTTAAATTCTGCTGAGCTCTGAGTCTAGCGTAAGTGCATAATATACAGTGTTGCCAAATATTTCTATAGAAAGTAGCTATGGCCTCCTCTAAAAGTCGCTAAATTAACAACACCGAATATACACGTTCGATTGCGGGGGCGTCTCACAGAGGGGCTGGTTCCACGAATATCGCAAGTCTTTCGCTAAAAGCGGAAACGTTCCAACATGCGGGCACAAGTTAATTGCATGCTTATTGTCGAGTTTCTCACCACCAGAGTCAAAGCTAGATGCGTCACTGCTAAAGAATTCCTGGCGTGAATGTTTTCGGCTACCTTCCTGAACGCAGTAGAATTGGGTCGTACGCTACATCCTCTACTTGATCAGAGCGGGGTCTTCCAATCAACCGTTTTACGCGAATTTGGGGTTCGTGCACGTAAATCTAAGCGGAAATGTCTGAATTGAGAACGCCAAAGTTCTCACGCTTGGCTGAGATGGGAAAAGTAGGCGTATCGATAAAGAATCTTTTGTTCATTACGAACGGCTGACGGATTAAGGACAGTCGCTAACACGCAGCTACTAGATAGCCCCATGCCTACTTCCTGGTGTAAACAGTTATTCCGGAAAAATTGGGCTGCGAGATCGCAGTTAAACTCTGGCTGTTATAGGTTTGGCAGATTGAACATGGGCGGCAGGGCGTGTTGCAAAGAGCTGAGATGTCTAAATTGTTCAAAGCTGCATTCTACCCTTCGCTGAATCGCTACACTACAAGGAGTGTTGGACTGTTACCGGCAAGTAGGCTACAGCCAATGTTGTAAATGCAAACCAGCTTCGGCTTCAACTTTCGGTTTCTGAAAGTTGTTCTCCACTGATTCACGATTCGCGCTTAAAAAGCCGGTTCCCTATCAGGACCCAATCATCGCGACAGAAAAAATAAAAACATTAAATTCATATTGGTGTTAAATCTGCGAGGATACAATTTGGTTGGCTATCTAATTTAGCTGTCAGATCACGCTGCTGAATGTTTAGGGATTGCTAATGTTTATTGTAATGAGACAAAATAGGCTAACGTTGTCTTATCCAACTGGTTCTCTCAATATTGTGCTGTTGCAAGACGCGAATGCGTACGTTCCGCATTCATAAGTGTATCGTTGTATTCCATGACACCTAAACGGGCGTTTAGGCTTATCACAGCGGAGAAGGGATTTCATGTAGCCTTCTCCGCGTCACTGCTCTGACCTCTTCACCGTGCATGTGATCAGGCATGTGACCACACGACTGAGCACACATGTTGAGGAAAAAATCATACCTCCTGCTACGGACATGCTCCGCATAGCCTAGGTATTGGCTTCGCCGTCTCTACACGCGAATGGCGTGGCGCCTCATCCTTGGACCTGCTGCCGGTATGGCTGGTTCCAGGCAGATTTGTAGCATGTGCTTTCGCAACTTTGTCATAGTTTCTTTAATCGTACATTGCATTTTCATCTAAATGGAGTGCAATACGATGGCTAATAAAATAAATAAATACGTGAATTATAAATTAATTAATTAATTAATTAATAATAATAAATAAAAAATAAAAAAATAAAAAAAAGACTGCTTCCAATTCCTCTCCTAATATACTCATTCGGTAAGCATATTAGTAATGCATTGTGGCCCTTTAAAGCAGCCCACTGTGCCCAACTGTTAAATAATATTTAAATAACGACGTATTGAGAAATAATTCTTCGAACCTTATTGCTTCGATGCCTGCCCTCGCCCGGAGTGGCCCTTATGTCAGCGAATTAAGCGTTGTTGCCGTTATCGTTGTTAGTGGTAATCAGTTTAACCTTCAGGGTCCAAGTTGAACTATGCGGTTGTTCCCTGCACTTGGACCGGTACTTCTCTCTAGGGGTTTCGTCATACTTGTTCCTGGTTATGATTATACACTTTGTTGTACGTCGCTCTGGATAAGAGCATCTGCCAAATGCCTGTAATGTAATGTAAGGAAACTCAAAAACACGATCGCCAATCGTCTCGGCTTTCGGGACCAGGCTATGCATCTTTTCCAGCGTATCCGTTTGGTAGGAGTCGCTTCCGATAGCGCAACGCAAGATTAGCCTCATCGTGACGCCTGATGGGCAGAAACAGTAATATGTTCATCCAATCTCTGCATAAGGCATTTCCCCACAATTTAAAAAAAAAAAAAAAAAAAAAAGATTCATAGACTATTCATCCTCATAACTGCGTTCACAACTGGTCTCTCTTAAGGCAAGTGTTTCAACCCCGGAGTACCCACTGTTGGAAACTGCATTTCCTTATGCTTCATGGTTCTTTATATGATCTCACCATGGCAAATATGCTTAAATTAGCTATATATCGTATACACCTCAAGCTTTTCATCTGAGAAAATGAAGAAACTTGTGTCATTATTGCATACTAGCACTGTTTTCCGTCCTCTCCTCCATGACTCGGTACCTGTGGTGGCGCCCCCATGCGAGCCCTGAGGAGCCTTCATTGGGAAATGCCATGACGAAATCTGGTTGCCGTCCGCCTCGGTCTCATTGGCAATGTGGCCCCCATTCCGGAGTTCTACACCACCACTCCTGCTCCAGTGTGGCAACGGCAGCAGTGATGGTTCCCAGCATCCTCAGTGAAGCTACGGGGCTTTGGACATGTACTTCATCCGTTGGCATTGACAATTTCCGTTCAAAAGCTATGAGCTTTGCAGCATAGGAGCACGGCTGCTACTGTCTACTGGCAAGTACTGGCATCGCAGCCGCCAATGTTTCCTCTGTAATCAGTTTCCTGCTGCTGCTACTGCTACTACTGCTGCTGCTAGTGCTGCTGCTACTGCTGCTGCTGCTGGGTGCTACTGCTACTGAAGCTGCTGCTGCTGGTACTGCTTCTGCTGCTGCTGTTACTGCTGCTGGGTGCTACTGCTGCTGCTGCGTACTGCTGCCACTACTGCTGATGTTGCTGTTGCTGATGCTACTGCTCCTGCTGTTTATTGCTGCTGCTGCTGCTGCACTACTACTGAACGAGGATTCATTACACTAATATGAGTAGTATATTTCCCACTAATTGGTTTAAATCTCTGTGCTGGGGGGAAATACGAACAAGCTGCTGGTACACATAGCCTAATGATATTTGGTGATTAGTTTGAATGGCCTTGGACTTACGAGGTAGCTGAGCCACTGACTGACATGCTTGTCACAATCGACAACCTGAGCCGACCAGAGGAGGATGGGTTTCCCCCTTGAGCCTGGTTCCTTCCGAGGTTTCTTCCTATCTGCCACAGGGAGTTTTTCCTTGCCACTGTCGCCTTAGGCTTGCTCCTGTGGGGGTTCAGGTCAGGGTTGTCCGTAAAATGCATTGTGACAACTGCCGTAAAATACACTATACAAATAAATTTGATTGATAGAAGCCAAGGCCATACACGTAGGCATAGCCTTTAACATTACAAATAGTATAAAATTAAAAATTAAAAAAAAAAAAAAAAAAACCCTTGGTACACATAGCCACTGACCCACAATGTTAGAACAGCCTCGAGCTGACCGGATGAAGGGCCTTTCCGGTAGCCGAATGGCATTTCACATAGTCATCACTTCAGCCGGAGACTAAATGGACTGCATTTATATAGCGCTTTTATCCAAAGCGCTTTGCAATTGATGCCTCTCATTCGCCAGAGCAGTTAGGGATTGGGTGTCTTGCTCGGAGACGCTTCGACACGCCCAGGGCGGGGTTTGGGCCGGCGGCCCTCCGACTGCCAGACGGTCGGTCTTGCCTCCTGAGCTATGTCGCCCTATGTCAGAGACTAAGTACTAACAACATGTCGGCGTATGTTTGCTTTGGGGGGTTTTGCTGCTGCCCCCTCCTGGTCTTGTCCATGCATGCTTGTATGGATGGCAATGAGCGAGGATTCATTTACACTGATGCAGGTAGTAGCATATTTCCCCCGGTTTAGTTTAAATCTCGGTGCTCGAGGGGAAATACCGACAAGCTGTCGGTACACATAGCCTAATATTACATCTCACATAGTATGTTCCCCTGGTTTATTAATTAATAATTCATCTAACCAGTGGCCTCAGGGGAACGTCCAACATGCGTTGGTACACATAACCACTGATCCATTAAAAAAAAAAAAAAAATAGACGGCCTCAAACCGAAGGGCTTGACTGGACGAAGGGCTTCCTCCAGGTGGTCGTACACATAGTCAAAAAAAAAAAAAAAAAATAGACGGCCTCAAACCGAAGGGCTTGACTGGACGAAGGGCTTCCTCCAGGTGGTCGTACACATAGTCATCACGTCATCGTTGAACACGTGCTTCACATAACTGCTCTTACTGCTGCTGCGCTATGGCTCCTACGCTGCTGCGTTACTGCCACCGCGCTCCTGCTGCTGCTACTACTGGCCTATGCAACGAGTGAGGATTCATTTACACTGACGTAGTCGGTAGTATATTTCCCCCGGTTAGTTCAAATCGCGGCGCTCGAGGGGAAATACCGACAGCGTCGGTACACATAGCCTAATATCATACCACACATAGTATGTTCCTTGGGGTTATTAATTAATACTACATCTAAGTATTGGCCTCAGGGGAACGTCCAACATGCTGTTGGGACACATAACCACTGATCCATGTAAAAAAAAATATATAGACGGCCTCAAGCCGAAAGGCTCGACTGGACGAAGGGCTTCCTCCAGGTGGTCGTACACATAGTCATCACATCAGCCGGAGACACTTATTGATAGCATATTGGCATATGGTTGTTTTGGGGTTTGGCTGCTGGCCTCCCGGCCTTATCCACGCGGGCTGCGTGGTTGGCGGGAGAGCTCCAGAACAGAGCCATACCGCCAAACATAACTGTATTGCCTTTATTGTCAATAAAGTTCTACTTGATGACAGTGGTCCTGACAAATAGAGCATCGCGTAGTTCTGGCAGGTCACGAGAGTCAAGCGCTCCGGCCGAATCAGCTGATGGCTCAGCTGAGTGATGTTAGCCTATCACAGTACATTCACTAACAGGGCGGTCTACTTAAACAGCCTCCCTCTACTCATTCGGCTGCTCCTCCTGCATGCAAGCGCTGCACGTTGCTTCGTAAATCCCCTCCACCACCCCAGCTCCTTCCCCATGCGTCAAGAATTTGCATTCTCCATCCTTATGTGTTAAGAAATTGCATTTGTTCCATTCCTATGTGTTAAAAACTGCTTTGCTGCTGGATCTGTTCTGTGTGTACCCCTCTAGGGGGGGGTTTGGCTGCTGGCCTCCCGGCCTTATCCACGCGGGCTGCGTGGTTGGCGGGAGAGCTCCAGAACAGAGCCATACCGCCAAACATAACTGTATTGCCTTTATTGTCAATAAAGTTCTACTTGATGACAGTGGTCCTGACAGAAATGCTGTTTCTTTTCCATTAATCATTTGGTACAGGACTGAATTGTGCATATACAATTCTCAAATGACAACTAGCAGCAGTGAACAAAAAGTTATTTACCGTGTTACATTTATGATGCGTTACATTTATACAAACTCTACCCTATATCCTAAGTGAAACTAACATGGATGACTTTAGACTGTGCTCAAAATTATCTGACTATTATTAAGTTTCAGTCTGACCATGAAGTTAGTTAAATAACCATTTATAGACGTAAATGTCACTCAAATACACACAAAAATGTTATGGGTAACAAGCAAGCCTATTTTCAACTTATCTTTAAAATGTATTTTCCTTTCCTCTCCTTTCCTGTTAAAATAAGAATGGGGATAACACTGTTCTACTTTTTTTGTGAGTGCCACAGTTGAAGTGTTAACTGCCAGATATGGTTTTGAGTGCTCACATTTGCCACCTGGAGGTGGTTTTGCAAACGAAAGTAGTTCCTGTAGAAATACAAAGAAAATATATGCAAATTTGCTGCTGCCGGAAAGATCTCCTGTGGCAGAAGCGTCATCTGAAACCAGTGACCACTGTAAGTGAAATAATACCAATTTTTTTAAAAAGGGTGAACTATCCCTTTAAAGCAAAGGAGAGTACACTTTTGCTACTAGAATAGGTTTGATGAGAGAGTGCACTAAATTAGCTATCAAAAAAAAAATGTCATTATAAGGATACAATGGGTTTTCATCTCAACTCAGTAGTTCACTGTTTTGGTTCAGTTATTTCTAAAATAAGAGCTTTAAATTGAATGAATTCTGAATACACATGCAAACAATTACCATTGCATGTATTTTGTTCAGACTAAGAGGACTTACCTTTTTTTAAATGCCTTTCACGGGGGTGTCACTATTGCATTGCTGCATTTTTAAAGTCTAAGAAATTATAACTTTAACAAAGTAGTCTACACACTCCTGATTGAAATTAGATTTTTTTTTAAGTTTGACATACCCACAATCAGCTCTGAAAATCTATTCCCCATGGTGCATAGTCAGAGTACGAGTGCTGATCTAGGATCAGGTTCTCTCTCTCCATATCCTAACCTTATTCACAAAGAGCCAAAGGATTAAAATGATCCTAGATCAGCTCTCTTACTCTGAGATGCTTTATGAATATTGGGCCTGGAGATTCCCTGAACAAGCTCTAATCAAAGATGTTTGATTTAATTAGTTCTGGAGATGCCAGAGGCACTGCAGTCAATGTACAGTCAATAGTGTGTAGATCAATGAATGAATGCAAATGTTTGTTAACTATTTATTAAAATAACACGCTCACACAGAGTTAAATACAACAAAGCGAACAATGATTCTATTAGTACAACATTACTAACGCTACCAACATCATTACACAAACTAATACTACAGTACATACTACCACCCCCTACCACTAATACAACCCAACACTAAAAATTATATTGCTACTACCCATTCACCACCACTACAGCTCCAAACACACACACACACACACACACACGCACTTCCATCTTTCACTCTTTGTCACACTCCAAGGTCTCAGAATGTACGTGCAGATTGTGTGAGGAAGTTGAGCATGGTCATCAGATCCCGGAATTTCTCCTTCTTGATTGCCAGGGTGCCTTCATATGCCCTTGGGTAGCGTTGCAGGAAGGAAGGAGCTTGAGGCCTGGATTTCTTTTTGACTAAGGGAAGTCCAAAGAAACATTCGAGGAGAATCTGCTTAACAGTTCTCCTGGTACCATCACTGGAGGGGAATCTGCTTGACAGTTCTCCTGGTGCCATAGTCTTCTCGTACAAGTATTTTATCATTTGGGCATGCATCAGTCATTCATCTTTGTGTTCCTTTTCTTTGTCTTGGTTTCTTAGATTGTATGTTTTTTTTCCCCTTATACTGTAGAATATCTGTCTTTATTTGTCTTGTTTTGCATAATATTTACCTTTAACTGCCTATCCTAGGTTAATGTCAACAGTCATATTCATTATAAACTGTTTTCCCTTTTCAGTGCATCTAATATACATGGTTTGCATATACCCTGACCCGGGTGTGCATCTCTGCAATGACCAGTCAATGTATTGGCCTTATATATGGTTTAGGGTTAACACTGTAATTGGGTTACCTCCTGGGCATATTGTTCAAGTCAGTGTCCAGATTGGCCCGAGTATTATTTCGTATAAATAATAGAGGGGTCATAGTCCAGGATATTTAGATAGTTTCATTAACCAGATGGAGTATCCTTAGTTAGGGCTCACTGGGATAGGTTAGGTTCGGTACCTGGACAAACATTATTTTTCAGGTTAAAGCCGCTTCTTCATGGTGCAAAAACATTACTTGCAAGATTCCCGGATGAGTAGCATGTTTGCCTGACAGGATAGAAAGTCTTAAAAGTGGTAAGCCCAACCAGGGGGAACTGCAGTGTCCTCCAAAATAAATCAAAACTTTGACAAGATGAGCAGAGAAGGTTCTGTAAAATAAACAATACATGTAATAAACTCTGTATGCTTAAAAAATTGAGAAAGGATATCATCTGACCACAATAGATTTCTAATGCCATTTAGCAAACTCAATAAATGCTTTTTTTTTTTTTTGCTTAAAAAATCTAAAGGCTTTCTGACACCTGTTGGTAGTTTTTGAGACTGTAAGGTACAACCAAGTTTTGTAGATCTCCAACTGTGCCTTTCTGTTTTGTCTTTGCCTCCCAAATCATCTACTTCACTCTGTCTGGGGTAGTAAACTGTTGAATTATTGATCTATTTGTGGAACTTTAAGTGCCTAACTTGTTTATCATCGAAGGTCAATAACCTTTTGTCTTGTTCCTTATGAGGTTTTTTTTGCTTCCCCTATGGTGATGGATGGCATGGATTTTACAACTCATTTTTATACCCCAGTGAAACTGGAAACATAAGATTGAGATCTTTTTTTTTTTAAGTGACATGTTAATGTAAACTTATTTCTGTTGCATTTTATTTAGAAGAATTATTAGGGATGTGACTAACTAATGTACTGTATATAATTTTGGGAAAAATATATTTAATATATTTAAATATTGTTCTATGAGAAATTTGTTATCATACAATATAGCGCATTACCTGCATTGTTCATTTTAAACAGCCGTCTTTTTGGAAAGCACTGTATATGCATTATATATGGTTTGCATTAAATATATTCATGAAGCATTCATGTTGGATGAATGAATATTCATGGGCACTTCATAATACATTTGTTACAAATGTAAAACACAATGTGTGTGCATTATGTCACCACCTGACATAGACCTGGCCTGAGGGTTACATACCTAAAAATAATTCTGCACGCTATTATGTGCCTGTTCACTATTTTAAAATGAATATTCCATTTTACATTCATGAATATATAATTGCTTATGAATGTATTAGGAACAAACTATTTGTGCAGAATTCAATCAATCAATAATAAAATAATCAATCTGTCAAATGTCATTCAAATAGTGTGGTATTTCTGGGGGGAAATCAGATGCGTAACGGTAGATTTGTGGTTCTGCAGGACAAATTTGTGGAGTCAGCGGAAAAGATTAAGAGCAGAACATCCATGGTAGTATTTTCTGGAATTCTACCAATACTACGTGCAAGCAGAGGGAAGTAAAGCTTTATTTGGAAGTTTAACATGTGGCTGCAAACCTGGTGTAGGAAAGAGGGGTACAGGTTTATGGGGCACTGGGACTCTTTTTGAGACAGGGGTGACATGTACAAGCATGACGGGCTGCACCTGAGTTAGAGTGGTGCTGCTGCACTGGGCCAGCAAATTGTTAGGGTAGCACATGATTATTTAAACTTGGGACTTGGGGGCAGGGAGGTTAAAGAGTTAATAGGGTAGGGAGGTGGAGACTGGCCAGATGGAAGCTGTCAGGGCTACCTACAATAGTGAGAACACTGATAAAATCTTTGTAAAGCAAAATTTTAGCAAGGGTGGCTTGGGGCAGTGAAGAGTGAGGGAACAAGAGTGGATGAGTAGAAGTAATAATCTGAAATGTCTTTGCTTAAATGCTAGAAGTAACATGTTGTAACCTTGAGGCTGTTATGAATATTGGGAGCTGACATATTCAAATTACAGAGACATGGCTTGGGGAAGGGGATGGGGATGAATATAATATAAAGGGGTACAAATTTATTAAGAAGGATAAATCCAGTAAAAGAAGTGGGGGTGTACTGTAGCTCTCTATGTAAAAGAAAATCCTAATGTGCAAGAAATTCCTCAAATTGACCAACTCAAGCCTAGTGCAGATATTTGTATTAAGCTTGTCGTCACAGTGAGGACTGAGTAAAAAAAAAAAAATGTTATGAATCCAGAGATTTTAAGGGCGAACACCCTTGTTTGATATCCGGTACTCTGAGTACCAAACACAAATGTATGAACAGTTAAAACTTCTAATTTATCCAGCATATTTAAAATTTACTATATATATATCTATATATATATCTGAGTTCATTTGTTAATTATCATCAAAGATATTAATCAATGGTACCAGGGTGTCACAACCACAGTGACACAGAAGTAGAGTTTTTGGGTAATTAACTTCAGCCAGTTAAGATCTTTTGTGGTGGACATTCAGGGGGACATTCTGCTGTTGCCATCTGAAGAATCTGAAGCTTGCGCTCCTTGGTGTTTGGATTGTGCAGGGTCTGAAATTTTTGTCTTACAGCTCATCAGCAATTTTTACATTTTCACCCCTTCCTTTTTAGAATATTCAGCTGTCTTTTGTTTTTATTTTTGATCTTGGTTTCCTTGGGACTATTATGGGAGGAATAGGCTATAGTTTGGTATTTTCCTTCATTAATTTCTTTTGTGACTGAACCTCTCCATGTCTGTAACATTTGTTGACCTTCATCTTTATATAAGACATTGTATATTGTTGTAAAATAATTTATTTCTTTATTTTAATTTGGTGAGTTGTGCACTTTGATAAAGGTTGATCCAACAGGTTGCTCTGTCTATCAACAAATGGAGATTTAATTGATAATTAAATAATAAAATAATAATTCCCAAATTGAATCAAATAAATATATTTTACATGTTGGATAACTTTTAAGTTTTGGAATTCAGAGTGCCGGACGTTAAACGAGGGCGTTAACTGTTAATTAAAGCCACTGGATTCAGAACATTAAAAATTTTTACTCAAACCTCACTGTGTCGACAAGCTCTTAGGGGAACATGAGAAGGGCTTTAGTTTTTTACCGGCCACCAGCTTCAGAGAGTAGCATGAATACAATGCTGTTTGGAAATATAAAATAAGCTTGTCAGGAAGGTGAGACTGTTATTATGGGCGACTTCAATTACCGCACTATTAAATGGAGCATCGCGTAGTTCAGGTAGGCCACCAGTGTCAAGTCTGATTTGTGATGTTCGCCTATCACAGTCCATTCACATAACGGGGCAGTCTATTTAAACTGCCTCCCCTTGTTCATTGGCGCTTTCTCCCACATTAATGCTTCTGCGCGCTGCCAGTCTAAACCTGCTTCCTCCTGCTGCATGCTGCAGTCTGCTACTCTAAACCTGCTTCCTCCTGCAAGCATGCTGCAGTCTGCTACTCTAAACCTGCTTCCTCCTGCAAGCATGCTGCAGTCTGCTACTCTAAACCTGCTTCCTCCTGCTGCATGCTGCAGTCTGCTACTCTAAACCTGCTTCTTCCTGCTGCATGCTGCAGTCTGCTACTCTAAACCTGCTTCCTCCTGCTGCATGCTGCAGTCTGCTACTCTAAACCTGCTTCCTCCTGCTGAATGCTGCAGTCTGCTACTCTAAACCTGCTTCCTCCTGCAAGCATGCTGCAGTCTGCTACTCTAAACCTGCTTCCTCCTGCAAGCATGCTGCAGTCTGCTACTCTAAACCTGCTTCCTCCTGCAAGCATGCTTGCCACGCGCTGCCAGTCCTCCTGCTGCATGCTGCAAGTAGTCATATAGGCTGTACATTGTCAGGAGAGTATTGCAGTTTATTTAGCATTTCTTATCTCTAAGCTCTCTTCAGCTGTAGCATCCAGGCAATCCACTGGCAAGCCAAGAAAGTGTTTGTTTTCAAGTGATAACAGAAGGAGACTCAAAACAAAATGTATACATAATAAATCTGTAATAAATATATATAGTCTTATATAGAGTGTGAGGTGCAGTTGAATCATGCCAAGTGAACAAGATTGAAGAAAAGCTACTCTACACCTCAACACTACCTCCCTTCCTCCTTTTTACCCATTCACCTCTCTACCCATCCAAGCCCTCTACTGTCACATATGGAATCTGTCAAATTTATCAAAACCTATTTACTTACATTATCTGAGAATATGACATAGAGATAAACAGAAAGACAGTTTGTCCTCAAGACGAAATTATGTTCACAGTTAGGTGCAGGCATATAACATTCCAAAAATACAACACACAAAAAAGTCTTTGAATTCTTTTCTACACAACTTTCAGTCTCAAAAAATAAAGAAAGCAAAATGTTTAGTCACAAAAGAAAACTCAATTACACTTTGCTTCCATCCCATGATTGGAATGCTGTTCAGTGTAACATTATGCAAATATGCAATGTGTACATGTGTCAAACATGGTAATACGATTCATCACTCCAGATGAAACGTTGGATTGGATCCATTTTTGGACTGCTTTTTTAAAATTTTTATTATTATTATTATTTTTTTTTTTTTTTACTTTTAAAAAAAATTATGTACAACGTTGCATGCAATGTTATGAGGTATAGACCAATGGGAACTGATTAAGCAATTAGTACAAGTTTTTTGTTTTCAATTTTAGACATTACCTTGTGAATAAATGCATTATTAGAGTGACAGTATACAGTTTTTTGCAATAGCAAGACAAAATTTATGTTCAGATGGCAACAGTAGACCTTGTAAATTAGCCGTATGCCAGAGCGCTTTGTGCCCTGGTCTTAAAGGCAATGAAAAGAGGTGATTTGTTTGGCTATGAATGAACTCAGCTGCAACGCACTCACTGATAATATACACTCACCGGCCACTTCATTAGATGACAGGAGTGGCACCCAGTGTGGTCTTCTGCTGCTGTAGCCCATCTGCTTCAGGGTTTGACGTGTTGTGCATTCAGAGATGCTCTTCTGCATACCTCGGTTGTAACAAGTGTTTTTTTTAGTTACTGTTGCCTTTCTATCAGCTCGAACCAGCCTGGCCATTCTCCTCTGACCTCTTCCATCAACAAGGCTTTTTGGCCCAGAGAACTGCCGCTTACTGGATATTTTCTCTTTTTCGGACCATTCTCTGTAAACCGTAGAGATGGTTGTGCGTGAAAATCCAGGTAGTTTCTGAAATACTCAAACCAGCCCGTCTGGCACCAACAACCATGCCACGTTCATAGTCACTTAAATCACCTTTCTTCCCCATTCTGATGCTTGATTTGAACTTGAGCAGATCGTCTTGACCATGTCTACATGCCTAAATGCATTGAGTTGCTGCCACGTGATTGGCTGATTAGATATTTCCGTTAACGAGCAGTTGAACAAGTGTACCTAATGAAGTGGCCGGTGAGTGTATTCATCATAATCCAGCCTATTTTTGACCTGAACCACCTGCTTTGATCTGTATGCCCCTCACCACTAGTCATGAATATACCAACATTCAGTATCTATGTCCAGTCTGCCCATACACCGTGCCATTGACTGTGCCAATACACCCTGCAACATAAAATGTATTCCCTTCATGTTCATTTATATGCTGTTTGATCTGTCTGGTCTTACTGACATACACTTTTCCACATGCGCATCTAAGCAAATATAAGGCATGCATTGAAGCACAATTGATCACAACTTTTTTCCTGTTTGAGGATGACAAAAATACTTCATCCTATTGTGAAACTGAGCACAGTGAGCACACAAATAGAAACCAAAATGTAAAAAAAATCTAAATTTATTATTTATTAAATACAGGATGTATTTCAGAGTGGGTTTGGAACTGGCTACTTTATAGAACACAAAGAGTAGTAGGGATCTTTCCTGAGCTGGGTACTGTCCCACAAGGATCGGTCCTGGGACCACTGTTATTCCTCATTTATATCAATGGCCTTGGCAGGTACATTGAAAGAACATTAGTTAGATTTGCAGATGATAAACTGGCCCAGATAATAGTTTGGAATCTACTAAAGTAATCCAAAAATATTTAAACTAAATCCAGAAGTGGGTGTAAATCTAGCAAATGAAAGTCAATGTAGCTAAATGTCAAGTTCTACATGTGGGAAATAAAAACATAAGGCAGGATTACTTTATGGGAAGAAAGAAATTGGAATGTACTCAATTTGAAGAAGGAGTAATGGTTGATCAAAGCATTGATCAGGTACTCGGCACTGTTGTAGCAGTAAAGAAAAGACCAGCAGGATGCTGGGATATATAGCCAAAAGTATTGAGTAAAAGTCCAAGGAAGTACTTGTCTCATACAGTACATTTAAAAGGTATGAAAGGTAAAAGATATGAGGAAAGACTTAAGATGCTCAATCTCTTCAAGCTTAGTAAAAGGAGATTTAGGGGTGATTTGACAGGTTTTTAAATTCATTTCAAGGGATTAACAAAGTTAACTACAAGATATTCTTCAGGTTGGGTTCTGTCGATAGAATGAGGGGACATAAATGTGAATTAGCGAAAGGTAAATTCCGCACAGACATTGGAGGTATTTTTTAACAAAGAGAGTAGTCGATATTTGAATAGCTTGCCAGGTCATGTAGTAGATGGAGCAACTGTGGCGGTTTTCAAGACCAGGCTTGATACAGTGTTAAACACTACCTGGCCTGTAGGTAATCAGAGCACTAGATACAATTTAGTTAGGAAAATGGCAAGCATTTTTGGGCTGAATAGCCTGTTCTCATCATTATGTTATGTCATGTTATGTAAAAAAAAATTAGGCTGTAATTTTAATTAAAAGGCTTTTTTAATAAATGGGCTCCACAGATTATAAACTGTGAGGATTTGAATTCTGTTTTGCGGAAAGGAAAAAAAAAACGTTTTTCTAACTGCTATAGAAACGTGATATGCCCAAAGATAACCTTATGTGTATGCTTTGGTGCTATACAGCATACCTGACTTGTGAGCAACTCAGAGGTCTAAAACTTGTTATGGGTACAGATGGCATAGGCCTGAGAATGACTCCATATTCGGAGGTTAAATGACTTGGATTCTACTACTAGAAACTCAGAGGTCTCTTGAGACTTGTCAGTAATCAGTGGTCTAGATACCTTTCTATGGATGTCCCTCTGTGATCTGGGCACTTATGTAGGCATACATATCTGTATATAAATACACTTTACTTTCCCTTCCATACATACATACATAACCTCCCAATACCATCTCATAACAGCTCAGTGTACCTATCTGCGTATCACTTATCTCTTGCAATTTTAGTTGATATTATTTACAGTCCACCACATTTATCTTATAGTCACCAGTTATTTACATGCACACATATAATGCTTTTTTTCAGTCCATAATTTTGGTATTGGTCAGCCAGACTCCTATCTGATCCAGGGGTGCTGGTGGGAACTTTATATGACATGAAAGCATACCGTGTCCTGGCCATCTGTTTATCCCATGACACATCCAATCCATGTCAGGGGGTTAAAAGGTTGTAAGACTGTTCCACGCCCTGTAGGTTGCTTCAGCCCTGTTATATTGTCTTTCCAGCTGCTGTTTACAGCTTGTTAACATTTACGACTCCACTGGTGTGCAAGCAGTGGAATTACTAAAGTCCAAAGTAAGGAGGAAAAGGTGCAATTTGGTTAGAACAGTCAAAATTGTCCCTTCTTACCCACTGAACAATGTTATAAATAAAATAAAGATAAAAGGACACTGTGATCAGTGTCATTTGAGGATCTGGGTTGGGGGGGGAGGAGTGGAAACATGGGTTTCCTTTACTTCGCAGAAATGGTGTGTTGCTGTTTAGTGGCCAGGTATGGGTTTTAGAGCAGGGTCCCTTGGGAAGCACTAGGTAGCACTCGCTTACAGAGGCAGTTGGAGACTACTGTCTTTTACGTGCAGACTTTTATCACTTTTGAAAGTCAGGATTAATTTTATAAATTATCATTTTTGTCTACAGCACACTGTCAAGAGTGGACTTTAACACCATGAGGGACACTGCTTCTAAGCTCTTTCACACATTGAGAGCTATAAAACATTGTGTGCTTAAAAGGTGAAAAAAATTTATTTTTATCTAATTTATTCAACCGGCAGCAAAAAAGATTAATCTTAACCCAGCACTCCCACCCTCACCTTCTTGTGCGGAGCCTAAACAGTGCGTGACTTGTTATGCAAGTACTTTCAACTATGCGACTATTTCGTTGATCTTTTTTGTTCTTTTTAAAGAACATCTATATCTTTCTTATAGTTTGACTATAAGAACAGCAAAATACCTAGTTTAAAACTATGTAACCCTAAAGACAGGGACTCTTTTTTGATGCAGGATATTTCCATAAATCCTATTGTGATTATTAATAATAAGGAATAATTAACAATGTCTATTATTTTTATACGATATACTGGACTGGACTGAATTCAGACCTTACAATTTTTAACTTTTGGTGGAAACGCGGCTTATGCTCGCCTATCCTGGTCAGGGTGCTGGAGCCTATCTCAGCGTGCATTGGGCGAAAGGCAGGAATACACCCTGGACAGGTTGCCAATCTATCGCAAGGCAATTCACTCACACACTCATACCTATGGCCAATTTACAGTGTTCAGTTAGCCTACCTGTATGTCTTTGGACTGTGGGAGAAAACCAGAGTACCTGGGATAAACAGGGACAACATGCAAACTCCACACAGAAAGGCCAGGCCATGATTCGAAGGCAGGACTTTCTTGCTGTGAAGCGACAGTGCTGCACCACCATGCTTCCCAGTGTATCTATGTGAAATTGTTTGCAGCTTTACTATGAGGCTACCATGTACCCAGTGGTATAAGACTAGCATGCACACTGACATACACATTAAGTTATTCTCTATAACATTACATCTTTCCGGCAAATAGAGGTGTCTTTAAATTGTGAATGGCTGTTGTACTGTTATACGTTTTAGAAATCTAGTCACTGCCAAATATTTTTTGGGAGGCCTACCGGCAATATGGGGGACAGTCTAGGGTTTGCATACAATAGGGGCGGCTCGTCCATATAAGCGAACAGGGCAATTGCCTAGCGCAGCACTCCAGAAGGGCGGCCAAATATAGTAGTCTCTCACTTAGGTTTTTGTGAGTTTGTGCTGAGGCAGGCTGAGTTTTTGGCCCTCAGTCCAGGGGACAAAGGTTGTACCGTACCTGGAGTGTTAGGTGAGCGGGCTATTATAGCCGCTTTTCCTAAGAAGCTTACTCGTGTCTGACGTGAATCACGTCATTGTTGTGTTTTCGATACTGTTTTGGGTCATTATTGTTGCGTTTGATACTGTTCTGAGTCTTTATTGTTTCATGTTCGTATTGTTCTTGATCGTATGTTAAGTGTTGGCCAGTAACGCAAATTTATAATTATATATTATTATATCTAGATACAGAGTTAGATGAAAAATGTGGATCCTTAAAAATTAAGTCCTAAATTAGATTTTCGGCATTTAAGATCTTAAAAAGCATTAAATTTGATTCCAAAAAATATGCAGCAATGTATGTTTGTTATATGAAGTGCACACAATATAGTCGACAGAATATATAACATAAGTAATATAATAGAATGATCATAGATAGTAGTATAAACTGATTGAGGTTCCGGTCTAATAGCCTAAAATAATGGAGTAAGGTTAAAAGAATTTATGATAAAATAGTGACACACATAGGAATGTCTCCTATATTCTGTGTAATATGATAAAGTACAAGACACATACTTTACTTGCCCTTAGCAACTCTCTTACACACAGGGATGTAGCTACAGACAAGTATTTTATACCCATGTACTAGCTGTTTATTGTTAATAATGACTAATCTACAGATCTCTGAAGAGTTTTTCAATTGTGGGGAATAAAAATGGTGAAAGAGAGGTTAAGTGAAGAAGGTTAGGAAGGCTGCTATGTGTTCTCTGCTAGGGAACAAGGTGAGAATGGGCCTTTAGAGATACGCTGCTGTATTTAGCTTATGGTAATTCAGGGAATGAATTGAGTAGAGACAGTGGTGATTTCCTGACTGTGGTAATTGATGGTAGTCTTCCCATTTTTAGAAACAAAGCATTGTGGAGAAATTGGTTAAGCTTTGAGAGATTGTAGTGATCTATTGGGCATGGGCTGCATATATATTTTACGAAATAGCATAAGGACGTGGACACCATAAGCCCCTAAATATTCTTAATTTATGAGCCCAAGATAAGGGAGTAACAATAAATAAATAAATAGATTTAAAAAAAGGTAGCACAAATATGATTGACCCCTAGTGGCAGATCCTAACACCATCCTTTCCACTGTTTCTCATATAAAATACACACCGAGCACTGTTGGCTTCAAGCTGACACTCAGGTAATAGATTGTTTTTACTTCTCAAAGTAGCATCTTGCATGAGACTTTCGTTAATACCGTGAATGTACCTGTGGGTGATCTGTGGGGTTGCAACCGAGGCCGTGTAAATACACCAGAGATGGAGGAACTAGTATGTAGCATTGGAAGGTTCGAGTACGTGTGAGAGATGGAAATAAAATACGGAAATATTGAACAGAAGAGAAGGGTTTTGGTGCAAGGTAGTATACTGCCTTTACTATAGTACTGTGGGAGACACTGAGGACCTTGATCAAACATGGCAGGAAGTTTGGCACTGGAAAGCCAGTGAGATTTACAGGGAAATTGCAAGTAGGGATTTGGCGGAAACGTGTTTGAAAGTACTTGTATGTGGAGAATTGAGGAAGGATTTTAAATGACTGGTGATATTTGAGCTTGTGGGTGAATAGGAGATTCCTGACTAGTGCAGGAACACCCAATACAAAATGGGGGATTGGTACAAGAAACTAACTAATCAATTCAAACTAACTAATCATTTGTTCTCCATTTTAGGATAAGACTGGGTGACGTAGCTACCAGCGGTGCGCCTCTCCGTGAAAGCGGGACCGAGTAATTAACATTTGCTTCCACCCTTTGAAATTCTTACAGGTCGACACATAAGGACTCCTGGTGATTTGTGTATTGGTGGGGAATTGCATGTAACGGGTGACCGTTTAGGTAAATATTGCAGGTTTTTGTCCTAAGTGTGTTTCACAGGATCACAGAACTGGACCTGACCCGGCTGAGGACAAAGAAACATGCCTGGTTGAACCTGGATCCTGGTGAAAAACATAATCGGATGACATTTTATCCAAATTTGGTCTGGACCACACAGGCTCACAATTCCATCAGCTGCTTCCAGTGACTGGAACTCCGGTGTGGTTCCGCATTAAATAGTTAGGAAAATACAAGGGTGAGACCCAACATGGGGCACAATAATCCCCGTCTATCTCTCCATTCAGACACATATTTCCAGGACAAGATGTGCACCAATGCAGCAGGCGGCAGTTGAATCTGGATGATGGCCTCACAAAAGACATTTTTAATGTTGTACATTTTTGGTGTTCTGTTGTAATGTTGTACTTTTTGTTTTGTTGTAATGTTGTATAGTATATAGTGAAAGGTAGCCACTGGGTCCATAGCGAATGGCACAATATTGGTGACAAAAGGAGGACTACTTTCTAACCAAACTACTCAATGCCTAACATTTCCTACTGCACTAATCCAACTGACACCTCTACCACTATCTCTATTCTAATCACTCCTGATGTCACCAGTAAACACCTCTGCTCCAGCACTTGATAGCTGGGTGTTAAACCCTAATAACAAATGCAGCTAAAAGGCAACAAATGTGACCCAATGGCTAGAACAGGGGTGGCCAACCAGTCAGAGACTAAGAGCCACATTTTTTACTGTGTTACTGCAAAGAGCCACATCATACACATGGGCACACATGAACATCACCCCATCCCTTCCTCACACACACACACAGAACTCTGCTCAACCAGATTTATTGTAAATGTCACACACCAACATGATAATGACAGAAATTGACTCCTACAGTACTAAGACCACAAGCCAGTCATTTTCAACAATGAACATTGTGTGCACTGTCTCACACACACAAAATCTCAGTTCAACCAAGTCCACCAACAAAAATATAATAATTTGCAATAGCGTTTTTCTCTTACTATGCATGTTGCTTAGTGGGACTTCTGGCATTCCTTGTCTTGAACAATCCTCTTCAAATCTGGCTTATATTCCGTTGTTGCCACTCGAAGCAATTCTTTCACATGGGTGTCAGTCAGAACAGATCGATGCTTTGATTTCACATGTTTCAGGGTAGAAAACACAGACTCGCAGACGTATGTTGACCCATACATTGACAGTATCTTAAGCGCAGCCCGTTTGACATTGGGGTATTTTTCCATTGGCACACTTTTCCAGAACTCAATGGTTCCTTCCCTTAAAGCAGCTTTCAGTTGGTCCTCCTCAAAAAGATCGATCATCTCCAACTCAGCCGCAGCCTCATCTGTGACTAGCGGGGCTTTCAAACAGTCTGTCTCCGCATTAAATGGGTCGACGAGGAACGTAATCTGTGGCCTTTTCAGTTGTAGATCACGGAACCGGGTCACAAAGCTTTCGTGCAGGTTTTCAACCAGTGTTGCATATCTGGCTCTTTGCTTATTCAGGGCGGGGCTGGTGAATTGCCCGCTGGCTTTTAGCAGAGTGGGAAAATGCGTTAAATCTCCCTTTTTGAATATGCGCCTTGAACAGCTTCAGTTTGTTGACAAACGCAAACACACTTTGCACCAGGTCAGGTAGCATTTTTAACTTACCCTGCAGGGTCAGGTTCAGTCTGTCCAAGTGACACAGCATGTCGACCAAAAAGGCCAGATCCATAATCCACTCGAGGTCCGAGAGCTCGGGATAGTCCTTGTCCTTCTCTTCCATGAACAGTTTCACGGCATCCAAAAGCTCAAAGAAGCGAGAGAGTACCTTGCCTTTTGACAGCCACCTCACAGTGCAGTGCAGCGGCAGGTCACCTGGAAGCCCTTGGTCCAGCTCAGCGATGAGATTCCTGAATTGCCTGTGGTTAAGCGCATGTGTGCGGATGTAGTTGACGATTTCCATCACAGGCTTCATGACGTTGTCTAAATTGAATGATTTAGACACGAGTTGCTCCCTGTGGCTGATGCAGTGGAAATTCCAAAACTCGGGAAATGTTTGGTCAGCTTTGCACAGCCCCATAAGCCCGTTCACAGATCCGATCATGGCTGGCGCTCCATCCGTGGCTATTGCAGTTAGTTTCAGTATGGGCAGATTTGCTTTCGCAAATGCAGCCATCGTTGTTTCTTTCACATCTATGCCACGGGTTCTGTCTTTTAATGGCGCAATATCAAGGAGTTCTTCTTTGATCACACAATCGTTTGACACAGACCTGGCAAATATTGCCAACTGAGGCTTGTCTTGTATGTCACAACTCTCATCCAATGCGACACTAAAATACTCACATGCTTGAAGGTCAGAGTGCAACTGTGATTCAATAGCCGTGTTAATGTTCGATATTCTGCGTTCAACAGTGTGGCGGGACAGTTGGACGTCTGATACCATTCGTTTTAGTTTGTCGTTTTCAGGAGACAAGATTTCAACAGCGTCACTGAGGCATTTTTTAACAAACTCACCTTCATTGTATGGCTTTTTAGCCTGTGCAATGTTCCAAGCCAGTTTATATGATGCAAGCGTTACGGTCTCTGAGTGCTCCGTTAATTTTCGGAAAAACTGTATCTGCTTTTCTGCCTGACTTTTCAAAGTGACCAACTTGTGCTTGCGAAGTTCAGTCCCTTTTGGAAATTCCTGGTCGATGTTAGCATGGAGTGAGCTGAAGTAGCGCGGAAGATTTGAAGCTTTGAAATGCGCTAATGACGCCTGACATATAAGGCAGAATGGTTTGCCATTACGTTCAACAAAAAAATATAAACTCTCCCACTCTGTTAAAAACGTCCTGTGTTCATCTTCATATTTTCGTTTTGCTGTGCTTTTTTTCCCTGCCATTCTGAGAGCGAACTTGACACAAATTGTTTACTACTCAAATGATCTATTTTCATCTAACGCAACATGCGCATTTGACGTCACTCAAACCGGCTTCCTGGTCAGCTTGCCACATAGGGAATGAATGACAGCGCCAGCGCCAAGCGTTTTTGACGCTTGTCATGTGAAAGCCCCTTAAGAGCCGCATGAAACCAGCCAAAGAGTCGCATGAGGCTTGGGAGCCGCGGGTTGGCCAGGCCTGGGCTAGAAGGTAGTATTTGTGTGTATTGTCACATTGTAAGTGAAGGAGCCTGTACCTGGTAATAGGCCTTGTACACGACGCTTGTAGAACTCTTTCTTTTGTTTTCTTTCACTCTTACATTATTCAGCCGGCCTTACTCTTATCAGTGGGTTCTCATATATCATGCTTACTACACTTTTAGAATATTGGTCAACCTCTCTTACTGTCTGCCCAGTGCTGGCCAGCAGCAGATGGGTTTCCCCTTTGTGAGCCGGGTTCTGCTCAAGGTTTCTTAATATTAAAATTTGGAAGTTTTTCCTTGCCACGATTGCCATAGGCGTGCCACAAGGGGATTTTAGGCCTGGGTTCTATATGTAAGAGGTGTAACTGACCAATTGACAATACTGTTCTGATTTCCTGTAAGCCAACCAAGTTGACCTCACCATATGCTTTATGTTGGGTCAAAAAGGAGGGACTGTTGGGAAACAGACAGTTTTGTGTATTCTAAGTCCCGGAGGAAGGGCCACCCCCATGACCATATATGGGCCTCCATTCCTGTGGGTTTCGAGGTTTCCCCTCTTGGGAATTTCCACTGCCCCCCCCCCCCCCATGACCATTATGGATTTGAATGGTCCAATCAGAAGGAAGCACGGCCCCTTATCACCAATCAGAGGCAGTGCTCCCTTTCAACAATAGAATTCCACTATATGTAAATACCAATCTACTGGAAACTGTATAAATCTAATCACCCACCAAAACTATTTTGAACTTTCTCTCTGAGTTGTTCCCGTAGCCGGCTGCGTAATAAATCTTCCTGTTTTTACTACAAACTTTTGATCTGCTTCTTCCTGGGATAACGGTCATTTTACCTGTTTTAGGTAATATCTTGATTAACCTACAGAAGCATGGATGAGCGCTATGACATTATCGAAAGATTCACTGTCTTACAGTTTTTATAATGAGTACAAACATGAATATGTTAGGAGGTAATCCAGCCAGCCAAGGTTAAAACTCAGGAGGGGCGACATAGCTCAGGAGGTAAGACCGATTGTCTGGCAGTCGGAGGGTTGCCGGTTCAAACCCCGCCCTGGGCGTGTCCTTGAGCAAGACACCTAACCCCTAACTGCTCTGGCGAATGAGAGGCATCAATTGTAAAGCGCTTTGGATAAAAGAACTATATAAATGCAGTCCATTTACCATTTACCAGTTATGGAAAGGGGAACGTGTGGAGTAAGAAAGGAACTGGTTTATTGCTGAAAAGTCCCATTGTGACCTACTGTACAGCACCTGGTGGATGCAGGCAATTGTTCAAAGATAAAGTGATTTATAAAGTAATTTATATATATAGTCTTTTTTTGGTGTAACACAGCTGAATTGCTAATTATGCCTTTTGAAACTTCCATGTGACACATAAAGCTTGAATGACAAAATCGGAATATAGCTTTGTGTGAGTTAGATAGGAAATATTGTTTGTAGTAACCGGGCCTCATTTTGATATTAATACTTTTAATGGCAGGCCTAGATTTAGCAATTTTTAATTAAAGGCTTATAGACAGTGCTTTGTATGCCTGAGTAACTAAGCATTTTTGTACATTGAAAATGTGTTTTTATGTGAATGTATCATACAATACAGATTGTGGGAACTAAAATGGGGATGTTCGAACATTTTGCCTCTCACTATCTATCCTTTGTAAGCTGCAAATGAGCATGTATCTGTTGATTTCAACATTCCAACCTTATCTACCACTTCCCTTGGATCTCCAGATCCCTTTTGCCAGACACCTGTAAATCTGAGATCAAAAGCTATAGATGGCACTGGGGGGTTTAACCACCTCTTTGCATGTAGTGGAGGCATAGTGACAAACGTTGGTGCATTGTTATCCACGCATTGGGTGTGAACCTCCCATGGTGTGATAGCTTCGGACTGCCTGGATAATCACGCTACGTTCCGATAGAACACTACTGATGACTAGCAGGCACCCTCGGTATTTCAAGGCCACTCCATTCACGCAAACAAACACAGAAGAGTATAATCATATGAATTAATGCAAAATAGTTGCTGTGAGGTTTATTTACCATTTATGCTCATAGCTCTTGAAACCTGTGTAGAAAGATCATAAACCAAATAATAAAGTCAGAAAAGGGGCATCATTTAATTATCAGAAGACAGCTTAGAAAAGCTCAAGGCGCATAAACAGGTTCTAAAGAAGGTTGGGTTCACTGATTTTCTGATCTTGGTGGGAAGGAAAGGGGACAAGCCTCCCATTTTGGAGAAACAGACTCCCCTGGTTGTGGCTTGTATTTTCAAATCACACTGAGCAAATCATCACTGATTGATCAGTTGGATATGTTGGGTATATGGTCCATACACACAGAAATGTCAGAAGCAAAGATTTTTGAAGAGTTGGTCAGTTGGTTGTGCGAGGTAGCTCTGAGCTCTCAAACTGTAGGCACTGGAAAAAGCCAGGCCTTGCAACCGTGATGAACCTTGCATCATAGAGACTGTCCAGTAGGCTTGGACTCGCCTTTGCAAAAAGGCATGCCTCTCTTCACTCCATTACTCACAATGTAAGATTCATGAGGTCAAGACATTGGTTTTAGTAAAAATCTCAACAAGTAGGCTCTTGCTGTGAAAAAGGACCAGAGTTCCCTCATGGAAGGATGCTGCCCAGCCATGTGACCTGCAAAGGACAGAGGACACCACTCCTACAGTGGACCAGCGGGACTCTCAACCCAGTCTTCAGCCACCACTGGACAGACTGAGTATAACAACCTCTGATCATCAAGGACTTAATTGTAATTAAATGTTTTGTGTTGCAAAATTCTGTTGTCTCTTTATCCTAATAAGTAAGCTCTATGAATTTAAATTAACTCAAATTAAAGGACTTGGTAGTTTCCTCCTAAATTATTATAAATAGTTAATGTTAAGTCATTAGTTGGTACCCTATTACTGGAGGAAAGCCTTGATCCATCCCTGTAGTAGATAAATAGCCAACACCACTACACAGAAGACTAAAATGGTGCTTTGAAAAATCTGAACACAGCAGCTAGAGTAGGCTGTGAAGTGATTTTAACCAGATGGAGTATATCCATTTCAATTACTGCTGTAATTGTGACACTGCACAACTGAAAGGAAATTAATAAAAATAACAGTTTAATGATATGTAGCAATGAGTGTTTGAATGGGCCTTGGTTTAAATGGCTTTTTAATGTATATAATTTCCCTTCCTACTTAAGGACACAAACTAATTACAGGGTGCTGTTTGCTTAATTTTTCCATTTATTTCTGGCTTAGTCCTTTCCTTAACAATCTGATCATATATTTTACTTGTGTTTTAAATATCATTGGAGAAATCTCAAGACAGATTAAGAGTTGGCAGTGTCATTATGGTCACTGCCAATCAGAAAACAGAATGAAGCATCAATGACAAAACAATATGAACTGGAAGGCATCTGAAGAAAGGAACAAAAGACAGAAACTCCCTCCCTTTTTTTTTACACACAACAAACAAAAAAGTATGAAAATTTATTTTTGAAATCACAAAACCAATGGAGAAACGCACACCCCTGACAAAGATAGGCAAATAAAGTTGAATAAAATAAACTTCAGGTAGTGAGCTATATTGTATGGTTAAAGAAATGGGAAAATTTCTTTAAATTTGTGGTAAATTATTTTCCCAGTGGGGTAGTCTACTTCAGGGTCAGCATTAATCATTTTTGAAAACAAAACAGCGAAATACAACAGCGAAACACATGAGACAGAGGATAAACTAACATAAGACTTAATCAAGGGAACCAGAAATGACAAACAGGAGGGAACGGGAAGAACTAAACACTAAATACTAACACTGTAGAAAAATAAATAATACAGGAACCCACTAGGTAACTATGGAGGACTACATTTGCCAAAATGAAATAATTAAATAAATGAATGTGGAATTATATAAATACATAATTTAATTGGTCAATAATTAAATAAATACTTTTCATACGTTTTATTTAGAAATAATGAAATAATTGTCACCTCATGCCTCTCCTTTTCACAATAAAGCAATTATATTTTATTTCATAATAACATGCTGTGTTTCCGAATGGCATTTTGTTGAACTGTGCCTGGGCTGACTGAACAAGGTTCAGATCAGATGAGGAAGAAAAAGAAGAAAAAAGCTGAGTTGATGTACACACAGTGCATACTTGCGTACGGCTGCCGACAGCAATGCCAGGACATACACTGACACAAAAGTTAAGTTCATTGTCCAAGGCTACAAGAACAGTGTCCTACCTGGGAACTGAACCTACAACCTTATGGTCAGAATCCCAGTTCCCAAATATTTAAATCAAAATAATGTGTCCTTAGTGAAACTGAATCTAGCAAGATAATCCAGAAGCACTGCATCAAAGGTGGTACAACGTTGAAGAGTATTAAAATATTAGTTGTCCCAAGTGCTATGTTTGAATTGACATTACATTTAATAGAGTAGGCTTCAATTACAGAGATTGCCACCTGTCTAACCTTTTAAGGTGTGAGGGAACTCTCACATGCAAACAAAGAGAAGCTGGGGCCAGGACCCATGACTGATTTAGTACTGTTCTTGGCATGGACACTGTTAGTCAGGAACGATGGCAATTCCAGTCCTGCAAATCCACACTTTTGTTTCTCATTCTGCTTCTTCCCAAAATGTTATATATGATGTCAGTCTTGTATGTTATACAGAATTCAACTCACCCAATGTTTAAAATTTAAAAACATTTCCTGTTGAAAGTCTAATAACCTGCAGAATTCTTGCCCTCTGGATGAAATTGCTTGGCGATACCTTATCTGGAGGGAAGGAATTGAAGAATGAAAGAGCCAATTATATATTTGAATAACATTGACAGAATGTAGCACAGAATACCTTTTTGTGAAGGCTTGGAAGAGCTGTTGCAAACATGACTTCTGTGAAGTATAGCCACATCAAAGAGAGATTTATTAACCTTATAAATATGGACATCTTTATGTAGTGAAAGTGAACCAATAAACCCAAGACACGTCTGAAGGAGATTAAACCAAATATTTTTATACACTTCTGTATCAAAAGATTAGTTTGTAGCGGCATTACAGTAATCAGCACTGCAATTCTATTCATATGTTATTAGGAATTTCCTATATTTTTCATCTAGTCCATACGTATTTGGGCAGTCACACAATTTTTGTTGTTTTGGCTCAGTACCCCAGCACATTGGATTTGAAATAAAACAATGATTATGAACTACAGACTGTCAGCTTTAATTTGTAGGTATTTACAGTGCCTTCGGGAAGCATTCAGACCCCTTTATTTTTTCCAGATTTTGTTACGTTACAGCCTTATTCTAAAATTGATTAAATCATTTTTTTATTTTCATCAATCTACTCACAATACCCCATAATGACAAAGTGAAAACAGGTTTTTAGAAATTTTTGCAAGTTTATTAAAATTAAAAAACTGAAATATTACATTTACATAAGTATTCAGACCCTTTGCTATGACAATCAAAATTGAGCTCAGGTGCATCCTGTTTCCATTGATCATGCTTGAGATGTTTCTACAACTTGATTGGAGTCCACCTGTGGTAAATTCAATTGATTGGACATGATTTGGAAAAACACACACACCTGTCTATATGTGACAGGAGCCACTGAACCCAGGCTTAAGTCGCATGAGGTGATTCTCCAGAAAATCGTGTTTTAAAACTAAAAACTAAAATTCATAACTCCATTTCTAACCCTCGTCAACTTTTCTCTATTTTCTCTTCTCTCCTCAGCGTGCCACCTCCTCCACCCCAGTCTTCCTTCACTGCAGATGACTTTGCAGCATTCCTTGACGAAAAGATTGCAGACATCTGCAGCTCCTTTGCCCCCTCCGCCCCCTCTGCGTCCTCCGCCCCCTCTGCGTCCTCCGCCCCCTGTTTCTCCACATTTTCTCTCCTCTCAGACACTGAAGTTTCCCAGCTTCTGCTCACCCACCGCCCTACCACCTGCGCCCTCGACCCTATCCCCTCATCTCTCCTTCAAGCAATCACACCAGACATCCTCCCTTTTGTCACCTCCCTCGTGAACTCCTCCCTATCTTCTGGATGTTTCCCCTCATCCTTCAAGAGGGCCCACATCACCCCGCTCCTGAAGAAACCCACACTAGATCCTTCAGTCATTCAGAACTACCGCCCGGTATCTCTCCTCCCTTTCCTATCCAAAATACTTGAACGTGCTGCATCTAACCAGCTCTCTGCTTTCTTCTCTGAGAACAACCTGCTTGATCCCCACCAGTCTGGCTTCAGGCCTGGCCACTCGACCGAGACTGCACTCCTCTCGGTCAGTGAGTCACTCCATGCCGCACGAGCAGCCTCCCTCTCCTCTGTCCTGATTCTTCTAGACCTCTCCGCTGCATTTGACACTGTGGACCACCCTATCCTCCTGTCCTCCCTGGCAGCAACAGGGATCTACGGCACAGTCCTTGACTGGATTGAGTCTTACCTCTCTGACCGTTCCTTCCAGGTTGCCTGGGCAGGTAAGGTATCACCACCCTGCCCCCTCGCCACCGGAGTTCCCCAGGGCTCAGTCCTCGGTCCCCTTCTCTTCTCCTTGTACACCAGATCCCTTGGCCCCGTAATATCTGCCCATGGCTTGTCCTATCACTCCTATGCCGACGACACGCAACTCTTTCTCTCCTTCTCCCCATCGGACACACAGGTCCCCGCCCGCATCTCCGCTTGCCTGAGGGACATTCAGAGCTGGATGGACAATCACCTGTTATAGCCCGCATCAAATTTACAACATTGGTCCTAGAATACCAGGCAGTCAAGGGATCAGCCCCAGCATACCTCCACAAGATATTCAAACCCTACATGCCAGCCAGATCCCTCCGTTCTGCTACCTCAGGACGCCTAGCACCTCCCCCTCTTCGCACCTGCACTTCCAGAACACGTCTCCTGTCTGTTCTGGCCCCACAATGGTGGAATGACCTCCCTGTGGAGGTCAGAACAGCTGAGACACTGACCCATTTCAAACGACGACTGAAGACTCACCTCTTCAGGCTGCACCTCTCCCCATCCCTCCCTACCCCCCTGTAAATGACTAAGCTTAGGGTTGTAACTAGGAAGCTGTTTCGTAGGTGACTTAGGTGCATTAACTGTCTTAACTACTGCTTGTATTTTTTCCATAGATTGCGTTGTTGCCGTTCTCGTTGTTAGTGTTAATCAGTTTAACCTCGAGGATCCAAGTTGAACTATGCGGTTGTTCCCTGCACTTGGACCGGTACTTCTCTCTAGGGGTTTCGTCATACTTGCTCCTGGTTATGGTTATACACTTTGTTGTACGTCGCTCTGGATAAGAGCGTCTGCCAAATGCCTGTAATGTAATGTAATTGAAAACATTTTTTTTTGCAAACATTCAGTTTTTTGCAGAAATGACTTCTTAAACATGTATACTTTCTAAGACCTTAATATCAAATTCGTATTTCATCGGTAAACATGAGAAAAAGTTAAATAATTAAACTCTCTTTCTCTCTATCTCTCTCTCTTTCTGCTTGTGGCGAGGGGGCAGGACAATGGGCGGGACATCCATATTAATGACCATTCCGCAGGACATTCCTGCATAAGTAGTCAGGAAATACCTTGCGTTGTTTACAATCACATCTACTTTTTTACGAGTGATAACGAGTATTGTGGGAGATTCTATCATGTGTGACAACGCTGGTAATGTGGCTAATGCTCTCCGCCAAATTACCGAGCTGAATTTAGATAGTGCCAGTGACAAGAACGAATGGATTGACATGGTAAAAGTAAATGAAGTAAAGGGATACCTTTTAACAGTTCTAAAATCAATGTATTACAAAATCCAGCATTCTAACGCAGTTAAAACAACAACATTATTCTTTTGATTTTGAATTGTTGTTACATCCCCTCCCTCTTTCAGTGTCCAATTTCGCAATTGATGGCAACGTTGAATCACAGTTCTATTTACTGTCTTCATTTAGGGTTGCCAACCATCGCGCAAAATACTGAATTGTCTCTTATTTGGACGGTAGAATAGGCGTTACGTATTTAACTCAAGGCTACGGGACGCATTTTCTTCTGTATATTTGTTAACGACTGCGTTTATAGTAACCGCTGGTTTTAACATAATTCAGTAGTTAGCTAGCTAACAGGGATAAAAAGCATGCCGTGAGACCATTTTGAGCTAAAACCCAGCTGAATTTTAATATTGGCTAGGTAACAAGTGACAGCAAACCTATCATAAAACTAGCTGGCATTCAAACCCGGTTTCAGAGGGTCTTGGAAAAACGCTGTACAGTGCCTGACCGCACCATTTTAAAAAGCAAGACAGAGCTAGGGAGATGAATTTGATTGAGTTATGGTTTCATGCAGTTTTCTTAAATAATGTAATTACAAAAATGACCAAAATTTGTGTTAATTGTATGGTATAATACAAGAAGGATCTATTTTGTCTAGATAGAATCGTTGTTTTCACAGAATTAACGACCAGAGGTTTTTGGTTAACAACACAGCAAATAGAACTAACAACCAGAGTCTTTGCATAACAACGGTAGAATATACCACCACAATGCATAATTTGATATCTATTTAAGCTCTAGTAGCAACATTTCCCAGTAGTTTGTGGTAGCTTACTTACTTTCAGTAAGTAATTTCAGAATGATTTTTTTTCAAAGGCATCATTGTTATTCAAGGGAGGGGTGTGACTAAGGCTGCATAAATTAATTCAAAGTCAAGACAAAGACAAAAGGCAGTGAGGATTCCAACTTCTGCTTTCAACCTACATTAAAGTTGATTTCTAAGCAGTTTAAATATTTGTATTCCATGCATTCAACATCAAATAGGTAGAATATACCACCACAATGCATTATGTGTAATTTGGGAATCCCTTGTCAATCTTTGGCAGTGAAAATCTCTGGTTTTCTGGCAGCCCATTCAGCATAAATGTCTAATTTAAAAACAGCACAACTTCCTCAATAATTGTCAAATCTCCATGTATGATACATCTATTTGAAGCTCTGTTTCTCAGCTTGCATATGCTATACAAAACTCAAAATCAACTTCCCTGCACTTAAGCCTGGTTTTCTGGCTCCTGTCACATATAAGGTCTCACAGTTGACAGTGCATGTCAGAACAAAGACCAAGCCATGAAGTCCAAGGAATTGTCCGTAGACCTCCGAGACAGGATTGTGTGGAGGTACAGATCTGGGAAAGGGTGCAAAAATATTTCTGCAGCATTGAAGGTCCCTACGTGGCCTCCATAATTCTTAAATGGAAAAAGTTTGTAACCACGAGGACTCTTCCTAGAGCTGGCCCCCTGGCCAAACTGAGCAATCGGGGGAGAAGTCAGGGAGGTGACCAAGAACCCGATAGCCACTCTGACAGAGCTTCTGAGTTCCTCTGTGGAGATGGGAGAACCTTCCAGAAGGACAACCATCTCTGCAGAACTCCACCAATCAGGCCTTTATGGTAGAGTGGCCAGACGAAAGCCTCTCCTCAGTAAAAGGCACATGACAGCCCGCTTGGAGTTTGCCAAAAGGCACCTAAAGGACTCAAACAATGGTAAACAAGATTCTCTATTCTGATGAAACCAAGATTGAACTCTTTGGCCACAATGCCAAGCGTCATGTCTGGAGGAAACCATGCACCGTTCATGGCCTGGCCAATACCATCCCTACAGTGAAGCATGGTGGTGGCAGCATCATGCTGTTATAGCTGCGGGAAATAGGGGTGCTGAGGGTGCTGCCCCCCCTGCACCCCCGCCCCCAGGTTCAGCACTCCCCCCCCCCCCCGCCTCCAGGTGCCAGGGTGGGATGTGGGAGTAAAAAAACTCACAAAACTGTACAACTGACAAATCTTTTTTTATTTTATTTTTATTATTATTGCAAGTGGCGACCTGAAAATAGCTGTGCAGTAACGCTCCCCATCCAAGCTGACAGCTTGAGAGGATCTGCAGAGAAGAATGGGAGAAATACCCCAAATACAGGTGTGCCAATCTTGTAGCGTCATACCCAAGAAGACTCAAGGCTGTAATCGCTGCCAAAGGTGCTTCAACAAAGTACTAAGTAAAGGGTCTGAATACTTAAGTAAATGTGATATTTCAGGTTTTTATTTTGAATAAATTTGCAAAAATTCCTAAACCTGTTTTCGCTTTGTCATTACGGTGTATTGTGTGTAGATTGATGGGAATGAAAATTTAATCAATTTTATAATAAGGCTGTAACGTGACAAAATGTGGAAAAAGTAAAGGGGTCTGAATACTTTCCGAAGGCACTGTATGTGTATGTGTGTAACTGCGAAACTTGGCGCTGAGTTCTGAGCGAATCATATCAAAGAGATGGGAAAAAACATCTGAATTTGAATAATACTGGCCAAATTTTGGAGGAGAAAACATTTGGAGAGATCACATTATTCAAGTGTTGCCGAATATGGTGTTTGTATTGTGCACCATCCCTAATATGCAATATAATTTAATTTTACTCTGTGTTAACACGTGCTTATCTAAATATGTAGGTTATCAATAGAAACTCATATTTGGCATTCATTGTCTCTTTCAGGTGCTCTGGCTCTGAATTTAGATTCTTTGCATTCTGCATACCTTTGTAGGGTACACCCTTTAAATTCTGAGATCTGGCTCTGAATTTCAGATGTAGCGTCAATAATGACTTCAGTAATAACTGCAGGTAGAGCTATGGTGTTGCAGGCAACATTGTGTGTTTCACAATTGAGGGAAAGTATCATCTTCCTGAATGTTTTCTGGACTGCTTGAGGGCAAGGAAGGACCTCATTGGAGGTTTGAGCTTAGAGAATGCATTGTCTGCATATGCATGTATTACATTGAGCATTTTGAAGGGGAAGGATTTCACAGCATTAGGGTGGACATCATTTTAAAGTGGAAGATAGTCATTTGTAAAATTAGATATTTCAGACCTCTTTTCCAAGTTCTGCCTCTGCCTTGCTCTTTTTTTCTTCTTCCTTTCGTTCGAGCTGTCCAAAACAAGATATTTACATTGTGCATACATTTAATTTTACAAAATAATCTGTAAAAGTACATTGTGCAACCATCCATCCATTATCTATACCCGCTTATCCTGGGTAGGGTAGCAGGGGGTGTTGGAGCCTATCCCAGCATGCATTGGGCAAGAGGCAGCAATACATCCTGTATAGGCTGCCAATCTATTGCAGGGCACACACACCATTCACTCACCATTCACACCTATGGGCAATTTAGTGTCTCCAGTTCACCTACCTGCATGTCTGGACTGTGGGAGGAAACCGGAATACCCACAGACACTGGTACATGCAAACTCCACCACCAAACCACCACCATGTCCCATGCATTGTGCAAATAAGTGCATTGTGCCATTATCTTTGTAAGAAAAGGCCTCCACTTTTTAAAAGTCAGTAGCAAAAAAAAGCAAGAAACACAAAGACACATCAATTGAGGTTTCTGGTGAAAGTTTATGGTTTTTGTTTTGTGAGCGGGCTCTCAGCTCTGCAACTGTACTTCTGATCCAGACAAAAACAGACTAAACCCTGGAAAAGCCAGGCCTCAGCATTGTGATGAGCCTTGCAACATAACAGACTTCCCCCAGTAGGCTGGAGCTTGCTTTTCATCAAAGCAACCCTCTCTTCACTCCCATACTTGCAATGATTCTGGCTAAGCCTGAGGTCAAGACATAGGTTTCAGTGAAGATCTGGGAAAGAATCGAGATCCCCTAACATCAGTGTAGAGCCAAGACATTGTGCAGCCATGTGGACAGCCATTCCATGTAGCACAAAGGACACCACTCCAACAACATACCAGCAGCACCCTGAACCCATTCTGGCCCAGCAACCCTACAGACTTAATATTACATTATCAAAATGTGAGAGTATATGTTAATTTTTATGTTATTTTTTCAGAGCATATTTTCCTTTTGTAATGTATATTTGCTTTTAGTAAATTAGTTGTAGATTAATGTTTTTGTGTACAAATTGTGTTCTCTTTTTATTAGAAAAGTGAGAATTAGAATTAGAAAGTGAGCTTTACAAAGTAAAATGAGCTCAAAGATCTTGGTTGTTTCCTACTAAAACATTATAACTGGTTAAAATATGTCATTTTAATTAATTGGCTGATGCCCATTACTGGCTTAAACCCTCTGTATGTGTATTTCTGAGATAGATAATATCACAGAGAAAGTGGTGAACTGTGTGAGGTCTGCTTAGACTGTAAGGAGCCAATTTGCACAAAACAAAAATGTGGTTTCCTGATGAAAGATTTGGCACCATCATTTTCAGGCCATACTTTTCCTTGCATTTTTCATTTTCCAATGTGGTTGTTAATTCATGTATTGTTTTCTCTATTCAGTTTTCACTGTGCAATGTTAACATTTGCCATTTGAATTGTGGTGCAAAAAGCATCCATAAAAGTTGGTCATTTTTACATAATGAATGGGTTAGAGGAATCACTTTATTTTACTGTCCTGGTCGTACTGCATTACCAAGTAAATGTCATGGTCCATTAATGTGTAGAACTGCTCTATAGACCTCATGAATATAATAATAATAATCATAATAATAATAATAATAATAATAATTCCACAAAAATCCAGTAAAATATTTAGCATTTAACATGATGTAAAATGTTAAATACTAGCATTAACATCCACTTAGAATTTTGAACACTTTAATTATAGCATAGGTTCATTGAAGTAACATGTACAATTGTCACACCAACATTTTTTGCAATTCATGGGGGTTCACCCAACTACAACTGACACAGACCAAAACTACTGCTTTTTCTTGCACCTAACAACAGTCCAGAACTGGCAAGTAAAAGTGAATAAAATAGATAAACAAGGAGCTAAGACATACTGAACATGCTCCCAAAACGGAAGTGTCAACTGGCATTGGATACAGTCAGTTTATTTTGCGACACAAAGTAGCAAAAATATAAGGAATCACTGTATCTAACCACTTTTGACATACTGGCTCTTGTTTTTTCCTCTTTATAACCAAAAACATTCTTCAGGGTAAAACTTTCACTTGAGATAGGAAGGTTTATGCATTTAATTTGATTATAGTAGAATTTATAATATTCTAATTATTTTATAATAATCTAAATTTAATTGTTCATGTTTTATATATGGTGTATGTGAGCCCTTACTGTAAATTTGGGGTGACAAAAACATTTGTGTGTGTATGGGTTGGGCAGGGGGGGATCAATCACCATCATTCTGGAAATAACTTGTTAATGTCTTTCTGATTTGTTGTTTAATATTTTTTGTGCTTTTCTTGCTTTTTTGCTATTGTCTGAACTTGGCTGTAGCTGTTCTTTCTGGGAATTATACCTAAATTAAATTAAAGTAGTACAAAAAAACGTTGGCTGGCTTGAACTATTCTAAGAAATCAACCATGAATGTAGAGCCCATTATTCATTTTAAATGAGTTATCTTATTTATTTGATATTGTAGTTTTGGAGAGGTAAACAGCAAGATCACACAAGATGGTCCTCACACACTGAATAATCAGTCAGGTGCTGTGCACTTTGGCATCAAGTTTTAATAATAGTTTTTAAAATTATTTTTTGTGCTTGTGTTCATTTTTTAAAATTAAGAAAAAAATCAACAAAAATTTTGGTTATAGAAATGTTGTATCACATTTAGCTTTGTTAAAGGTGACTATAAATATTAAAAGTAAATCCAGAAGACATCTCAACCCTTGAGACAGAACTGAATGAAAACAGTGGGGAAGCCATACCAAAAAGCCATGCCACCACCCGTGATGTTTGTGTATCCTGCCTTGACAATCATTATGCCCACAGAAGAGTACAAGATAGGATACAACTAGTTGCTTGCTGTTGTGCAATCCTGAAAAGCGGCCTGACACTTCATCACCTGCTGTCAGCTCTAAGCGATGAAAAGGTGACTGAATTGCTGCCAGAGGAGTGTCAGTATGTGCAGCACTGGCATCACAGGAAACTTCCCTGCAGGATACTGGGCATCATGGCGAGGTATGCTGTCGAGTCAGTACTTCAGAAATATAAGCTTTTTTATATACACTACATTTCAAAAAGTATGTGGACACCAGAACATTACACCCATATGTACTTGTTGAACATCTCATTCTAAAAACCATGGGCATTAATATGGAGTTGGACCCCCCCCCCATTGCTGCTGTAATAGCCTCCACTCTTCTGGAATGGCTTTCCAGGAAATTTTGGAACATGGCTGTGGGGATTTGCTTCCATTCAGCCATAAGAGCATTAGTGAAGTTGAACACTGATGTTGGTCATAAGGCCTGGCTCGCAGTCGGCATTCCAATTCATCCCAAAGGTGTTTGTGTGGGTAGAGGTCAGGGCTCACTGCAGGCCAGTAAAGTTCTTCCACATCAAACTCAGCAAACCATTTCTTTACAGACCTTGCTTTGTGCACTGGGGCACTGTCATGCTGAAACAGGAAAGGGCCTTTCCCAAAATGTTGTCACAAGTTGGAAGCACACAATTCTCTAGAATGTAATTGTATGCTGTAGCATTTCCCTTGCATAAGATTTCCCTTCACTCAAATTAAGGGGCCAAGCCCAAACCATGAAAAACAGCCCCAGACCATTATTCTTCCTCTACCAAACTACAGTTGGTACTATTCAGGAGTTAGTGAAGCATGATTCAACTCTCCAGAGAATGTGTTGCCACTCCTCCAGAGTCCAATGGCGGTGTGCTTTACATCACTTGAGCAGATGCTTGGCATTGTACATGGTGATCTTAGGCCTGTATATGACTGTTTGGCCACAAAAACACATTTCATGAAGCCCCCGACGAATAGTTTGTTTCCAGAGGCAATATAATCACTAAATTTTATTTGAATATCTCCATTCACATGCACCACACAGGAACCTTTTCTACTCTGAATGAGTAATTGGAGTTGAAAATCGGATAGACAGTTGGCTATGAAAAAAAGTTCTGTGATTTGACATCAAGCTGGGCACACATAGCCTGCATGTTTCCCCAAAATTAATGTTACATAACAGTGTTCTGTCCCCATGTTTAATTTGTGTGAGCTAAGATAGCCAATATTGTTTCTTGTAACTTGGCCTAATTTTGATAACAGCACTTTTAGTGGCAGGCCTAGATTTTGTTTTAATGACTTATAGACAGTGCTTTTTATGTGTGAGTAACTTGGCAGTTTTGTATGTTAAAAACATTTTTTTTTGTTTAGATACAGAGTGTATACAGCAGTGGTCTCAAACTCAGTGCCATGGAGGGCTGTGTGTATGCTGGTTTTTATTCCAGCCTCAGATCTTGATTATATCATTAGTTCAATTATTTGCTGAATTAGTGATGCAGGTTTGCACATAATGGTGACCCGACATCTATGGTGACCCGCATTGTCTAAATAAAACTTGCTTATATTCTGTGCTTCAATGCAGTTAAATGCATATGGCTGAATGAGTAATTGGACTCAATTAAGGCAGCATTAATTGGTTGGAATGAAACCTGCATACAAACGGCCCTCCATGGCAATGAGTTTGAGACCACTTGTATACAGTGTCTGTACTTTCTGCTAAATTCTGCAGTCCCGCTTGTGAAGCCAAGAAAGCCAACGATACTGTATACCAATGGTGTCAAACTCGTTGCCATGGAGGGCCGTGTGTATGCAGGTTTTCATTCCAACCAATTAATGCTGCCTTAATTGAGTCCAATTACTCATTCAGCCATATGCGTTTAACTGCATTGAAGCACAGAATATAAGAAAATTTTTATTTAGACAATGCGGGTCACCATAGACGTCGGGTCACCATTGTGCACAAACCTGCATCCCTAATTCAGCAAATAATTTAACTAATTATATAATCAAGATCTGAGGCTGGAATGAAAACCTGCATACACACGGCCCTCCATGACAACGAGTTTGACACCACTGCTGTATACTATACTTCAGACTGCTGTACTGAGTACCTAGATTCTGCCTCCTGACATTTCTGGAAAAGTACCTTACAAACTTACTTTCAAGTTAGTTAATGGTTTCATTACAAATGAGAATATATATGCTTCATAAATAAGTGGTGTTCATGCAATCTAAGTATTTTTTTCCTTTTCACAAGTAAAAGTGGTATGTATACCATTCATAAGTAGGGATGAGACAAATAAATGCACCCACTATACCCCACCAAATAGGGGGGCACCTGAAAATTTCATAAAATTCTCCACAGTTATACCAATACCTGTATTTTCCAGCTATTCAACAATAATATAAACTCAACTATACTATTTAAACAATGGTCGAACAAAGACTACTTTGCCACTGGGAGAGTCACATTACAAGAATCTCTGTGACATCAATGTCAGTTTGGAAGTGGAATCCAAGTACTATCCATCCATCCATCCATCCATCCATCCATCCATTATCTATACCAGGGGCAATTCTAGGATCAGACCTTTATGGGGCTCAGTCCCTAACAGTGGCAGAGTCAGAGGGATGTCCGGGGTGGCACTGGTCACCCCTGATATCTGATTGGACACCCCGGGTGCCACCCTAAAATTTCATTCACTATCACTGGAAGTTTGATGCTGATTGACATCTCATTTCACTTCTTGTTGAAAGAAGCGTTTATTTTGACATCTGGCGGCGCCTTTTTGAAATCGAGGACGAGGAAGAGAGAATATTTCCACAGCTCACGAATCACGCGAGCGACTGACACAACTATGGCAGACCTGCGGCGAAAGTGGCGACAGGTGAGATGAAAATTGGTGGGGTGCAAAACTTTCCTTTAAACTAATCATTGATCTCTACCTGTTTTCATTAATTTTCCTTTATTATCAAGCGTGCCAACGATCGGACTAATCAAATGGCAAGTACCCTAACACAGCGTCTTCATACCGTGTTATCATAAATTCAATTTATCCCTTAAAAATCAATTTTAATCAGCAAGTAGTCTACACTTAACAAACAAGATACACCAGTCTGTTATCTACCGTGTTAGCTTTCAGAATAACCTGCAAAAACAAAACCTGCACTTCAAGATTGTTTACAATCTACGCATGAATACGAGTGCAGAGAAAGAAGTGCATGTATCCGCAAATAATGTTGATTAAAAATATGCACAATTTCGTACTGCATATGAAAATAAATGTAGGCTAAAAGGCCTAGGCTACTCGCTAAAACTGCCTATTTGGGGAGAGCTGGCTATATATGATAGTATTGCTACTGAGTAGCCTATTTTGTGGATTAATTGTATTGATACTCAAGGATAATCAGGGGAAGTTTCCGCCACTGCTTAGTGATTAAAACGGATTTTTCTAAATCACATTTATAATTTAATCTCCCTAACACAATGTGATGTGTCACTTTTCAATTGATTAGTCAGATCGTTTGCATGCTCATCAATCACTGAAAATTAATTAAAACAGTTTGAGATCAATGATTAGTTTAAAGGAAAGTTTTGCGCCCCACCAATTTTCAGCTCACCAGTCGCCGCATCGAGTTTAGGTTTCCTGAACAATATTTTACGAAAGTTGAGTCGCTGTGTAGCTGCATATTGGCAATTTGGCTCGATAACAGACAGTTTATCAGATAAGAGAGATTGGTTCCCAATTTAGCCTAACATTATGTTTACATCTGTGCTAGTAATACACGCAACGCATATACAGTGCAGTGTCGTAAGTTACAGTATACAAGTGTTTAGCTAATGTGGGGTAACTAGTACAGCTGTCAGAGTTCGGCAAGTTAACATTTAGCAATTTGAAAACTATTAACTCAGATTTTCGTACTTGAACTCAAAACGAACAATTGTTTTTATCAATCTGTTAATGTTACTCAAAAGATTACCACAATTTGCAGATAGCCTGCTTGCTATCGTAAGGTGTAAGAAATTATAGCTACTTACTGCAGAGTACGGCTAGCCATGATCTAACTAGTAACTTAGGCTGGTAGTTTTTTTAAGGTACAGTTATGATAATGGGGATTTGTAATTAAGATTGAGATTGGACTAAAATGTGGGTAATTGGATGCTTAGATGTAACCATAGACGGTCTTATTTTTTGCATAGGGACAATTAAAACAATCATGAAAAGAAAGGGATAGATATTCTTTGTAAAGAAGAACAAACAGGCAGATCAAGTACAAACAGACCTCAGCCCTTGCATGACCACCGGATAGGATTCATTCATGCTCCTTAGATGCCAGGTTAGGGTTACACACAAATTTCCTGTCATGGTCTATGGACCCCCTGAAGTAGCCTTGGCCACCCACTGGCCACCCCATGTATAAAACTCTAGTTCCGCCACTGGTCCCTAATGAGAATGTGACATGCATACAGTGCCTTGCAAAAGTGTTTAACCCCCCTGCTAAATCACTAATTTCATTGGATAACAATTAATACATTGAAAAAAATCTGTATATCCATCTATGGGAAAAACAGACATTTCTTTAGAGTCATATATGAAATTGAAAAAGGACTTTAGCATAGCCAACGTCTTTACTGCCTCGGCAAATTCATGCTGCATCTTAAACAGAACAAAACAGTGTAAGGTTCCAATGCTTCAATTCACTGTCCATAAATGTACTGTAAATATACCATAAGGCCCAATTCTACTTTAACTAAAATAATAAAGTGCATCAGTTAGCTCGTTAGCTGGCAAGTGTACAATGCAAGCAGACTAGCTCAGAGAGCTAACATTAGCCGATAATCTCTGAGCTAACTAGTGAGGGTTCTCTCCCCACTAGGAGTTTTTTTTTACCTCACATGCTTTCTACTTGGGGGTTCAGACTCTTGCCATGCTATTCTGTAAAGCTTTGTGACAGTTCTGTCCAAAAAGAGCTGTACAAATACAATTGAATTGAATAAATTAATTGCCTTTCAAATAGAAAGAAAGATGAAAGAAAACATGCTTCTCTATGGTTTATGTTTTTGAGACAGCAAACCTTTTTTTTCCCCCAACATTCAACATCATAGCTTAATAAATCTAGAATGGCATATAATAGCTTTATCTACGCTAATTTTATATATTTACTTGTTAAATGACCTGTTAAAGTAAGCCCAGATGCCAATTTTGTTTTATATTTGTCCCGGAATGCCCATGATTACAGTGGTGGCAGAACATGCCACCTCCCTCTGCAACTAGAGTGATTACACGGGAAGAGGGAAGCGGCCAATCTTTAAAATTGTATTAAAGAAAACAGCTGTATTTTCAGAGAAGTTAGCTATTTACATGTCTTTATTTCATTAAACGATAGCATTTATTACTGATGGGTTCGGAGTGTTTCTCCTCTGGAAGTAGTGACGCCATATGGTATCAGACAACACTAAGGGCATAGGTTGTTTAGGGAACAAAGAGATAGGCCCTCGCAGATAGGATGGACATGCATACCCAGTCAAGGTCCCAGAGGGTATTTAAACCAGGCTAGAAGACCAGTTCGGGATGGCTTGCTGTATTGCAAACTTGTGTTGTGTTTCAGTGACCTTCCCGCTGGCCAGTGTAATTGCAATAAACTTTTACTTTCTTCAGTAAAGTGTTTGTTGTCTCGGTGAGTTCCTGCATCGTCCTGACTTTGACTCCACAGGAAGAAGCTGGGTCCTAACATTACATTATGAAATTAAAATAGTTGGATCAGAGATGATTTTAGCAAACTTGGTGCTAGCATTATGCTTGTAGAATTATTGCTAGCGCCAATTACTAAATATTCCATTCATTGTGAAAGGCCACACTATGGATTGTGGATAGTTTCTACAAATGAGTGCTCAGCCTGTTACCGTACTGTAAAATGCTATACTAGTGACTACTGAATGTCTAAAAGACCCGTTTTTGGTTTTCAACCTCAGCACCACATATAATGTTGCCAAATGCTTGTATCTGCAATCCATGCTCAAAAAGCCACATCTCTATTGGGCTCCATTCATTTTGACAGCAAAATAAAAAATAACCAACTTCAACTCATATTGGTGAGATATCTGTGAGGATGAGATTTGATTGGCTATTTTAACAGTCCTACTGTGACACTGAATAACAGTTTAGGAGATTGATAATGTCAGTTTTAATGAGAAAAATTAATGTTTGTTAAATTAACTACTTTTATCAGTATTATAGTGCTGTTCTCAATCTGTGTAGGTGTATGTTTTTCTGCATACATAACTGTATCATATTCACACTATAGTGAAAAATGTATTATTCCATTTATTACCTGTGATGGGCATTGATCTTCATGTCACTGCTTTTTGCCTTTGTATATATGATCAGGCATGTGACAACACACACTACTGAGCATGTAGCCTATGTTAAGCCAACAATTATACTTCCTGGTTTGGATGTGCTTCCCATAGGTTACTATTGGCCTCGCAGATGGTCATCGCAGTAATGTGTTGTTTGCAAACAAATGTTGTCTAAACTAATATGAAATATGTCAATGACTTTTAATTAAGTGTAACTCAAAACAGAGGAAGAGTGATTACCAGTCTTTTTGGGACCAGGGGTATGTATCTCATTTTATCAAAGTATCTCTGATTGGCAAGGAAGACAGGGATTATTTATGTTTGCGGTTCATCCAATCACTTCAGAATACACTTGCAGTCCAATTTCCCAAGGAATTGGCATAGTGGCATACAGTTGAGGCCAAAATATTACATACAAGTAGGCTAAAGAGATTCAAACTCAATTTTTCACAACTCCACACATTTCATGTTACCATACATTTCCTGTGTTAAGTCAATTAGGGTATCTACTTTATTTCAATAAGAGGTCATTTCAAAATAGCTAAGAGACAGATTTATTTCAGCTTTTATGTACTATATCAGATTTTCAGTGGGTAAAAAGTTTATGTACACTTTGTTAGTATTTGATGGCATTGCCTTTTAATTTCTTAACTTGAATCAAATGCTTGGCGTAGCCTTTCACAAGCTTCTCACAATACTTTGCCGGAATGTTTGCCCATTCCTCCTGACAGAACTGGTGTAACTCAGTCAGGTTTGTGGGCCTTCTTGCTCGGACATGCTTTTTCAGTTCAGTCCAGAAATGTTCTATGGGATTCAGGTCAACGCTTTGTGATAGCCACTCCAATACTTTCACTTTGTTGCCTTTAAGCCATTTTGTTGCAACTTAGAGGTATTCTTAGGATCATTGTCCTGCTGGAAGACCCAGCTGCAACCAAGTTTTAACTTTCTAGCTGATGTCTTGTGGTTTTGCTTCAGTATTTTATATAATCCTCCTTCCTCATTATGCCATCTATTTGCTGAAGTGCACCGGTCCCTTTTACAGCAAAACACCCCCACAACATGATGCTGCCACAGTTGGGACGGTGTTAAAAGCCTCACCCTTTTTCTTCCATACATAACACTGATCATTATGGCCAAACAGTTTAAGTTTTGTTTCATCTGACCAGAGAACTCTCCACCAAAAGGCTAGGTCTTCGTCCTGGAGATCACAAGCAAACTTCATTCTGAATTTTTTATTCCGGTCTTGGAGTAGGGGCTTCTTCCTTGCGTGACAGCCTTTCAGGCCATGGCAATGTAGGATTCTCTTAATAGTGGATGTAGATACTTTGGTACCTGATGCCTCCAACTCCTTCACCAGTTCCTTTGTTGTTGTCTTGGGGTTCAGTTGAACCTTTCGGACCAAAGTTTGTTCAGCCCTGGGAGTTTATTTGTGCCTCCTTCTTGAATGATGCAGTGTCTGTGTGGTCCCAAGATTTTTATATTTGCTTACAATTGTTTGTAGAGATGCTTGTGATACCTTCAGTTGTTTGGAAATTGCTCCTAAGGAGAAACCAAGCTTGTGGAGGTGCACAATTGTTTTTTATGAGGTCTTAGCTGAGTTTCTTTGATATTCCCATCATGGTATCAAGGGCAAAAAGGCAGTGGCTCTAAAGGTAGGCCCTTAAATACAGCCACAGGTGCCAGTTAACTCCTAATTATGGCAATTGGCCAATCAGAAGCTTCTAAAAAGTCATTACATCAATTTCTGGAATTTTCCAGACTGTTTACAGAGACAGTCAACTTGGTCTATGTAAACTTTTGACCCACTGGAATTCTGATATAGTGAATTAAAGCTGAAATAAATCTGTCTCTAATCAATTGTTTCAAAATTATCTCTGATGTGAACAAAGTAGATGCCATAATTGACTTGCCAAAAAACAGTGATAAGCTTGTGGAAGGCTACCCCAAGCGTTTGATTCAATTTACACAAAGTGTATGTACATTTTTGACCCACTGAAAATCTGATATTGTACATAAAAGCTGAAATAAATCTGTCTCTTAGCTATTATCTTGAAATTACCTCTTATGGAAATAAAGTAGATACACTAATTGACTTAACACAGGAAATGTATGGTAACATGAAATGTGCAGAGTTGTGAAAAACTGAGTTTGAATATCTTTAGCCTAGGTCTATGTAAACTTTTGGCCTCAATTCTATGTAACAGCAAAGACACAAAGCACTCTTCCTCCTTTACATTTGGATAACCATTTGGATTTTGCTGCCTTTATAGCATAGTGTTTTCAATCATATACATGTAAGGTAAATGACATTTAAATTATCCTTTTACACAATTATTGCATTTTACCACATGATACATAGCCATGCATTTTGGGACATTTTAATTTAATTATTATTTGAATAAAGCTGAACATAAAGAGTGCAATCTCCATTTTAAGTGACATGTCGATGCTATTATACGAAGATGGAAAATGCAAATGATATTGACTTAAGTTTCATTTATAGTCAAAAACTTGCATGAGTTCTGGGATTCAACTGTATAATTGTAAATTGAATTATAAAGTCAAATGTAGGTTTACATTGCATTTTACTTATTACATTTTCAGCTGAATTTTGCTTGCAGCGTGCTTCCTTACACATTGTGTCTTAATTTGCCAAGTGAATAATTCTTCCAGGGTGATCCTTTATATCTAGGTTTCTCAGTCCTCCAAAAATGGCTAGAAATCTTCAAAAGCATATTTTTGGACCCAGGTTGCAGAGCTGGCATGCAGTTTGGTTGATGCCTTGTGACAACCTGAAGGCATGTCGTTCTTTTATTATAACCATGTTGAAATATCAGCTACCGATGCAGCAATTTCCATTGGTTTTGGGGGATTTTATAATAAGGGAAACTATGCAATGCTCAAATCTCTTCACTGGCTGCCAGTGAAATTTAAGATTCAGATAAGATTCTACTATTCACTTCTAAAACTTTAAATGGTTTGTCTCCAGAATGTCTTTGTGAGTTACTTATTCTTTACTCTAGCCAGCCAGCAAGATGCTGGCTATGGTAAAAGTTCTGTATATATAAAATTACAGTGGGATATCTAAAATTACATATGCATGTTCAGGCTTCAGACACAATCTCTGTCTTTAAGTGTAGGCTCAAAACGTATCGCTTTAGTCAATCCTGTAGTCAGCCAATCCTATAGTACGGTGGCTCTGAAGTGCAAAACACAAAAACAAAAAAAAAAAACGCAAAAACCAAAACTTTCGGCCCTGAGGTGCAGATGCAACATACAAAAACAAAAAGGAGTGGTCCTGAGGTGCAGATGCAACATACAAAAACAAAAATGTGCAGCCCTGAGGTGCAAAACACAAACTTACAAAAACTAGCAGCCCAAAGTTTTTGTTTCTGCATTTTCTTTTTGAGCCACCGTGCTATATCCTGATAAATAGCCAAGTTGAATCATGGAGTTTAGGAAGTCAGATGGCCTGATGGCATTTGCATTGAATACAATCTCTATCATTTCACATATAAACCCCACATAATATCATTTTATGACTCAGGCAGCTAATAATAATAATAATAATAATAATAATAATAATAAATATTTATGATGTTGTCATTTTTTGTTGTCACTGAGCATGAAATTCACCTACCTAAGTTATTGTTGTAATTTACCAAAACTATTATAGTCTACAGTTGAACTAGGCTAATGTTACTTTGCACTTACTGTAATCCTGCAATTATTGTTTAATTATTTTATTTTTTATTTTTCTCTTCACATACACAAGGGCACACACAGGCTAAGATTCCATTGCTACAACTGCCTATCTGCTGTATTGTTAACAGCACATTTGACAAATAAACTTTGATTTGATCATTCAGCTAATTACAACTATTAAGACATATTAGGCTAGACAGCGTATATCATTACCTTTGAGTAAATGACGTTAATTTGCAAGTGAGGTTGTCCACAACATACATTTTTCCAAGTTAGTCTTTGTCTTGGGGAATGGAATAAAAATAACAAAGCCCGCCCCCCTCCAGATGTTCAGGATAACGTGTGTTTTATAAGTTCCCCATCAACACCTTTTAACCCCCTACAAACAAAGCTTTGTAACTAGTAGCTAAAGTTGATTTATTTATTGCTATTAGCAACAATGTTGTAGACAGCGTCTGAGCTATGTCAGAGGAGGTTGTAACCATTTATAAGCAGGAACTGGTGAACTACCGTGTCAATCATAAATGTGCTCATGGCCAGTTCAGACAGGTAACATCAACGTCAAGAGTGACACTTTTTTTGTAAACTGTACTTACGTATTTAGAGGGGGCATTTTTCAGATATTTAAACTGAGTATAATCAATTTTTCTTCATTAATTTCCATTTTCCCTGACAGAAACCATGTTATTACTAAGTGGCATATAAATTTCCTCTTAATTTCTCCAAAATTATAGACTGAAAACCATTTGGAAAATGTGCTTTGCATTGTTTAAAAAATACAGTTAAAATGACTGTATTTGTGAATGACTGTACATCTGACTTCAGGTATGTATACTGCACACATCTCCATGGCAAATATATATCTATGTTTCAGGAGACTGTCTTGCCAAGGCTCCACTGGGAGGCAATTACATGTGTTCTGCACAAAGAATATGCATTAGAATGGGGGGAAGTATCTATCAATTCCTCCAGCACAGAAGTCTTGGGTATGAATCATTCAGAAAGACGGAATGTAATCCATGTCTTTGTTCTTTGGCATCCAAGTTGTTTTTTGTTGTTGTTTTTTTAGGGGGATATTAATGAGTGAAAAGAATTTGTGGGGCATGTAAGGCTGTATTCATCCCTTTATATTAAAATTTATGTGATTAGGACATGGTTTTGGATATTTCAGGCTAATTTCTGGACTGCATTTTGTCTGGGCTGTCAGACTGCACTGTCAGTGTGGATCTGGCTATTTTACGTCAATTTTATGAATTGTAAATGTCAAGCCAAATATCATCTATTCTTCAAGAGCCTCCATGTGCAAATGTTATGTGCCTGCTTGACTGTGATGCAGTTTTGTCTTGGGAATAGACTGGATGCCACAAAATTATGAAATTCAACCTTGAATGCATTATTGGAATGAAGCAAGACAGATACAAAAAATGTTCAGGTCCCTAGCACTGCAGTGAAACATCTGAGTCCATGACCCATTAAATCAGGACATACATTTTCTATGACCCACCTCTTCTTTAAATGTGGGCACAGATATGTTCAAGTATTAAATATAACCATGTTTAACTTCTGTGAAAAACAACGTCATATTTGCACTAGACATTTAATCTGACATGGGTAACAGAACATGAATAGTGTATTGATATGTTTTTTATACATATTCTGTGACCCTCCTCAAACCTGAAATAGTCTGACAGCTTTGTCCTTCAAGTACATGGTGGTTCAGTTACCATGGAAACATTGCATTAGTAAAGTAAGGGTAAGAATAATGACTGAGGAACGATAAAAATTATTTTCCATTTCCATTTCCTATAACCCAAGTCTTACACTAAGCTCTATTAAGCCGGTGTCTGCCCTGTGTTGGACTCTGCTGCTGGGGTTTAGGGTTATAAAGTTTACAAGGTGTGTGAACAGGTTCATAATAGAGCTATTGTAAATTAATCTGCCCCAACCCTAGCCATTTTAAGTGACATGGGGTAGGAACCTTGAGAAGTACACTGGGCTGCATATATGAGTTGATTGTGGAATAGACTACTCAACATGAGTGATGGTAGACTATGCAAGAAACTACTTATGTGGGACATAGAGAGGGGCAGCCCTTGGACAGAGAATATGCAAACTTTATTTTAGAGAGCAGGGTTTGAAGAAATGTACACCCTGAAAGAAAAAAAGTTCATAGTAGTACAATGAAAAATGCTGTTTTTCAGCAGGTTAAAGAAAAATGGGCTACTGAGATATGAGATAAGTAAAAACAAAAAAAGGTTTGCTGAAAAATGAGTTCAGCTCTGAAAATCAACGCCTTGGCGGGGCGGCATGCCCCATACCTATACAGCACCGCAAGTTTGGCATTTTCTGGATTTCCTACAGAAATAACTACACTGACCACAGACCCTCAGCCCTTAAAAACATTAATTTCTGTACCTTCTGACCCCATTTCAACAGACAGAATTCACAAAGAACTTCACACGTCCGCACAATTAAGCTGCAAACATTGAGTATTTTGCACTTTCTCATTCTTTTTTTCCTGCCAGATTACATCATTTTAATGCTGCAAGTCCACAAACAATATGTCTCCCCATTTGACCTACACCAGCTAATAAAAATGTCACACACACATGCAAAATGGACTTACATCTTTTTGCCCAAGAAAATTTCCAGTCAAGACAGCTACTAAGTTTGTAGCTCACTGGTAAGGTCGTGGACTTGAGACCACTGAGCCTCAGGATGGAATCCCACCTGAGACGTCCACAAGTTTCTCATTATGCTTATTTGCTCACTCACAATTGTCTATTACTTTTCAACTATTGCTTTTGTAACTGTATAATTCTTCTGGATCCTTCTGCACCAAATCTTGCTGGTCTTTCACCATATGTATTGTTCTGTTAACCGGCTACATTTAGTTTCAATGTAAACTTTTGCCAGCCGCCAACAATATAGCCATGCCACATGGAATATAACCGGAGTCTGCCTTCTTTAAAACCATGAGCTGATTTGACCAAGACAATTCACTCCTTGAACAACTATTTCCTTGGTGGCTCACTGCTAATGTTGTTGCCTTAGAATTAGGTTGGAGTATTGAATCCTACCTTGGCCTCATGTAGATATTTACTTTCTCATGCACACTTATTTGCTAACTAATAATTGTCTATTGCTTTTAAACTATTGCTTTTGCAGTTCTCAAAATATCACAATCTTCAATGCATAAAGGACACACACGACCACCCATATGAATTTCATGACGGCACATTTATTGATTTTCTTGAACAGTTACAACAGCTGATCACTGTGGCATTTCTGCACTAACTACTTTACTTGGCTACTGTAGAGAATGTTCTTATCAGCAAACACCACGTTTATACATTCATGTTACCTCGCCCTGTTCCCTATCTACGACATACAATTTGTACGTCTGTAACAACACCACACTAAAAACATTCCATTTAAAAATATGACTCATTCATAATTATAACTACTAGTAGACTACGTGAAATACAAAAATTGTTGTACAACAGTTTTTCAACACTATTTCAGGCACCCCTTGAACAACTGTATATATGATTTATCACAAATAGCGTCTGTTTACCGTTCAATAAGGAAACTCATCTCGCTCATGGTCAGTATATTTTCTTTGTACCATAGTCTGTTATCATGTCTAACTTCACCTAAATGCCCATTCTGCAGAAAACATATTATTTCAACAACTCAATGTCATCATTTGTTGTCATTCCTCATTTGTTATCACTGTTATTTTCTGATATGCAAAGATTGCTGGGAAATATGTCCGTGCATGCTATTGTCCAGTAATAATATAATTTGAGCAGTAATACTTACATAGCAATGATGACATTTTATCTGTGTTCAGTAGACGGAGACAGAGACAGTAAATCAATGATAGTTCCATCCGCTTCTGTTTTGCTCCAGAAAACTGTCAGATAGATCTATCAGCAAACATATGGCTTAGCTACAAGGGCGTAACCATGGTATAGACATCCAAATGAGGGTCCAAATGAGAGCCCCCCCCCCCCAGAATTTTTTTAAGTGCATTTCCCACAATTCTATGATATTTATATATGAAAATTCGTACCTTTAGAACATAGTTTTGAGGACTTTGACTTCACATTTAAAGGAATAGTCTGTGATTTATCTGAACTGTCCTGTATCATGCTTGCTAGCTAGCTAGCTAGTTAGCTAAGGAGGGTAGCACAAGAAAACAGACAGTAATATAGGGTGACCAGACAAAGTCCCCGTTTTTGGTGGCCTATCCCCGCCTGGAGCTGTCCCCGGAAATGTCCCCGTTTTTAACTGTGCATTAAAAACAGACAGCAAAGTGAAATAATATTTTACGTGGCAAGAAAGACCAGGCAGCAGAGCCTACCGGTTGACGTCTCAATCGCGTTGTGCTTGTTTTGGCCAACAGAGGGGGCTGCTCGCTATAGCAGCTTCATATCACTCTTCTTCTTCTACTAACTACTTGCTCGTGCTAGTTTTAGAGATAACTGCTGTGGAAAACTCGGCCATAGTTTATTACAGTACAACAGTTACCATGAAACCGGAATTGTCCCCCTTTTTTATTTCATAGATAATAACATTGGATATTTTAATGATATATTGACCGCCGAACTGGAAATGTCCCCGGTTTTCATTTCAGAAATGTGGTCACCTTACAGTAATACCTAAACATAATAGCATTTTAAAAGCCAGTTTTTGAGAAAAGTAGCTTTATTAAAAAGAACATGGTTGTTAACTTGGGTTAGACTGGGCATTCCATTATTGTCATACTTGTCAATTACCTCACGCCTTTCCCATCTCGCTTGCTATCAGGCTGCTGCTGGGAGTATTTTGTGAAAGTTGCCGCCAGTGCAGCAAGTACGTCCTAAACATGGACGCAACCAAGTGTACAATTGGGAGGGGGGGGTCACACATTTATGTTTTCCTTAACCAGTGGAAATGAATAGAAAATAAATAGGAAATAACAAGAGATCCGTTGACAGGGTTCATAAAAGGAGGACATATTTATCATATTTTCTACTGTATATTGGGGGGACAGATTGGTATTTTCTCAGTATTGGGGGGGACACGACACCCCTAAAGAATGCGTGGTTACACCCATGCTTAGCTATGCCCAGAAGTCCTCAATAATAATAGTATTTTCCAAGAAATTACGAAAAATCGTTGACAACGTTTCGTTAGGTGCAGTCTTTTACTGCTACCACAAAGTGAATGCGTAAGAGAATGCGATGATAAGAAAATTTTTGGGTACGCTGACCTATAAAACGCTATTCCAAAAGCAAAATTAGACATGTTATACATGGTTAGAAAGCTTATACTATCACCTACTGAATAAATGAATTGTCAATCAAGCCAGACTGTATTAAAAAGGGTGACAACGCCGTAAACAACATGTAGGGTATTATGCACAGCTATTTTGGAAGGTACCCAGGCATCACAAATGCACGTATATATTTCACAAACTGATTGTCCAAGATAATATATGACCACTCAGTCTCAAAAGGGACATCTCTACATGTAAAACCAATGATAAGGTTGTCTATTTATTCAATATTTAGTCCCAGATATTAACTGTAGAATGACATGGTATAATTTTTTAAAACTTTGTCTTGTTTATTTTGTTATTCAGTGAGCACCGTTTTCACTGTACTGGCATATTTTACGGTGCATGTCCACTGCAGCGTCGAAAGCAGCGCAATTTGATACCTCCCATTCATTTCCTATGGGACAAGCGTCAATCTGCCCCGCAATGCATTCTGGTAGCTGCGCGCTGAAGCGACCTCCTATATCAGCTGGCTGCAGGCTCGGGGAAAGCAGTTCTGGACGAAGCAGTCGTGGACGATGCATGTGCAGGTTACACAAAGCAGTTCTGGACGACGCATGCGCAGTTTTAACCTGAACGTGGCATCGACTATTTTGTTCTAATAAATGTTCATTATTATGACTCATGACTCATTATTTATTTATTTTAACTTGGAGGGGTTTTGGGTTTGTGAATGAGAGTAAGTTGGACATGGCTTGAGTAATATGTATCCATTAAGAGCTCAGGTGTTAACGTTAGCTAAATAACTAGCAAACTTTAGCTAAATTAACACTACTCACTGTAGTCGGGTGCACACACCCTTAGTTATGATAAGACTGAATGGCTGTGTTAGTAACATTAATCGTCAATAAAAGTATGAATTAGTCCATCATCATCGCTAAAAATATAACGTTACGAGCACACATTAAAATATAACGTTTCGAGCGCACGCTAAGCAATAGGCCATTGTGCTATAAATATTACAATTGAGGCATTTTATAGGCTAGTTTTAAAGACGTTTACTAGCTTGATATATTACAACATTACACTCCATTATAATGATGTTGTACTCCATAACTTAAACTGTGCATGCGTCGTCCAGAACTGCCCCTAATGTCCAGAACTGCTTTTTCCAAGCCTGCAGCCAGTTGAGTCTCGAAGCGACAGGTGGCAGCGGGATGAAAAAGTTGAACAGAGCTCAACTTTATGCAAATGAATCCATTGAGCGTGTTCCATTAACCCAATCAGGTAAAGGCTGCGCTGCTGTTTCTTCAGCTGGCTAGCCAAAATCTTGTTCGGTAAAAAAAGTTCAGCGCATTTTGAGGATGGAGGAAAAACTGATAATTTCTGTAGCTGCATTCGGGGTGTTATATGAGGTAGACAGCAGCTATTACTAGGTTGTTGTTGGGGTCCATGGTGGGTTTGAAATATATTGTGATGTTGTCTGGATTTAAAATCGGCGGCGAATTATCCGGTTTGATATACGATAGATAGCTAGCTTGTTAACTTGGCACTAACTCTGCTAGCCCTAACCCAAAAACTTAATTTAAACAAATTAAGTCAATTATACTTAGAGAGTAATGTTAATTTTATTCTAGTTATTCCACTCCCTTGCAAGCTTATTAGACAAAGTATATTGTGATGCTCCTATATTTATACACGTTGCATGAGTGGGAACACATTTTCAGCAGGACTTCGTAACACCCACCAGCGCCCACCACTTTTTTTTTTTACACGTCCCCCAAGCAGCGACGCATCCACATGCGAGGTTTGACGCTGCAGTGGACATTCACCGTTAGGGCTAATGTCGGGTTTATATTGTTGCTATGGCGGAATACGATTTTTGAGTGGTGAAAGAATATTTTTATGAATGCCCAGATAGACAATATTGTCCATTATGTCATGGGAGGGGGTGCTTATTAAATCAATGACCAGAGCGACAATGGTGGCGCTGCAAAACTAATGAAACTAAAACAAAGCGTTTCTGTTTTTAACTCATACATTGGTTGCAGTAGCACTGAATGTCTGAGTTCAGTAATCTCGGCACGCTGGCATGCCGACCACTAGGGGCTTTGTGCTAAGAGGTTAAGGAGGTGCGTCTGGTCGGTTAGGCAATGCCTTACCTAAGAGCAAAGTTGTTAAGTTTCTTGATGAGTTTTATGCTCAAAAGTAACTGATGTTACGGAATCTCTGTAATGTGATTGGTGTATTATTTTGGCCACACAAACATTTGATTGGCTTATGGTATTGCAGTCAATGAAACATGGATAGATAGACCATTGATTACTGCGTTAATGTTTAAGCTTGTTAAATCAGGCTCCCTATGCCTCCAGAAAGGGGGTGTTCCTTGCCCCAAGCTGATGCTTAATTGATCAAGCGAAGAGTTTGTTGCAGGGTCACTAGAGGAAGGGGACAGGGACTTCATTATGCCTTGGTTTTACAAAAAAAGTTAATGATGAGTGTGACTTCCTTTCAAGAGGTTAGTGCTCTTCTCTAATGAGGAACATTTCACATACTGCAGCATAAGCATCCGTTGGTGGCTCTTGTGTTATGTTTGATGCACTGTTTTATTGTGAAGCTAGAACTTTGCCAGCATTTTCCTGATGCAGGGATATTATCTTTATATTGTACATATGGTAGACTATGGGGTATTACTGTCTCCATGGGCATGGAAAGCACTTAACTGTGTGCCTGATGAATGTAAAAATGTCCCTTTGATTATAAATATCAACATTTTTGAAACACACTACAGAGAAATGTCATCCCTGGGCATGCAACAAAAGATGACATCCTAGAGTACAGAAAAACGTAGTGTTTTACAGGAATGATGGTGATTATTTTATCATTGAATGCTTTGACATCCTGGGCTGAAGTGAAAGACGGTAGTTTGCCTTCACAGGTCAACTGCAAGGCAGCGGGGGTAAATCAGGAATGAGGGAGCTTTAGAGTCCTCTGATCACTGCTTTTGTAGCTCACGTGACTCCCTCTTAAAATTAAATTTTTATTGCTCAAAATGTAAATATCATTACGGCAAAGAATATAGTTAATGTGCTCTCTCGGGAAGTTAGTGGTTTACTCAAATTATCTTTATGGTTCATTCACTCAATATTCGATATCCTGACAGATTTTTTTTTAAATTGATTTGAAATCATCTTAGCCAGCCATTTTGGGAAGCTAACATTATTAATTCCAAGTAACTTTAGCTAACTAACATTAGTTGACAATCTAGGATGATTTCAGAGGCTCTTATTTTATCCATATGGTTCTGTTTGCTGACTAATATTACCTGTTTGAGTGAACAAGCATTAAAACATTATTACTGTTGCCATCCAAATTAACTCCCTGTAACTAAATGTTTAGCGGGACTGTGACTAGTGTTACGTTTGCTGCGTTAGATGTACGATACACTTTAATGAGGATGATCAAATCACATAACTGTGAGAGATTAGTTATTGTGGAAACTGAAGACTGAGGGATGTACAAGTAGAAGTGAGATTGTGTTCCCTTGCGCGCTGCTCATTTTAGCAAGCTAACAATACATCTCACATGCTGCCAGTACACACACCTGGTTGTGTAAACATTAAATAATATAGATTTTCTGACTTGTCAATCCCTCAACTATGATGTGATAGTGATTTTTTAAAATACAAACGCTATTAATAGTGCCTGTGATGAGAAGGCATAAACAATCAAATTCCATCATTGTGTAGCAACATGATTAACATGAGCAAGGGGAACAAAAAATGCATTATATTGCATACAGGGGGTGAACTGAATGCAGAACTTATTTACACCATTAATATGAATAATAATAATAATAATAATGATATCACAATATATCACTGTATCACAAAATGAAAACGAGTGAAACATAGTTAAGTCCGCCCCTGTTTTATAGCTCACGGAATTTCAAGTGCTTTGCAGAGAGGTGCGGTTTCAGTTATGGCAACACCAGCCTCCGCTACCCACAGGGCAATGGGCTTGGGGAAAAAACTACCCGAACAGCAAAATGAATTGGCCTTGAAAAATCCAGAGAGGACAAGAAAGACCCCTACATCAGTGTATAGAGTGTAGGAACACACCGGTGGACTGCCTTAAATCACCAGCACAACCCCTGATAAGCCGCCGGCTGCCTCTCCATTCTGCCCACATCACCAGTACAGCTACAGCCAAAAGTAATCTGAAGACGCAGTATGAGCAAGAAGAGAGAAATGTCAGCAGTGGCAACAATTGCACTAAAACAGGTCTGCCATACCGCTGTCAGCCCTGCCAGCCAGCGCTCCCATTTGCTTCCAGGAGGACAATGGGATGTGGAGCCCAGCCACAGTTATTGAACCTGCAGACACTCAGACAAGCTACCAGATCAGTACCAGAGAAGGACAGACACAACCGACAGCATCTCTTTGAGACAGGAAGATCCAGACATCTCCCAACATCCAGCAGCCGAAGCCAGGCGAGGACAGCCAGATCACCAGGCAAGGCAAAGCAGGAACTCCACCAAAGCTCCACAGGTGAACTAAGTAGACCATGGCCTAGTCTCAACACAGGTTGCATTTTTAAGCCAAGGTTAGTAAAAGGCTTGGTATAGGCAGACCGCTGCTCTGAAAAGAAGAAAAACTATTGGAATATATGCACAGAAATGCCCTTGTTTGTTTGAGCTTATTAATGCTTACCTCATAGGATTAAAATCCACTTGATTGTCAATGGAGTTCCTGAATTCTTACTTCATGGATTATTTTGCACTTTATGGTTCAGTAATTTTTATAGTTCGTAATGCATTTGGGAGACTTATGCAATTATATGCAGTAATAGTTATAAACTGCTGTTCTGACATTTAATGAAGACATGAATTAAACCTGCAGTCATATTCTAATCTAGTTAAGAGACAGATGTTTTATTCATACATAGCAACAGGATTGTTGTTCAGTTGTGTTTCTCTTATTTCGAAAAAGGGAGGTGTAATATTTCACTGAGTCACAATATGCATAATACTTTCAAATGTCAAATGACTACATATTACCTTAAACATTAAATTTACACAACATTTTACAGTTTCATTAAACATTAACACTAAATAGGGACATTTAGTTGTTTTAATTGCAGCTATTACAGTATTGAATAATTTGATATTCTTGGCATGTGTTTTACATATCATCATATGATTTGCATGTGATATGCATATTCTTCATGCAGTGCAACTGCAGGATTGTCATTGCAGTGATTCAAAATATGTGCAGTTCCAGGCAGAGGACAAGAATTGTGTGCCACCTGAGGTAGTGACCCTCCATCTTTCAAAAGTCTTATTCTTTCAACACTGTTCTGTCTTACACTTGCAACTGAACACACCTGACTACTCAGAAACTCTTGTGAAGCCATTTGTACCAAACTTTATGTCGCCCTGAAATGGAGCGCCTATGTATAAAACGTACTGTTATTTGTACATGGTGAATAAAAATACCCTTTTTATGTAACCACAACAGCCTCACAGCCTCATCCATCCATCCACCCATCCATCTATCCATTATCGATGCCCTGTTATTCCAGGTCAGGGTCGTGGGAGGTGCTGGAGCCTATCCCAGCATGCATTTGTTTGAGAGGCAGGAATGCACCCTGGACAGGTTGCCAGTCCATTTCAGTGCACACACACACACCATTCACTCACACAAGTATAGCTAGGGGCAATTTAGACTCTACAATTAACCTAACCTGCATGTCTTTGAACTGTGGAGGAAACCTATAAGAACACAGGGAGAACATGCAAACTGCAAAAAATATTCAAAACTTATATCCATTGTAGCTATTCTGTAAGCTTTTTTGGGATTGTTTATGATTGTATTGTGAATTAATTCATGGCATTCCTAGGTCTGACGACAGACATACTGTAGTTCAATAATGTGGCTGACATCATGCCTACCTTCAAACTCTTTAAATTTTCCTTACTTAATTATAAATAATAATAAAGCCATTATTTAGCTGAATAATTAACCTGTGCAATATAATTATTTTGATTTGCCTTACAAAAGTCTATTTAATAAGTTAAAATAAGAGATTTCCACCTCTTCTTTTTCAAGATCACAAATTGCTAATGATATACTATTTTATTTTTATTTATCTGTTAAAGGGAATTTTGAGGGGTATGTCTTCTCAGCGGTGACCAGGGGAGTTGCTAAGATTTAAGGTCATATGAGATTTGAGCCCATAACATCTCCGCAAACTAAAGAAACCCAACAACTTCTTTATCTATAGTATTATTATTATTATTATTATTATTAATAATATTAATAATATTAATAATAATAATAATAATAATAATAATAGTATTGAACTGAATTATTAATGTTATTGATTAGCGAACAAATGCCTGTCTTATCACTCACACAGAGCTATCAACACATGCCCAGGGGAGCTGAAAGGACTGTACTGATCTCTGTGAGCATTGAGTGCATTGATATATCAGACTTTGAGTGGAAAATAAATACATTTTGATTAGGCTGGACAAAATATTTGGGGCTTCAACATTTTTGGCATCAGCCACAACAGTCCAGGCCTAACAACGCCACGAACTGTGACTAGGTCAAATGGGCTGAATTTGCTTGTTTGTCTTTGCTATGTACACACTTGATTATTTTGTTGTGATATGAACATGACAAAGGCTTGTGTGCTGGGACAAATTTACTGGTGTATCTAGAAATGTTGAAACAAGCCCAAGAGTGATAAGCCTGCCTGCCTGTTCGTACACCAGCAGTAAAAAAAATTTTTTTTTTTTTTAAACTGTCTCTAAGGTTAAATATTCTGCCATTTCAATTAAATTCACACAAACATACAACTTGTATTTATATTACTTGTTAGCATTGTTTGAATTAAAAAACCAACACTATTAGAACCAAATATACTGTTTAACATTGATGGAATTAATATGAACATGTAAATATCACTTGCATTATATTGAAAACATTGGAAGCCATAGTAAATTTCAAAGTAAAGTAAGCCAAACTGGCCCAATAGCTTAAATTGGAGCAACATGTACAAAGTAATGGCAGTTCATGCTTTTGAAGAGTCAGGAGCTTTCTTACCCTCCTCATGACTGTGCAAGTTCCCTGTCTCTCTCCTGGTAGTTATGCTGCCATAAGAAACATCTGGCCGTGGCATATGTTGCCAAATCTCCCAATTTGCTGCCCATAGCTCTTCTCTAATTGCCTAATTTGATCTGGTCTCCCCTCCCACTGGCATCTACTCTGATTCCACAACAACCTCCTGTGAGTCCCCCTCTCTTCATACTTCATATCAACCAGTCTTGAAGTGAAAAATTGATTTGAAAAATTGCTCACCGTGACCGAACACCCTGATGTGCTTTATAAATAAATTTTGATTGGATTTGTAGTAGCATGCATTTTCACCCTGTTTAATGGCTTGTCACATTGCAGGAGGCTGTTATGAACTAGATGTAAGAAAATGCTTATGTCTCCACAAAAAAGCCACGTATGCCAAGTTGCCATCTCACTGAAAATGCCTGTCAGCATGTAATGGGCACCTGCCAAATTTGAATTCCTTTTTAACAGGGAAATGCATTCTGGGCCTAATAACCTTCATCTGGTTGAGACGTAACTTAAATACAGTGAAAATTGACAGCTCTGCACAAAATACCACTATGTGACAAGTTGGCATTTCATTTTAAATTGTAACAATTTTAGACTTTTTTCAGACTTTTTTTGTATAAAACTCTTGTGGCAGTCAGGTTGTATCAATTAAACATTTAAATCACCAAACCTGCTTGTTCATGCCATTGTTCATTCTGACATACAACTGATGCTGCTAGCCTTGCTCGACTTCCTCTTCTTATTCCTGTATTTATGCATTTCAGAATGTGTTTGCACTACCACCACCACCCCATCATCCACCTGTGGGCTCTGCTTCTCATCCCCATTGGTGGGTTTGTTGTGGTCACTCCCTTTTATTATTTTGGCTGGCTTAGAAACAGTGAGTAATAAAAGGCAAAGCCTTGATGCCAAATTTTGCCAGTGTTTAATATGGCGCTTACATGTTAAACATGAAAAAAATATTGCTTATTTCAAGTAGTGGGTTGTCTGACCGAACTTAAATTATTTTATATGATTAACTTAGGTAGAATAAAGTGCCGCAAATTCAATTATCCTGACGAAAATGCAAAAGTTGCAAGAAGTTGTTCTCCTTTACTTTAAAATGAAATACTGAGAGATCACATACAGTATATAAAACTACGCATGTCCTGGATCATAAACTCATTGACATCGAGTGTGCAAAGTCTGAGGGTGATATGCAGAACTACTAAATACTAAATACAAATACTAAAAAAATATATATGAAAGAAAAAAGTAAGCAGTCTGCCTTGGTGTCCCTTAGTGTCTCCACATTTATCCACAATATCTAAATTGTGCATTGCTATAAGTAATAACATTTCACTACAAATCTTACTTCACTCACAACACTCACTTTTGGCTCATTTTCAAGTGGAAATTGCTATCTTTTCAGCAGTATAGGAGGATGGATATCTGGGGTCCAAAAACGTATCCAAAACCTCTCTGAAAATGAATAAAATGTGTTTTGTACATTATAAAACATTTCAGTTTGTCCGTTTTGTCCACCAGAGCCCCATGAAAGATGACATAATGCAAAAGCATTATAAGACACTTTGGTACACACACCTAAGTATGTAATCATCCACTCCTACACGTCAATAAAACACCACTTTTTCTGTACTCAACAGCACCTAATCTTTAGCTGCATGTCCAGGGATGACATTTCTCTAGTGTGTATCACAAATGGTGCTAATTATAATCAATCAAAGGCAAATTTTACATTCATCTTGCACAGTGGTAACAACCCTATTCCTGGAGATCCACTATCATGTAATTTTAATTTCAACCCTAATTTGGCACACCTGATTGCGCTGATTAGCAGTTAAATGCATACCTGTAGCTGTTGAAAAAAGTGTGCTATGTTAGGGTTGGAGTGAAAACTTACAAGGCGGTCAGATCTCAAGGAAATCCCAAATTTTATGGATGATGGTGAAATGTTTTATAAGAGGCACTTGTATTGGTTTTGCGTCCAAGGTGAGATCAAGAGATTGGAGATGGAACAAGGGAATTATCTTCTGAAACCAAATCCAACACACGCATTGCTTTAAAGGGAGATCATAGAAGTCTGTCCATCAATAAAGCAAGATTTATTTGACATAGAACTAAACAAATATTATTGTGAGGGAGACAGACTCATCACACAGAATCAGCATTATGATTAAAACAGGGGTGAAGCTATTAGCGATTAATACTGGGCTCCCATATGGAATCAGCTGGGAGCAAGCTCATACAGTACACTTTATGAAGGGGAGATGGGCATTGGATAATATTTGAAGAATCCTGCATATTATTAATGTGGCACACATGTTGCCTAATGACTGTGCAGTTTTCACTTGATGCTGAAAAGGTGTTTGACAAGTTAGAATGGAACTACCTGTGGTTGGTCATAGAAAGGTTTGGTTTTGGGCTCAACTTTATCTAGATGATTAAAAAAATATTAGGGTGCCCCACCGCTCTTTCCTTGGAACCCTTGGCACAGGTCATTAGGGAAAATGACTCAATCACTCCAGTAATATTACAAGGATCAAAACATTATTATTATGTGCAGAGGGCTGCCTTTTTCTTTCTAATATTCATACCTCATTATCCCAAGTATTGATGCTTCATATATATATATATATATATATATATATATATATATATTTAAAAAAAATTAGAATGATATTAAATAAATTGGACAAAGTCATCAATTCTCCTTTTGACAATACAGCAAATAATATATTACTAGTGGCATCCCTATCAGCACTTTCCTGACCTACCTGCGCATAAAGATACAGCATATACAAATTTCCACAGGATAGTTTGGGCAAACTTTCTGGATTTACAAAAGAAAATTGTGACTGATTTTAAGAGGTGGAGTGATCTCAATGTATCTCTTCAAGTGTCAAGATGACCATGCTCCCCAAAAATGAATAAATGAAATGCACGTTTTGTTATCACACATCACCTGGGGAGGAAAATGTGCCAGAATCAAGCTAAGCACATTGCAACAAAGTAAACATACTGACTTGCTGTCCCAAAACTTGAATTTTACTATCATGCTTTTCAACCCTGAGGCTTGTGCTTTTGGAGGGATCCAAATTTGGACGTACCATGGTGCACTACAGAAGCAGAGCTGGAGGATCTGGTATATATACAGGCGTGGGCCATAGAAAACAAAACTTGATGTTTGAGAACATCATTACTAACTCTATAGCCATTTGGAAAAAATTCGATCAGATAATGAGTATTCCATCCACATTTCATCAAACATCTCCACGGAATAATTATCATTTTCAGTCAGGTGGGAAGCCATTTACCTATCCTAATATGTCCTCTAAAGGGATCAACATATTCAGTGACATTTGTGGCTGTTCAATGTACTGTACATTCCAAGGCACGGGGAATCATTACACTGTACCTGGTTCCTCATATTTTTTCTAAGACTAAGATCAGCAATAAAGGCATATGGGGTACCCTGGAGCGTGCCCTCATCCAAACACCCCCTGGACGAGTGGATTAATCCTAAACTATGCTCCCACAGAGCAGTAACATGCATCTACAGCTTTCTAATTGACCGTATGTGCAAAAACCTTCCAATTGAGACAATGTGGGAAAGAGCACTAGGTAGTTTTAATTAAGAACCAGACTGGGAAACCATATTGTTCAACTTAAAGAATCTAGCACATAAGCTAATTCACTTTTAAGATGAATCACAGAGCATACGCTACACCTTAAAAATGCTTTAAAATGAAATTAGTTACAAGACTTAACTAAATTCTGCCAAGGCCATGTTCTGGGTACCATGTTGCATATATTCTGGGATTGTGTGATGATTAGGAATTTTGGTACCATGTAGTACTGTCAGTACTCTTAGGAGTTAATGTTATACCAAATCCCTGCATTTGTCTGCTCAGTGACAACTCAGTCTTGTCCTTAACTTTGAATCAACGTCGACTTCTTTTAGCTGGTTTCCTGTAAATTTTGAAGCTTTGGTTTCAGACTGATCTTCCTATGTATAATATTGGATAATGAATTACCATTATATTGTCTCATTAGAAAGTACAACTGCTACATTCTACATGAGAATGTAGACTAAACAAGGCCAAGGCAATGACAGTGCAGGCACGGGTAGGAATCAGCTTCAGTCATTTGGGAATACCTCAAGAAATGAGAGAATATTTTTCTATTCATTTAGTTGAGGTCTTACTGTAACCTTTTACTTGCTTGCCCCCCTCCCCCCCAGCTATTGCTGTCAGGATCTGAAATTGTGTTTAATATGGTTATCTGCTTACAGATCTAATTTGGTTTGATAATATAGGGAACATTCGTTTTATTTATGTTCAGGGCCGACCCGTAGCATAAATGCTCTATGCGGTTGTTTAGGGCCACAACCGCTAGGGGGGGCCACACGACCACGAGGGGGGGGCCACACGATCCAATGTTTATCTAAGGTAAATAAGGTTATTTTCATAACTATGCTATTCATCCCCTATCGCGGAACTAGTGGTATAAATTTTAAATGGAATGGCAACAGAACATTTCATAACAATGTAATGTAAGAAGGATTTTACCAAGCATTTTACCCAATTTCGATGTACCTTAACATTCTACGAAGGTTTCTAAGGTATACATTTCAAAAGGAGCTCGCTTCTTTGTGAGTGTTTCCCAGACCATACCTTAGCAGTTTCAAAGGTCGTAAGTTGGAGCTGTCCTTCACTGTTGTGCTGAAAAGTGTATCGATCGATGCGACGCGAATTGATTGTCTCACTAAAGGCTTATGAATGATGTTTTAATATAACAAGTGTTGTCATAATCATTTTACATCAATCTAATATTGCAGAAGAGGAAGCTATGCCTACTAAAGATCATCTGCTAATCTCTTTAAGAGTCAAGACAAGACCTTGTGATAGTTTCAATAAATACATATAGGCTACACAAGATAAAATAAAGAGCATCAATCAGGACATATAAGCCATAGCCTGGGACTGCTTGGAAGCCCAGGAAAAAGGAGATACAAAGGAGGCTACATATGGGTGAATTATTTTGTTCTTATTGAAACAAAGGTCTAATGTTAATTTGTTTTTGTCACACAATATATATGCAACTGTAGCAGCATATCCACAGATTCCTGCTGACTTTTCTCTGCAGTGCAAAAATGATCATTGATGAAAGGCAAAAGCGCGTCTGTGGAAATTGATCTTGATTAATTCTATACCGGGTATGCAACAGCAATTTAACCTGTGTTAGTAATGTAAAGAGTGTATTAAATTAAATATTGCCAAAGCATTTGAGAGCCTAGTCTGCCCAGCAAACATAATGTGGTGGCAAATGTTCTCTGCTCCAGAAACAGACATGACTGAGGTGTATTACATTTTCACAGTTTTCCTTCCCTCAACCACTCACCCTTGCTCAGAGGAACAGAAGGCCTTATCATAATACTATAGAGGGCTCACTTAAAGGAAGTAAAAGAAGGGACACAACGTGATGTTTCATTGCTGTGTTTTGTGTGATCACTGATTAGTGTAATTAATAGCAGGTGCATGCAGTTACTAATTTAATTGGACACAATTTCAAGCAGTTGGAGTATTTCCACCTGTGGCAGTCGGTATTTAGCCAGGATGACACTGTCTGAGAGGACATCAATTGGATTAAATTTGGTCCTTATAAAATGATTCACATCAACCAATTGGCTACGCGGACGGCGACACCTTTGATTCAGAGCAACAATACGCTGTAATGCAGCCATAATGTGGTCTAACTCAGCCCGATAATGATCGCCTAGATATAGCGGGTGCCACCCTCTTGATTAGTTTCCAGCCGGCCTCATTTAGATCTGTCAATTTGCCTAATATCTGTCAAATATAGGCCTATAGTACAGGCTACTGTAGCCTAAACAGACAGTCAGAAAAGCCATATCCTCAGTTAGCTCCACTACGTAAAAATAGTATAAGTTTATATTTTCACAAATTTGATTAGTATTATGAATAGGCCCTATACTTTATTACCATCATGATGGGAATAGACAGGTGAAATGACAACATTCTCATGATGTGCTATGCACAGAAATGTTGTTTCTTGTTTGGACAATTATTTTTCATAAAGTTAATATTAAGCTACTAGATGCGCATTGTAGTACTGCAACTGTCGATTTGAAAAGCAAAATGTTGGCCTAATAAGGCTAAAACTGTGACAGGATGAGCGGAGTGTATCGCTAAGGGACAGTTATGAGTGCCTCAGACCACCCTTCTAAAGGTATACCTTTCAGAAGGTACCTTAGCTAAGGGGGCTCTGGGAAACAGCTCGACAACTAAAGGAAGACCTTACGATGCACGTAGCGCTAAGGAGGCTCTGGGAAACCCAGCCCAGAATGAACTGGAAAGGGCCACAACAATGTAAATAGTATGTGTGGTTGTATGCACTGCTATCTCAAATGGCATTCAGGCATTACAAATGAGTATATATTTCACAAATTAATTGTCCAAGACCATAAATGACCACTGAATCTTGAAAGGGACATTTCTATATGTAAAACCAATTCTAAGATTGTGTATTTATTCCATATTTAGATGCTGATATTGATAGTAGAATGACATGGCATAATTACACAAGAATTTCACTTGTTTGTTTTACTATTTAGTGAGCAGCCTTTTTCACCACTATATTAGCATACCTTCGGGCTATTTTTGGCTTTATCTTGTTGCTATGATGGAATAGAAATTTTGGGTGACAAAATAATATTTTTATAAATTCCCAGATAGACACTATTGTCCAGTGTGTCATGTTTTGGGGGTATAGTTAGAGGTGAGACTGCTGGGAGGGGGTGCTTCGTAAATGGATGACCTATGTGACAATGGCAGTACTTAGAAACTGTATTTGGCATAGTTGTCATGTATCATATATTAATAAAGCTAGAAATCATAGTTTGTTGTTTCCAGAGTTTGGTTGCTAGAGCACTGAATGTCTGAGTTGAGCAATTCTTCAAAATATCTTATTATCTCAGCCCTGCTACGATTGCAAGCTTTGCCCAGGCAAGGGCTCAGGGTGTACATTGGTGACCAACATGGCCAGTGAGTCAATGTTTACGTTGATCAAATTAGTGGCAACTAAATTACATCTGAGGCAGCGGCTCAGATGATTGTGGGGGCCAGGTGGCGGTGGAGATGGAAGTGGGCAGGGTGGAGATGGCTACGAAAGAAGGGCTGGACCACAGTGGTGGGTATGACAGCACTCTCAAAATCTGGGGAAATAGCCCCACAGAGTGGGGATGAAAATTGAAATGGCCATTAGGGAATGTGCAGTAGAACAACAGGGGATAAAGTAACAGTGGTATGAATCGGGGATTACAGACTGGCCCCACCAGGAATAGTCTGTGGCTATATAGGACAGGAATCAAGAGCCCATGCAGTCATGAGGGGGGGACAACTATACCCGCCTATCAAGAGTCAGCACATGTAAAGTGGGGTCACAGCTGATTGACAGGTGACAGTAATTAAATGATGCCACCCTACAATACTCTATGGCTACAGGCTTATCCAACCCTGTCTCCAGACTATAACTGATTATAAGCCTGAGCATAAAGGTGTGTTTTTAATCTAGATTTAAATATACATTTATACATTTTGTAAGAGTGTTCCACAGCAGTGGGGTTCTGCAAGAGAAAGCTCTACCACCTTTTAGGTTTTTAGATATTATTGGGACTACCAAGTAGCCTGTGTCTTGAGAATGGAGAGACCATGTTGGCTTATAAGGTAGAAGCAGGTTAGTTATGTACACTGGTGCACGTCCATGCAGAGCTTTAAAGGTCAGGAGCAAAACCTTGATGCTTAATGGGTAGCCAGTGAAGATAACACCGGGTTATGTGCTCATATTTCTTAGTTCTAATCAAGACACACCCAGCTGCATTCTGCACAAACTGGAGATTCTTTAATGAGGTATTAGGGCAGCCAGATTTCAGGGTATTACAGTAATCTAGCCTAGATGTAACAAAAGTGTGGATCAATTTCTCTGCATCCCCCACTGACAGGAAGTGCCTGATTTTAGCTATGTTACATAACTGAAAGAAAGCAAATCTGGATATGTTTTTTATGTGCGTGTCGAAGGTTAAATCAGGATCAATGGTTACTCCAAAGTCTTTCACAACCGATTTTGGTTCAGGCAAACAACCATCACAGTTTAGAGTAAGAGTACACATTTTCTCCCTTAGTTTTTTTTTTGAGCTCAAGAGCAGAAAATTTGAAAGCACCCAAACCTTGATATCTACAATACAGGCCTCTAATCATGAAAGTGGCAGTGCTTCGCCAGGTTTCATTGAAATATATGTCTGAATATCGTCCGCATAGAAGTATTCTAATATTGTTAAGAGGTAACATATATAATGAGAAAAGTTAAAGTCCTAGCACTGATCCTTGTGGAATACCATATTTCATTGTTGAGTAGCTGGACTCTTCTTTTCATTTAACAACCTGCTTCCTCCATCCATCCATTCTCTAAACTGCTTAATCCAGGTCAGGGTCGCAGTGGCAAAGGGGCAAGCAGAGCAGCCGCAAAACTGTTTTCTGTCATGTACAATTGAGGCCAAAAATTTACACACACCTAGGCTAAAGATATTATAACTCAGTTTTTCACAACTCATTTCATGTTACCATTGGCAGGTCAATTAGTGTATCTACTTTGTTCACATCAGAGGTAATTATAAAACAATTCATTAGAGAAAGATTTATTTCAGCTTTAATTCACTATTTCAGAATTCCAGTGGGTCAAACATTTACATACACCAAGTTGACTATCTCTTTAAACAGTCTGGAAGATTCCAGAAATTGATGTAATGACTTTTTAGAAGCTTCTGACTAGCCAGTTGTCATAATTAGGATTAATTAGGAGTTAATTGGCACCTGTGGCTGTATTTATGGGCCTATCTTTAGAACCACTGCCTTTTTGACCTTGAAACCATGGGAAAATCGAAGCAACTCAGCCAAGACCTCAGAAAAATAATTGTGGACCCCCACAAGTTTGGTTCCTCCTCAGGAGCAATTTCCAAACAACTGAAGGTATCACAAGCATCTGTACAAATAATTATAAATACAAAAATCTTCAGGAAGGAGGCACAAATTAACACCTAGGGCTGAACAAACTTTGGTCCAAAAGGTTCAACTGAACCCCAAGACAACAACAAAACAACTGGTGAAGGAGTTGGAGGCATCAGGTACCAAAGTACCTACATCCACTATTAAGAGAATCCTACATCACCATAGCCTGAAAGACTGTTGCGCAAGGAAGAAACCCCTACTCCAAGACCGGCATAAAAAAGCCAGAATGAAGTTTGCAAGTGATCACCAGGACGGAGACCTAGCCTTTTGCACTGCATCCTGGTATTCTCTGGTCAGATGAAACAACAATTGAACTGTTTGGCCACAATGATCAGCGCTTTGTATGGAGGAAAAAGGCTGAGGCTTTTAATCCGAAGAACACCGTCCCAACTGTGAAGCATGCGGGTGGCAGCATCACGTTGTGGGGGTGTTTTGCTGGAAAAGGGACTGGTGCATTTCAGAAAATAGATGGCATTATGAGGAAGGAGGATTACCTAGAAATACTGAAGCAACATCTCAAGACATCAGCTAGTTAAAATTTGGTCGCAACTGAGTCTTCCAGCAGGACAATGATACCAAGCATACCTCCAAAGTTGTAACGAAAAGGCTAAAAGACGACAACGTGGAACTATAGGAGTGGTCATCATAAAGCCCTGACCTGAATCCCATAGAAAATCCCTGGACTGATTTGATAAAGCGTGTCTGAGCAAGGAGGCCCACAAACCTGACTGAGTTACACCAGTTCTGTCAGGAGGAATAGGCAAACATTTCGGCAAAGTACAGTGATAACTTGTGGAAGGCTACCCCAAGCGTTTGATTCAAGTTACATAAAGTGTATGTAAATTTTTGACCCACTGAAAATCTGATATTGTACATAAAAGCTGAAATAAATCTGCCTCTTAGCTATTATTTTGAAATTACCTCTTAAGGAAATAAAGTAGATACACTAATTGAATTAACACAGGAAATGTATGGTAACATGAAATGTGTGGAGTTGTGAAAAATTGTGTTTGAATGTCTTTAGCCTAGGTGTATGTAAACTTTTGGCCTCAACTGTAAGTATGATCTAAACCATGCAAGAGCCTATGAAGTCCAACACAGGCCTGGAGTCTGTCCAATAGAATTTAATGATCTATTGTATCAAAAGCTGCACTCAGGTCGAGGAGTACAAGAACTGATACAGAGTTCCGGTCGGCTGACAATAGTAGATCATTAGTAACATTGACAAGTACGGTTTCAGTGCTGTGGTTGGGTCTAATCCCTGATTGCAGTATTTCAAGGATACTGTTAGCTAGGGTATGCACTAATTTGCTTAGCAACAGCTTTCTTCAATAATTTCGATAAAAATGGATGGTTTGAAATAGGTCTATAGTTTTGCATTTTGTCAGGTTCTAGATTTGTTTCTTCAGTAATGGCTTAATAATGGCCACTTTTAGTGATTCAGGTACATCCTGTTACAGGGATGTGTTAATGATTTTTAGCATGCGCTGGCCAAGTACAACCAAATTTGAAGGAATCGGATCGAGCAGACAGGTAGTCGGTCTGGAGGACATAGCTAGTTTAGACAGCTCATCCATGCTAATGGGCGTAAGATTTCAGTGCCACTGTTTGCACATCTTCATGTTGTAGCCAAGCACTGAGCTGTTTATTTATACTAGCAGGAGTAATGTATGAAGGAGGACACAGTTTGGAGATCTGGTCTCTAATAGCCTCAATTTTCTTATTGATAAAGTTCCTAAAATCATTGCTGCTATGCTCGGAAGGATAAGTAAAAAATTCTGTTGATTGTTTTTTAGTTAATTTGTCCACAGTACTAAACAGAAATTTTGGGTTATATTTGTTTTGTTCAATTAGTTAGTTAGTTAGAAATAGTATGCATAGTTAGTAATAGGAATAGTATGCATAGTTATTTATAGAGGTCTTTATTTTTGTTTTATCTTATAGTTATATATAATATACATTTATTTTAATTTTATAATTGTTAAAATAGTTATTTATTGTTTGAATTGGTTCCAGTGTCATAAAAATAAAAGGAAACATATTTACTTAACCATTTCAGTTCTCAGAGCATATTACCGCCAGGTACTCTGCTGATATTTTTATGCATTATAAAGCAATAGTACGTCCTGTTAAACATGGCTCAATGATGTGGTTACTCCATACAGCATATTCTTGCAGTAAGATGATATATCAGAGTTGACACTTTTGGTTTTGGAGATATACTCAATTAACACTTTTTTTTTTAGTAAGCGAAAATAATTTTTTTCTCTCCTAAAATAGGGCCTACCAAATAATTCATATCATATCCAGGCCGAAACTTATTTTCAGATAGGAACAAGTCTTGAAAAAAATGATGGGTTGGCAAGAGGGGTTATTTATTCAATAAACAGGTTTAATCTGGAGAAAAACTGAGGGTAGTGAAAAAAACATAATCACCATAGGCCTCAAGGACTCAAGAGATAAATCACTAATAATCAACTCAAGTGATTATTTTTCTTGCATGACAGGATAAAGGTATTAGGCTACCTGGGGTTTTAAAGAACTTAAGATAGATAACATTTCACTCAATTGAATTACCCCTTCACCTCCTGCCCACCTCACCACCTCCCACTATTGGATAGGCATCCAATAATTAATTTAATTGTAATTAAAGCCAAAGAAGGCTATTTTGAGGAAAGTCATGCCTAAGATCACTTTAAAGTCAAAGTCATCTTTTTGAGTTATTGCAGGTATAAACTGAAAAAAAAAATACTTTGGTTTGTTATTCAAAAAATGTGCATGATTAACTTTTTTTAACTACAGGTTGCCTAATACTGTGGCCTGTACTGTACTTATGCAATTTCAAATGTTGTGCGCACTTGCTTAGGTGATGGCCATAATGACTGCAGGGAATAGGCAACACCATTTAACACTTGCAAGGTCGAATAAAAACTAATCTTGCATATCCAGATTCAAAGATATTTTATTGGTCTTGGTAAAAAAATCTTTGGCCTTTGGGACTTTTTAAAACACCTTTTTATAGCAACTGAGGAAGTGAACCAAAATATGTGTGCCAGATGAAAGAGAACACTGTTCATGGCTTCAAATTAATGTTCCATCATCTGAATAGAAACACTTCCCATTCAGAACGCAGTTTCCCAACACAGACTGTTTTTTTTCAGAGCACATGCAGCTCTCAGAGCAAGTAGAGAACTGTCACAACATCTAGGGAGTTTCTCGCATTTTGCACCTTGTGTTCAGAGGGTGGGGGAGTTTCTAAAGATGGAGGCACATTTCTCAGGGTGGAGACTGTCTTCTCAGACAAAAAAGATTGCTGTTTAGTGCCACCTTTAATTATGAACCTGAAGCTTACTGGCACATGCCTGGAAACTCTACTCCTACATGCCATTACTGCACAGCCCAAAAAGAAAATTAAAATAAAGTAGCTGGCATCACACATTTTTATGCCCCGCCAAACCGATAATATGGGCCTATGAATACAGTTGTGTATTCCAAATTAGGATATGAGAGAAAATAGAGGATGGAAATGGGTTTAAAATATAAAATTAAAAGCCTTCATAACCATTCATGACAGCTCACTATGCGGTCACCTTCCCTGCCTTTGCTGATTAAACAGGGTTCCAGTTGGCTGGATGGGACATATTTTCCCTTCTCATACTAAAGTTGAATTTCTGGTTTAAGTACCATTATGGTCCAGAATATCTCACAATGCAGTATTTTGCAATGTAATATGCTCATTGTCCATTACAAGTGTAAATGTGTTTTTATTTCTTCATTATCCTTATTTTGACTACTTATTTTTTCATAGTATGTTAATTTTTTATATTGCATTTTATACTGGTATTTATTATGCCATATTATGGCCATTGTAAGATTATTTTTTTTACCACAGGGAGGGGGGTAATATTCAGAGAAAACTCAAATGTACATTTTTTCTTGCTGTGCATTATTGCTTTGCCTGCTGTTAATGGCCTACCTTCTTGAAATTACTCTTTACAACCAAATTTACCAATAAAGAAATACTCATGCTCTTTGCCCAAAATAATTATGTTATTATAAGCATACAGACTTTGAAGAGACGTTGCCGTGAATTGCTCCTATTCAGGAGTATACAGTATACATTTCAGTGATCCAAAACTTTCCTCTTTAACAGCCAAATAAATTCAAAATATTTCAAGATAAAACATACATGGTTATTATGATATGTTTTCCCTCATACATGATGTATCTTTCTAAATGTATTCATTATGAAAATACGGATGTTTTATAGTCATTCAAAAAGACATCATTGTTGGCAAAAACGTTCAGAGAGTAATCTGCGATTATTATCACTTTGGAACAGTTTGTGGTTTTCTGATGTAGTTGTTCACATGTTGCATTTGTATGAAAAATGAATGCCAGCATATCTTGATAGTGCATTGTTTTTGAAAATGACATCAGCACTTTACGAGCATATAGAATGCTGGTCCTAGTCAGCTGTGGTTGTTTACTTCTGCATCAGTGACCACACCCACACCCGAAGCACATACAATTGACTCAGAACTCAGACTCTGGCCTTCAACCACATTGTTTCAATTCTCCTTTCCCTGCAGCCTTTAGCTTGTACCAAAAACAGGGAATAAAAGAAACTGCCTAGCTTAAATACTCACTGAAAGTTTGTCAGTCACATCACAGGGAAATGAAGGAGTCCCAGTACTTTCTTGGGTGTTGGTTTGTGGTTGCCACACAGATGTAAAAACTCATTATGGTTAATGGGTGATCTTTGGCTCTGTTACCTCCTTCCAGCTATCTATAACATACATTGGCATTTGCGCAAGCCCTATGTGTGTGATCACCACCAGAATCTCCCTGAGCATCTCAGCCGTGTCTCGTTTGACATTCATTGTTGTCAAGGACATCCAGTAGTTCATCAATATCAGCTGAGAAAAAATAATCAAGAGCCTTCCGGAGAAGGCAACTCACAAACTGCATAAAAGATTCAAGGAGGTCATTGCACACTGCTCCATATAAAATCTCATCCACAAAAGGGAGAGCCAGCTTGTTTAATAGGTATTGACAGGTTTGATAACCTTTGAGCATAATTCTGCCTATAGCCTTCCAAGTGTCACTGTTGAAGTCATTCCTGATGAAAGGAACTTTCACTTCTGTTTCTACTGTACAATGATCTTAAAATTCTTACCAGAAAGAACAATAAACATCTCTCATAACACCTGAGCCAGTGCCATTTTCCTCTGTATTATCAGGAATAACTGTTTTATAATCAGGGGTGTGTCAGCACTGTTGGATCCAAGAATAAAACAGTGTGTTTGGTTACTATCTTTGGAGGTCTTTGAAGTTCCATTTCATGTGACATGGAAGGGTGGCTGTTGTGGGAGCTCATCACTGAATGCATGTAACATGGAGGGTAACTGTTGTTGAAAAATGACCTCAAAATCAAATGGGTCTGTCTCACTTAGGTCACTTACATGTTCACTGCTTGGACCAAATGTAACTTTACAGTCAATTACATCAGGTCAATGGTTGGAACATTGTGCTGTATTATACAGTGGGCTCCAGAATTATTGGCACCCTTAAGAAAAAAGGCTGCATATAATAAATGACACAGATAATAATTTATGTTATGTTCAAACATATGGGAAAACTATATACTTTAATTTCATTACATTTACTCTCATGCTTCAAAGTAATCTATTTTTTTTTCTGAAAACCATAGGTGCCATAATTATTGGCACCCCTAACAATTATTGTAAATAAAATTTAAAAAAATGAAATTGGCAATACAATTTTACTTAATTTAGTTCATCTCAGTCTAAAGGAACTATATTGTGTCATTCCATCACTTCCAGTTTCACTTAGAGAATAAAAATGAGGTAACAAGCATACAAAATCCTTTTGTCATCCATCAGCATGGGAAAATCCAAATAACTGTCAATTCAGAATAGACCGATTGTAATTTACTGTCACAAGTCTGGTAATGGGTACAAAAAAAGACATAAATGGTTAAACATACCACTTAGCACTGTAAGGGCAATAATAAAAAGGTGTAAAACATATGGAATGGTTGCAAATTTGCCAGGAAGAGGAAGCAAGTGCATGGTGTCCCAATGGACGGTGAGGAATATGGTGAGGGAGGCCATTGATAACCCAAGGATCACTGTTTAAGAATTGCAGAGATTGGTTTGTTTCTTGCGGCCAACAAGTCTAAAAAAAAAACACATAAAATGGCCATACCAACTAACTCTTTGGAAGGGTGGCACGAAGACAGCCCTTACTGAGCACAATAAACAAAACCAAAAATCTGGAGCTTGCCAAACCTCATTGGAATTATGACTGGAAGAGAGTGCTATTGTCATATGAGACCAAAATTGAACATTTTAGCCATACACGCCATCAAACATGTTTGGCCGCAAAAGAGGAATGCATAGAGGAGAAGCACCTCATACCTACTGTCAAATATGGAGGTGGATCATTGATATTTTGGAGATGTTTTGCTGGAAGTGGTCCCAGGGCACTATTTTAGATCAATGGCACAATGAATTCAACAAAGTACCAGGAAATTCTGGCAGAAAATGTGGTTGTCTCTGCTAAGAAGCTAGGACTTGGTCATAGGTAGATTGTCCAGCAGGACAATGACTCCAAGCATACATCAAAATCTAAACAGAAATGCTGAAGTGAAATCTACATCCTTGTTTTCCAATGGCCATCGTGATTCTGTGCAAGACAGTCGAGGTGTGTAGACGTTTCTCTGAGCTCTCACTTCGCAGCTCCCGCTTCACAGCTTCTATAGCAGTTTTATTCATTGTTTTAATTTTTATCATTTTATTATTTTATTCAATTTTTATCATTTTATTTTATCAGCCTTTTTATTCTTTTTTTGGTACATTTTACGGTTTGACAAATTTGCAGATTGCCACTTGCAATTGCGGAACATTTTCAGTGGGTATGTCTTATCACAACAAGCTTTGCCATACAAACCAGAAAGACCCTGTCTGCCATGCCAACACTCACCTCTCCTCCGGAATGTGAGAACTGTTCCAAACTGAGCCAAAGGATCGCGGCGCTCGAGGGTAGAGTATCAGTCCTCCATCAAATAACTTCGCTGCTTTTATCGGCCGAGCTGAACTTTTTAGTCGTGATGGTTTGCATCGCAGTAGGCTGGGTACACGCCTTTTAAAAACAGATATGCAACTCACTGTTACTGCCACTAAATCACTGTCTGATTGACTTCCGGCGAACCATCCCCATATTAGTAACTATGGGAATTCTTCCAAACAATCCCTGTTATGACTAGAAGTAGAACAAATAAATCCTTTACCTATCGCTCTGTAAACTTCTATAATCTAGTCTCAATACCCTGTCTACAACAGCCAGCCTTGAAGCCTGTTAAGGAAAAAATAATAACAATTAAACTAGCCCTATTAAATGTTAGATCTTTAGCAAACAAGTCGTTCTTAATTAACAATTTTATTACTTCTCACCAACTTGATTTTATGTTTTTAAACGAGACATGGTTAGATAAACATGCAGGTGCACAAATTCTCATTGAAACAGCACCACTCAACTTCAGTTTTATGGATGTTAGTAGAGCCGAGAGGAAAGGGGGCGGAGTAGCTGCCTTTTTCAAGAGTGAGTGCCGAAAAGCAGAGCACAGATGGCGAAAATCAAACCTCCAATGTCACTATGACATTTATAGAGACACTTCATTTTTATAATTCAGAAATAAGAAACTCCAGAAAAAATTTTTTCTCTGAAATTATTAACAATAATGTCAACAACAATGCACGCATTTTATTTGCTACTGTAAATAGGCTGACAAACCTACCAACTCCTTTCTGTTAATAAATGCAATGAATTTGCAAACTTTTTTAGCGATAAAATTCAAGGCATTAGACAAGCCATTAACTCTTCCATCTCTAACAATTACATAGTGCTGAGTTTACATCCAAATAGAGATAACATGATAAACATGACTCAGTTTGAAATCATTGATTGTTAAACTCTTGAGGAAACTGTATTGAATCTTAAACCTTCCTCCTGTTGCCTTGATAGTTTACCCACAAACCTTTTTAAAAATGTTTTTAACTGCCTGGCAATTGAACTACTTCAAATAGTCAGTAACTCCCTCCAATCGGGCATCTTCCCTGAGGCTTTGAAAACCGCGGTAATTAAGCCTCTATTGAAAAAGAGCAGCCTAGATGTGTCTGTTATAAATAACTACAGACCTATATCTAATTTACCTTTTAAAGGCAAAGTTATTGAAAAAGTTATTCATTGGCAACTTGGTAACTTTTTGATTTTTAATGGCTGCCTTGACAAATTCCAATCTGGATTTCGTCCCCATCACAGTACCGAGACTGCCCTTATCAAGGTCCTTAATGACATTCGTTTAAATACCGACTCTGGTAAAACTTCAGTCTTAGTGTTATTAGATCTTAGTGCTGCATTTGACACTGTAGATCATAAAATTCTGCTTGACAACCTAGAAAATTGGGTTGGACTTTCAGGTACCACCTTAAATTGGTTTAAGTCCTATCTAACGGACAGAAAGTATTTTGTCTCCATTGGCAATTTTACTTCTGAGCAGATTACAATGACTTGTGGTGTCCTCCAAGGATCAATCCTGGGGCCTCTATTATTCAATCTTTACATGCTCCCACTAGGTCAAATCTTACTAAAAAATAATATCGCTTACCACAGCTACGCAGACGACACCCAGATTTACATAGCTCTTTCACCTAATGATTATGGTCAAATTGACTCGCTCTGTCAATGCATTGAACACATTAACATCTGGATCATCAAAATTGTCTGCAATTAAACAAGAATAAAACAGAGATAATCGTTTTCGGCGCTCACGAAAAAAGACTGAGAGTCAGTGCTCACCTTGATTTCCTGTCCCTTCAGACGAAAACTCAGGTTAGAAATCTTGATGTAATCTTGGACTCAGAATTAAATTTCAATAGCCATACAACCCCCCAGAGCCCTAAGGTCATCTAATGGTGGCTTATTAACCATTCCAAGAGTTAAAACTAAACATGGAGAGGCAGCTTTCTGTTACTATGCTACCAACAGCTGGAACAAACTCCCAGAAGATATTAGAAATTCCCAAACTCTAACCACTTTTTAAAACAAAGCTAAAAACATTCATGTTCTGTGTCGCATATATTTAAATCTTTACAGACTGTTTTAACTGTTCTTTTTCCTCTTACGTATTAAGATTGTTTTTAATTCTTTTTTTTTTTAAAACAACATTTTTATGTAAGTGTTTGAGTTATTTGTTTTTAATTCTGAGATTGTTTTTATGTAATGTCTTTCTATGTCTATGTAAAGCACTTTGAGTTGCCTTGTGCATGAAAATGTGCTATACAAATACACTTGACTTGACTTGACATCTCAGTCTCCAGACTTAAATTCCATCAAAAACCTGTGGTCTGAACTGAAGAGGGGGGGTCCATAAGCGCAAACCCAAATATATCAATGATTCTGAAAAGTTCTACATGAAGCAATGGTCAAAAATCTATCCAAATGTGTTCTCTAACCTTATCACAAATTATAGGAAAGACATCTTTGCCATGGGTGTTTTCACGAAGTATTAAACCAGGGGTGCCAATAATTGTGCAACCTGTTTTTTGGGGAAATGTTTTTTTTATTTAAAAAATTTAAGATGTTGGTTGATTCCAATGAATCATTAATCAAGCACACTAGTTTACACATGTTGGAAAATAAAGCTTATGTCAATATGTCAATTATTTTTTAGTTTAGCATTGTTCTTTAGCATTTTTTGTGCATATGTATCAAGGGTGCCAATAATTCTGGAGCCCACTACATTTTAACAGTATCCTGCTCTTAATTGTCACCATCATCATCTTCTAGGGCTGGCCCGAATGCCATTTCTTAGGCTTCGTTGGTGTTTCCAAACCTAGCTCCGAATGTTCATTCTCACAAAAACACGTTTAAAAATTAGGAATACCATAGGCCTATTAGCTTTCATAACTGAAAGCTGCAGTTCATTATAGATGCAATTGGGGGCGACATTGTATAGCCTAGCCGTGAATGAAGGGTTTCAAGTTTCATACACCCGTTTATTGAAAGGATCAAATAACACAACAATTATTTCCAAAATTAAATTTTATTGCACAAAGTCGTTATAAAATCAGCAGATCAGTAGCCTAGTAACAGAAAACTGTAACAGGTGCAATCTCCGGGGATGCACCTATAATAATAAATTGGTTATTATTATTATTATTATTATTATTATTATTATTATTATTATTATTAATAATACATTTCTTTGACGCCAATCGCCTATGCCTGTAACAGCAGTTAGCCAATGCAAAGTTTGCTAGCTAGTTCGTTAACTAACTGCCTAGGCTAGCCTACTAGGCTAGCTACAGGATATCTTGTCACCGACAAATTAATTATAGACATACTTACAGATTTCAAATGAGCACTCAGATTTGTTGTGCCGCCGTGGTATGCCAGTTGCTTGTTACATATTTGACATTGAGCCTTTTTCTTGTCATCAGTAATTTTGAAGTGTTTCCACACAGCCGATTTCTTCGCAGTTGCCATTGTGCTAATGGACACGTGGACTGAAGCGTTTGTAGAGCGAGTGGCGCACGTTGCGTGCTCTGTCTTTTTTAAACAAAATTTTTGGTTATCTAACCTATCCTCAAATTGCAAACAATAATAATAATAATAATAATTATTATTATTATTATTATTATTATTATTATTATTAATAACAAATTATCCAAATCCTAAATTGAGATTCGAATGCCAATATACTGAACAAATTCCAAACCATTCGAACATTCGGGGCCAGCCTGATCATCTTCATCATCAAATATCTCTTCTGCATCATTATCATATAATTTTGTAACTCCTCCTTGGGGCAAGTAGCAATATAGAATGATAACCTGGTCATGCAGAGAGTATCATAGATAAAACCAATGGTTACATCCTCTTGGACTGGGCTGTATTTGTAATCCCACACTTCAAATTTGAATTGTGTTTCATGGCCTTTAGATGATATTCCTCTTTGGAAGAAGAAGTTTGTGCCTTTTTCTAGGACAGTATCCATGGCACATTCAGCACCAACAACTTCTGTTTTTGTGCCCCCTCTTGCTCTCATATGATTTACTTGTCCATGTTCAATGTGCATCCACTCGATTTTAATTTTGTGATGACTATTTTGCAGGAGTTGTAGATTCCATGTTTGGAACTGGATCCATAGTTTTATTTGCATGACCTTCCTTTCTCGTGTGGAGCTTTGCCCAGAGCTTTTCAAAAAGGCCCATCTTTTGTTTCAGAAATGCTACTTGATTTCTGCAGTTCATCAAAGCCAGTCGATCACCATAAGAGGAAATGTATTTGGCTAGATCCCCCTTCTTCCATTAGAGGGATGGAATCCTTGACAATTTGCTGAAAAAGTTTAGTACATTTCTTGTTTTCCTTTGAAAGCAACAAATAACTCACTGAAACAGTTTTTGCAGAATAGATATTAAGGTTAGGCCTGGGCCACCTCTTGGTTTTGGCCCATATGGATATGGTACCCTGGTTTATGGTTATGTAACATGAAAAGCCCCTAGTGCTGTGTGTGTGTGCGTGTAAGAGAGAAATAAGGTACATCTACCCTTAATGGCAAATATATATACTTTATCTTGTAAATCTAGATTTTATCTTTATCTTATTGTGTATGTATGAATAAAATACACAATCATTGTGCATGCATGACGTACAGTGCCCTAAACTGTACATAATATTTTATTTGTCACCCTAATTGAGTACATTTTGGATGTTATCTCTCAGATTGCAAACACTCATATTTCACACTCATATGTAAACCTGGGCTTTACATAATGGTCTACTCTTAGTTTAATGGTATTTATCTTATATAAGTGTCTTGTCTTAGGGAGGAATGTACATGCAGTGGTACTGACAGGCTGATATGGAGGTAAGCCAGTTATGGAGAGATTGCTAGGGCACAGTTTGTACTTTTTCAATGTTTCTAAATTCTTTCCATATTCTTTTTGTGTAAGGTTTTTAATTGCAGTCTTATACAGTTTTATTTTTTTCAGGGTACCATTTGAATTCTTAGATTTATATTGCAGTGATTTTGGTGAACCCTCTCTTGTTACAAAATGGCATCTTTGTGGATTCCAGCCCATTCATCCCATTGTTGTCTTATTATGGCTACTTTCTAACACATTAGACTTCTTTCAACATTCATTCAACAAATTGAAATACATTTAGACTGTGTCCTGCCAAAACTAATGTGTTTCTCCAGTTGTACGTAACTGGAGTGAGCTTATTCTTTCTATAAAATGTATATACCATATAGTGATAACTCCATGCAGTTAAACCAAACACTTATCTTTCACATATTAGTACCTTTTCAATAAAAAGTATTAGTGTTTGTCATGCACAATACATATCATTGGGCAATATGTGCAGTGCATAATGCCTAATGGTAGCTATCGTAATATAATGGCAAGGAATAGCTTGATAGAATGTTAAATAAATCTATACAATTGCTGGTCAGCCTACTTCCTTTGAAGTAGGGCACTATACATTTGCCTTGTTATATATTCAAAGATATATCAATTTCTTTCTTGCTATCTTTTCGTGTATTGTCCTGTGAATGTCTGTATTTTTGCTAAACTGATGTCAAGCGGTTTGATGTTCGGGTTATGTATGTTATTGTATCTACTGTCACAGTGTCTCGTAATATCAGCCACCAAAGTTCTTTTGCACTTAAAAAAAAAAATTATGATACTAATCAAATAATTATATGGATTTATCCCATCGTTATTCTGAAAGAGATCTCCAATAAACTAAAAATATTAAGTTAAATTATGCACAGCCAAAAAGGTCAATCTCACAGTAGGAAAACAGACTTTGCAGTAAAGACCTCAAACCCCCAGGCTTGTAGGAAAAAAGTTATGACTAATGTCAACTTACAACTTCGTGGAAAAGCTCTTAAATTTGCTCAACTGAGAATGTGGCAAAAGAGCGGTTAGTGAACAGAGTTATGTTGTAATAGTGGAACAGAAGTCAAAAGAAAACTGTAGGATAATGGCCAACCAATTTATCATTCACAAATGTCCTGTCTCAGTGTAGTGCCTACACAGTTTTACGAAGAAGTCTATTCCTCAGTCCGTGAACCCTTGCAGAGCAGTGCTCACTGCCGATATTCATGAGTACCTTCTGAATGACTTCGAAGGTATATTGCAGCTCCTGTTCTGTAGATGGAGACAGAGAATAAATAAATTATACTGTTCTATTCGCTTCTGTTTTGATCCAGAAAACGATGTCAGCTAGGTCTATCAGCAAACAAATGGCTCAGCTATGCCCAGAAGTCCTCAATGATAATAATATTTTCCAAGAAATTACGAAAAATCGTTGGCAACATTTCGTTAGATGCAACGTCTTTTACTGCTACCACAGAGGATGCATACGTGAATGCGATGATGAGAAAAGTTTTGGTTACGCAATATTAGTAATTGCAGCGAGAAACTGTTATATTATGGTAGCAACGGATTGAAGCGGACTATACATATATAGGCTATATTTACCGTCATTGTTTTATTATACCAGCATGTTTTCGCGCGTTTGCAGAGAAACTCAAATACTATCAATAAAAATGGTTTAGCTATTTCTCAGCATAATGTCGGATGGGGATGGGACGATATGAAAAGAATTTTCAACTGTCCACCACATTTTAGTAATGTTCCAACACTTTCGTCATCACTGTTGCATGCATCACAAAAACTATTATGCTAACGCTTACATTACAGTGTGAAATATCCACATTATATAATACCACTAACTTATTTGAAGACACTCAATAAAAATAAAAAAACGTATATAACCGAAATATTTTGAGCAGTAATACTTACATGGCTGTGATATGGCGGTGCTGCTGTCAGAAATCGACACAGGACACACCAAGTAGTTCCCTATTTAAAGCTTTATAACTTCAGATGTGAACACCACAGAAACTTGAAAAATGGCTTAACGTTACAATCTCAAAGATTTCTGTTTCATTCTCTTTGGCGGTACCAATGGCGAAAAGCAGTAATTGCAGGTGTGTTTTTGGACCTCACGAGATCAGAGATCCAACCGGATCCAACCAGTGTCACCTGTGTGATGTCAGTCAGTTGGCACCTGGGCCACGCCAACTATAACACTTACTATTTACTGAATAAAAAATGGTTGTTATAAAAGTAACGTTATGTACACACTCATTCATTGTCTAACATTAGGCTAACTTAAGCTGTCTTTACACTGCGGAGCTGGGTTAAAATGCTGTAGCAGACCTGGGGTAGAATTAGTGATTATCAATTTCCATAGATGTTCTTTATCCACCTTTTGCCCAGTATGAACATCTTTACACTGCAGAGAAGAATTTGCGGGATTCGCTGCGGCTCGTACAATTATGTATCTCGTGGACACTAAACAGTCTTTCTCGTGAATGATTGTTGTGTGATATTTTTGAAACAACTGCGTTGCAAAATGTTACCGTTGGTGTTTCTGGTTTTGCTAGCAAACTGTTCGAGAATAAAGTGGAGCTGGGTGTTAAATTAGCAATCAGAACAAGAATAATAAAACAAAAACAAAGATTTCATCAAAAAAGGGCAAGGCTGAAGAACCATATGAGGAAGCGTAATAAAATAATAACGCTAATCCATACTGCTGTATTCTTTTATTTAGTTTTCTCCGGTTTGACATCTTTACACTGAAATCAGACCTGGCTCTGCTCCACCTATACCCCTGGTTAATGCTCTGTGTAAAGACGGCTTTATTCCGATCATTATAATATATACTAATGAACTTGATGGCAATGTAAATAACGGTAACGTTAAGGCCAATTCAGATCAATGATTCACAACGAGACGAAAAGGTTTTAGAATGTTGCAGAGAAAACTGCAGCGGTGTGAACTGGTTAGTTACAGAGCGTCTGAAGCCGTTGCCTGGGGTCTCAAAAGACCCACCTTGTCAAATCGCCAAGTGCAGTTAGAACGTTTACAATCAGATGTCTTGGAATTTTGCAAGTTGCATCCAGTCTCGTTGCGAATCATTGATCTGAACTGACCTTTAGTTAGCTACATTGCAACATTGCAACAAGGTAGCATTGCATTCGATAGATGTTTTGCGAGGTCGGTACCAGTCGGTAGCATTAGCTAGCGTTTTTTCTAATTGTTAGCCGACATTAAATTGTGTTAATTACATTAGCTAGCTAGCTAATGCAACGTTAGCTGATATGAGAGATGGATACTGTGTGCAACGTTGTCTAAACTAATGTTGCCTTTCTTGACATGGTCCGGTAGCTAGCGTTAGCTGTGCAAATAGCTAGGCTATGTAATTTAGCAACGTTGCATTGTCATCAAATGTAATACGAATCAACATCAACAAATAATATGACCTCTCATGTTACACAAAAACTTTTTAGGGTTCCATAACCCGCCCCACCCCCCCTGTTATTGTAACGCTAGCAAACACCGGAAAAAGCAGTACACCGCTCACACACAAGTGAGTTAAAGAGTGAGCCTGTTGCGTTAGCTCCGTCTACCCTCTCTGGCGGACCAACCACTGATGGTTGATGGAAAACGCGTCACTAACTATGCGCCACTTGTGCTTTTTTCCCGGGAATGTCGCCACAGACACCCAGTTCTTTAATAATAAATTATTATATTATATAATAATATAAATTAATATAATAATAGGCTCAGTCACCATTGTGTTACCTAATTTGGCGATAGATAGTGACTTAACAGACATTTATTTATAGACATTGAAAATTTTTTAGATTATTACTTTAAATGAAGCAAGACATTTGTACCATTTACAATACTAGCTTAGATGTTCAAAACACTCTAGTCATCACTGTTGCATGCATCACAAAAACTACTAGACTTCCAACGAACGCTTACATTACAGTGTGAAATATCCTCATTATAAAATACCACTAACCTATTTAAAGACACTCAAAATAACTTATATAACCGAAATGTTTAGAGCAGTAATACTTACATAATAATAATGAAATCTTATCTGTTTTCAGTAGATAGAGAGAGAGACAGTAAATCAATGATATGCTAATGTCAGGAGGTAGCCTGACAGCTGTACCGGACTCACTGGGGGATTGATTATTGGAGTCTGGGTGCACATGCAGATCGGGGCGTAAGCTGATTCGCCGGTCGCCGGAGTTGGGGGCGTGGCGCAGCTGTTTCGTGTTTGCCCTAACAAGCTTGCAGGGTTAAGGAGGCAGGTGAGAGGGAGAATGCGAGAGACGCCAGGGGTGACTTTAAGTTAGTTTGGTTTTGTTGAGGTTGGGTTTTCTTTTCTTTTGTTATTGTTATTTCTGTTTCTTTTTTTGTTTGAGTTGTCTCCCGTCCTAGCGGTGGCTGGCTGGCGGTCCCGGACGCTGCACTGGAGCCACGGGAGCGAGCTGCGCCCAGACCGAGCTGGAAACGTGGTGGGATTCTGGGAGGAGCGGCGCTGTGCAGAGCCGGACTGGTCCTGTGGCAAGGACACTGCGCTACTCCGGCAAGGACCAACGCCGCGAGGGGGGACTCTAGACGAGCCCTGACGAAGGCGGAGGAACAGTGAGTCTCCCACTCTGTGAGACTGAAAAGCGCGGACCAGGACTGGAGCCGGCGCCGACTCGCCCTCCAGCTGCAGGGCGCAGCAGGGACTCTGCGTGGCGAACAGTGGGATGGCAATAACATGCAGCGGACGGCAGAGTGGTCCGGGGCGCCGCCCAGCAGCCCAGAGACTGACGTGGACAGTGTGAGACAGTGGACCTTTGGCCCAGCATCGAGGCGTGGGCCAACTACATCCTATCTTTAATTTTGATTATTATATTGTCTGTGGTGTGTGTGTGTGTGTGTGTGTGTGTGTGTGTGTGTGTGGGAGTGGGAGTGGGAGTGCGAGGTGTGTGTGCGCGAGACCCCATCTGTGTTAATGACTCCCCCTGTGAGACGGCAGGGTGAGGTCTCCCCCCTCCAGAGGCGGGGCTGAGGCGCAGGGGAGCCAGAGTGGGTACACTGTTTTTATGCTGAGTCTGGCCACGTGTGAGGGGAACCCCAGCAGCTTAAAAGTGTGTGGAGTGTGAGGGGTGTGTCGCTCTTACATGCGTCGGGGCTCTGTGGAAGGGAAGGGGAGGGCGAGATTGGGAGAGTGTTAAAGGAAGCCGGGGGGAAGAAGGAAGGGCGGGGTTGGTGCGAGATTGTGGCGTGCTCTGTTTTTGAAATAACAACCAAATAAAAGTATCCCTTTTACCTGCCTTGTCCCGATTACCAATGGTAAGGTTGTATATTTATTCAATATTTAGTCACAGATATTGACTGTAGAATGACATGGTATCTATTTAAAAAACTTTTTCTCGTTTATTTAGTTATTCAATGAGCAGCGTTTTCACTGCTGTATTGGCATGTCTTAGGGCTATTGTTGGGTTCATATTGTTGCTAAGACGGAATACGATTTTTGAGTGGTGAAAGTATATTTTTATGAATGCCAAGATGGACAATATTGCCCATTATGTCATGGTGGGGGGTGTAGTTACAGATGAGACTGCAGGGAGGGGGGTGTGTGTTAAATGAACGACCAGAGCGACAATGGTGGTACCGCGAAACTGCGTATTTGGCATAGTTGTCGTGTATCGTCTACTAATGAAACTAAAACAACACGTTTCTGTTTTTAACTCATACTTTGGTTGCAGTAGCACTGAATGTCTGAGTTTAGTAATCTCTTAGACCACTAGGGACTTTGCGCTAAGAGGTTAACAGCCAATGACAGAAGCTATTATCTGTATCCTTTTGACTGCCATTCTTAATTTCAATTGAATCATTTTTCTAAGTTTGAAAACTTTTCATTAATTGAGACGACATAAACGCAAAATATTGAGTTATCACAATTTCAATAATTTGTAGTCATACTGACAATGAATTAAGTTATCATGACTAATGGGAAAAATTAGTTTTTACAGTGAATGAGTTGCATGAGTCATTTTACCTTTCATTGTGCCAGCATCAAACCCTGCTTGCCTAAGTCTTTGTTTCTCCCATTCTTGACTCCCAAGTTTCCCCTTCACCAAGTGATGCATGCTCTTTATCAAGTTTGTTTCAAAATTTCCTATTTTTTTCTCCAATATTTTGCAATGTATTTCTTTCTATGAGGTCAAGTTACAAACAACTTTCATGATGATCAGCCATCGCTAAGCCTGTCAGATGTCCAACAACAACTGCTTGGCAGATGGTGGCCATATTTTTCAGATATGACTTTATCATTGTCCATTCAATGGCAGACTGACACAAAGACATGGTATACAAAGATTGACTGCTCCAACAATTGAGGAGTTAAAGGTATTTATACTTATTTTTCTCTTACAGGCCAGCTATTGGCTAAGCACCACCAAAATTAGCTAGCTCTCTTTGAATTAACCATACATATATGCCAAGTTTTGTGATGATCAGCCAAATCATTCACAAGTTACAGTTGCTTTAGTAAAAATGGTCAGCCCGCTACATCTTATTTGCATGTGGCAGGCATATTGAAAGTCTTTTTTTTTGATAATCGTTCAATTTAAGACTACAGATTCATTCAAGCCTAATTTGGTGACACTCCGCTAATTAGCCTAGGACGAAAGTTAGTTTTGTCAAAATAAAAATTGATGGAAAAACAAAATGGTTGCTGATGTTGTTTCTGAAGGCAAAGTTGCTCACTGATGGGGTCTTTCACAGAGATGCCGCTTACAAAATTTCAGCCTTATTTGCCAACTCGTTGACAAATTATAGGCATTTAAACTTATTTGGTTTTTATAGTGCCACCTATTGGCTCATGGACTGTATTTACATGCCATATTTTGTGAGGATCGGACATGGCGTTCATGAGTTACAGTTGTTTATGTAGAAATGGCCATGCCCACAACAATTTATTGCAGTGTAGGGGCCATATTGTTTTATAAAGTCAACACTTTTAAGTATAATTATCGGGATTCACACTCCAGAGATTCTTAATAGCCTCATTTGGTGACAAAAAATACAAAATGGCAGAAAAACAAAATGGTTATGGATGTTACTTCTTGAGGCAAAGGAGGAGCAAGATCTACTGACAAAATTTACAGGATATTAAAGATAACCATTGCCAAAGATATGTGACAGGAGCCAGAAAACCAGGCTTAAGTGCAGGGAAGTTGATTTTGTGTTTTTATAGCATATGCAAGCTGAGAAACGGAGCTTAAAATAGATGTATCATACATGGAGATTGGACAATTACTGAGGAAGTTGTGCTGTTTTGAAGTTAGACATTTATGCTGAATGGGCTGCCAGAAAACCAGAGATTTTCACTGCCAAAGATTGACAAGGGATTCCTACACTTTTGTGACATATTTCCTTAGCAACCATGTGTTTAAATAGATACCAGTTACACCAAATTACACATAATGCATTGTGGTGGTATGTTCTACCTATTTGATGTTGAATGCATGGAATACAAATATTTAAACTGCTTAGAAATCAACTTTAATGTAGGTTGAAAGCAGAAGTTGGGGTCCTCACTGCCTCTTGTTCACACCCTCTCAGACTTTGAATTAATTTATGCAGCCTTAGTCACACCCCCTCCTTGAATAACAATGTTGCCTTTGATAAGGTGTCAATAGCTGCTCTCCTACTACTCACCGGTGAAAAGAATAGTACTTTACATCATTCTGAAAGTAATTAAGCTACCACAAACTACTGGGAAATGTAGCTACTAGAGCTTAAATAGATACCAAATTACACATAATGCATTGTGGTGGTATATTCTACCTATTTGATGTTGAATGCATGGAATATGTAAGGAATAAACCACAACGGGCTGTCCCGTTATTGGAAAATAATGTACGACGGGGGTGGTCTCACGGCATGCTTTTTATCCTGGTTAGCTAGCTAACTAACTACTGAATTATATTAAAAACAGCGGTTACTATAAACGCAGTCGTTAACAAAGATACAGAAGAAAATGCGTCCCATAGCTATGAGTTAAGTACGGAACGCCTATTCTACCGTCCAAATAAGAGACAATTCAGTATTTTGTGCGATGGTTGGCAACCCTAAATGAAGCTAGTAACTAGAACCGTGACTCAACGTTGCCATCAATTGCAAAATTGGACACTGAAAGAGGGAGGGGACGTAACAACAATTCAAAATTGAAAGAATAATGTTGCCGTTTTAACTGCGTTAGGATGCTGGATTTTGTAGCGCATTGATTTTAGAACTGGTAAAAGGCCAAGGTATCCCTTTACTTAATTTACTTTTACCATGTCAATCAATTCGTTCTTGTCACTGGCACTAAATTCAGCTTGGTAATTTGGCAGAGAGCATTAGCCACATTACCAGCGTTGTCACACATGATAGAATCTCCCGCGACACTCGTAATCACTTGTAAAAAAGTAGACTAGATTGTAAACAACACAAGGTATTTCCTGACTACTTATGCAGGAATGTCATGCGGAATGGTCATTAATATGGATGTCCCGCCCATTGTCCTGCCCCCTCACAACAAGCAGACAGAGAGAGAGATAGAGAGTTTAATTATTTAACTTTTTCTCATGTTTACCGATAAAATACGAGTTTGATATTAAGGTATTAGAAAGTATACATGTTTAAGAAGTCATTTCTGCAAAAAACTGAATGTTTGCAAAAAAAAATGTTTTCAATTAAAACGCGATTTTCTGGAGAATCACCTCATGCGACTCTTAAGCCTGGGTTCAGTGGCTCCTGTCACATATGTTAATTTGGCCGACTGAGCCCAAATTTTACATTGTAGTACCAAGTCAATAAGTCCATATACTCACCAAGTTTCATGATGATCGGCCATTGCTAAGCTTTTCAAATGGCAACTGATTGGCTGAGGGCAGCCATATTTTTAATATTGCGTCATTAGGATCACTGGTGTGGCCTTTTTTTTAGAGATTCTTTCTAGCCTAATTTTCTAACAATAGGCCAACAGCCCAAGTCTAGTTAGCAAAAGTAGGTTTTGCTAAAAATTCTAAATGGAGGAAAATTTTGGAAATATGCAAATTAAATCAGGATTATACATTTTGTTCAGCATGAGCCACAGAATCTTCTGATTCAAGACAATACAGTTTCGGAGTTATGAGCCAAAATGTAAATCGCTATGTTACAGGGTATGCTAGGCATCATTGCAATAACCTGAGTAGTGGTGAGGCATAGGAACATACCTGCCAAGTTTCAAAGCTCTATGATTTGCGGTTTTTGCTGCCCTTTTCATTTTACGGAAGAATAGTAATAATAAAAATAAAAACAATAGGGTTTTTTTTTATTATTAGGGTTTCCCTAATAATAAAAAACAGAACAAAAACAGTATGATTCCAGCAGCTTCCCTGCTTGGATCTCTAATTAAACAACTTTAAAATAGTGCAACAAAGTTAAGCATTTAATTTGTATGATATTTCTTCGGATTCATCCAACTTAAAATGCATTCTTTCAAGTGTATTCCTGAAATATTCCCCTCTAATTTTTTTCTGGCCTGGTGGTATGCGCTGAAAAACCCCTAAACAAACCCAGCACACAGGCTGGCATATTTACCATTTTGGGAAAAAAGGCGATATGCTGTCACTGCATTTAGATCAAACCTTCAGGTGTTGCATGTGTAGAAAGCGCAGCAAGGGGGAACAGCATTAGGTTCGCTTGCAGTCAGATCTGTCCAGAATGTAAACAAGTCAGGGATTCTTCAACGTTCAACCATAGCAACACAATGTTGTAACTTTAGGTTGACAGTGCAAACAAAAGACATACAGTGAGATGGCGGTTCCATGAGAAAATATTAAATATCATAAACTTCCCTGGCAGCAACACAGAGGTTGACTCATATTTCGGAACAGAGCCCTGCAGAGGCTCCCAAACCAAATGATTACTGATTTCCAAATTCATAGATAATTGCCGTTATTTTCGGCATTTAAAAAAATCCTGGCAGCTCACCAGGTCTGTACAATTATAGTGGAAACACTGAATATGGAAGATGAAGTGCAATTATTTTGTATCTGACAAGCAAATGAAAACCACCACTTGAATTACAAGTAAACAATGTACTATTTTTTCTTTTGAATAATAGGACATAACTGGAGCTGACCATCAGCAGTTCTAAAAATGCTGGCCAATAACGATCGGTGGCAGATCAATCGGTGCATCCCTACAATCTACGGTCGCAACTATATATGTATACCACCACTTCCAACCACAGTAATTACATATGTATTTGAACAGTAGGTGGCAACTTTGGCAGAGAACTACAGTACACAACATTAAGTCAAAATATTAATAGCAATTATCAAGAAAACTAAAGTAGTATTAGAAAGACACACTTTATTAAACATAACTGATTAATTTGCTTTCATGTTATATATGTTTCAGTCAAGCCTGTTGGATATAAAAAAGAAAAGGTTTGGGAGGTGATAAATAGTTGAGCATCAGAATTAGCAGATTGCCTTTATAAGATCAGTTTTTATACTTAAAAAAAAATTAATTACTTAAAATTTCATTATTCATTTTCATGACTTCCACCCCTCATAGCATTCTGATTTTTAAAAAGTGTGATGATGACCAACTGAATCAAACCATCTGGATTCCAGTTCTACACTAGCCATAAGAGACATCTGTTAGCATCTGCTAATAATGGTCAGCACATTTGCAGTTGGCGCTATCTAACAGCCCTAGCTGTTAATATGGAATAAAAATGCCATTGAAAATACTCATTCAAATTTACAGTGTGTTGATATGTGCTAGATTATGGTAAAAAGTTCCATTGGCGTGATCATAATAATGATATATTGTCCCATTCCCATGCAGCATAAGATTACATACTACAAAAACTGAAAAACATACATTTGTGAATTATTACATATTTAGGTATGTGTACTACAGTGTTTCGGAATGGTTTTGCATTATTTTTCGTGTGATATCAAGGTATATTCGTAATCCATCATAAAGGGGCAAATTTATTTGCTTTACAATGGACACAACGTTTTGGATAGGTTTTTGAACCCCTATATATCTTAGACACCTATACTGATGATAAACTAGTCATTCCCACTTGAAAATGATGAAAATTAAGATTCATTAGTCAAAACAGTTGATTTGTACTGAAATATACACCGATCAGCCACAACATTAAAACCCCCTACCTAATATTGCATAGGTCCCCCTCGTGCTGCCAAAACAGCTCTGACCCCTCAAGGCATGGACTCCACCTCTGAAGGTGTCCTCTGTTATATTTGGATTTCTGTATCTACTGTATATTTGTATCTGTTACTTTGTATCTACTGTAAATTTGTGTCTGATTGTGTTACTTTGTTGTCTTTGATGCTGCAACAGCAAATCCCCCCCGGGGATCAATAAAGTACACTACTACTACTACTTATTACATTATTGGTTTTTATTACATAAAAAATTTGAAATGGATAACATTATTGGGAGTTATTACACTGTTGGTAGTTTGTTACATTATTAGTTGCTAAAGGGCTGTAAAAAGCTAAGATATTGTTAGAGGGTGAATTATTTCCACATGATTTTAAAAACTGGTCAGAGCTGTTTTGGCAGCACAAGGGGGACCTACAATATTAGGCAGGTTGTTTTAATGTTGTGGCTGATCGGTGTATGATTATGAAATTATTTATAGCAATGCACAATTTAAATATTTTGTATAGATCTGCAGACACTAAGGGATAACAAAGGTACATTGCGAACATTTTTCTTCATAGATCTTTAGTAGTTCTGCATACCATGCTCAGATTTTGCACATTTGTGGTCAAGGAGTGAATGATCCAGGATATGTTTTGCTTGTTTTTTTATATGTGACCTCTAAGTATTTCATTTCATACTAAAGGAGAAAAACTTCATTTTTGCCAAGATAATTGCATTTGTGGTACTTTAGTTCTACCTAAATTATGAATATAAAATGATTTAAGTTAGTATTGTAAATGGCACAAATGTCTTGCTTCATTTAAACCATTTTCCAAGTCACTGACATCTGGACTTTTAAAGCCTTAAACAGAGGTGAGGGTTGGCCAGATTTGGCATCTGTGCGAAGGGGTTAAAATTACAGATAGACATAGAGTGCTTGAAAGAGGAGGACTGTTCGAGTGCTATACAATCCTGGGGAAAAAAATACTTGAAAATTAATAAATTCAATTCATTCTTTATTTTTATAATCCTAATCAATGCCGATGTTCTGTCGATGATTCTAAGCAATCTTGAGTGCTCAGTTCCTTTGAAAATTATGTAAAAATGTGAATTTTAAGTAAAGTCTAAATTGTATATCACATTAAATTTTTAGTTTACAATGTGCTACTTTATTTAAGGTTTTATTAATATATTAATAATTTATATTGAATTCTCGATTTTTCAAAGTCACTTAAATCACCTTTCTTTAACATTCTGATGCTTGGTTTGAACTTCAGCAGATCGTCTTGACCATGTCTACATGCCTAAATGCATTGAGTTACTGCCATGTGATTGGATGATTAGATATTTGCGTTAACGGGTGCAGTTTGCAGTTGAACAGGTGTACCTAATGAAGTGGCCGGTGAGTGTATATACCTTATATACAATAAAAAACATCACTTAACACCACCCCAGTGTGGTATCTATCATATACAATATATGCCTAACAATATATACATAATTAAGGCTTGGGGTTTGTCATGGAAAACATTGGCTAAAGTCATGGAGTAGTCACGGTAAAGTTGTTGAAAATAATGGAAAACTAAAAAACTGTTGTGGAGGGGTGGTGTGGTTAGAGAACGGAGGATTGTGTGGTTTGTGGGGAGAAGGACTGCCAAATGTGTTATAACTGTGTTTTTAAAACATTGATTTATTAAATTAATAGATCTCATGTGCGAAATAACTAAAATAACATGCACAACAGCAACAGGTGCATGGAATTTAAAAACAATCAGGCCTATTGGTGAGCATTTACTGACTTGGTTGACATCAGAGCTGGCCCATGCATGTACATCACACAAGTAATCTCTTTTCTGCTGGCTTTCTTTTCTTTTCATGTAAGTTTAAAAATAAATAAATAAATAAATAAACTCAAAAGAAAACCAGACCAACAATTTCAATTTGGCAAATTTTTCAATTAAATTCCGATATCTTGTAACCATGCATTTATATTTTTCACTGTTGATACAATCTCTTCCACTGCCCTTTGAATGGTGTCCTGACAATCCAATACTGCATTAGTCAAGACCACTGGAGAGGAACAGTGAGGTAAAAAAAAAAAGATTTTGGTCTGAACTGCAGAACTATAGTTAGCAATGAAGTTCAAAGGGTAAACAAAACCAAATCTCCTGGAGGGGCTGTGAAAATATAAATAAATAAAAACTCTCCAAACTCTGTCCATACCCTCCTTTTATTGAGTGACCTGCACATGCAGTCAGGGAAAAGTGAAATGTACACACACAGGGCAACTGAATCAATCTCTTTTAAAACACAGCTAAAAACCTACCTGTTTAAGAAAGCTCATAAGATTTTCTGATTTACGTTTAATATACTTTCTGCTGTTTCTAGTCTGATTTCTCTCTCCTACCATCAATGAATAATTTATAAATTTGCCATTGTTTTTATTGCTTTGTTTTGGTATTTGTTTTTCTTCTTCTGTGATGTTTTCACTTTATATATGGTACAGTTGGAGCATGGGGAAATCACTTTACAAATAAAATGTATTATTATAGTTGGCATTGTGGTTATTATGGGTCCAAGCAGCGAAGCTGTTGGAACCCTATTGTATCTGTTAGAATTATTATTATTATTATTTTTTTATTTTTTTTATTTTCTCAGCAACCATAAGGCTCAGCAACCATAAGTTTTAGACCAACCAAATTTGGTAGGTGGGTTCCTATGGCCCCCCACTACTCAGGTACTACAAATCACCTATGTCGACCAGATGGTGGGTGGTGCTATAACAAAGGGTTATATTTTAAAAGGCCATAATTCCCACACCATAAGTCAGATCAACACAAAACTTTTCGACCGATGCATCTGGATGTGCTCTACAACTTGGGACCACCTATGTCCACCATATTGTTTGCCCGCCATTTGGACCTTTTTATTAGTTTCGGTGTGGAAGAGCTGTAGCTCCACATCTAAAGTGTTACGACATCTAGTAAACTCCTTTACGGAAAGCGGCTAGAAGACATCCATGGCGACGCAACTAAGTAATCTGACACCGTCGGGTCTAGTTTTTATCAGTGAGGGGAGGGTCTGAACTTCATAAAGGACAATATTATCTATCTGGGCATTCATAAAAATTTTCTTTCACCACTCAAAAATTGTATTCCGTCATAGCAACAAGATAAACCCGATAATAGCCCATAAAAGATATGACAATATGGCAGTGAAAATGCTGCTCACTGAGTAATGAAATAAACGAGACAACATTTTAAAAAATGATACCATGTCATTCTACAGTCAATATCTAGGACTAAGTAATGAATAAATATACAACCTTACCGTTGGTTTTACGCATAGAGATGTTCCTTTTGAGACTGAGTGGTCATATATTGTCTTGGACAATACGTTTGTGAAATATACGCGCATCTGTGATGCCTGGGTACCTTCAAATATTTTTATATAATATAGGTATTATATAATGTGGATATTTCACACTGTAATGTAAGCGTTAGTGTAATAGTTTTTGTGATGCATGCAGCAGTGATGACGAGAGTGTTGGAACATTGCCAAAACACATGGTGGACGGTTGAAAATTGTTTTCATATCATCCCATCCCCATCCGTCATTATGCTGAGATATAGCTAAACCATTTTTATTTATAGTATTTCAGTTTCTGTGCAAACGCGTGAAACAGGCTGGTATAATAAAACAATGACGGTAAATATAGCCTATATATATAGTCCACTTCTTTCCGTTGCTACCATAATATAACAAACTTTCGTGTGTCTACAGCTGCAGATTCTCGCTGCAATTACTAATATTGAATATAAACAAAAAACTCAATTTATACTGTAGTCTGCCAATGTCGAAATAAATTATGCAGGTATGACGAGTTGATATTTCGTTTTTTGTTTCATTTTCTTTTTCAATGTCGTATTTATTATTTGAAATACGTATTATTATTCTATCTGTCTCTGAGGCGTTATGAAATGTGCATTCCCTGCTAAGCTGAACAGTGGATTGGAATATGTGTCTGACGTAGTGTTGCACGGTATATCAAAACTTCAGCACTTTTTCGGTACTTAAAAAAAAGAAACGGTTCCGACGTTCGGTAGTTTTGTGTCAAATGTAAAAGCCAGAGAAATGTGTCTCCCGCATTACTGATTGGAGAGGATAAAAGGTGTAATTTGTTAGAATCTCCGCTAGATGGCAGTAGCAACTAAGGTAGCCAAGTCAGGTGACATGCACTTGTGCATTCATCCTCATTGATACAGCGCAAGCTTCGACTCAGTTCACTTCAGTAGCAATAGGTGTTCTAATTCGGAAATATTTTATTATAGGAAGATGCTGTATTGTTATTAAAATATGCTGTTTTTAGATCTATTTAAAAGTGAAAGACCTGTTTAAAGATTATTTAGTTTACAATTGTTGAATTTTTGAAATATATTTAATATATTTTTCTATTGTTTAGTGTTGTAACACTATCGGCCTATGCTTATTAATATGTTGAACAGGCTTCAACTTGAAGGTTGTTAATAAACCAGATTGTTAATAAACCGTGAATACGAAAATGAGGTCAACCCTTGTGGACATTACGTTTCTGATCTATTAAGTTAATTTCAGTATCGTTAGGTACCGAGTATCGAATCAGTATCGTTTCAGTATCGAGTATCATGATACTAAACCTGGTATCGGTATCAAAGTCAAAATTTTGGTATCGTGACAACACTAGTCTGACGCCTTTTTTAATTGTGGCATGGAAGCGCTGCAGCTCTACATACACGTTGGGCCATCTAAGTGTTAAGACATTCCATCTAAGTGTTACGACATAGTAAAGGCCTTTACGGCAAGCGGTCAGGACACATCCATGGTGACCCAATTAAGGCATCCAACAGTGTCTCTTAGCACAATATTGGCCATAAGTCATCAATATTTTATAGAAGCATCATGATATTCAGTAGATATGTTGGGTGAAGGTATATGATCATGAGAGAAAAACCATTTAAAAATTGCTCCATAGGGGGCGTGATAGTGCCAATGCTTGGACCCCTCCTAATGCCGCTTGCTGCTTTAATTATTATTAATTATTATTATTATTATTATTATTATTAATAACAATAATAATAATAATAATAATAACAGTGATACTTAGGAGTGGGTGCCCTTTTTTACTACCCTCATTAATGATGGTGGTGGTGCAAGAAAACAACAAATACTAGAGAAAAACACCATCCAGGCCTTCTGAGTACCAGTTCAAAAGAACAGGGGCTCAAGCTCCTCGATGACCTGCCTTTCAGCACATGCCGTACATACATATGACTTGCATATATATGCTTAATTTGAAACTGGCTCACTGTTCTATACAAATTGATGTGCTGATAGCAGTTCCCTGAGAAAAAAGACACATGTTCCAATCCATTGGTCAGCTTAGCAGTGAATGCATATTTCAGAGCCCCTCAGAGACAGAGAAAGAATAATAATACATATTTCAAATAATAAATACGACATTGAAAAAACCGAAACTGAAAACAAAATATCAACTCGCCATCCCTACCCGTATTATTTATTTAGACATTGGCAGACTACAGCATAAATTTCCTCTTTTGTTTATATTCAATATTAGTAATTGTAGCGATAAACTGCAGCTGTATGCACAAAAAAGTTTGTTACATTATGGTAGCAACGGAACGATGCAGACTATATATATATTTAGTGTCATTGTTTTATTATACCAGCGTATTTTCACGCGTTTGCAGAGAAACACAAATACTATTCATAAAAATGGTTTAGAAATTTCTCAGCATAATGACGGATTATTTAAACAAACTAAAGCCGATATTGTCTTCAAATGGATCCATGCCAAACAAAAGTAATTATTCATCCTTGGTTCTGCAAAAAAAACCCTCTCTTTTGCAGAACCTCAATCTTACTCACTGTGTGTAATAATCTCATAAAAAACACGTTTTCAACGTACAAAAATGCCAAGTTACTCAAAATTATTGATATCAAAATGATGCCAAGTTACGGTACTACAAACAATATAGGCTATCTTGCCTCACCGAAATGACATAAGATGTATTTCAAAGCAATGCTACCCAATATTTCCTCAGTTCTTTCAAGTCACTTGGCCCTGTGTATAAGCATGCACTACAAGGACAGGCCAAACATATGTGTGGATGGCTCTCTCACAGTCAAGATTGATTGAATAGGCGTGTATATGTCCAATTTGTATTGGTATGTATGTATTTCGCTGCCCAGCCTTTCTGTTGCGAATGATAGTATGTTTCTTGATATAAGTGGTGTGTTCGTAAATGTGAATGTAACATGCTGCGAGGGAAATGTTCCCATGGGGATAAAGAAGTTCTCTATGCATGTATGTACAATATGTATTTTACATGCAGTATTTATTGTACGTAGCAAATATACAATAACTTGCACATGTACTCAAATTCAGTTCAGAAGCAAGTATAAACATGCTTTCTGGAGAAATATGCTTCCTGTAGTTACTCAGCAGCAGTTTTGTACATTAATTTCAATGTGTTCCATGAGGCAATTCGAAATATTTGACTCTTTGATCTGACACAAAGTATGCATGACATTGTAAAATGGTAAGATTACAAAACACAGGGCAAAGTGACTTGAAAGAATTGAGGAAATATTGGGTAGCATTGCTTTGAAATACATCTTATGTCATTTCGGTGAGGCAAGATAGCCTATATTGTTTGTAGTACCGTAACTTGGCGTCATTTTGATATCAATACTTTTGAGTAACTTGGCATTTTTGTACGTTGAAAACGTGTTTTTTATGAGATATCATTTCTTTTTGCAAAGCGTTGTATTATGAGAGTGAGAAATGCGACCCTGTAAGAAACGGTTGTGGATTATGGCTATCGTTGTGTGAATTTGTACAGTCTGATGAGCGTGTACCGTTCAGCAGTTTCGGTTTGCTATATATGTAAAACAGTGGCTGTGAGAAAGGGTGCGGTGGCGTAAGCATAAACGCATCAGAAACGCAGATGAAATATGGCCAGTGTATGTACTCATGGATTTGACGTCCATCCAACGAGCCTTGACTGACAAAAGAATCAGCAAGCCCGTAGAATTATAACTCCCTAGGTCGCAACTTGTGTAGCCTTCTGTCCTGCTCCGTTGTCTGTTATTTCGTGGAGATGCACTTTTAGTGTTTGTAAGGTTTATCCTTCTGTCCTGCTCCGTTGTCTGTTATTTTGTGGAGATGCACTTTTAGTGTTTGTAAGGTTTATAAGGCATTTTGATATCTGCAGGTAGGAATCCTCTTCGCTGTTTTGCTAAACTAGAACCGGAAAACATGATAGTGGAGAATAGGAGCAGACGCATATGTCCCAGCAGGCTTCGCATATGAGAAAATAACAACAGTGTGAGAGAAATTAGGATGAAATTATGAAATTGCGTAGTTGAAACAATATGTTTTTAGCAGAATGGGCATGTAGGTAAAGGTTGACATGATCACAGAGTATAGTGCGAAGTAAATGGAGTGACCATGAGCAAGCTTATATTCCTTATCGAACGGTATATATAACAGTCGCTATAAAGCAATGACCGTTAAAGTGGAGGGTTAAGTAATGTGTGAAATCTATTGCACTGATGTGTTTTTTCATGTTCAGTACTGGTAGTTATAATTATGAGTGAATCATGATTTTAAATGTAATGTTTTAATGGGGAGTTGCAGAACGTACATACGTAGTAATTGTTTGTATGTGGCTAGATAGAGAACAGGGCGAGGTAACATGAATGTAGAAACGTGGCTTTTGCTGATAAGAAGGTTTTCTACGGTAGCCAAGTGAAGAAATGTAGTTAGTAGAAATGGCACAGCGGTGAACTGGTGTAACTTTTTAATAAAAGGAATACATTTGCCGTCATGAAATGCATATGGGTGGCCATGAGTGAGTTTTGGTTAAGCAAATATAAGCGTAAGAGAACGTTAGTGTAAAAGAGGAAATTATCTGCCTGAGGACGAGGCGGGATTCAATCGTTCAACCGGAGGTTTACCAGTCTGTCACTTTGTTAGGGCAGCAATATGAAATATCATTAGCAAACCTGTCCGTGGTTTTAAAAAAGAACACAGGCGAGTAAGCGCAGAAGAGCTCCTGTTGAATCCATATGGCGTTGCAATATTGTAGCCGGTTAACAATTGAACGTGCAGACGGTACGTCATAATACAGTGTATACGTTCGGGGAACAGCTGGTAGATATGGTGCAAAAGCAATAATTGAGAAGTAGTAGACAATTATTAGTGAGGGTAAAAGCAGGTTAAAGGAGTAACATGGTGGTTGAACGTGACACTTCCCAGTTGTCTTTAGGCAACAACAAAACAAATGTGTGTAGTGAGCACTGGGGGGAGAGAGGCAGAATCCCATGTGGCAACACGCCCACGTTCTCAGACTCACCTGACAGGTGACGCGTCAGCCGGGAGGTAGAGATAAGCCGGGGGTTTAGCGAGGGTGAGCAGAGCTTCCTGACGTGGCAGTCTGATTGCATGTTTTCCAGAGCGATCGGCTCAAATAAAGTGTTTTTGCATACTTGAAAACCAAGCCAGTCGTTTTTCTCTGCAAAACTCCACATTGGTGACCCTGACGCTTCTTCGGACGATTCCGAAGTTGTTCTTTTCTCTGCGAAAGATGCACGCCGTCGCTCTCAAGCTCCCGGAGTTCTGGCAGGAACATGCCGCCGTGTGGTTCGCTCAAGCGGAGGCTCAGTTCGCGTTGAGAGGCATAACGCAGGAGGACACAAAATACTACAACGTGGTTGCGGCTTTGAATAGTTCGACAGCATCGCGGGTATTAAGCCTACTCCAGGATCCTCCGGAAGAGGATAAGTACTTGCCTCTCAAACAGCTCCTTTTGGAGACTTTCGAGCTGTCAGAACCTGAGCGTGCTCGCAAGCTCCTTACACTGCCTGGTTTGGGTGATTCTAAACCTTCGGAATTAATGGACCATATGCTGACACTTTTGGGTAACCCCCAACCTTGCTTCATATTCCGGGAATTATTTATGCAGCAGATGCCCAGTCAAGTGCGTGCAGCTCTGGCAGGTTCCCCGTTGAAAGACCACAGGGCTCTGGCCAGGGAAGCTGATAAAGTTTTAAACTCCAGCCGGCTGCCCGGTCCTGCAGTAAGGGTGGTTGGCGCTGCTGATGGGCAGGCTATCTGGGAAGATGTCATCGCCGCTGCTCAACAGCAACGACTTACAGCGGGTCTCTGCTACAATCATGCCAGGTTTGGCCCACGCGCTAAGAAGTGCCGTCCACCTTGCTCTTTCGTGTCGGGAAACGGCAGAGCCGACGCTCATTAGCTGCGTTGAGTGTCGGCCAGGCTAGCAGTTTGCTTTTTGTTACGGACTCTGTTTCTGATCGGCGATTTCTATGCGACACAGGCGCGCAGGTTAGCGTCCTCCCTGCGTCTGCTTTGGACGTACAGACTGGGGGTTGTGGACCACCTCTGGAGGCAGCCAACGGCAGCACTATCCCCACTTTTGGCAGACGAGCAGTGGACCTGTGTTTTGACGGACAACATTTCCAGTGGGTGTTTGTGCTAGCGTCTGTGTCCACTCCGTTGTTGGGCGCAGATTTTCTGTGTGCTAACAGCCTGCTGGTCGATGTCAGGAACAGACGGCTGGTGAATGCGGAGACATTCGCAACGCTTCCGGGTTCTTCCAGCAGCACCGGGACGTCCAAGCTGTCTAGCGCCCTGTCATCTGCGGATGTGTTTCAGCACCTCCTGAGGGAATTCCCGGACCTCACCACGCCCACGTTCTCTTCGGCAGCCGTCAAGCATGGAGTGGAGCATTATATCGCCACTACGGGTCCGCCGGTCCACGCCCGGTCAAGGCGGTTGGACCCGCAGAAGCTGGCTGTGGCTAAAACGGAGTTTGACTCCATGGAACGCTTGGGGATTGTGCGTAGGTCCAGCAGTCCTTGGGCCTCACCCCTCCACTTGGTTCCGAAAACAGGGGGGGGGTGGCGACCTTGCGGGGACTATCGACGACTGAATGACGCCACGACCCCTGACCGCTACCCTATACCATACATACAGGATTTGAGTTTTTACGCATGCCTTTTGGTTTAAAAAACGCGGCCCAAACTTTTCAGTGCTTAATGGACAGGGTTTTGCGGGATATGCCTTTTCTTTTCGTTTATTTAGACGACATCCTGGTAGCCAGTGCCTCCAGCGATGAGCACCAGGCCCATCTCCGGGCCCTTTTTGCGCGTCTCAGTGAACACGGGTTAATTATTAACCTTGCCAAATGTCAATTTAGGGTTCCCGTGGTGGATTTCCTCGGCCACCGCGTCACCAGGGAAGGTGCGGTGCCCCTCCCTTCCAAGGTCGAGGCTATTCAAAAATTTCCGCGACCGGTTACAGTTCGGGCTTTGCAGGAGTTTTTGGGCATGGTAAATTTTTACCATCGCTTCATTCCCAGAGCCGCTCAGCTAATGCTGCCCCTGTACGCTGCCCTTAAAGGGGCCACAGCGAAGCAACTGGTAAGTTGGTCGGCCGAGATGTCGCATGCTTTTTTTAAAACTAAAGAGGCATTAGCGAATGCTACTCTCCTTACGCACCCTTAGCCGGACGCGCCGGTTTCTGTAACTACGGATGCAGCAGATGTTGCGGTTGGCGGGGTGCATGAACAGCTAATAAATGGGGTTTGGCAGCCGCTTGCTTTTTTTTAGCCGCCAGCTCCGTCCTGCTGAGCGCAATTACAGCGCGTTCGATCGCGAGCTCCTTGCTCTTTATTTAGCTGTGCGCCATTTCCGGTTCCTGCTCGAGGGCCACACGTTCACGGCCTTTGTAGACCACAAACCTTTAGCTCTAGCTATGGCTAAGGTTTCGGAGCCGTGGTCCGCCTGTCAGCAAAGGCAGTTGGCATTCGTCTCCGAGTTCACCGCGGACATCCAGCATGTCGCAGGTAAGGACAACGTGGTGGCTGACTGTCTTTCGCGGTCCATAGTGGACGCGGTCAATTTAGGGGTGGATTACGCGCAGATAGCTGCGGACCAGGCGTCTGATCCCGAAGTGCAGGCGTTACGCACAGCGACTACGGGTCTGCAGCTGCAGGAGGTAAGTTTTGGTCCTTCAGGCACCCCACTCCTTTGTGATGTGTTCACCGGGGTCGCCAGACCAGTGGTGCCCGTGGTTTGGCAGCAGCGTATTTTCAAGGTTTTACACAAACTATCCCATCCGGGCCGCAAGGCGTCACAGAAGCTATTGTCTGGAAGGTTTGTGTGGCATGGCCTGAAAAAGGATGTCCGTGACTGGGTGAATGCTTGCTTAGCGTGTCAACGGGCTAAAGTTCACAAGCACACCAAGGCTCCTTTAGCGCCGTTCGCCGTCCCTGAAAGGCGGTTTTTGACCACGTTAATGTGGATCTAGTGGGGCCGTTGCCTCCGTCGCGGGGTTACACACACCTTTTAACAGTTGTAGATAGGACCACGCGTTGGCCGGAGGTGATACCACTGACGTCCACCACCACTGCTGAGGTGGCTCGGGCGTTTATTAATGCGTGGGTCTCGCGTTTCGGGGTTCCGGCCGATTTATCCTCCGACCGTGGGGCTCAGTTCACGTCAGAGTTGTGGGCGGCGATAGCTCGGCAGTTGGGGGTGACACTGCATTGGACTACGGCGTATCACCCTCAGGCTAACGGGATGTGCGAGCGCTTCCATCGTTCGTTAAAGGTGTCCCTCCGCGCTGCACTGCAGGGGGACGCTTGGGTTGATACGCTCCCGTGGGTCTTACTGGGTCTTAGGACGGCCCCTAAGGCTGATTTAGGAGCATCATCTGCGGAGCTAGTTTATGGGCAACCGTTACACGTACCAGGGGAGTTTTTACCTAGCTGTTCGGTGCCTTGGTCAGCTACGCGCCAACTCCCGGTTCTGAGGGACGGTCTGAAATCGTTCGCCCCAGTGCCTACGACGCATCACGGTTTGCCACGCTCCCACGTTCATCCAGGTTTGGGTGAGGCACGCTTTGTGCGACAAGATAAGTATCGTGGCCCTTTGCAGCCTCCTTACGAGGGACTGTTTCGGGTATTAAAGTCCGGGGAGAAATTTTTTGTTTTGGATATCGGTGGTAGGTCTGACCGCATTACCGTAGACCGCTTAAAGCCGGCGCACGTAGATTTAGATTCGCCGGTAGAAGTCGCTTGTCCTCCGCGCAGAGGTCGACCTCCCGCTCTCAGGTCGAGAAATCCTATCCCTGACTTAAATCCTGACCCTGGTAACAACCCCAAAACTGACTCTGGTATGGGTCCTGATCCATCCGGGGCGGCGGGCAAGAAACTTGGGAGGTTTGGCCGTGTCATCCAGACCCCTAGGCGGTTTTGCTGCCACAGTAAATTCTGGGGGGGCTTGTGTAGTGAGCACTGGGGGGAGAGAGGCAGAATCCCCTGTGGGCAGTCTGATTGCATGTTTTCCAGAGCGATCTGCTCAAATAGTGTTTTTGCATACTTGAAAACCAAGCCAGTCGTTTTTCTCTGCAAAACTCCACATGTGCATAATTTTTTTATTATTCAGTCATTTCAATGTACTTTAAAACGCATTTTTCTAAGCCTAAATTTCCCACTATAAAAGTTCACCCGAACCGTCTGGGCGTGGTAATGAGAACTGTCAGTTAGCTATGATTGACAGACCGTGCCCCGTTACCATAGCTACCCCCATGATACGTGCTGTTTTTGGGAGACTTTTCACAAGCTAGCTAGCTTAGTAGTATATGAAGTATCGATAGATAGCTAAGGTAAGGATGTTGACTTATATCTAATTATAATTTTTGCTATCTAGCTAGCCAAGTTAATATAAAAGCACAACTATAACGTCCTCATAAAAGCAAACTAGCTAGCTAACGTTATCGATAACATTGCCTTATGAAAGCAAACTACCTAGCTAGCTAACGTTAGCTAGCTAGCTAAATGAATATAACCAGAAATAATCTAATAGTCCTTAAAAGGCACTCTAATTTAAGTGAACCTAACGTCAGTCAAATATTTGCATTGTCTTGCCTGTAAGCCAGCGGCGCAAACTATGGGTCTGGAGTTATCCATGGGTTTACGGGGCGTGGAAAGGGGAGTGGTTACTGTGTTTGTGACGCACCAAGGTGACAACTTTCTCAACCGGTTGAAAATACGACGATAAATTTAAAACGCATATTTCTCCAAAAATGCATAACGGACATATTTAATGCTTTACTCATTGTGTTTCTTCAATGCCTCTTGTGCAAATAGCACATAAAACCGAGAAAGTGTGAAAATCACCATGGTACTCCTTTAAAGAAAGGCGTTCCTAGCTGGGCTTGAACCTAGGACCCTGTGTTCCCAAGACTGTAACCTTACCCACTAGGCCACAGGTGAACTAGCTGTTTGTACTGAAAATGTTTCAGAGTAAAAAGGTATATGGGTATTTTGCGTGTGTATGCAAGTTTTTCATTGGGTCGTGTAGCTCAAGATTTGGCGGGTGTCGGTAAAATGTCCAATGGGGAGACATGTTATTAGTGGGATAGGCGGCAGGAAAAATAAGAATGAGAAGAAGAAGAAGAAGAAGAAAACGCAAAATCCCCTTAGTTTGGGGCTTTATTGTGTGGACATGTGAAGTTGTTTATGAAATCTGTTTGTTGAAATGGGGTCAGAATGTACAGAATTTAATGTTTTTAAGGGCTGAGTGTCTGTGGCTGTTGTGGTTATTTCTGTGGGAAACCCTGAAAAGTGCCAAACTCTCGGTGCTGTATAGGTATGGGGCATGCCCCCGCCAAGGCGTAACTTGGCGGGATGGCATACCTGCCATCCCAATAGCTTCAAGAGCGTTTTTTTTTTGCAAACAAACTTTCAGTAGAGTGAAGTCTACTGGCATTCATTGCTTCCCCGACGCAAAATTTTGGGCGTGTTTTGTTGAGATAGTTAAAGTACCGTAGATTGCACCTGAATGGCTAGAGATACATGCCACTCAAAGTTCAGAACCTCCCCTCATTGATTAAAAAAAAGAAAATTGAATCAGCTTCGGAAATTACTTAATTGATGAAGAATGGTAGTGATTTATGACGCCAAAATGTGTTATCCGATTTCATGAAATTATTGTAATATTATTTCTCTTTAAATAACAAAAATGTGAAGATGTGACATGTACATATTTGAACAGATTTGGACAAATGGAAGCTTTGTTCTCTGCTGAATTTCAAGGAATAATGAATATAAAGATTTAATGTGTGCAGTTACTAATTGTAACGTGTGTGATTTACTAAACTGACAAACTGTCAGTCCACCCTGACAACTGCGGGAAATTATGATTTTTCAAAGAATGTATTTTTTTTGTCCCATTCATTTTAAACATATGTATGCATTATCTTGGCATTTTAGTGCATGACTACACTAGGCTACAGTCCAGATGATTCTAATGGTACTGTATTTTCTCGGATGGCATGCTGTATGTTTGTGTGAATGGCCTTTATTTCATACACGTAATTCTCACTACTCTCCTCTGAGATTGGGGAGAATATTGCACTTTAAGAATATTGAGCATACGTGCCATTAAGAGGCAGGCTAGGTATATTCTCTTTTGGAGAGTGAAGCTCTGGGGGAAAACTCTTCAAGGATTACATGTCTAGCATTGGTCTTCCCTTGCCATCTGGAGTTCAGGCTCAGTCCAAGCAGGCAGTGTTCTGGGAAGGTACCCAAACAGTACCTTTAGTTGACACCTGTCTTGTTACCTATGTGTGATGCATGATTTACAGCAGCATAGTGTCATTTACCTTACCTTGGAGCCAGGGTCTTGTTAAGTCAGAATATCTAAGTAATTATTGAGTGTGATCTATCTGCAGAATTGAGGACAGCAAAAAATGATGATTTAAAACATATACAGTATTGTGGTGAGGTGGGCGTGGTTTGAGCGTCGGCTGCAGAGAGAGAGAGTGTGAGAGGAGCGGCTCTCGGATCCTTCGTCACAACTGTCAGCTGGAGGTAATCAGCGCCGATAATCGTTAATTGTTTTATTGCGCTGATTGCCTCTGATTGCTTTCAACAGTGAGCCTGGGGTTTTTAAAAGCCAGACCGGAAGCCGGAGAGAAGGGGATCGCCAATGACAAGACGGCTACGGAACTGTGATACACAGTCTGAAAAAAGTGTCTGTAAAAACCGCATCTCTTAATAAAATAGCACGGAAGTGCGGGTTACGGAAACGGTCAGTCTCCCGTGAGTGTGTTTTATCTAAGAGGGGTGGCACTCACTTGCCACAAGTATTTTTAGCCTTGCATCCATGAAACAGTTTTCATGAAAGTTTGCTTTTGTCTTTTAGACCTTTTATTTTTTTGCCTTTTTACTATTTTTTTATTATTCCTTCTTCTATTCCCTCTTTCTAGGGACACCATTTTATCTAGGGCAGTTTTCTTAGAAAACTGTTTCAGTATTTCAGGGTCCTACTTTGCAATAGAATGCTGAGCTCTGTGATCTAAGCATTTGTAGCGGGAGTTGGGGAGCTGGCATTAGCCAGCAATGACTGCTTTCGGCAGCATTCATTGATTTCTTTACACCTGCAAGAAGTGGACTAAAGTTAGCCAGGCTTTCTCTGACTTCAATGCCCCTTTTTACGGTAGGTATGTATGTACAGTTTATGAGAAGTAGTGTAACACCAGAAAGAAGTAGTGGAAAGCTAGAAAAAGACATAGAAGTCTTTCTATGGCATATCAGCCTTTCTGGCCCATTTCAAGTACTGCTTGTACTTGACTCTACTGATTATTGCACATTGGATTGTCATGGCGTGCAATGGTGCTGGTGGATAATGGTCTCAATGCTACATAATTTAGTTTCTTCAGCTGTTGAGTAAGTAATATCTGATGAAAACGTTTTCAACATACAAAAATACCAAGTTAATCACACATGCAAACCACTGTATACAAGTCATTTATTCACATCTAGGCCTGCCATTAAAAGTATTGACATCAAAATTGTGCCACGTCACATGCAACAATTTGTCTATCTTAGCTCAGACAAATTAAACTGAACTGTCTAAAGTGTGGGTGTATTTCATTTTTATTTCAGAAATATAAATGAGTTTCCCGCAGCGATTATACAGATGCAAAAGCAATAGTTTTTGAGTAAGAGGTTTTCATGAGTCTGAGGGGGGGGTCTAACCTGAGCTGTCAAATTCAAAAGTGTCAGAGGCAGAATAACTACCCGGTGAGCTATTATGGAATGAGACATATATACATGAAACTTTTGGTGTTTTAAATAAGCATATATGTCATTTTGCTTGTGTATCTGTTTTTATTGGCTGATGTCCCTTCAACGTCCAATGGGGAGACATATTGTTTGTGGGCTGGGAGTATTTGTGATGATGTAATCAGGCAGGAAAAAAGGAGGAGAAAACGCAAAATCCTCTGAGTTTGGGCCTTTATTGTGTGGATGTGTGAAGTTGTTTGTGAAATGTGAAATGGGGTCAGAAGGTACAGAAATGAATGTTTTTAAGGGCTGAGAGTCTGTGGTTGTTGCAGTTATTTCTGTGGGGAACCCTGAAAAGTGCCAAACTCTCGGTGCTGTATAGGTATGGGGCATGCCCCGCCAAAGCGTAATTTGGCTGGATGGCATACCTGCCATCCCAATGTACCAACAGAAGGTACATTTTGTGCTATGCTACTTATCCTACATTACTTACAGCATGTTTACATTAAAGTTAATTAATATTTATAATCTTTGTAAATATAGCTTGTTAATGCAATGCTAAATGAACTTTCTCACCCTTAGAGCAAATATTCAATGCAAACTTTAAACACTACATTTACTTGGGATTGCACGCCCTGCTCACATGAATATAATCATTGACTTTGAGCATTAAACTTGTACATGCTTATCTATTCATCTAGATACCTATTAGTATTGCACAGAATGTCACGTCTATTTTCGGATTGGATATTTTTACACCAGTCCTGAATCTGTACCTGCATCAAAAACAATCCTGTAGGGATAGGTTTTTCTAGAACCCCACAAAAGCAAATTAGACATGGGTCAGGTAATAAAATTACATATTTGGTAGATTGGCACTAATCTGCTGGCCTCAGTGATTTATTTCTGGTGAATTAATAAATACCATTAGCTATTTGGCAAATGGTGTTTTGGTTTATTATATATAAGCACATTGAAATGAATGTGTTTACATAATAAACATTTAAAGTCTTAAATGGAAAGGATGGGCTTGTTTGTCAGCCCAAAGATTTGCAATATCCAAGCAGCATCAAACCAGCTAACTACACTGCATGTGCAAATTATAAAGGTTTTTTGTGGGATTACTTTTGATCAAAAGGATAAATACCCTTGATAAATGTCCTTGACCTGCTTGTGGTCTTCTTTGTTTTATTTCCAGGTATCAAAAACGTTTATCCGTGAGGATAGTTTATGCCTATTTGAGTACAAATGTAATGCTTGTCAGTGTGGGTTTTCGGGCTTCAATGCATATACTTTTTGCATTTAAATTAATTTGCTGGGGTTGGTTGTGATTTGTGCTTCCAGCTAAATCTTCAATTATATTTTTGTATCAGTATAGCAAGCTAAAGTAGTTTCTTGGTTGCTTTAATATGGAGCCTGTGGATAAATGTCCCAGTTCCCAATTAACTTTAATAACATACATTCTTTCTTTTAATTTATCTTGTGCAGTGAACATGTTGTTTTCATTATAAAGAACTGCTACCCACGCCTTCTATTTTAAGACTCATCCAGTCTTGGCATGTCACACCCTGTTGTGACATGCCATCACAATCAGGAAAAATACTGAAATACAGTGTGAGACCCACTTTGTTTCTAAATTGTGAATGAAGAATAATTCAATGAAAAAAAAATATATAAAAAATAATGTTTATGATATTTTATTACAGCAGGCCAGGGACGCAGAAGTCTGACTTTCATTCTTTTGGCATTGACATTTCAATTTAATAGCATTGATGCTTCAGTTTTAAGTGTAATCCACCATAAAAGAGATATAAATAAAGAAAAGGTTGATTGTCAAGATTTCCATGATCATTTTTTATATACAAAACCAAGATTCATTTCAAACAACGATCCTATAAATTACAGATACAAGTCATATTTCAAAGTTAATCATACAAATGCCCCCTTCACACACAGACACACAAACACACATTCTTTTTTTGTATTTTTAAATTATTGCTCTGAAACAAACAGATACTGTGTATTACAAGAGAAATTTCCAAACTAAATATACTGTGAAATACTAGAAAACATTTGGAAAATTGCAATACTATTACAATTACAAATTCTATGCACATGAACTTAACATATTGGTATTGGGGATGGCCCTTTTGTGTCCCATGATGTTCAAAAGAAGAAATGCTTTCACCAAAGGTGGAATTTCAAAAACAACATCAATCTTCCAGATGATCTGGATGGGCTGCAGTGCGTCAGGTTTCCCTTCATGTTAAACAGGAGCAACATAAAGACTGTTAATGATTTAATAAGTAGGTGTATGCAGGGTTAAGAAAAAACAATTCAGACCTGAATGCATAGAACATAGCGCCCGATTTGGAAGTCGCTATAATGTTGTATTACAATAGTTATTATGTGGTAACCACAATGTTGTAACAGCTGTTGAATATGAGTTTCACATGGTTTCTACATATGTTCAATGTGATGTTCAGGAGCATAATTTGCCCACAGTCTGAAATGAACTAAAGCTGTTTATGTCCCTTTTATATTTCACAGAGAATCCCCCCTCCCCCTGTAAAGTTTATGTTCACACAAAAAAGTACCTTTGAAAAATGTAGACATTATTTTGGGTACACACAATTCATATTCAAGTTGGTATCAACACATTTTTCAGAGTGTTCTGGGGTGTTAGTGGCCAATTATAAACCTAGCTAGCTTTTAACTACTGTAAAATGGTCCGTCGCTGCAGAATGTATTGCATATTTTGAAGCTGTATATGTAATATGTTAATTTACCATTGCTATAGCATTATTAGCTCCAGACCAGGGTCAAATAAATATTTGAAGTGCTTTGATATCGAAGTAAAATGTGAAAATACACCTGCAAATCTCTGAAAATTTTAAACAAATGTTACTAACCATTTTTTAATTATCATAAAAATAAATCCAATTTTTTCTTATCCAATTGACAGTTATCTGCAATAATTTCACCAGTGTCTAAATGGTTAATGTATTTCAAATAAAATATTTGACACAGGTCTGACTAGCTCCCACCTCATGTTTGAAAAACATATGATTACCCCAGTGCTGAGAAAATCTGAAGACATATCTGCAGAATTTAGCAGCTGAGTGTGATTTAATAGTGTTGTTTAACCAATCTAATGATAACTGTCTATAGTTTGCCAAATATCAGCAAAGAGTTTTGTGTGAAATGTAAAAAAAATTCCTATGTTTCTTCCAATTAGAAATGTCCAGTTTATGCGGGTTCATGTTCATTGCTGCATTGTCCTCTCTGTAGTCAGGAGAGTGTGAACAAGCATTTTCTTTCCCACAAAACATGTAATGCCAAGCCATTGCTTCTATCTATTCCACCGTCTACCAGTTAAGCTCACATACCCTCAGAAATGGACTGTAGGCAGACAGACTGATTGGCCAGAGGGGAATCACTGCTACATAAGCCACGGACATGCCACTGAATGAAATTATCACCTACCCAAATGACAGATGGCCAATCATTTGCTGCTCCACAATGTAGCTGGTGACAATCAAAACTTCCACTGACTGTGCTTAATACCATCCATACACTAGAACAGTGCCCTAACAACAGCTTCTCAAAATAGAATTGAATGCTTTTTAAAGTTCTGACTGTTGCCTGTAAATGGGACTGATACCACCTGATATTTAAACTGTTGGTTATCAATGCTAAATGGGATCGATATCAGTTGGTTCTTTTGCAGTGGACCCAGAAGACGTTTCACCCTCACAACATTTGGACTGTAAAGATGGGAAAGGATGTCCCAAGTCTCTCTCTCTCTCTCTCTCTCTCTCTCTCTTTCTCTCTCTATGCGCGCATCTGCGTGTGTGTAGGCTATCACACCTTGCTTCAGACCTCCCTATAAATTATCAACTGTATAAATAAGATCATTTTCACAAATATTGACTGTACAGTATAAAAACAATGGCAAATCTAGGTAATTTTTTCACACAGAATTGATAGACAGAAGTGAAGGCAAATTTAAGCAAGAAAGCCACCATACTCTTACATGACCTATACCTGACAAGGCTTTCCAACACACTGCTTTTGAAAACAGAACTCTCCTATGTGGCTTTGCTACATACATGCAAATAAGAACTTGGGGCATTTTGATCTGTGTAAATTCACATTTCATTCTGTAATTAAATTTAACATGGATGAGGGAATACAAGTACCAGGTCTTGACAATGCCTGTGGTTTAAAAGTGTGCTTATTTGTTTAACAAAATTGTTTGTTGTATAGGAAAAATGCAGGTCCACACTGTACTAGTAGGGGGCAAAGGGTGGGCATGATGATCTCGCCAAATAATTATTTTCATTGACTTCACTAACCATACTACAAGCTTACTTGCACAAATCTTTACATTTCTCAAATAATAATAATAAAAATAATAATAAAAACCCAGACTGCAAACTTTTTTTTATAATTAAGTCCAAGAGCTGCTATCTTGTTTTTGAATAAACTTAAAACTAAAGATTCTCACCTTCCCTGTTCTCTTCAGTTCATCAGATTACTTCCCTTCTTGCTACTGTTGTTTTGATATAGTTAATTGACTGCAGGGGAATTATCACAAAAATGTTAGGATGGTACTGTGTCCTTGAAAACAAATTGGTTGTTTAAGAGGTAGCTTGGGAGGCCGCTGAATTCAGTGTGGAAATGTGGGAAAGGCATGGCTCTGGTAGTTAAGTGGACAGATTTAAGCTAACTAACATTTAACCCAGCAATCTAAGATGAGTGTCTTGATTGATTAATCAATGTGAGCCACAAATTGAAACATGCTATCTTACACAGCGCTTTTTGTTAATTCAAATGGAATGAGCTTATTAAACTCAGGAGAAATTATTTTTCTACTTTTATGCAGGCATGCTACTTCTTACCTCATTATCTGGTACAGAGCCCCGTATTGTGGAGTAAAGAAAACCTGAGGGAATCTAACCCAAGGACACATAATTGCAGTTTTAATGTACATTGAAGTGACAAGGTACAGTAGGTTTACAATGTTCCTAAGCCCTCCTCTACCTTTAAATATTAGTTAAATGTCATGCTCACACAATTGGCTGGCCTCTTTTCGACATTTTTCTTCAGAATTGTTGTGTGTCCCTTGGGAAATTCACTTTTTAAATCGATGGTTTCTGTTCAGGATTTTCTTCAAGGTTTGTGCCAAAAAATCTCATGAGTGAGCTTTTATTCAAATAACAAGAAATCAGATAATGATGTAGGTCTGAGTAAACACATTCTGAGATCACTATGCATAATTAATTTTTTAAACCTTTGGCGTACTGAAGTTTAAGTAGTGTTGCCAAACAAAAATCAAAAAAGTTGACCAACCGATTACATTAGCAGAAACTAGTCGTGTTGTTTTTTTCCACAGGTTCATTGATTTGCATATTAGTTTTTGGTTAATTAAGCATGATAAAGGGAATGAGATATGCCTGGAAAAAGATCAGTAAATTTACCACAGGCCATGTATGACATATTACTTCAGTTCAACTTTATCACTATCTCAATGTTAAAAAAAAAAAAAAAAAACAGAGCCAAAATTTATACAACCATTCAACAGAGTTCAATTCCAAAGTCCACATATCCAAAATCTGGTGGGCTATAACACATGCTGATACAATATATTTTGTTTCAACAGGGCAGTCCAAAATCTAGGGCTGGGATGTGTATTATTAAAATATAGGGAGATTCATTTAACTGCAGGTTATTCTGTCCTTAACTGTAATTAATTTGAATGTGAATTATCTATGCATAAAATGTTTATTTCTCATTCTCTTAAACAAAAGTAGTATTCTTTCACTGCTCAATATTAAGGATAAAGTGCACTGCAGTTAAACAGAATCTGGGCTGATTTCCTATGCAATACTGTGTGTGCTTGTGTCTGTGTGTGCATATTCTTTGTGGTTTTAACATCAGGGTGGGAGCATAGGGGGTTTCATGCCTTTGTACTAAACTGACCCAAACTGTCATCATCAAGAGCATACAGAAAGTCCTGGAACATTTACAGCTGAGCTGGTATCCCACTCCGGTCTTTCAATTATGGCGTTTCCTGTTGTGTCTTTTTCTTGCTTCCTTCTGTCTTCTCAGTGTCTTCTGGTGGCTTTGCAATATCGTTACCAACTTTCAGCCACTGTTGGGATTTCTGCTGTGAGTTAGAAAAACACACACACACACACACACACACACACACTTTCATTAAAAGATAGCCAGTGTAGCTATCATTTTAGATAAATTATTTTCATATCAACACATCCTCAGATACATATTCAGAAATTATGAAATAATTCATAAAAACTAGTCCATTTCATGATAAATTAATTAAACTTTTAAAAAATTCACTTGGATCATTCTGTATTTGTCCTACCTTATATGATAAAATTGTTAGCAAAGAAACAGATGTGGATGTTTCTTTTTTTAAAATATATTTTTATACAGATGATAAAAAGCTCATATTTCATTTGCCAGTGACAGAGGTGACTGTTGTGCGTGCGCATTGATCTGATGACTGCACAGCCACAGAAAGAGATCTCTGGATATGACTGGTCATTCTTAATGGAAAGAAAATAAAACATAGAATATTATTGTTTACAAAATAGATAAACACAAGACATGAAGGGGGTTAAAAACCAGCAGTCAGCCTGATAAAGTATATGAACTTAAGTTGACTGCAAGCAGAATTATGTATTCCTTGAATTTAATATTTGGTTCAAGCATGCCAGTCTTTTTTTTTTTTTGAAAACCACTTTTTTGGACAACTGGACAGACTTTTTATTTCTATTATTCCAGTTTTAAAAAAATCTGCAGCTTTCTCAATATCCTTGGAGTGGACTCTCTTTGTGGAATGAGGTCATGTTTTGCCATAAATTTTCTATTGGATTAAAGTCTGGATGGGGCCAGCCAAGGACATTCACTTCTGTTTAATTAAACAATGTGTCTTTCCAGTATGCTTTGAGTCATTGGCCTGTTCAGTTAAACATGTATCCTGAAATCTAACCATCATATTAAGTTAGAAATAAGGTTACTTCTATCAATGCAAACATATTTTACGCAAAGCCCCTAGTGGTCGGCACGCCGGCATGCCGAGATCACTAAACTCAGACATTCAGTGCTACTGCAACCAAAGTATGAGTTAAAAACAGAAACGCGTTGTTTTAGTTTCATTAGTAGACGATACACAACAACTACGCCTAATATGCAGTTTTGCAGCGCCACCATTATCGCTCTGGTCGTTCATTTAACACACATCCCCTCCCTGCAGTCTCATCTGCAACTACACCCCCCACCCATGACATAATGGGTAATATTGTCTATCTTGGCGTTCATAAAAATATTCTTTCACCACTCAAAAATCGTATTCCGTCATAGCAACATAAACCCCACAATAGCCCTAAGATATGCCAATACAGCAGTGAAAACGCTGCTCACTGAATAACGAAATGAACGAGAAAACGTTTTTTAAAAAGATACCATGTCATTCTACAGTCTATATCTGGGACTAAATATTGAATAAATATACAACCTTACCATTGGTTTTACACATAGAGATGTCCCTTTTGAGACTGAGTGGTCATATATTGTCTTGTACAATCCGTTTGTGAAATATACGCGCATTTGGGAGGCCTGGGTACCTTCCAAAATAGCTGTGCATAATACCACACGTGTTGTTTACGGCGTTGTCGCCATTTTTAGTACAGTCTGACTTGATTGACAATTCATTTATCCAGTAGGCGAGAGTATAAGCTTTCTAACAATGTATAACACTTATTTTGCTTTTGGAATAACGTTTTATAGGTCAGCGTAATCGAAAGTGTTGTTATGATCGCATTCACTTACGCGTTCATTCTGTGGTAGCAGTAAGATGCTGCACCTAACGAAACGTTGTCAACGATTTTCATAATTTCTTGGAAAATACTATTATTATTGAGGACTTCTGGGTATAGCTAAGGCATATGTTTGCTGATAGACCAAGCTGACATCGTTTTATGGTGTAAGACAGAAGCGGATAGAACTATAGCCTATCATTGATTTACTGTCTCTGTCTCTATCTACTGAAAACAGATTTCATCATTGTTATGTAAGTATTACTGCTCAAAATATTTCGGTTATATACGTTATTTTTTAAATGGAGTGTCTTTAAATAGGTTAGTGGTATTTTATAATGAGGATATTTCACACTGTAAAGTAAGCGTTCGTTGGTAGTCTAGTAGTTTTTGTGATGCATGCAACACTGATGAGGAGAGTGTTTGGGCATTGCCAAAACGTGGTGGACGGTTGAAAATTGTTTTCATGTCGTCCCATCCCCATACAAGAAAACATATGAGAGTACAGAGTATATAAATACATACAAGAGTTAATTATTACACATTTAGGTAATGTACAGCATTGTGTGACAATATTTTTGCATTATTTTAAAATCTGATATCAATGTTTCATCTTAAACCTTCATAAGGGGTTAATTTATATGCTTTATAATGGACAAAAAGTATTATATTCCTTTTTGGAGAGATTTTGGATGTTTCTGGACCCCTAGCTATTTTAGACCACTGTACTGACAGAAAGCTTGTAATTCCGACTTGAAAATGATGCAACAGTGAGTTTCTTTAGTAAAAACAGTTGATTTGTAGTGAAATACGTGAATATGTTGAGATTTACAGCAATTTTGGGTAGATTTGGAGACGCTGGGTACACTACTAGACAATTGCATTTTTGGCACTTTATTTCTTCCAAATTATGAATATAAAGTAATCTAAGCTAGTATTGTAAACGGTACAAATGTCTTGCTTCATTTAAGCCATTTTCAAGTTTCTGTAGTGTTCACATCTGGAGTTATAAAGCTTTAAATAGGGTACCCCCTAAATTGGCAAGGATTGGCCAGATTTGGCTTGTGCGCTAAGGGGTTAATGTTGCTCAGTCAAACTGCTTGCACAGAACATGTCATCTGCAATTATTTAGGAACTTAGGTACAAGTGTTGATTCAAACCATTGTCCTGTTAATGTGATTGGTTTGAATATGAGTCTCTTCTGTTGAGAATTATAATTTATTTATTTTATTTACTATTTGTATTATTTAACTGTGAAAAGGCCAAATGACCCTTACACAACACAAGATTATTTCTTTAAAAAGTAAATGCTTTGTTTACATAATTGCTGGTGTGTGGGGTAGGGGGGTGGGGGCTTATAGGGTTCTTTATTAATTTATTTTTCTACTGCCTATATCAGGAATTGTGGTCATTCAGAATTTAGAAATGTTGTAACTTTGAAACACACTACAGAAATTTAAATAATTTGAAATTACTTATATAACAGTAGTCTTATCTTAAAATAGGCTGCTCAGTCAAAATGTGTCCTTAATTCAATTGCATTTCAGAATATACTTTATGGTAATCACTGGGAAAATAAAAATAGCTTGATGGTCTCTTCTAGAAATTTTTCTTCATGAAAGAATATGAACAATTTACAATTTAGCCATCTTGGCATATGCCATTAGCCAAAGCAAGTTACTCTCTCTCATTCATTTTATACACTTCCTATCCCACCTCCTCTGGAAGGCTGACCAGGGACACCGCCAGGGATTTTGAGCACTGTGAATAAATCTCACATTCAGCATCACTACCCCAGGCCATCCCATCCCTGCACAACTAGAGCACAGTTTCTTTAGGGCCCCTGTCAGTCAGGGTCCTTGGAATGATCCTAACCGCATCCCCCGCCCCAACATAGCTGCCAAAGCTTATGACATTTTATCAATCTGTGGCAAACTGCACTGATTAATTTTCATGAGTTATTAGTAGGGATGAGCAGAGATGAGACTGTGTTTATCTGTCTCTGTTCAACTGTAACTGTAAGTGGACATGACTTTAACTGCAGTTAAAACAAGAGATTTCCAAGCCCAATTTACATTGCAACTGTTGTTGTTTCAAAGCACAAACTTTATTTAACACTGACATATCATAAATCATTAAGTATCATAACAGGTCTTTTTTTTTAAGAAAAGAGAAACACATACCTAACTGTTCTAAATGATTATCCATTTTAGAAAGTAAGTCATTAGTCTATGGCAGAGCAACAGTAGTTCCAGCTTTAGCCACACTAACCACTGAAGTTGCTGTGGAACAGGTTAAAACTGTTAGCTATAAAGAGTTTTATAGGTAAATAATAATCAAGCAGCTGTAAGTGGAATTTAATTAAACTTGAACTGAAATTTTATTATTTATTATAATATACATTGGATTTCCATGTATTTCAATGTATTTCCAAGATGCACAAAACTAAAAGACAGCATAATAATGAGTAGCAAAAATCCTACCTTTCTTATCCAATAATGAAAATAATGAAAGCATTACTGTAACTGTAGGCTTACAGTACATACAATCAATAATAAATATCAAATCCTTGTGGAATCCCATAGGCACGGGGTTAGAGCAATCACTTGACTAATTCAATTTGTGGTTCATTATGATCTATAAAAGCAATTTGTTTTCCAAACACACAGAGATGATGGAAAGTAAACATGGACAGAATGTCAAACAAAAAATAAAATTGGGCAATGGAGTACACCAGTATCTGCCTGGTATGCAGACAGGTTCAATATGTTTTGTATTGTTTGCAATTTAGCCATACATACACAGAACAACACTAAATCACCACTGGAAAAAAAAACAAAAACAAAAAACTATGGTCTGTTGCTGTACAGAAACGAACAACAATGGGCAATCATTTGTAAGCAGGTCACAAATTAGCATTGGATTGATTTCATCCACAATGTGACTGGTGCATTTTAGAGGGCAAACATTCAATTAGAAAACTGGAAATCCATATCTCAGTGACTCTGTGGTGAATTAATCATTTACATTAATATAATGTTTTGTCAACATTTCCTTTTGTAACTTTTTAACCTGATGCATAACATCAGCAAAATTGATGCAGTAACCGTAGCTAAAGATTACCCCATACTGAAATGCTAAAAAAAGGTGGAAATCACTGGTAATTGGTGTTATAATAGCTATATACTGATGAGAATTTCTGGAAGTAAACGTGTTCTGATACAAGACTCCTGACAGAGGTAGAATGAATGTTCCGTGCCAGCGCTACCAATATACCATACTGGATGCAAGACTGAAATCAACTGTATATAATTTTATCAGAACACACATTTCCAGACATAACTAATACAATGAGACTGTGCTACAGTTACAAATAATAAATACTCAACAATTGTATTTAGTAGCCTACTGTATTTATTTGTTCTTCAAGAAATTCATGATCTCTCTTCCCTCTCAGTTAATGTGGTTGCCAAGCAACAAAACTCTGAGATATAGGTTGTGATTTGTCCTTGTGGATTAGTCAGTGGTCTGCAGGACACACTGTTTTTATGGAAAAATTGCAAATATAAAAATTGATAGGTTTCGCTTGCATAGAATATACAAATTGTATCTGTATATATTTCAGGGCTATTTAGCTTATCTGAGTTATGTAGAATATGCTTTCAGGCATGTGGGTTGTTCTGAATTTCTGTATATTTTCTGTCGATTTCAATACAGTCTGTGGATTGAAAAAATCATCTTGTTCAGTCTTGGGAAGTGTAACAGTATATTATGGCACAACTATGTCACTGACAATAAAAAAAAAATAAGCATTTATAAAAAGCCTTAGATTTATAGCAAAAAGGTAACCTTGATTGAAAACTGTGATCTTATAAAAAATATTCCTCACATAAGAAGCAGTGAGGCACTTGCATAGGAGTGTCCAGGCAAGATGTGTCAAGAGACCTCAAGATGTCCTACAATGAAAAGTACTAGCCCTTCTAAGGAATATCCTCAAAAACTGAAGGAGGAGTTTAGATTGATAAATCAAGCCACTAGTGTGTGGGGAATGCTTTCTTTTTTGGGTGGGGGTGGGGGGTTTTGGCAGGTAAAGGGTCTTAAACTTGGGAGTGCTGATTGAAAGGATTTGCTGCAAGTTGGCCAAGACATGTACTTACACAAAAACAATATCTCCCTGAAGGGAAGATTGGGCACTTTAAAAAATGCCATCCACACACATTTTTATGGGAGTTGCCTTGGTAAGCAAATTTGATTTAAAGGAATATGCACATGGGCAGTGTTACCTCTTCAGCTCTCAAAAAGCAGCACAGAAACACAGAAATGCTTTAATGAATAATTCACAGTCTGTTTATCTCACTGAATACCCTACAGCTCAAGTGGCAATTATATGATCTATGTTAGAACTGGCAAAAGACCATCTGTGTCTATTTCCAATGATGTTTCTCTGATACTTAGTAATAATTCATCGCTCAATTTGTCAGAAACTAACTGAAAAAGAGCCAGACCAATGATCTGATGAGACTGTTCAAAATTGAACTCATTGGATTGTGTGGGAAGATTTGTGTTTTTGGGGATGGTGGTGTGGGGACACATTTTAACAAAGTTGAAGGTGGAGTTGACCATGGCTTTGCCAAAACTTGTGCTCTCCAAAAGGAGTATCCACTCAAGGAAAGATTGAGGGCTTGTCGTTAAATATTTTGAATTACAAACAGATACTGAAAATATAAGAGGCTTATGATCAGAAACAAACTTATCCAGTTATAGTCAATTCATTTTTTAATGACTTCCACATTATTATTATTATTATAAGTTATTTAAGAGGAACACATTAGTATATTTTGTGAAATTAATTAGTTTATTATTTATCTCGGTTTATTACAACCTGATGGGCAACACTTGGCACTCCCATCTTCATGCTCACAATACTCCTGACAATTTCATGGGACTAGTTTTCTAAATGTTGGTTAAAATTCTATACCTATACTTTAAAGTAGAGGGTGCGAGGCACAGGAGCGCATGAGATGCCTTTGAATAATTACAAGCCTGTTGAGCATATTCATGTTTTCAATTATTTTCTTGTAATATAATTCACATGTGTTTAACAGTGTTACACACACATTATCTGACATTGTGACTGCACACATTTTTAAATATTTTGCTGATGAGTGTTAAAGGGAAGTGCTGCCAGACTTTTTTTCCAGCATTGCTTATTTTTGAGGATCGATCATTTCCAGTGATCTTTCGTCACCAGCTTTATTCATTTTGCAGTGTAATAAACAACATAGGAAGTTAAGTATTTCTTGCTAATGCAGCAGTATAATGAAAAAGTAAATAACAGCAAAGTCATTTTAGAACTGTTTCCTTGATCCTGGATGCAAGAACCTTTTGCTGCACCAGAACACCCCTTTACTGACCTGGCACTTAATAATTAGAACAGAATTATGCAGTTTGAAAGGAAATGGAAACCCCTTCATGGTTTTATCTGGATAATTACAAGACAAACAAGACCAGGTTAAAACCTAGTATATGGCTGGACCGAACCGCCAGACGTCACAGACACTGTGCGCAGTGTAACTTTATCACTCACTCAGTTAGTCACAGACATTTGCGTTTGTAGGGCTGGCCCCGCTGTTGCGGTCCAGCCAAAAAAACACAGAGCCAAGTTGCTTGAAATAATTAAAGAAACATTGGGTAACTTTGCTTTGGAATACTGCTTGTTTAATTTGTTTGAGATAAGATAGCCAGTATTGTTACTTGTAACATAATTTTGATACCAATACTTTTAATGGCAAGTTTTAATTAATAACAAGTTTGAGTTAATGGCAGTGCTTTGTATGTGTGAGTAACCTGGCATTTTTTACGATGAAAATGTGTTTTTCTTCAGATTCTATATTGTGCTGATGTATCTCAAGAAAAACTTTTTAGTGATGGCTAGCGAGTGTGTACATCATGCATGTGAGAAAACTGGCTTTAGTAGAAAAAAGTGCACCAAATTATTTACATGAAAATAATTTTTGGTTTACCAGTATTAATGAGCCACAAAACAATTTGATGCAGGTTTTCCATGTGAAGTGATATATAAATATGCTTTTTGTTGGGCACAAAAACAATCTGACTTGTAAGCAGTATTAAACTCATTTACTAGCAATTAGGGGTGGGAATCTTTAGTCATCTTACAATTTGATTCGATTTCGATTTTTGAAGTCATGGTTTCATTTAAAAACTGTTCTCGATTCATCACACTTATCGATTTTATTCAACCGGTAATTGCTATTTTGAATTACTTTTAATATTTGATTGTAGTAAAAAGTTGAATACATCCCAGAGTAAAATATTACACATCAAAAATTGTAAACTGAATTAAAATGTAAACTGAATTTATTGTATTAAACAAATGTAGATTGACAAGAATAAAAATGAATTAGATAAATTTTAAAATAAGGCTGTAACATAACAAAATGTGGAAAAAGTGAAGGGGTCTGAATACTTTCGAAGGCACTACAACTATAGAAACAAAGCGAGATGATACATAGCTATATCGAAAATATGCATCTTTGATGATGCTGTCACTTCTCTTCAATAATAAGTAGTTGCACGAGACTGCTAAGAGGATACAACGGGAAACTCCTGCCCCTCCCCTAGTAAACTTGAGCAACCCATCAACCGAGTTGCTCGCTGTGTGAACGCCCTGTAAGAGTGCTACAATGCATCGTTATGAAGTCACAGTAGAAGCTAAATCTGGCAATCTCTGTGTGATTAATGTACTTCTACATGGTATCTGATAAATACCATGTAGAAGCATTATAATACCATGGTATCTGATAAATACAATTTTAAAAGCCCTTCACCAGCATTGAAGAAGGAGCTTTACTGCTCGCTTTAGCAAGATGATGGCATCAGTCACCCTCATTTTCGGCAGCTAATCCAGGCATCATAAAATGAGCCAGAGAGAGAGCAGCTGTTACTGGCAACTAAACTAGCTGAATAGCAAGGTAGCTAAAATGCACCGGAAATGATATACTAACAACAACAGTTAAAAAAATGATTGAACACTAAATGAAAATGAACGTTAAATACTATAAACACTATTTAACTGTATAGGAAAGCTTACTCTGTTTAAAATGTCACTGAAGTACAAGTACATAACGAAGAGAGCATATGCAATCTATGAGGTAATGAACTACATGTTCTGCATTTAGTTATGGATTGGTTGAAGTATTGAAGTGGTTTGGTTGAAATAGATATGGACTAATGGGCAATTAATAGTTGCTGTTCTGGAGACAAATAAAGGGATAAGGAAGAAGGAAAATAAGATCATAAGGGAGTAATACAAGAAAACCCAAGTTTCCATGTCAAGGTTTAATGTATAACAGTGGAACTCTCCATATGCCATATTTAGAAGCTAAATAAACATAAAAATAGAACAAAACTGTAATAATAAAACTTTTTTGTGAGCCAAAACCTTGAAAGAGTAGTAAAATACTAATACAAGTTCATAAATATATACAATATATAATATACAAAGGCAGTTCAGTGGAATTTCAGCTCATGAGTTCAAAGGGAAAGATTTCACAACTATTGCTTTTATTCCTCTCCAGCTCCTCTAGTACTTCTTGAAAAGTAAATATTTTACCTCACCTTACACTTGTTTTCCTTTTTTAATCCCCTCTGCAGTATATGCAGCAATGTACAGCAGCAGCATCATGTTTGATGCTTAGATGCCTTGTAGGTGGACTCCAGCGATTACGTTACTGCCGACTGAAGTTGGCTCAGGATGATTGCATGCTGGCTGTCAGTTGTCTTTAGAAAGATGGAAGGTCTAGTCTATTTTTGTGAAAAATGATGCAATCCAAAGGCAACATCATATTTCTGAATGTTATTCAAAAATATAAAGATAGGAGCATTAGACAAACTGTAACAACAAACCAAATTCAAAATATCAAAAGAATTTTGACAGCAACTAAACAAACCCAATACACACGTTTTTATCGACCAGGACGTGCTTCTTGGTTGGCATGCTGTAGTATGGTAAGCAGAGACAGAACCAGACCAGTACTTTAGATCTATTTTCAACAAAATCCATTTTAATGATTCTTCCAAGCTAGATGGTAACATCTTCTTGAGACACTGGGGTTGCCATCACCCTGGTTTGTTAAAAAGGCTCTTTTTTCAGTCAGTGACTGCAGGAGCACAGTGGACAGCTCACACACTGACAAGCAGGTGTCTTCAGGTTATTGTGCTGCCACATCCACCTTAGTACACAGCAGTCAGCTGAAATGTTAAATTAATTCTGTACAGCTGCTGATCTCCATGAAAACATGATATTGAAGGTACTGCACGCATTGTCTGATGAAGGTTAAAAGATCTTACAAGCATAAAGATGTCCTCTAAAAAGGAAGACACTATACTTTCTCTGACAGTAAAGAGAACGAAAAGTAGCATATTAACAGTAGCAATCTAGATATAATGGTAACATTACTGCATTATGGCTGTTTTTTTTCTTTGATGCCAAAAGAAGTTTCTGTACTATCCAGAAAAATTCACACAATTTTTACACATTATTTATACAGCTGGATATTTACTTTAGTTCTGTTCCACTTGAGTTTTGAACCTGCATCCTCTGAGTTGCTTACCATCTATTCCACACTTTCACCAAAAATAACACAATGCTGATACCATTATGCTTGTTAGAGATGGTTTTGCCTATGCTGCATTGGGCACTGACCAAAAATTTAAAATCAGTTTCATTGGGCCATAAAAAAACGTTCAATTGCCTTAAGCATCATTTACCTTCTTCATCACAAACTACATGTTGAATTTATGTAAGACTTTTTCATAAATGGCTTGTTTCTTTTCACTTGCAATTAAGTCCAGCGTCAATTGATGGATATTAATGATGTATGCATACTGAATCTCAGGAAAGACAAAAGAATCCTTGTTAATCCTTAAGTCACTACTGACTAAGTAACAACCTTATCAGTCGGCTAAGTAACATCCCAGTTTTCTGAATGCCCAGACACACAGTTTAGAAGGGCAGACTGATTTATAGGGTGATAGGAAGAATATCACACATCTTTATGACATGATTCACTAAGCTCAAATAAATACTTTATCACTCTTTTCTTTTAGGCTTTCACTGATCAGTTCTTCTCTACCACTTTATCTTCAAATTGTATCAAAAGCTGCCTTCATGGTTTGTTGATTCTACTTTGAGTGGTGACAGTGAGTTCCATACCTAAAAACCTGAAGACAGGCACATTTAAACCATGTTCATACCACACAGACACTAACAGTATAGCTTTTTAGCTTACAAAATATACCTCCTCTGATTTTAGTTTTTAGTGAAGTGAAATAAATACTTATGCAAATGAGAATCTTCTCATTTTCTTTCACACTCTCATCTGTTTACATAATCTCTGAATTTGTGTAAATATCAGTTTTGAGCACATTGTGTTCTTTCTATACGTGAAGTCCTATCTAAAAATATCACGATTGCAAGTTCAAGCAGACATAAAATGCTAATTTTCATCTCCCAACTGATTTTGTTTAAGCACCTGTGCCAGGGCTTCCCCTGCAGAGACAGTCTTCACACCTGTCTAAGAGCGGAATCAACATATGAGAATGAATAAGATACTTACAGTCCAGGCAAACAATCAAGGCAAAGAACTCCACAGAGATATGTACCAGGTTCACTTAATTTCCATGCCCCTTTCTTTGGAATGATTAATGCATCTGTTCGTATACAGTGAGCTCCATAATGTTTGGCACAAAGACATATTTTTTCCTGATTTGGTTTTGTACTCCACAATTTTGGATTTGCATTCAAACGATTCACATGTGGTTTAAGTGCAGATTCTCAGATTGTATTTAAGGGTATTTTTAAAATATATTTTTATATATTTTAGCACTTTTTAGACACAGTTCCCCCCACCATTTTAGGGCACCATAATGCTTGGGACAAGTGGCTTCATAGGTGTTTCTGATTAGTCAGGTGTGTCCAATTGCTTTCTTAGTACAGAAATAAGAGGGCTTTTAGTATCTAGTTTTGATTCTAGGCTTTTTATTGCCTTTGAAGCCTGTTTTTGGTGTTTGTCAACATGAGGACCAGAGTTGTGCCAATGAAAGTCAAAGAAGCTATTACAAGGCTTAAAAATAATAATTTAAAAAAAAAACTGTCAGAGACAAACACTTGCCCAAATCAACAGTTTGGAACATCATTAAAAAGAAAGAGAGCACTGGTGAGCTCAGTAATCGCAAAGGGCCTGGTAGGCTTAGGAAGACCTCTACGTGTGATGACCATAGAATTCTCGCCATAATGGCTAAAAAACCGCAAACATCTGTCCGACAGATCAGAAACACTCGAGGCAGGCATGGATGTGACAGTCAGTGCGTTTACGTGCACAGTTGAAATCGATCTATATTAATAGCTTGGTTTGGCCAAAGATGAGATTTAATTGGATTATTGTCATCGTCCCAATATACATGACTCGGAAAGAATTTGATTTATTGACCGGAGATGTGTCTGACGAAGGCTTCTTATAAATCCTGCTTCCTCCAGTTCCTCCAGGCTACACTGCAAGATGCAAAAACAGGATGGCCAGAATACTGCTTGCTGTGAATCACCTAAAATACAAATTTTGTGAAATGAAATCACAAAAATATAACTTTGTATGAAAAATTATGGAGCTCACTGTATGTATGAGAAAATCTATATTATTTGACAGTGAGGGTAGTTTAACAATCTGTTGATGTCTGAAGGTCAACAACCCTCTGTCTTTTCTTCTTAAAGTCATTTTCCTTTCTCACAGGTGATGGATGGCACATACATTTTTCCAGATGTTACCTCTTTGTTACCACAGTGAAATGGAAGCCCTTGTGTGTGTGTGTGCATGCATGCATGTGTGTAATATGAGTACACACATGTTGCAAAAAATTAAAAATAAATAAATAAATAAATACTATAAACTTATCAACCCTACCTGGTTTTGCAAGTTCAGCACAGTCATTTTATTCTTAAATGACAACCTTTCTGTCTGGTTTTGGAAACAGTTCTCACCAACCTGGTAGATGAAGAACCACAAATATGAATTACCACAGAGCATATTTTCAATTCAATTATTTGAAATCACAGTGATGTGTGAGTTCATCCACTACAATATACATACCATGTCAAAAGTTTCAAGAATGAAACCTATCCCCACACCCACACACGCACTCACACACATGCACATTTAAAATTTTGTCGAGACATAGACAGGGATTACAGGGAAAGTTTTCACTTCATAACATGTTACTTGGTTGCCAGGACATACCTGTACAACAAAGACAGGTTGACATTCATTAGGGTTTCCCCTAAGAAATAATGACAATGACTACATACTGCCAGCCCTTAAACACTTTGGGACATCTGCAGTTACTTCAGAGTATATTTCCTTATCCAAGAAGATGCAGCAAGTTTTATTCAGCGTTAGCAAACATTTGGACTATGGCTGTTGCTTAAGAACCAGTTGCCTAACATGGTTCTAAAAAAGGCAGTGTGGCAATGCATACAGATGATTCCAAATTTATAAAGGTGCAGCAACAGGCAATGAACTTATTGTGATTCTGAACAATGATTTACAGTATGTGTCTGAGTCTAGCAGATGAGCTCATTCATCATGTTAAAACAATAATACTTCTTGTAATTCTTCATTTTATTACAATTCTCTTCTGCTTGTTAATACTTCCACAATGTCACAAGTTATTGAAGCTCCTGTTCAATTTAAATTAAATACTGTCTGGCCATATACTGTAGTAAGAAGCTGCAAAAAATAAAATAAAATGACCCGTCAAAGTAAAGTTGGTACACAATGAGGCAGCTTGTTCAGCACACTGTGATGCCAGATCAAGGGTGAATGAAATACACTCAATCATGGTTAAAGGTTTAAGGAAAGCTCATATCTAACCTTCCTTAACTTTTTCAGAAACATTGATATTTACTATCATGAAACAAGAAAAACACCCATGCTTCTTTCTATCCAACCAAGTTCATCAACAAATCAATTACCGACCTAACCATGCTTAGAATCTAAATCACAGGTTACACAGGCAAAAAACAAATATGGTTTCAAAAAGTTAACTTATCCTGTCAATACCTTACGAATCAATAGTGGAATCCACCACAGGTTTATTGTGGGTGAAATATATGTCTCATATTAGCTCTGCTTCAAATCTGTAGAAAGTGTTAGCAAGGCACAGTGTCACACTTAGCAAAGTATTACAATTATCATAGTAGATAGATGAGCTGTAGGGCTACGTTGAGAAATTATATCAGATTCAGGAGACCGAGGTTTATCTAGACCAGGCATGGGCAACGCAGGCTGACCTGATGGTATATCCGGGCTGCACTGCTCCGTTAAAATTATAAATAAATAAATAAAATTAAGATCAGTGTGTCAGCACTAGTCACACAGTTGATGCTGTAAATGCACACCCTGTCAGCATGGAAATGGAAAATCATCACCATAGCACAAAGGCAGCTAGCTATCGTTGACTCTGTAAAATCTGTTTCATAGCAAATGGATAAAAGAAAGGTGGATTACAAAAAAAGTTTTCCAGAACAAGTGATTATCTCTATTCACAGAATTCAAAGGCAGACCATAATGCCTGGAATGTTTTCAGGTAATTTATCACACTACCACAGCCACCACAGGTACAATGAATACGACTAATACACTGGTGAAGCAAGGACTCTTGTCACAGGCTTAAAAATCAAGATTCAGAGATTCAGATGCTTCATGAATATCACAACTGCTCAAACATCCAGTGTCAAGGCATCCTACCTGGTATCACTTAAGCTGAAAAAGTCTGACAGCGAGATTGTGCTGCACAGTTCAAATGGGAACAGCTTTCAGTGATGAAAACATGACGAAATATTTTGTGATTCTCTCTGTCTCATCACACAGAGACACGCAGAATTGCTTGCATTCAGAAACATGCTGAAGCAAAGCTGAATGAGTGTGGTTTTTTTTCTCTCTCACTGGCTTTAGATGTTACCAATGAAAGTCAGCTGATGATTTCTGCACGGATATCTAACAAAGTCACAGACCAATCAATGTTTTCTTTCAAAGAGGGCTGAGTGGGGCATTGACTTTTGGAAACTGCAACCAGAGGCTGCTTTTCCAAAATTCTTCAGCTGTGCAGCATATTTGGAAGTATGTACATCTGCAAAAGCAATTTTTCAATACTGAAAGATTTGAAGTCTAAGGAATAAAATTGATTAACAGATGAAACATTGTTTCACGTCATGCAAGTATCAGGCACTAACATAGCCATTGGAATGTCTTTCCTTTGTCCACAAACAGGAGTGGCTGCAGGGTTCCCACTGGGCTGATATGATTACTGAGTGAGTGATCCACAGGATTTTTTTTTTTTTTTTGGGAAATTTTCTGTTACAGGAGGTCACCCATTCACCCGCTCACTCAGAGGGGAGCACTTTCTTAAGTTAATTTTTACTCACTCCTATTGCTATAGACTGGTGCATAGGGCAGCAATGGACCTCCAATACTTTGTAACATAATGTTTTTTTTTTTAAATGCACTCGTTTGTATTTTCTGAATATACACACAGTTCCACATTCTGTGGTTTACAGTTAAATATGTTTATGCTTCATATAATACAAATTGAAGTTTTGTCATCACTTACACAAGAAGTATGTGTGCGTTTGGTTTGCTACCTGTCTGTCAGACAGAAGCCATAGGGAAAAGGGGTTAAAACAGGAAGATTTAGAATTTCACATGCATTTTTTTAGATGACAGCAAATCTACCAGCATGGCCTCTTCAATGGTCTGGTTGATTGTGTATTGGGCACCCCTGTTATAGGGGATAGTGCTCTTCAAATTGTGAGAACAGAGTCATCATCAGCAATAGTGCAAAGTATGCCCAGAGCAAGCAATACCAACACTGAAGGAAACCTACAGCTGCTGAATAAACATGATAAATTCCCTACTGTTATACACAGCAGACATCAGATTTACTCCAAGGTCATTGAAAGTAAAATTTAATTTGGCAAAAAAAGATATTATATGTGCTCTGGTTCAGAATAATTCAGAGCATCTGGAAATGAATAGATCTACAGCAGATGTCAATAATTGGATCTGCTTTCTAGGGAAGCCCTGGCCTACTAAAGAGCGAGAGACCTCACGAAGCTGGAAAGGTGCATTTCCTCAGAGTCCACCATGCACTACATGGATAATGATTGACAGCGATATTTATCCCACCCTCTGATGTGTACTTCAATCAGAAACTATGTTTCATCATATTAAGAATGTGTCTGCCCCACACATAAATGTTGACAGTAGACCCAGCCTTGGTACTCATACCAAAAACCCATATGACTGTTAAATTCCACCAAGTTTCTGGTACAATCCTCAAGGAATCACTCTTTAAATTAGGGAAATTGAATTTAAGATGCCTCACTCCTAAAGTGGCTCTTGTTAAATAATTATGTGTGGATCATAATTTTCATGTATTTAATTGAAATTATGGTCAGGGTCAAGTTTCCCCTGACATCCCCAATGGGTGGGTTTTTAATGACTCTGAATTCATGTCCATCAGGCAGAGTCAATGGAGCTGAAGCTATTTCTCAGTCCACTCTGACTTTAACCCTTATGTCTGGAAGTAGGCTTTCAGTACTTATTGTGATCTGTAGCACAGCCTGTCTAAATCAATGTATAACACACATTTGTTTGCCTTAGTGTCTATGCATAGGTCACCTTATTTAAATTCTCTGTATTATTTTTTTTTACATTCTATCACATATTGCTGTTGCTGACACCCACCGACGGTAGTGCAACTGGATCCATTCCCTGCCACTGGGAGCTGGTGTAAATGACTGCAATCAGCAGTCCCACCTGACTGAACCCCGGCTGGATTTTCAACAGGGAATTTGGAGTCTCCAAACTTGTGTGAAGACTCCAATGTGTGCTCAGAGATTTGCCACCTCTGGGTTGTCTAGCTTTTTGTCACAGGAGATCAAGCCCTCACACACTGTGCAGAATTTGGCAGGGACACTGTTTGAAATGGGTTACCTTCCAATTAACACAATTGCTACAATAATGGGAAAAAAGCACTGCATGTCACCCAAGAATGTCCAGGGAACCGATATGAAAAGAAGATTCCCAGCGCACTTCAAGCTGGCTAAAAAAGAAAACTGAATAGGTGCTAGAGTAGAAAACTCCTTATCCGAGCGCTTCATGGGAACTAGCCCAAAAAAGGAACATTGGCTATAATCTGCTCATTTTTTCCTTTTATTTTTATTGAAATTTTCATTTGTTGGTTTTCTTTTTTCTCAACCCATTTTAATCTATCAATGTATATATCATGTTACTACAATTAAAGCATGTATGTGGTCATTTACGCAGGTAATTTTCATGTCTTTACACATATGAACCTTACATTGTGTAATTGATGGGAGGGTATTTATATTCCTCCCGGTGCAGCCCTTGAAGCATGTTTTTCTACTCTGAGGAAGATGTCCTAAACATTGCAAAAATCTATGACATTCAATTGAAATTACATTACATTACAGGCATTTGGCAGAACGCTCTTATCCAGACAAAGAACAACACAAAGAACAACAACAAAAAAATCATCAGTTGAGAGTCTTAATATCTGTACTGTATAGATAATGGTTGTTGAGGCCTGCCAGTTTGGTGTTACATGTTTAGAAGCAGTTCCAGTGTCAAGCAGAAACCAACATGATGTGATTTATATGGAAAACATTTTGCCTGAAGGTGGAGATTATCTAAGGGTGGATTTCACAATTATTTGCATGCAAACGTCACCTCTGTTTTTAGAAACAGAAGTAAATTTCCATTCTTGTACAGGTATTAAATAGCTGGGCTGAACTGCCTAATAACATATTCATGTTTGATCACCTTAGAAAGAGGGTAAAACCGAATCTTCTGATAAAAATAGTGTTTACCCCTGCTTCCAACAATATTAATACGTAGAAATGCTTATAGCATCAATAAGCAGCTTTAATAAGTAAATTTGTCCACTTAAGCCAGTCCTTGTTTAACCCCCACTCCACACCTTGGGCCTCACCCAGTCATGCCAAGCATCCACCCGTGATCATTCATTAAGTATGCATGGGCCAGGAGTAAAGGTGTTGTCTCTCTCCCTCTTTCAGCTACATAAAATGTGGGCCTTAGGAGTTGGCTTCTGGAAATCCTTCATCTTGGTCAGGCGTTTGGTGTGCAGTCTTGCATGGCACCTGATATCTGGCATTTTTAAATTTTATACCCAGCTATTTGGAATATTCTGCTGTCTTTTTGGTTTTTGGACTTGGCCTTTTCTTTGATTTGGTGTATTTCATTCATTTCTTTTGTGACTATAACATTAATTGTTTGTTAAGATAGTTGAACCTTCGTCTTTAGATTAGACATTGAATACTTTTAATAACATATTAAATCTCTTCATTTTAATCTGGTTGAGAGTTGTATATTTTAATAAAGATTGATTCAACAGGTTGCTCTGCCTATCAATAAAATTGACAATTTAAAAGATAATTGATATATTTGCTAATAATTAACAAATGAAATGTAAAAAAAAAAAGTTTTATACTGTGGATAAATGAGGAGTTTTAACTGTTGATACACTTGTGTTCTGTATTCAGAGTGCCAGACATTGAACAAAGGTGTTCACTGTTGAAACCGATGGATTTGGAAATGGTCATACTTTAAATTAAATCTCACTTCCCTGACACCATCATAATTGAAATCAATGTCATCAAAAAGAACTTTGCTTCTCTTTTTTTATAATTTACTTGAAACAGTCAACAAAAAATTGATTGGTGCAAAGATACCACTCAAATAAATTGCAGGTATTTCTGCTTATATGGAAGCATATCTTTTGCCATTAAATTAGGCCCCTACCCTAAAAAAAGATTCCTGAAGATTTCTATTTGACGTCGTAGACAAACTGACCAAATAATCAGAAAGCAATGTGACTAACTCTATTAGTAATGATTTGATTAACTTTTTAATGCTAATTATGCATATTATCTCAATGATAGTGTCACATCCATGAAGTGCAGGGTTCATTTTAAGGTTCTGCTCCTGACATTAAAGGCTTTGCTTTGACTCCAGTGTATTTGTCAGACATGCTTCTACCATAGAAGCATACAAAGACACTTGTATTCTCTACACATAGTGTGTGGCCCTGAGACTTTCAAATAACTTAACTAGTGACAATTTATCTTCCAACAGATCCCCACTACTGTGGAACATCTTGCCAAAACAAGAGAATTGTGCAGCCATATAATATTATGGGGCTGCATATTTTCCATGCTGTCAACAAAGGGTTACTGGCTCTTGTCCTGGATGCTAATAGGACATGCAGCCTTCCAAACAGGGCCAATGTTTACAGCGTAAAATGGGTGAATAGGATCTTCATATATCATTTTAATATTATTATGTCTTCCACTAACTAACACATGCGTCTTACACATTGAAACATTATAATTAGTCAACCATAATACAATAGTAACTTGCAATAAAGCCTCCTGGGTTCAGTGTCTGGATTTTCAGACATCTGGGCTTTTGTGTGGGCTTATTGATGCACAGAAAAAATAAAATAGTAATTAATTTGAAAACAACTGTGAAGGGTGACTGGAATTCTGCCACCAAAGCTCAGAAACATACATCTCATTGCTTAGGGGCTGAAGGACATTAGCTTCAGAAATGCCTTAGTTCACTACATTTTATTATTTAAATGGTCTTGCCATATGGACCTGTGGTCCATTATAAGTACACCAACAGACATGACTACACCATGTCATTTAGGTAAAGGAAAATTGGGGGAAGCCTCTAGAAAGCCCTGAGCTGAAGAAAGTAAGATGGGTTCCCTTAATTGAGTCTGGTTCTTCCCAAGGATTCTTTCTTTATGCCACCAAATGAGATTTTTCCTTGCCACTGCTGCCTGCATTTACAGCATATTGTGGCAGATGCTTTGTAAAATGAGCAATATTAATAAACAGTGATTTGACTATTTTATAAATATGAATATGAAGTACGGTGTGTTTTTCTATTTTATTTTTCTTCCAAATGCTTTCAATACTAATGTATTTGAAATCTTATCCTAATCAAAAATGTAAAAAGTACATTTTCTCTCTTGCCATAGACATCAGTTATTGACATAGCCACCAATGTTTTACAGAAGTAAAATAAATATATTCTAAAGTAATGTTGTCATTTGTATCACTAAATTAATCCATGCAACTTGGCCGTGTGACTTTTTATTTCAAAAGCTGTGATTTCTTTCCATTTATTTTTCCATCTTACAAATTTTTTTCCACTTTATAAAAAGAACTTTTAAATAAACCAGTATATACACGAGATCCTTAAACCTTCATTCTTCAAAAATTAACTTAAAAATGCAGAAAATCAAAACTACTCAGTATCCCCCCTGACATCACCATAATAATTATGCATTTTTCTGAATATAAGACAAACATAAATCATATTCAGTGTGGCTGGGTATGATTTCTGGCAATATAACTAAGATTAGGTATATGGGAGAGAGGACACATTGTTTATATCTGGGCATAATGCATTCTCAACTTGAGATTCAAGCATGGATTCAACACGCTTTTTTCATCATTCTAAATTACACTGCACCAAAACACAATGTAACTTGTGACTTGATGCTCAAATACCCAAAAGGATTAATCGAATATGCATAATAAATTATTCCTGTCTGGTTGCATTAGCCTTGCTTAATGAGTCTTGGTGCCTCAACCTGCATCTGAGGTATTCTAGGAAAACTACAAAGAAGTCACCAAAGCTCTTCGCATACTAGTCGAGCACTCGTTCCCACTGCTCGTTACTAACTAGTTAAATTTATGTTGAAGGCTCTAAATAAGGAGAAAACAATACAGTAATTTCTTTTCAAGTTTATACACTTTGATTTTCTTGTGATCTCACTGACTCAAAATTTCTAATACATGTATTTGAAGCTCTTTTGGACTGTCATTATATGCCTTGATTTGCATGAAATTAGAAATATTCTATGTTTGACTGACTCAGAAATTAAATTGTCAGGATACAGATTCATTTCCTCTGAACTACTAACAAAACAATTATTTGTCCTTCGCTGCCAGATTTCCCCCAAGCTAACTTACAAAATTGCATAGCCTATTAATAAACAATAAAGCAGGGAACACTTTCTGACACATTTTCATTCATGGATGACTTTTGCTACAGCATTAAGCTATAACAGTATCTCTTTCAGGTGTTCTACCCCTGCATTTCTAATAAAGGTTATTGATAGCCACTTTCCAAGGAACTCCATCCTTCCAGTAACCTCACTTTTCTGCTTTGCACCTATAAGCATTCCATAGTTTTGACACTTAATTAAGAATTATTCCTTTAGGTTGACAAGATATGTTACACTTCCAAGGTGGTGTGCCAGGCTCAAAAGTGACCACATGCCTGGAGGGTGCCATTTATGCTCATCTAAAAATTGTATTAACAAGATTTTTCTTTCACCACATTTTTATCTTACATTTGCAGAGTGTCAATTAAACTGTTGAAGCCACAATTCGCTTATTTGCTTTCAGTAATCCTATTGGCCTTCAATCCTATAATTTCAGCTGGCTAATATTTCAATTCCTTGCAGTGCCATGCACAACAAAAACACACTTACACTTTTCACACATTTCATTCACATGCGAAAGCTATTTTGGCTCAATAATTTCTGTTAAAACAACCCTTTTATACACACGTCTTTGTTTGCTGGGTGGCTCATACTACACTTCCATTGTGTGGATGGGTCCCATCGTCTGATATCAAATGTAGACCATCATATGACATGCACAACTGCTGGATTCCTTATCCTTCAAATGCACTGTTGTAGAGTGTGGAGGGTCCCCAAGCCCTGGTATTGAATCCAGACCATGCTGGCTGTGCCCAGTAGCCCCACAGGGTACCAATAGGACCCAGCAGGGATTTTCATCTGGAAGACTTCCATGTTTACTTGCAAAACCAGCGACTCTCTCTAGTCAACAGCATGCCCACAGTCTGCCTGCTGAAGCCTCAAATGAAATGTTTTAGGGGTGAATGGTGGGCTGCGAAGTGAAAATACATAGAAACGTCACATCAGATATTTCAGATATACTTGTCTGTGCTCTACTGAACTGACAGAGGAGAATTGTGTTCAACTATCAAGTACAATTTTGACATTCCAAATTGTGTAAAACAGCAAAATACATTGATAATTGGCAAACACACACACACAAACACACACACACACACAGTATGTGTGTTTGCATGTATGTATGTGTACGCATACTTCTCATAGTCAACCAATTTTTTATGTGACACTTTGACGTGACACTTAAAAGTTTGAATGACCAGTGTCAAGGGGGCTATCCCATACCCTATAAGCAAGATGCACACTGGCCATACACACACCACAGTAGCACTCAATTTTATTTATAATACCATCTTGCCGGCATAAAGAATTGTTGATACTTGTGTAGTGGCTAAGCTAACATCATTATTGCACCCCTAACAGGGTCTGCCTAATACAGCCCTGGTCACCACATGTGTTGAGGCTTAAGCTAGCCAAACATTAGCTTAGGCCAGTTCATTGTTTATCATTCATAGTATGCATACTAACACCATTTACCGATACCGATACAAATTACCATGTGTTGGTCTCTGTGCTCTCCTGCACTGGTGATTACCCCACGTAGGAGCACCGACTGCCAAACAGGAACTGAAAGATTCCAAAACATTTTCTAGAGGGAAGACCCAGACTGTACCATGTGCGGTAGAGTACAGACGGGGGTTTAAGAAGTTAAGAGGCAATAGGCTTTTAAAGTACCCTAATCAATGTTTATTGTTAGTATTTATATGTCAGTCTGGATATAAAAATCTCTCCTTATCTTCAGTATTATTTATCCATGGGAATAATGTCTGGCTGTATTGATTGATTGTATGTTAACTATGGCTTGTCTCTGTAGGAGGAGCTGCCAGTTCAAAGCCTGGGATAGAAGATCCTGTTGGTTAGTGCTGCCTGGAACTTGCTTGAAGCAGCAAGTGCTAGGGCCCAATAGTCAAGGGCCTAGCTTTTGGTTTGTTTTTTCTTTGTTTTGAAAAGTTAAGTTTCCTTAAGTTGATTTGAGTAGCCTTGTATTTCTTTTTCTTCAAATACATTTTTTTTTTTTTACATTTTCCATTTTTTTTTTCTTTTTGTCCGCATATGCTGCAACCTTTTGACTGGTGGAAAAAAAACAATAAAACAAAACACCAGCTGATGACAACTGCCTCCGTGACTCCTTTCACCACTTGGCCTATTCCTTACAACCAGAATGTGTTCAGATGGTAAGAGGAGAGAACACAGGGCCAAGTTACTTGAAAGAATTTAGGAAGTATTGGGTAGCAGCATTGCTTTTGAATACAGTATGTTTAATTTGTGTTAGCCAAGGTAGCCAATATTGTTTATTGTAACTTGGCATAATTTTGATATCAGTACTTTTAATGGGAGACCTAGATTTTGCAAGTGTTAGTGACTTATAGTGGTTTGTATGTGTGAGTAACTTGCCATTTTTGTATGTTGAAAACGTGTATTTCTTGAACGTTGCAAACTACGTGTTTAGACACACATTACAGGAACAATGACGCTCACTTTGTGTTCAAAGGAATTCACTGGCATTTCACATGAGTGCAAGGCTTGCAGTAATGGAACATGACAGCTATACTAAAGCAAGAGTTATTCTGTCTGCCAGCTTGTTTATTGCTGTTATTGACAGTGTGGTGAAGGAACTCATTAATGTCAGGGTCTGTGAGATTCACAAAATCAAAAGTAGCATCTTTACTCCTGAATACACTAATAAGCAATACCTTGATCTATTTGTCACACTTGTAACTTTTGTGAGTTAAAAATATTTTTGACAGATAACATACCTTTTATTTTCTTTACAGTCAGTTTCAATGTTTAGTCTCTGAATGAAATGGCACCTTTGCTATCAATGATCAGCACAAAATTAAAAATGGTGCAAAAATGAATTTCTGTTCTGGAATGTTTTTTCAGTAGGACAGTGAGACCACCATCACAGATTGTGATTTGTTCTGGCTTGCTGCATCCGTTTCCTCTTTTCTAGAATAGTTTTAGCTCAAACAAGTTCATTCACTTCCCATAATACACTGCGATGGAAAACATTCACAAGCCCACCACTTGAAGTAGCTTTATGGAACAACTACAGAAAATCTTTAGAATCACAGTTTTCAATTTCTGATAATATAGCTTTTAGCACCCAATTAATAGGAATAAGAGGGTCTAGATTTGACCGTGAGAGTAGAATTTTCCATGAGCCTTACCTTTTCTGTTTGGCAGTCCTTGAGCTCTGTGTTTTCTGTCTTCTTGGGCTGTACGTTCAATGGTGTTTTATTTGTTGTAACAATCCTTAGTATTTTAGGGATATCCTGTAAATAATAAGGTAAGTACTTTAATTGGATCCAAAAATACATAAAGTTCTGTATGGAAAGTCATCACCAGCTGGATGTCATGTGATATTGTGTTTTTCATCACATAATAATGCCAGTATTTTATCTGAGTTCAATCACAGTAGAGCAAGCATAGCTGTAAATTTCTAATTGGCTACAGGTTAAAATTTTAATTGATTCAGCACTGAATGTCAATTATATTTGCATTATCTTCATTATTACATTATAGCAAGTAATTACAGTATCAGTAAACACTTCTTTCTCATTGCATTTTCATTTTCATGGTTGCAGAACAGTTTGTATTGTAGGATATGTAATGTTTAGATTTTGGCCTTAGAGAGGGAATCAGTGAATAAGAATGTGGCCTGGCCTCCCCCTCACAAGTATCAAAGCAAATGTGATTGGGGCAATATAAAATCCACTGATACCCTAATCTAGGCAGACAATCTATGGGTCTCACCCCCTCCGAAGAGACAAACCAAATGACACAGGACACCATATTAGGGGTCGGAGACCCTACATGCCTAACATTTCCCTTTCCGATGTCCTCTAAGCTTGAATGGAATCTTTAGGTAGGCCAGTCCTTGTCATAAATTAGTCTGACCCCCCTTCCCTTCTATCCTACACCTTAACTCAGCATAACCCAATCAGGGCAAAACATCCTCAAGCCCTGCTGGGTAAGGTATTTAAGATTTCCACAGGAAAAAGGGTGTTGTGCTGCATTGGTGTCAGAGCCTGGAAGAAGAAGAGTTTTGCTCTTTTTATTTTGGTGGTGGTTCCTTGGTTTTGTGCTTTTAGCTGGTTTACTTGTGGCGCTTATACTGGAAGTGGGTGATACTTTGGCAAGGTCTGGCCGATCCGTTTCTCTCTCTCTCTTTCTCTTATCAGTCTCTCTCTCTCTCTATATTCTGGTATTTCTAGGTTAGTTGTTTAATGTTTTGCTGTATGTCTTCTGTTGTGGAAGTAGTGTGCCTGCATTCAATAAAGAATGTATGTTTTCAATTCATTAATATTTCATTAATTGACTGCTTCTTATTGAATTCAATTATTTAATCTGAAAACCTGATATACAGCTTGTTGTGACTTGTTGGTTGATTCCACCAGTTTTCTGTAGACTGACCTATCAAAGAATTTGGTGATTTAATTGATAATTCTAATTTTAAACATAATTATTAAATTTAATCTAATAAAATATTTTACATGTAGGTTAAGTGAGGGGTTCTAGCATGCAATATCACTTGGTTCAGTATTCAGAGTGCTGAACAGTTTAACAAGGGCATTGACTGTTGGAATCGCTGGATTCAGGAATAAACATATTCTTAATTAATCCTTGCCCGACAGTATATATACAGCTAACATTAAATCTGGCTTTCTCATTATGGTATTTTATTTAAAATATGATTCAGACTAATGCTTTATTGCGTCATATTTTTTATTCAAGGAAACGTTACACTACATCGGGTTTTGCCTTGTGCTCTTAAGTTGGGTCACCAGTTTGTTTCCTCTTGTTTTCTCACCTGTACTTCAGTTCTCTGTCAGAAAGAGGTTGGCAGCCTTTTTGGCAAGCCAGGTTCTCAATTGCAGCACTCTACTCCTCTATGTTGGTAAAGTAATTCCTATTAATTAAGCACAGACTTTTGGCAGCAATGTGTATTGGCAGCAATGTGACAGTCCAAATGTGCACAAGTGACAGTTGAATAATTTAGATACAATATTTTTAAATGTTGTACAGGTGTTGTTATTTTTTCTTCTTATGCTCAGAATTGGCTATTCCATAAATGTAGCATGAAGCATCACCTGTGGTCAGAATTCTAATCTTTTAAACAAGGCAAGAATAACTTTTTTGGTAGAAAGAGTTGCAAATACACACAGACAGCCTAAAACCAGAAGCCTAATCATGGCTAGCTCTACAGATCTTTACATAACAAACTCACAGGTAGACTATCTGGCTATCCATATTTGAAAAATGTTGGCATCAAGCCCTGTTATTTGCTCCAAATGCCAGAGAAATACAAAAGAATGACAGAAAAAATATGGCTGCCGCTTGAGGTGCTAACAGCTGCAGTCGGACTGGGTTTTTAAGTACCCAAATCTGTGTTATAGATATCAGAAATTGAATCGAAAGAATATTGAACTTGTATTTTTAACTTGAAATGTATCCAATGAAAGATGTAATGAAACGAAGACTGGATTCAATTTCAGACCATTCCATTCAATTTCAAATAGTGAAATACAAATGTAAAAGTTCAGTTTAAACATTATAAATTCAAATCATTGCAATACAAATTCAAGTTATGCAATTCAAATTAAATTTCAGATGGCACTAATTTCTTCCCATATTAATTTCTGGCCATGCAGTCTCTGTTGTCATTCACAGATGATGCTTGGTGAAAACGTGCATATGAAAAGCTGCATTTTTATGCATTGACAAAGTTGGATGGAATGGATAGGTTTCCTTATACTTTTTGGATAATTTTAAATGTATCCTAGAATTTTCCCAGTTGAAATCCTCTATGGCTGTTCTTTTATACAAATAATTTGCAATTGCCCAAATTGGATTTAAACTTTCTGTTGAAACCTGAAATTGAGTCTAGGGGGAGGGCTGTCACAATGAAATTGAGACTTGCTTGGATCAAAAATCCTGACAGACTTATTTACTTTCTGGGGTTTTATTGATATTATTTCAGGATTTGATGTGTATTTTCAATTGGGCAAGGACATTTCAAATATTTATTACAGAAGTTTCAGACAACCTGCCAGCCTTGCAATAGGTGGTATATGGGCAATAAGGAGTTTGTTAGCAAGACAATATACTTCAAGGAACATCAAATCAACTTCTACAGCAATTCCACTGTATACCTCCAGATGCTGTATGTGAGTCTACAAAATGATTTATTTAAAAAAAAAGGTCTAATCTGAATTTTTGGTTGGAACTCTTTCCTATGCCACATGTAACCTGCGACAGTTGCACTAACGGGAAGAAGTACTACTGAATATAAAAATTGATATTTATGTTTATATTGTTTATAAATGTCTCGTGTATTTTCCTGCTTTAAACAACAAACCTCCAAATGCCCCACATACCAGACAAAAAGATACAATTAAACTGAAATAAGCAATGTGAACGATTCCTTAAATACATTTGTGAGCTGGTTGATAGAGCTCCACACATATGTTTGGCCTGTCCATGTACTGCACGCTTATATACACAAAGGGCCAAGTGACTTGAAAGAATTGAGGAAATATTGGGTAGCATTGCTTTGGAATACAGGTTATTAAATTTCGGTGAGGCAAGATAGCCTATATTGTTTGTAGTACCGTAACTTGGCGTCATTTTGATATCAATACTTTTAATGGCAGGCCTGGATTTTGGCAGTCAGAATGAATGAGTTATTGACGGTGTATGTCTTGTATGTGTGAGTAACTTGGCATTTTTGTACGTTGAAAACATGTTTTTTATGAGATATCATTTCTTTTTGCAAAGCGTTTTATTACGAGAGTGAGAAATGCGAAGTGACCCTGTAAGAAACGGTTGTGGATTATGGCTATCCTTGTGTGAATTTGTACAGTCTGATGAGCGAGTACGTTTAGCAGTTTCGGTTTGCTATATATGTAAAACAGTGGCTGTGACAAATGGTGCGGTGGCGTAATTGTAAACGCATCAGAAAAGGTGAAATATGGCCAGTGTATGTAGGCTACTCACGGATTTGACGGCCATCCAACGAGCCTTGATTGACAAAAGAATCAGCAAGCCCGTAGAATTAAAACTGCCTAGGTCGCAACTTGTGTACCCTTCTGTCCTGCTCCGTTGTCTGTTATTTCGTGAAGATGCACTTTTAGTGTTTGTAAGGTTTATAAGGCATTTTGATAGGCTTTTCTGCAGGTAGGAATCCTCTTTGCTGTTTTGTTAAGCTAGAACCGGAAAAGTTGATAGTGGAGAATAGGAGCAGAAGCATATATCCCAGCAGGCTTTGCATATGAGAAAATAACAACAGTGTGAGATAAATTAGGCGAAATGATGAAATTGCGTAGTTGAAACAATATGTTTTTAGCAGAATGGGCATGTAGGTGAAGGTTGACATGATCACAGACTATAGTGCGAAGTAAATGAAGTGACCATGAGCGAGCTTAGTTTCCTTATCAAACGGTATATATAACAGTCTGTATTAAACATTAGTTGTTGAAGTGGAGGGTTAAATAATGTGTGCAATCTATTGCACTAATGTGTTTTTCTCATGTTCAGTGCTAGTAGTTATATTTATGAGTGAATCATGATTTTAAATGTAATGTTTTGATGCGGAGTTGCAGAATGTACATACGTAGTAATTGTTTGTATGTGGCTAGATAGAGAACAGGGCGAGGTAACATGAATGTAGAAACGTGGCGTTTGCTGATAAGAAGGTTTTGTATGGTAGCCAAGTGAAGAAATATAGTTAGTAGAAATGGCACAGTGGTGAACTGGTGTAACTTTTTAATAAAAGGAATACATTTGCCATCATGAAATGCATATGGGTGGCCGTGAATGAGTTTTGGTAAAGCAAATATAAGCGTAAGAAAACGTTAGTGTAAAAGAGGAAATGATCTGCCTGAGGGCGAGGCGGGATTCAAGCCTTAAACTGGAGGTTTGTGACTTTGTTAGTGCAGCACCATGCCATAGCTATGCAATGCGTGAAATATCATTAGCAAACCTGCCGGTGGTTTTAAAAAAGAACACAGGCCAGTAAGCACAGAAGAGCTCCCGTTGAATCCATATGGCTTAGCAATATTGTAGCCGGTTAATAACTGAACGTACAGACGGTACGTCATAATGCATATGGCTTAGCAATATTGTAGCCGGTTAATAACTGAACGGTGAACGGTGGGTAGATATGGTGCAAAAGCAATAATTGATAAGTAGTAGACAATTATTAGTGAGGGTCGAAGCAGGTTAAAGAAACGTGTTCCTAGCTGGGCTTGAACCTACGACCCCGTGTTCCCAAGACTGTAACCTTGCCCATTAGGCCACAGGCGGACTAGCTGTTTAAACTGGAAATGTTTCAGAGTAAAAAGGTATGGGTATTTTGCGTGTGTATGCACGTTTTTGATTGGGTCATGTAGGTGAAGATTTGGCTGGTGTCAGTGAAATGTTCAATGGGGAGACATGTTGTTAGTGGGATAGGCGGCAGGAAAAATAAGAATGAGAAGAAGAAGAAAGAGAAGAAGAAGAAGAAGAAGAAGAAGAAAAAAACACAAAATCCCCTTAGTTTGGGGCTTTATTGTGTGGACATGTGAAGTTGTTTATGAATTCTGTCTGTTGAAATTGGGTCAGAATGTACAGAATTTAATGTTTTTAAGGGCTGAGTGTCTGTGGCTGTTGTGGTTATTTCTGTGGGGAACCCTGAAAACTCTCGGTGCTGTATAGGTATGGGGCATGCCCCCGCCAAGGCGTAACTTGGCGGGATGGCATACCTGCCATCCCAATATCATATCTCAGTATGGTAAGAAAATCAGACTATTGAAGACTAAAAGCTAAAAACTACTAAAGTATAGTACTGAATTATATTTCTGTATTGTCTGTTGTTGTTCTGTTTGTCCTTATTTTGCTTACTTATCTCTTTTATTTTACTCTTTTCTACCAACACCATCACCCCCCAACTCTTTTGACTCTTGCCAGACTGCCGAGATTCTATTCTTAATTGACTTGCCTGGTAAAGTAAAAGTAAAATAACTGAAAAATAAATAAATAAATCAATAAAATTAAATAAAAAATAATAATAATAATAATAATTTAAAAAAAATACATATATATACAGATGAAGTCGGAAGTTTACATACACTTAGGTTGAAGTCATTAAAACTCATTTTTAACCACTCCACAGATTTCATGTTAGCAAACTATAGTGTTGGCAAGTCAGTTAGGAGATCTACTTTGTGCATGACACAAGTAATTTTTCCAACAATTGTTTACAGACAAATTATTTCACTTTTGATTCACTATATCACAATTCCAGTGGGTCAGAAGTTTACATACACTAAGTTGACTGTGCCTTTAAACAGATGGAAAATTCCAGAAAATGATGTCATGGCTTTAGAAACTTCTGATAGGCTAATTGACATTATTTGAGTCAACTGGAGGTGTACCTGTGGATGTATTTTAAGGCCTACCATCAAACTCAGTGCCTGTTTGCTTGACATCATGGGGAAATCAAAAGAAATCAGCCAAGACCTCAGAAAGAAAATTGTGGACCTCCACAAGTCTGGTTCATCCTTGGGAGCAATTTCCAAATGTCTGAAGGTACCACGTTCAACTGTACAAATAACAGTACACAAGTATAAACACCATGGGAGCACACAGCTGTCATACCGCTCAGGAAGGAGACGCGTTTTGTCTCCTAGAGATGAGCGTGCTTTGGTGCGAAAAGTACAAATCAATCACAGAACAACAGCAAAGGATCTTGTGAAGATGCTGGAGGGAACAGGTACAAAATATCTATATCCACAGTAAAACGAGTCATACATAACCTGAAAGGCAGCTCAGCAAGGAAGAAGCCACTACTCCAAAACCGCCTTAAAAAAGCCAGACGACAGTTTGCAACTGCACATGGGGATAAAGATCTTTGGAGAAATGCCCTCTGGTCTGATGAAACAAAAATTGAACTGTTTAGCCATAATGACCATCGTTATGTTTGGAGGAAAAAGGATGAAGCTTGCAAGCCAAAGAACACCATCCCAACAGTGAAGCATGGGGGTGGCAGCATCATGTTGTGGGGGTGCTTTGCTGCAGGAGGGACTGGTGCACTTCATAAAATAGATGGCATCATGAGGAAGGAAAATGATGTGGACATATTGAAGCAACATCTCAAGACATCAGGCAGGAAGTTAAAGCTTGGTCGCAAATGGCTCTTCCAAATGGACAATGACCCAAACCATACTTCCAAAGTTGTGGCAAAATGACTTAAGGACAACAAAGTCAAGGTATTGGAGTGGCCATCACAAAGCCCTGACCTCAATCCAATCAAAAATTTGTGGGCAGAACTGAAAAAGCGTGTGCGAGCAAGGAGGCCTACAAACCTGACTGAGTTACACCAGTTCTGTCAGGAGGAATGGGCCAAAATTCCAGAAACTTATTGTGAGAAACTTGTGGAAGGCTACCCGAGTTAAACAATTTAAAGGCAATGCTACCAAATACTAACAGAGTGTATGTAAACTTCTGACCCACTGGGAATGCGATGAAAGAAATAAAAGCTGAAATAAATCATTCTCTCTACTATTATTCTGACATTTCACATTCTTAAAATAAAGTTGTGATCCTAACTGGCCTAAGACAGGGAATGTTTACTAGGATTACATGTCAGGAATTGTGAAAAACTGAATTTAAATGGATTTGGCTAAGGTGTATGTAAACTTTCGACTTCAACTGTATATACAGTATATACATATATTTATAAATATATATTTAGCCACTTGGTTAATATTTGTTCAAAAGTTTAGTGTTACTGCATTTCTCTTCACCATAGTTCCATTAATTCACATCATCTTTTTACTGAAATATCAAGCATTTCCTTAAAACAGCCATGCATTCTCTAGCCCATGTAGGACAGCTACATGGTTTCATCTCAAGAGAACGTGGTTTTTGTGTGCAATCATCACACAGGCAAAACAAAAAAAAAACAATAGTTTTTTAAATGTATACTTTCAGCAGGCCTACTGTAAATTAGTAAATTGTAAATTATTGTAAATTTAAATGTAAATTAAATATATTTAATTCATTTTTGGCACATCGCTTTTTACATCTTTATGTTTTGCTATTTAGGGAAAATAAAACACTTATGTTCAGTATTGAAGAAAACAATGTGTTCCAGGGATTTCCTCATTCAATGTGGTAATTCAGCCTCTGTAAAATGACATAAAAGTGTGATGCATGAAGTGAGTGAGTAAGGAGTGGGCAGGGTGAAAATAGAAAGCTTGGCTTGAGTATGTAGTTGAGAAAATATAAAAGCTTGTTGTGAATGGATGATATAAACAGGGTGTGGGTGAATGGAAAGATTGTGTGTGTATGGGAGGAGAAGCGCATGGCTTGTGTGGGTGGTGTAGGAGGAAAGCATGGTTTCGATGGGAAGGTGGGTGTGGGGTGCATGAGTAGGTGTGTGCGTGAATGTGTGGGACAGTTGGGTGAGAGACTAGCTTGGGTATGACGGGCAGGAGAAAAGTTTGAGGAAAGACTGGCTTGGATGGATGGGTGTGGGGTAGGTGGGGCATGTCAAATTCATTCAAGATATTAGTGTTTTTTAAAAGATGTTAGTGTTTTATTTTAAAAGACGTATGTACATGAGAACAGGTGCCGTTCTTTTTTTAAAAGACAGTTAAACCTCAATGTTATTCCATTAAGCCACGTTTAGCCACACTAAACCCAATGGTTCCTATTTATTTTCACTTTCATTGGCTTGACTGAATTGGTAGACTACCTTTGTGTTTTTGTTTCACTTGAAATGTATCTCCACACAGCCCCCTCATGCTGAATTAAATTAATGTTTTTCTATTTTTAAGACATAAGCACTCATTAAGCCATGTTAAGCTCATGTTAAGTTCTCATCTTTGCTTAATTTTGGTCATTGCTCATTTGAAACAAATATTTCCTGTTATATATTGGACTTTTCTGTCTCCTCATTACAAGAACCAATGAGAAGTTAGGTCTGAAAATTCAATTGTATCCCACTATAGGGACATTAAGCTACATTAAGCTCCCGTTTTGCTGTTAGGGTGCCAATTTCTCACTTTGTGAATTAATTTAAAATACGTCTATTTGACCTGGTGCTTTTCTTCTGGAATTAGGGTGCCCCTCTTGTTTTTTTTCTAGACACTGATACCTCAATTTTAGGCCATTAAGCCTTGTTAAGCCACATTAAGCCTAATGGTTCTCCTTCATTTTCAATTACATGTTTGACTGATTTGTTGCCCCACAGTAATGATGTTTGTTTCACTTGAAATTTTGAATATCTCCTCATATGCCCCTCACACCTGAATTAAATTCAGATTTTTCTATAGGGATTTTAGGACATTCACCCATTATATATATTTCTTGATTTTTGTTACACATATTATTCCTACCCTTATTAGGACATTTGATCCTGAACAGCTGGTTTAATTTTTTTATTATTAGCTTATTAAATTGAATTATTTACAAGTTCAGCCAGGTGGCACGGTGGTGCAGTGGGTAGCACTGTCGCCTCACAGCAAGTAGGGTTCAAATCCGGCCTGGGCCTTTCTGTGTGGAGTTTGCATGTTCTCCCCATATCCGCGTGGGTTTGCTCCATATACTCCGGTTTCCTCTCACAGTCCAATGACATGCAGGTAGGCTAATTGGAGACTCTAAATTGCCCATAGGTATGAGTGTATGAGTGAATGGTGTGTGTGCCCTGTGATAGATTGGCGGCCTGTCCAGGGTGTATTCCTGCTTCTCGCCCAATGTATGCTGGGATAGGCTGCAGCACCCCCCGCGACCCTGCTCAGGATAAGCAGGTATAGATAATGGATGGATGGATGGACAAGTTAAGCCCAAATTTCAGTCCAAGTACGAGTATTCGTTAAAGTCACTCTTGTAAGGACTTAATCATCCTTCAGCAATGTTTGATTTCTTTGACATGCTGACTAAAACATTGACTATTAAAGATGAACCTATTTTAAATCAACATTACATTACAGGCATTTAGCAGACACTCTTATCCAGAGCGACTTACACAACTTTTACATAGCATTTTACATTGTACCCATTTGTACAGCTGGATATATACACTGAAGCAATTCAGGTTAAGTACCTTGCTCAAGGGTACAACGGCAGTGTCCTACCCAGGAATCGAACCTATGACCTTTCTGTTACAACCCCAGTTATTTACCCACTGTGCTACACTGCCACCCTCATCAAAACATCAAAACAATGTTGAAAATTCATGTCTAGACATGAAAAAAGGAGAAATATCTAAACTTAATAACAGTCACAATGAATAATTCATACCAAGAAGCATATACATTTTCATGGGAATCAAGGGAATCAAATTAATCTGTAATATATTCTATTTTTGAGCATTTTGACAACCATGTATTCAGTACTGCTAAAACCAGAAACAAATGTGCCTTTAGTAGATTTTGCATGATGCAACCTTGCAAGTGTATCTCAGTGTTATTTCTAACACAACTCAGTCAGTCAATAAGTCAGTCAATGATATTATTTAACTGAAGGAAAAAACACAATTGTGCTGTTTGTTCTGGGAGTCATTTTCATTTATGTAATTGACGAACCCAAGTAGGGGTGAAATTGGGATTGGTGAAAAACTGAATGAGATGAATATGTGCAGCATGATTGCTGATCACAAGAGAGGAAATTACTATGTGCACATGATAATTTATACATATGCAAATCCTGACACCTTGGTTCCCATTAGCTTGCTCTGTGTATGGTGAGACACTGACGGACATTTTCGGTGTATCCCTGCCTTTGTTCATTGGTTTATTGTGTAACAGGCACCAGTACTTAGCACGGCAGTTCTTTCTGATCTTGTTGACCATGATGTAATTTTAATTGTGTAAAGCAGATTGACCTGTCCATCGGCTGTTGTAAATGTAGCTTCTGTGAGAACTAAGCAGACTCTATGGTACTCAGGACATACAATTCTGCCTTAAGATGTGTTGATTGTCATGGTTCAGTTCTTTTTTTAAATTTACTGCATCTTTTATATTTAGTTTTATGTTCACGGGTACTGAATAAGTGTATGAACATTTCTTTATATGAGCTTAGTAAGTAGGTACAATGGAGTCCAAACTCATTACAAGATTCATTTTATACGAAGTTACAGAAAATTGACTTTAAAATTGACTTTAAACATGTCCTGAGACATTATCTAGACATAACATGACGCATACACTCAGTGTCATTGATAAACACTGATGCTGTTAGTATTTATTACATTCCCTGTGATAACCACATTTTCTGAGTGTTAGAGTGGCAGTGGACGGGATGTACCTTGCCATGTGGCTGCTGGTAGGTGACTCTGGAGTTGTTGGCAAGGTTGGAGTACCTCAACATATCTGGGTGTGTGGAGGGGAGTCCATGGGTGTTGGAGGGCTGGTTGTGTAGTACAGAAGAGAAGCAAAGATGTGCTGTGTCCTTTAATGCTTTCAGCTGTGACTCCTGCAGCAAAGAAAGACATCAACACAAGCTTTCATCAAATACATGCCTCAATTCAGTCATGGATCGATGTTTATATACACTTGCTGAGTATTCTACAATAAATGCATGACAAGAAAAATAATGTAACAAAGGGCTTTTATGCTGCTCTTTGATAACAGTAAATAATTCAGTTAAGACTTTGCTTTCAATATACATTGCAAAAAGGGAATGTTGAGAATGCCATATTCACAATTCCAGCTAACTGTATCTACACTATACTGGTAAATGTTGTTGTGATTCTGTTTCATGTGTACTATTTGACGCATACCAGCATATTTCTGTGGTAAAAGAATTTAGTCAAATCAAGACCGAAGTCCAAAATCGGTGAAAGATAAAAATGATTACATTTTACAATCACGTAGTACATGTCTTTATCCAGAGTGACATACAGAGCTTGAAAACATCAAAGTCCTTTACACACTGGCCATGATTTATTAATGCCAATAAATCACACTTTAAAAACAAATACAAAAGTGTGATTTTATGAACAAAGTATTGTTCATAAAATCTTGCAGATAAAAAGTGAAATTTCATTTTTGGGAGTTTGCTACATTGCGATATTATTTATCTATCCAATCACAAGTCATTTTGACTGAGTTCACCATACTGCTACAAACTACAACATCCATGATCAAACATGGTGGACCAACTGGTTTTTTATATTTCACAGAATAGCGTACTCTTTGATAAGAGACATAAATATTACAAATGCCACAAAATAAAGGACAATGGATGGAAAAATATAGCTGGGAAAACAGAAGATGGTGGGTGTATAAATGGCTGCAATACACACTTGCTATTTGCTGAGCTCCCACAGGTTATAAGTCCAGTTGTTAACTCCCCCATTACCACCTATTACTAATTACTAATAGTATTACTAATAGGATTAGCCTGATAGCTGCGGACGCAGTTCACATGAAGGCAAGATAACAAGCCAGCAGCAATTAACACACAATTGCACACGGTACTTATCTATTTTTAGAATTGCAGGCGAGTTAGACCCGTTGACCCCACCCCATCAGCAGTCCTCCAGTCTATATCTGGTGAGTGTCCTCCATCAATAATGCCTCCCTTTCCTGGGGCCATGTTCCCTCTGACTTTCAGATGACTTGAGTTACCCCAATCCTTAGATAGAAACCTACCTTAGACCCCTCTGTTTTCAAGAACTATCAACCTTTATCGCTTTTTGAATGAGCAGAGCTTAATCAAGTATCATCTTGTCTCCAACAGAACAACCTGTCTGACCATCACCAGTCTGGCTTTTGAACCAGGCACTCAACCAAGACTGCCCTCCTGACTGTGATGGAGCCTTATCCCTCTCCTCTGTCCTAGACCTGTCTGGAGCATTCCACACAAATAACCACCAACTATTCATCTCCACATTGGTTGAAATGGGCATTTCTGGGACTGCCCTCTCTTGGTTTGCTTCCTATCTTGCAGATCGGTCCTACAAGGTCCCTTGGATGGTGTCTGTTTCTGCATCTCATCCCCTTGTTATAGGAGTCCCACAGGACTGTACCGGGGGATCTGCTGTTCTCCATTTACACCAAATCTCTGGGCTCAGTCATTGACACACATGGCTTCTTTTATCACTATTATGCTGATGATACATAACTCTTCTTCTCTCTCCCTCCCTCTGCCATACAGAGAATATCTGCCTATCTGGCTGACATCTTGACATGGATGACCAGGTATCACCTGAAGCTCAACCTCAACAAGACTGAGCTGTTGTTCATCCTGCACAAGACCTCCTGAATACAGGAGCTCTCATCACTATCAATGGTACCAAAGTGGCTGCCTCTCACTCTGCAAAGAGCCTATGGGTGGTCCTGAATGACTAACTGGTCTTCAAGGAGCACATCACAACAACATCATGGTCCTGAAGATTCCTCCTATACAACATCAGAAGGATTCGATCATATCTGATCACACACTCCAGCCAGCTACTTGCACAGGCTATGGTGACCTCCCATCTTGATTAATGCAACTCCCTCCATGCAAGCCTGCCAGCTTGTGTCATACAGCCACTACAGATGATTCAGAATGCTGCTGCCCAACTATTCCTGCTATCCGGGTGAATGGTTCTCGCTCGTCCTGACCACGGAGCCTCTCCAACTTAGTTCCCCAGTGGTGGAACAAATTCCCCATTCCTCTACAAACCACCCGCATCTCTTCAGACTGTATTTTTTCATTTATATTTGCCATATTGAACCATTTTGGGCCAGGGATAGCCCCGGTATATGCCATCTGTATGCTATAACAAATAGAGATGACGCATACCAGGGCTGGCCATGGACAGCCACCACAGGGGGACAGAAAAGGAGAGGAGAGGAAGATCATGGTAGAGAAATGCTGGTACACAATTGTCTATGTGGCAAATAAAGCTTATTTCAACTCCTGTATGGATTTACTGATCACTGTTATAGAAAGAGCTCTTCAGACTTCATCATTTTCGACACTTTATACAGTCAACTCAATTCAATTTTGTTTGTATAACGGTTTATACAGAGAACAGTCACAAAGACGCTTTACAGAGTTGCAAGGCAAGAGACAGAGCAATATGGCGGCAGTGTAGTGTAATGGGTAAGGTGTTGCTCTTGTAACCTAAAAAGCAATGTAAATGCTCTGTAAAAAATTCTGTAAGAGGCCATTCTCTACTGGCCAGCCTGGTGTAAAGTAGCGGTAGAATGGAATGTAGCAGAAAAGCTATAAGGGATTTAGCAAAGAAAATAAAGTGGGTTAAGCAGGTTACGGTTGAGGTGATAGCTAACAGGAATAATAGAAGAAAGTGATTACAGCCTAAATTGCTTCACAGCAATTTAGTCTGTAATCACGTTCTTCTATTATTACTTTCTTCTGTAATCATGCTCTTCTATTAGTAGCTCTTATCACTTTATTCTATTAGTAGCTAGTGCTACAGTGCTGAAAAGAAATCATAGGCAGATTAGTAAAATTAAAAATACAATGACTTATCCCTATGGCTGTGTGGATGATAACAGCCAACCTTAAATGTCAAACTACGTAATGTAGGCTACATGTTCAAAACAAACTTCAAATGAATAAAAACAGACACACAGTACCTTTTTTATTTCAGTAATGCAATTTGAGCATACTCTGTTTCAGTTGTTCAGCCAATATGCTTACTCCAAATGATTAATAGAAAAGAAACAGCCACCTGGTCACTGGCATTTATAATAAGCACACACCAGATGGTATAGTAGGCTATGTATCTGTTTTGTAAAAGCACACCTGGCTGTTAACAAACAAACAAAAGTAGCTGTCCTCATTGATTTGGATGTTACCACAACACACTGCATGGTAATTTATGAAGTAGCTAGTGCGTCAATGTTTGTGCATAGGCTTCTTTCATAAATAAAGCCCCATACTTCATAATTTTAGGATGTGGCTGGTCTCATCTTATCACTGAAAATGTGTTTCCTTGATTAACATTAGTATGTGCAGAAATGAACTGCCACACGCACAGTGTAGGGCTTTTTCATTTACTGTAACAATTATTCAACCCCTCTGTTGCAATTATACATACTAGGTTGTATGAATTTAACATTGGACTGCTTGTAATTTGATTTTGATTGTATCCCACTCCATTAGGTTATGGATGTAATTGAAAAGGGTGAGGACTGCTGACATGTCAAAGCTGTTTAAAGTAAAATTTCATAGAGCTACGCTAAATATTTTCTGCATAAAATGAGCAAAATCCGAACACTGTCACATCTATAGTAACTCTCCCTTACTTTGGACTTCAAGTTTGCACTATGTACGTTTAGTAGACTTGTCTCTAGCCACCAAAGCCATCTGTAATGGTTTATAATTCTGACCTAAATTGTTGTTGTGTTAATGTTGGTTTTCTTTTTATAATACATGTAAATAGAAAATTGATTAACAAAGCTCTTTAAAAACCCCAAACAAAGCCACATTTCCCCTCCTGAGCTCTCCCTTTGTTTCATTGCCTACTATCTACTGAGTGCGTATAGTGAAAATTTGCTGTGTGCTTGTCAAATAGGTTTTAATTTAATACATTGTGGATTTATAAAATTCTGTGTTTGATGTGCAAAATTTTATGAACAATACTTGAGTTTGTATTTTTATTTCAAAGTGTATTTTATTCACCACTGACATTTTGGTAAACCAGAGAGGAAGAGGCAAAGCCTCATGTAAAATCGTTAGTAAAACCTTCAATGGGCCGACCTACATTTTGTTGTCTGAGCAGTGATTCATTTCCTTACTAGCGCAGGTTTTGCACTCGTCACTGTTGCTACAGTTGTAAATCTTATTTCAATCATTTTTTCACTGTTGTGAATGACATCTATTCGTTAATTTAATAAATTAATGTTTCAAAAAAACACTGTGGTCTCTGCCTCTTTTCTCAGTTTTCTGTGATGCTGTGTGTTCTCTGTGCCTTACTTACTAACTAAACACAGTAACAGAATGGCACTGAAATTCCCTCTGCTTTTAAACAGGAAACACAGCAGTGTAGATGAGCAGGTGGAGGAGATGCACGAGTCTGAGGCAGGGCCGGAAGACCAGCCAGATGGATCTGACAGTGAGGGAGTGGGTGTGGCTGCTGTAGCTGTCCAGTCCAAGGCTAGGACCAGGCAGAAGACCCAAAGTAGGGACCAGCTAGAGGCATACTTAGAAAGAAAATAGGCCAGGGAGCTAAAGTGAGCCAAAGAAAGGGATGATACTATTTTTTTTTTTTTTTTGGCACCTAGCATTCGTAAACTCCCTTTGGAAATAATTTAAATACCAGGTGTTGCTGCATGAAGCTGAGTTTTTCGTCTTTCATTCCCAGCAGCTCCAAACAAATACTTACACAAGTCTTTAATTTAATGTTCAATGTAATTTTCTGTGAAATAACTATTATTCATATGTTAATGTGACATAAATGTGACATATTGTTGGAAGAATTAAAAAGGAGAAACAAAAATGTACTTCTGGAGGTCAGGTTATTTATTCATTAAGCAATTAATTAAATCTATGTACATGTATAGGGAAAGATAGTGATATTTTTATGTGAATACCAAAACATTAAAATGCATCAGAAGGTAGGTTAATTGCACAAAATATGCTGGGCTACAGTATATTAAAAACAGAACTGTTTCTGAGCCATGACTAACAACAACTTAAACAACATGAACTATAAACAACATGATCATTTTGTGTAGATTTATAAAATTTATTTGGAATTTGTTAATCTTTAGGCTATTCAGGCTATTGAATATATTAAACATGCACTGGTCAGTCACACAACATTAGAGTGACAGACCATAGCTCACATGATCAAACTGCCATGGAACCTGTCCAGCAGGCGACATGAAATAACTGGAATGTATCCTCCCTGAAAACCTCCACAAATGCATGATTACTCGGAAGACCTCTGATGGGACCAAGAATATTTCCGTGATCCCCTTCATGTCCGCCTGCTTCATCATCCCCCAACAGGTTTCCAGCATCTTTAGGTAATTAGAAAGTATGCAGCTAGTCTTGATCACACTGTCGCCGTGTCAGAGGATGCTGATAAACCCTCCAGCGCTGGGAGAGGATGCCAAACACATTCTCCATGATTCGGTGTGCTCTATAGAGATGGTAATTGAAGATGCACATGTCGTCTTGTATGCACCTTCCTGGGCCTGGGTAGGGCCTGAGGAGGTAAGGCTTCAAGGGCAATGCCTTGTATGCCATGATCACAAATGGCACTAGCCTCTTCACAGAAGGGAGAGGAGATGCAGAAGGAGAAGAGATGGCGGTGGCACATTCAAAACCCCTGCCTGGAGTTCAATCTTAGAATTGGAAAAGATTCCCCTATTGATGTTGCTGCCATAGCCCTCATAGTCCTCATCAACCAGAGCCAGGAGGACCACAGAGAATGAACCCTTATAATCAAAAAAACTGTGATCCTGAATTGGCAGATGCCTGGATGGTGATGTGCTGTCCATCCAGAGCTCCCATCTCTCATCTCCAGCTTGTACTCCTCCAGAGGTTCTTCAGTTGGTGGTGGCGTGTATTGTGCCTTCATCACCTCTGAAATCAATTTGCCTCCTTCACTATGTTGCCAACAGTTAAGACTCCTAGGTGGAAGCTAGCAGCATTTGTTGCAAAGAAATCCCCAATTCTAACAAAATCGATTGCAAAAGAAAAAAAAAAAAAAACTACCATTCTGACTGGTAGGGTAGGGTATTAGGAAATTTTAAGAAATATAATGTATGTATATGGGGCGGCACAGTGATACAGTGGGTAGCGCTGTCGCCTCACAGCGGGAAGATTGTGGGTTCGAATCTCGGGTTGGGGCCTTTCTGTGTGGAGTCTGCATGTTCTCCATGTGTCTGCATGGAGTACCTCCGGGTACTCCGGTTTCCTCCCAAAGTCCAAAGACTTGCAGGTAGGCTAATTGGAGACTCTAAATTGTCCATAGGTATGAGTGTGTGAGTGAATGATGTGTGTGCCCTGTGATAAATTGGCGGCCTGTCCAGGGTGTATTTCTGCCTCTCGCCCAATGCCCGCTGGGATAGGCTACAACCCCCCCTCGCGACCCTGCTCAGGATAAACGGGTATAGATAATGGATGGATGGATGGATGGATAATATATAAATAGCCTATTTATTATGAAACATAGCAGATTGATTTTAAATATATATAACATATATATGACATGGCCTATATAATACTCAATATCATAATTTATTATTACAAATTATTATTAGTATTATCTTTTTTTGTTTAATGCTAGCAAAAATAAGAAGGTCATCATCACTAATCCATTTTGTTTGCGGGGATTTGCAATGACCGCGAAATAGAAATAGAATGTTTTTTTCGTGTTGCGGCAGGTGTGAACTATGGTGGCTTTGAAGTGCAAAACACAAAAACAAAAAGAAAACGCAAAAACAAAAACTTTCGGCCCTGAGGTGCAGATGCAACATACAAAAACAAAAACATGCAGCCATGAAGTGCAAAACACAAATACAAAAAGAAAATGCAAAAACAAAACTTTCAGCCCTGGAGTGCAAATGCAACATACAAAAACAAAAAGGAACGGCCCTGAGGTACAAAACACAAACATACAAAAACTAGCAGCCCTGAGGTGCAGATGCAACATGCAAAAACAAAAACTAGTAGCCCCAAAGTGCACTGTTGCACTTCACGGCTACGAGTTTTTGTTTTTGTATGTTGCATCTGCACCTCAGGACTCAGCATTAAATTAAATGTGAAAATTAGCTAGTAATTTAGCAAATGGCATTTTTAAAAAATGTATGCACTGTTATGTTGTTCTATAAAGGTGACTTGAGGGGGAACACATATAGTTACTGTATTTATGTAGGTATCTAGGAGAATATTTTTTGTGCGCAGTCCAAACAATTGCAATTGATAAGACGAGTCAACACAATTTTAATCATTTTCCATGGCTGTTGGTGCTGTAAGACAGTTGCTTTTGTCCTTCTCAGGATTCATCCTCAAAGTATGCCAACCATTTTTCATTTGTTTGTTTAAACAATAAAGTATTATTTTCATCAAGGCACTGCCGACAACAACAACAAACAGAATTGCATTTGTAATTGCATTAGTTACTTGCAATTGCCTTTTGGTGTTTTTGTAAGGGAACTTAGTTTACTGTTGATGATGAGATTTACAATGCAGCTATACCTTTATGAAAAAGTTGCTTTATTTTCAAAATGAACAAATAATGGGCAATGTCCTTTGAGGATTAAATAAAGGGAGAAAAGAAGCTGTCAGACAGTGCAACAAAAAGCCATCAGCAGTAATTTGATTGGTCTGTACTATACGTTTCAACATAAAATGTACATTCCAAAAAAGAATCTCATAAAACACTACAGCTGGGGACATATTAAAAGATTTAAAATGTGTAGCACACAGATTTTCAGCCTTTTCTGTCGTACTTGAGACACATAACGACGGCTATTGTTGGGCTCCATTTTCCAGAATCAATGGTACACGGCTCATGGACAGTCAATGGTCCAGTGCAAGGGAGTACTGAGTGACTGCTGAATTTTGGTATTTTGGTGTACTCAGGCATGGAGTGCACAGGTCACAGTGCATGGCTCAGTTGTAAAATGGGGTGGATTAGGCTGAATTATAATTATATATTATAATTAGGTGTGTTGCAGCTGAATTCAATCATACTCAATCAACTGACCTCTTTTCATTCCGTTTAAGAACTGTGTGCTTTGCGCCCTGCGTACTGCCAATTTATGTGGTCTACTACTGCAATAAAAGACTATACTCATCAGAAGAAGCTTTTCTTAAGAGAACTGCCATTCTTGCCCAGACAGTGCGCAGAGTATGGCTGTTTTTTTTCCAAAAATGTAGTTTGAACTAATCTCATAAATAATAGAAATTTTTGAATTTGTGTCACTGCACCCCATGCTTTGGTTGAGACTTTGTGCGGATATACACAGTTGGCATGCATTGGTAGAAAGTAATTTTTAAAAGCGTGCACAATAAAGTTTGTGGATGTTCATGAGTAACCATGTGATTATATTTGGAAAGTGGCGTTGCCATGGAGATTTTTTTAATATTCATTTTTGGCACTCCGGAACCCCACAAAACAAATATTACTTATTTACCCATTCTCTCTTTTTGATTAAGCTCTGTATGTCGGTCAAATGGTGTCTAATGAGACATGTTAACATTTAAAGGTGACAGTGCCTATCCATTGCATCCATGGATACTGACACCTGTCCTAAACCCGACTTCACCAGGGATGGAGCGGTACAATAATTTTACTTTCCTGCCACATGCAAGACGCATCTTAAATACTGGTAGTGCATTTAAATGAACTTGCTGTGGCTGTACTCATTTACATAAGCAGTCTTAGCAAATACCCTGCTGAATTGAAAACACGCAGCGATGTGAAATTTTGCGGCACAGACGGCAATTTGTGGCATGCTAAGTTAATATGGCCATAAGCCTTTGATCAGCAAATATCAAATTGTTTGCTACAAGTCAGTGATTCTTATTACGTGTTGTTTATATAGCTGCATTGTGATCCATACCCATGTAATTGATGGGAGGATGTTGTAAAAAGAGTTTTACCTTGTCCAATGATGCCTTCTCCAGTTCTTCTTTGGCTGCTGTTAACTTGCGTTCAAGGTCTGTTAACTGCTGTCCCTGTTGGTAAGACACATTTACTGAAGCAGACAGCTACTAAATCGGTCAATGTACCTTGGCATTCAGAACCTTGAAGATAGTTTCCTAGGTATAATGGCCATAGGATGCACACTTAAATTGCTCAAATTTCAGAGTCACTTGGTTTTAAAAGAAATACTCAATTAAAAATTGAGTTTTCCTGGTTCAGAGTAGTATTGTTGGACAAATATCTGTGGCTTATTTAAGTTTGCTGAAGTCATGATATGGGCAGGTAAGAAATACACATGAATGCAAATGAATGGCTTATACAATTTATATTACCCAATGTTGGATAAATGGCCTCTGTATGTTACATGCACTTAGCAGTGTAATGCATGTGTGCTAAAGATCAACAAAGTGGAACACCTCTGGGCATCCATTTAAGTGAGACTCTGAACTCAACCGATATATGTATTCAAGTGGGTGTCAAAATGTTATTAGTCCTCTGTACTAATCCAAAACAAAGATTCACAGAAAGGGGGAAAATGTGTTTCAGTAATGTTTCTGGGAAAATGGCATGCTCTGAATGCTGGCAATCACTGATGTGAGACAGCATCACAAAGAACCATGAATCACCCATGGAGAACATATGCATTTTGTTTAAAAAAACCCTTCTTGCCTCAAACAAGAACTGTTCAAATGCCAATCACACAAAGTGAATTCACCTTTTCTTCTGGAGGTCATGTTTATTACCATTCCTCCACAAAAAAAAGAAAATCCAACTTTATTTTTTAAGCCGTTCATGCCTCATGGCATTTTAGTAGGCTGTTGTTTTTTTTTTGCTGGAAGATTTCTCAGTCTGTTTCAAAGCCTAAAATATATTTATGGGACTCCTGTCATTCATATTTATTTTCAGTTCAGTATCCCTGCTGTGATTCTTCCTCAACTGAACTGGTTTTTGAAAACAGCAAACTAGCACAGTTCTATGTGTTTCAATTTGGACACTTCAATAACAATTATATATGTGAGGAATAAACCACAATAAGCTGTCCCATTATCGGAAAACAACGTACAAAGGCGGTGGTGATGAGAACGAGGCAAAGCCAAGGTCACTTACCACCCCCTTAGTTCATTATTTTCCAATAACAGGACAGCCTGGAGGGTTCATTTCACTTATACAATGGTTGCCAACAATGAAAATGAGTTACTTTTAGTAATTTAGTAATCTTTTAGATTTGTATCAACTTAATTATCTGAAGTTGAAATAATCTTCTACGGCTCTTTGGGCATATTGTTTTAGTGATGTCAAGCAAACCTCTGGTTCTGTTTGGAACATTGTTAAGCAAAACACTCTTGTGATTTCATGAAAACAATGATTCTATTAGGAAAATATATATAAATAGTCTCATTTTTATACCATACAATTAGCAGAAATTTGCTTTGTTTTTTTATCATTATGTATGAAACCATAGGCTAACTCAATCAAATGTATGTCCCACTCTCTTGCTTTTTAAAATAGTATGGTCACGTAGTGTAAACAGCGAATGCCCCTGTCACAAAATTAAACTTTGCTGCTGCCTTGTGTACATTGTGTCATTTGCTGTGCATAGTCTGACGTGAACAAAACATTTTAAAAGCAGCCACAAATGACATCATAGGCTATTGCTCAGAAAAATCACCAACACATCATGTTTCATGTTTTTTGAACGTTAATTCAAAATCGAAAGAATGTTGCTGTTTGTATTTGTAGCCATTGATTTTACAACTGTTGAAAGGCCAAGGTGTCTTGTTATTGAAAATGAATGGACAGAACACCCTTGAGAAACAAGTATTCAGCCAAGTCATTGTGTGTGTATATATACTGTGTGTGTGTATGTTTGTGTACATTTAACTTTGAAGTTCATAAAGGACACTTTTTCCTCAAAAAGGTACTGGGAATCTGAATTTTGAATCTGAAACGTTTCGTGGAGCACATTCTGATTATTTGTGATATAGAGGGAAAAGCAACAGTATGCTGACATATGATTTGACTTTTTGTTGCATTTCAGGTACCTTTAGTGCATTTTACCATTCATTAAAGTTTCCTGTCTCAGTGCATCCCATAAGAATCACTTTTTGCATTATGACAATGGCCACATACTGGGCTGTTTCTTTATTGTTGCTGAATTTATATGCATCATGCCAAATTAACCTTGGTAAGTCATTTTGCAACACTGACAGACAAAAACAGACTTGCAATAATGAATAATGCACAGCGTAGGCAACTGTGAATTTACACTTCTGCATTTCCATGTAAATCCATTGCATTGGGCACTCCTGATGATTAACTACTACGAGAATATTTGTTTGAGTCCTAATAGTGCCAGAACTAAAGCTTTACATTCCACTCCATAGCACAAGAGCATTCAAATAAATGAATACCAAGATACACTAAATGGCCAAAAGTATGTGGACACCTGAATTCCAACATCCATCCATTATCTATACTACTCCTCGGCAGGGTCACAGGGGGTGCTAGAGCCTATTCCAGCATTCATGGGGCGAGAGGCAGGAAAACACCTTGGGCCGCAATTCCATTGCAGGACACACACCATTCACACACATTCACATGGGCAATTTAGTTTCCAGTTAGCCTACCTGCATGTATTTAACCCCTTAGCACACATGCCAAATCTGGCCAATCCTTGCCCATTTAGGGGGTACCCTATTTAAAGCTTTATAACTCCAGATGTGAACACCACAGAGACTTAAAAAATGGCTTCAAATGAAGCAAGACATCTGTACCATTTACAGTACTAACTTAGATGATTTCTTCCAAAATTATGAATATAAAATAAAGTGCCACAAATGTAATTTTCTAGGTAAAAAATAAAAAATGAACTTGCTTTTTTAGATTGCAGTGAAATACTGAGAGATTGCATATATACAGCAAATTAAACTATACGTGTCCTGGATCAAAAACTTCTTGACCACAAGTTCATAAAATCTAAGGGTGGATATGTAGATCTATGAAGCAAAAACTAAGAAGTGTACCCAGCATCTCCAAATCTATCCAAAATGTCTAAATTATGCATTGCTGTAAATCACAACTTATTCACGTATTTCACTACAAATCAACTGTTTTGACTTAAGAAGCTCACTTTTGCATCATTTTCAAGTGGGAATTACAAGCTTTCTATCAGTACAGTGGTCTAAAATATGTAAAATGTGGATATGTTTCTACGGGTCCAGAAACATATCCAAAATCTCTCAAAAAATGAATAAAATGCTTTTTGTCCATTATAAAGCATAACATTTAGCCCCTTATGAAGGTTTAAGATGAAGCATTGATATCAAATTAATAAAAAATGCAAAAACATTGCCACACTTTGTGGTACAGTACCTAATGTGTAATAATGAACTCTCGTATGTATTTCTGTACTCCGTACTCTCCTATGTTTTCTTGTATGGGGATGGGACAACCAATTTAGCGACTTTGTCGCTAGATTTAGCGACTTTTTGTCCTTCCCTAGCGACTAAAAATCTTATCTAGTGACTAGCGACAAATTTGGCGACTTCTCGCAACTTTGGCAACCTCCATACTCGTTGTTGAGCAACAGCACAAATCACCTTTCACCGATTTGTGAATGATGTCACGTCTGCCTTTCCTAGTGCTCTAGCATTGCCCACGTTTATAAAAGTAATGATTGACCTATGTAGAATCAGCCGCTGTAATTACACGGAAGTAGATGTTCTACAGATCTAACAGATACTACGCAGCTCGGCCAACATCATTGGAGGGCAGGCAGACACAAAACCTACACTATGCCTATCGCCGTGCGTGGCTTAACATACGCTTTTTTTAAATATGCAAATGATTACGTGGTGACATCACACATATGCAAATTAATGTATGACATCATGTAGTGACTTTTAGCGACTTTTAGAGGAAGCCCTTGCTACTTTCCATAGAAAATAGTTGGCAACACTGGGGACAACATGAAAACAATTTTCAACCATCCTCCATGTTTTGGCAAGGTTCCAACTCTCACGTCATCACTGTTGCATACATCACAAAAACTACTAAACTAATAACAAACGCTTACATTACAGTGTGAAATATCCTCATTATAAAACACCACTATAACATATTTAAAGACACTCTATTTCAAAAATAACGTATATAACCGAAATATTTTGAGCAGTAATACTTACATAGCGATGATGAAATATTATCTGTGTTCAGTAGATAGAGACAGAGTCAGCAAATCAATGATACAGTTCCCTCCGCTTCTGTCTTACTCCAGAACACGATGTCAGCTACATTTATCAGCAAACATATGGCTTAGCTATGCTCAGAAGTCCTCAATAATAATAGTATTTTCCAAGAAATTCCGAAAAATTGTTGATAATGTTTCGTCAGGTACAGTGGCTTTAACTGCTACCACAGAGTGAACGCATAAGTGAATGCGATGATGAGAAAAATTTTGGTTACGTTATCCCTAAAGCAAAATTAGTCATGTTATACATTGTTAGAAAGCTTATACTGTCCCCTACTGAATAAACAAATTGTCAATCAAGCCAGACGGTACTAAAAAGGGTGACAACGGCATAAACAACACGTGTGGTATTATGCACAGCTATTTTGGAAGGTACCCAGGCGTCACATATGTGCGTATATTTCACAAACGGATTGTCCAAGACAATATATGACCACTCAGTCTGAAAAGGGACATCTCTATGTGTAAAACCAAAGGTAAGGTTGTATATTTATTCAATATTTAGTCCCAGATATTGACTGTAGAATGACATGATATATTTTTTGAAAACTTGGTCTTGTTTATTTTGTTATTCAGTAAGCAACGTTTTCACTGCTGTATTGGTATATCCTAGTTGGGTTTATTTTTTGCTATGATGGAATACGATTTTTGAGTGGTGAAAGAATATTTTTATTAATGCCCAGATAGACAATATTGTCCATTATGTCATGGGTGGGGGGGGGGGGGGGGGGGGGGGGTGTAGTTGCAAATGAGACTGCAGGGAAGGGGTGCTTGATAAATGAACGACCAGAGCGACAATGGTGGTGCTGCGAAACTCCATATTCGGCATAGTTGTCGTGTATCATCTACTAATGAAACTAAAACAAAGCGTTTATGTTTTTAACTCATACTTTGGTTGCAGGAGCAATGAATGTCTGAGTTGAACAATCTGGGCACACCGGCGTGCCGACCACTAGGGGCTTTGCGCTAAGAGGTTAAACTGTGGGAGGAAACCGGAGTACCCAGAGGAAACCCATGCGGACATGGAAAGAGCATTCAAATTCCACACAGAAAGGCCCAGTCCAGATTCGAACCTAGGGCCTCCTTGCTGTGAGGCAGTGCTAGCTACTGCATCACCATGGCGCCCAACATCCAACATCTCATCCAAAATTTATAAGGCTTAAGGAAGGCTTTATTCTAGGTGTTGGATCATTGCTGCAGGGATTTGCTTCCATTCCACCAGAAGAGCATTAGTGAGGTTGGGCACTCATGTTGGGTGATAAGGCCTGACACACAGCTTTCCAATTGTTCCCACAGGTGTTGGATGGGGCAGAGGTCAGGGCTCTGTGCAGGCCAGTCAAGTTCTTCCACATTGTTCTCAGCAAAACCATTTCTATATGGACCTCGCTGTGTGCCCACGCACATTTTCATGCTGAAACAGAAAAGGGCCTTCCCCAAACTGTTGGGGAGGCACAGAACCGGCAAGAATGTCATTGCATGCTGTAGTATTAAGATTTGCCTTCACTGGAACTAAGGGGCCTAGCCCAAACCATGAAAAACAGCCCCAGGGGAATTCATATACTTTTGGTCATAAAGCGTATCTTTGGTTAGTGTATCTAATTGCTACCACACACTTCCTAGTCCAAGATTGATTGACACTGTAGGGATTATTTTCAGCCTCGCCATGGCCTCTTCTGAGCTGTGATCACTTCTCTCTTAACCTCTCGGCCTCCCCCCATATAAATATGAACAGCATGAATATGGAAATACCTCCTGCTAGTCTTTTATTTCAGGCAATTGTAAATATGAATTCTTTATATTTATTTGTCATGTATTCTTCATAATGTAGCTTAAAAGAATAAATAATTTGTCTAAACATGAAAAGAGAAAAATGAACAGTTTGTTAAAATTCTTTGATTGCAATTGTGGTTGGAACTAAAAAAACAGCACATTCAGGGGTCCTCCAGGATTGCATCTGAGAACCACTGGAATACATCATAAATGTTATATTATATATTCTACTTTATTGGAAATATGGGAAACAGCCGGATGATTAATAATATGTGTACAGTCTTAATAAGTGAGCCACTAAAAAATGCAAACCTTTTTACTAGTTAGAGAGTAACTTGGTAGTTTCTTTTTTAAGCCCTTTTTTGCTGTCTAATTTTGTATCCTGCCTTTGGTTTTTGCCATCAATAACATTATGGCATACATTTCTGTTAACATCATGCTAAATATTACTGGATCCCAATTTGTTACCCTTCCCCTTAATTTAATTTCTGCTGGGTAATTAGCAAATAATTTGCTAGTTTAACTGGGAAATCCCCCCATACCCATAGTGAAAAAGGTCCACATTTATAGCAGCTTTATTGCACTATTTATAGGCCAATATTTAAGTCTTTAACCAGTCTCACTTGCTGTTTTAATGTGGCGATACATCAAGATGCAGCCTGTCTATAACCTGCAAATCTCTCACTGAATTTAATACACTTGGTTCCTGTTGTAAACACTGACAAACAGCTAAAAAGGCATATCCTGGGATGACCCTGGAAATAGTGATTTGATACAAACTGTCCATTTAAATTAAATGGGCTCACATAAAAATAACACTAGCAGATCTCGTCTGGTTATACTAGGCCAATCCAAAAGGTAACATTCATTCTATCAACAAGGATTATGACAAAAAAAACCAAAACATTATATGTACACTAATTTCTCATTCCTCATTGTCATGGTTTTAATTGCCTGCTTGTTATTTTACCTGGAAGATCAAATCAATAAGGTGCAGTCACCTCGATCATTGACCACAACCTTTTTACTGACTTTTTTACAGACTTTGTTAATGTTGATGTCATTGATGTGTATGAACCAGGAAATAATCATTGTAGCGCTTTATTATGGACATATTCAGACTATGTAATCGTCTAATTGTATTTGTCCAAATTTGAGAGTGGTGCTGCACTTTTTACAGATGGAATAGCCACAACATTTTGTTGCCCTTATAATATGTTAGAGTACCAACTTGGTTATGGCCAACTATTGTACATAACATCATTTTTGGCAGTTGAAAACTTGACTTCATAGCCATAACTATCATAGCCATATTAACACTGCCCCTTTTCACATGAATGTTAGCCCACTTATAGTCTCCAAGAAGAGGGTTTTCATCAACATAAATGAGTATATTAACTTTGAATGTCAATGTGTGAAGAAAAGGCATAATCTGATTCCTAATACTTTTCACTAAATTACTCTTAAATTGAAAGTCATGGCGAATATCTCTCACAATAAATTGTTCCTCAGGCTTGAGAGTTTGCCTCACAGTTTGGAAGAAATGAAAGCCTGGGAAGAATTAAAGTGCCTTTATATCTTGAATGAATAGACCCCACAATTTAAAATGTTGCCTAAAATGGTAGGTATACAGATGGTTAGAAAATTAATATAAGCCTGTATGACTTAATACCCACACAAAGCTGCCTGGTGAAACTTATATCATTATAATCTGGGTTCTCTCACACTGCTGTCAGATGCTGTGTGGTAAACATGTTGGCCTCATAGGATTAATATTTTAATTTTCATCATGTAGGCTGAATTTTGGATCTGGATTCTGTTTCAGCCACACTAAAAGCAGGTCTATCCTACCAGCTGATACAAAAGCAAATGAACTAAACTAGGAATTTTATGCCACTGTGGTAGACAATGATTCTTAACCATGATTTACTGTTGATATTCTGAGTAGCACTGAAAATAATTTTGTTTAGCTCACAGACAGTGTTATCCAATTCATGACTGCTCCAGTGAAAATATGCTCAATTGCAGAATTTTTGATTTTCCATGCTTAAGGAGAAGTGGTATTTTTTTAAAATAAATCTGCCATACCCAAAGATGACTGTCACAATTCACCCTGTGCTTTGTAATACACTATATTTTTAGGGGGCTTCAGGTATATGCAGAGGGCTGCATATACCTGAAGGGGGGCGGAATCAAATCCGACAGAACTGCACAAATATAACTATTTTATAAATGTGCATAGCTGGAATAGCTGGAATAGTATGATGTGGAATGTGTCAGACCTGTCAAAATTTATTATCGGGCTTCCTAATTTATGGCCACTGTACCACCAATAATTGCACTCACTATCAGGTCAATAACATGTGAGTGACATCTGATTGACTTGACTGATACTTTTCTCGACAGACACATATCTCAAAATATCTGGAAAGGGAAGATTGGTAGCGATAAAATCCTGAAATGTGATTACATTTGTCTCTAGGTTAGTAGCCGAGTTGGCTTAAATTGCTGCTCTCAACTGGAACCCAGACTACATATGAACATAATTCTTTAGAAGGAACTGTCCACTGGTTCATAAACAAAACACATCCCCTAAAGATAGACTGACATCAGTGTCAACCTGGTCAGGCCAGCTTATAAAATCTGAAGCTAGGAATAGACTGGAAAAGCCTATGTTTTTTATAGCCACACTATATGACATAGATAGCCAGAAATCAGAAGTAAGCTGAACAGATGTCTCACATAAAAGTTACAACCTAATCACCTTTTAAGGTGATTATTAGGTCAGCATATCAGATACCTATTTTCTGATTCATGGCAGAGGCCATGCTTACCTTGTCTTTTGAAGGAAGGGGCTTACTCTCAAGATGTGATCCATAAAGAAATTTCAACCTTTTTATACATAGTTTGATAACACCATAAGTAGTTGGTCAAACTAGCATAATCTTAAGGTCGTCATATTTAGTATTTGATTGCAAATCCAGAGGGGGTTTTAGAGGTGACACGCTTGCTGAAAAAAGAAAGTGTTTAAAAAAACTAAAAAAAAAAAAAAAAAAACTTAATAAAACAGGAGGAAAACAAAATAAATGCAAATTAAAAAGTGATACCGTTTTTATTACTTACAAGTACAATATAGTCAGTTACCTAACATCTGTGCATTTCACATTAAATTCTAAACTGCTTTGAACCCATGAAATTCTACCACCTATAAAAATAATTGTATTTATTACATATTAATATTATCCAATCACAGTCATTCAGGACATGTCAACTGACATGTATGGTGTAGGGACCACATGCACTGCAATGTTCAATACTGGCTGACATAGTGATATGGTGATTAAGCTAGCGATTGGTGACAAAATTAAGTGTTTCTAAAACATGGAGGATTGTTGTTGCATTGTAAATTTAATTGTAAACTTGTTTCTAATCTTTTATTACAGAATGCATCAAGTGCCTGTTTCTGCATTTTACCCTTAACATTAGGGGAGGTGCTTGGTAATTAAGGGGAGGCGTACCACCTCTACTATAAATCTCTGGGTAAAACCCTGCCAAGCCATAAAACGTACCTCCATTATGTTTCACAGACGAGGAGGGCTGCTTTGAATCATAAGCAGTTCATAAGACTTTGTTCCAGGATGGTATAGTTTTTTTAAAATATACTTTTTAGCTAACTCTAATCTGGCCTTTCTGTTCTCAAGGCTTATGAGTGGTTTGCATTTCTGGTGAATTCTCTGGGGTTATGCTGGTGTAGTCTTCTCTTTATGGTAGTCTTTCACACATCTATACCTACATCCTGGAGAGTGTTCTTGATCTACTCAACAGTTGAAACAAGTTTTTTCTTCATGACTAAGAATATTCTACGTTATCCACTACAGTGGTCTTCCATGGTCTACCAAGTTGTTTACTATTGCTGAGTTCACAAGTGCATTCACAAGTGCATGCTTCTTCACACACCCATAATGTCTTTGGTGTGTCTCTGATCAATTTATTCTAACTTTTTTGCCCCATGATGGCCTGCTTTACTGGCATTGACATTTCCTGGTCGAGACAACAGCAACAGACTCAAAATGCAAATGTCACACCTAGAATAACCTCTAGACCTTGTTAAATGTATTGTGCATAAACTGATGCAACAACACACAATTGGTCAAGAAACAGCTGGGCACCCAACTGTCCGATTACTTTTGCTCCACCAAAATGGGGCCCACTACATATAAAAAGGTTGTTATTCCTACATGGATCACCCAGTATGGATGTACATATGAAATTAGAACTGACCGGCTGCACTTCAACTGCATAGTCATTGTGCCATTTAAAATCCAATGCGTACAGAGCTAAAACAACAAAAACTGTGTCACCATTTTAATGCTTATGGACTGCACTGTATGTGTGTATAGTTTGGTCTATTTGTAATTAATAATGGGAATATGGCTTTTCATGTTGTGTGGTGTGAGCATTGTTTGTAGTGAATTCAAATATTAACCCTATTCTAAACTAAACCTCATCAATAATTCAAGCACATAATAGGCCATGAATGACTGGTGTATTTCATACTTTGTACTTATAGTTGTTGCTGGTTGCTCGTTTGGAATCATTAAATTGCATGTTTTACTTTTAGTTCTGTATAGGTTCAAATATATACAGTAATTTAAAGCTTTCTAGTAGCATTATTGTGACTAATGTCCTCAAAACATGAAAGTTTTGTTGAATTATGCCTTTACAAAGTTATCTTTTATACTTCTGACAATCAGCATAATAGCTGTGTTGGAAAATATGTTATTATGGCCTCAGTCTTGAATAGGACTTTAATTATTGTGGTCTTGTCTCAACCCCCCTGCAACCTTTGTCTTGAAATGGACATTTTACGAATGACTCAATTTTGACTCGGTCTTGATTGAGATCTCAGCTACAGCTCTGATTAATATGCTGCAAGGAGATTTTGTACTTATACATCATCACTGGCACAATGTGAACACCATTATCTAACATAACTTTCTCTTGTCAATCACCATTAGCCTCAATGGGCACATTAGTCTGATGGAGGTATGTTATGTTTATAGATTACTGGTAGGCTCCACAACGCATGCTAAAAAGAATTACCTCTCTATACTTATATTTCTCATTCACTGTTTTTATTGAGAAAGCTCATTCAATTATTGTCTGTGAAATAAAATAGTTTAGTAAATAAAATTAAAATAAAAACCTATATATATTACATAAACCCTCAGATATTAAATAAGTCAAATAACTGCATGTGTCATTGTATTTATCAGCACTATTGCTAAAGAATACAATATGGAAGCAACCCTCTTTTCCAAAATGTCTGCTGGCCACAGTTGCTTCTCTTCACTGCATAAACCAGCTGAGATGCACAGTTGTTGAAATACATGTAAATATTTCACAGGCAGCCATCGCAGGTGCCAAATGACCCTCTTTTAAAAAGGCAAGCCATGGCTAATTGTGTGCTGCCAGCTACATTCAGGGGTCAACGCTGGAAAGTAGGGTACATTGCTAAACTGACAGGTAAGCAGCCCCATTATTAATTTCGACCAACTATACAATCTTAAGTCCAGACCACAGAATGTAGATTGTTGTCCATAAACCATGCAGAAAGTTGACAGTTACAAATGAATCTGTAACTTGTTATGTTGAATAATATGTTTAAATCTCTTAAAGCAACAACATGTGTTGGAACAAGAGCCTCTGTTATATCCTGAATATTGCCACAGCTAGAGAGTGTTGATAGTGTAGGAATTTCTTAACAAAAATGATGGTGTTAAAGATGAAGATAACCAAAGACAGAGTCAGGAGCTCCTTTATATAATTTAATAACACGACCAGTCGGGAACAGGTACAAGTACAGTCTTCAAAAATTTCCAATACTCCAATACTTGAGTTTTCAGAGACAAAGAACTGTTGTTTCAGCCTATGAGATCAATTTAATCACCATATGCAAAGATTCCATTACTAGCCAATCATCAGTTAGGATCAGGAAGTCCATACCAAGGCTGACCATTCAGGTCCAGAGGTCCTCTAATCCCCTAAAGCACTTGATATATACCACAGCTGTCTATTATCATTTATCAAGTTACAATAAGATCTATATGATATTTTATATAACTGCTTATATAGCATTTTCTGTAAGTCAACTTTTTAATCATAACCCATCAATAGGCATGATGTGAAGCAGAGAATTCAAGTTTCATATCACTTTTATCAAATGACATCGATGGACACCTTTATATGAGAAGTTGTTTACTGAGGTTTTGAAATTAACTACTATTTTCTTCTCTGCACACAAATAAGTCAAGCACTGTCCAGCCCATATTAAAGATCTTTTCATTAAATTGAGGAGTCTCAATGACATATTAAAAATCTCTTGTTTTATTATAGCTGACAGCTTGCAACGCTTTGATATTGACAAAGTTTACTGTATGTTTGTGGAAGGTTTCCTGTTATATGCACACTAACCAGCCTTTTGTCACTCATCTTCTGTCTGCCTTATTTAAAGAAACCAGGACAGCACAAACATACCAAACCTCAGCGATATTTTTTCTCTCTCTTCTTTCACTCCAGTATCCCAACATTCCTCTCTCTGCCCCTCTGGAGTTGTCTCTTGTTCCTATACAGTGCTGTCCCCATGTTAGGTGGCAAGTTAACTCTTTTCCGCATTTTCTCAATTCGGAATGCCTAATGGTTTATAGCCACATTTGCTGGAGAGTGTAGACAAGCATGTGATTTCCTCTCCAAAGCACATGATAACATCAGCTATTTCTTTTGACACCCCAGCCCAGAAGCCAAGCTTGCACAGATGTGAGTCAGAGGAAGATACGTAATGTGCAGCTTTAGCAAGCAGACCTACTAGGGTGCCTAAATGACCAGTAGGGGTCACTAGAGAGCAATGAGAGACAGATCCCAGCTGGCCCAATTGACAACTATGTTGCCCTGGGCAACACTACAAAAATTATGTGTCATCATGCAGGACAACTCCGGGCTGTGGGGCCCATCCATGCATGAACAGTGCCTTAGCAGGTTGAGCAATCCACCAACAAAGGCTAACTTTATTTAAATCATTAATTGGTAACAACTACCATGAATGAGCAGTGATACATTAGCTTTGTGAAGAATGTGCTGTGAAGATGATCATTGAAAACCATGTATAATTTGGACAGCTGACGACAGTAATTAATGCATGTAATCAATAATGTAAATCTCTATCCCTGATTATTGGTTCATTTAAACAGTCTTACAAAATGAAAGTAGTCTATTTAAAAATCAGGTCACAAATAACAATTCCAATAAAAATATAGCTGTAAGCAGCGATGCGTGGACTCCAAGCACACACAGTCAATATTAAGCCACTTAAACCACCAGTATATAGTGCTCTCGTGTCACTATGTTATTGTGTTGATCAGCGATATCAACATAGTTCATCCTTGAAAGTTTTGTTAAATATGTTGTCATGTCATTATTTTAATCCTCAAGCAGAAAAGAGAAAGTTTTAATTTACAGCATTTATATACACATGGACCCATGTTGGCCCTGCATAGTAACATATTCAATTTTAGGTCTTAGGTTAAAATCTTTGCTGTATTTGTAATGTTTATAAAATCAATTAGGGTGTAAATGATCACTTTATACAGTATTCTGAACTTCTGTGCGAATAAATGCCTTCCCAAAGCAACAACATACATTTCCAGTGAAATCCGAAACTATTTACATTGAACTCCGATTTAATGCCCCTATACCAGCGGTCGGGAACCTATGGCTCGCGAGCCATATATGGCTCCCAGACAATTTTGAGTTGAAAAAAAAAATAATAATAAAAAAAATAAATAAAAAAAAATCTGTTTGGAACTGATTTTAAAATACTTGTGATATTGCTTAATAATACTGTGTCATTTTAAAGTAAACAGAAATTAGTTTTGAAGATAAATTTCACGGGTCACAGGTCCCGTGACCCGTGACCCGTGGGTCGGGTCGGGAACCAATGGCTCGCGAGCATGTCACGGGTCATTGTAAAGGTGAAGAAATCCATTTGATCAGATAGCCAACTAGTTTATCCGCTTCAACCCTTGTAACGGAAAAGATGGCGAAAAGAAAAAAAGACGATGATTACCGTGCATTCCAGGCTGTGTGGACATAGGAATTTGCATTTGTGGAGAGAGCAGGATCTGCGGTATGTCTAATATGCAATGATAAAATTGCATCGATGAAACAGTCAAATATAAAGCGGCACTTCGATACGCACCATGCTTCATTTGCATCGAAATATCCAGCGGGGCACAGCAGGACAAAGGCATGCGAAGAGCTACAGCGGAGAGTGCAGACGAGTCAGCAGCAACTACGTGTGTGGACTAAGCAAGGTGACGGGAATTCCGCTAGCTTTGCGGGTGCTTTGGCAATAGTAAGGAATGGAAAGCCATTCACAGATGGCGAGTATGCCAAAACATTCATGCTTGATGTGGTCAATGAACTGTTTGATGACTTCCCAAATAAAGACAAGATAATCAAACGAATAAAAGACATGCCTCTGTCAGCAAGAACTGTTCACGATCGTAGCATCATGATGGCAAATCAAGTCGAGGAAACACAAATTAAGGACATAAACGCCGGGACATACTTTTCTCTCGCATTAGATGAGTCAACAGACGTTAGCCATCTATCTCAGTTCAGTATAATTGCCAGGTATGCTGCAGGTGACACACTGCGTGAGGAAAGCTTGGCTGTTTTGCCAATGAAAGGGACAAAAAGAGGAGATGATTTATTCACGTCTTTCATGGAGTTTGCTAAAGAAAAAAAACTACCGATGGATAAACTTATTTCTGTCTGTACTGATGGTGCACCCTGTATGTTGGGGAAGAACAAAGGATTTGTAGCGCTTCTCTGTGAACATGAAAAGAGAGCCATGCTAAGTTTTCATTGCATCCTGCACCAGGAGGCGCTTTGCGCTCAGACGTGTGGCCAGGAGCTTGGTGAGGTGATGTCGCTGGTCATTCGAGTGGTCAACTTTATTGTTGCCCGAGCTTTAAATGATCGCCAGTTTAAAGCTCTGTTAGAAGAAGATGGGAATCATTATCCCGGTCTGCTTTTACACAGCAACGTGCGTTGGTTGTCAAGGGGGAAGGTGCTCAGCCGTTTTGCAGCTTGCCTGAGTGAAATCCGGACTTTTCTTGAAATGAAAGGCGTCAAGCATCCTGAACTAGACAACACTGACTGGCTCCTGCAGTTTCACTATCTCGTGGACATAACTGGCCATCTGAACCAGCTCAATGTGAAAATGCAAGGTATTGGAAATACAATCTCATCCCTTCAACAAGCAGTGTTTGCATTTGAAAGCAAGCTGGAAGTCTTTCTCAGGGACATTGAAACAGGTCGTTTTCTGCACTACGACACTGCGACAATTTAGAGATGCATGCTTAGCAAGTGATTCCACTCAACATCTGGATCTCCAGCAGCTAGCTGGCTTTACGTCCAATCTCCTGCAGTCATTCAAAGCACGTTTTGGAGAATTTTGTGCGTGCACTGGTCTTTTCAAGTTCATCACTCATCCACATGAGTGTGCAGTGGACAAAGTCGACCTGACATGCATCCCCGGGGTCTCTATCGGAGACTTTGAGCTGGAAGTTGCTGACCTGAAGGCATCAGACATGTGGATGAGTAAGTTCAAGTCACTTAATCGAGAGTTGGAAAGTCTTGCGCGACAGCGAGCAGAGCTGGCGAGGGAACACAAGTGGACAGAAATGAAAAATCTTCAACCTGAAGACCAGCTGATTCTTAAAACTTGGAATGAGCTTCCTGTGACATACCACACAATGCAGCGTGTGAGTATTGCTGTATTGACCATGTTTGGCTCTACATATGCATGTGAGCAGTCATTCTCGCATATGAGGAACATTAAGACCAACCTACGCTCACGTTTAACTGATGGAAGCCTCAACGCCTGCATGAAGCTCAACCTCACCACGTATGAACCAGACTACAAGGCCATCAGTAAAACCATGCAGCACCAGAAGTCGCATTAAAAGTAAGACATATTTAATTTATTATACGTTAAAAATACTATATGGCTCTCAATGAAATATATTTAGAAATATTTGGCTTTTATGGCTCTCCCAGTCAAAAAGGTTCCCGACCCCTGCCCTATACCCTACTTCATTACATTTTGTGTTAAATATCAAATTGTTCTGTTTTCCTTTGAGATATTGAACTTACATATGAGCATAAGTGCATATTGTAATCACATTATGTAAATGTACATTATCAAGTTGAACTGATAAAGATACAATGAATTTCCATCACTTGTATGTGAATACACTCGTACAGGCCAAGAATACGTGTGATTCAGTTGGGTCAATACTTCAAATTTTGACTCTTGATATGAGTACCAATATACAGCAGCTGCCAAATCTAATCAATTCCCATTGAACCGTTTGGGAGTTATTCACATTTTTGTGATCAGCTACACTCACATTTTTTGTATTGGCTCCTAATCTATACACATTTTAATGAATAAAAACTCTGTTTTTCATGAAACTTGGAGGCTGTACATAAAATGTTATGCACATTATTACATTTTTGTAGGAGAAAAAACATGTTTTTTTTAAATGCAAAATTGTGACCAAGTAAAACAAAATCTTACATGCATCCTTTATTTGATATCCTGAACACAGGTATCCATGAGATGATCATATGTTTCATTCAAAAGTTATTAACATTTTGGGGTAAGCAATGTTCACATTGATTTATGTTGGCTTGGTATTCATCCATATTTTTACCCATCAAAATTCTGCACAAGTTTTTCATGGAACTTGGTTTAAGGAGGTTGTACACAATGTTTCATAAAAAACTTTTTAAAAAATTAAAAAAACACATTGTATTTATAGTGTTTTTCAAAAAATTCTAAATTTCAGAAATCCAATATGGTATGCATTATGGGCAGAGGAGGCTAATCCATAGAGACAGAGGAGGTTGCTCCTCCTCTATTTTTGAGAGGCAAGAGGGAGATCAAAATATAAAAAAGAGTAATTGGTTGAAATAAACTATTACCAAATCTCAGTATCATTAATAAAATATGTTTTCTCTCTTCTTTGGAAAAAATCCATTATTGAAATTCTGATTAAAATGCTTCAACAGCGACACCTGCAGGGCAGGCAAGAGGGGAAAGGGCAGTCTGTGTGAAGTGGTGGTGGGGGGCAGAGGAGGACGAGCTCCTGCTGTCCTCCTTAGGCGGGATCTCTTATATCAATTTAATGTACTTCATTTTTTTTCATGCTAATCTATTATTGGCCAAAACACGTAAAGTGATGCTCCAAGGGAGGTCCCTAACCAATCAACAACCAGAATACAATATTGACATTGCATTGGTCCAATGATCATTTCCAAATTTCATCTTCAATTCTCTACCACTGTATTGTATTATAACGTGCAAATTGCGAACTACTTTTAAAACACATCACTAAATAATTACATTTTATTTAAGCCCTTTTAACCAGAGGAGGCTGGTCCATAGAGGCAGAGGTAGTTGTCCAAATTTCCTTTTTTCGGAATTACGTTTCCCTTTTTTATCGAGCAGTAGCTAGCTACTTGCATTAGCCAACGCAACAGTTAGCTTGTTGTAGCAGCCCCGAGGGACTGAGCTAAAGGCGAGAATTGATTTTGAGGAAAGTGGTGCTGCTATTGCTAACGAGGCAATTAACGGCAGCGTGAGTGAGGGGGTAACAGAGAGGCATGGACGCAGACGCAGAAAGTGGGATGGGGAAGAACATCTTGTGGATTACTTGTTGTCACAGCCATTCCACAGTTTGGATTACGCAGCAGGTGAGGATAAAGACTGCTGGACAACCGGCTCCACAGATAACCATGATCAAAAATGCTAATTCTAGTGACACATTATGCACACACGAAGTTCATTCCCATCCAGAGCCCGCAGTGATTAGATGTGTCTTTCCCTCTCATTCACCTGGCCCCTTTTTTTATATTTATTCTTTGTGTTGTAATATGATATGTAAACCACAACAGGCTGTCCCGTTATTGGAAAATAATGTAGGGTCGCTTAACCAGCCTCGAAGTAGGCTACATTATTTTCCAATAACGGGACAGCCTGGAGGGGTTTATTCCACATACAACAGGTTACCAACAATGACTATATATGGTTACTTTTATATTTATTGATTTTTATCGCTTTAATCAGAAAGTGAAATATTCTTCCACGGGTGTTTGGGCATATTATTTTACCGTTGTCAAACAAAACTCTGGTTGGTAGTTCCATTTGCACCGTTTTTAGGCAAAAACCTCTGGTCGTTAATTCTATGAAAACAATGATTCTATCAAGAAAAAATAGTTCCTTCTAGCTTTATACCATACAGTTAGCACCAATTTTGGTAATTTTTGTCATTACATTATTTAATAAAACTGCATGAAACCATTAGTCAATCAAATGAATCTCCCTAACACTGTCTTGCTTTTTAAATGGTGTGGTCGTGCAATGTAGACATAACGTCTTTCTAAGACGCAAGGGACATTAACAAATACACTGCTTATAAAATTTTATTTGGTCATCAGATTCATGAATTATGACAATTATCACATTTTACCGAGAAATAACACCACCTATTGACCAAACAGTAAAAATACTTTCAAGTTTCCTGAGAGTGACCTGATGAAAATCAAATTAACATCATGTATTAAGTGATTCCTAATGATCAGACAATAAAAAGTTATTAGGATTTTAGTGATAAGGCACACCCACATCAATTTTATTAATCCACATTTTGACGTATTAAAATTCTGGAGGAGATTTTGAGCAAACATGGTCAAAAGAGGCTGTATGTAAAATTTCATGCAAGTCCTGAATTTATCTCGGAGAAGAAGCATTTAATCCCCTTTGTGCAATCCCCAAAGTGCCCAGCACGTCTGCATGCTGAGATTGCTCAACTCAGGCATTCATTGCTCCTGCAACCAAACTATTAGTGGAAATAACAGACTGCATTTTAGGTTTATTAGTACACAATACACTCCACCAATTCTAAATACAGAGTTTCTAAGTATGACCATAGTCGCATAGGTTGTCCATTTAATAAGCACCCCTCCCGGCAGTCTCATCTGCAACTATACCCCCAAGCATGACAAGATTGAACAATAGCATCCATCTGGGAGTTGATAAAATATTATTTCACCACCAAACATTCGTATTCATAGCAACAAGACAAAGCCTAGAATAGCCCAAAGGTATGACAATACAATGGTGAAAAACTCACTGAATAGTGAAATAAGCAAGATTTTTGTCATTATACCATGTCATTCTACTTTCATTAACTGCACTAAATATGAAATAAGCATACAATCTTACCATTGGTTTTCCTTTCAATATTCAGTGGTCATTTATTGTCTAAAACAATCAATTTGAGAAATAAGCATACAAATAGACAGTAGAGGTAGGTATTTACAATGGCCATGCGCAGAACCCCACTTTCATTTTACACCAGCATGACTCCTTTCAGTTCGTTCTGATTTGATTGATATTGATAGCATGTTTAATTGTAATTTTATATAAGAGTGAGAGCCCCACATATCTGTGTCTTAGTGGTTGCTTCAGCACAGCATTGTGCATTCAATCGTAACATTATGCAGCAATATACAAGCACTCGTTGGGGTGTAATTTGCTAATGCTAATTTTTCAAGTCATCAGCAAGCTAATTTTCTGGGGAGAGGGTCAGATGAACAGGAAGCATAAAGTCTTGCTAGGATATATATGAGCATGGACATATTATTGCTTGTAACATTTTAATTATCTATGTTGCGTCATATATTTGATATTGTTATATTCACGTTAGTCATAAGAGACAACCCTTTTTCTAATGTAAGATTACATACTGTAGATTACAGAAAAAGCATACACATGTGCTTACTGTATATGCTTTATAATGTAAAAAAAAGATTTTGGACCAGTAGATATCCTAGACCCCTTTACTAATGAAAATATTCAAATGTGAGTTGATTTGTAGTGAAATGTATGATTATGTTATCATGTATAGCAATCTACAATTTAATTTAGATTTGGAGATACTAAGGGACACCTAACTGTCCTAAACTGCTTACTTTTGGCTTCATAGATCATTCTGCATATCACCCTGAGATTTTGCATACTTCAAAGAGTTTATGGTCCAGGATGGCAGACATTATGGATCATTGAGGCTAATTATATATGCATTAGGAAAACAAAAAATAAGTGTTGCATTTCACCAAAACGAAAGGTATTGACACCACAGTAAATACAAAATGTCATAATTTTACAGCTTATAAGAGACCACTGCTACAAAGCATTGAAAAATCTGCCCCATAGTGTGGAAAGCTTTTGAAAAAGGCTAGTAACCAGGTCAAATGATCATAACATAATTTATCGTTTTTTTTTGTAAAAAGTAAACTTAAATGGTCAATGGCAAATCCATTTCCAAAAGGCTAGCATTTGAAGGCAAATTGTTGGTTTTCGAAAGTAAGAAAAGAAAGGTCACAAAAAATAAAGGTCTAGGAAACAATTCAAGCCATTTTATGCAGTCATTTTAAGGACATTTCACCTTTCGCTACTCCATCAGTCCCTCTTTGCTTCAAGGTGAGAAATCACATGTTATTCCTTCCAATGTCTCTCACTACCGTGCATCTTATCAGTTCATTGCTATATCCTCATGATGCATACGGTATATGGAAAGACACCCTCTGTTTGTTTGTTGCCCCTAAGGATTACATCTGAGCAGCTGGTGCTGCATATCTAGGGAGAATTTGTCACCGGTGGGACTTTCAGTGTGAAAACAGCCTTGTATTTGAAGGAGGTTGTTCAATGAAGTGTGATGATGGAAATTATTCCAAAAAAAGGAAGAAAAGGGCTTTCTCCTTACCTTAAAAATCAAATCCTTTTTCCCATACCGTAGCTCTTTCAGTTGAGCCTGGATTTTTTTGGACTGCAAAGGGAAGATAAGGACACATGCGTCAGATTATTTGAATACTGAAATTGGTTTGAAATCACATAGTGCAACATTAAGGCCGTAGCAGAGAACCTTGTTGCTAGGTCTTATTCGGCAAGGCTTTAACATACAACCAGAGACCTTGGAGCACAAAAATACAAATTCTCTGCTCCAATTAAGCACATCACATACATTATGTAGTGGCGGTAGCATGCTGGCTGCCTTCATCCTAATAAATGTCCACTTGCCAGCACTCAACGCTCTGCCATCCCTGGCCGTCATTTCAGGACACCCACCGGGAAGCTTTGTGAAAGGGAGTGTTGGTGACTGCCTTTGAAGTTACGCAAGCAGGCAGAGACCTGGGCCCAGTCTAATGGGCTCTGAAGTGCAATGTAATAGTCAAAAAGGGGGCGGGGGGGGGGTTCTGGCAGTTAAGTGAGACATTTTTATTGCATAAAATTGTTATTATAGTGCAATCCTTATGTGTTTGCACATACACTATTCAAAACGTGTCCTCCTGGTTACAAGCAACAGTATCCAGGAATCACACCTGCAGCCTAAAGTCGAACACAGTGAATTTTCATCAGATGTCAAAATAAATCTCCCCTCTCCGCACCTGGGAAGCAGGAGTCATGAAAGGGAGTGTGCTGTCTGATGAGAAGTCTGCATTTAGTCAAAATGAATGCATAAAGCCAAGATTCATATTCCAGTTATTGTCAAGGATTGATGCTACAACCCATGTGTGTCACACAAGAAGAGCGTTGGGCTGACAAATATCCCCTGAATGTGTATGCATGCTGCCTCAGGCCCAGCTTTCCTGCCTGCCTACTGACCTTAATAATTTTTCACAGGGGGTGTTCTAGCGGCAACAGATTCCTCTTGAAACAGACATAGCAACTTCATTTTTCAATTTGCCTATCACTAGTTCTAGTTGACTGTTTTTTTTAATTTGTATTTCTTAGCCTGGCTTCCTTGACTTTTATTTGCACAACTCTGATCCTCATGTTGACAAATGCCAATAACAGACTCCAAAGGCAATCAAAAGCCAAGAATCAAAACTAGATACTAAAAGCTCTCACATACCCGTACTAAGGAAGCAATTGAACACACCTGACTAATAAGAAACACCTTTGAAGCCAATCCCAAAGATTATGGTGGGGATATATATATATATATATGTATATATTCCCTTAATTGTTAACATGAATATACAGTATATCTGCTGGAATTAACAATTAACCTGAACACAGTGCTGTATCTTAATGGTGAATCCATGGTGAATACCTATGCCTACTTTACAAAGAAAATATCATTACATTACTATTAATATGCCACTTTCCCTGTATTCTACAGAATTAACCACAATGACCAGACTCTCAGCCTTAAATACATTATTTTTATTCCTTCTGACCCCATGTCAACAGACAGAATTCACAAACAACTTCACACATCCACACAATAAAGCCCCAAACTTATTTTTTCCTTTACATTTATATCTCTGAAATCCAAATAAAGTTTTACTTTCAGCATTTTGATCGAGTTTAACATTAGCTACCTTGCTAACAGCTCGACCGACCGAGTGTATCATGTTAGTACAGAGGACTCTGAAATTAGGCACTTAAATCTGCATTGCGATTTGGTCTGGTAGGTAACGTTACTGGTTGCATGGAAACTGGTGCTAGATAGCACGTATTTCGATTTTCTTAAAGTTTTAATGGACAAATGGACAGCTGTGCCATTTATGTTGTTAACTACCTTTAACTAAACTACTGCTCTACCCTGCGATACTACATTTCTAAATTAATGTTAGCTAGCCCTATAGATCCTCTATCAACATACAAACAACTAATAGGCCTGTTGTGTACACAATACCCCATTAAAAACACTTCCATCTAAAAATATGACAAACACCTTCATTTATTTGTCTTTCATGGTAGAAAAATGACTGAATCCATGCCTATGCAGTTCTTTCAGTTAGAATATATGTGTGTTTGCATATATGTATGTATGTGTAGTGTACCTTGTATCATTATCTTGATGTTTTACCTTGTCATGCTTCCTAGTTTGACTTAGCATAGGTTAGCTCAGAGTAATGTTTACTGTGTGGATTGGATTTAGCGTGCTCATGGCTATGAATAACTGTACAAAATGAGTATTGTACCTTATCAGACATCTGTTTTGTAGTTGCTCCAATGACCTTCTGTACGCACATATTGGATGTTGCTTTGGACAAAAGCTTTTGCCAAATTAATGTAATGGTTTCATACATTAAATGTGTTCTTCCATGAAACAATTTTTGTTATTTGACGCTTTGATATCACACAAAGTTTGAATGACCACATTGTCTCCAGATGGTAAGATGAAACTAGAAATACCGCCTCGCGGATGTATGCCTCTGCCAACCAGTAGCCAGTTTGGATATAAAATGCCATCACTTCATCATTTTATCCTATTAGACATTTGTGTGAAACGTTGTCATAATTAGCATATGAATTCTTGAGTTATGGCCAAAAACGTGTTTTGTGAGGTCACAGTGACCTTGACCTTTGACCACCAAAATCTAATCAGTTCATCCTTGAGTCCAAGTGGACATTTGTGCCAAATTTGAAGAAATTCCCTCAAAGCGTTCCTGAGATATCGCGTTCACGAGAGAATGGCACGAACGTGAGGTCACAGTGACCTTGACCTTTCACCACCAAAATCTAATCCGTTAATCCTTGAGTCCAAGTGGACGTGTGTGCCATATGTGAAGAAATTCCCTCAAGGCAAAAACGTGTTTTGTATTCTCTCAAGGCAAAAACGTGTTTTGTGTGGTCACAGTGACCTTGACCTTTTTCCCACCAAAATCATCCTTGAGTCCAAGTCCAAGTTTGTGCCAAATTTGAAGAAATTCCCTCAAGGCGTTCCTGAGATATCACGTTCACGAGAAACAGGACGGACGGACGGACGGACGGACGGACAGACAACCCGAAAACATAGGCGTGGCGGAGGCATAATAAAAACACAGGGCAAAGCTACTTGAAATAATTTAAGAAACATTGGGTAGCATTGCTATGGAATACAGCTTGTTTAATTTCTGTGAGTTAAGATAGCCAATATTGTTTCTTGTAACTTGGCCTAATTTTGATATCAATTCTTTTAATGGCAGGCTTCATGAATGACTTAATGAATTAATGACTAATAGAGAGTGCTTTGCAAGTAAGTAACTTGGCATTTTTGTACGTTGAAAACATGTTTTTCATCAGATACAAGTCACGCCAAAGTTACACGAAGAGTGTTCTAATTATACAGTGTATGGTCTATAGCATCAAGCTGTGAATACTATAATACTGTACAGTATAAATTTCAGACCATTTCACCTAAGCAAATGCAGTTTTTTATATGCCTCTGTGCATCCAGAGGGAAACGTTTTTAAGAGAAAGAAGCATGCAGTTTAGTTAATCATTCAGAGGGACATTGGCTTATTCTTAGGTTTTATCACACTGAAGCAATGAATTCAAGACAATAGATAATTTTGGTAAGCTAATTTCCACTGACTCGGATAAATTATATTTTCATATTCTGTACTTTCATGCACTTCATTTATTGTGAGGATATGTTGCTCATAAGCAAAATGACCCCATTTAACCACTCAGTGCAAAACTTTACATTTATAGAGGGGCTCACAGACCTGTCTAATTCACCATTTCCAATAGGTCAGAGTGTGTGCGTGTGTGTGTGTGCATGCGAGTGTGTGTGTGTGGGAATACCCATTACAATGTTTTTTTTCACTGGTATAAAGGAACTGTCATTACCTCTTCTGCGTGAATGCCGCACAGCTTGTTGCCAGAGAGAAGTTTGTTCTTCAGGCTTTTGTTCTGAGAAGCAAAGAGAATACATACAAAGGTAAGCCAAAAAGCAGGCATGGGAATTTGTGGATATCATTTTTAAATCATAGCTGAAACCCTGGTCTATCCCTGCTGAGACAGTATTTGCATCACATTTAATAGGATGCACCTGATTACCATGCAAACCAGCCTCACGCTCTCATGTTAACATTATTGTAGATGAACGTGGAAATTTGCTAGCTCTACCAGCATACGCCTGTGACAGATGTGTGAATACAGGCAGCCAATAATTAGCTTTTGACATTCTAATTAAGGTGTTAACACTCCACAGCATCTCTGCTTAACTACAGCAATTTCCCTTCAAACACACTGCCACAATGTGGTGTTACCTTGGAGACAAGCAAGAAGAGTATATCCATGATATATACCACAATTTTGGATGAACTTGAGGTTGTTGATACTTCCCGGCTCCTTCAGTATTCAAGCTATTATCCCCTTATTGTTTCTTAGCTGCTACCCCCTCTCCCTTGAGGGCTTTGGTACACCAGATCCAGAAACAGGCCTCCTAGTTATCTAATTATAGTCTTGCTAAACGGAATTAAATAATGCACACTAAGAACATGCTATGACAATAGGTAACGATCATAATTAATTTAAGGGCAATGAACTTTGATGAAATTTATAACCAAAAAGGGGCATAGAGTCATCAGCTTGCTGGCTTACTTACCGATCAAATAAACGTGTATTCCAATCATCGGTCTCGACTAAGCTTGTGTCAGTGTAAAGTGACTAAAGTGACTGTAATTAAATAGGAATCAGAGTTCAGCTCTAATGAGAAATTTGCATGAACCCTGACTTACATAATTCATATTAGTATTGTTGCATGTGGAAACTTACTAGTTCTGCCACTTTTTAATTACAATTATTTAAGGACAGTTTTTATGGAAAATAATATTGCTTGATTTAACAGATGCAAAAAAATGATAGAAACTTTAATGATGTACATTTTGTTTTAATTGTAAGTTTCATGAGACTGTTGTCCATAATAACCACTTTTGTATTGTCTATAGAAAGGTTTGGAACAGTGTAAGCTATGAGAAGCTTGTGTATTCTGGAAAATAAGCCATTACTCTACTTATATTGCTTGCTGTTTCTCCTATGTCATTGGCGGAGCTCTGGATATAGGGTTTGAAACTGTTTGTAATTCAGTTTAAATCCATTCTACAGCTGATTTATCTGAACAAAGGTTATTGACTCTTAAGCAGTTATTAATTAGCTACTAATCATAATGGGTTTGGTGCCTCCAGAACATTATCACATTAAACAGAATGGATTAGACTTGATAATTCTTACAATGGCAAGACAATAGTTTTAGAGTGCCCTTTCCTAAACAAACATGAAGCACTTCATACACTGTCTGTGCAGTGTATATGGATGGAACAAATTTATTTAGCATATTTCCTAATTTCAAATAGTTTTCACATCACAGTATAAATTCATGACACAAGACTAAAATGTACAGAATAAATATGCCATATATGGTATATGTCAATGTGGCAAAGGTAGGACTAATTAATGAAATCAGCTGGCTGAGTGCATGGGTGGATGAAACGCATGGCAGTAGATTTACTTTATGACCACCACTGGACGTTCTATCTCTGGATACATACTGTATACAATGCTTCAACAAAAAATGTTTTCAATGTACAAAAAATGCCAAGTTACTCACACATACAAAGCACTGTCTATCAGTCATTAATTAAAACTAACTAAAAATAAATTAATCTAGGCCTGCTGTTAAAAGTATTGATATCAACATGAGACCAAGTTAGCCAATAGTGTTTGTCGTATCTAAAATTAAACAAGCTCTGTTCCAAAGCAATGCTACTCAATGAATCTAACTTGGCCCTGTGTTTTTTATCTTGCCATCTGAAGAGAATGTGGTCATTCAAACTTTATTTGATTGTGAAACTGCAGTATTTGTGATGACGAAATTAGCAGAAAAAATGAGAAAATCGCAAAATAACCCAAGTTTGGGGCTTTACTGTGTGGACGTGTGAAGTTGTATCTGAACTCTGTGTTTTTGCATGAGGTCAGAAGTTACAGAAGTTAATGCTCTTACGGGCTGAGAGTCTGTGGTCTTTGTGGCTATTTCTATAGGAAATCATGAAAAGTGCCAAACACTTGGTGCTGTATAGGTATGGGGCATTCCTCGCGAAGTTATAGCATACCTTCATCCCAATACACGTGCTATTCTTTTGGACCCGGACCAATCGGCTAATTTGATTATTCTGTGCTTACTTTAGATGGAAAAAGCAGTATTTATAGGAAAATTGACTAAGAACATACAAATGTTTGACAATGAAAATTGGCCATTTATCCCATATGAACTTGTCATTTGAGCTACTGTCCAGGGAGTGTCTACCATTGAGTCAGCCTGGTCTTAAACTACATAAAGATTTCTGCTTCTGCTACATTCCATGTAAGGGCAATGCATAATCAGTTATTAATTTTATTTATCCATTATTTATTGAACACGAGGTGAAAAACAACTCAGAAGTGTAACAAATACATGAGGGTAGCATTCACTGTTAGATCCAATTCATGTAGGGGGGTCTGAGGGCATGCTTCCCCATTGGAAATCTTTTTAAGAGGGACATTTTTAACTACTTTAATTTGCTGTTCAACTAATGCTACAAGCCCAGACATAAACACCTACATACTCACACACACTAATGCACCCACACACCTTGACACCCTGGGGCTCTTTTTAATGGTTTGGGCTAGGCTCCTTAGTTCCAGTAAAGGGAAATCTACAAGCATACAATTACACTCTAGGCGATGCTGTGCTTCTCCAGCAGTTTAGGGAAGGCCCTTTCTTGTGTCAGCATGACAATGCCCCCCAGGTACAGAGTGAGGACTGTATAGAAACTGTTTTGTCAAGAAAAGTATGGAAAAAATTGACTAGCCTGCACAGAGCCCTGACCTCAACCCCATCCAACACCTTTGGGATCAATTGAATAGACAAATGCGAGCCAGGCCTAATCTTGCAGAATGGAAGCAAATCCCTGCGGCAATGCTCCAACATCCAGTATAAGACCTCTCCAGAAGTGTGGAGGTTGTTATAACAATTTTAGAGTTGTTATAAACAATTCACATGGGAGCATTATGCATAAAAAGTGCTGTAATTTCTACATGGTGAAACTAAAATGTATAACAATATAGCCTTTTATAAAAGCAGAGAATCTGCACTTCACCACATGCAAATTGTTTATTACAACTCTAAAATTGTTGAGTACAGAGCCAAATCAAAAAAATAATATGCCTTTGTCCCAAATATTATGGAGCTCATATATTCTTTTCTTTTTCTTTTTTACTTTATTCATGTTCAGATTTATTTCTGCTATTTTATTTTTCCCAAAGTATATAGAGGATTGACTGTAATTTCCCAGTTTTATAATGTGTTATTCATAAACTGACTTTCTGTCTAGTCAGCTGTATATGCAGTGTCTGCTGGTCTCTTCTATTACATCAGGTTTGTCTGTCTGGTTGTTTGTCTGTCCGCAATTATTTAAGGTGGGTGGTTTTTGGGTAGATGGTAAGCACATTAAATGGACAAATTGAGTACAGTAATTTCTCATGACATTCTCAATATGTTTCTTTATGATCATTTTGTTTTCATTTATGTTTGGTTAGTACAACTGGTGTGAAACTGGTTCAAGATTAAGGGGCGACATAGCTCAGGAGGTAAGACCGATTGTCTGGCAGTTGGAGGGTTGCCGGTTCAAACCCCGCCCTGGGCGTGTCGAAGTGTCCTTGAGCAAGACACCTAATCCCTAACTGCTCTGGCGAATGAGAGGCATCAATTGTGAAGCGCTTTGGATAAAAGCGCTATATAAATGCAGTCCATTTACCATTAATATTCAACATTCAATTGTTTATTGCCATATCAACATACCAAACCCATATACCTATAATTACATCTAAAATTTTACCTACCCATTACCACTAAACTGGCACCTTATACCTAACACTTAAAACACACAGATCACACTATTAAAAACAATTACAATACAATGCATACAGCGAAAAGTAAATTAAATATGCATCTAACACCTAAAATTCTCAGATCACACTATTAGAAACAACTAAAATACAATACTTCTATAAAATAATACAACAAAATAATAAACCTGAAAAAAGATTGCTTACTCTAAAGTGCATGTGCATTTAATTGAGTTCAGAAGGCAAACTGTCTCTGGATAGGCATTGTTAGAGGCGAGAAGTTCTACATCTAAAACTCTTTCCTGAAAGAAGGGCTTTAAAGAATAAGCTGGCAGGATGGGATGAGTCAGTGGGTAGTTTTTTTGGCTTTCTGTTGGATACGGATGGCATATGTGGAAAAAACAGAGGGGAGTTCACAGCCAATGATTGTAGACGCTGCGCGTGTGAAGCTCTCTAACTGTTTCTTTTCCTGAGTTGTTGTATTGCCATACCAAACAGTAATTGAGAAAGTAAATACACTTTCAACTAAAGCCTTATAAAATTCTAAAATGTATTCCTGTCTAAGCTTGTTTATCTAATTTATCTAAATTTATCTAAGCTTGTGCTTGTGTGATGGGCTTTCTTGATTATAAGGCTGGTGTTGGCATCCCACTTCAATGTATCAGAGATGGTAGTCCTAAGAAACTTAAAGGTGTCCAAGCTCTGCACAATCTGATTACTGATAACCAGAGGGAGCCCTCTTACCCTTCCTAAAGTTCATAATAATTTCCTTGGTTTTAATAATGTTGAGGCTAAAATTATTCCTGCTACACCACTCCACTAAAAAGCAAACCTCTGTTCTCTAAGTAATTGAATCATTATTAATTATCATACCTGCCACTGTCGTATCATCTGCAAACTTGAATATTTTAACTGATTTAGAGTGTAGGGAAAAACACCTCAATGAATTTTAGAACAGTGAGGACAACATTAAAACGTTTCCATTGTAATAATCCTCACAAAAGTATAATAATTATATTATACTCATAATTAGTCTCACAAAATTGATTAAATCATGATTATGAATATTAAATATTAAAACAATAACTAATGATATAACTCGAATTGTGTCATTGATTGCATGTAATGTTGTGTTTAGAATATATTGCGTCTCTTGTTAATTAGCTACAGCCGCCTAGCCCGCATAGCTAACGTATATACTCGTACTAACATTAGCTTACATTCTGCCGTCCTTTTAACCGAGATCTGTGCATGTGATCTCTCAAGCACTAGTAACATACTCATTTCATATATGGTCTCATATATTTAGAATTCAAAGATGTGCTGAAATTAGCTAGACGTATCTAACTTCAGTAGCCTTTTATCCACGCCGTTTCCCTGAATTCCAGGCCAGTTTTTAGCAGCACATGCTAAAAGCTGATTCATAAGTTCACTCCAACAGAGGAGCTTTTGTTCCCTGCCTGACGTGTGCTGGTGAACACACACATGACTAGACACACACAGAACCATCTAGTTCTGCTTTTATTTCTTTTTCTTAGCCTTTAATGATTTTAGTTTGATTGTTTCTTGTTTGCTTAATAAATTCTATTTTATTAAACCATCCTTCATAATAACAGAAGTTAGAGTCTGCAATACAATCAATTAAATTTAACCAGGAGGTTAGGGTCATTATCCAGGAAAGTATGCTTATTCTTATAATGTATTATTTGTTGAAGGTCATTCCAAACACCCTGGCTAACCTTTGCCTGAAGTTTGCTCTCTATTTTCTACACATTCTTAGCTTCCTTAATAGCCCACTAAAACTCATATTTACTCTTTTTTTATGATTTTCAATCCCCAGTTTTGAAGGAGTCGTTCTTCTGCTTGCAAAATACTTTAACTTTAATACTTTAAATATCTTTTCTGCTGTCTGTGCTAAAGCTCCATTTTTCCTTCCCAAACGTTAGCTTAACAAGTAACACCATGTCAAGCATCTTCAGTGCGACTGACAAAGGAAAATTCATGCAGTTATTATAAACTCCCCTAATAGTTTAAAATATCTGCAGCAGCATGCCTCAACGAAAATACTTGTATCCAGATAGTAACTGTTGCTCAAGTGGAACTGTAGACTTTTACTCAAATTGTGAATGAGAGTCATCCCTGCCGACCTGTACTGTAGAGTGATGAACATGACCTGGGCACTCACCAAGTTGATGAGACAGAAGCGAGTGGCAGGAGGGGTGGTGTCAGTGGTAATTTCACTGGCTGAGTGGATTTTGCTGTTCTATTTCATTACGGTCAACACGCCACTGTAGGGGCCATCCTTGCTGTAATTGGGCCAGAATGCACCAGAAAGGTGTTCCGGGAGTGAAATTGATGGAAAATGCTCCAAAAAAGTTTCCTTCAATCATTAAGAAATACATACAGAGCATTGGGTAACATACCGTGGTAACCTTGGTTCTATGAATAAGGTCAACACGCCACTGTAGGGGCCATCCTTGCTGTAATTGGGCCAGAATGCACCAGAAAGGTGTTCCGGGAGTGAAATTGATGGAAAATGCTCCAAAAAATTTTCCTTCAATCATTAAGAAATACATACAGAGCATTGGGTAACATACCGTGGTAACCTTGGTTCTATGAATAAGGTCAACACAGCACTGTATGGGCCATCCTCGCTGAGAAGGTGAGCTACTAGGAGACTGAATCGCAAATTAAACACCACTATGGCATGGACACGACATCACGCAGTAAGTATTTCCACCTGTGCGCCCCCAATTCCTCTTTTTGCCTCCTGAGACAGGTAAGAGCTCTGAGTGAGACTGAACTCCCGTCTGCCATATGGAGCCTCTTCTCCTAATAGAAGTATGCTAATCGAGGCTATTTTTCACTCCCACGCAGAGATACTGTGTTGTTGTTGGGATTAATTTGCTGATTGAAAGCACACATACTGTGTTTAACTTTCCTTTGATATTGATATTTTTCTATCCTGAATATATACATATGCTGTAGCCTTTCACTACCGGAGCCTATTTTCAGTCCACAGAGCAGTACTGTGTTTGTTGTAATTGTGATTAATTTGCTGATTGAAAGCTCATGTTCGTACATCTCGTCCCTCCTACTATTTTCCTTTTGGGATTATAGTAGTTTTACGATACCCTACCAGAGAAATTTCATTTTGACGCGGCAAAGCTGCACTGTTTGGTGTAATTAATCTACTGATTGAAAGTGAGTGTGTATATAGCTGGTTGCTTAACACCAGGAGCGCCGGACCATTTCCTGACATTGAAATAACTTTTTGCGCGGCCTGGGTCATATGACACATTAGCCTTCAAACCGGAAATGTTCGCATTGTTCGCTAGATGGTGCTTATTAGACACGAGCTGACAAAGGTTGCCAGCCCATTGTCATAATGAAATATTTGCGAGATTTTAGACTGTCAGAGTAAGTAATGTTTTAGTTATGGCTCGGCATTCTAGTCAACACATTGTTGCAATATAAATGTATTTAGAATAAACAGTATGTCTGTATGGAGAGAATGAGTCATGAAAAGTTAACAATAAACAGATAGTAGGGAGGTCAAACCTGTTTTGGAAATCTTTCAAAAAACAAATTTGACAGTTTATTCTTCATGCATATGTCATAAATGCTAAATCGCCAATCGCTTCCCTCCGCATGTGATCACTGCCGTTGGAGGGAAACGCATCATCACCCGTGCAAATTTTAGGGTCGGGTTTTCTGTTTTATAAAAATACATGTAAAAAATATTGTTGTTCAAACAAGTTTTTTCCGGTGACCAGAAAACATGTAGGCTACACTGGCAAGCAGGTCATAGCTAGCTGTGACTATTCGACTGGGGATTCGAAATCCAAAGACGGCACATGTCTCTTATTCATCGTAATTACAAAAAACACACATTCGTAACACTGAATAATACCGCACTGTACATAAGACCTTAGCAAATATATACATGCAAGAATCCTGTTGTTCAAACGAGTTTTCGGGCATGCTTCTATAGCTTCTTGAGCAATATGTAAATGATATCGTAACGATATGGGTGCGTCTAATCCAATCAGCAGTGCCAATAACAACAGCATCTCAGTTGCAGGCTGATGTTCATAATAAAAATCATGCACTAACAGATGAACACAGAACAATATGCTTTTATGCTCCCTACAAAACACAGCAGAAAAAGTGGGATTTCAAAACTGACTACAGTAGACCTACAATATATCGCTTCAGCGCACACAGAAAGTCACATTGAGATAGCAACAAAGTAAAAAGACGAGACACGTGTCTTCAGTAATTTGCTTTATAATATCAAAACCCACTAGCATACAGCACATTGTTAGGAAGTTGAAACGATTTTGACGTTAGCTAAATATACAGCTAGCAAGGTGAATTATTTAGAATCACCCCTCAAATCAATAAATAGAAAATCTATATAAAACATTAGCAATAGAGCTGCTGGTAATGCGGTAACGCCGTCAGCATTCAAGACAGAGCTTGGGTTGGATTTTTGTACACTTGCCACAAACAAGTCGTTTACAAGTTTTGTTCCCTCCACATCTGGATACCTGGCAGCGTTTTCTTTTTAGTGACCGCTCTCGCTGCTGTGTGTTGGGGGTTTCTGGACTGCAGAGTGGCGTTAGGACGGTACGCCGCGGAGCTGCCTTTGCACGCAACTCCTTGGCCAACTCAAGAATAAATCTTCTTCGACTAATTGTTTTGTCCATGTACAAAACATCGGCATTGATTGCAGCCAGATCCAAAATGTTGTAAAAAACGGCAACTGGCCAACGACGACTGCCCCCCCCTTGACCGAATACAGCCGTGCCATCTGGTCCAAAACATCCACTCCCATTTTTGATGCGTTGTAATGGGCGATTGTTTCTGGCAGTTTTTTGGCATCATTGTCGATCGATATGGTTTTGTGCATAGTGCTCAAGATGCACACATTTTTCTTGGGCTTGCACTGATAAACCGTGAGTGTAGCGTGTCCAGCTCTCCAGATCGTGGTGGAAAATCACTCTTGATTTTGTGCCTTCGCAGAAGGGGGCACTTCTCTCCTCTTTTTGTTTATGTTACCCACCAATGTAGTTTTTTTTGCATGTAGATTGTTCGCCAGGGAAATCGATGTGAAGAAATTGTCCGTGGTTATATTTCTTCCTTTTCCGATGAAGGGTTCCACAAGGCGAATGACCTCATTGTCAGCTAATCATTCGCCGACAGGCCTCGCCTCATCTTTCCCAAGGTATGGGAAAGCGTTCAGCATGTACTTCGTTTCAACGTCGGCTGCTATCCAGAACTTTATCCCAAATTTATCTGGTTTAGTAGCAATGTACTGCGTGAAGCGGCACCGCGCTTTAGTTGGGAACAACTGCTCATCAGCAGTTATGTTTTCTCCAGGTGTGTAACACGCAGTACTGTTGCTTACAAATTTGCTCCATATTTCGTAAATAATGGCAAATTTGTCTTTCTCAAGACGTGTTGCCCTTGTGTCCTTGTCATCAAATCTGAGATAGCGCATGATGTCCCGAAACCTTTGCCATGACATAGTTTCATTGAAAAATGGATTCCCCAAGTCTGAAGACCAAAAGTCTTCTAAATTCATACTTTTACCGCCAGTGATGCCTCGTAAATACAGCAGTCCCACGAAAGCTTTCAATTCGTCGACTGACAGGTCCCAGTTTTCTGCCCCATCTCTGTGGGCTTCTGTCACAGTATACTTAACAATCTGCTCCCACATCGGAATGTCAAGCAGACATAGCAGACTGCTCAGCGGACTTCCAATGTTCTCCTTGGAGCACCGTGTGGGCCCAGCCTTTTCCCGTAAGACATTGCAGGATGGTGCTCTGCCCAGAGCATTACTAGCAGTCTGTTCGACCCAAACTGTCCCATCGTTTGCCCTTTCCTCTCTCTCTGAGACAAACTCAGTCGCAGTCTCAGTCTCAACTTCAGAATCAAATTCAATATCGAGCTCCAACTCCTCATCGCCCGAATCCATTTAACTGGCATTCTGAATCAGGTCCAAAGCTTGCTTGGCAGAGTATCTCTGTGGTCGTATGTTCATCTTGGCAAGCGATACCAAACCGAACTGGGCTGCATTTCCCAGAGTCTCCTTAGCGCTACGTGCATCGTAAGGTATCCCTTAAGCTCTTCCTTTAGCTCTCGAGCTGTTTCCCAGCGTCTCCTTAGCTAAGGTATACCTTAATTAAGGTATACCTTTAAAAGGGTGGTCTGAGGCACTCGTAAGCTGTCCCTTAGCGATGCGCTCCGCGGTTTCAGCCTTATTATGCCAACATTTTGCTTTTCAAATCTACAGTTGTACTACAGTGCGCATCTAGTAGCACATCGGCATGCAAAAATGAGTTTAATATTTACTTTACGAAAAGTAATTATCCAATCAACGTGTCTGTGCATAGCACGTCGTGAGAATGTTGTCGTTTTACCTGTCTATCCCCATCATGATGGTAATTAAGTATAGGGCCTATCCATGATAATAATCCAATTTGTGAAAAGAAAAAAAAAAAGTTTTTTTTAAATTTATACGTAGTGGAGCTAACTTAGGATATGGCTTTTCTGACTGCATACCCTGTAGAAATTAGTTTGTTTGTGTGTGAGTCAATGATCACACTGACTTGGAACAATGCAGTTTATTAGATAAATGCCAGTTTATTAAGAATATAAAACCTGTGTGTGCAAAAACAACGTTGAGTGAGTCTAGAACACGTTGATTGGCTAACCATAAACACACATACAGGTACAGTGGCTCATAATGGACAAACATAGCCAAATGATCTACATCCCCTTCCTTTAGCTCACACCTCCTATATAAAACAAAATAGCACTGGGTAAATATCAACATTACGGAACATTTTTCTTACCATGTTGTTTTACGATTTTCGGTAAACAACCCAATAATGATATTCTTGGTTAAATTTAAGATTATCCAACAGCAAATTAAGGTGGATGAACAAATCACTTTAACAGGTAGACCTATTCATAAGGCACCCGGTATATAATTCATCATGATCAATTTCCACAGACGCGCTTTTGCCTTTCATCTACGACCATTTTTGCATTGCAGAGAAAAGTTTGCGGGAATCAGTGCAGTGCAGTGATATGCTGCTACAGTTGCCTATATATTGTGTGACAAAAACAAATTAACATTAGACCTTTGTTTCAATAAGAACAAAATAATTCACCCATATGTAGCCTATATCCTTTCCCCTGGGCTTCCACGAAGTCCCAGACTATGGCTTATATGTCCCGATTGAAGCTTTTTATTTTATCCATTGTAGCCTATATGTACGTATTTATTGAAACTATCACAAGATCTCGTCTTAACGGACTCTTAAAGAGATTAGCAGATAATCTCTAGTAGGCATAGCTTCCTCTTCTGCAATATTAGATTGATGTAAAATGATTATGACAACACGTGTAATAAAACGTCATTCACAAGCCTTTACAAGTGAGACAATCGATTCGCTTGGCATCGATTGATAAACTTTTCAGCACCACAGTGAAGGCCAGCTCCAATTTACGATGTATCTTTAAGTTGTCCCTTAAGAGTTGCCTTAAGGTATAGTCTGGGAAACACTCGTAAAAAAGCGGTTTCCCTTAAGAAGGTATACCTTAAGAACCTTCGTAAAACGTTAAGGTACATCTAAACTCGGAAACGCAGCCCTGGTCGCCGAAATAATCATGCTTCTCTTTTATAGCCATATTTTCGTAGCCCAATAATAATTTGAATAGAAATTATTATAACAGCCCCGCCCATGCCATTATAGTTTCAGGTGTGAGGGGCGTGGTGTGGTGCGTGAAAAGCCAATTCCTTGATAGTAACATCCATAACATGTTACATTAACAATCTTTTCTATTAAAACTTTGATAATTATGTAGATGCCTAAATGTGAATACTGCGTAAAAATTAAAAAAAGTTGCACATAATAGCAACATCTGCAAACATGTAGGATATCTGTTTCCATTGTGTGGTATTTTAACATGGATGCATTTCATGTTAACCCTTATATAAATTTTTCCACTTGCATAACTATGTAGGACTATGATTTTCGTTTGTATGAGAATACAAACGAAATGCACAGGCATTTTAAAGAAATGATAACAAAACGATCGCAATATTTAAAATATTTTAAAAGAATATAAATAATAATACATTTATTCCTGGTTATTTGACGTGGTTCTTGCTTGGGCTGTCAATCCTATGATAGTGTAAGAAAATTGTTCATCACGTGCCGAACATTAGTAACATTAGTGGTAGCGACCTGTTTCTCCGATTGGTAACTGTAAATGTATTGCTGAAACTGGAATAGTAATTATGTGGACAATTAGTTTCATAAACTCCATAAACTCTATCAATGGTTGCGTGGACATGGTAAAGCACACAGACGCCTATATTCCCACGAAACGCATCGCGATAGTTTATGCATGTGCTGTTGCATCTATGCAGACAGCGTGAGCAGTCTTCTAACACAGTTCCTAACGTGCAAGGCTCTAATTTTTGAATATGAAACAAGGTCCGGACCTATTATGACTAGAAATAAAACAAGTAAAAATGTGACATTTGTATCTTTGTTTTGGGCATTTATTGTTTTACTACTCAGTAGGCCTAAAAGGCCTACTCATGATAATAGCTTCAAAAGAAACTACCAGCTATTCACGCACGATCTTTCAAGCTCATCCATTGAATCGCTCCTCACCCCTCCCCCAGCACCAGAATAAAGAATTCTTTAGCTGCCTTTAGCGAAACCAGAGCTGATTTTTGTGGACCAACTGACCGACAAACTAAAGAGCTGCTGGTCGCCTCTATGCCGCGGAGTTTGTAAGCTTAGCTGCCTTTTCCATCATGTGATTTGACATTGCAAGTTTGGTCGATAGCACATTGCTCAAGATGCCGTCTCATCTTTATACGTGCATGCATGAATATGTGCTTTCCTTTCTAAGTAAGTGAAAAATTACGGTCAGCATAACCACGCTGTGCCAAGCTTCGCTAAAGCATCTGAAGTTTTCTGTGTTCTCGGGTGGGGGAGGGGTGAGCGTTGAATGTCCCATACAGTTCAGTGGTCTTACCCTTACCCTTAGATTGACATGTGAATGTTCCACTTGAGAATGGTTCACTTATGCCACGTGTGAATGGTTGATAGTTGATATCTCTCCAGGGAGAGATAAAATGTTCTATTTGTCCGGCACATAATATTATTATGTTATGTTACTCGCTTCAAAAATAATAAAAGTAGTTTGCTTAGCCGTAATTCGTTACGCTACAAAGTATGCCTTGTATTACTTTTAGTTACGCAGCAATCACTCGCTCTTGCTTATACTTTTTTTTTACATTTTTATAATTTTTTTCTTTTTAGTTTACTGTTTTTTTAATTTTTTTATTACTAGTTTACTCAACGGAATAACAGCATACACCACACGAACACATCACAACACACTTCACATTTGAGAAATCATTTTTGATTGTAGGCTATGTAATAGTGACATTTATTGTTCTCTCAAGTAGCCTAAAGGTTAATACTATGTTTAAAAAAAAATGATGGAGTTATACATAATAGCAACTGCAAAGCCTAGCCTAACCGGACATCGTGCCACAACTCGCGTGCGACTCACTCACAGGATGTGATGAATGTTTTTCCACAATGATCCCCCCCCCCCCAAAACCTTTACTCCCTGAAACGAATGTCCCCTCGTTCCTGGTCCCTCAAAAGCAAAATATGTCACAACATCACATTTTTACCTCACAGAAACGAGCAAGGTATGCTTGATCAGCACTTACAGAAAGTCCACTGATAACAAGCGCACTAAATAAACATAATCCGTCTGGGATAAATACATAGGAAATTTGCCGAGGGAACCGATGGCAGAAGAAACGTCCGAGTTGGTCTACAAAAAAACGTCTTCACTGAAACACTCCATAAATAAACAAATTAACAGCTGAAACAGACTATGACAAACTATAAACTAACAAACTACGCTATGATTCAAATATATTTTTATCCTGCTGTATTGTAGTGGTTTATGTATTTTAGATTGTTTTTGCAATAGTGTTACAGTTTGTAGTCCTAAAACCCGGAAGTAAGTTGGCATCGGGTTCTCTCGTCAGATTTCCAATGCATTTTTCCCGTGGGGATTTAGTTTTCTGCCGAAAATAAGATTTGCGGTGAACGTAAGCCTAAATGAGCTTCACGTTTGTTCTACGAGATAAAATATACCCATTAATAGCCTATATCAACCGTGGATTTCTAAGCTGTCATGTGCTTTTGAAAAGTAGGCTAAGTTTCTATATTGAAACTACAAGAGCGGTCACATTTTTGCAATAGCCACTCTTGTTTTACTAGCTCGCATGCACGCTGAGCGTCGAACGCTAAGCGTGAATGAGCGTCGAACCCCTAGAACTCGTAAAACAAAATGTAAAACTGTTTTAGGCATAAATTAACCATAGGCCTTATTTTCGGAAGAAAACTAAATCCCTATTGGAAAAATGCATTGGCAATCTGCCGAGTGAACCCATGACGGAAGAAACGTCCGGGTTGGCCTACAAAAAGACGTATTCACTGTAACACTCTATGAATAAACAAATTAACAGCCGAAACAAATAGTGCTTCAAATATATTATTATCTTGTTATATTGCAGTCGTTTCTTTAGCTTAGATTTAGTTTTTGCAATATCCTACGCAGCATTGTTGTTGTACGTGAACGTGTCGCATGTAGCCATTGTGCACGAGCATGATAATGCATAAAATTGAAATTGAAATTTGTTTTTTGCATTTGAAGACGGATAAATTTTATTTTAACCCTTATTTAGATATTTCCAGTTACATAATAACTGTAAAAGTAAAATGTAGGGCTATGATATCAGAACATAAGGGAAAGGCATAGGCATAAACAAATGATCATAAAACGAATGCAATAGCCTATAAAAATATTTTTGAAGATCACATAAAACATTATATCATTTATTCTTAAACAAATATTTCTAATAACAAAATAAATAAAACATTCGTACAAATAAAAATGCAACAGCGTGTCCACCGCGATGAAAAGTGAATCCTTGCGCCTCCTGGTATGGTGAAGGAAAACGGACTCCTTAGTCTGAAGACGGTCGGAATTTAACAACACTGTTATAACACACACGGAGGTGAAATAAGGTGTTTTTAACATTTTCCAAATGTGACTTTGACATTCCTACAACGCTGGTACGTAAAGAACAAATATTTAGGAAAAGTCAGTGAATGCGTATGATGTAGCTTGCTAGTAACTAAAGCCGCGTTTCCACCAAAAGTACCCGGAACTACTTTACCAGGAACTAAAAGGTTCCTTCAGCCCATGGTTGTCTGCGTTTCCACCGCGGTCTAAAGTCCCGCGAAGATTAGGCAAATTAGCCCACTGACGTATGAAAAAGCGACGTTGTCGTCGGTCCATCTGTCATATGATTTCTTCTGTAACCCCATACTACCACCGAAGTAGCCTACATTATTTTCTAATAACCGGGACAGCCCGGAGAGGTTTATTCCACTTATATACAACGGGGTACCAACAATGACTATATATGGTTACTTTTGTATTTATTGATTTTTATCGATTTAATTGAAGTTGGTAGTTGAACTTGGACCGTTATTATGCAACAAATAGGATATAACAGGCCAATAGTCAGATTGTAACTGTTTTATATATCCTCTCAAACACATTCATTATGTTTTTATGCGAACATTCGCTTTCATGTCTTGACATCCGAAGCGACAGAATGCATTCACATTTCCAATATAACTGGCAACAACAGCAGAAAACATGCACACATTGTAAACAATTTGCTGTTTGATTACTTTCTCATCGTCAATTCTATATAGGCTAATCGCAAAATGACAAGAATAGAACGAAAACTCGGACTTGCGTGAAAATTTTAATTAGTAGTGGTACAGCCACCGTTTTCTTTCCTTCAAAGTTACTGCTAGCCGAGCAGCGAAGTGTGCCCTCCAGATGCGAACCATGCACCATAAATTAGTCCATAGTCTTCCTGGTCTTTTTGTGGAATTGAAGAATGGCAGAGTAAAATTACGGCAGTCTGAAAAAGCTAAAAGGACGATTACTAGAATTAACCTGTTATTTTACCCTGACAAAAAGTGCGGAAGGTGATTTCCAGTTTGCTTTTACTGTATCACCAATGTGAATTACGCAGAACTACCGCATACCTCACATAACTGTATCAAACGTTTTGAGTCAATTACAACGGGCTAACAAAGAAAATCCGGGTGAAAATATTCAGCAACCGAATTAATCAGTTTGAATGTTTTGGTACGTAATATGCTGTCCCAGCACGAATGCTTAGCATTTTATAAAACGAATACTAAACCAAGAAAAGAACAGAAGAGCACACGTTATAATTCCAAGACATTGGCAGGCTATAACCAAAACTAGGCTACTGCGCCGCATAACATATATACAAGTTTGATTTGAAGTTATTATGAAAATAAATCGGTTTGCGCCTGCATATTTTTAAACATGGCGCCTGAAAATAAACACAAAAAAATGCTGCGAGTACTCGACCAATCAGCGCTGCAAGCTCCACCCAAAAGGTTCCTGTACTTTCAGAAAGTACTACCCCCCGAGCAGGAACTTTTTGGGGGGTAAAATAAAGCCCCCGGAACTAAAAAAGGTTCCTCAAAAGGTTCCTAGTTCCGGGGTAAAGTTCCTGCGGTGGAAACGCAGCTTTTATGAAAAAAAATCCTAAACTCCGAAATATCTCAGTTATATCTCCGAAATATCTCAGTCAAACTGACCCGTCACGGTGCTTCTAGTGTTAAAGAGTCTGCTATTTTCCAATTTGTGTATATATACACATGTAATATATGGTACGCATTGCTCTGAAAGCACATGGGCACATATCTGTTTTCTAATGGTAGTTCACTGCCGTTTTCTCTGAAAAACATCAGACGCTAAAAGGAGCCGCTGCGTCTGTGAGGTCATTTGCAACCTTAGGCTCCTCAACCCCTCATGCTACTGCAGTATTATGACTCAGGCTGTGGTTTATGGCCGTGCACAATTTGTAGGCACCGGAAGGAGCCTCTGCCTCCATAAGGTCACACACTGCCTAAGTCACCTTCACCCCTCATGTCTCTGCAGCATTACTCTTCAGGGCTGTGGTTTAGTACTTCGGCATTTAGTATGTGGCAAGGTGCACAGGATTCGGGGGGTGGTGGCTCATCCATGGGGGATGTCCCACCTGGACAACTGGTGTGTATTGTACGTGATGGTGTGCTACATACACAGAGGATGCCTTGGGGGAAAAATCTAATTTGTGATGAATAATTAATCTAGCTACCATTTTATTTTATGTGACATGTCTCTGGAAATATAAATAATATTTCTGCAGTGTAACTGATGTAATCCATTGTAGGTACTTGAAATGCCAATGTGAAAAAAACATTCTGCCTTAATGTACAGTACTTCAGTCCAGTCCTGTGTGCCTTCAGAACTGTGAAGCCCAAGCTGTGAAAGACAGTAAAAGTATGACAATTTATCAACAGTCTTGCCCTTCAGTCTACATTACCTGACTGAGTTAAGTTGTGGTGTTCATAAAGAGAGCTACTCATAACACAATGAGCCGTTCCTGCATTTATTCAAAGCTCATTTTAAAACTGAAGATAAAATGTTCTCAAACAGGCATCTGCATGAGTACAGTTTATTTCTTACAGGCAGAATAATAATTATGTGTTGAGAAAAGTAAGACATTGTTGCAAAAATGACCAGCCTGTAGTGAACATGAGCAGTTCAATAGCCATTTGGGTTGATTGTCTTCACTGAATTGTTTTTGGGATATTCCCCATTCAAGTAATAATACTAATTAAAGTTAACCTATTCCTGGGAGTATGATAAGCCTGTAATGGTTCACTTCAATAGGTTCACTTTGATGAGATCAAGCACTTTAGTTATCGGAGCTTGAGTTATACACCTTGCAGCCTTAGGAGAATCATTTTGGTAATATTTAAATGGTAATGAAGGCATAAGCAAATTGCCAACAGTACCACACTATTAATATGAAAATCCTGTTATTGTACAAGTGAAAATTACACCATTAACTCCTGGGAGTATTTGTAATGTCAAAATTTTCATGCACAATAAAAGCAAAATTATTTTACTTCAAGTCTTTATACTTTTAGAACAGCCCTGGCAAATAAATAATTTATTTGCACAGGAAAAAAAATCACTTCATCAAGGGAAAAAGATTGAATCTTTACATTGGCATTAAATGGCTGTTCATTAAGATATATGTAATAGAGTTAAAAATGCATTCCTGGTTTTAGTGACTTTCACCAAGATTTAATGTTTGAAATAATAATATTGTCATCACAATACATGTTATTGACCAATGGTATGAACAATGTAATGGAAAAAGTATTTTCCATGTAATTTGGATATGACATTTTAGCTATTCACTGTGTGGCCTAGCTAGCCACTGTTACATAAAATGTGATGCTAGTTAAACACCAAAAAGGCCATGTTTTTTTTATCTTAAACCGCTAATCCTGATGCCCAGTGGTGTCAGGCTCATCCATCATTACAGCATTGCTTTTCAGCACCCACAGTGACCTAATTTCATAAAGATTATGAAACAGTGTGTTGCAAAACTACTTTCTTGAAATAAAGGACACAACTGTATCAATTTCAACATTGTTATTTCAAATTTATATACATTTTGTAATACAGGTAATGGAAAAGGCCAAGGCTTATGCATTACAGGCACATTGAGTAAAGCACTAAAATGTGCAATACAACTAAACACAAAATGGAGAAAAAAGTTAAAGAAATACAAAGTGCAATATTAAAAAAATATATATTTCTTCAGTCCTAATACATTCCATTCGCTTCTCCTTTCCTTTCCCATTTCCCTTGCCCCTGCCTTACTCATCAGTTCCACAGTTTGGTTGCACAGCTTTCCAGTGCTTCCTCTGGTCCCATTCGTTTCTGTGATTTTGTCATCCTGTAGTCTATTCAGAGTTTATCCGAAGTTGCCGTTTCAGTGAGCAACCTAAAGTATGTTGGAGGCGTCATCTCCATGGAGTTTAAGTCCCATCATTTCTATGACTACAGTGCAATACAATTGATCCCCACACTGAAGTCAAAAATCAAAGTACATCATCTTCACCAAATGATTGAAGTGAATAAATTCTGTGTGATTATATGTGAAACATTAGGTTTGAAAGTGCTTGAACTCAGCAATTCGTATCAAAGTATCACACATTCAGTTCTTGAATAGCGTGACAGAGGAGAGAACAACCCATTCAAACCTGGGCATCATCACATGTCACCTGGCAGTGAGTTTTGTGAAGAAAATGACATAAAATGCCTGTATTTCTTTAATGAGTCTTTAATGATTTTTTTAAATTCTAGCAACACAGTTATTTTAAACAGGGTATTGCATTCGTGCTGTTGTAGTAATTTTATTTTAAAGTAATAATCTCGAAGATTTTCATTAAAATAAATGTCTGTTAAGTCACTATCTATCGCCTAATTAGGTAACACAATGGTGATTGAGCCTATTGTTATATTAATTATTATTATTATTATTATTATTATTTATGATTAAAGAACTGGGTGTCTGTGGCGACATTCCCGGGAAAAAATCACAAGCGGCGTACTGTTTTTTCCGGTGTCTGCTAGCGTTACAATAACAAAGAAGGGGGGGTAGGGCGGGGGGGTTACAGAACCCTAAAAAGTTTTTGTGTAACATGAGAGGTCATATTATTTGTTGATGTAGATACTAAATTACATAGCTATTTGCACAGCTAACGCTAGCTACCGGACCATGTCAAGAAAGACAACATTAGTTTAGACAATGTTGCACACAGTATCCATCTCTCATATCAGGTAACGTTGCGTTAGCTAGCTAGCTAATGTAATTAACACAATCTAATGTCAGCTAACAATTAGAAAAAAACGCTAGCTAACGCTACCAACCGGTACCGACCTCACAAACCATCTCTCGACTGCAATGCTACCTTGTTGCAATGTTGCAATGTAGCTAACTAAAGGCAAGTTCAGATCAATTATTCGCAACGAGACTGGATGCAACTTGCAAAATTCCAAGATGCCTGATTGCAAACGTTCTAAAACTGCACTTGGCGATTTGACAAGGTGGGTCTTTTGAGACCCCAGGGCAGGCAATGGCTCTACTACTAACCAGTTCACACCGCTGCAATTTTCTCTGCAACATTCTAAAACCGTTTCGTCTCGTTGCGAATCATTGATCTGAACTCTCCTTAACGTTACCGTTATTTACATTGCCATCAAGTTCATCAATATATTATAATGATCGGAATAAAGCCGGGGTATAGGTGGAGCAGGTGTAAAGATGTCAAGCCAGAGAAAACTAAATAAAAGAATACGGCAGTATGAATTAGCGTTGTTATTATTTTATTACGCTTCCTCATATGTTCCTTCAGCCTTGATGCCCTTTTTTGATGAAATCTCCTTTGTTTTTGTTTTATTCTTCTTGTTCTGATTGCTAATTTAACACTCACCTCAGCTTTATTCTTGGACAGTTTAGCTAGCAAAACCAGAAACACCAGGGGTAACATTTTGCAAGGCAGTTGTTTCAAAAATATCACACAACAATCATTCACAAAAAAGACTGTTCATTGTGCACGAGATACATAATTGCACGAGCCACAGCGAATCCCGCAAATTCTTCTCTGCAGTGTAAAGATGTTCATACCGGGCAAAAGGTGGATAAAGAATGTTTGTGGAAATTGATCATCACTAATTCTACCCCAGGTCTGCTACAGCATTTTAACCCGGCTCGGCAGTGTAAAGACAGCTTAAGTTAGCCTAATGTTAGACAACGAATGAGTATGTACATAACGTTACTTTTATAACAACCATTTTTTATTCAGTAAATAGTAAGTGATATAGTTGACGTGGCCCAGGTGCCAACTGACTGACATCACACAGGCGACACTGGTTGGATCTGGTTGGATCTATGGAAAGTGAGGTCCAAAAACACACCTGCAATTACTGCTTCCATTGGTACCGCCAAAGAGAACGAAACGGAAATCTTCGAGATTGTAACTTTAAACTACGAACATCTGATGGTGTCGGCTCTGGACTTTCTTGTGTGTTAACATCATGAGGTCACAAGAAACTGAAAATTAAAATAGTTTTATTTTGTTTTGATTATGATTTGCACAGACTGACTGTTACCTAAATTTATGATGATCATATACTATGTTGCGTGTACGTCCTGTCTTCAGGTATGCTGATGTTGTTTGTTTAATTTTATGATGTTATCTAAATCTAGCTAGTTAACTAAGCCATGCAACGTGCGTGCATAGTCAACCTAAATTCTAGAGTCTAAAATGCTAGATGCAGGCTAGAATGTTTCTTTAGAATCAAACATATTTCTTGTTAAAAGGTTAATTGTTTATACTTATATAAGTGCAGTTCCCTATACTAAAAACAGGAAAAGGTATCACAATGTTGTAGTAAAAAAAAAAAAACAATACAATCACCGTTTTCTACTGAATATGGATGCGCAGAAATTGCTTGTTGCCTGGCAACTTTCTAGGCAGACACCATTACGATCTGAAAGAGATGGTCCGTTTCCAAATTTTATGATAATTCCATACTATGTTGTGTGTATATCCTGTCATCAATCCTGTCCTCAAAATGAAAAGGGAAAAGCAGAGCTCCTTGTGTCCCTGGTCCTTCACTGCTGAACAAATGAGCAAGATTGCTGCCTCAGTGACAGCCGTTGCATACACTCTCAGAAAATAAGGCATGAAAAAATGCCTAAAAGGCACAACCGGTTGTCACATAAAATTGTATCCCTAGCCAGCACTGCATAAATAATTTGTACATTTTTTGCTTGTGAAATGTACTTACTACTATCCATAGTAGATCATTATTGTTCTTTCAGGGTACATTTGGGAAATTTGTTTCCAAATGTAACTCCAATGTACCTTTATTTCTGAGAGTGTACCATCAGGTTTATTGGCATAATAATTAAAATATAAGCAACTATATCCATTCCTTGACCTGACACCCACAAAAACTTACAAAGACCCATAGAGACTACCTGCAGCAGGAAGCTTTTAAAAGTGTAGTTATCAGTAGTTATCTGTCAATTAGTTCTGTTTAGAATGTTTTATTTGAGCATATTGTTTTGCATTGTTTTGAATACGTTTGATCTGATATTGACTGCAATGAGACTGCAACTCTTACATGCAAGGCCCATAACCTTATGGTATTCTGAGGTTAACAAGGTTCAGACTCTGATGTGAAAAGTTCTTGCCCAGCTTCCAAGGATATAACTTGTGAGAGAAGCAATGGTACTGATGAAGTGGGATCTCATGGAAGTAGAGCTCCTACTAGAAGTGAGAATTCAAGCTAGTTTTGTCATTGAACTGCAGCATACTGTAACACTGACTAAAACTGGGTTCAACTAATGAGATTGGCTGACACCAATCTGAAAAACTGAAAATGACCTTTAAATTTACTCCTAGGAATAATTTACTCCTATGAAGTTACTCCCATGAATAATGAGATCTACAGTATTTTAGAAATAGCTTTAAAGGAACTCTCAACATATTTAAGAAGCCAGACAAGACCTCTTATCCCTGTTTGTAGAGTTTAATAAAAATAACAATATAATAGCATTGTTATTATTATTATTAGTTCATTTATCTATTTATTTACTATTATTATGAATAGCATAGGCTATCAACCCATTCTGAGGTCTGTAATATTTTAGGCTACTGAGAGATATTCCACTCAGGGATGAGCGAGTACACCATTATCTGTATCTGTTCAACCAACAAAATTATCTGTATCCGTATCTGTACTCGGAATGGGCGGGGCTTAAACCGGACGTGGATGGGGCATAACCGGAGGTTGGTATTTTAACGTCTTAGCAAAGCCCCTAGTGGTTTGCACGCCAGCGAGATTACTGAACTCAGACATTCAGTGCTACTGCAACCAAAGTATGAGTTAAAAACAGAAAGGCTTTATTTTAGTTTCATTAGTAGACGATACATGACAACTATGCCGAATACGGAATTTCGCCATGCCACCATTGTCGCTCTGGTCGTTCATTTAACACGCACCCCCTCCCTGCAGTCTCATCTGAAACTACACCCCCCCACCCATGACATAATGGACAATATTGTCTATCTGGGCATTCATAAAAATATTCTTTCACCACTCAAAAATCGTATTCCGTCATAGCAACAAGATAAACCTGACAATAGCCCTAAGATATGTCAATACAGCAGTGAAAACGCTGCTCACTAAATAACGAAATAAACGAGACAAAGTTTTAAAAAATGATACCATGTCATTCTACAGTCAATATCTGGGACTAAATATTGAATACATACACAACCTTAACGTTGGTTTTACCTTTTGAGACTAAGTGGTCATATATTGTCTTGGACAATCCGTTTGGGAAATATATGCGCATTTGTGATGCCTGGGTACCTTCCAATATAGCTGTGCGTAATACCACACGTGTCGTTTACGTCGTTGTCGCCCTTTTTAGTACAGTCCTGCTTGATTGACAATTCATTTATTCAGTAGGTGAGAGTATAAGCTTTCTAACGATGTATAACATGTCTAATTTTGCTTTTGGAATAGCGTTTTATAGGTCAGCGTAACCGGAAATTTTCTTATCATCGCATTCATCACATATGCATTCAATCTATGTTAGCAGAAAATATGCTGTTATCGTTACTTTGGTTTATTCGTTTTTTAAATTAACTGACGGTGTGAAGACAGTAGTAGACAGAGCGCGCCAGGTTACAGTTGGCTAACCATGATGTGCTGTATGTCTTGTGATTTCAGGTGAGCAATGACGTCTAAATTTGCACAAAAAAGTGATATTGCATTAGTACAGTGGATGTATAAGAATACTAGGATACCAATGATGCTAGTAGAGTGTGTGTATGAGATCGCTAAATGTTAGGAAATACAAGTACATGTTTATATCATGTAGTCGTTAGCTAACCGACTAGTTAGCCCCACTGTAGCAAGCTAGAAGCTAGAAATGTCCGTTTGTAATCAGTAATATATGCTTACGTGTGAATGTCCAGTAAATGTGTGTTTAGCTATGGTGAGAATAATGTGTTGATCCGAATCTGAGAATTGCTAACTTTATTTTATTGAGAATATATGACAATAGATAATGGATCGCTGTGACAATGGCAAGATTGTGTTGTGTGGCGCAGCAGCAGTGAACGTTGTATAGGCTCTGTGTAGAGGAGGAGCTCTGTGTGTGGCTGGCCTATCACGAGTACAAATATTGACACATTTTACTCGAATGGTACTCGTGCTTGTAAAAAGTACATTATCCTTACTGGATACTTGTTTCATCCAAGTATTCGGCTCAACCCTAATTCCATTGTTATTGGATGATACAGCATTAATGAAACTTACCTTTCCAGCCACTTGCAATCAAGCACTGAGACTAGTGAAGGGATAGAACTGTCTTATATGTGTTTGAGAAAGCCTGATGAAAGAAAGAATGGACCAGTATTTTGCAGTGAGATGGCTGTAGGGGAGTGTTTCCATGTCTGGGGTTGAAGCTTGGGTAAAGATGGCAATGAGTGGCTGGACTCACCTCCTGCTGCAAGTCTTTGATGATTTTGCTCTTCCTCTCCATTTCTGTCTTCAAGAAATTGATCTGACAAGATGAAAGAGAGTCATTAGGACTGATTTCCCAAATTTATTCTCTATGATTTTCATCTGAAATATCTTCCAGTAAATGACAACAAGAGAAAAAATATGCATTGGTTTAACCAATTTTATGTTTTGGATAAAGCACAGAAAATAGATTTTGTTTTAGAACTTATGGCTACACAAAATTAAATTAAAATGGCATTGTCAATATGAGAACCAGAGCTGTGCCAATGAAAGTCAAGTAATCCATTGCATGAGGCTAAGGAGAAAAAAAAAAGAAAAACAGACAGAGACATAGGAAAATCAACTGTTTGGAACATCATTAACCCCTTAGCGCACATGCCAAATCTTGTCAATCCTTGCCCATTTAGGGGGTACCCTATTTAAAGCTTTATAACTCCTGATGTGAACATCACAGAGACTTGAAAAATGGCTTAAATGAAGCAAGACATTTGTACAATTTAGAATACTAACGCAGATTAGTTTATATACATAATTCTGGAAGAAATAAAGTGCCACAAATGCAATTGTCTAGACAAAAAAAATCTAAAATGAATTTGCACTTTTTTAGTTTGCAATGAAATACTGAGAGATTGCATATATACAGCAGGTTAAACTATACATGTTCTGGATCAAAAACTTCTTGACCACAATCTAAATAAAATCTAAGTGTGGATATGTAGATATACTGTAGATGTATGAAGCAAAAACTAAGCAGTGTACCCAGCGTCTCCAAATCTATCCAAAATGTCTAAATTATGCATTGCTGTGAATCACAACATATTCACGTATTTCACTACAAATCAACTGTTTTGACTCAAGAAAATCACTGTTGCATCATTTTCAAGGCAGAATTACAAGCTTTCAGTCAGTACAGTGGTCTAAAATATCTAGGGGTCCAGAAACATATCCAAAATCTCTCCAAAATTAAATAAAATGTTTTATGTCCATTATAAAGCATATAAATGAGCCCCTTATGAAGTTTTAAGATGGAACACTGCTATCAGGTTCAAAAATAATGCAAAAATATTGTCACACAATGCGGTACAGTACCTAAATGTGCAATTAACTCTTGTATGTATTTCTATACTTCGTACTCTCGTATGTTTTCTTGTATGGGGATGGGACGGCGACATGAAAACAATTTTCAACCGTCCACCACGTTTTCCCTACAAACACACTACGTTGTGACAACATTGCTCTATGGTCGCAAAATAACCAGTCCTCATGGAGACTGTTCTGCAACGTTGCAGTAACGTTATAGAATTACGTAAATACGATGTAATTTAATAACGTAACAATTATGTTATATCACAGTCCTCATCATTACTTCATTTGAAACGTTACTGGTAGGTTGTCAGAACGTTTGTAAATGACGTATTGGCTTACATTAAAATATCTATCTGTCTATGCGTTTAAACTTGGACCGTTAACACGTTATATCCAATGCAGGATTTATTATTATTATTATTTATTTATTTATTTATTTGTTTTTATTTATATATACATATATGATATGATGGATAAGCAGGTATAGGGTTCTAGGGTGGCTGACATGGATAGGGATTTTATAGTAGGACTAGGTGTGAAGCATGGAGGATAAAATATAGTTTAGGGTGAAGGGATTTTTGAGTGTAAATCTATTGTCTGATACACACTCCGGAGCAGAAGGTGGCGGTAATTCACCAATAAGCTGTACACCACCCGCTGTAAAACAAGAAGACGACGACGTTATATAAAATCCCATGCGCATATTGCTGTGACGTGCTCTTGGTAGAAGTTCGCTGTGATTTCAAATTCTCCTTGGGAAAATCTGGGTTTGACGGCGTTCAAGAGCAGGTAAGCATTTCATTATGCCTTACAATTTTTAACTGAATTTATTAATGCAACAATACTGGATGCCAACCGCCGTAAAAGCTAACAAGAAGAACTGAATGCATTGCAGACCTTTTCAGTTAGTAGTATGTGCAATGTAATGTTGGAGTCCTACTTTCAGCATGCATGTTTGCAGTTCTAGCTGAATGTTGCTAATGCTTTAAGTTAGCCGTTGAAATGGTGATGTTCAGACCTGGCGTCTGTTCTGGGACTAATTTGAGTTAGTGTTCTGTTAGATAACATATTTGCTAATTTGTGTATTTAACGCTAATAGCCCAGTGCAAATGTAATGTAAGACCAGCTAACATTACCTAGCTGATCTCGGCGATGGCCTGTTTAGTTAGCTAACAATTGAGCTAATTCAACATGTATAAACGGCGGTCCGTAAAGCACCTTTGTTCATGTCCTTTTAGCTAGCATTGTTGCCGACGCCTCTTTTGAAAGCTAACGTATGTGGCGCTCTTTTGAAAGCCGTAATTCACCTTGTCCACGTCCTAATGAGATATCAACATGCTGGTTAAAATATGCATCATAAATGCATAAAAATTGTTGTGTGGTGTTCATTTGGTTTTTGGTGTTTGACAAACTGGAGCTAGCAAGACTTTTCAAGCTAGCATTGTTGGCGCCTCTTTTGAAAGCTATTTTTGCGCTCTTTCGAAAGCATTTAGCTAAACATTATTTCCATTAGAAATACAAAAACTCAACTTTCCCCCCCCCCAAATCCTCTAGCATTATTACTGTATACCTGGTGTAATCGTGGCCTTAAAAAAATTAAATAAATAAATTGGCTTTGCGCCAGTGCATTGTGTAATCAATATCAATCAAGAGTATTTCTCTGTATTTTCACCAAATACTGACTTAAATTGATTTTTTTTTGCAGAGAGGCGCAACAGCTCAAATGGAAACTAGAGCACAAGATCAGAATAAAGGTAGTTATGGATATTATATGGAAACAGCTCTTTGCTCATTGACTGTTTGTCATTGTCAAAACACAATTACGATTTTAGCCTGCTGCGTGTGTTACTCAATGCATTTTTCTTACTTGGTCCAATTTCATATCCTTTCAGCTCCCTCACATGGCCTTATGACTGTTGCCCCAGTGAAGAACTCGAGGTCCAGCCTTCCCCACTCCTGAGACAAGAGTGACTGTATTCCAAGTAGAACAATGCACGGGAGGCCTGTGAATTTGGGCAGTGTGATTTGGAACTGTATAGTACAAAATAAGATTCTATTGAGCTCTTATAACCTTATTAAATAGCTAACATGGAAAGCATTTTTGAAAATTAAGTAACATGAAAAAATGAATGTGACATGTCTTTAAGGGTGATTGCAAGCCCTTAAAAAGTCTTAAATTGTCTTAAATTTATTTTTGTTCATAAAATTGTCTAATACATCATGACAGTTGAATATATCATGGTGTATTTATTGGTGGTTACAATGCGTTTGTATTTTAATGGTAAAAGCCCGCAATGTGTCCTTTTCTTGGACCAAAATAAACATTTGGACAAATGTCAATGTTGTCGTTTTAGATAATTGGAAAAATGTCAAGTAGCTAAGAGTACAACTTGCCTGTGCTTACTTGTGTGGCAAACTGTCTTAAATGTTATTCTAAGAAGCATTTAAAATTTAAAAAGCCTTAAATTTAACTTGCTAATGCCTGCAGACATCCTACTTTAATATGTGGGGGATCCTAACTTAAATGTAGTTCACCGCTTGAAAAAGACAAAAATACTCAACACTGTTATAATGTTGAAATCATTGGCATATGGTTACTGTCCTGAAACTACAACAATGCAAGACAATGTATATTTTATTGACAAGCAGTTTTGGGTGTTTTAATTTAGTTCTTTAGTTTAGTGCACTTCATTCTGTTGACATATCAAGAAATTGTAATGATGGTAATGCCATCATTTTATCAGAAAAATACTAGGGAGGATGTAGTCATGATATTCTGTCAGTATGCTGCAGTTGATGCTTATGATGGTGGTGGAAGTGATTGGTGATGCGTAGGTACTGTATATTATACTAGCACATATGTTTTGGGGGACCTGCTATGGACATTGGACACTAGTGAAAGTCACCCTTTTTATGTTGTTTTTGTATCTAGTTTTGTATGTTTGTCTCATTATCTGTACCATAATTATGGTTTCTTCAGCACATATTGCCTACCTAGAAATGTAACTTGAACCTGATCTCAATGGTATTCTATGACAATAAAGGCTTTCTATCCTATTTGGGCTTGATATGTGTACATTTTGTATTGCTGCACTGAGTATCTTTGAAAATAAATTTTGAAGATATGAATTACAGAAGCAATGGCATTTCATTGGTAGGATAGAATGGAGATCAACATTACAACACCATGATATACCTTTTGTTAATACATAAAATCTAAATGTATGGTCAGGGTTTAGTAAGTAAGTGACCAATCAGCGACATTGTGGAAAGGTAAATAACGTAATAAAGAAGTTTAAACAATGTGTCAGCGACGTAAATCTATAACGTTACGACGGATGACTGCCTGGCGACATAGAATAACCTTACCCCGACGTTGTGATTATTTCATTGTCAAACGTATAGTTGTAAGGACGTAATTGTTACGTATCCACAACGTTGTTTTGCGACGTGGCGCTGGTCTTACGTTTTTACGTTAATACTACGCAATTTGATACGTAAAGCGGACGTTATGAGACCAATAGAGGACGTTAATAGTACGTCGCCACAACCACATTTTGTTAGTAGGGTTGACAATGCTCCAAGTTTCACGTCATCACTGTTGCATGCTTCACAAAAACTATTACACTACTAACTAACGCTTACATTACAGTGGGAAATATCCACATTATATAATACCACTAACCTATTTAAAGACACTCAATTTAAAAAATAATGTATATATAAGTATTTTGAGCAGTAATACTTACATAGCAATGATGAAATATTATCTGTTTTCAGTAGATGGAGACAGAGACAGGAAATAAATGATATAGTTCTATCCGCTCCTGTCTTACACCAGAAAACTATGTCAGCTAGGTCTATCAGCAAACATATGGCTTAGCTATGCTCAGAAGTCCTCAATAATAATAGTATTTTCCAAGAAACTTCGAAAAATCGTTGACAAGGTTTCCTTAGCAGCATCTTTGTTTTACTGCTACCACGTGAATTCGTAATTGAATGCGATAAGAAAATGTCCGGTTACGCTGACCTATAAAACACTATTCCAAAAGCAAAATTAGACATGTTATACATCGTTAGAAAGCTTATACCCTCACCTACTGAATAAATGAATTGTCAATCAAGCCAGACTGTACTAAAAAGGGCGACGACGCCGTAAACAACAGGTGTGGTATTACGCACAGCTATTTTGGAAGGTACCCAGGCATCACAAATGCGCGTATATTTCACAAAGGGATTGTCCAAGACAATGTATGACCACTCAATCTAAAAAAAAAAGGGACATCTCTACGCGTAAAACCAACGGAAAGGTTCTATATTTATTCAATATTTAGTCCCAGATATTGACTGCAGAATGACATGGTATCATTTTTTAAAACTTTTTCTCGTTTACTTTGTTATTCAGTGAGCAGCGTTTTCACTGCTGTAGCATATCTTAGGGCTATTGTCGGGTTTATCTTGTTGCTATGACGGAATACGATTTTTTGTGGTGAAAGAATATTTTTATGAATGCCATTATGTCAAGGGTGGGGGTGTTTTCTAGGTGAGACTGCAGGGAGGGGGTGCGTGTTAAATGAACAACCAGAGTGATGATGGTGGCACTGCGAAACTCCGTATTCGGCATAGTTGTCGTGTATCGTCTGCTAATGAAACTAAAACAATGTGTTTCTGTTTTTAACTCATACTTTGGTTGCAGTAGCACCGAATGTCTGAGTTTAGTAATCTCGGCACGCCGGCGTGCTGACCACTAAGGGCTTTGCACTAAGAGGTTAAAAAGAAAAATACTAGTGAGCTCAGTAATTGCAAAGGGCCAGGTAGGCCAAGGAAGACCTCTAAACACCTGTCTGACAGATCAGAAACACTACTCTGGAGGCAAGATAACCACTAGTTAGCTACAAAAATGGGATGGCCAGGTTACAGTTTACAGTACCTAAAAGACTGTTCTGGAAAAAAGTCTTGAGAGATGAGACCAAGATTCACTTGTATCAGAATGAGGGCAAGAGCAAAGTGTGGAAGCCTAAAGTACCAACTCAGGATCCAAAGCACCCCATCTCACCTGTGAAACATGGTGGTGGGGGTGTTATAGTTTGGGCATGTATGGTTGCTACAGGTAATGGCTCATTTGTCTTCATTAACAATGTAACTGCTGATAGCAGTAGCATAATTTATTCTTAAGTGTACAGAACCATCTGCTCAAGTTCAAGCAAATACCTCCAAACACATTGGACAGTGGTTCATCCAGGATGAATCATCCTACAGCAAGACAATGATCCAATAAGTCGTCTGCTCTCAGAAAGGCCATGTTGTAAAATGTTCAGCAGAGTATCAAAGACAGTAGGTGCATCAGGTAACTGTTTCGGATAGAGGGTAGCCTTGTTCAACAATTTACATGTATAAAAATATCTAGCTAACAATAGCTACCGTGAACCATCAGATAGATAGCTAACTTTAGACTAGCTATTGAACTTAGAACCATCACTAGCTAGTGCGACCAAGCTCGGTGACTAAATGGAACATGTTTTGTTGCATTATCAGAAAGCTATGCAACAATGAAAGAGATTTCATTGTTTTAACTGGACTCTTGGAGATCAAATTTTCAGTGTAGCTAAAATGCCAGTCTGTAAGTCTGTAATCCTGTAATCGTGCTTGCCAATGAGGTGTAAGTGGAAATGCTGATGCACTTTCATGTGGAGTGCGGAGAAGCCAGAAAATGAGAGGTTTTGTGGGGGGTGGTGGGAGTGTGTCCCTTTCTCTGTGGGTAGGGGCAATGGCTGTTACGTTTTTCAAAATATTTTCACAATACGGTTGATGATAAGGTTACCTACTGTATCTTTACCTAACTATTTTTTTTTTTTTTAAATGTGACAATATAGGTAAAACCTCAAAAATATTATATATAAAGTTACCTGTGATTTTGTATGACAGAAAAATGTGACATGACAAAAGAAAACATCTGCTCAACAAGACCCAATAATTAATTAGGAAAGACTAAAGGGGTGGAAACAAAGACTTCACCTGTTGAATAATCAAGAACATAACAGTACAGACACCACTCATCATCATGCTAACACAGCCCAGTACTAACGATTGAATAAATTCCATCCTAACTATAAGGAGCCCCAAAGGAATTATCTGAACACATCTAACATTAAACATTGAACTAACTTAAAAAGTAAAACACATTGATGAGAGAAATTCATTTCTTTAATACATATTAAACACCGTTTAAAATGCCTAAGGTCTGCCAAAAAGCACACTAGATGGAGATGGTTTTCAACACCATCTAGTATCCCCAATCTCCAAATCTGAAGCCCTGTTCATGACCTCTTTGGGTACCAAACCTCTCGTTCTCTCTTCAGATGCCATTCAGTAAACATATAACAGAAAAAAAGCATGTTGTTTGTTATAGAGGTGGAATTACTGTAACCAGGGTCGTAGGAGTGAGTTTGACATTGGGGGGAACACATTTGCAACCCAGCCCCTACCCCTGCCTGCCCCCTTGGAGTGGCCATTACGAAGAGCTGAATACCATAGAAAATTTGTGGACTGAACTGAAAAAAACGTGTCCAAGCAAGGAGGCCCACAAACCTGACTGAGTTACACCAGTTATGTCAGGAGGAATGGGCAAAAATCCCGGCAAAGTATTGCTTGTGGAAGGCTACCCCAAGCATTTGATTCAACTTAAGCAATTAAATGGCAATGCCACCAAATACTAACAAAGTGTATGTAAACTTTTGACCCACTGAAAATCTGACATAGTACATACAAGCTGAAATAAATCTGTCTATTAGCTATTATTTACAAATGATCTCTTATGGAAATAAAGTAGATTCCCTAACTGACTTAACATACATAGGAAATGTATGGTAATATGAAATGTGTGGAGTTGTGAAAAATTGAGTTTGAATGTCTTTAGCCTAGGTGTATGTAAACTTTTGGCCTCAACTGTAATACATGTGCTATAAATGTGTCTGACACTGAGTGTGGGGTGCAGGTGAGGTATGCCAGCTGAACAAGGTTGAAGAAGAGCTACTCTACACCTCAACACCATCTCCCTTCCACCTCTCTACCCATCCAAACCCTCTACTGACACATGGAATCTATCAGATCTATCCAAACATATTCATTTACATTATCTGAAAATACGACAGAGAAAGAAAAATAGATAGATAGATAGTTTGTTTTCAAGAGCAAAATCTTTTCAGGTATGTGCAGGCATCTGAGAACATTCCAAAAACATAATTCAAAAAAAGTCTTTGAATTCCCTTTTCTCCCTACTAAATTTTCACTCTTAAAAAAATAAAGAAAAATATTTGATCACAAAAAACTCAGCTACACTTTTTCCTTCCATACCATCATCGAAATGCTGTTCAGCTGAATATTATGTAAATATGTAATGTGTACGTGTGTCCACCATCGTAATATAATGTGATGTGCCACATTAAATGTTGGACTGGATCTCTTTCTGGACTGCTTTTGTTGCCACATTATTGGATGAAAGAATGCTGGAAATAATAATGAAATGTAGACTGCCAAGTCAGCCTCTGGGCAGTCTCACTATAATCACAGATCTATAATTGACTTTTAAAAATGTTGGCAAGATATCAGACAATGCACCAAAGAAAAGATGGCATATAATAAGATATCTAATGAAAGGGATGGTTCACCCAAATTGCATAATTCTGCAATAGTTGTCCATGGGTAGTACTTTCCACAAACTGGCCCTTCTGCTTCTCCTGCTATGGTGCAGCTAATAGTGGAATTGGACCCAGAAATTCATTATTAGCTGCAGTATTACAGGAGAAGCAGAAGGGCAAGTTTATGGAAATTACTGTCCGTAGATAATTATTATAGAATTAAGCAATTTGGGTGAGCTACTTTTATTTTAAATTGAACTATCCCTTTACTTTGGCACGGGAAAAACTAAGGTTAAAAACTCAGTTAATGCTCATGAATAAAAATTCTGCATGCTTCTGTCTCTAATTTTCCATATGCATGGGTTCAGGAGCCCTGTTCTTAAAGAAAAATACCTGATTTCCTTTAGACGTTAAAATACAGATGCAATTACCTTTGCCGCAACGGCCACCAGCCATGAAATCAGCTGTAGCAGGTCATAAATGCATAAATTGCCATTCTCCTTCCATATTTATATGGTCCAACATCAGAATGTCCTAAAATACATTTGCATTAACCCAGACATGCACATTTTAGGGATGCCGCTTATATTTTACCAGCACAAACCTCCTATGCGGCACCTACTAAGGATTTCAGCAGGGCTTTTATAGACGCTAATGAGACAAAAAGCATTTGTCCATAAGTATGGCCCTTAGTTAAAATATATTTGAAAAAAAATATGATGAAATTGTTGTGTATATTTATTAATTTTGAACTGCGCCTTTTTTCTAAATTTACAAAATTCTTGAAGTCTACCCTTAGAAACCCATTTTACAGGTTACCTGCAGGTACCTGGGCCAATGCCAATTGAACAGCCTGAGGACAGAGTGATGTATAGTAAGCAAAAAGAACTGCTGCATCAATTTAGTTTGAGCTCTGAGAATCTGTTCAGACACTGTAGACAACGGAGAAGTGAAAGAGTAAATGACAGAGGCAGTAGGACCTTTATTCGATGATATAAAAATAAAAGGGGTTGAGACAGCATTTCACAGTGTAATACCAAGCAGTTATTTCATGGCAGGGTTGAGAAATATTTGTTTCACCAGAGGCAAACCCCCTTCACTTGCAGACAAGTCAGTTGCCATGACTAACAACGCTCTTCTGATTATTCGTTTTCAACAAGAGAAGACAGCAAAACTAGAGGAATATTGCAAGAGAGATAGTGCTGGCAAACTACTAAATACCTTCATTCATTAAATTGATCCTAACTTCAGCCGGCTGTCTTTTCTATAACCACTGGAAAAAGTCATATTTGCACATAGATGCAGTAATCGTGTTGATACTAACTTTTTAACTTTCCTCACTTTTTAAAGTCAAAGCAACCACAAATCAAATTAATCGCAGTCCTGTGTGTATTCAATGAGCTTGAAGTCATCTTGATCATGCAATTCAGGGAGCCTGTAACAGCAGATCCATTATATGGATCAGTGAATCAGCACATCATTAATCCTTCAGATCAAGTGAATATCCTTGCATATATTTGATTTGTGAAGGAGGAAACTGCTATCAAAAATCATAAGTGGAAAATGGGTGGCGACAGGTGACATGATGAAATTGTGATTTAACGCATTGATTCATTGTTCAGTGGAAATCGTGCTCTTGAGAAAGTGATCACTAAAAATGACTTTTTTTAATCAAGCATGCAGTAAACGTTAAATTATCCAAGCAGGAAAGTAAAGTACACAGAACAGATGTGAGAAGCATTCACTTTAGAAGTTTGCAGTCATTGCAATCTGACCTCAATGGTTTGAGGGTTGGGACCCAAAACCTGCTAAGATCTCAAACAGCTGATGAATGCATATTGGCACAGTAGGTTCACACCACAGACAGAACAATAAACCATCAATGTATTAAAACATCCAAAAAAGTACCAGACAAGCTCACACTATTTTAGTGCTCTTTATTGACATATTTACGTTGTTGAATGCACTGCACTGAATCCGAAATGTGATGTGTCAACGGATGCATATATAGTAATGTTATTCTTATATACTTGATGAAGTGGTGATTGAATCATTAAGTGAAATGGCTTCCACAATAACCTTAATGCTTATTTAACACGAGGTATGAAATGCTATTGCTATGCCTGGTGCTATTTAAATTTTAATTAAATAAATATTATAAATCTAAATTGAAACATGGTCCTGCGACAATTCATTTCTGATGTGACAAATGAAGAGAGACAGATTTGTAGGTGTTGGACTTATTTGCTAGCTAGTAACAGATTTTCTTAAATGTTAGTCAGTATTCCTGTAATATGTTTCTGTGTTCCACTACTGTTGTATATTGTATGTGTTGTATGTCCCTCTGGGATGTCGTAGGGCTAACTGCTGGACTACTGATTTTATGTCTTCAAGAAAAGAATAAAGGAGGAAAAATTGGTAGGTCACATGCATTTCAAGCCTCTGTGTGTTTGTTGTTTTTATTAATATATGCAGTTAGGTGAACCCTGAGAGCTTGGTTACACGAGCAAATTCACATTTACTAACTGACTTTACTTCTCACAAATTTCTAGAAGCCAAACCTACAGTGGTTGGGAAAATGTGAAAACTATTCAAGTTTGACTTTTTTTATTTTTACTGATATCACTATTCTTTAAGCAACAGGACCCCTGCTGCAGTTCTTTTGGAAGTATTTAGCTAGCCAGAAATAAAATTAAATCTGAGTTAATTAACAACACAAATAATGTAGTTAGCTTGCTAGTTATGCTCACTAGTATTGCTAGATTTAGCTGTTAGCAAGCTGATTCCTGTATTTTGTCATTATGTTATAGGTGATATTCCATGAATATACATATGGCTAGACTGTTGGGAACTCTTTTTTTAAGCAAGAACAGTATGGAAGATCAGTCTTTGGAAGTGTGTGTTCCATACCTCATTCAGAACTGTATTTTTGCATTATCAAGCAGATTAATCCAATAAATTTTTTCTGCATTTCAAATGTGACAGTTGTGTATAAATCCGACATGTCCCCACGTGAACCACAGCCATCTCAATAACTGCTATTTATGGCCCAGCAGACCATAAACCCAACAACAGCTGATATTACGGCCAAATGTTATATAGAATTAACAGCAAATTAGATACAGATGTGGTACCACAAATTGTTGAGTTTTCCACACATCTTCATGCAATTAATCATAACAACAGTCCAATCTTTAAAACTAAAATTTTAATTCACACATCAGTAATGTTTATGGGAAACCCTTCTGAGTGATTTACATGTAACCAGTGAACTGTAAAATTTTAATAAGCATTAAATGGCAAGTGCAACTAATTTAACTTGGTACAATGATCTTAAGTGAAATTGTGTACAGATTTGTATGGCATTTCTGTCACTTGTTTTCAAGGATGAGGTTTCTGTTTGTCCTGGTCTGATCTGATTTTCAGTGGGGAAATGATATGGCATACAATCATTTCATTCTGTAATGTGCAAGTAATTAAATAACTACTAAAGAGAAACAACATTTGATTTACCTCCAAAATGACATTAGAGGCATAGACTGTCAGAAACAGAGATGTCACAAATGCATTTTATGGAACTTAATTAAGTTTTCTATTCACCATTGCAACATTTCATATTTAATTTCACTCCTGTAGACAAGTCCTGCCACTGATGTAGTAAATATTTCAATAGGCTGAGGTCACAGATGTACAAAGATATTTCACCTCTCAAATCCCAAAATCATGCTTCATGATCTTGTGCTACAATCTTGAGGATAAAATATATAATTTGGCATGCATAATAAGTGGAAATACACCCCTAATCATTTATTACCCAGGTCTTTGAATTGTTTTCTTTTGTCGATCCTTTAAGTCAGACGTAAGTCAAAGAAGAAAAGAATGTCATTTTAGGACTAAATTTTAAGAGGCAAATTTTGATCAGGCAAAGATATTTGATTAATTCAGGCTGAAATACCTGTCCCAGATAGCTTAAAGATAAAAATGGTAGTATTGCAATGATTAGACTTTTTGAATTGAAGCCAGCACATTCTCCAGGACAAGCATGGTTTGATGTCTGCAGAAGCAGCTAACCAAGCTGCTAAAGTTTGTTCCAGCCGACTATGCTCAGATCAATTAGAAAACAATTGTGAATACAGACTCTTGAGTTTGATTATTGCTCTGGAAAATGGCCTGAAGGCTGAGTGACTCTGCTCTACTGATTTCATCTTACACAGCAGTTCACTCCTCTTTTGTTCTAATATGGCTACTTATCAGGAGTCACATCTTCTCTCCCGACTGAGAACGCTGGAACAGATGAATGAAAGATTGCATCAGAAACTACAAATGCTTGAATGTGTGCATATTTGTTTTTGTGTTTATGTGTCTGGATCTATACACCTTTCAAACACCTGAATACAAACAAGTAAATCAATACCTTCACAAGATAAATATTACAGTGTCGTAAATCCTATTCCTGGGGTGACTTATACAGAGAACGGCAACTGTGGGGGAACGGCTACAGATGTGTCCCAGATGTATTTATGTCATACTGGTGAATTTAAAGGTTCAGCATGTATGTTCATCTCTTAACAGTTCATCTGATGGATATACAGGTTAACATGTTCTGATAGTGATTGATTTGTGGGAGCAAACATTTCTTGCGGGGGTCAAGTCCATTTGGTGCTGAAGCCTATAACAGTGATGCTAAAAACTATACTTAATCATCCGTTTCTTAATACCATACAGATAACCAAAGCAATATTAAAATCATTTTTTCTCTGGACGAGTTAGGTCAGAGGGTCTTCCAGCTGATTCCATATACAAAAATCTAAAATCATCAACTACAGCACATTCTCTCAGTAAGCACCATCAATCACAAGAAATTCTGATAGAGTTCTATTGTCAGAAGTCTGACCTCTAATCCATTGTAATGAGTCCTTCTTTGATCCTTTGCATAATCAAGGGGAGACGCTTAATGCTAAAAGGATCTCACTGCCAAAATAGCTCTGGAATTCCTCTGTGACATGGCTAAAATATTATAAACCTGAGATGTAAATGAACTTCCAACCCTCCATCCATTATCTAACACGTTTATTCCTGGTCAGGGTCACAGGGTGCTGGAGCCTATCCCAGCGTGCATTGGGCAAGAGGCATGAATACACCCTGGGCAGGTTGTCAATCCATCACAGGGCAAACACACCATTCACTCACACACTCATACCTATGGGCAATTAAAACTCTCCAATTAGCCTTATCTGTATGTTTTTGGACAGTAGGAGAAAACGGGAGTACGCGGAAGGAAACCCTCACGGATATGGGGATAACTTGAAATTTGAACCTGGACCTTCTTGCAATGAGGTGACAGTGAGAAAAAAAATTCCTAGAAGCTCCATTTAACCCCTTTGTGCAGATGCCAAATCTGGCCAATTCTTGCCCATTTAGGGGCTGCCCTATTTAAAGCTTTATAACTCCAGGTGTGAGCACCACAGAGACCTGGAAAATGACTTAATGAAGCACACAATTTGTACCATTTACAACACTAACCTAGATTAGTTTATATTCATATTTTAGATAGAGAAAGTGCCACAAATGCAATTATCTTGGCGGAAAAAAATTTGTTCTTTTTTAGTTTTCAATTAAATACTGAGAGATCTCAAATATAAAAGAGGTAAAACTATACTGGTCCTGGAAGTCCTGGATCATAAACTCCGTGCCCACAAGTGTGCAAAATCCAATTTAAACTACTAAAGATTTCTTTGTGTCCAAAAACATATCCAAAATTTCTACAAAAATGAATATAATGTATTTTGTCTATTACAAAGCATATAAATTTGCCCCTTATGATAGTTTATGATGAAACATTGATATCACGTTGAAAAATAATACGAAACAATTGTGACACACTGTGGTACACATACCTCAATGTGTAATCATTAACTCTCATATTTTTTAAATATTTCATTGCAGGGGGTGGGATGTCATTAAAACAATATTCCTCCATCTGAAGAGCTTTGCAGATGTTCCAGCTTCACATCAAATCGGTGCATGAAACAAACATGACTGAGCTACCAACGAACTCTTACGCCACAGTGTGAAATAATCTATTAAATAACCCATTCAAAGACAGTCAATTTCAAAAATAACATAAACAAAATATTTTGAGCAGTAATACTTCATACGAGGATGCAATTCTATCCATGTTCATAAGCATCCTCCTCCATCCTTCATTTATTCAGTAGGTGACAGTATAAGCTTTCTAACGATGTATAACACGTCTAATTTTTCTTTTGGAATAGCGTTTTATAGCTCAGCGTAACTGAAAGTTCTCATCATCGCCTTCACTTACGCATTCACTCTGTGGTAGCAGTAAAAGACACTACACCTGACAAAACGTTATCAATGATTTTCGTAATTTCTTGGAAAATATTATTATTATTGAGGACTTCTGAACATAGCTAAGCCATATGTTTGCTGATAGACCAAGCTGACCGTTTCTGGAGTAAGACAGAAGAGGAGAGAACTACAGCATTGATTTTCTGTCTCTGTCTACTGAACACAGATAACATTTCATCATTGCTATGCAAGTATTACTGCTCAAAATATTTTGGTTATATACGTTATTTTTTAAATAGGTTACTGGTATTTTATAATGAGGATATTCCACACTGTAATGTAAGCATTCATTGGCAGCTTAGTAGTTTTTGTGAAGCACCAGTTATGACGTGAGAGTTGGAACATTGCCAGAATGTGGTGGACGGTTGAATATTGTTTTCAAGTTGTCCCATCCCCATACAAGAAAACATACATACTGATGTGACAAACATCTACATACTGTAGAGTACAAAAATGCATACGAGAGTTAATTATTACACATTTAGGTACTGTACTGCATTGTGTGACAATGTTTTTGCTTTTCAAAAAAAAAAAAAAAATCTGATATCAATGTTTCATTTTAAACCTTAATAAGTGACTCATTTATATGCTTTATAATGGACAGAAAAGCATTTTATTCATTTTTGGAGAAATTTTTGATATGCCTCTGGACTCCTAGATATTTTAGACCACTGTACTGACGGAAAGCTTGTAATTCTCACTTGAAAATGATGCAACAGTGAGTTTCTTGAGTCAAAACAGTTGATTTGTAGTGAACTATGTGAATATGTTGTGATTTACAGCAATGCATACATGTAATATAGACATTTTGGATAGATTTGGAGACGCTGGGTACACTGCTTAGTTTTTGTTTCATAGATTTATTAGTTCTACATATCCCCTGTTTGTGATCCAGTACATGTATAGTTTAACCTGCTGTATATATATGGTATCTCTCAGTATTTCATTGCAAACTAAAAAAGAGCAAATTCATTTTTGCTTTTTTACCTGGACAATTGCCTTTGTGGCACTTTAATTCATTCTAAATTATGAATATATTATATATAATATATAATTAATCTACATATGGTACAAATTTCTCGCTTCATTTAAGCCATTTTTCAAGTCTCTGTGATGCTCACATCTGGAGTTATAGAGCTTAGGATATCCCCTAAATAGGCAAGGATTGGCCAGATTTGACATGTGCACAAAGGGGCTAAATACCAAATGTGGAAAAACACAAAATAGCTACACTACGGAGTAGTGTCAATATCTCTGACCACCTCACTTCTTCACTTGACATATTGCTTGTAGCACTCAAGGGTGCGTCCTCAACGGAGCTGTGGGTGGGGTTGAGGATGGAGGAAGACATGAACACCGAGTCTAGAATGGCTGCAAAAAATCTGAATAGTTTACCTTTAAATAATATTATATATAACAAAAAACATGTAACTATTTAAATCTGTTTAACTATTTGAATACTAATCAAAATTTTAAATTTAGATTTCTGTAGAAAACTCAAATGGAAGAACACTAATGGTTCTATATAGAACCATTTACAAGTAAATAAATACCACGATTTAGCAAGAACCTGTATAGATGATCTATTTGGAACCATATGAGGAGTCTTATATCTGCCAAAGGATGGAACCCTTTAAGGTGCTGTATGGAAACTTTTTTTCCCCTAAGAGTGTACTGCAAATTGCATAAAATTTGTAGCAACATGTTGTGCTAGCTGGGTTCAGTGTGTTAGAAACACTGCAAAACCTTTACAATGTTTCCTATATAAACTTATGTGTCCATTTGAATGTTCTTCAGAAGGAATAGTTAGCCACTGGGATACAATGATAGATTATTGATTATTGGATATTGTTATCATATATCTTTCAACACTGAGCATAGGTAATTTTGAAATGTTAAGTTTTCCTCTGGGATGACTACCTTCTGCAATCCTAAAAGTGTTGACAACTATTCCCCTTCTCCAAATAACATTGAATGTATCCAAAGACGGTGAACTATTTTGGGGTAGCGCAGTGTCAGCAGAGACTGAAGATGTCGGAGCACAAAGCTAATCTCACTTTCACATCTCACATTTATCTCTTTAAAATTGAACTCTGGTTAGGTTGGATCTATTGAGGTGCCATACTAAACATATGCTTGCTCTTAAGGGGTCACAGTAATTCTGGTATAGATATTCATTAATTTCCTTAACACAATTTAAAGGGACACTTCACCCTGAAAATGAATGCAATTCACCTTCAACTGAATGTGCCACAATTACACCAAGTTTGGCAATTAATCACTGTACATAGTACAGGACAGTGATTTGCGCATCACCTCAGTGTGAGGTGCTAATTTATGTAGTATACAATTTAGGGTTTTTTAAAAATGAGCTTTCATCAATTTAGGATGATAAAGCATGTGACAGGTTATCTACTTTAGCACATTAGCAAGTTTTATTAGCAAGTAAATGAAAGATATGTTTGGCAAGTTTACAAACTATATTGAATAAATTAATAGTCAATATTTCACTGCTGTCATGTTTATTTTTCATTGTATAAATTATCTGACTTTTCACATATCCATACCTCCAGTCCCATAAGGGTGGGATATGCATGGTTATACTCTTCACCTATACCCAAAATGGTAGGGTGCTTTATAAACCTGCTCCTCTAAAGAGAAAAAAATGAATTGCTAATTACATACAGTATATATTTTCAATGAAGTATAAAAAAACTGAATGAGTCAAAATACATGCATCTGAAGCATACAGTTTGTTGAATGTTACTGGCTTTTCTTTTCTTTTTTATACTAGTCAGACTCAGAACTTGGCTTGTCAAATGACAACACTTGCAAGTCTAACAAGAGATATACCTGCTTTACAAAGTCTTCGGTGTTGGTGCTAGAAACAAGAGGCTGGCAGACAGTCAGCTTAGCACAATTTCCCATCTCCCATGAACTGTCTCCAAGTAATACTCATATTGTCAGTATTACAAGTGCGAAGACCATGTTACCACACAGCGATACATTGTTAAAAAGATCACTTTAAATGGAAACCCTAAAAACAGCAAGGCTGAAATTATGAAGAAATAAAAAACCTTCACTCTATTGAGATACAGTAGCTGAGGTCCATTCAAAACACAAAGCTCAAAGGTGCTTTGGGAAGATGGAGTCCAGAGCTTCGAAGTGGACAGATGATGCTTCTACATTATATTAAACAGTAGGTGGCCAATTTTGGTGACATGTCTCCAACCAAAACAATTCTCCCCATGTAGAAAGTTATGTTGTAAATGCCCTCAACTATGGAAATACATTGTAAAAACCACACAAAAGATTTCAGTTATTTTAAAAAACCCAAGCCTTTAATAGAAATTTTGACCAATGGAGATCCTGTTATTTTAGACGCGCAATGCGCTTTGAGTAGATTATGTAAAATGGTTGAATGGAGGTCAACTCAGTTGTTTTGTCCAGCAGTTGCAGTTATTAATAGTGAGAAATATCAATACAATGCCACAGAAGTTGTGTGTGATGTGATACACTGGATATCTGTGAATAGGATGGATTCAATAACTAAACATGTTAGTGTATCAGTACGTATCATCACTAGGGATTATGCATTTAAAGGAGGTATTATCACCAACTTAAGCTCATACAACGCGGATCAATAATAACATTATTTTAAATTAATGGGGATGATGTACACATTTCAGTTTCACCAAAAACGATTGTTTGATCCATATGGTCAAGTGACTTTGAACGGCTGCTGCTAGAAAGTGGAGCTCTTTACAACAGGCAACTTTTCTGTCTCTGTTGGCATAGGCAAGCAGTTGGTGCACAGACACAATCTCTTATGCCCCACTCTCGTCTCTTCTGGCCTCTAATCTTTATCGTTTTGATTTAACTGATGAGGGCTGTCCTTAGTGCTTTCCTGCTGAGTAATGTTCAGGTCTGGCTTGAATCAAAAAGGCTAAACAGAAGATATTTTCAGTGGAGGTCAGTGGACAAGAGCAATGGACCGAGACCTGTGCAACCATTTGACGTCACTACCCGCAGTGCATTGCGACTGTAATAACAATGGCAACCTATGAGTTGAAGGATTTTTTAAATCTTTAAAATAAATACAATCTTTCAAGTGATTTCTCTGACATATTTATATAATTGAAGGCATTTACACAATATTAAGGCTTACAAGTCATAACAGGCGGGGTTCCCTTTAAGTTATGTGAAAGTGTGGCACTTAAAGGACATGATTTTCATCCACTGGGCTAAGGAGCTTGATTTGACAGCTATTTATTTACATTAAGAGTAATAATTTGTTCATATTTTTCATGTATATGTGGCCTTCGGGAGGTGGGGACACTCCCATACAATTAATGATTTTGACTACGCCACTCCCAATTATAAGGGTGGGAGGCCCTAGGAAGGTTATTGGGTGAAAAATACCCCACACAGGTATAATGCAGGAGACAAGATGGAAGATGGTACAAGGGAATATATACACTCTCTTTATTAGATCATTCACGAGAACATTCTTTAAAACTTCACACACAAATTATCAATGGCCATGGGCGGGCACACACCAGGCAAGGCAAATGTGGCTAGGACATACAGCACTTCAGACAAATAGCGGTACACACTCTGAAAGTTAATTCTGATAAGTAACAACATACAGAGTAATATAAATCTCATCAAGCTTACAGTGCAATAGTTCAATAGAATTCGTAAGAATTTGTAAGATGATCACACAAAATGTCTCAAAAACATCAATACAAAAGATATTTCACCGCACCTTGGGTTAAGAATGGTCACACCATCAAAACTATATTCAAAATGAGGGTTTATATTCAGAATATGTCAGGTGGTTCACTACAATCGGTCCTTCAGTGAGTATTGCATGCAATTAAATATTAAATAATTGCCTCTCACCGAGAACTATTGCACTTGCCCGAAGATTTAATATCACGACAGAACTATTAGGGATCTTAGACTCTTATCTTAGAGGATACCCAGAGAATAATATTGCACTTAGCCCGTTCGCTAGAATACCTACAGTCTGTTGATTGCACTTTGCCCATTCGCTAGAATGCCTATAATGTCTGTTAAATGCACATTGCCCATTCACTAAAATACCTACAATATATGTTGATTGCACTTTGCCCATTCGCTAGAATGCCTACGTCTGTTGATTGCACTTTGCCCATCCACCCTACACCATTTTAAGCGAGAATATAAAATAAAAGAAACTACAATTCCCCACACCCATAAAACCAAGGTGCAAGGGGCTAAAACTAATTCCATACACAACATGTCACAGAGAAAAACAGTGGCCACCGACGGAACTAGGCTGGGTCCTTGATTACAAACGTCGGCAACCTCAAGAGTATTCAAGGAGCAGTCCTACAACAGGGTATTGGTGCGCTACCAATGACTTGACTCACTAATGTGCTCCCCCCCTCAGGCTGGGGCCTCATCCCACAAATAGCCAGCTTCGCAAATTCTTGTTGGGCGTATATTAGCTATATCGCTCAGAACCAGATGCAACAGCCGTAATCAATAGGTTTACCAAGCAAGTCCCCTGCAAGTAAGCCGATTCACATGCACACGAGTAGCCAAAAGCACTGTTTCATTCCCACGCTGGATTCAAGCACTTCCGTACAAACGCAAGTTGCCCTGTCAGAACGGAATTCTCGCGTCGCCTTATAGGAAATGTCATTCTGTCCATTCCCAGTCCCGATATCTCCCAGGTCCTAAGGTCCTACCCGTTACATATATATCATGGTAACATTAGTGCAACATGCAATATGCAGCACGTACCAGATGCACTGTGTTAAGTGTTTATACTGAGAGCCTAGTTCATAAAACCTGTCCCCATCAGGCTACCGAACTGAGTATAAATTCCATATACACCTTAAAAAAATCTCTACACTAGACAGAAATTCAGTTTTTTCCCATGCTGTAATTCAACTACAAAAAGTTTTTATTTTACCACACCTTAAAACTAGCCTTCTTTAACTAGTTCTTCTTTAACTAGTTATTGTTAAAATGCCTATGATGCAAAGCAGTTTGGTATTGTGAAGGCACTTGCAAGTAAGCTATTCCAATCATTTGCGATTTCTCTATTGTTGTGGAGAACAGATAACACTCTATCGTTGACATCCAACAGACTCGCCTGATGACATCAAACAGAGGTCACAGCCCCATCGGCCTGTCTTGATCAAGTTAGTAAGCCCAGAGGTCATATTTGCATCTGAATGATTGACAGCCAGTACAGTTCAAATAAATAAATAAATACAGGAGAATAATATGCTACTCCTTGAGTTTGATTTGAAACGCACTGCATGCATCCGTGGCTCTGCATGTAGTCATATTTTACATGGTATTCTGTTCGGAACAGAAGGCGTTGGGACTATTGTGACAAAAACAGCTTATGTACAATCGTTGAGGTTGAATGCAGTACAGCAATGAAGTACAGCATTACAGCACAGTTGCCATTAGTGTTACATCACAGTGAAAAGTTAGGGTGTATATGATTAATACCATATGCTGATACAGCAGTTATTTCCCCCTGAGATTAATTCATTTCATTTTCATGTTTCAGTGCCTTTTCATTCAACTGCACTTTGGATTTCTGATTTTATGATAAGGTATAATGACATAGTGATACATTCTATCATAAAGTGTCCTATTCTATTTTATTTATTATATAAACCATAAAAGGCTGCTGTTACTAGTCTATGGTTCCATTCACTGAAGGACAGATTAGTGTGCCTTTCCTTTTCCCCTCAGACGTGTTATGCCCACAATTATGATGGTGGGGAGAGATTTCTGAGAATCTCATAGGCGCACAAACATTTTGTACTTAAGACCTTATAATAAGTTCTGAAACTCTACATGCACTGCATGCACCAGAAATAATGTTGATTAAATAAAGAGTCACATTTCTAAAACATGTAAATTTTTACGTGAATAACACCAATCAATATACATAATTTTCAGATGTACAACAATACAATCCAAGTCTTTGAAAGCTAATAGCAGGATTGAAAGTTAATTTAGAGGTTGAAGAGAGTTGAGAATTAAATCTCATTTAAAATATTAAATAGTAAATGTATCAAATCTTAATTATTTTGCTTCCAATTATTATGTTAACCATAGATTCCAATAGAGTGGCAGCATTATTTGCATTCTGTAAATTAAATCATAGATATAATAAATGCAGACCTGAGACTTTGCGGTTTTTACATATTAGGCAACGTTTCCGCTGGTAAGGTTTTGCCGTGGCGTGGCGCCACGGCAAAATCCTTGCCACCACACCATAATAAAAAAATAATAATTAAAATAAAATAAAAAATTATAAAATAACAAATTATATATATATACTGTATATAGCCTATATATTAAATTCATAAATTAAAAATGTTAAACTTGCCGAAATGAGCTTTCAAAACCATACTGTCGCGTCCACATATTTATTTTCAAAAAGAGCCTAGGCCGCGCTCTGTGCTTGCTCCTTTCTGAGGTGGTCGGAAGACTTGCAGCGCGCGAAGGTCGCACTGTCTGTCAAAGCGTCACTTTTTTTTCTTCAGTGACCGAAAGACAACGAAAAGGAAGGTAGCGACGCTTCAAATTACAAAAATACCATAGTGTTAACCAGTGTTTGAATTGGACCAAAATAAGTGCCGGTACCTACTCCGCAAAATACATACTGTTTAAAATAAATTAATGCTGGTAATCAAAGGAAGAGTCGGTACTCGTATACAAGTCCTGACAGCTCCTGCCCATCTCAAGCACTGGCGTGAACTATCATTCGGTGATGACAACTGGCGGATCATAACTCTGTTCGGGCAAGTGGAATGCCTCATGCAGTTGAGGCATTCCATGTGATAAATATGTAACATTATGTGAAAATAAACAGTGTTTGTTTGAGCCGAAGCGAAACCTGTTCCAGTTGAGCTACGTAGCCTACATGCCTACCCTTTTTTTATTTATCTAGAGCTGCTGTTATAATGGTACAATACATCTGATTAAAATGGTGACCTGGAGAAAGGCGTCGGATGTCGCGGCCGAAAATAGCTGGCAAATCGCCAAAACAGCGCAAATTAAAAAATATATATTTTTGAGGGTATTTAAAATGTTTGAGTGATTCAACTACTTCCATTTCCATACTACAACATGGTGATTTTTTTCCATGAAAACGAAAGAGAAAGGGTATATTTTAAAGGTTTTGTGAATGTAGTGAGCTAGCAAAACTGAGTTAGGCTACAGTTGCTACAGCTGACAAAGAGGGCTGCATTCTAATGACGATTATGATTATAACGAGAGGAGCAGTCTCACAAGCTGCTGCAGTGTCCAGAAATGAATACAGATAACACTAGCTAATAAAAAATACATTAATCAAGAATCTAAGTTAGTTAGGAAATTTTTGTATTATGCTTCTCACTAGAATTAGAATGTAACAGAACAGAATCTTTAAAGCCATTTTTCTCACTTTTTCCTTTTTTTGCATGGACAATGCATGTAAACTCTGTCATTGAGTGTTAGAGAGACAGAGAGAGAGGGCTTTGAATGTGGACCCAGCTCAAATTATACTGTTAAATAAAAAGATAGAATGTTTTAAGTACTGTTTTGTCATGGTAATTGAGTTAATTTAGCAGAAGAATGTCCTTTTTAAAGTGCAATATGTAACTTTTCTTGAGTATCAGTTTTGGTTATATAGTCCTCTATTCTTGAAGATAGAACTTCTAGATGGACAATGTGCTCTTTTAATTGTTCTCACCCCACCATAACTCAAAATACAGGCCTATTTTGCTTCAATATTTACAAACAATACAAGGGTTAACAAACCTTTTATGGTTTTAATGTACATCTAAAACTACTTTACTACTTTTTCTCTCTTGAAAACTGCTATTCCTTGTATCAAGAGCTTGTCAGAGCTAAAAGATAGATTTAAATATTTAAAAAAACCTTTAAAAAGACTCAAGAGGTTATGTTTTCATAGTCTTAAACCTTTTCGCCTTTGCTACACCCCCCCCCCCCTTCGGACACCCACCACCACACCAAGAGATCAGTTCCACAGGAAACACTGTATTAGGACATATCTAAACTATTTCTAGTCCTCACAAAATTCAAGCAGTGGATACACCTACCCTCATCTAACAATACCACATTACTGAGTTTACCAAAAATAAGCAAACCCTAAGAAGCCTTAAGTGGAAAAAGTAAGTGCACCCCGTGATTCAATAGCTTATAGAATGTCTTTTAGCAGCAATAACTTCCTAGTAATCATTTTCTGCATCACTTTATCATTTTCTTACAGCACTTCAGAGGAATTCTGGTCCACTTCTTCTGAACTGCTTCAGCTCATTGATCTTTGCAGGCATTCCTTTATGCACAGCTCTCTTATACCAAAACATCTCAACGAAGTCCTGCCACAACATCTCAACAGAGTTCTGGACATTGAGTTTCCCATTCCCAAACTCGTTTCCTTTCAGTCATTGAGACATAGATTTACTGCTCTGTTTAGGATTGTCCTGTTGCATGATCAACCTTTGTCATAGCTTTAGCTGTCTAGCAGACAACCCCACATTTTCCTCTCAAATACATTGTAACAGAGAGGAAGTCATGGTGGACATAAATGATTGTGAGACATCCAAGTCCTATGCCTGTTTTTTATCATTTGGTTTTTGCCAATATTGCATTGTGCATTACTGCCAAACAACTTCAGTTTGATGTCATCTGTTGAGAGGACAGTGTTCCAGAAGTCTTGTGGTTCACTCCGGTGCAATTCTGCAGACCTAAGCCATTCTGAAACTCAACATCCGTCATGTTTAGATTTAAGGTTTTTTGTCATTTCTTTGAGCATCTTGCATCTGACCTTTGGATGAATATGTAGGGACATCCACTCCTGGTTAGACTGGCAACTGTTTTTAATGTTCTTCATTTGTAAATAATCTTTCCCACTGTAGAAAAATAGATTTCATATTGTTTGGAAATGGCTTAAAAACCCTTCCCAGACTGATGAGCAGCAACAATTGCCTCTGAGATCTTCACAGATATATCTTGTCCTTAACCCTCTGGGGTCTAAGGGTAAAATGAGGCACACTGGTGATTGTGCGATGCTCTGACATTTGTGTAAATTTCATCAACTTTATATACAGTGATTCCAAAGTGTTTCATATATTTGTTTTCAGCACAGACGCAGCTACAATAATATGGCAGCAGTAAGTAGGTCATAATCATGTGTGGATTGTAAACTGCTCTAAAAACACACAAACTGTAAACAGTAGTTTTGAACATGCACAGGAATGTTGTAATAAAGCACACTGAACAATTGTGACTAAGACTTTTGGTCACTGAAATGTGTTCATCAAGGTCTTGGGTATCAAAAAATGACAAAATATTTTAGCAAATCCAATGAGAAATATAAAATACATTGCTAAAAGTTAGTGTTGTGACTACTATTTTTCAACACCAGGTGAGAATGGGAGGGCAAATGGCCTTTCTGTAATGAATATGCATTGGGTAGGACGACCTGCCAGCTAAGTAGGCTATTCACACCTGGCCGCATGCCTCCCCACCACTAAGACAAAGACTCAGTGAGCCATTTAGAAGACAGAAACAAAGACATCTTTTGATTTTCAGAACATTTATTGAAGCAAACTATACGCATGGAAGATGAGATGAGACTGGTGTACTCTTGCAACGCTTGCGTGGCCTCTTAGCTAGTGGTGAACTAGGCCGTGTTTCCTGATCAGCATCTCTGTAAATATGATAAAAACAAAATTGTTAGGAAATGTGACATCAAATCAAACTTTATTTATATAGCACATTTCATTCAACAGGTGAAAATTACTAATGAAAACAAAACTTAGGAAATGTGACATGGTTACATCATATACAAACAAAGAACCAAACAAACACAACCAGACGCAGAGAGGTGGCCTATAATTTTGAGAAGCAATGGTTAGAATCGTTCGTAGTGTGGGAATTTACAAGCGCGCATATTAGTGAATATTCCTACAAACACACAGAGAATGTAATAAGGCACACATTTACAAATAATGCAAGCTATCAACGAAACAACATTAGCTAAACTAAATAAACATTGCTATTCCAGCTCAACTACACGCAACTCATCAATAACAATGCCTCAATCTGAAGTAGGCTAGGTCTGTTTAGCTAAGTGGTTATTATATTGCTATTTCCCGAATTTACTTACAGTATGCTAATATCGATTGTGCGAGGACATCAGTTTTAGAATCTTAGCCACGCCACGGGCTATTTATTACCAATATGATCGAAAAACATACAGTCTACCTGATAATTCTAACACAACCAGATGCAGAGAGCGTAGCCTATAATTTTGAGATGCAATAGTTCAAATCGTTAGTAGTGTGGGAATTTACAAACGCGCATATTGCTGGATATTCCTACAAACACACAGATACGTTGCAATACAGTACACATATTTACCAATATGATCATAAGAAATATACTTACGCATGAAGTTGATCCTCAGCTGGATCAGTTCGCTGTTCGAAATGACACCGCTCTTCATCAGTGTCGGCTTCCGGACGGACCATTTTCCAAAATTAAACGAAATGTTCACCTCAAAAGAAGTGAATTAGGCAACACTTTGACATTCTATCCTGCTTTCGCAGACTTGGCATTTCTCACATGGATCTCGCATCGCCCCTCCTTTAGTCTCCTTCTATGGAGAGTAATTATAATGTTGTTAACATGTGAATGTGATTTGGGCGGACGTCCTGCTGAGCGAAATTCACATAGTAATGAGTAAAGTTTAACGAAGCATACATGATCTAATTAATCAAATTTAGAACATTTTAAAACAATTCATATTATTTTCCAATAGGCGCATTGGAAAGTCGCGATTCTAAGGTTTCTGTCAATGTTTTTGTTGCGTCTGTATGATAACAGCACGTGAAGTTAATCATCCAAATAGAAACGAAAGTTAATTTCATCTTGTCGAGCTCCGCCGGCGGAGCTCTCGACCCCAGAGGGTTAACCTAAACCTGAATGTTCCTGATAAAAACTATCAAAGTTGCTTCTTTTATATACAGGGGTGACATAGCTCAGGAGGTAAGACCGATTGTCTGGTAGTCGGAGGGTTGCTTGTTCAAACCCCGCCCTGGGCATGTCGAAGTGTCCTTGAGCAAGACACCTAACCCTTAACTGCTCTGGCGAATGAGAGGCATCAATTGTAAAGCGCTTTGGATAAAAGCGCTATATAAATGCAGTCCATTTACCATTTACAAGTGGTAGGATGAATAATCATGTGCACTTGATAAGCAGCACCGGTTGCTAATGATGACCTTCTTATTGGTGTGGAAGCAGTAATGGTACACTCTTTCATGCATGCCTTCTGCAATGTTGGTTTATTTTTGGTTGAATAAATAGTGAGAAAATAAAATTTGGTTAGACAAGGTTAGATTCATCTGCTGTTAGGACAATTTGAGGGTTAGTTATGTAGGTACCATGGACTACAAAAGACACTCCGAAAAACTACAAAGCCTACAGTACATGTCCACTTCAACGGATGACTCCATGCCTCCTACCACAGCTTTCTAGTTACAGTATTGGCTTACTGTGAATTTGAAACATGCAACCTTCAATAAAATGGAGGTTCACGCTGTCTGTTCCATTTCCTCTCTCTGGACACCCCACCTTTCTCCAGTCACCCTCTCACGTGAACTCGCACACCGGGAAGAGTTTGCAAGGCCTTCAATAAAGCACGATTATCTCGCGTATACCCTCAACTACTGGCTATGGGAGGAACGAGGCACTCCTACACAATTAGCAGTGGTCCTAGAGGAACCAGGAGAGACACACACAACATATCCTGCAGTGCAAGTCCCACAAGGCAAGTGGCCTGTGACAAGGATCAAGCTGTCTTTGAACTGAAGAAAAGGGTGAAGGGCTGCCCCTTTTCCATGGCAACTCCTATGAATTTTGCACTGGAAACCAGAAAGCATTCCAACAACGGAACCAATCCAAACGACTCAAGTAAGGCTGTAACTCTGGGCATATAGCATAATTAGCAATGGAATGAATGTAGCAACATTTATGATTGAATGTACATGATGATGCTAGTAGTTATTGTGTTTTAATGGTTAATATAAACTTTCCATGGGTTACCATTCTCTTTTGGTTGGCTCTAAGTCATCCACCGTGCTGTGATAGTTCCAATAAATATCACACACAGAACAGATCTGGCATGTGATCTATTTGAAATACTAACTGGTCGTAACACACTGATAGCCATACAGTTATCCTTTATCTGTTTGGTACGCTTCGTGTGCCATTGTTTAGTCAATAGCTCTATCTATTTTCAAAAACCCCTCCATTCATACACTCCATTTTGTTTCTCTGTTCTCCTTTAACACATGTCCGCAGTGCGCACTCACTATGTTGCACAACCCCACACGCAGGAGAACATACAACACTCCTCACATAACGCACACACACATACGCTCACTTAGTTTGTTGTACATTATAGTAGTGAATTTCCTCTTTTGGTGTTCAATAAACTGTATAATATTTCCAAGGTTTGTGAAAAATATAAAATCAGCTGCGATAGAGAGTAACATTTTGCTTTGGAAAGTATGCTTCAGTAACTACTTCACTGCAGCTATGGATCTCTCTGTAATGTCTGAGCTGCACAAAAAAAAAAGAAAAACTGACTTCAGTAGCCACTGTTTGCCATTCTTTTTGACACTATTGCTGATAATTAAGTTGGTAGATGAGAGAATAAAATACTGAACAGACATGGTTATTAATTAAAATCAGAGCTAACTTTTTGTCAGGCCACATTTAAATAGCGGTATATACAGATGGACAGAAAATAGGCAAGCCTTAGCCCAGTGAGGGAATGACTATGACAGTGAGTTGCTGTGTAGGTGTGCAGTTTGTAACTTACTGCAGAGGCTCTAGTTGTTTCATCCCTCTTCCCAGCAAAGTTGCATGAATAGCAGATGATTGCAGTAACACTGAACAGCACAGGCTGTGACTGAATACCAATGATGTTTGTGTCATGGACTGAATGTTAAAATGGGAGTATCACTTCTGATCATGTATTTGCAGGAGAGATTTGCCCCTGGAGATAAGGTGAGGCCACACTGTTCGGGCTCTGATTGACAGGGTGAGACTGCATAATCTGAGCCCCGAGTGACTGGATGAGACCATGTAATCTGGGCCCTGGATGGTACTGTGGTCTAGGTTCTGAGAGCCACATGTTCTATGCTGTGACTGACAGGGTAAGATCATATGATCTAGGTTATGAGTGATAGACCACATGGTTTCTGTCCCAGGTGATAAGGTGAGGCATTGAGGTCTGGTCCCAAGGTGACAGGGTGAGGCTCTCAGGTGTGGATCCTAAGTGATGGGTACAGTGGAACAGAAAGTGTGGTTGGTCGCTCACCGTGGCCTGCTGTTTCTCTGCTCTCTCTGTAGCCTCATCCAGCTGCTTCTGCAGTGCTGCTTGGAGAGACTTCATCTCGTCCCTGTGAAACCAATCATCAGAAATGCCATGTCACAAAACATGCTCACAGATGTGATATTCAGATCTTCATAAATGTGGTAAATTTGTTATTCTTTCATTAATATTTTGCCACCATTTCCCTGTCTGGAATCTGAATAAAGATACCTCATGTGGCTTAAAAAGACAACAAATATTTAAATATTTAAAGCCCCCTTTATTCTGTAAATACAGTAATTAAAAAGATTTAGTTTGCAGAGATCACACAGTTTATGTTGACTTGATATTATTGCCACTCAAATGAAAAACCAAATGAAGGATTTGCAATTAAAAGTTTATTTGAAAATCAAACAAACTGGAAACAGTTTGTCTGTGAATATGTATAATTTGTAGAAAAATGTAAGACTAAGAATAATTTGGATTTATTTACTTATTTATTGTTTTACAAATTGAAACCAGAGACTGCGCAGTAGGAAAAAGGGGGGCCCTTATATCATGAAGTCAAGGCCAGGTCAAAAAACTGCACTTGCACAGTTTCAAAACTCTTTGGATTCACAAGTCCATAGAAATTTATAGTCGGAGTCACTTTTTCCATATTTTTTCTACAGTCTATGCTTTCAACAGTAACTGTCTTGTGATATATTTGGCAGTGTACTGTTCAGTCCACTGGCTGCCTCCTGCTGCCACCTATTCTCAGGGAGGTTAACCTGAAAATTAATTTAATATCGTGAACAATTTAATTTGTCGAAAGCCTCAAAAGACAGGAAATGAAAGTGATCTGCACTAATGCTAACATCAGCCTGCTGTCCATCAGGATGCATCAGCACAGATCTTTGGCAACCACTACAGCTCTGTATGTAATTTTTTTTGTGATTAGTTTTTGGATCGATAGGTCAAGTTACTGATTCATATTCTGCTAGTGTCTATGAAGTAAAAACCTCTCTGCCCTCTGAGGCAGATTGACGAACCCAGCGTTTTGCAAGATTCAATTAACAATCTGTGCAATAGTGCTAATTCGCTCTCAGGGAAGACCAAGATCACGGGAAAAGCTTTCACCTGTCCGGATGGGTACCTAGTTTGTAATTAATAAGTTAGTTTGGCATTACCTACCTACAGTAGACATTTTCACTTCTATTGCAACTTGTGACTCACTAGTAAAGCTCATTGACTTCTTCGAAAACTCTGAGATCCAGCAAGACTACATGCATTTCCTCCACCTTCCCAATTCTTTGCCCGATGCTGCAGGTTCACAACCAAGCCTCATCCAACAACAGCTCCAACAAATTAAGTTGTACATTGATGGGCTACACAATGGTTAATGGGCTGATCACCTTGCAGTTCAAGGTGTGGCTGACATGCTGAATATAAACATAAACATTAACACTATCACCCCTCACTACATGCATGAACTTCGTCCACAACAACAAAGGAGTGCCAACACAATAACTATTGGACAAATTGGAGAAGAACATTATGTGGCACTAGAAAACACTGACACAGAGCACAGAGAGCAATCTTATGATAAATTAACAGAGATTGAAGATGAAGAAGACAGACTAGTCTTTGAACAGACGAGTAAACTACAAGGTATCCCATATGATACACTGCTACAGGAAGAGCAGTTTGTGGATGAGACAATACCTATTCTATAGCTCCCACAGAAAACCAAAAACAATGCACGTTCCTGATGGACGACAAGTTTGAAGAGTTGGCTAACCCTTCAAAGTATCCTTATGGGTGCGGTGGTTTAACAGAAGAAAGACCAAAGAAGATCACACCCAGAAAGTACTTTAATCAGCGACTTTTTCACATAGATGGACGATTTGCCAAAGACATAGACTCACCTCACTGCTCAGTACAAGGTTGAGGCACAACAAGATGATCTGCAAATATCTCTGCACCAAAGCCGTGATCAAACATTCCAAAACCAAAGGGTAAATGCTGGCTTGCTGAAATCTCCTGACAATGTACAAGCGCTGTTTTGTACAGACACAGCCTTCAAATTTCTCAAGAATACACGTGGCTCTCCAGCCTACTGGTACACTGTGCTGTTGGACTTAGTGGCCATGGTTAGACAGTTAGGAATACCAACATGGTTCCTGACCCTTTCAGCTGATATGCAATGGCTAGAAGTTATTCAGAGCATTGCACATCAGTATGGGAAAATATTCACACCTGATGATGTGAAAAACATGATATAGGAAGAAAAATGCAACTGGCTACACAGCAATCCAGTGACAGCGGCACACCATTTCCAACACCGCCTGGACACAGTCTTCAAAGACTTCATAGGAGGAAAGTCCAATCCTATTGGTCAACTTCAGGACTACATGATTTGCATAGAATTTCAAGCTTGTGGATCACCTCATGCACACACAATCCTATGGATTAAGGATGCCCCAAAAGTTGATGTCAACACTGACGAAGTTGTCTCCTTCATTGACAAATAACAAACATGTGCAATCCCAGGAGAGGAGAACAGTGACAGCAGAAACTTGGTCCGTTCAGTACAGAGGCATTCCCATTCCTCAACTTGCAGGTTCAACTTTCCCCATCCCTCAAGCAGTGAAACGCCAATAGCTACACAGTCAGAGGAACCAGATCCAGCTATTGCACAAAAACACCTTAAAGCTAAAGAAGCGCTGCTCAATAAGGTTATAGTGGCAATGGCAGACAAAGACACTCCTGAGAATATCTCCCTAGAACACTTACTACAAAAAGCCTGTGTGAGTCCAGCTGCTTACCAGCAGGCACTTGCAGTGATGAAGTCAGGCAAATTCTACTGAAACGTCAGCCAGCTGAAAGATGGATCAACCACTACAACCAAATGATCTTAGACAAATGACATGGCGAGCCAACATGGACATTCAGTTCATCTTGAATCCATACTCCTGCATCCTGCATCATGTATATCACAGGTTACATGATGAAAAGTGAAAGAGCCATGAGTGAACTGCTAAAAAAAAGTTGGCTCAGTGACAACAGAGGAGATGATGTGAAGTCAAAGCTAAAGAAAGTTGGATCAGCTTTTCTCAACAACCGAGAGATCAGTGCTCAAGAAGCTGCATACAGACTGCACTCTCTGCCCTTAAAAAAAGGCTAGCAGAAAAGTAGTCTTTGTCAATACAGCGCCAAAACACAAAAGAGTGTCACTGCTGAAGCCACTCAGCGTCCTTCATAACATGGATGATGATGATGAAAACATAGTTTGCACATCACTTCTAGACAGATATGCAGCTCGCCCAGACATCCTGGAAAACGTGTATGGCCGAGTTTGCAGCTACTTACACAACAGCTCACAGAGACAGTGCTTACGATGAACTTGACCATATCCCAAATATTCTCAATGACAATGAGGACAATTCTGGCGAAGGTGACAACAAAAACAGATATCCATCTCCCATCACTCTGAAACACAACCTGGGACACATGAAAAGGTGCAAACGCCACTGTGTCATACGATTCCAAAAAGGAAAATCGGAGGGTGAAGACAAGTGTAGGAACCTCCTAATGTTGTACTATCCCTGGCGCAATGAGGACCAGGATCTGCAAGGACACTTCTCATGTTTCAAAGAACATTAATCTCATGTTGAAGGAACAATTCGCAATAACGAGCGGTTGTTCAGTACAAACACTGAGGAAATTGACAAAGCATTTGATGACCTACAACAAATGGGACCACCAGAACATGCCTGGAATGTGGTTGCACCCAATGCAGAACATCAAAGAGCCATTCAAAAAGACGAAGGGAATGTGCCAGACAGACAGCTGCAAGAAGATGATCTCAGTCCAAATGTTGATTTAGATCCCAGCAACCCTGCTATCTGCTCAGAACTTCACACCCGTTTCAGTGCTGAGCTTTGGAAAACTCTCATGAGTCTTCAGGAATACAGAACCATGATAAGGTCCCTGAATACAAAACAGATGGAAATCCTGAAGTTTCATAGAAAATGGTGCAAAGACATGATCTTTGTTCTCAAATATGACCAGCCAACTCCAGCATACAGAATCTTTCTAATTCGACCTGGAGGTGTAGGTAAGAGCTATATCATCAAACTGGTACACTATAAAACAATGAGGCTGGTCAACCTCTGTCTGGACATTTTCGGCCCGATGAACGTCCAGTGTTATTGACTGCATTCACCGGAACAGCAGCCTTTGCCCTCGAAGCAATGACTACACTCAGCCCTCAGCTTTATGTGTGATCCAAGAAACAAACAATACCTGACACCAAACACAGAAAAACTGAACACATTGCGATCCTAGCTGTTGGCGACCTGTTCCAGCTACAGCCAGTTGGACAAAGTCACGTATTTGAACTTCCCTCAGACAGCCATGCCAGACTACATGGGTCGCTGTGGGAGGAAAACTTCCAAATGATGGAACTCACTGAAAGCATGCGTCAAAAGGAAGATCAACAGTTTGCACAACTGCTAATGACAGTTCGCACAGCCAGTTGCTCAGAAGCAGACATCAAATTGTTTCAATCAAGAAAAGTCTCCAAAACAGTTGCTTCATACCCAACAGAAGCCCTGCATGTTTTCAAGACAAAGAGGTTGATGAGCACAACGCGGAACACCTGAACACGCTTCCATGTAAAATCTTCCATATCGATGCCATTGATACAAAGAAAGATGTGCAGACTGATCTACTTGATGTTGCAATTTCCTCCAAACCCTCAGACACTGGAGGATTACGTCTGTAGCCATTGGAGCCAGAGTCATGGTGACCATCAACGTCAATGTCTCTGATGGATTGTTTAATGGATTGTTTGGCACTGTTGTTGGAATCGAACACACAGACACAATTGTCCACACTATCTTGGTCAAATTCGACAGTGGGCGAGTAGGGAAAGCTGCCGCAGCCAAGAGTGAGTATAAGCAAAACTTTCCAGGCGCTGAGCCAATCAAAAGGTATGAAGTGCATTTCTTTATTGGAAGAGGCAAACAACCTGTGGAAGCAAAACTTGTGCAGTTTCCATTGACTCTTGCATGGGGCTGCACTATCCACAGTTCAAGTTCAAGGAAAAACACTGGACACCATTGTAGTTTCTATGAAGGACAGAGGTCATTTCTGGCCAGGCATATGTTGCTCTCAGCAGAGTGAAGTCACTGCAGGGCCTACACCTTCTCAACTTTGATGCACAATTCGAGTTAATCCTGCAGTGCAAAAAGAAATGGCTCGAACCCTCACAACAGACCCCTCTTGCTACAGCAGATTCCACCATAACAATACACCTTCTAAACATCAGATCATACTTGGAACATTTAGAAGACCTCCAATCAGATCTAAGACTCACCCCAGCTGACGTATGTTTTGTTGAAACATTCTTGCAAGATGGACATAATCTTCACCATGGAGCCCACATCCTACCAAACTCCACCTGCTTCAGAGCACTTTCAGACCACTTGCATCAGGGAGAGGAGGCGGCATCATGGCAATAGTCTCAAATGACCTTTCACCAATGCCATTGAACAACTCTATTCAAGGAATTGATCACACAACAGTGGTAGTAACCAAAGCTTCAACTAAGGCCAATATTGTCACATTATACAGACCACCATCAATGACCCCTGCAATCTTCAATGACAAACTCCAAACCTTCATGCAATCAATACAAAGAAACACCTTAATTGTAGATGACTTCAACTATGACCTTGTAGATCATCCACATCACGCCATTCTACAAATGATGCTTCAGTTTGGCTTACATCAGTTTGTTAAGAAAACACCAACCACAGATTACGGCTCACTCCTGGACCATGTCTATGTCAACAGAAAGGACAAAGTGCTGTAGACATTTACTACTCATGAACTAATGCATATATTTGGACCTTGTATAAATGTCCATGATGACCACACCTTTTTCAATAAGCTCTGTCAAACATCCCCTTATGCTCTCATTTCTTAATGGCCTTGGCACCAGCTAAAACCAGAAACATCACATGCAACAACACAAATACAACTATGGTTTTCCCCTCCAGCCAAGTAAGAAAAACAACCCACAGTGCACGGACACAAGCTAAGAAAAACTCCCCACTATCAAAGACACAAGCCAACACAATCCTACCCACTGAACAAACACAAGCAAAAAATACAACCCTACAAGCAAAGACACAAGCCAAAAGAAATACCCACAGTTGAAACACACAAGCCTAGTACAATGGCAACACTAGAAAGACACTGCACAGAGGTCACAGATGATTACAAGGGACAATTGGCATCGCTCCAAACACCTAGATGGGAGGAAAATTGGAAAACAGCAAAATCCTTCTACAAAAAGAACATTGGCAAAAACAATTACAACCCAGAGGTAGTCCAATTGGCTAGAGACAACCTCCCGTGGCAGCTCACGCCAACGGACCCCCCCAAACATAATGGGACACTCCCCCCACAGTCCGAAAGATTGTGTATAGATGAACCTCAGGAAGGAGGCCCGGAAAAGCAAACAGGTGGGTACGAGAGTCTTCCTGAGTTTCCCATTAAATTGACGTTTCATCCCAATTCAGCCCATGTGTACTGAGTGCACTCTTCTAGTTTTGTGTTTGTATCCAATGTTTTTATTGGTTGATGTATGTAAAATGACCAATGGGGAGACATATTCTTTGTGGGCTAGGAGCATTTGTGGTAGGAAAAAGAAGAAGGAGGGGGAAAAAAAACACAAAAAAAACACAAAATCCCCTTAGTTTTGGCCTTTATTGCATGTACGTTTGAAGTTTATGAATTCTGTCTTTAGAAATGGGGTCAGAATGTACAGAAATTAATGTTTTAAAGGGCTGAGAGCGGTTGTTGCGGTTATTTTTGTGGGGAACCCTGAAAAGTGCCAAACTCTCGGTGCTGTATTGATATGGGGCATGCTCTGCCAAGGCATAATAACTTAGCTATAAGGCATACCTGCCATCTGAATATTTTTAAAAAATAAATTATTATATATATATATATATATTAATACCTTAGTTAACATGCACAACATTAGGAAATGATGACAATTACTGCATTAACAAATGTAAATTCATGTACCCTTATCATAAACTGTTACCAGTATCGCAAAACTGCTTGAATCATTTATGCATATGCATATGAATGCATATTTTAAAAAACAATGGTTCAACTAGTGGCATTCAAGTTGTATTGATTATATGAATAGGATAGCATAAATAGAACTATTTTTCAAAAAATTGTGAAAACAATTTGTCCATTTGTTAGGACTAATATAATTTTTGTAACAGTAATTAGACAGTATTTATTTTTTGTATTATATAAAAGGCTAAGGAATGTCTTCAACATACATGCTTCAGTGAATCATACGATTGCCAGTTTACCCACTGTCTACTATATTGCAAATTCCCTAATTGCCGTTTCTACCCTCTTCCCCACGCTGCCGGCGGGGCTCTTGCTCCAACCCTCGAGAGTGCTTCGAGAGTCGTCTGGTCTCCCCCACCTCTGCGGTCCAGCCCCTCTTTCGTCATTGCCTCCACCCTGCCCACATCTGTCGCCACCTTCTGTATCCCATCACTGCCACCCGGCCCCACCCATCATCTGAGCCACATCATAAACCTTATAAAACTGACTGACATGTTGGTCACCAGTCGGCACCCTGAGCCGACCAGAGGAGGATGGGTTTCCCCCTTGAGCCTGGTTCCTTCCAAGGTTTCTTCCCATCTGCCACAGGGAGTTTTTCCTTGTCATTGTTGCCTTAGGCTTGCTCCCGTGTGGCTGTTTAGGCCAGGGTTGACTGTAAAGCATATTTGTGACAACTGCTGTAAAATACGCTATACAAATAAAATTTGATTGATTGATTGAATCTTATAAAACAAATGGTAATATGTGGATGGGATACTTGTGCTGTTTTTTATTGTTGGTTAATATTTGGGGGCTATATTCAAATTATTTTCACGGCTTTATGTAATGTTATTGTAGCGATGTATAACTGTACGCAGGGACGTTTGTGGCCTCTGCTTCCTGACCATGGCACGGACCCTCTGATGAGTCACATTCACCATTAGCTTTTTCTGATCAAACAAAGCATAATTAAGTGCCTGTCCCCTTCCTTTTGTGACTTTGGAATAAACTCACTGCTTGATCAATTAGCCACCAGCTTGGGGCAGGAACAGCCCTTTTAGGTGTAAGACTGGTTTAACACACTTAAACATTACAGCAGTAATCAATGGTTTATCTATCAGGGTTTGATTGACAGCTCCAAAACCATTAGCCAATCAAATATTTTTCAATCAAATGTGTGCACAAAATAATCCACCAAAATCCACCAGCCAGATTCCAGAAGACGAATGTGGCATCCCGTCGCGTCAGTAAATTTGTGAGCATAAAAAAGGCATTGTCTAACCGACCAGACGCATTCCTTAAGGACACAGCCAGACTTCACTGTGAACCTCGCTCAATCACCAAGACTTGCCTGAGTTGGTCTGCCACCATCCACAAAATAAACAGCTGTTTTGAGGAACAAGTATCTACAGACTTTTCCTCCATATCTCCCTTGCAGCTAGACCCAAGTGGTAGTTGGGCTCTACAGACTTACAGAATTCTGATTGGTTGTTTAACTACATTGTTCTAAATAAACCAGACCAAACCTCACTACATTGTCATGTCACTACCTTGGAAAGTAACATTTGCTTAAATTCAATACATTATAATGTGTAATGACACTAATATAATAAACACCTTGTTATGACAGGTGACATAAGGTACTTTGTCACTTTTACCATAGTCTGCATAGTTTAATAAAATACTGTGACAATGTGTGTCATAATGTCTATCACTGCATGCATTATGGCAATGTTGTCATTTGTGATGTATGATACTGTCACGTGACACGGACATGATAGTATTAAGTTGGCTTTGTGGCATAAAGCTCAAGAAATACTTTTCCCCAAGCTTTTCTTTTATTTACATTAACTGCTGCTGAAAGAGACACTTAGATGTTGGTTTTCCCTGTACATTTCATTTGCACCTATAAATAACACTTCTGGTTTTCCTAGGACCGTTCTACTGCCATTACAATTTGTATGAGTGGTATTTGGAGCTTCATTCTCTAATCAGCTGGAATTCTAGAAGATACTGTATGGACAAGGTCAATGGCAGCTGAAAGGAAAAAAGACAGACAAGCTGAATAGCCATATTATATTTTACAAAAGCCATAATTTTCCCCACCATGAAAGTATCTAAATTGAATTTTCACATGCTTTCCATGTGCTTGCGCCATGGTGATCACCCATTAGATTTGTCAACACACCCAACCTGCATTAACAGCTGTTTTTCCAAAGCAATGATTTCCCTTCCTGCTGTTAACAGCTTCATCCCTCTAACAAATTATCATGGTCAAAGGTGCATGGTGTCCCTGTCTGTATTGTGAATTTCATCCATCAGCAGTTTCTTAAAAAAATCCAATGCAAATATTTTGGAGGCCTTAACACTTAAAAGGCCAGAGACCATGTCATCGAGCTTTTAGTGTCATGGTCCTGTGTTCCTGTCTGTGTTTCCCTTGTTGGGCCGCCAGATGGCGGCACTTCTGTTTTGTGTCCTGCTTGTACCCTGTGTAATTGTATGATTGTCTTCAATTGTTCAATTATTGGTTCCTGGTTGTCTCGTTTTCCCATCCCTCTCTGTGGCCTGATTGTTCATGGTGCCCTCCTGTGTCTCGTCAGTGTCTGTCTATTTAAGTTCCCTTCTCCTGGACTCAGGTGCTGGATCTTTGGTTGTTGGTTGTGTTTAGTTGCGTGTCTGATCATGTTCCTGCCCTGTGTGTTCCTGCCATGTTCTGTTTTCCATGTGTTTTTGGACTTTTGGTTTTCCTGTGTTTCTGAAGTTTTGAAGAGTTGCCCTGCGAGGCCTTTTGTTCCCTTTTTGTTAAGTAAAGTCTTTTGTTCTTACCTTTTGGAGTTTGAGTTTTTCCCCCTCTGCATTTGGGTCCTAACCCCCCACGCACCCTGACATTTAGACTTTAAAATTAAAATTAGTCCATGATCACAGCCAATTCAAAAGCAAATTTATAGTTTTCATGGATACCGTACGATATTTAGTTACACTTTGATTAAAAATCCCAGAATCAGGAAAAATGCATACTTTGCATTTATTGTTCAGCGTGTTTATTTTAATTCCTGTTTTATTCCTGTTCTTTTTCTTACACCCGTCGGTAATGAGAAGAATGACAATAAATGCAACTTGAATAATCTTTTCATTTTAATTGACTGTTGTCAAAATGATAGCTGCAGTACTGGCAACAATTATGACTAGACTGCATTTATAAAAAGAGTTTATAAGAGATTATACATATATAATGTGTAATAAATGTAATATCAACGCATCACCAAAATTTAGAGATATTAGCATTTGAGTTAACCAAGCAATAATACCATTACAAATTCCTATATGTACTAGTTCATACCAACAGTTACTGATGGTCATTACCACTCGTGGTCAGTAAAATATTTAGATAGAATAGGGGAGAACCAGCAGACCTGTAACAATTTTTTAAAAATTCTGTATTACATAACATTAAGTTTGAGGTAATCACAACCTGTTGGCATACAATTTAGACAAAAATTATGTAGTCCAATGTAGTATGTATTGTACAGTTGTAACAGAGGCACGCGGTACAATTGTAACATTTACCATTTAACAACAAAAAATAACTGCATAAATTGTGAATATCTGCTATATTTACTGGACAAATTGCATTTGGGTAAAAAAAAAGAAGAGTATACTGTGCATGTATATTTAATCCAGCACAAGCCAAACTAGTTTAACCTTTTAGCGCGCATGCCAAATATTGCCAATCCTTTCCCATTTAGGGAGTACCCTATTTAAAGCTTTATAAATCCACATGTGAAAACCACAGAGACTTGAAAAATGGCTTAAATGAAGCAAGACATTTGTACAATTTACAATACTAACGCAGATTAGTTTATATTCATAATTCTGGAAGAAATACAGTGCCACAAATGCAATTGTCTAGACAAAAATAAAAAATGAATTTGCATTTTTTTAGTTTGCAATGAAATACTGAGAGATTGCATATATACAGCAGGTTAAACTATACATGTGCTAAATCAAAAATTTCTTGACCACAAGTTCATAAAATCTAAGGGTGGATATGTAGAACTACTATAGATTTATGAAGCAAATCCAACGCAGTGTACCCAGCATCTCCAAATCTATTCAAAATGTCTAAATTATGCATTGCTGTAAATCACAACATATTCACGTATTTCACTACAAATCAACTGTTTTGACTCAAACTCACTGTTGCATCATTTTCAAGTGGGAATTACAAGCTTTCCGTCAGTACAGTGGTCTAAAATATCTAGGAATCCAGAGGCGTATCCAAAGTTTCTCTAAAAATGAATAAAATGCTTTTTGTCCATTATAAAGCATATAAATGAGCCCCTTATGAAGATGGAACATTGCTATCAGATTAAAAAATATTGTCACACAATGCGGTACAGTACCTAAATGTGTAATAATTAACTCTTGTATGTATTTCTATACTCTGTACTCTCCTATGTTTTCTTGTATGGGGATGGGACGACATGAAAACAATTTTTAACAGTCCACCACTGTTGCAATGTTCCAACTCTCACCTCATCACTGTTGCATGCTTCACAAAAACTATTACACTACTAACGCTTACATTAGTGTGAAATATCCGCATTAAATAATACCATTAACCTATTTAAAGGTTTAAAGGACACTCAATTTCAAAATAACGTATATAACCGAAGTATTTTGAGCAGTAATAAGCCGCGTTTCCACCGCAGGAACTTTACCCCGGAACTAGGAACCTTTTGAGGAACTCAGTGCGTTTCCACCGCAGGAACTAGGAACTGATTGGTTGACTACTTGCAGTATTTTATTTCTAACCGCTTTCTAACTGTTTAAAAATCTGCAGCCGCAAACTAATAACTTCAAATCAAACTTGTATGTTATGCGGCGCAGTAGCCTAGTTTTGGTTATAGCCTGCCAACGTCTTGGAATTATAACGTGTGCTCTTCTGTTCTTTTCTTGCTTTAGTATTTGTTTTATAAAATGCTAAGCATTCGTGCTGGGACAGCATATTACGTACCAAAACATTCAAACGGATTAATTCGGTTGCTGAATATTTTCTTCCGGATTTTCTTTGTTAGCCCGTTGTAATTGACTCAAAACGTTTGATACAGTTATGTGAGGTATGCGGTAGTTCTGCGTAATTCACATTGGTGATACAGTAAAAGCAAACTGGAAATCACCTTCCGCACATTTTGTCAGGGTAAAATAAAAGGTAATTCTAGTAATCGTCCCTTTAGCTTTTTCAGACTGCCGTAATTTTACTCTGCCATTCTTCAATTCCACAAAAAGACCAGGAAAACTATGGACTAATTTATGGTGCATGGTTCGCATCTGGAGGGCACACTTCGCTGCTCAGCTAGCAGTAACTTCGAAGGAAAGCAAACGGTGGCTGTACCACTACTAATTTAAATTTTCACGCAAGTCCGAGTTTTCGTTCTATTCTTGTCATTTTGTGATTAGCCTATATGGAATTGACGATGAGAAAGTAATCAAACAGCAAATTGTTTACAACGTGTGCATGTTTTCTGCTGTTGTTGCCAGTTATATTGGAAATGTGAATGCATTCTGTTGCCTCGGATGTCAAGACATGAAAGTGAATGTTCGCATAAAAACATAATGAATGTGTTTGAGAGGATATATAAAACAGTTACAATCTGACTATTGGCCTGTTATATCCTATTTGTTGCATAACAACGGTCCAAGTTCAACTACCAACGACAGTTTTGCTTGACAACGGTAAAATATGCCCAAACGGCTACAGAAGAATATTTCAATCGATAAAAACAAATAAATACAAAAGTAACCATATATAGTCATTGTTGGTAACCCGTTGTATATAAGTGGAATAAACCCCTCCAGGCTGTCCCGGTTATTAGAAAATAATGTAGGCTACTTCGGTGGTAGTATGGGGTTACAGAAGAAATCATAGGACAGATGGACCGACGACAACGTTGCTTTTTCATACATCAGTGGGCTAATTTGCCTAATTTTCACGGGACTTTAGACCGCGGTGGAAACGCAGACAACCATGGGCTGAAGGAACTTTTTATTTCCTTGAAAAGTAGTTCCTGGGACTAAGTTCCAGGTACTTTTGGTGGAAACGCGGCTATACTTACATAGCAATGATGAAATCTTACCTATGTTCAGTAAATGAGACATAGACAGTAAATCAATGATGCTGTTCTATTCGCTTCTGTTTTGCTCCAGAAAATGCCAGCTAGGTCTGTCAGCAAACATATGGCTTAGCTATGCCCAGAAATCATCAATAATAATAGAATTTTCCAAGAAATTATGAAAAGGGTGCAGCATCTTTTACTGCTACCACAGAGTGAAACACATTGTGTTTTAAATGCACTTATTTTGTCAGTCATGTCATCATTTATTTAGTCATGTCAATGAGGAAGACTGAAAAAAACTTTCAGCTAGAGAATTACAGGCATCAATCCCATGCTGATTTGGTACCAGGAGATGAATGATGGAAATAAGTGTACAGAGGTTAAGAGTTTCATTGGGTGGTATGGTATATGGTATGGTACCCGAGAGATCTGGTACCCGAGAGATCCTCTAGGCAGAGGCAAATTTGCATACATACAGTATATATTCTTTTTATTTTTTCCACAGGAACTACTTCTTGTTTGCACTCATATAGCTGGCTGTTAACTTTCGACTGTCAGACTCAGCAGCAGCTTGCAGTCAAATGACCGCTGCTCTGATTTTAACAGGATAGGGGGGGGGAAATACATTATAGTGACAGGCTGTAAATAGGGACAGGCTATTCTTGTTACTCATAACATTTTTGTGTGTATTTGAGTCAAATTTACATTTATAAACAGGTATTCATTAAACGTTGGGGTCAAAACTGAAACTAACAATATCCAATAGTCAATAGGAATAACAATAGTCAAGATAGGTTTGAGCACAGTCTATAATATTTTCCCATATTAGTTTCACTGATGATATTTGTCTGCAGTAACGATACAGTAAAATTGTTTTTTAATTTTGAATTTATTCAAGATAAATTGCCCGTGAGTTGTGTCCCTCCTGCCAGTGTTTAGTTCCTCATTTATCAAATACAATCGGACAACAAATAGGGGAGCGTCACCATAAATCTAATGCCTGTTAAATGTATAAAGAATTTGAGCCAATCCCAAGTTGTCTGGGAGGCTGTTCCAGCATCGGGGTGTGTAATAACAGAAAGCAGCTACACCAGATCTATATTTTAACCTAGGAACTACTAAGAGGCGTGTCCCAGATGACCTCAGGGACCTGGTTGGTTCATAACCCACGAGCAGGTCAGAAATATACTGTGGAGCCAGGCCATTCAGTGCTTTATAAGCAAGAAGTCAAATTAATTCTTGAGGCTACAGGAAGCCAGTGCAGTGATCGTAGGACAGATGTAATGTGATCTATTTTCCTAGTCCCAGTCAGAATTCTGGTTGCAGCATTATGAATGAGCTGGAGCCATCTCACAGCTTTTTTGGGAAGATCAGAGAAGAGACCATTGCAGTTGTCCAATCTGCTGGTAATAAAAGCATGCACCAGTTTCTCCAAGTCCGATTTTGATACATAACCTCTTATTCTTATTCTATATGTTTTTTTAAAGTGATAAAAAGATGATCTTGTGACACTTAATATGACTTTTAAAAGTAAGGTCAGCATCCACAATGACATCAATATTCTTAACTTGATCCTTACACTTAAGAGACAGAGTATCAAGTTGAACCTTAAGTTCTTTTCTCTTAGTTATACTACCAAATGTAATTACCTCAGTTTTATCTTTGGTTAGCAGCAGACAATTTTGGGACATCAAATCATTTATGTCTTCAATGCATTGAACAAGTGAGTCCACAGGACTAAGGCCATCAGGGGAGAGAAATATATAGAGCTGTGTACCATTCGCGTAGTTATGGTACTGTACATTATTTTTTATTTACATGTTCTTCCCGTGTCCACGTGGGTTTCCTCCAGGTACTCCGGTTTCCTCCCACAGTCCAAAGACATGCAGGTAAGGTTAATTGGAGACTCAAAATTGCCCATAGGTATGAATGTGTGAGCGAATGGAGGGTGTATTCCTGCCTCTCGCCCAATGCACGCTGGGATAGGCTCCAGCACCCCCTGCGACCCTGCTCATGATAAGCGGGTATAGAAAATTGGATTGATGGATGGATGGATGCTGAAGTGGAAGCATATAGAGATTGAATAGTAGAGGACTGAGGATTGAACCCTGTGGGAGTCCACATGAAATGTTGATCTTTCAGAAACAAAGTTATCAATTGAAAAAGTAATTCCTGTCCTGTAGGTAGGTCCTGAACCAGTTGAGAACCAGACCAGACAAACCTACCTACTTTTCTAGTCTATCCAACAATATCAAATGATCAAGTGTGAAATGCAGCACTGAGATTGAGAAGTACAACAATAGAGAGCTTATTTGAGTTTGAGTTCATCCAAAAATCATTTATGACTTTGACAAGAGTTGTCTCAGTACTGTGGTGCGGTCTAAATCCTGACTGGAAATAGTCAAAGTAGCCATTTGAAATTAAGTAGTCATATAATTGGTTATACACAATTTCTTCCAGAACTTTGTTAAGAAACTGAAGATTGGAAATAGGTCTATAATTACTGACATCTGAAGCATCAAGAGTGCTCTTTTTTAACAAAGGTTTAACCACAGCTGCTTTTAGTGAACTTTGGAAAACACCGGACTGAAGAGATATTGACAATTTGCAATAACTCTTCTGCTAAGCAGTTAAAAGTAGCCTTTAAAAATGAGGTAGGGAAAGGATCGAGGCAACAGGTAGAATATTTGTGCTTTGGTACAGCTTCTTTAAGCATTAGAAGATCTATAACACTAAAATGTGCCATAGCTCCTATGCCATTGTTGGGTATGGGGGATTCTTGCCTGACATAATAGTGCTAATAGATTGTCTACTGTTGATAATTTTATTGTTGAAAAAAGCAGCAAATTTAACACATTTTGTGGTGGAAAGAAACTCAGGGGCTATTAATAAAGGGGGGTTCACCAGTCTATCAACATTGGAAAAAAAGTATAGGTGCAATGTTTGCATTTTTACTAATGATTATGGAGAAAAAGGACTGTTGAGCATTTTTCAATTCTAAATTGTATTGTTGAAGTCTGTCCTTATAAATATCATAGTGAACAAGATGTTTTGTCTTTCTCCACCTTCGTTCTGCCTGCCGACGTTTTCTTTTTTGCTGTTGTACTATTATACCGCATATTGAGCTTTCTGCTTTCCAGAGATAACTTTGACCTTAAGAGGATCAATCAACAAATTTTTTTAGCTCTAAAATTAAAATGTTCCACAAGATCATTAACTGAATGTGTGGTGGGCACATTAGACCTCGTCATCTTATTCATAAAACTTTTAGCAGTGCTTTCATCAATGTAAAGTTTTTTTTTTTTTTCTTCTTTTACCCATCTTTGTAATTCTGGGCTTAGAGACACACCAAAAAAGACGCCAATGACCTGAAATATCAAGAGCTGAGACTGCAGTAACATTGAGGCCTTGTGGTGATCAGATCTATTGTATGTCCTCCATCATGGGTGGGCCTAGATACATGCTGTGATAGTACAAAAGCCTCTAACACACTAATCAGTTCCCTGGCATGAGCATCAGCGTGGTTGTGAATATTGAATTCTCGTGATATTGCCATACAGCCAAAGTCTGCCAAAAGTTTGGACAATAACTAATCTATGAAACCACTGCTGGACTGTTTCGGAGGACAATATACAGTGAGAAACAACACTGGGGTAGCATATTTCATTGTCATTGCTAGGTATGTAAAAGTCCCCAAATTACAATTTCTTGCATCAGAACACATCAGAGAAAAACTTGCTACACCCCCCTCTCCTGCCAGTTCTACGAGCATTTAAAAAATGAAAATGAGGGCGCAGCTGCTAATAGGACAGAACGTTTCATTTAAAAACAAAAAATCCAGTTAATGTTTACTGATTAGATTATCAATAATAAACATCTTCCCAGCTAAGAATCTGACATTTGATAAGGTTTCAGTGGGTTTGTCATATGCCTGGCAGACGGGTTTGCAATCAGAGGCAATCAAATGGTGAATAAAAATCAAGTAGTTTAAGTTAACCATGGTGGGTCTAAATACTGAGTGGGCCACTACAGGTCTGTGGTAGGAAGTGATGGTGCCTATGTTGAGTTCTTGTACAGGATATGGTGTTTTGAGAGATGCATTTCCTACCGTACTCGCCTGTCATGCATGGAGGCGGAAGTTGATGTTCTCAGAAAGCATAAGGGCCCCGCTTCTGTTTGGGTGTAGACTGTTTCTCTTTAAAATAACAGGCCTTGCCCAAAACAGGTCGAGGTTGCTTACATAGGGGAACCTGATTTACAATAAATCAAATCATACATAATTTTAAAAAGTTACCTGTCCTTGAAAAGTTTTTTGGAGTGTATTCTAGTGGGAATTGGATGCTAGGTTACCTTAAAGAAACAATGTCCCCATCTGTAAATGTAACACCTGTTACACTTACACTTTAGATTTAGAATACAGGGACAGTGTGGAAAACCATCTACATGTAGTGTCCTTCTGGGAGACCTTTTGCCATTTTAAATAGCGTTTTATTTAGTAAAAAAATTAATTTTACTCAATGTGTAATTTGGTTCAGTGTTTAATGCTAAATGTGTTCAGCTAATTTGCTTGCAACATTGAAAATAGATTGGTCTGTGTTGTAGGCCATTAGCTTTGTCAAGGTTTACCTGGGCCTTAAGAAGCAAACAAAAACAGCTTTCCTCATCGATTTGGATAAGCTGAGGATCTGGTCTCGCGTTACCATTGGAAATGTGTTTTCTTAACATTAGTATGTGCAAAAAAAGTCTGCATACACACATTATAGGGTGTCTTATGTCAGGGCTCACAGAGAGGACAGGACCCAGATGCAGAGATCATACAGGGAGGCAGAGTTAGTAAATAAGCCTTTACTGAAGACATCAAAAACCAGTAAAAAAATAAATAAAAATAAACAGTTCAACACTAGAAAACAGGGTAATTATAAACGAGACACAGAGCACTAGCAGCAAGGAGACCATGCAAAAATACAGAAACCCCAAATAGCAAACTGAACAAAACCAGGAACTTAAATACATGGTGAGACAGGTGCAGGCAATCACAGGAAATGAGCAGACATGTGCGGAATGTGAGAAACCAATAATCCAATTACAACCAACCCAAGTAGACATGAGACATGAAACACAGGGTGAAAAAAGGGAATTGGCGGTCCAGAGCTAGAGCCGTGACAGTTTTCATTTACTGTTACAATTATTCCGCACCTCTGTTGCAATAATACTAGGTGGTATAAATGTAACATCGGACTACGTGTATATTGGTTTTAATACCTTGAACTTGGATAAGGCCAATTGGTGTCATAAAACACTCCCTTTAATCTCCATTGAATAACTCATTATTTCTTAACGTTGGATCATTATCTTTCTTTGTTTTTTTTTGTTATGCAGTGGAGTCTTCCATCCCTCAAATACGTTGAACTGACCGACAATAAAACCAGATTGGCATTTGAAAACCACAACTACGTTTCATCACCAACAGAACAGAAAACACACACAAAGCATAGAGCATGCGGCGCTGCAGTTCTAATACTTCAGAAACATGTTCAGAAATAAACATTATTAGTAGGACTATCTATTCATGGAATACTTCATTCAAATGAGGAATACAATGGTTTGGGAGGTGAAAGTGCGCTTTTCAAAGTGAGATAGGAATGCACGTGCAATTAACAGCGAAGTGAAACTGAAACTGATGAATTCACGCTATTCTAATAGGTAACGTGTTTACGGTTCATGTAATGGTAAATGGTAAATGGTAAATGGACTGCATTTATATAGCGCTTTTATCCAAAGCGCGATACAATTGATGCCTCTCATTCGCCAGAGCAGTTAGGAGTTAGGGGTTAGGTGTCTTGCTCAAGGACACTTCGACATGCCCAGGGCGGGGTTTGAACCGGCAACCCTCCGACTGCCAGACAATCGGTCTTACCTCCTGAGCTATGTCGCCCCTATGTCGCCCCTAATGAAATACAAACGTTACTATATATGCATTCCACTACTATAGTGACGATTATACCTATTGGAATATATCTATTTTTTCACAGGCAATATAAAGCCTAGTTATTCTGTAACTGTGTTTGAAACATTGGGGTTCTGTAGGCTGTTTGTCACCAGCTTCAGTATCTTGTAGACTAATCATTCAGTTCCTGGCAAAAAATATATAATTAGTAGTTGTATGCATAGTTATTTTATGACAGTCTTTATTTTTGTTTTATCTCATTGTTATACATCCATCCATTCTCTATACCCACTTATCCTGGGCAATGTCATAGGGGGAACTGAAGCCCATCCCAGCATGCATTGGGCGATAGGCAGGAATACCCTGGACAGGCTGCCAATCTATTGCAGGACACACACACCATTCACTCATACATTCATACTTATGGGCAATATAGAGTCTCCAATTAGCCTACCTGTATGCTTTTGGACTGGAGTACCCAGAGGAAACCCACGCGGGCATGGAGAGAACATGCAAACTTCACACAGAAAGGGCCCAAGCCGAGATTCAAACCCATGACCTTCTTGCTGTGAGGCAACAGTGCTACCCACTGCTCCACCGTGCCACCCTTCTCATAGTTATATATAATGTAAATGTATTTTATTTTATCATTTATTATTGTTAAAAATAGTATTTATTGTTTGGATTTGTTCCAGCGTCATCAAAAAGCAGTTGAATTTAACTATTTCAGTTCTGAGGGTATATTTCCTGCCAGGTAATATGCATTTTTTTGCATTATAAAGCAATAGTATGTCCTATTGACATGGCTCTATGATGTGGTTACTCCATACAGTATATTCCTGTAAGGTAACATGATATCATTTAACATTAGATGTTTATCAAGGCATATTACAGGCATGTTGAGAAAGATGCTAAAATATAAGTGAATTTTTAGTGATCACAATTATGTGCAAATTTGGTTTTGATAGTGCTTTTAGTGGTTTTTCTGAATGCATCAGTCATTCTGTTGCCAGACACATTCATACCTTGGTAGCCAATCAACACTTTCTCCCTGCTGTCTAGTGGGGGAGTTCTGACCACAAAGCTCTACAACAGATACATAAACCATCTGAATAATGTGATGTGCTGAGTTGTGGAATTTGTGTGTGCCACTGGCTGCACCCTGGCACTATGTAACATTGATTCCAGAAAATACAGCCCTGAGACTTTCAATAAACTCTGAAAATGCTGTGTCAGGTCAGAAAATGCAGTCTGAATAAGGCTAAAGACAACTGCACGGAGTGCAACCAATTTGTGTATTGTTTCTGCTCACCTGTTCATAATGTTTGCTTATTACACACACTAACAATCAAACCACTTTGTTTTCCCTTGCTGTGCCCTCTTGTTGTGACCTACTTGATCTCAACTGTCAGGGGAAGAGGAGGGAGGAGGAACCAACTATAAGTAGCCCTGTAATTTACATATGCAAACATTGCCTGTGTGAAATGAGGCAGAGGCTCAGGCACTACCAAAAACAGTGACAGGAATTTTTACATCTAGTTCCCCATTCTAGAAGCACAATATTTACTAAATGTACTAATACTACTACTACAGCTACTCATAATAATAATAATAATAATAATAATAATAATAATAATAATAATAATAATAATGTGGCAGGGCTTGGTTTGCGGGAGGAATTCAGGGAAATTAGAGGACCACGCCTACTGGTTAAGTAGGCACACACCTGGATGACATTACGAATCATTCCAGGATTTAAAAGTGTGCTTCTTTCCACAGTAGGTGTCTGAGACCGGGGATCCCCTGTGAGAGAGAGAGAGAGAGCGAGCGAGCGAGAGCGAGAGCGAGAGCCCGAGCCCGAGCCCGAGCCCGAGCCTGAGCACGCCGCAAGCCGAAAGCTGAAAAGTGAAATGTGTAATTTCATTTATTTTGTCTTTGTTGTTTTAGTTTATTGTTTTTGCCCCGATCCCGTGAGGGTGACAGGAGAAGGTTTTTTGTTTGTGTTTGACCGATTGCTCCTCTCTCTTACTCGAAATAAACACCGGAGAAATACGGAATTTCCCGGCATCTCCATGTGTCCAGCTTTTCTGTCCCTTCCAGGGTAGTCACGGCATGTGACAAATAATAATAATAATAATAATAATAATAATAATAGTAATAATAATTCATTGCATTTATGTTGTGCTTTTCTCACACTCAAAACACTTTACAGTGATGAGGGGGAAACTTGCCTTGACCACCCACCTGGGTGATGCACAGTCGCCAGTTTGTGCCAGAACGCACACTACATATCAGATGAGGTGGAAAGGGGGATAAGTCTTTTTGCAAAATAAATCAGGGGTTGATTAGATGGCAGATTTAGAGAGCCAGGATGGGAATTTAGCCAGGACACTAGGAAACCGCCCACTCTTTGCAATGAGTGTTATGGGGTCTTTAATGACCACATTGATTCAGGACCTTGATTTTATGTCCTATCCGAAAGACAGCATCTGCTACAGCACAGTGTCCCCATCACTGCACTGGGGACCAGAGGGAAGATCGCCCTCTGACCCACCATGAACTTAGTTTTCCCAGGTGGTCTCCCATTGAAATACTAACCAAACTTATACTTGCTTAGCTTCCGCCATTCTGAGCAGGGTGCATGGTGGTATGGCACTACTACAACAACTAATAATAATAATAATAATGATAATAATAATAATAATAATAATTAATTAATTAAATGTCTGGGCTCCATAGACATTTTGTTGCTGTTTTGGACACTGCAATCTGTGTCTTCATCCCAAAAGACAGCGAGCAAGCAAGAAAGAAAGAAAGAAATAAATAAATAAATAAATAAAAGACTTCATTGTACTGCAGCAAAAGAGTTTCTGGTATGATCCACTTTGCAGAATTTTCCAGAAGTATGAAAAATACTAATCAAAAGATAATGGGGCAGTGTGATGACACAAAATTACAACTGCATATTCATATTATCCGTTAGTCAGTGGAATGAGTAATTCAGTATGCAATGTTTTGTCACCCCCGACAATCATTTTTATTTTATTTTATGCTCTTTGCCAAGAATAGTAAACAGTATTGGCTTTCATCTTGAACTGGCCACAAAGTTTCCCTTAATACCTTTTTCCCTTACTGTTGCTGTGTTTTGTTTCTGTGTGTACTGGTGGTGTGGTGATTAAGAAGGATGATATGCTTGTAGTCCAGAGGTTACAGGCTCAATTTGCAGATAGGGAAATGTCCTTTTAGCCTTGAGTGAGGTACTTAAACTGAATTGCTTTCGTAAATATCCAGCTGAATCATGGGGTAATGTGTTATAAATGATACTGGCATTTGCCAAGATAATACTTAATGCAAGTTCTGAAATAACAGTACCCCAACTGTCCCCAAACAACACCTTCATAAACTGCCAAGTCTCATTGTAAGAAAAACACAATTTCCATAATACCACAGAAACATGAAGAAAAACAGGTCTCATTGCAGCAACTGTTCATGGAGGCAATAGCCAAAGCAGGTTTGTAAGACTTAGAGCTGAATGTGTGAGCTGATTATCTTTTCTGGGGCACAGTGGTTAATCCTTTTCCCTTGTTTTCAGGCCTAGGTAGATCAGCCTGAAGGTTATAACTGTTTCTTATTTTCTTATGAAGACAAAGATGGAACCAATCCCTTTCTACTTTTTCCTTTCCTCAAGCTCTTGTGCTCAATACATGTTGTTATTACCGGGGTTTTTGTGGCAGGATCATATAACTAGTTAGATGATGACCAGGTTTAGTAATCTCACTTACTTTTCATCTGCAGGCAAACAAACATAATCAGTCCAGGCTGTGCCATGACAGTGGCTAAACAAATTGGAGATGTTTTTTAATTGATAAAAATTTTACAACCATCAAACTCAAAATTTGCTTTTCAAATTTGTGTGAGTAATTCACACAAAATAATTTCAGGCTGTTAGCCTGGTTAGTACTTTATATGTGTGCTTAATATTTACTGCATGTATTTAAAAAACTCAAAACCTTTTCTGGCATGTTTTCATTTGTTTACACGAAACCTGTGAATGGCATGACTGTTGCTCAATTCTGCTATTTGGCAAAGCTCAGGAAGAACTTCAGCTAATTAAGGCTTTTAGATCCATTATCCACCGCAACACATACCCTGCACCATACATCCAAATTATCACAGATCAGAGACTTTCTTTATTACCAGATTGCAATTTAAAAGTCATTTCATGTGCTTTACGTATCAAAAAACGGTACTGCTCAGGACTTCAGAACAAAGTCTTTGGGGAGGACTGCTTTGTCTTTGTCAATTTTCTCTACCCAAGCACCTGGAAAGGGAATCATTGCATGCAAGTGAAACAGCAGCGGTGTTGGCAGAATATACATTTTGTAACCAGGTAACAAGCAAAGTGGTTTTTAAACAGCTTCTCTCCCTCAGCACAAATAAGAAGACTCTGGAGGAAATGAATTTACCTTTGTTTCTGGCTGAGTTCCAGAATTCTCTGGACATCCTTTTTGGGCACCCTCTCACCATTTTTCAGAGACTGTAAAAGAAAAGTGGAATATTTTATCTTCAGAGGACAGCTTGCTACCCAAAGCACAAAAACAAATACCGCATAACAGTGCAGGAAAAAAAGAACTCAAAAACTGCACCTGCACTCAACAAATAGGCCACTGAAGTACCTTCATTTATCATGAGGCAAAGACACGTCACCATTGATACCCTGTGGTCTCAGGGCAACGCATCCCAAGCATTTATTCCTGTGAGATGTCATCTGGCATTTGCACAAGGGAATTGACAGAATTGATGTTTCTTTGCCGTTTTTCTCTGAACAAACCAATCATTTTTTTCTTCCTATTACTTGGAACCCAATGGAATGTTACAGTTGCTAACCGATAAGAACAAAATTAAATCTAGCCGCAAGCTGCGATTCCGGGGTTCAAGCCAACGTGGACCGTTAGAAGGTGAAAGCCGCGAAGTGCAATAAGAACTAGTCAGAATCAGAGTAATTGTAATAGTCAAGTCCATTTATGCATGCAAGGATACAATATGTTCATTCTAAATGAATGATTGAAAAGGTTTAACTGCACAACAAATTAACAGTCGCATAGGACCATCATCATCATGTCAGACAAGAACTATAAGAAATAGTCATCATATCATACAAGAACTAAACAAATAAATGACGGTTTGATTGTGTCTGCTTGAAAACTATTTAATGATAAGTATTGGGTTTGGGAACTGGGAGCCTTCAACACACTTATAATTATAATGGCTACATTTCTGTTTGTAATTGTTATTTATTTTACTGGTACACTCGAGGTGCCACATAATACCAGGATATACCCATATATACTCATTCTAGCTAAATCCAGTTCCAATTTACATTCTTGAATGGTCATTTTTAGATGTGAAGCACCTTTATGACCAGCAATGTCACTAACTCACTCAGTCAGTAACTCAGTCAGTAATTTAGTCAGTTAATTAATGGTTCTTGAGGCAAATTTGTAGAGTGAGGATAGATGGATGTCTGTAGCAAGTTTCGTGTAAATTGGATTCACGGCGTAGGAATTATGACCTTCATCAATTGAATAATAGTTGAATTAAAAAATATTGAAAATTAGGCAAAATACGATTGTACTAGGTGTTTGTTTCTGACTAATTTCTGTGATCACAATGTTTTGCGTTAGTGTTTTAAACATCAAGACATTTTATCACATTTCATCTGTCTCTGCTGATGTAAAATGTGATAAAATTAGGAGTTGGGCGTATCTACAGGCCAGAGTACAGGGCCTGTCGAAAGAAAGGGGCATGTCGAAAGCATGTTTCTATTTGCCAATAAGTCAGATGATTAAATACATCATCCAGTCAAAAGCACACTTCAAAGAAGTTGGCGTAATGACAGCGTTTGGGAATTAGGAAGTGCATCTCAGTTTCTATGGTCATTCACATAGCAATATGTGAATGGCCATAGAATATGACAGCGAGTATACATTCAAATAATGTTTGAAAACCCAATGTTGTGGTATTTATGTGTACTGTTGCGGTCTGCGATGCAAGTAGTGCAGTGCATCTTTTTTTTCTTCTATGATGTTTATATATATTGTGCAATATCTTAACCAGTTTTTTGTGACACGAAACAGTATGTTTCATCATATGTACGCTTGATATCGGTATTGGAAATTTTTGATGGATGCATGATGTGTGGCACATAAGTTGTCTAATGCTCTTAAATCAGATATTTTAAATGTGATTTCTCATACAGGCTGTGTCAACTGGGGTCTATATTCTGAAGAATTTCAAAATGAATACCAGGTCTTGGAATGTGGCACAATCTACAAAAACATTTCCAAAGGGCTCTGCGGCTATGGAAATAAGGGGGTGTTTTACGCATTTTAATCAACAATGGACAACGGTGAAAAAATTTTGAAAATCTTTCCACCTTCTGAATTGTGCCCCTAGGTTTATTCTATTTTACAGCAAGCTCTATCCAATTCTCTTTTCTTGTTTTTGGCATTAGATAGCACTGGCAATGGAGTAGGTTGTTTTTTTCTGCAGTTGTGGAAACTCTCAAAATTTGCATCAAGCTAGAGATAGTTCATTGAGCTATGTCAGGGGAACAGAGATTGTCATTCTTTGAGAAACTCACAAACTCCAGTTGTTACTCAAAATATTGCAGTTTAGTAAGCCTCTAGTGCCAAAAAGCTAATTTCCCCATTGAAGCCCATTCAAACCAAAGAATTTACCCTGGCCAAATTCAATTATTTTGGCCAATACTTTTAAACTCTAAAATTTCTTTACACCACACTATAATTACTATCCAGTCACCTTTTTTTTTCTTTTTTGCTGAGCCCCACACTAGAAGATATATGATTTATTTAATTCCAATTTGGCCTGCATAGTTTTACATCACTGTGCATGCACCTGCTTACACAGGCACACCCACACATGAATGAGTACAAAGCTATGACTAACTCATCGATTTACTTGTGACTTCACTGAACAGGGTTGAACTGCGAGAGTTGCGTACACAGAACCAATGTTTCAGAATACATTGGGTATGAAACATTGATCTCAGATTACATGAATTCACCATCATTATTGTTTTGATTACATTATTACCATTAATATTACTAATAATAATGTTACTTGCCATAATGTTCTTGTGTCTATTGTTCATGGTGATGAATCATGACTAATAAATAAATAAATAATAAAGCTGTCGTATGTTATTTTGATATTGCTACTAATAGCCTGCTGTTATTTGAAATATTTTTAATTGTAACTTCTGTCTTTGCATGAAGATGGTGCAGATGATGATGAAGAGTAAGTAATCACATATGAAAAATAAATAGGCCATGAACATAAATAAATAATGAGAACAGCCTAATAAATTTAATTTGCTCTTAAATTAGTTTTGAGATGATGCTATGTTGCTGATTAAGGTGAGGAGATGATTGAATACTGCTACTCTCATTGAAGTTCTTTTCATGCTAAAGGTCCAGTTAATAGCAGATAGTGACAATGGCATCACATTTTGCTTTTAACTGAAGGCTACCATTACCCGCTTTTCAAAGGATACAAATGTTAATTTTTTTTCCTGTGAATTTGCCATCTCAGCATGTAGTTCATGATAAAAAAAACACACTGACATGAAGCATAATTGACCATGACAGTTTGGAGTGATCAGCACTAGGCAATGACATCTTCTTGAATAATTTCCACCTTGTACTGCTTAGGTTATCGTAGTACCAGAGTTCACATTTTTACATTAGGCTACAATCAAATTACCAACTACATTCCTATTTATTTTGGAAGTCACTTGTCTCTCTCCTTAAATGCAGCAGCCAGCTAGCTTGCTACCTACAATAACACAAAATGACTGACAGCGCACAACACGTTTTGATTGTTGGATTTCAATCAGTCAATAGTTGTGGCTAGGCTGCTAGCTATAATTACTTATGTTACAGACCTACAGACATACAGTGCAGTAATGGGGCAAACACTTGTGTGGATAGGTCTGTAATAGTCTATATTCAATAAATATGGCTAAATACTAAAATACAGATAAAAATATTTATTCATCCCCCCTTTCTGCAATGTAAATGGCTGTATATTTTTTGATCTGCTTGTAAATATGAATGTTATATGCTACTAGGAAAATTTCCCCATGGGGAAAACAAAGTTTGAATTAGCTTCCCAAAAAGGTAAACACAGGTGTAAACATTTGCCATCTTTCACACAAAACCAAGATGATGACCACTAAGTTTTACAATGTCCTTTTGGCCAATTTCAAGATAAGATATTGTTATTGACAGATGGAGCTCAATGTGCAATGGGGAAATTATTGATAATGGTGCTAGAGCATTTGTGATTATGTAATTGGCAGGAAAATGAAGAAGGGGAAAAAAACAAAATAACCCAAGGCTTTATTATGTGGGGTTTATTATTGGTTTGGTTTCTGTCCCTTGTCTTTTTCTAGTCCAGGTTTCAGCTTAAAATGAGGCTCAAAGGTGTGTGCACATCAGACCTGGGTCCAATACAAATACATATTTAGGGGTCCAAGCAGCGAAGCTGGTGGAACCCTATTGTATCTGTTAGGATTATTATTATTATTATTATTATTCTTATTATATTTCTCCGCTAAAAAGTTTGAGGCTCAGCAACCATAAGTCCTAGAGCAACCAAATTTGGCAGGTGGGTTCCTATGGCCCCCCACTACTCAGGCACTAAAAATCACCTATGTCGGCCAGATGGTGGCGCTATAATAAAGGGTCATGTTTAAAAGGTCATAACTCCCACACCGTAAGTCAGATCAACACAAAACCTCATCGACCGATGCATCTGAATGTGCTCTACAACTTTGCCATTGGGAGCACCTATGTCCGCCATTTGGACTTTTTTATTAGTTGGGGTGCGGAAGAGCTGGAGCTCCAAATCTAAACGGTTACGACATCTAGTAAACTTCTTTACGGCAAGCGACATCCATGGCGACGCAAGTAATCCGCACTCGTAAACCGTAAAGTCTAGTTTTTATCAGTCAGAGGACGGTCTGAACGTCGGGGAAGGAATGGAAGACAGTGCCACCCAGAGTGTGTGCTACGATACCAGTTTGTAAGTTTGTTAGTAAAAGCGTTTTGAGAGGATGAATAACTACTTTTCTTTGGCATGGATCCATTTGAAGACAGTATCGGGTGAGTTTGTTAAGTCTTTAAATCTGTCATTATGGTGAGAAATAGCTAAACCATTTTATTGGTAGGTTTTGAGTTTCTGTGCAAACGTGCGAAAACACGCTGGTATAGTAAAACAATGATGGCAATACATGTATAGTCCCCTTCGTTCCGTTGCTACCATAACATAACACACTATCTTGTGTCTACAGCTGCAGTTTCTCGCTGCAATTTCAAATATTGAATATAAACAAAAGACGCAATTTATGCTGTAAATCGTATTCTCTATTTAATCTCTAAATTGACTGTAAGCTTAGGGTTGTAACTAGGTAGTTGTTTCGTAGGTGACTTAACTCGTCTTAACGATTGCTTGTATTTTTGCATAGACTGCATTGTTGCTGTTCTCGTTTGTGTTAGTGTTAATCAGTTTAACCTACAGGGTCCAAGTTGAACTATGCGGTTGTTCCCTGCACTTAGAACGGTAGGCTACTGCCCTCTAGGGTTTTGTTCCTGGTTATGGTTATACATTTTGTTGTACGTCGCTCTGGATAAGAGCGTCTGCCAAATGCCTGTAATGTAATGTAATGCAATATTCTGTAGCAACAAGATAAACCCGACATTAGCCCTAAAATATGCCAATACAGCAGTGAAAACGCTGCTCACTGAATAACGAAATAAACGAGACAATTTTTTTTTTTAATTATACCATGTCATTCTACAGTCAATATCTGGGACTAAACATTGAATAAATATACAATCTTACCATTGGTTTTACACGTAGAGATGTCCCTTTTGCGAATGAGTGGTCATATATTGTCTTGGACAATCTGTTTGTGAAATATACGCGGATTTTTGATCACTGGGTAGGCTACGTTCAAAAATAGCTGTGCGTAATACCACACCTGTTGCTTACGGCGTTGTCGCCCTTTTTAGGGCAATTTTGTCAGGATCTGGGGTAGGACTCAATCGCAGACAAAAGATCCAGTGAAAAAGTGGCGATTTATTAATACCAAACAGGGCGTCAGGAACAATAACAGTCTCATGGTCGCTAAACAGGCACAGGTAAAAAAATCCGAGAATCCAAATCCAACAAGGCAAAGGTACAGAAACGGAGCAGGAAAAAATCAGGTCGAGGGCACAGGCAAGAGTCAAAAAACCGGAAGCTAAGCAACAGAGCAGGCAGGCTAGAGGCGTAGTCAACAAACAGGCAAGGAATCAAAACCAGGAAATACGGAGATACAGGGCAAAACGCTCGAACGGCAACTGAGAGAAAACAGAGGCACGATCTGGCACAGGCTAATGGGCTAACAGAAATATATAGCAACAGAAACTGAGTGGAAGATGAGTAGCAGGTGGAGATGGCTGCCGAGGCTTGATTGAATGATGAGGCAAACAGGCAGGACTGGGGCGGAGCGTGGGCGGGAACCAGGAACCTAGGGAAAAAACCAAAGCACGCCCCATGCACTCGCACACACACACACAAAAAGCAAGCACGCAAAAATAAAATAAAAATAAACGGATTAAAAAAAATGAAATAAACAAAACAATAAATAAAGAAACAGGAACACAACGGAGACTCAGGCAGACCTCCTGACAAATTTGGCTTGATTGACAATTCATTTATTCAGTAGGTGAGAGTATAAGCTTTCTAACGATGTATAACATGTCTGATTTTGCTTTTGGAATAGCATTTTATAGGTCCGCGTAACCAAAATTTTTCTTATCTGCCAATGTCTAAATAAATAAAACGGTAGGCTACTTTGCGCGCAGCACGCGAGTTGATATTACGTCTTTTTTTTTTCGTTTTTTCTCAATGTCGTCTTTATTATTTGAAATGCGTATTTATGTGTTGTTATTATATCTGTCTCTGAGGCGCTCTGAAATGTGCATTCTCTGCTAAGCTGAGCAATGGATTGGAATATGTGTCTGACGTAGTGTTGCACGGTATACCAAAACTTCAGCACTTTCTCGGTACTTAAAAAAAAAAAAGAAAAAAAAAAAAAAGGAAACGGTTCGGTATTAGAATATTCCGACGTTCAGTAGTTTTGAGTCAAATGTAAAAGCCAGGGAAAATTGTCTCCCGCATTACTGATTGAGAGGATGAAAAGTGTAATTTGTCAGAATCTTCGCTAGAAGGCAGTAGCAACTAAGGTTGCCAAGTGAGGTGACTTGCGCTTGTGCACTCAGCTCCTTGATACAGCGCAAGCTTTGACTCAGTTCACTTCAGTAGCAATAGGTGTTCCAATTTGGAAATATTTAATTATAGATAGATGCTGTATTGTTATTAAAATATGCTGTTTTTAAATCTATTTAAAGGTGAAAGACCTGTTTTAAAGATTATTTAGTTTACAACTGTTTAATTTTTGAAATATATTTCACATATTTTTCTATTGTTCAGTGTTGTAACACTATAGGCCTATGCATATTAATATGTTGAAGAGGCTTCAACTTAAAGGTTGTTAATGAACCAGGTTGCTTATAAACCATGAATTCGAAAATGAGGTCAACCCTTGTGGACATTACGTTTCTGATCTATTAAGGTAATTTCAGTATCGTTAGGTACCGAGTATCGAATTAGCATCATTTAAGTTTCAAGTATCATTTCAATATTGAGTATCGTGATACTACACCTGGTATCAGTATCAAGGTCAAGATTTTGGTATCCTGACAACACTAGTGTGATGCCTTTTAGTTGCGGCGCAGAAACACTGCAGCTGTGCATACACGCCAGGCCATCTAAGCGTTACGACATGCCATCTAAGTGTTACAACATAGTAAAGGCCTTTACAGGAAGCGGCCAGGACACATCCAGGGCGACGCAACTAAGTCATTCGACAGCGTCTCTTCGCACAAAATTGGCCATAAGTCATCAATATTTTATACAATCATCATAATATTCAGTAGATATGCTGGGTGCAGGCATATGATCATGAGGACAAAGCCATTTTAAAATCGCTCCATAGGGGGCGAGATGGTGCCAATGCTTGGACCCCTCCCAACGCCGCTTGCGGCTTTAATTGTATTTGTATTTGAAAATGTAGTTAAATACATATTTGAAATATTTTCAAATACATTTACAAATGAAATGCTTTGTATTTGATGGGATGGTATTCCATTCCTCAACCAGGATTTGTCACAGGTCAGCCAACGTGGTTGAATGGAATGGCCTGCCAACAGCCCAGACCTCAACCCAATTGAACACTTGCGGATCAGCTCGGGCGTGCTGTACGTGCTAGAGTGACCAACGCAACCACGGCTGACCTGCGACAAATCCTGGTTGAGGAATGGAATGCCATCCCACAGCAACGCGTGATCAGGCTGGTGACCAGCATGAGGAGGAGGTGCCAGGCTGTTGTGGCTGCGTATGATTCTTCCACCCGCTACTGAGGCTCCTGACTGTTTGTTCAATGAATAAAGCGTAAAATTAACAATATGTCTTGTTTGTACCTTGTTACTGATAGAAAGTTCAATCATCCAATCCCCCAAACAACTCAAAACAATAGAGTCAATACCAACAGAAGAATACACTGTTTGACATTGGCAGGAAAATTTGGCACATTGGAACCCCACCCACATAATCAGCTGTGCTGCTCATCCCACAAATGCATGATCCTTACAAATGGGACATCATTGTAAAGGGAAACGAACAGGCTTTCCAATGATATAAGATGCAATGCTAATAATACAGGAACAACAGAGATATGATCGACCAAACACAAATTTCCAAACTTTTTTTGAGGAGTTTATAAATTATTTAATGGAAAACTAAATACTTTCCCAAATAATATTTAAAAAATACATTCCTTTAAATAAATACTAAATAAATTTCTGAGAAACCAAATACTTTAGTATTTAGAGCCTTTGAAAAATACATTACATTAATTTTTTCTGTGATAGACAACAGAAATGACTGAGCCAGCAACAATGCAGCTTCATACTGAAGGGGGTATCCCAGAGTTCTTTGTACAATCTTTGTGAGTGGCGCTCAATGTGATGTCAGCGAGTTATAATACTGAGTGCACTCCAGGGGAGCTACTCGGGGCTAGGGGTTGAATTTGGATTATGGGCAAGGGTAGCCTACTACGCTGGCAATTTTAAACAACACATGTGCTGCCTCTAACTGACAGTAGCCTAAATGCCCGTACATGTCTTTGCATAGATGGGATGGCACTCAGACTTCTTCATAAGCTACTTGCCAGTTTATTTGTATCCATGCAATCTTTTTTAAAGTTAGTGGCCTTTTACTGTATTTCCTTTTTTCTATTGTCAGAGTGTTCAAAAGCCATATATAGTTCCCTCTTTTACATTTTGTAAGGTCAGACACTGATAAAATAGAATTCAATTGTGCGTATTCACTACCAATTAAGCCCTTTGCGCACATGCAAAATCTGGCCAGTACGTTTAGGGGGCACCCTATTTAAAGCTTTATAACTCCAGATGTGAGCATCACAGAGACTTTTAAAGTCTAGATTAGTTTATACCCAGTGTCTCCAAATCTATCCAAAATGTCTAAATTATACATTGCAGTAAATCACAAAGTAATCATGTATTTCAGTACAGATCAACTGTTTTGACTCAAGAAACTTGCTGTTGCATCATTTTCAAGTGGAAGTTTCAAGCTTTCTGTCTGTACAGTGGCCTAATATCTATGGGTATATCCAAAATCTCTCCAAAAATGAAGAAAATGTTTTTTGTCTATTATAAAGCATATAAATGTGCCCCTTATGAAGCTTTAAGATGAAACATTGATGTCAGATTTAAAAATGCAAAAAATGCAAAAACATTGTCACACAATGTGGTGCAGTACCTAAATGTGTAATAACTCTTGTATGATTTTTCTGTACTCTACAGTATGTAATGTTTTCTTGTATGGGGATGGGATGATATGAAAACAATATTCAACCATCCAGCACGTTTTGGCGATGTTCCAGCTTTCACATCATATCCAGTGCATAAAACACAAACACTACTGAACTACTAACGAATGCTTATGTTACAATGAGAAACATTCTCATAATAAAATACCACTAACTTATTGAAAAACACTCAGTTTCAAAAATAACATATAACCAAAATATTTTTAGCAGTAATTCTTACATAGCGATGATGAAATGTTATCCATGTTCAGTAGATAGAGACAGAGAATCATTGCTGTCGTTCTCCTCTTCTGACTCACTCCATAAAACTATGTCAGCTAGGTCTATCAGCTATCATATGGCTCAAAAGTCCTCAGTAATAATAATATTTTCCAATAAATGACGAGAATAATCTATAACGTTTCACCGGATGCAATGTCTTTTACCGCTACCACAGAGTAAATGCATAAGGCGGGGATGATGAGAGAAAACTTGTGGTTATGCAGGGCTATAAACGCTATTCAGTACAATTAGACATGTTATACATTGTTAGAAAGCATACTGTCACCTACTGAATAAATGAATTGTCAATCAAACCAGATTGTATTAAAAAGGGCAACGACACCGTAAAAAGGGCGACAACACCGTAAACAACACGTGTGGTATTACGCACAGCCATTTTGGAACGTACCCAGGTGTCACAAATGCACGTATATATTTCACAAATGGACTGTCCAAGATAATATATGACCACTCAGTCTCAAAAGGGAAATCCCTATGCGTAATACCATTAGTAAGATTATATATTTACTCCATATTTAGTCCCAGATATTGACAGTAGAATGACATGGTATAATTTTAGAAAAAAAATTGTCTTATTTATTTTGTTATTCAGTGAGAAGAGTTTTCCCTGCTGTATTGGGATATCTTAGGGCTATTGTTGGGTTTATCTTGTTGCTATGATGGAAAACAAATTTTTAGTGGTAAAAGAATATTTTATGAATGTCCAGTAGACAATATTGTTCAGTGTGTCATGGGCGGTGGGTGTAGTTGTAGATGAGACGGCAGGGAGAGGGGGCTTGTTAAATGAATAACTGGCGCAACAATGGTGGCACTGCAAAACTCCGTATTCAGTGTAGTTTTTGTGTATCATGTACTAATAAAACTAGAACGCTGAGTTTGTGTTTTCATTCATAGTTTGGTTGCAGGAGCAATGAATTGAGCAACCTAGGCACGTCGGCGTGCAAACCACTCAGGGGCTTACGTGAAGGGGCTAAGAATGGAAATCGGTACAATTGGACTGGGGCCGTCAGCAGCCACTTGACGTGGCCTCATCAAAATACTATCCTCTAATTAGACAAAATGCTCAACTTTCAGAACATAGCCAGTGCTTTTCAAATCTTTAAAAAGCTTGGTGCAACTGCACATTGCACCACTGGCCTTATGTTGTGAAAGTATTTTTAAATAATTCAATTAAATGAAATACGTTGTATTTGAAAATTCAGTATTTTAAACCTTTTTTTAAAGACATATTTGAAAGTAATTGCAAATACATGCAAATGCTCCTTAAATGTATTTTTTAATGTACCTTTTTATTTTAATGCAGTTTAAATACTAAATGCTGAATCTCAATAATTTATAACTTATAATTTTAAATATGTATTTGACCCATTTGTCTGGTACATATGTATGGATTAAAACATATTTTCTGATTATTATTATTATTATTAGTTTGGCTAGTTTTTAGGTTTTTTTGCTGGTTTTTTTATTTTTGAAGGGAGGGGGCTATACATGCAAACATGAAAGACACAACAAGAAAAAAAGCAAAAGATAGCATCTGGATTGAGATCTTATTAATCTCTTCTGATGCAGCCAGAGAGTAAGATATTAATAACTATAATAATCCATGGGCTAGAAATGATATGTCTCCTTAGCACATAGTGCAATTATCTTGAGTGCAGAAGAAGGCTTTTTGTGCATGCCAGATAAGACCCAGACAAAATAGTGGGAAAAAAGCTGCCACACAGGAAGTCTTAATTACATTGATTATGTGTGTAATGTAAATAGATAAAAATTGAGTCGTTAAACTGTACTATTCTATGGGTCCTCATGAATCATAAACCCCTTTCTCTACCTTAATTTTTTTGTGTGACACAAAAAAGTATCATCTACAAATGAAGCTGGATTTGTATGACACACCATTTATTTGTAAAAGTAAATGTCTAACAACTTGACTTGGCCCTGGAGGATGTTTTTGAGTTTTGTTTTCACTTGATTTAACTCCAGCTAACTGTTAAACCAGGTGATCAAATAAACTCAGCCGTCTGGAGTTTGGAGTGGGTTTAAGGTTCATGGTGGTGCAAACTGCTTTTTATATTTCTCTAGAACTTGAGTTAGGAAATCAGAACTTTAGTAAAGCTTCAATTCAACCATGAAACAACAATCCAAGGCCAGGTCATGACAGCAGAGGCTCTAAGAGGACAGCTGGCAGCCAGGTTCCCCTGGGTGCCCACCTCTGTAAACAGTACTGCTGCTGCCAAGGCCTTAAGGATTGCCAGTTGAAGTGTCATTTTGATAAACTGACCTCCCTCCAAGGGCCAACACATTAAAAAAGCACACACAACAAAAAATAAATCACTTTCAAAAGGCACATCTGTTTAATACATAATTGATTACACAACAAGGTTAATGTGATTTCACAACAAATTTGTTCCCCCATGAGTCACGTCCCTGGGCACGAATGGGACAGAAGCCTGGCAGGAGTTCTAGGGGAGATTGTCACCATAGATTAAAGGGCCAGGGGAGTCATCCTCACCTCCCCCTCCCAAAAGACAGGCACAGCTGGCTGCTGGCTCCAATCACAAAGCTGGCAATTTTGCATCATAATTTAACATGCATTATGGCAACACACATCACTTTTATTAAGACAGCATTAGTGTGGCAACTCACACATTTCAGTGAGAAAACAAAAGCAAAAAAAAAAAAAAAAAAATTACTGAAACTAATCACTTTTATTTGCTTTTGAGCACACTTGTCAATATAACAAATATACGAATTCAGTTAGGTCAGCATTTGATATTTCTTTTGTGTCATGTACGATTTCTCTACACTTGCTTTCAATTTATGAACGCACAGTTCTGCAGTTTTTGATGTTATTTCTATGACTCATTCAATTAGTGATGAAATAGTTCTTAAAAATACATGTTTGGAAAAGAAATTTAATGAATTACAATGTTGAACAAAACCAAACAGCACTATATTGCTAAATCTCTAAGCAGCCTTCAAAAGATTTTGTGCAGTTACATTAAAATTATTCTACCTTTCTTACCCCTTTAGTTTGGTGTTACAATACGTCCTGGAAAGTTTTTTTGAGAAATTGGATCATTGAGAACTATCCATTTGGCTACACAACAGTTTGTTTAAAATTAATAGACCGATTACATTTCAGATGCGGATTCTGAAAGCGTGGTTCATCTCTGTCTTATAAAATGTGTACTTTCATGTAAAACTGGCATATGGGCTACAATAAAACGGTTTGCTTATCTCCTTTTCAAATACCCCTTAATATGGGTGGAATTTAGAATCATCATTAGATTCTTCCATAAGCCTTCAACAGGAAGATCATTGCTACACTAACAAAAGCAACACAACAAACAGAACACTGATGATGCTATTAAAGACAAGAAATTACAAAATTATAGATTAGAAAAATGAGAATTACACATCATGCACTGTATGTTGCAACTCAAACACATCACTGCACTTGCAATATCATTGAATAATTCTAGCTCAAAGTGTTCTCTAAAGTGGTCATTAAAGTGAAATGTGTAGACTATTCTCTGCAAACATTGCAAGGTAAGCATTCAGCAACTAGTATCTAATCTGTGTTTAGAGCAAGAGACTAATTGGAATCATGGTTGTGAGTCCTGGGAGAAATGCTTCTGTTGTATCCTGAAGTAACATGAATTTATTATGGGGGTCTGTTCAAGGTATCCAGGGATGTGCCATGAAAACACATACACCCTCACACAGAACTTTCTTGCCCATGGGTCATAGGCCCTTCTGCAACAGAGATCCTTACACACTATACCTTGGGCTTTGTAGTTACTGTTCCAAAATGTGTAGTAGGTAAGCATGCACTGAAAACCCTTTGGAGAATTGAACATCACAGCGCAGATTGTAGCATTATTTATTAAAACTTGTCCCCAGAAGCCCCTGCTGCTGTACCATTGGTGATGCTTCCCAAAAAGAGAGCGGTGATCAAGCAATTGTACAAATGGTACGTACCCACCAGTATACTTATCAGTGTACAAATACGTAGAATACTTTACCTGACTTGTCTATTCATTGGTTACCATAGTATCAAGTCTAATTTAGTATGCTGAGTGAGGTGCAAGTCTACACAAATCCATTCTAGAGCTCATTATTGTGAGAACTAAATCCATTGTATAGTTCCCATCCAGCCTGATTGCTACTGCAGGTTGACACAGGTATGACATAAAATGGAGATTCTAGATGCAGCTAGCTATTACATGAATTAACTAATAAAATTAATGTTAAAGTCAATTGATTCTGTTTTATTGGGGGAAGATGTAGCTTTGCTAATATGTTAGACTATGTTACTTAACTGTATCAGGTAGCAAGAAAACTAGATACCAAGCTGAAATCGTTACTATTTACTGTTTTTTAAGTATTCAGCTATCTCAAATGTTGCAGGACATTTCCATAACTACAGGAGAAATCAGATGTGAGGGCTATTGGTTATCTGAAACATGTTGCAATGTTTTGTTTTACTTGCAGACCTATGGGTGTTAAGTCTTAAATCTGCTGGAAAATTCCCAGATCTAAATCATAGGAGAAACATTTCATGATGATCAACATATTTCTGTAGCAAATTAATACATCTCAATTTGAATAACTCCACTCTGTCAAGTCTTCACCTGGTAATGTGTCTCCCAAATTCATTGTGCAAAGATGAAGAAAATAGTGAATTGTAAAGCTTCCAATATTTCAATTCTTAAAAGGAGATTCCCATCATGTTTGAGTGCAGGCTTTACTGACAAAATAATGTTTATAATTAGAGTTCCCTTATGATTAAACCTACTGGGTATGCTTAGTTTGACTGCATCCCAAACACACTGGAAGCTGAGCCTGGTCTGTTTAATTATTTGATATCCTCCCCCCATGCCTAATGACTGTGTAACACTACAAGTCAGAAAGTGTCCTCCCTACATAAGGGTGTAATTCTGTGGTGACCCAGAGAAGCATGGACAACTAAAGCCCACCCAACAACCTTCTGTTAGAGAACCAATTATCAAACATATTTTCTGCACAGATATCCAATACTAGACTATACACACTGTCTAGTAAATATCATCACAGCACAATGCCGTAAGGTGGCTTGTTGGCTTGTCTGTGTGCCGCTTGTGTCCTGTGTGAGGCAATAAAGAGGGCTGCCTCCCTTAACACAGACTGTGTCCCCATGGTTTCTCTGTCTTCTGAAGTTTGTGCTTTTTAGTAGATGCCATCCAGGCACTCCAGTCTGGTAGGCAGTGTCTGTGTAAGTGCCTAAAGTCCACTTTCTGCTCAAGAAGTTATTGTGACTGTACCTTACAGATGAAGCCAAATGAAATGTCTGCCACATTATTTAGGTTCTTCAAATTACCGCAGGCAAACCTGCCGATTCACCAGGGATGCCACTCTTAACTCTGGTCATTGGGAAAAAAATTCAACCAATGATCTGAAGTGGTCAACAACAACAACAACAACACCAGGAGGTGCAAGGAGATACAGTGCCCTTGTCAGCAGTCTTTGAAATAGGCCTACAGGCTGTTTAAATGGTCATTTTAATCAAAAAATTGATGACTGTTAACGGAGCTAAGAACTAAGAACAACTAATTACCTAAAACAACTAATTAGGACGCCTAATTACTAATATGGTACACGCATCATGGCTGCAGATGTCACAAATAGGCCTATAAAAACTCAGTTGACGATTCCTTTTAGAATTTGACTGTTGGATGTTGTAGCCTACAGTTTTTATTTGTACATTGCAGGTACAATTCATTCTGGCGGGAATTGCTGACAAACATTTGTGACAGGACACTAAGATCTTAAATCTTAGCTCCTTTGTGCATATGTGCATATCCTAAAATTTCAACATAGTTCCATGAATGTAACCTACCTGCAGGGCTACTGCATGCATTGGATTCAGCTGAGAAGGATTGCATGTTTTTGGAAACTGTTGACATATCACAAATTAAGCCATAAACAATTTGACCACTAAATGCCGTACAGTGGCCTATGTATTTACCGTATTACTGTAGGAATAGATAAATCCAGAGTGCATCTGTATTTGCATTCCCGATAATCAACCAGTGTGAGTTCACATTCCGTTATTGCATTTTTTTTCCCCATCCACACAAGACTGTTTCAGATACTGTAGCATAGACCTACAACTGGGAACATTTTTAATACGACAGAGATGAATAGCAAATAGACTTATTTTTTGTTTTCCTAAAAAGTGGTGTGGAAGAGGGGAAGGAGCGATCCATGCAGGAAACTGAACACGAGTCCACTATTACCTCATGTTAAAGCCAAAAAGCATGCAACTACTATACTTCTTGGCAGACTCAAATTCTTATTCTTTTTGGGTAAAACTAACAAATAAGTAACTAAATAGAATAGGGATATCATGGAGATGCAATGGCACCCCCAGGCGCCCCTGGTCATGAGTTTGAATTTATCACTGCACAGTTTATTTGCCCAAAATTTTGGTAATTGTGTAAAGGCCTTAACAATTTTAAGTTGTTTTCAAGGAAATTTACAGCTCCATCAGACATGGATAGCGCAAACGCTCGCACCCAATTCTCATTGCTGTGCAGAAAAACAAATAAACGAATAATCAAATGTTATAATTATTAAGCATATATATATATATATATGTATATATATATAATATTCAGTGAGTAAACAAGATGAGTGAAAACCCATTTTATTAATGCAATAAGATTAGTTTAGGTGACAAAAAAGTCCTGACAAACTTAATTTACCCGTTTCCTATTACAATATAAGTTTCTTTATTTTAGTAAAATACATTAAATGCAATATACCTGCCTATGTTAGATCCCTTGGACAGGTAGTGAATTTCAAGCAAATATTCAGCCATGAAGGCCGAGGAGTTTTTTCAAATCTGCTCAGGGATAAAGTTTCTGTGAGGCACACAGATCAGGTAAGGGTATAAAAATGTCAAATTCACAGACTATCAATTTGTGCATGGCCATGTCATTACGAAGTGGGTAGGTATATTGTGCTCCCAGGAAACTGCCTAGATTTTCTGTCTCACAAATCTGAGCAAGGACAAAACCTGGTAAGGGAAACCACTATGAGGCCAAACTAAGACCATTGTGAGGATGCCTCTTGATTCTCAATGCACAGCATCCCCTCATCAATAGCAGGTTTACCACCCCCAGGGTGCCCTAACCACAAATACTCTTAAAATGTCCTTGGATGTGAGAGAGAAAAGGGAAAGTGTAGGGGGCTTTTCTTCTGAGTCATAGAAGAGCACCATCACGACTTCTCTCTAACTCATTTGAAGTATAGGTGGAAGTGTTTAGAGATGTAAAAAAAAGATCTTTTTGGAGACAGCAGTAAGGTATAGCTCGCTGTTATGGTTCAAACCCTCCCTGTTTTTACAGATCTCTCAAAGTATGTGCTTGTATTTTAATCTCAAAAGCATGTCAATTTTCAAGACAGGATAATATGTTCTCAGAAATATTTTATGCTATCCCTCATGCTTCCATGCACATAAAAAAGATAAGCACTGGCTTGCACTTGAGGGTTTTGATGTGGTTTTTTACAAAACTGTATTTGTGCATGAAAATAGCAACACTTGCATTTCAAATCAAAGTTTAAGCATGAGAGACAGAATGAGTGTGTGCATTCTGTGTGCTCATCCATTTGGCCATGCACTTCGCCCTCTAGCTCTTGCTTCTTCAGTGGGAGAAGGTACCTGAACTCGGCTCAAAATCAAACATCCGAACTCGGTGGCACATACAAAAACGTGTATATCTGTACTCATTGTGGGTTCAAAGTGTTCGTTTAATGACACTCCACACCAGTGGAAAGTGGATCGTGCCCTGTGGATGTGGGCACTGTCATCCTGGAACAGACCACTCCCATCAGGATAAAAAGTTTTAAAGGTAAATAAATAAATATTTTACATTTAATAGGACTTGTCATGGTTCTGTGTTTTCCTGTCTGTGTTTCCCTTGTTGGGCCGCCAGATGGTGGCACTTCTGTTTTGTGTCTTGCTCCCCCCTGTTAATTGTATGATTGTTTTCAATTATCTCGTTATTCCATCATTGTTCCCACCTGTGTCTTGTGATCCCCTCTTCTGGTTTGATTGTTTTTTGAGTTCACCTGTGTCTTGTTACCCCCTGTCTATTTAAGTTCTTTGTCCCCTTGACTCAGGTGCTGGTTCCTTGTGTTTGTTCCTGACTTGTGTTTGTTGGACTTACATGTATCTGCCTGCCTGTTTTGACCTGCTTGTGTTTGTTCCCGATCTGTGCTTGTTTTGACCGTTTGTACCTGCCTGTTCCTGTGAAGTTCTGTTTTTTTTGATCTTGTGCGTTTGTACTTTGACCTGTTCCTGTCTTTGTGTTTGTTTTTTTTTGTTAGTAAAGTCTTGTTCGTATCGACATTTTTGAGTTTGTTGTTTTTTCCCACTCTGCGCCTGGGTCCTAGCCCCGTACTGTGACAGGACTATGCAAGGCTGCATGTAAATGTAAACATCAAAAGAACATCGGTTTCTCAGTAGCTATGTAAACACCTTATTCGGAATATTGTCTCATCCAGAATAATGGCAATAACTGGAATAATGTGTGCATGTAAACACAGTCAATGTCTGGAGATGCAGAGTCTTTGTAATTATGTAAGATGTAGTGAATAGGACCGCTGTGGTGGACGGACATATAGTTATGTGTGGGGGGGCAGGTATGTGGAAAGGGAATATGTCAAGACAGGGCAATTTCATTTTCATGTTAAGTTGTCAAGCCTTTAAGTGCTGAAGAGAAATGGCTCTTGCTCAGGCTGCAGAGTAGACAGTTACAGAAATCCATTAAGAAGAGGCTCCTGGTGAGGGAGTCTAACTGGCAGGACAGTGGGCAAAAGTATCTATCTGCACAAAGGCTTGGGCTTATTGAACCAGCAGCCTCAAACATGGCAATTTTCCTCCGCTTTCAAAAGTGCTCTGATATCTGGTTCTGGACAAAAGCTCAGCAGCCTGTGTTCTGAGACTGATGAGGCTGTCATTTCCTGATAATTTTCCAAATCCATTAGTAGGTTGTTTTTTTTCCCCTTTCTTGCCAACACTTATCATTCTTTGACAGTTGTTGGTGAATGTACCCTATAATAATTTGGTCAGAAGGTATGAATCCTTACATTTTCACTGGAATTGTCAGCATTCCCTTCTGTAGTCCCCAACTCCCTTTCCTATATTAAGGGGTTCCAGGATCATCATGTTTACAGCTTTCAAGTAATGATCTTTCATGGTCATTGGTAGTTCAGGGGAGAGGCAGGGTTCCTGGCAGGGCGAGGCAGGGCTCAACTTTCATATATTTGACAACCCCCCACCCCCAGATCTATCACTAGCATAGATTAATTATCTATACTAGTTATGATTCCTAAAACATTTTATTGTGGTTAAAAACATTACTACATTTTAAAAAATATAGGCCTATAGTTTTTATCTTGAATTCTTTAAAAAAGAATAGAATTTGAACTCATAACAAATCCACAAACAACTACAACAACAACAAACATGACACGTTCACACTGAGAGCCTTCAGGAGACTCGTCTGCAGCACCACTCTTGTCCTTATCATCTCTTCCTTGAGCTGAGGGCAATAAAACAAAAGGAGACTCCCTGTCCCCTACCCCTCATTACACCATTAGCCACATCATGAATGTGTTTTTTTTATACTTTCTACAGTCATCTTGTCTCATGTATCTTTGGAAAAAATCTGACACCCTTTCCGGTTCTAGGACAGTGCTTCAGATCGCCCAATAAATCATTCAGAAAAAAACATTGTATCTGCAAGTATTATATTTGTATTGCATTCACTTTCAGTATGGCCAATATGTGCATCTCGATGGTTCTGTTGTCAGTATAAATGTGATTGTACACCAAAATGGCTCCATTCAAGCTGTAGTTGTTTCCTTCCTCTGGAGGAAATTCAGAGTCAGTCCAATATGTCTTCACTGAGAACATGACTGACATGTATAACAACCAATCTGAGGTTTCAGGAAGACCTTTGATGAGTCAACTTGCATTTTGTTGTCACCAATTGGCTTCACTACAAACCATTCAAATAGTATGACAAATTAGACGGGACTATAAGTTTTCAAACAATACATTGTTAGTGTGCATATCAGCCAGCACAGCAGAGGGACATGTCAGCAAAGTTGGCAGTTTAAATGGCAAGATTTAAAGCACCAGCTGTCATTTTTAAAACAGCTTTGTGTTGTCTTATGAAGCCTGTAAACTGATTATGGCAGATGCTTAAAGGAGTAACATGGTGGTTGAACGTGACACTTCCCAGTTGTCTTTAGGCAACAACAAAACAAATGTGCATAATTTTTTTTATTATTCAGTCATTTCAATGTACTTTAAAACGTATTTTTCTAAACCTAAATTTCCCACTATAAAAGTTCACCTGAACCGTCTGGGCGTGGTAATGAGAACTGTCAGTCAGCTATGATTGACAGACCGTGTCCCGTTACCATAGCTACCCCCATGATACGCGCTCTTTTTGGGAGACTTTTCACAAGCTAGCTAGCTTAGTAGTATATCAAGTATCGATAGATAGCTAAGGTAAGGACGTTGACTTATATCCAATTATAATTTTTTCTATCTAGCTAGCCAAGTTAAGATAAAAGCACAACTATAACTTCCTCATAAAAGCAAACTAGCTAGCGAACGTTATCGATAACATTGCCTTATGAAAGCAAACTACCTAGGTAGCTAACGTTTACTAGCTAGCTAAATGAATATAACCAGAAATAATCTAATAGTCCTTAAAAGGCACTCTAATTTAAGTGAACCTAACGTTACTCAAATATTTGCATTGTCTTGCCTGTAAACCAGCGGCGCAAACTATGGGTCTCGAGTTATCCATGGGTTTATGGGGCGTGGAAAGGGGAGTGGTTACTGTGTTCGTGACGCACCAAGTTGACAACTTTCTTAACCGGTTGAAAATAGGACGATAAATTTAAAACGCATATTTCTCCAAAAATACAGAACGGACATATTTAATACTTTACTCATTGTGTTTCTTCAATGCCTCTTGTGCAAATAGCACATAAAACCGAGAAAGTGTGAAAATCACCATGGTACTCCTTTAAAGAAAAATGGTTTTTCACTGTGGCAAAGCTACTGAAGAATTCATCATGATGAAATGTTTAAGATGAAACTTTGCTTTTCCTTGGCTAAAATAATTTTTACCCACAAGCATACCACACATTCATGTGGCAAACATATGTCTGGATAGGTCTGTTCAAAATGTATTTAATGGACATAACATTTGTATCAGTATTTATTTATTTATCCCCCTCTTTCTGTAGTGAGAATGATTGTATGTTTCTTTCGATAAATGTCTATATCTAAATGGTAATATTATATGCTGCTAGGAAAATGTCCCCATGGGGATAATTAACCCCTTACCGCACATGCCAAATCTGGCCAATCCTTTTACATTACATTACATTAATTTGGCAGACGCGTTTATCCAAAGCGACGTACAAAAAGTTCATTTCATGGTCATGGACAACTACAAAACACAGTTTCAATAAGATACAATACTTATTTTGTACAGCTATTTCTAGCCAGGAACACAGTTTAGTTCACACAGTGAACATTATTCTGACCTAACCTCTGCAAAGCCAACTAGGCAGAAGAACAAGCTACAGTATTAGTACAAAAAGTTCTGGGATGGGGGAACGTAACGAGTGTCATGAAAGGGGGGGGGGGGGGTGGATTTAGAGTGACATACAGAGTGGTGGTAGTTAGTCCAGGTATAGTCTGAAGAGATGAGTCTACAGACCACGGCGGAAGATGGGTAGTGAGGGAGAGGTTCGAAGAGGGACAGGGAGTTCGTTCCACCACTGGGGAGCTAGGGTGCCCATTTAGGGGATACCTTATTTAAAGCTTTATAACTCCAGATGTGAACACCACAGAGACTTGGAAAATGGCTTAAATGAAGCAAGATGTTTGTACCATTTACAATACTACTTATATTAGTAATTATCTAAGTAGTATTATAAATAATTTTGGAAGAAATAAAGTGCCACAAATGCAATTGTCTAGGCAAAAAATCAAAAATGAATTTGCTCTTTTTTAGTTTGCAATGAAATATTGATTGCATATATACAGCAGGTTAAACTATACATGTCCTGCATCAAAAACCTCTTGACCCCAAGTTCATAAAATCTAAGGGTGGAAATATAGAACTATTAAAGATCTATGAAGCAAAAACTAAGCAGTGTACCCAGTGTCTCCAAATCTATCCAAAATGTTTAAATTATGCATTGCTGTAAATCACAACATATTCACGTATTTCACAACAAATCAACTGTTTTGACTCAAGAAAATCACTGTTGCATAATTTTTCAAGTGGCAATTACAAGCTTTCAGTCAGTACAGTGGTCTAAAATATCTAGGGGTCCAGAAACATATCCAAAATCTCTCCAAAATTGAATAAAATGCTTTTTGTCCATTGTAAAGCAAATAAATGAGCCCCTTATGAAGGTTTAAGATGAAACATTGCTATCAGATTTTAAAAAATAATGCAAAAATATTGTCACACAATGCTATACAGTACCTAAATGTGTAATAATTAACTCCTGTATTTATGTCTATACTCTGTACTCTCATATGTTTTCTTGTATGGGGATTAGTGTTGTGTCGTTCGCGAACGATTCGTTCAAAAGAACGAATCTTTTGGGTGAAAGAACTGTACTGAATCACTGTACTGAATCGTGAAACGATTCGTTCGCAGACTCAGTGAATTAATCAGTTCAGTGATTTGTTCACTGAACATACTACGCCCGAATCGTTCGCGAACAACACAACAGTACACTTGCCTGAATCGTTTGCGAACAACACAACAGTACACTTGCCCAAATCGCTCGCAAACGACACAACAATACTCTTGCCCGAATCATTCGCGAACGACACAACAATACTCTTGCCCGAATCATTAGCGAACGACACAACACTAGTTTGTTCGTTCCTCTTGCTGTTGTGAATGCAAGGAGCGAGGAGTCTCTGGGGAGGAAAGTGGGTACGGTACGGAATAATGGATAATAAATGGATAATAATCAGACATCACTGTCAAGTGTGCTATTTTCAATTAAATAAAATAGTAGCCTTGGCTAGCTAGTCTTTTTATCGACTACATTTTATGAGAAAACGTGATCTACTCAGCCAACTTATATCAGCACTTTTTATTTCAAGTAGCCGTTAGAACAAGTCACGGTAAAGAAGTCCGCATCTAGGGCTAAAACAACCCATTTTGGGAAATGTAGTGAAATGAAATGGCCACATGAAACAGATTCTTTCAAACTAAATTGTGTAGAATAAAATCGAAAACATTTTATGAAAAATAGGGAAAGAAAGTGTTTGGTTCCTTGGCTATTAAATATTCTGTAGGAAAATGCTCTGTCTATAAATTCGGCCCCCCACCCCCCGGTTGACAACATCCAACAGCACAATTCCCACCCCCACGACCCCCCCCCCCCCCCCCCCCCCGCCGACATCAACCCTAGTGACGCCACTGATTCGGTGAACAAATCTTTTGAACAAATCTTTTTAGTGAACTGATTTTACTGATTCAGTACACTGAAAATAACGGTTTTGCCCATCACTAATGGGGATGGGACGACATGAAAACAATTTTCAACCATCCACCAGGTCAAACTCTCACGTCATCACTGTTGCATGCATCACAAAAACAACTAGACAACAACATTACAGTGTGAAATATCCTCATTATAAAATACCACTAACCTATTTAAAGACACTCAATTTCAAAAATAACGTATATAACCATAGTAATACTTACACAGCGATGATGAAATGTTATCTCTGTAGATGGAGAGGGGTCATTCCTATGTTCCCCAGATTTATATAGCACATAACGGGAATATGACAAAGGGTCCTATGTTCCCAGGGTCCTATGTTCCCAGCTCTACATGAAATTTTATCTGTGTTCAGTAGATAGAGACAGAGGCAGTAAATCAGTGATTTTCTGTCTTACTCCAGAAAACGATGTCAGCTAGGTCTATCAGCAAACATATGGCTTAGCCATGCCCAGAAGTCCTCAATAATTATAGTATATTCCAAGAAATTATGAAAAATCGTTGACAACGTTTGGTTAGGTGCAGCGTCTTTTATTGATATCACAGAGTGAATGCGTAAGTTAACCCTCTGGGGTCAAGAGCTCCGCCAGCGGAGCTCGACAAGATGAAATTAACTTTCGTTTCTATTTGGATGATTAACTTCACGTGCTGTTATCATACAGACGCAACAAAAACATTGACAGAAACCTTAGAATCGCGACTTTCCAATGCGCCTATTGGCAAATAATATGAATTGTTTTAAAATGTTCTAAATTTGATTAATTAGATCATGTATGCTTCGTTAAACTTTACTCATTACTATGAATTTCGCTCAGCAGGAAGTCCGCCCAAATCGCATTCACATGTTAACAACATTATAATTACTCTCCATAGAAGGAGACTAAAGGAGGGGCGATGCAAGATCCATGTGAGAAATGCCAAGTCTGCGAAAGCGGGATAGAATGTCAAAGTGTCGCCTAATTCGCTTCTTTTGAGGTGAACATTTCGTTTAATTTTGGAAAATGGTCTGTCCGGAAGCCGACACTGATGAAGAGCGGTGTCATTTCGAACAGCGAACTGATCCAGCTGAGGATCAACTTCATGCGTAAGTATATTTCTTATGATCATATTGGTAAATATGTGTACTGTATTGCAACGTATCTGTGTGTTTGTAGGAATATCCAGCAATATGCGCGTTTGTAAATTCCCACACTACGAACAATTCGAACTATTGCATCTCAAAATGATAGGCTAGGCTCTCTGCGTCTGGTTGTGTTAGAAGTATCAGGTAGACTGTATGTTTTTCGATCATATTGGTAATAAATAGCCCGTGGCGTGGCTAAGATTCTAAAACTGATGTCCTCGCACAATCGATAGTAGCATACTGTAAGTAAATTTGGGAAATAGCAATATAATAACCACTTAGCTAAACAGACCTAGCCTACTTCAGATTGAGGCATTGTTATTGATGAGTTGCGTGTAGTTCAGCTGGAATAGCAATGTTTATTTAGTTTAGCTAATGTTGTTTCGTTGATAGCTTGCATTATTTGTAAATGTGTGCTGTATTGCATTCTCTGTGTGTTTGTAGGAATATTCACTAATATGCGTGCTTGTAAATTCCCACACTACGAACGATTCTAACCATTGCTTCTCAAAATTATAGGCTACCTCTCTGCGTCTGGTTGTGTTTGTTTGGTTCTTTGTTTGTATATGATGTAACCATGTCACATTTCCTAAGTTTTGTTTTCATTAATTAGTGGTTTGCCCATTTTTTGTAAAGCACATTTAATTTTCACCTGTTGAAGGAAATGTGCTATATAAATAAAGTTTGATTTGATGTCACATTTCCTAACAATGTTGTTTTTATCATATTTACAGAGATGCTGATCAGGAAACACGGCCTAGTTCACCACTAGCTAAGAGGCCACGCAAGCGTTGCAAGAGTACACCAGTCTCATCTCATCTTCCATGCGTATAGTTTGCTTCAATAAATGTTCTGAAAATCAAAAGATGTCTTTGTTTCTGTCTTCTAAATGGCTCACTGAGTCTTTGTCTTAGTGGTGGGGAGGCATGCGGCCAGGTGTGAATAGCCTACTTAGCTGGCAGGTCGTCCTACCCAATGCATATTCATTACAGAAAGGCCATTTGCCCTCCTATTCTCACCTGGTGTTGAAAAATAGTAGTCACAACACTAACTTTTAGCAATGTATTTTATATTTCTCATTGGATTTGCTAAATATTTTGTCATATTTGATACCCAAGACCTTGATGAACACATTTCAGTGACCAAAAGTCTTAGTCACAATTGTTCAGTGTGCTTTATTACAACATTCCTGTGCATGTTCAAAACTACTGTTTACAGTTTGTGTTTTTAGAGCAGTTTACAATCCACACATGATTATGACCTACTTACTGCTGCCATATTATTGTAGCTGAGTCTGTGCTGAAAACACAGATATGAAACACTTTGGAATCACTGTATATAAAGTTGATGAAATTTACACAAATGTCAGAGCATCGCACAATCACCAGTGTGCCTCATTTTACCCTTAGACCCCAGAGGGTTAACGCGATGATGAGAAAAATTTTGGTTACGCTGACCTATAAAATGCTATTCCAAAAGCAATATTAGACATGTTATACATCATTAGAAAGTTTATACTCTCGCCTACTGAATAAATGAATTGTCAATCCAGCCAGACTGTACTAAACAGGGTGACAACGCCATAAACAACACATGTGGTTGTGTCCAATGTTTTACAATATTTTATTGTCTCATGTAGCTAAATTCACGATGAACAGATTCTTTGTGGTTCTGCAGCATTTGTGATGCTATCATTGGCAGGAACATCACTTAATTTGGGGGCTGTCTTCTGTGGATGTGTGAAGTTATTTGTGAATTCTGTCTGTTGACTTTAGGTCAGAACGTACAGAAGTTAATGTATTTAAGGGCTGAGTCAGTGGTCATTGTGGTTATTCCTGCTGGAAACCTGCCTACCTATTGGTGCTGTATAGGTATTGGGGATGCTGCCCTGCCAAGGCATAACTTTTTTTTTTTTTTTTGCTTGAATGCTAAAATCATGCTGACATAAAACTTTTTACCAAATTAGAAAATAGTTACCTCTCCAGTTGACAACATTGTACTAACATTATCTTTAACGAGATTGGGATGGCAGGTATGCCATCCCGCCAAGTTACGCCTTGGCGGGGGCATGCCCCATACCTATACAGCACCGAGAGTTTGGCACTTTCAGGGTTCCCCACAGAAATAACCACAACAGCCACAGACACTCAGCCCTTAAAAACATTAAATTCTGTACATTCTGACCCCATTTCAACAAACAGATTTCACGAACAACTTCACATGTCCACACAATAAAGCCCAAACTAAGGGGATTTTGCGTTTTCTCCTTCTTCTTCTTTCTTTTCTTCTTCTTCTTCTTCTCATTCTTATTTTTCCTGCCGCCTATCCCACTAACAACATGTCTTCCCATTGGACATTTACCGACACCAGCCAAATCTTCACCTACACGACCCAATCAAAAATGTGCATACACACGCAAAATACCCATACCTTTTTACTCTGAAACATTTCCAGTTTAAACAAGTAGTCCGCCTGTGGCCTAGTGGGCAAGGTCCCCGTCTTGAAAACGTGGGGTTCAAGGTTCAAGCCCAGCTAGAAACACGTTTCATTAACCTGCTTTTATCCTCACTAATAACTGTCTACTACTTCTCAATTATTGCTTTTGCACCATATCTACCCGCCCTTCACCGAACGTATACACTGCATTATGATGTACCATCTGCACGTTCAGTTATTAACTGGCTACAATATTGCAAAGCCATATGGAGTCAACGGGAGCTCTTCTGTGCTTACTGGTCTGTGTTCTTCTTTAAAACCACGGACAGGTTTGCAAATGATATTTCACACATTGCACAGCTATGTCATGGTGCTGCACTAACAAAGTCACACACTGGTAAACCTCCGGTTGAAGGATTGAATCCCGCCTCGCCCTCAGGCAGATGATTTCCTCTTTTACACTAACGTTTTCTTACGCTTATATTTGCTTTACCAAAACTCACTCACGGCCACCCATATGCATTCCATGACGGCAAATGTATTCCTTTTATTAAAAAGTTACACCAGTTCACCACTGTGCCATTTCTACTAACTATAATTCTTCACTTGGCTACCCTACAAAACCTTCATATCGGCAAACGCCACGTTTCTACATTCATGTTACCTCACCCTGTTCTCTATCTAGCCATATACAAACAATTACTACGTATGTACGTTCTGCAACTCCCCATTAAAACATTACATTTAAAATCATGACTCGCTCATTATTATAACTACTAGTACTGAACATGACAAAAGCACATCAGTGCAATAGATTTCATACGTTACTTAACTCTCCACTTTAACGATTAATATTTTATACAGACTGTTATATATACCGTTCGATAAGGAAACTAAGCTCGTTCATGGTCACTTCATTTACTTCGCACTATAGTCTGTGATCATGTCAACCTTCACCTACATGGCCATTCTGCTAAAAACATATTGTTTTAACTATGCAATTTCATAATTTCTCCTAATTTATCTCACACTGTTGTTATTTTCTCATATGCAAAGCCTGCTGGGACATATGCGTCTGCTCCTATTCTCCACTATCAACTTTTCCGGTTCTAGCTTAACAAAACAGCAAAGAGGATTCCTACCTGCAGATAAGCCTATCAAAATGCCTTATAAACCTTACAAACACTAAAAGTGCACCTCCACGAAATAACAGACAACGGAGCAGTACAGAAGGGTACACAAGTTTCGACCTAGGGAGCTTTAATTCTACGGGCTTGCTGATTCTTTTGTCAATCAAGGTTCATTGGATGGCCGTCAATCCGTGAGTACATACACTGGCCATATTTCACCTGCGCTTTACGCCACCGCACCCTTTGTCACAGCCACTGTTTTACATATATAGCAAACCGAAACTGCTAAACGGTACACGCTCATCAGACTGTACAAATTCACACAAGGATAGCCATAATCCACAACCATTTCTTACAGGGTCACTTCGCATTTCTCACTCTCATAATAAAACGCTTTGCAAAAAGAAATGATATCTCATAAAAAACACGTTTTCAACGTACAAAAATTCCAAGTTACTCACACATACAAGACATACACCGTCTATAACTCATTCATTCAGACTGCCAAAATCCAGGCCTGCCATTAAAAGTATTGATATCCAAATGACGCCAAGTTACGGTACTACACACAATATAGGCTATCTTGCCTCATCGAAATTAAATAAAATGTATTCCAAAAAAATGCTACCCAATATTTCCTCAGTTCTTTCGGTGTATGTCTTGTATGTGTGAGTAACTTGACATTTTTGTACGTTGAAAACTTTTTTTTTATGAGATACATTATACATAGAACAAGCTACATTTTATTTGTCTATGCATGTCTGCTATCCCCTGGGTTCCAGCCAGGTTTGTTTACTTCTGGTAATGGTGTGGATACTAGGGTTGAGCTGAATTACTTGGATGAAACGAGTATCCGGTACGGATAATGTACTTTTTACGAGCACGAGTACCATCCGAGTAAAAAGTGTCAATATCCGTACTTGTGATGAAAGAAAATCCTCATTGGGTAGCTGTGTCCAGTGTCCACATCATTCTGTGATAGGCCAGCCACACACAGAGCTCCTCCTCTACACAGAGCCTATACAATGTTCACTGCTGCTGCGCCACACAACACAATCTTGCCATCGTCACAGCCACTCTGTCCACAGGGATGTATTATTGTCATGTATTCTCAATGAAATAAAGTTTGCAATTCTCAGATTTGGCTCAACACATTATTGCTAAACACACATTTACTGGACATTCACACGTAAGCACATATTACTGATTACAAACGGACATTTCTTGCTTGCTACAGTGGGGCTAACTAGCCAGTTAACTAGCTGCTACAGTGGGGCTAACTAGCCAGTTAACTAGCGACTACATGACATAAGCACGTACTTGTATTTTATAACATTTAGCGATCTCATACACACACTCTACTAGCATCATGACATCATTCTTATACATCCACTGTACTAATGCAATATCACTTTTGTGCAAATTTAGATGTCATCGCTCACCTGAAATCACAAGACATACAGTACATCGTGTTTAGCCAACTGTAACCTGGCGCGCTCTGTCTACTACTGTCTTCACACTGTCAGTTCATTTAAAAAAATAATAAAACCAGAGTAATGATAACAGCATCTTTTATTGCTACCACAGAGTGAATGCGCAAGTGAATGCGATGATAAGAAAATGTTCGGTTACGCTGACCTATAAAACGCTATTCCAAAAGCAAAAATAGACATGTTATACATCGTTAGAAAGCTTATACTCTCACCTACTGAATAAATGAATTGTCAATCAAGCCAGACTGTACTAAAAAGGTCGACAACGCCATAAACAACACATACGTGTGGTATTACGCACAGCTATTTTTGAAGGTACCCCAGGCATCACGAATGCGCGTATATTTCACAAACGGATTGTCCAAGACAATATATGACCACTCAGTCTCAAAAGAGACATCTCTTGCGTAAAACCAATGGTAAGGTTGTGTATTTATTCAATATTTAGTCCCAGATATTGACTGTAGAATGACATGGTATCATTTTTTTAAACTTTGTTTATTTCGTTATTCAATGAGCAGCGTTTTCACTGCTGCATTGGCATATCTTAGGGCTATTGTTGGGTTTATCTTGTTGCTATGATGGAATACGATTTTTGAGTGGTGAAAGAATATTTTTATGAATGCCCAGATAGACAATATTGTCCATTATGTCATGGGTGGGGGGTGTAGTTGCAGATGAGACTGCAGGGAGGGGGTGCGTGTTAAATGAACGACCAGAGCGACAATGGTGGCGCTGCAAAACTCCATATTCGGCATTTTTGTCATCCATCGTTTATGTTTTTAACTCATACTTTGGTTGCAGTTGCACTGAATGTCTGAGTTCAGTATTTCAGTGCTAGGGGCTTTGCGCTAAGATGTTAAAATACCTGCCAACTTCCGGTTTAAGCACCGTCCATTCCGAGTACGGATACGGAGTCTAACGTCTATCCCAGGGTTTACTTTTAGGGATAGACTTAAAGGAAAAAAAATAATAAAAATCCTGCCTGGTGTTCGGTGTGATCACACACGCGAGGCCCAGCATGAAGGCCCCAGTCGACCCCTCCTAGCAGCAGCCCTGGAGTTTACTACAAGTGCTAATTCAGATAATAGCTGTGAGAGAGGTGTTCAAAGAATGTAAAGAGAGGTGTTGAAGGTAGAGTGTTCTCTTTGGTGGTAAAGTACTGCCATGATTATGTCTGGTATGATACACATTTTGAATCACTCATTTTGAATAACAGCTCTGCAATGGAAATGTTCAAGGGACATTACATGCAAAGCAAGTAACTTTGGATGTGGCAAAAAATCAGATTTATTTGTTTTGTTTTGTTTAGATTGAGTGCCATACCAAGAGTAAGCATAGACCAGTATTTGACCACCTAAGAGAGGAGCACTCCTTCCAAAAAGAATTTGAATTCAAGCACTTCTCTAAAAGTATCGATCAGTGTGGGAAGGAGGGAGGGTTTCCATCAAAAAGGTATCCACTGCATCAGTGTGCAATGACAGCTCCTTCCAGCTGTGTGAGCAAGGCAGTCCAATGCCTGTGCAGTTCCGGTGGATTGTGGACTGAACAGAAGCATAGGCAGACTATTTGCCCTTTGGAGGAATGGCATACTAGCATATGCTCTCCTGAAATGACAGGATGTTGCAGTAATGGGATTACCCTAGTGTTACTGGGCAGGTCACCAAAAGTCACCAACACATCCTCCTCTCTTACGGCGGTTTAGGGTTTAATTTGACGCATTTACCTCTGTGGTAGAGGTTATGCCGGTCAGAGGGAAATGCTTGTGGGGTTCCGACAGTAGGAGGCATCAGATTGGCAGCAGCTCCCATCATTCTGTATTGTACTTGACGTCAAGCCGCGTTGCATTTCGGGGTGATTAGCTATCTTTAGATGAATGCTTAGCTCTGTGATTTGGAGATAACATTTGTATTTGGGAAAAATAAAGCCCGACTAATATTCGGTTGGTATCAGCGTAGCCGCCATTCAAATATTTTGATGGATCCAATAACTCCCTTGTATATGGGGTGGCAGTGTAGTATAATGGCTAAGGAGTTGGTCTTGTAACCTAAAGGTTGCAGGCTCGATTCCCCGGTAGGACACTGCCGTTGTACCCTTGAGCAAGGTACTTAACCTGCATTGCTCCAGTATATATCCAGCTGTATAAATGGATAACGTATAAGTCGCTCTAGATAAGAGTGTCTGCTAAATGCCTGTAATGTAAATGTAATATAACAGTGTGCAATGTAAATTCTCATTTACTGTAACACCCTAATAGGAAAGTCAAACTTGTTTTGGTGATTTATTTTTTTTTTTTATAAAAAATATTTTGACAAATTATTTTTTAATAATGTAATAAATGCTACTGTTTAATCAAATAACAACTTATAAATAGCTAATAGCTAATAATGTCTGTTTTCTTTAATACGATTCAGCCGCTTCCCTCTTCCTGTGTAATCACTCTAATTGCAGAAGGAGGTGGCACATTCTGCCCGCATTGTAATCATGGGCATGTCAGAAATGATTATGCTAATTTGACTTTGTTTAGGAGCATTTGCACCAGCACTGAAATCAAAGGGACTTTTTTTTTAATCTAGCATAATTGAAGGCATTATTACACATTTTGTTACAAGAAACTCAAGAAATGTTATTTGGTTATTATGCATTCATACTTTCGTTTATTTAGGTGTCCTAACATGTTAAGCTGCCAGGTGACTTGTAATTCTACAGCAATTTCAGAAGCAAAATGGCACCAAAAAAGGAGGGGCACTCTCTGTCTTACTCAAAATAAGCCCAGAAAGGATTTTTTTATTGGTGAAATGAAATGTAAATCAAATTGTAGCCAACCTCTTTTGTCATCATCCTGGTTGTTCAATTCCGATTGGTCAAAGTTATGCCGCAAAGATGGTCTCCAGTGCTGCTAGAATAATATGCCACAGCCAGCTAACCTGCTGCCAGTGTACATGGTTTCTGGTGGCTAAGACACAGGAAAAGAGTCAAAGGATGCTTTTTTAATTATGGTGAAAAGGGAGACTGATTGATTCGAGTCCCCACCTGCAATTGAATTTTGAAGCCTCGGGGCTGCTAGGTTTAAAACTTTTTGGCACTTACAGTGTTTTGAGAGTACATATTTCATTAAATTTTCATCCCATAGCCTAACAATATGAGTAAATGTGCATGTATATTAGTTTTACTGTACGAATAACACCAAATATTGAAACAAACAGATTGACCATTTGTGCTTCCAAGAACTCATTTGCGAAACAAAAGGAGCCCGCATCCTTTAACATTATAAAGGTTGTGTTTTCATTACTTCCTGTTACCATCCAACATAAGGCTACCACATAGATTTCTGCTCCTACAGCAACCTAATTTCTTAAATATTACAAAACCATATATTGCAAAACTATTTTCTTGAAATGAAGCACACAACTGAATCAATTCCAATAGTTGTATTTCTAAATTATAGCATTGTTGTCATATAGGCCAAGGGAAAAATGTATCCCTATTACCGGCACACAGAGAGAAGCGCTAAAATGTGGGAAACAATGAAACACACAAAATTTAAAGACATAGTTAAAAGAAATACAATGTGCAGTATTTTTTTTTAAATCATTCTGTAACAAACAATCTGTAATTATGGTAGTTCATGGATGCTAGATGTAATGTATTTTTATTACTTCTGGTCAACTTCAATTATTAACATGACTGCATTTAATTTTCATGTTCATAATAAATTGTATATTCCACTAAAAGGCTTTAACACTGAATGAGTGATCAACCAACAAAGGCCCATGTTGATATAATGAATTTGGTTATTTCATTTACGATTGTTAATTCCAATCACAATTATTAAATTAAGTCACATTACTTGTCATTTTATACAGGCAAGTGAGGGGCTTTTAGCATAGGACAACAATTGTGTTCAAAGTGCTGAACATTGTACAAGGGTATTGATTTGTTAAAAACACTGGGTTCAGAAAAATAAATATTTTATCCTTTCTTTCCCAAAAGATATATAAATGATTTTATTGAATTTGCAGTCTTTATCTAATTTTTACACATTCATTGCAGGACCAGCACCCAAGTTCACATATTATTGAGTTGAGTGCATTTCTTTTCCTTTATTTTTTGAAGAGTTAAATGCATCAATCTGAGTCAATCTAGAAAATTAAGAGGCTAGATCTGTGAAGAATGTTGTGCTTTTGTAAACAATACAATCATAAACCCATGCAGATGTATTGCCTTTTAAGATGCTTGAACCTAGAGTTGAGTCATCAAAGAAATGAAATTAAAGCTGTCATATGTGTTGTACTGGTTTAATTAAAGTGTTTGGAATCACGGTCTAATTTGCAGTAAGAAATATGGCACCGCATGTTACGTCAGATTTAGGGATCACATTCAAATAAAATCTTGATGGCGAGTGAAAGTCTACCTATTAAGGAAAACATTTCTACACCAAAAAAGACACTTTTGAACTTCAAATAGGTAAAATGTTTAAACAGGTTTCAATCAGAGGACATGTACTTGATTAACATTCAACAGCTTTAATTTTTTTTTAAATATATATAATAAACATAATGCTACATATCACAGTCAGGATATAGCTTTTCCAACTTCACACCGAATGTTGTACAGTGTACAGCAAGTTAATTGATAGAACATTGTAACCGCTTCATTCCATTAATATTGAAGTAAATGTAGGAAGAGTTACCTCAGACAACAGGCTACTGTATCAACATTGGCCAGCAGCTAATTATTTATATTGCAGCGCAAATATCCACAGTATCACTCCCTCACATAATGGACACAATATTAGGCTTCACAGTTGGATACAGACAGCTTTGAAAACTTGATGCCCAAAATAATGTTTTAAACTATGGTAACCACATTCACATCGATGTAGCTAGCAAATAGATCATTAACTCAAACAACGTTGTCTCAGACTACGTTCTCGACTGATGGCTTGCGGACTACCAGGCTACTGCACGTAGCATGCATTCTGGCAGTCAGTACACCCTGGATAATAACATTTTCTATGTAACCCCCATTTCAACTCCAACCTACCAATATGACATTGAACATTAGTGTGGCTGCTTTTTCCATTAAGAAAAATCACTTTTGAGGAATCAATACAATTCATTGTACAGAATTGCCTATGGGCCAGCTTTTCCAATTTCCAACCACGCTCTCCCATGATCAAGAACAGTTCGAAAACAGTTTATTATAATATGCCAGCAGCATATTATAATAAACATTGAAAACGTGTATCTCTCTTAACAGCAGTTACAACATTGTTCTGTGTCAAATAACGTGTTTCAGTATAATAAATTGTTAATATTTACTGTATCATACTCTAAGTAAATGCTTTTGAGTCATTTGACTTTTTAGCCAGTCAGATTAACCAGTGCAGGGAACATGTCATCAAAATGACCAGCTGACCAGCGCCTGCCTAACACTATGGGTCTATTGATTGAAGTTTTCATCCAATATCCCACCCCCAAAAATATTTTGTATTCTCAATATTCTCAAAATATATTATTATTCAGTGTGCAGGAAAAATATATTTATGCTTAAAGAATACAGACTGTTAGTGGGAAATTACTTTGGGCCTTTTGTAAAATAACATGCACCAGCTGGACATTCCTGTTATTGCAAAAATGTTCAGGGAGTATGAACAAATGTAACTGAATTTGCTTAAACAACTGTTCTTAGCAGCTGCCCTGCCTGTGGTATTTTTATCAGCTTCACTCTGTGTGCAGCTGATAAAAGTAGCTAGTGTCATTTAAAGTGGAAAATTCAGCCTTTACTTTTATCTTGTGCAAATTATTCATGATTCACTCTACATAGTGTAAGTGATGGAAATTTTTATGTGTAGTTATTAATACAAATAACTTATTGCAACAATTGTATGAATTCCATCAAGGTAATTATGATTGGATTCTTTATCCAAATAATCACTACTTAATCACAAGAAATTGCCTTCTTGTTTGTTCTACTAGAGTAACTGGAGACACAAAGCAATTAACAACTACATCCAAGGAACATGGGTACAGAAAGAAACTTTTTCATAGGCAAATGGGAAAATACATGTTCAAAGGCTGTCTACAACTGAAGCCCCCATACACCTCTTCACTTGTACCCAACTGAAAAAGAAGTGAAGGCACTGACCTTTAAGTTGCCTTTATGTTGTCTAATTCATTTGATGTTTTGGAGAGTTGACGCAGGATTCCGGCCCTCTCGTGAATACCTCCTTCAGCTTCCGCTCAAGTCCCTCATAGCTCTGTCTAAGTCACAAGAACAAGACAAAGGAGAGATTAATTCATTTATGTCGGTTGCCTGTTGACCTTACCCATTTTGTGTGGCTATATCTGTCCAGGCTAGGCATCTGGAAAGAGACAGTGCATGTAGTATTAAAGCTTGCTAGAATAACAGATGGATAAAAATCGCTTAAATGTTTGTCAGATTTCAAAATGACAACCCCACTTAACACTATTCTTGTTTTGTTAATGTTCACTCTTTTTATTTATTAGTCCTGTTGCGATCCCCAAATTCATTTGGGAATCCAATTCTGTTTGGATTCACCAGTAGGCACTCAATGCTATATGCACAGCCTGCAAGCTATAAGAACATCTCTAAGGATTAGACGGATGGTGTAAAATTTTGTGAAGGGAATTTTGTTAAATACCATATAAATGCCTTTGTCCTATGAGGAAATGTTGTAATAGGACAAAAGCCAGGCTACCTGGGAATAAGTAGTTATTGTAAGAGTTATTCAACTATTAAAACCTTAAGCAAATAATAGATGTTCACAATACTTGCATGGCACCATCATTTTGAATGCATGTATGCTCAGTATTAATATGGTTTTTAGTATAGTGCTTAGATGGGATGCCCCCAAGACATTCTGAGCATCAGTATGGTTCAAAAAGATTGATTTGACTCACTTCTGCCCCCCTGTTACCCTAAGCCTTCAGCCGTTTGGCAGAACAACTTATAAAACATGAGGAATCAGTGTTTCTGGAAACTGTGATAAATGGGCATTCTCCCACAAATCAGTATGGTAAATGGCAACAGAGAATGTGGAGGTTGAGCACATGTAGTTTTGTTCAAGAATACAGCTAATTACCATGTCAGCCCATCTCCATGCCTCTCACTCAGCTGTCAAAAGAGATTTAAACATGTGATGTAAATTATTAGCATTCCCCATAATCAGGCAGTGAAACAAAGTCATTTTCCCAACCTAAAATACTGTCCAACTGCCCACTTATTTATTTACATTTGTAAGAAATATGACTCAAAACTGTCTGCAAAGCCATTTTTAAAGGGCATTATTCACCTTATATTCAAATATTATTCAATTTGACATGCTGTATATCATTCATAGTCAAGCTGTAAAACCACACAAAATGAACACAGTGGATCTTTCAGTGAATTCATTTAAATCAAACTATCCTATTCATTAATTATAATTCAGAAGACCCACATATTATATAAATGCACATTTTATTTATTCTACAGCATTCATCACAGAAAATAATAATGATAGATTGCACATTGTGTTTCACTGTTGTTCACATGAACAGAGAACATCATTACTACACAGAACCTTTTGTATTTCTCCTGGATGATTGCCTGATTTAGCTATAAAAGTAATTTTGAAAAAAAAATCTTCAATACACAAATTTATACTATCATATGAGAAGTGCAAACCACATTTCAATACTTCTTAAAATGTTGACAATAAATGAAGTGTGAATTGTGCAATTGGCTGTAGACTCTCATGAAGATTTTTTTCCAATATAATCGAAGCTGAGCTGTAAAAAGCATGAGAATTATTCACACGCACAGCAAATCAGAATGACCTTGCATGAAAAGGAACCTCAAAGCTTGCATGAAGAGTTGCAGTATGATTCATAATGCAGAAGGACTGCCAACAGAAATGAGAGCATGTTTTTATGGGCATAAGTACGTATTCAACATTAGGGGATGGGGGGAATTACATTATAGGCATTTAGCAGATGCTCTTACACAACAAGCGACTTACACAACATTATCACATTGCATACATTTATACAGCTGGATATATACTGAAGCAATGCAGGTTAAGTACCTTGTTCAAGGTACAACAGCAGTGTCCTATCTGGGAATCGAACCTGAAACCTTTAGGTTACAAGCCCTGTTCCTTATCCATTATACTACACTGCTGGGCATGGTGGGCAGGGGTTGAGTGTGTATACAGATAGGTGACAAATTAAAGGAAAATGCAACATTAAGTGTCTTAGTAAGGTGTAGGGCCACCACAAGCCACCTGAACAGATTTAGTGCGCCTTGGCATAGATTCTACATGTCTCTGGAACTTTATTGGAAGGATGGAACACCATTCTTACAAAACACCCTCATTTGGTGTTTTGATGATTGTGGGGGAGAGCGCGGTCTAACACATCGGTCCAAAATCTCCGATAGGTGTCCAATTGGGTTTAGATTTGGTGACTGCAAAGGCCATATTTTATGATTGACATTCTTAGTCACCTGAGTAAGAGTGTGTTTCCTTAATATCTACTGCACAAGCATTACAGTCATTGAATGTGTGCTTTCGACTATAATTTCAAACCCTACTTACTGAGATCTTTCCCATAGCTCTATGTACACATGTCATTTTTCAAATGTGACTGCGAAGGCCATAGCATATGATTCACATCATTTTCATTCTCATCAAACCATTCAGTGACCTCTTGTGCCCTGTGGATGGGGGGCATTGTCATCCTAGTAGAGACCACTCCCATCAGGATAGAAATGTTTCATCATAGTGTAGCGATGTTTAACTATACACAGGGACTTGGGGGCCTCTGGTTCCCTGACTATGGGACTGACTCTCTGCTGAGTCATATTCATCATTAACTCTTTTGGGCAACCAAGGCATAAGGACATGCCGGTCCCCTTCCTCTCGTGACCATGCAATAAAGTCTCGCGATCAATTAAGCATCAACTTAGGGCAAGGAATACCCCCTTTTTGGAGGAATGAGGAGCCCGATTTAACAAGCTTAAACATTAACACAGTAATCAATGGTCTATCTATCCATGTTTCATTGACAATACCACAAGCTTATCAAATGTTTGTGTGGCCAAAATAATGCATCAATCACATTGCAGAAATCGCATGTGGGGTTCTGTCACGTCAGTGACTTTTGAGCATAAAACGAATCAAAAACCTAACAACTTTGCTCTGAGGTAAGGCATAGCCTAACCGAACAGACACATCTCCTTTGCTGGACTTTGCTATGCTTCCAAACTCGCACCTCAATGGAGACCTGCCTGAGTTGGCCTGCCACCAAGCTGGTTTATTTCCCATCGACAGCTGTTTTGAAGAAACATATCTTCAGACTTTTTCTCTGTATCTCACTTGCGGCCGTGCCCAAGTGGAAGCTTTGTGCACATCCCAAGTCGTCTTGACTGGAACCCGTCACGACCCCGACATCACAGAGGAAGTTTCCCAAGTCTCTGCGCACCTACCACAAACCCTGGGACCAGCTGACGAGCTGACCAAGCATCACCTAACAGAATTAAGGACTGGCCTCCCTTATTATCATTGTTAAGTATTGAAACGCATTTGATTTAACACTGGCATCAGACTATAGGATAGCGTGAAATAGGTTCTTTTACTGCTGTTTGTTTTTGTGTTTTGTTTGTTGTGCGTATGTTAGTCGAGAATAGCAAATTCCAAATTACATTGTTAAAACTTTATTTTATGAGTCGAATTAGACAAATTAACCACGTAACATCGAGTAGCGTGTCACTAACCTATAACACAAATTGTAGTGCTGTACTGCAAAGTGTAAATGATAGTGCTGCTAACCTCTATGTTTAGCTGTCACAGAATTATCATTTCCTCTTATTAGAATCATATAAACTCCTCAAAAAAAGTTTGGAAATTTGTGTTTGGTCGATCATATCTCTGTTGTTACTGTATTATTAGCATTGTATCTTATATCATTGGAAAGCCTGTTAATTTCCCTTTACAATGATGTCCCATTTGTAAGGATCATGCATTTGTGGGATGAGCAGCACAGCTGATTATGTGGGTGGGGTCCCAAGTGAAATGTGCCAAATTTCCCTGCCATTGTCAAACAGTGTATTCTCCTGTTGGTATTGACTCTATTGTTTTGAGTTGTTTGGGGATTGAATGATTGAACTCTCTATCAGTAACAAGGAACAAACAAGACATATTGGTAATTTTAAGCTTTATTCATTGAACAAACAGTCAGGAGCCTCAGTAGCGGGTGGAAGAACCATACGCAGCCACAACAGCCTGCGTAAAATTACCAATATGTCTTGTTTGTTCTCTGACCATATCACTTTTTTCCACATCTCTGTAGACCAGTGCCTACAGTTTTTGTACCACTGAATTCTGAAATATGCATTTGTCTATGCAATGAGGAGTTGATGCACTGCAACCCTACTATAATATCCCTTTATGTAGTTTATGTAGCTGTCAATGGGCTATTCTTGCTGACACATTACATTATATTTCATTTATTTGACGTCATTTATTTATCCAACCCAAAGTAAAATAAGTGCATACCAAAGGTCACTGGAACAACTACAAAACACAGGTCTGATAAGGTACTAATAATACTCAGTCACAGTTATTAATAGCCATGAACACATTAAGTCCAGTTCGCACCGTAAGCATAGGCTAAGTCAGAATGTTATGGTAAGTCAAACTAAGAGGCATGAAAACAAGCTATAACATCAACACAACAATACAATTGCAAATAAGTTCTGGATGGTGGTACAAGTGTAACATGAAAGGAACAAATTAGAAGGACATAAATGATAAGAGCGATTCTAGTTTGAGAGTGCCCTGCAGAGTAGTGATAGTTTGCCCAGGTACAATCTGAAAAGATGCGTCTTCAGATATCAGTAGGGGATGGGAGTTTGTTCACCACTTGGGAGCATGGGTGGAGAGGCTCTGTGGTAGGGACGAGCGAGAACCATTCACCTAGATGGCAGCGAGTGCAAGTCGCCCCACTGCAGTGTAGCAGAGTGGTTGAGCATGACATCCGGCATTGACGTTCTCAGTCACCTGAACAAGAACCGCTCTTCTGTTTTCTCTTACATATCGCATGAATGCACAAGCATTGCGGTCATCGAATGTGCGCTTTTAACTGATGTCAGTCTCATAGATCTAAATGCAGATGCACACTTTAATCACAGTTCTTATTGAAACACAAGCCAAATGAGCAGTCTTTGTGACTGAAGCTCCTGCTTGCTGTTCTCTCTCTCCCTATCCATTTTTTCCCTTCACCCACAAGAGAAAACATTACAGTGAGTAAAGAAACTAGTGAGTACTTATACACATAAGGTGTCCAACAAGAATGTCTACATGAGGGTCTATACCATTGTATTCTGCTCTATAATATTCACTTAGATGTTTTCATCATCCTGTTGTCCCTATCTCCCTCTTTTTGCTCTGACAACAAATGCACATTATATATACAAATAATAGTCAGTAAACCACTAATATATGCATTATCGTGTGCTGCTCAAAACAGATTTGTAACAGTTTGTAATCTGAATGATAAACTAGGAGGTACATTGGCTTATACCTCTAATGTGTACAGCTGGAGCTATTTTGGCATTTACTACCACTTTTTTCTGTCCTTTCCCAGAGAAAAGACAATTGCATTCCTTTTCATGATCAGTGATACTGTGAATGACGTCTGACTGATAAAACGGCATGAACTTCCAAATTAAAAAGCTGAAATAGTCCTATAGCAAATTGGAAACTCATTCAATATGTTAGCATAAACTTATTATTAGGCCTAGACACATACACAAACCTGGGCACAAACTTTAACAGGAAGGTAGGTTCACAAGTATCCATTATCTAAACAAATAATTTCACTGGAGATTCATAGGCTACATAAAATACTTAATGCCAAATTAGCTAGTTACCTATAAACTGGTAGCCAGTGCTAGCGTACTAGAACATTTACGGCCTTCATAATACACCACATTATTTACAATAAGATTAAAGGATTTACAATTAAATTAAATATTGTAATATTTGATTTACTTGCATTTCATTTGATTCAACATTTAATTTAATTGTAATTTAATCGATTCAGCATTTAATGAATCATTTTTTTGCTGAAATATTTCATTTGATTGCATTTTATTTGATTCAACAGTTAATTTCACTTAAATGTAATTGATTTAGTGTTTAATTAATCATTGTTGTTACTTCTACCCCTCATAGTTTACAGGCGTGCATTGCTTAGTGAATTTTTTTTTAAACTAAAGATCATTGACTCAGTCTTTCCCATCAATGTTATCTGAAGTAACCACAATGGCTGCAAATCTTTTTGGTTAAAATATATGTCCATTTGGCATGTGTATGTGATGTTTTGATTGGCTGATGTAGCTAAATATCCAATGGGGATATGTATTGTTTCTGTGCCTAGATGATGTAATGGGCAGGAAAAAGAAGGAAAAAACGCACAATGGCCAACGTTTGAGGCTTTATCGTGCGGACATGTGAAATCTTCTGCGAATTCTGTCTGTTGAAATGAGGTGTATGTAATTAAGTGCCGAGAGTTTGTGGTCATTGTGGTTATTTCTGTACGAAACCCCGAAAGGTGCCAAGCTCTTGATGCTGTATAGGTATGGGGCATGCCGCCTGCCAAGGTGTAACATGGTGCCATCCCAATACACAGGCCCAATTTAAGCTGTTCGCACAAAGGGTGTTAAAACATTAAATTAAGTCATTTTTAGGTTTACAAAATAACCCCATTTGAATTTTATTTTATTTTATTTATTTTTTTTGGGGGGGGGGGGGGGGGGCGCTGAAAACTACAATCACACTTTCTTGAATTATGGATCTACAGCAGAGCATTGTGCAAAACCACATCTCTGAAATCACATAACTGTATTCCATGTAAAATCAAGTGGAAGACAGATATCTCTAGCATCAAAACAATAGGGTTGTAGTGTACCACATATGAAAATCTTCATAAACTGCAGAGGGAGGAGGGGGGAAATTATTGCATAAAAATTTAATTTATTGAATTCACAATATAAGTTCTCCATCCGAAGTAGCAAGGGGAAATGCTTCATGAAATAAAAAACAAAAAATGTCACTGATAGCATCATAATCAGAAATTAATTAGTCTTTATTGCAAAAAAGATGAAAGCAATAATGGAACGAAGTATAATGCGACATTTTATTTCCCTTCTGCTGCACTGGCAAATAGTGGAACATTGGACATAACCGTGAAAGGTGCACAAGTGCCTCTGTTAGTAGCTAGGCCTGTACATCACCAGATAAAGGAATCTGCAAATAATTTTCTTCTTTCTGCAATATTTCCTTGTCAGCGATCACATAATTACCTCATTGTACTAGACACTTCAGATTCATCATATCTTTTATGACCGGCTCTGTGCAGAGGGTGTGAAAGCACAAAAATAAATATGTCTAAGAATGATGAAAACAAGGAGAGTGAAGCTCAGAGAACCCCCCATAATTGTTGGTGCTTCCTTGAAATGTCAGTCTTTGAGCAATGTGGTCCAATCAAGGCAATTTTTTACCATAGAACATGGCAGCCCCGCCCTTTTTCACCTTGCTTCATTCCTCTGGCACAGATGAAAAGTCTCAAGAAAGCATATGGTTCTGCACATTTCAGACACTATTTATGGTATACCATAGATGAATGATGAACTCCTGGGGAAATTCTGAGCAGGGTTCCTGCCCTTGTCTGTGAATAATATGAGGTTGACCTTCTGTGTACTTTAATTGATCACTGCTGATCTGCTGCTTTAAAAGGAGGCCCTCAGCAGACAGCAAAGCTCAATGCAATGGAAAGGCCAGGACACATTCCCTATGTAGCAGTGGAGGAGCAAGGCCTTCTCTTCCTAACCTGGGCTGACTGATAACCTCTTTACATGAACAGAAGTAAATCACTACTGACCTTGGTCGTTTAATTACTGGTTAATGTCTTAAGAGCATACTCACCTTTAACTGACTCATTTGGAAGACAGGCTGAGTGGCTACTGGTTCAGTGACATTACTTTCACTGGTTTCTTCAAGGCACTAGATTTCAATAAATATAGTAATAAGTGTGCCCCAACATAATATACAGACCTAAAAAAAAGATGGGAACGGCAGAGTGAAATGTGTTATTTTTGCTATATACTTAAGCCATTTGAATTTGAGATCAAAAGATGAATTTGAGAATAAAACACACACAATCAGCTTTTATATATGGTATATATATATGTATATGTTTTACACCTTTTACATAAACAGCTGTTTTTCTGTTGGGTCATTACATTACATTACATGTAATGTAATGTAATGGGGCAATGTTTTCAGTGTGTGTGCAATTTTAATTTTCCCAGTCTTAAATCCTCTTTCAGGCTGTACTTTTAAAGCTGCAGTTTTACCTCTAGAAACTTCATCCTTGAGATAGGTTTGCATGCCATTACAAAAGCCCGCCCAATCCCTTACTGTAACACAAATTCCTTCTTGCATTGAGCTCTTTCCATAGATAGATTATTTGTAACTACTGAACAAGGTGTTCATAAACATATTTTCCTTCTCTCGCTGGATTTTGTGGAGCCTCAGATCTCTTAGGTCTTAGAATATTTAGCCTCTCTTGGGTGTTTTTCCCTTACAACTTCTATATTGCTGACAGCCTGTCCCTTCCCCTCACCCATACCCATGTACACAGCTTGTCTGACTGAACTCTCTGCTTGGGTGAGCATAAACACCCAAATCCCAACCTGTCCATTTCCTATCTGATATACCTCTGGACCAAGGCCTTGTGATTCCAATACTGCAACCATGCCTACCACTAACTCCTCATCCTTTGCAAGTGGATCAATCTGTGGCAAATGAGTTGATCATTAATGAGCCCATACATAAAGGAATAAGTTCAATAATCAGTCTGATTGATGATGATTGACCCACACACCATGCGCGCGCACGCACACACACATACACATATTGACACATACACACAGAGTATATGCCAAACATAACAATTTTATTGGTCATGTTGAAGCACCAATATATTTTTTTGATTTTTTCTTTGTTTTATTTCAATTGTAACACGGCGTGAAAAAAAGAGAATAATAATAATGTATACAATGACACACATTGGGTAGATTTCTGGAGCCAAAGGTAACTTGTATTTCTCTTCGTACATCGCCCATCTGCTTTCAAACACATGAACTGCAAGCATGAAATCAACTTTTCATTAATTAGTAGTTAACATATACATTAACTAATGTATCAGTTACATGATTATTTATACTTTAGTAAAATGTAGGATAAACTTAATAGTTAAACATTAACAAGTACATTTACTGTTTTTACTGGTTAATAGACCTAACCAAGTCCATTTATGCCGAATCACCTAGATTTCTATCCCTTTAGATGTTTAGAGACCTCCCTATCCATTCTTGTGGGAGGCAAATGATACTCATCCATATTCATGAAATGATGGTATGTGGAGTTTGTGAAATGATAGATAATAGATTTCAGGAATATAAAGTTATATACAGTCGCAAAAGCAATAGTTTTAAATTAATAGGCAATTATTAGTTAGCAAACAAGCCTGCATTAGGAGTTAGAGATTTTCCTGAACCTTAGGTGAGATTTGATCCCAAGTCTCTCAGCCGTTCAAAAGTCCTAAAGGCAAACACATTACCGGCGGTTCACCAGCAAAGTAGCAGATATATATGTCAATTTTGCATGTGTATCTGATGTTTTTATTAGCTGATGTAGTTAAATGTTCAATGGGGAGTTGTTTGTGTGCCTGGAGCATGTGTGATGATGGAATGGGAAGGAAAAAGAAATCCCCCTAATTTTGGGGCTTTATTGTGTGGACCCGTGAAGTTGTCTTTGAATTCTGTCTGTTGACATGAAGTTAATGGTTTTAAGGGCTGAGAGTCTTTGGTTACTGTGGTTATTTCTGTAGGGAACCCTAAAAAGTATCAAACTCTCAGTGCTGTATAGGTATGGGGCATGCTGCCCAGCCGTAACTTGGTGGGACGGCATACCTGCAATCCCAATATACATAAAGTGACATTAACTGATCTTTTAGTTAACATGAAGTAATGATTTACAAATAAATTAATAATTCACAGGCTTAACTTATAGTTCCATAGTTAACCATTCTTTTGCACATCATTTTACAGTTAACATGATTTAATGGTTAATAAATTTACTAACTATGCATGAGCTAAACTACACTGAACAAAATATAAATGCAACACATCCATTAGAAAATTTTATTGAGTTCAAAGGTAATAAATGTAAATTAGTCAACTGAAATAGATTCATTATCAATCAAATTGTTGATTGTAGCCTGTGAAATATTGTCCCACTCCTCTTCAATAGCTGTACAAATTTGTTGGATATTGGTGGGAACTGGAACACGCTGTCGTATGCGCCAGTCCAGA